>NC_133157.1:222277250-223612250 GCF_040802235.1 Manis javanica
CTCGTTATCCGCGGCAGCTCCTGAGCCGCTATTTCCCCGATGTGGAAACGAGCTCCTCATTTCCCCGCGGGGGGAGGCCTTTCTTCCTTTGCTCACGACAAAAACGACCCGACCGTAGCTCCTCCGTCCGTCCGAGAGGCAGGCCAGGCCCCACCGTGGTCGGCCTCCGACGGCATTCGGCCAAAGGCCCAGGAGGCGACGGCTTAGAAGAGCCGAGCAAGGCCCCAGCTCTGCCTTAGGCTTCCGGTCTTGGAAACCCGCGGCCAACCACCACCCGGCCGGCAGAGCCGGACTCCCGGGCCCCGGCCCCCAAGGCTGCGGCGCGAGGGTCACGTGCCGCATCCCCTCCGCGCCTGTTCATGTGTAAGGGTGGAGGGACCCGTGGCCAGAGCACCCTAAGGCCACCGCAACGCGATCAGCCCCGCAAGACCGTCCAGCGGAGGCAGAGCGGCAGGAACTACATTTCCCATTCTGCTGTACGGCCTGGACTCCACCTCCCAGCAGCGCCCGCGGCGCCTCTCGAGGACTCCATCTCCCAGAGTGCGCCGGGAGAGCCGCCCCGCCCCGCCCCCTCCCCCGGGCCGGCTGGAGACACCTCGCGCAGGAAGCAGCTCTGTGGTGCGAAGTCGGTGGTGCAGGGCTCAGGTGAGAGGGCACGGGGAACCGAGGGAACCCCGGGGGGCGCGGTGTGGCGAGCCGGGGCCTTGGCTCTGGGTGCTGCGTGACAGCCAGAGAGCCCTGAAGGGTGCCGGACCCCCGTGGCGTGGGAGAGGGCCCAGCTGCAACATGCCCAAGGGCTTGGAGGTGGCCCGGGGGCTCGGAAGAGCATCGGACGTGTGGGAGGGACCTGTGAGGATGGAGGTGGCCCGGGGACTCGGGGATCCGTGGTGTGGGAAGGGGCCCGGCCGCGGTTGGGTCGCCCCACCAACCTGCAGGTAGACTCCCGTAGGGGCTGGCCCAGTGGGGCCCTGCAGCGATATCGGAGACGTCCTGAAGGGGTTCCCGAGCAGATTTCTGGCCCCCGGGATAAGGTCCTCGAGGGTGGTGGCTCCCCGAAGCCTGTCCAGTTCTGAGCCGGAAGCGTGACCTGCCCAGTTGGAACTAGGCTGGCAAGGCTTCCCTAGACCGCTTCCCGCATCAGTAGCATATGGGCTTTAGCTGCAAGCAATCCTAATGATCTGGGTCAGGAGACCCCAGCCCCAAGGTTGTCTGCCTCCTCTCGTCAGCCCAAAGAAAGCGGCATGTTTCCTTTCACTTCCCTGTTGGGAGTCATGGGTTGGGCTTGCAGGGTGAAGTCTGGGACCTACTCTCTTGGACAGTTGCTGTGGGGCCAGTGCTATGAGCAGTGACCACAAGTGGACGCCTGTCATGGAAATGGAGTTCCTTTGGGTGGTCTCAGACTCAGGACATTTGGCTCTATAGGTGCAGCCAACATGGGTGAGCCCCAGGGGTCCATGCGGATCCTAGTGACGGGGGGCTCTGGGCTGGTCGGCAGAGCCATCCAGAAGGTAGTAGCAGATGGAGCCAGGCTGCCTGGAGAGGACTGGGTGTTTGTCTCATCCAAGGACGCTGATCTCACGTGAGTGGGCCCACATGTGAAGCACACCACCCCTCCCCAACCCTACCCCCATGCCCTCTCCAGACTGAGTGCTCCCAGCCAGGCCTGTCCCTAAGCCTAGAAGCTTTATGCCTGGGCCTTCCCTGCCAGATGGCTGGCTTGATCTGGGTTCTAGGCAAACATCCTCTCCTCTCTTCCTGGAAGCCCACACCCTCATGCCAGCCAGTGCCTGAACTGGCTGTTTTTCCTTTTGGTGGCTCCTCCCACCATCTGCCCTTCCCAGCTCTGGACCCTAGCACCCGACCCCAGGCCTCTAGGGGGCCCCTGACAGACTGGCTCCCCTCCAGGGACACTGCACAGACCCGAGCCCTGTTTGAAAAGGTCCAGCCCACACATGTCATCCATCTTGCTGCAATGGTGGGGGGCCTGTTCCAGAATATCAAATACAATTTGGACTTCTGGGTAAGTGAGGGGAGCCCCAAAGAGCACTGGGAGCCAGGAGCCCAGGTTCTGGGAACTTCCTGGCTATCTACCTATGCTTATGTTCCAGCCCCAGGTCAGGGCTGGGCACAACCTCGTGGAGGCAGCCCAAGGGGCCCCCAGTGACCCACACTTGGTCTGTAGGCAGAGGGGTATACAGGTGGGCCTGAGGGCATTTGGCCCAATAGGGAAAGCCATGGAGCTAACTGGCCAATGGGGAAGCAGAGAGAAGTCAGCATTCGCTGCAGTATCGGAGGCTGGTCCCTGCTCCCTGAGCTCTCTGGGCCTCCAGACCCTCCTGCTCCCAGAACCTCTCCAGCCCAGCTGCACTGAGCCGGGCTCACTGTGCACTCTGGCATCGGAGGTGTGTGCCATGTGGGGATGGGGCAGGTGGAGAGTGGAGCTCTGCTGGTAGCCCTGCCCCTGCCGGGCTGTGCTCTGGAGGGCTGGCCCCACTGTCTCTGGGCAGCTGGCATGGTTGTGTCAGCCCTGCACCAGGTCTTGGATCGTACAGGCTCAGACCAGATTCTCTGTGGGGCTCCGCCACCCCAGGGCCTGCCTTGTCTGAGGTGCTGCCTTCCCAGCTGGCCTCCCAGCCACCACTCTCCTGTTGCCCCAGACCCGTCCAAGTGTCCAGGCCATCTCACGCCCAATTACTGGAGGGGGTAGTGGGGTGCGTGGAGGGCGGGCTCTCCAAGGCTTCCCTGCTACTGAGTAGTGTGTGGGTGAACTCTGGGTGGGGGAGTGGAGGGGCCCCTTCTCCCAGCTCCAGCCCCAGATCAGGCCCCTTGGCTCCTGCACTACCTGCTCTGCCCTCAGCAGCCCCTGGTAGGGGGCCCAGCCATGAGTTGGGGGGCCTTCCCTGGCCTAAGGGAAGGCAGACTGGGACCCTCCTACAGCCCTGGGGGTGGGCCTGCTTGCTAGTGAGGCTGCCTACAGGCCTGGAATGGCCATGGTTTCTAGGTCTGAGCTGGGAAGCTCCGCCTTATCTGAAGAGCGATTAGGACTGGCTGCATCAGGATGTGGCTGCGTGGGAGGGGCCTGGGTGTGCCCCTCTCCCTGGAGGACCTGGTAAGTCCTGCCTTGAGGGGTCTGAACCCATCCCCATCCCTCCTCAGCGGAAAAACGTGCAGATCAATGACAACGTCCTACAATCGGCTTTTGAGGTGGGCGTCCAAAAGGTGGTCTCCTGCCTTTCGACCTGCATCTTCCCAGACAAGACCACCTACCCTATCGATGAGACCATGGTGAGGGGGCAGGGCTTGGCCTGGGGGGCTGGCCTGGGAGCGGGCCAGGAAGCAGCAGCCACCTCTGCTCCCCCAGATCCACAATGGGCCGCCACACAGCAGCAACTTTGGCTACTCCTACGCCAAGAGGATGATCGACGTGCAGAACAGGTCCTTGCGCCTGCCCCGCTGGGCCAGCCAGGAATGGGGGAGGAGGGCCCCAGTGCCCACTGGGTCGAGAGTCCAGTGGGTAACCCTGGCAGGGCTCGTAGGCCTTCTTGGCCCTCCTTACCAGCCTCCTTACCTTCATCTGTAAGAGTCCAGGTGGGTGGGGTCAGGTCAGTGCCTCCAGGGTGAGGCTGGCACTGCCTGTGCCCCTACAGGGCCTACTTCCAGCAGCACGGCTGCGCCTTCACTGCTGTCATCCCCACCAACGTCTTTGGGCCCCACGACAACTTCAACATCGAGGATGGCCATGTTCTGCCTGGCCTCATCCACAAAGTGCACCTGGCCAAGAGTGAGTGCCCACTGCCCAGCACTCTTGGTCAGGTTCCCTGCCTGAGGGGGTCCCTAGGGCTCAGCTGGGAGGAGGAGGTGGTGGCTGGCACAGCCCCCTCTGACAGCTGCCCCCTCCCCGAATCTGCAGGCAGCGGCTCAGCCCTCACAGTGTGGGGCACGGGGAAGCCACGGAGGCAGTTCATCTACTCACTGGTGCGTGTGGGATGTGCACAGCTCTGCCCCAGAGTGTCCCCCATACAGGCTGGTGGGGACTGTGGCGGGAAGGAGTGTGAGGCCAAGCCATGCACCACAGGAGCAATTGCTGGTCCTCGCTGAGTCCCTGTAGATGCCTGGCGTCCACAAGGTGCTGGGTGCCCCTGTGAGCTCAGCAGGAGAAAGGGCTCAGCCCATTGGCTGAGCTGGCTAAAAGCAACCCAAAGGGAAGGACCCCCTGCCCCAGCAGAGCCAGGGCTGTGCCCTCACTGGACAGGGGCACTTGGGAGAAGCCACTGTGGCTGTTGACCCTGCCTGTCTCACCTCTAGGACCTGGCCCGGCTCTTCCTCTGGGTCCTGCGGGAGTACAGGGAGGTGGAGCCTGTCATCCTGTCAGGTGGGCACAGTTAGCCCCACCCCCACTGCAGCAGGGCAGGACCCACATCTGTCCTGAGAGCCACTGGGGCTGGGGGGAGCAGGAACATCTGAGGGGGCTGGGCAGCAGCAGGGCCAGGCAGGGCAGGGCTGACTAGCCTCGGCCCCTCACTCCCTGCAGTGGGTGAGGAGGATGAGGTCTCCATCCAGGAAGCAGCTGAGGCTGTGGTAGAGGCCATGGACTTCCATGGGGAGATCACTGTATCCTTTGGCTCAGGGTTGGGGCACTGGGCCTTCCGACAGAGACCACAATCTGATGCACCTGATGGCATTCATCTTGGCAGCCGGGGTTGCGGGGGTCTACTGTTCGGTCTCTGAGGCTCCTCCTGGGAAAGGAGGAGGAGGTTCAAGGGCAGGGGGGCAGCTCCATCTGCTGTGGCCTTGACCAGGCACCCAGTTTGATACAACCAAGTCCGATGGACAGTTTAAGAAGACGGCCAGTAATGGCAAGCTGCGAGCCTACCTGCCTGACTTTGAGTTCACTCCCTTCAAGCAGGGTGAGCCCCTGCCCCTCCCACCCCACACCTCAGGACCCCCCAGCCCCTCCTTCATGGCTTTGGGCCAAACGGCCCCTCCCCAGGCCTCAGCTTCCCTACTGCCAGGTTGTTGGTCTCCAAACCCTCATCAGGGAGGCAGGACACAGTGGGTGACTGCCCTATGTCACTGGGTCTCTGCCCTCCCCACCTCCTCCCATGGAGGTCAGTGTAGCCCCGCCCTCACCTGCTCCCTTCCCTCACCTGTCCACCTTTGCAGCTGTGAAGGAAACCTGTGCCTGGTTCAGTGACAACTATGAGCAGGCCCGGAAGTGAAGTGCAGTGGTGGAAGTGGGTGCCGGCCTCCCCCAAGGTCCCAGCTGCTGCTTAGCTGGCAGAGTCCAGTGCAACCACGCTCAGACCCTGCCGGGAGTAGTGAGCACAGCTCCGCAGCCTGAGCCCGTGTTCCACCCCCTCCACCAGGGTGGCTCTGGGCAGCTGTCCAGCAGGGCCACCATTCTTGTGTGTCCTCAGGGAATCCACAGCCTGGCCAGGCCCGGCACCTTATTCTCCCAGTGCCAGTCCCCAGGTCTTGCATGTGTGCACTGCTGACCTGCTCTCCCAATTCCCAGGAGCCAATAAAGTCCATTTACACAGGCCTGGCCCCGCAGCTCTGTGCCACAGTTCCCCACACACAGGCACTGCACCCTGAGCCCGGCCAGCCCAAGTCCCACTGTCCCCTGCTGACTGCTCAGCCCCTGAGACCTGCTGGGCCAGGGTGGCTGACAGTCCCCAGGGAGGAAAGGTGGCAGCAGCCAGAGACTGGGAAAGGCAGGTGTGCTGGCAGAAGGCAGGCAGGCTGGTGGGGAGACGGGATGGACTATCAGCTGGTGGGGACGCAGGGCAGAGCATCTGCAGCAGTCCTGTTGTGGCCATGGCCAGAACCCAGCCTGTATATTCCTGGCCACTTGCAGACCTAGGTGACTTGAGCTCCTCTGAGCTTCCCCCTCAGCCCCAGTACTTTGGGGAAAGAGACTGGGTCTGGATTCTGGCAGGCTAAATGGGCACATGAATGGATCCAAGGAAGGGTGGCTCAGGCTCCTGTGGGCAGGAGAGAGCTGGGCCAGGCCTGGTCCCTCATCTGTCTAGCCCTCAGGCAGCAGCTTGGATGGTGAGGTCTGGCCTGTCCATTTCCCACAGACGGTAACAGGTGTCACGCAGGAGGGCCCAATAGGCCTGGTGAGTGTAGGGAGGTGAGTGGTACAGGACTCCCTATTTTCAACAGGAATGCAGCTGATAGGTCCCCAGCCAGAAAGTCAGCACCAAGCATGGAGCCAGAGTGCCCTGCTCCAAAGGCCCCAGGCCAGAGCCCACTTGCCTGCCATGCCTAGAACCCAGGCATCTGCCCTGGCCCCAGACGTAGCCTTGGGCCCACCTCTTCTCAGGTCCACTCTCCCAAGTCGCCCTTTCCCGTCCCACACTGATGACTCCCAGCTTTCTTCTGACCCCTGCCACTTGCCTGCCATAGTCATTCCGTCCTTTGTTTATTCTGGCCATATTAGCTGTCTTTCCTGTGCCAGGCCCCTGTCCCTCTGCCCAGCTCACCTCATTGCATTTGTCACCACCCCCTTTCTGTCTGGCAAACCAAGGTATTTATCCTCTGGGGCTCCCCAGGGGCTGGGCCTGGCCTCTCTCATGTCAGTGCCTCCCCACATTTTCGGCCTCAGTTGAGGTGATCTTTCCTTTTTGAGGCCCACCCTGCTGTGCAGGATTGCCTGTTTGCTTATCTGGAAACACCTAGGAGCACCCCTCCAGCCCCAGCCCCCACCCCTGGCGCTTGGAGCTCCAGGACCCTGGTTGGCCCTTCATGGTGTATCCCCAGAGCACCAGCTCTTTGTGAATGAAGGCTCTGCCTGTGTTGGGGTCAGGGAGAAGGTGGCACTTGAGTTGGATCAACCAGGTGAGAATGGTAAGGGGGCCCAGCACGGAACAGAGACCTGGACACAGCTGGCGAAACACAGGTAGTGAAGTGTCCTGAGCCCTGCCCTGGCCATCCTGTGTGTGTGTGTGTGTGTGTGTGTGCGTTTACTAGAGAGGGGCTCTCTCCCCATCCAGGTGGGAGTTGGGCTGTCAGGTGTGGCTTTCATCCCCAGCCCAGAGCAGGGACAGTGTTAGATGAATGAGAATTTATTGTTGAGTTTAGAACATGTCAAAGTAGACTTTGGAAGAATATAACAAAGTATCTTTAAAATGCAATCTTAAAAAGAAAAACCAGGATCTTAGATCTTCAAGCCTTATTTTTATCATGTCCATTAAAAATTACAAGCATACCCCATGCCCAGACGGGATTCCCCCCACCACCCCCAAACTCCGTCATACTTCAAGATGCCCCTGGCTGAGGCCAAACACTCCATCACCCTAGGACCAACAAGAACGGACAGTTCTCGAGCCCAGACGTGGGGAAGATCCCTCCTCCTCCCCACAGCTCTCTGGGGGGCCACGGAAACCAGAATCCGGGATGGTAGGAGGAGCTACTTTAATACAGAAAACGGACAGGCTCTGCTCACATTTCACTGGCGTTGCTAATATGCCGTCACCTGAGCGCACTGCCCCTTGAGGAGGAGCTGACCACCAACCCTGACCAGGCAGCCCTGTCCTTCCCACCTGACCTACTCCAGGCTCCAAGCGGAGCACGAGGGTGAAACCAATATAATATTTATATAAAACTATATTTCGGTTTTTAAGAATCCTTAAAACAACGAAGAAACAGGGCGCTCTGAGAATGCCTCTCCCACCCAGAGAAACCAGCCTGAGATTGGAGGGCCCACACTCCACCACCTGACCTCTGCCTGAAAGCTCAACTGCCCAGAGACCACCAATCATGGTCTCCAGGGCTCTGCAGCATCCCCGCGAGGGACATCCACCAGGCGCGCTGCAGGGCACCGATCTCCGGGACAGGGGCAGAGAAGTCCCTACCCTTTCCGACCCCTCATCCTTGACTGGAGCCTCTCAAGCTGCTCTTTAGAAAATCAGGATCTGTTGCGTATACAGGTGCCCAGAGACACGCATCAGTCCTTAGCAAGCGCGTGGGCCGCGGCCGCCCTGCTCAGCCCCTCCCGGCCCTGCCGCGACCCAGACCCCGCCCACCGGGGGGACTAGCTCTCTGGGACCAATGAAGAGCGAAGGAGAGGGACCCACCGCCCCGCCCCGCCCGCGCTTAGCTGGCAGTACAGCGCAGAGCGGGAAGGGACGGAGCGTGCTGTCCAAACAGCCAATCGGCGAGGGTCCGAGCAGCGTTGCCCCGGGGCGGGGCGGGGCAGGCCGGGGCCTGTCAGTGGCGAGAATGGCGGCGGCGGCGGCAACAAGCGGGCCTGGCCAGCGGCGCGTGGGCTTCGTGGGCGCCGGCCGCATGGCGGAAGCCATCGCGCAGGGCCTCATCCGAGCAGGTGGGACGCGGCGCGCGTGGGCCACGAGGCGTCTCCGGGTCCGGGGGCTAGTGGGCTTCTCAGATCGGCCTGCTGTGCGAGGAACCAGCTTACCTACCGCAGTTCACCTGCCCCGAGGAATGAATCTCGAGAGTCCCTGGGCGAGGAGCGAGGGAAGCAAGGGTTCCCTGCAGTGGCGTCCCCTGGGTGGAACAGGGCCTGGCGGGACTCTGCTTCCCTGAGAGCACAGTAGAACTGGCATCTGCTGGGGAAGCTTAGAGCCGCCTGTCCCGCGTGGCTGTGAGCCAGCTGTGGCCTTAGAGCACTGGACACATGGCTGCCCCGAACTGAGATAAGCTATGAGTCTATAGAATAAAAGATAGATAGGCAAGATTTGGAAGATTGGCTATATTGTGTTAAATAAAATGTATGACAATTAACTTCACCTGTTTTGCTTACTTGTTTAATGTGACTGCTAGAAAATGTAAACTTACATATATGGCTAGATTTAATTTCCCTTGGACAGCGCTAGGGCAGAGCCTCCTGTCACTGTCCTGGTCTCCTGCCTTGGTCCCATTACCTGACCCCTCAGAGCCTCTGACCTTTTTTCTGTTTGTATGCCAGCTCCACTCCTGGTGGCCGTTTGCAGAATTTCTCGACCTCTGAACTGTAGACATATGGACATCCCTCACATTATCGGGGTGTTTAGCCACTTCCCTGGCCTCTTCCCACTAGATGTCAGTAACACCCCAAGTTGTGACAGCCAAAAATTTCTCCAGGGGGCACAAAGTCATTTGCAGTTGATAGAAACACTGGTTTACAGTTTAGAATCATAATACTGTCCTAATCCTACTCCACAGTGTTTAGGAGCCTGCATGTGTAGATTATGGGTTGGCTCTCAGCCACACGTCAAGCTGCACAGGGTCAAAATCATCAGAAATAATTTACTGCAAGTCTCATGTGTTTTACTGGAAAACCTGAGAGTGTTGCCTGCCTCCCAGGGCTGTCAGATTTAGTGTGGAGTATAGTGCTGGTAATAACGTGTAGGTGCACACAAGTGGCCATACTACCATGATTGATCGCCTCTGTGTTCAGGTTGTGGGGTGCTCTTTGGCCTTCTTATGAGACCTTACAGAAATCTGATCTCCCCAGCCCTGCAGCCCCCAAACACAGGTGATGTCTACCACATGGGCACTTAGCCTCCACTTGGATGTCCCAGCACAGAAGCACACCCCTCCAAGGGAAGCTTGGCCCCCACTGGGCCTCCCTGCCCATCATGCCCCTGCCCAGGCTTCCTGTCCTTGGAGGCAGAGGCTCCTGGGATTTGTGTCCTCAGGAGATGAGACAAGCCCCCAGTCAGTGTCCAGCAGGGCCTCTGACTCAGCAGCAGCAGCAGCAGGCAGGTGGTGGTGACTGCCAAGCAAAATCGAATGGTTCTGATTGTCTGTTCCTGGCTACCCATGCACCCCTGCTGAGCGCTTGAGTTCTTACAGAGACAGTCAAGGGCCAGAATAGCCCAGGTGTGGCTGAGCCCGAGAGACCCTTCAGTAATGGGAAGGCCAGGCTGCCTCCTCCCACCTTGCTTCTTCACTGCTACACCCCTGCCTTTGCCTTTCTTTCCAGGAAAAGTGGAAGCTCAGCACGTGCTGGCCAGTGCGCCAACTGACAGGAACCTCTGCCACTTCCAGGTGAGTCGGAGTCCAGGTCTTCTGAGTTGAGACTTCCCCCCAGGAGCCTGGGGTAGCTCTTGGCTCCTGTCCCTCTGAAACACTTCGTGAGGTCAGGGAAGTACTGCTTATTTAGCTAAAGTTTTGAGACTGGCTGGGATGAAGAGAGGGGAGGTCAAAGTCTGGAAGGAAAACCAAGGTTGTGGAGAGCCAGGACAAAGTAAAGGGGTGCACGTGAGTGTGTATGTGAGCATGAGCATGCACGCAGAAGTATGCATGTGTGCGCATGTACATGTTTGCATGAAAGTGCATGCAAGTGGGCACATGTACACGTGTGTGTGTTGGGATGGTTGTGGGCACTCACTTGGGTGGGAGGGCTGGTGGAGGTACTGATATCAGGGCGGGTCTGTGAGGCACAGTTGGGTCCTGAACAAAAACTGGTGGTCTGGGTACGTCTTGAGCCTTGGGAGTTGGGGTGGTACAGTCATTTACAATGGGAAAGACCCAAGGAACCCATGGGAATACAGGGCGGCCTCCAGCAGGAAGGGCCATAATCTGGGCCTGTCCCACTTACCCCAGTCCTGGTCCTGGGGTTCTGGTGCAGGCTCTGGGCTGCCAGACTACCCACTCCAACCAGGAGGTGCTGCGGAGATGCTCACTTATCTTCTTTGCCACCAAGCCCCACATCCTGCCAGCTGTCCTGGCAGAGGTGGCCCCTGTGGTCACCACTGAGCACATCTTGGTGTCCGTGGCTGCTGGGGTCTCTCTGAGCACCCTGGAGGAGGTGAGTGACCCATGAGGTGAGGTGGGGGCTGAGGCTTTGACCCAGAGTAGCCCTTGCTGGCCAGATTCAGCTTCTTACCGCTTGCTGTCCCAGACTCGCTCCAGCCTGGGCTTAACCCTTCAGGAAGCCAGGATGGGTGGAGCATGTAGCAGGAAGCTGGCAGACGTGGCCAAGGGGTTAGGGTTCCTCCTGGCACCACACCTGGGAAACAAGGGAGCCTGCCACTGGCTGAGGCATGTGCCTGCCCGGGCTGAGCCCCCAGGCTCCCTGATTCCAGTCTCTCTCTGGCCAGCTGCTGCCCCCAGCCACACAGGTGCTGCGGCTCTCACCCAACCTGCCCTGTGTGGTCCAGGAGGGGGCCATGGTGATGGCTCGGGGCCGCCATGCCGGGAGCAGTGAGGCCAAGCTCCTGCAGACCCTGCTGGAGGCCTGCGGGCAGTGCGAGGAGGTACCTGAAGCCTATGTAGACATCCACACTGGCATCAGTGGCAGCGGTGTGGCATTTGTGAGTGTCTCATTCCCTTCAGCTCCCTGACCCGAGGCCAGCCCTTGAGAGAGCAGGGCCTTCCCAGGTCCCTGCAAAGGCTTTCACCCTTAAGACTCAATGGCTGCTCCCTGGGCTGCCTGTGATCTCTGCTCTCCCCCACGTCATTGCCTTCCTGGGCCTTTGAGGCCTAGGAGTGCTCCAGTTAGGCCCTGGGCCCTGCACTGGTGGCCGGCACACTGGACCATGTTCCTGAAGGTTCTGGACCTTCTCCAGACTGGGAACTATGTCCAGGAGAGTGTTGGTTTTGACTCCCACTGCCCCCCAATGCCACAGGTATGTGCCTTCTCTGAGGCCCTGGCCGAAGGTGCTGTCAAGATGGGCATGCCCTGTGGCCTGGCCCACCGGATTGCTGCCCAGACCCTGCTAGTGAGTGTGGGCAGCCCCAGGGGAGCATGTGAAATGGGACAGGCCAGTATGCATCCAGGAGCAGTGGGGAGAGAGACATCAGGTCCAAGGAACCTGGGCTGAGGTCAGGAAGTACGTGATGAGGCAGGCTACACAGTGGGGCTGAGCTGGAGGAGGGACTGCCTGCGCCTCCAAGTCACCAGCCCCCAATGCCCTTCTCCCCAGGGGACAGCCAAGATGCTGCTGCAAAAGGGCCAGCACCCAGCTCAGCTGCGGACAGATGTGTGCACACCAGGGGGCACTACCATCTATGGGCTCCATGCCCTGGAGCAGGGCGGGCTGCGGGCAGCCACCATGAGCGCGGTGGAAGCCGCCACCTGCCGGGCCAAGGAGCTCAGCAGGAAGTAGGGGGTAGGCACTGCACAGGGCCACAGCCCAGTCCCCCACCCCAGTCCCTCCCTCTCTGGCCCCTTCCAAGGACTATGGTCCTCTCCAAACTGCAGGAGCCTCCAGAGCTTCCCAGGAAATCAGACAGGACAGGACTGGAGGGCTTTGCAGGCAGGGGGTATCCTCCCCAGGGGGAACTACCCCCACGTCCCTGTGGGGAAGAAGGCACTGTGGTGGTGGCCCTCCGTAAGGGGTGGTCTGGAACCTGAAGCTCCAGGTGCTGGCACTGCTGGTCAGGTACCCCGTGTGGTCAGCCAGCTGCGGGGGGCAGAGGCAGAGACCCTCTCAGCAAAGCCAGTGGTGTCATGCCACCACATCTGTCCTGTCTGTGGGTTGGCCAGCCTCAGGGTGGGGCTACCCCAGGGAGCTGGGCTCTGATTCTAACAGCCAGTGGGAAGAGAGGGGGACTGGGTGCTGCCTCCCTGGCTGAGGAGGAGCTGATCCAGGTCCCCCACCGGGAGCCCTCACGAGCAGGGTGCTGGGCAGGCCTGCCGCTGCTCCAGTCAGCAGGCTGGTGGAAGAGCTGCCCGAGGTCTGGGAGGATGGGCCCTGGCCACTGGGGAGCAGAGACCTGGCTTTAGCTGAGTATGGGCCCCTCCCCTGGCCCCTAGCTGCCCTGATGACAGCTTTGGGTCAGGAGTCCTCAAGTGTCACCACCTCTGTCTGCAGATCTTGGTTCTTGGTCATGTCCCTGAACAGACCACCAGGCCAGGAAAGCCGGGAACATTGGGCCTGAAGCAAGGCCTTGAAGCCTTTGGTAGGGGGCAGGCTGCCTGCAGCTCTGGGCACTCCGGGGCCTCCCCACCCCACACAGGCCTGAGTGCTAGAGCTCCCCTCACTTCCACCTGGTGGCCTCCTGAGACTATGCATGGGTGGAGGGGGCTGGTGCCCCTGCTGTGCTGCCGGTGGGCTCGCAGACTCAGTGAATTCACCTGCCATTGCCTGGACAGCTCAGCACATGCACACGGCAGGGCTGCTCCTGAGCAGCCCTGCTCTCTCCATCCGCAGCCTCCCACCCAGGCTGCACTCACCCGCAGCCCCTCACCCTCCCCTCCCCAACCCACCCAGCCCTGAAGTTCATGCCTCCCACCCCAACCTGGTTCCAACCCTCATAGACTGGCTCGCTTTTCTGCTTGTTACAAGGGTCAATCTGAGTCCAGTTCCACACCTGCTTTATCTGTGAAATGGGAATAAAGATGCTGTCCTGTAGCATGGAGTGGGCTATATTTAATTGGAGACTGAGAAAACCAAATATCAAGTGCCTGGAAGTGCATCTCAGCCAAGGCCCAGGTCATGGGGTCAGACAGACCTGGTAGCTGGTGGGGTAGAGGCTTTCTGTCCTGGCTGTATATTGTCACCTGAGCACCTGCAGCAAGGGTAGGGTGGCCACCTTCTGCACCCTGACCTCACCCTCAGCAGAATCCCTGGGGACTGGGGCGGGCTCTGCTTAAGGGCAGAGACAGCTCTGCCCAGCCCCACCCCAGGCAGGCCACTGCACTGTTCAAATGAGGTGCCTTGGTGAGCCCCCAACCTCACTGGAGGGGCAGCCTGGCCCAGATGGTGATGGCCTGGCTCATGAAGGGCAACTTTGGGAGGGCAGGGTCACAGCCTAGTCATTGGATGGCCATGGCCTCCCTTATAATTATGGCCACAGGCTATAATTACTTTCTCAAGAAACTGGTGGATATAACAATGGCATCTTCTTTTGTCAATGTTGCTCCAATTTTACACCCTCCCCACCCCACTTCCAAATTATATGAGATGTTCTAGATCCAAGCATTTGGATTGAGAGAGAGAACAGTTAAGGCATTATGACAGATACATATGAAGTTGACACACTGAACCTTTATTATAAAGTAGACCGGACTTGTCTGACCAGGTAAATTTCTACCATCACCAAGTTTGGGTGTGAAAGGATCCCTCAACAGGGCATGCACCCCAAAAGCCCAGAGCCCTCTCAAGGACGAGCCAGGGGAGTCAGCCCCACCCACTGGCACCCTTAGCCTGAAGCCAAACTGCCCACCCTCCAGGCTCCCCACAGCAATCCTGACCTGCACTCAGGCCAACAGGCTGGAGGTTCTCAAGGGTGCGCCCCCTCCTCTCACACCATGCTGATGACATCTAGGGAGTCACTTGCCAAGTGGGCAGCCCCCTTAAGCAAGGCTGTCTGCTCAAACAGGCCCTCTCTGTTGCAGCCTGGCCTCATTTAGCAGAAGCCTGTGGGCTCAGTCATCTTATCCCCATGCACCCATCCCCTGGTCCACTGCCAAGCCCACCGCTGAGCTGTAACAATGACCCAGACCCAGGGTCACTTTCTGGAAGAGCAGTGGCCTTCACTGCCTTGAGTATTTGGTCAAAGGGCTGTGAACAGGAAAGGGAGAGGTGGGCAACTGTGTCCCTGAGCACCTCTCAGGGTGCAGGGGTCCCCATACCCTTGCAGGGAATGTGTGATTCTGAAGAACAAGAAACCCTGTTTCTGGCATGGCACCCGGCACTCAGCAGGCAGACAAGGCTATTGTAGAAATTCCAGCAGCATCAACTGACACCCCTCCCCAGTGACATCCACTTCACTCTCCTGTTCCTACTAATATGACAAACCAAGTGCCTCAAATGCCCACGGGCCCCGCGGAGAACAGCACTGAGGCACAGGCTGCTGGGTGAAGCCACCCAGGGTCCACTCCAGCCATTCTCCTGGGGACAGACGCCGGGGCCACCCTCCCTGTGATTTCTCATGGACTTGAGCCAGGGAGGAGAGTGACTGTGAGCCAGAAGAGGCAGGCAAGAGGCCCTGCTCCTGACACTGCCCAGGCCCACGGGGGAAGAGAGACGGAAAGGCAAGATGGGTACCTTGGCAAGGGGGGCCACTACCAGAGGCCACCCTGGGCTATGTTGAGCCCCACATGCACCCTCGCTTGATGCCCAGCTGGGCCCTGAGATCTGCCTCCCCACACACCCCTGCAGGCAGGCCTGGCAGAGCAGAGGCCCAGTGGGCTGGCCACAACCAGGATCTCCCAGCTCTGAGGCTCTGGGTTGCCTTCAGCTGGAGGCCAATGGTGTGCCATGCAAGACTTCATGAAGCCCCCGAGACCAACAGCCAACCTGTCTTCCTGAGGCTCCTCTAAGGACGCAGGCTTAATACAGCCAGAAGTGAATCTCAGACTGACCCCTGTCCCCGGCAAGCGAAGCCTAGCTTCCTCTAGATCTCATGTTCCACACCTTCCCGCAGCTTTCAGAGTTGAGATTTTATTGCCTAGGTGCGGTTCCAAGGAACAACTTCTGTTCTTGGACTTACACGGAGATTGCTCTGGGGACTCCCTCCGGCTGCCTCCCTGCGGCACACAGCCGCTCCCTCCCACCCCACACACCCATGTGCAACCTCTGTAGTTCAGACCGCCAGGAGCACACGGAACAGGAGAGGACCAGGGTAGAGGCCAGCAGTGCCTCAAACCCATCCCTGAGCCCCTCGCAAGGGCTCCGGGCAGCATCTCTCCAAAGGAAGCCTCTGGGAGGAACGGGCATCTCTTGGTCTCAGACCACCAGTAAGATTCTGAATCTAGGGCTGGATGAAGCAGCAGAACCATGTAAAAGCTGGACAGTAACACAGGGGCCGTTTCCTCCCTCTTTCAAACTGTGCCCCCCACCCTGAAGCCTGACTCCTGGGCCATGGGAAGGGGCGCCTCAGCCACACCCTTGGCAGTGCCAGGAGAGACAAGGAAGCCTTGGGGGGGGCACTAAGGCACAGTGGGATTGTCCTGGCACAGCTGTCAGTGCTGTGGGCCTGCTCCCAGGTGGTGGGATGGCTCCAGGCCCCCCGGCTGGACAAAGTGGGCTGGTGGTGGAGGGGTGCAGGAGCTTGTCCAGTCATTGGTGAAGTCACCAAAGACCAAGTCTGGCCACTCGCCAGCCCTACTAAATAAGAGAGCTGTTAAGAATGGAAATTTCTTAAGGAAAATCAAAAACCCAAGCTGAACAGAAATCTAGTTCCCCGCTACATCCGGAAGGTCCTCAGGGTTACTGGGTACCACCTCCCTTCCCAGCCCACAGAGGCATCCTCTGAGACCAGCCGCAGGCTGAGGACGGAGACACCAACCTGGCCCCCCTGAAAACTACCTGTGAAATCGAACTTCAGGAGAATGGTGTGATCGCACAGCTGTGGCCCAGGAACCAGGAAGCACCAGAGCTCCATGCAGACAGGAGGGCTGGGCCCTTGTCCAGTGCAAGGGATGGGCCGCTGTGGGGAGGGCAGGAGGCGCAGGCAGGCCTGGGGCTGGAGGTTTCAGCCCCACAGGGGCCAGGGTCGGAACAACCAGTTGCTCTCTGAGAAGTGCAGTGGCATGTACTTGATAGGCTAGCATGGGAGGGGACACTGGCTAAGACCACAGACCACACGTGTGTGCTTGCCCAGGGAGGAGCATGAGACCCTCTTCCAGCTTTCCTCCCAGGAGACTGAGGGGTCATGGTGCAGCATGACCCTTCACCAACATAGCCCCTCCAAGCAGACTGGGCCAGGATCCCTGCAACCCTGAGCCACGGGGTGGGCCACCACTGGGGAGGAAAGGACAGGAGATGGGAAGACTATGTCCCTTCCCTCCAAGTGCAGCAACAGAAAGGCCACTAGGGGGCCACTCGGGCTGGCTTGGTCACACTCCATCGTCAGGGACTGCCGGAGAAGGCCCGATGCCCCCCAGCCTCCGGGCCATGCTGATCAGCGAGCGCAGCTGCACCAGCTTCAGCGGCCCCACCTCGCGGGGGTCCTGGCTCTCCAGCCACTGCAGAGCCGTCTCCAGACCCCGAACAGCCTCCCCAGCGGTGGGCACAGCGGCCTCCTCCTCTCTGCCCCCCATGACAGAGGACAGGCTGGCTGGGGATGGAGGGGCCAGAGCAGGGGGCCGGCCCAGGCCTGCCTCCTCTCTGAAGCCTATGGGCAGCCCCCCATCATCGTCCAGGTGCAGCCACTCGGCCACCTCCTCGGGTGCTAGGCGCTTGTAGGCCAGGGCTGCCAGGTGTGTGAGGTCGCTAAGCACCCTGCTGTGCTCCGCAGCCTCCTCCGCCTGGCCTGCCGGCTGCCCAGCACACTCCTCCGCTGGCCGGGGCTCAAAGGCTGCCCGTAAGCCCAGCAGCCAGCAGCGCTCAATGCTGCCAGCCTGCACCAGGTCCCAGGAAAGGCCAGCCAGGTAGAGCATGTCCTTGAGCATGAAGCTGCGCATGAAGTCCAGCGGGGAACCTCCAGCGCAGGACACAGCAAGCCGCAGCAGCTCCCGCTTGTATAGCTGCTTGAAGGCAGCCACCACTCCCTGTTCCAACGGGGCTGGGATGTGCGCCCTGCTGCTGCCCTTGGACAGGAACAGCACCCGCACGGCCCCGTCGGGGGTCTGCAGTTCCTCCGGAGGGCCGAGGGGCTCAGGCCGGCACCGCCTGGGGGTTTCCTCGCTCTCCTCCAAGGCGGGCACCCTGGTGGCTGGGCTCGGGCAGGGCGGGTGGGCCACCAGCAGCACAGCCTTCTGCTGCAGGCAGCTGCGGCGCAGGTAGCGTCTGACACCGGGGACGAATTCCTCGAAGAACCAGCCCCGCAGCAACGGGCGGCTGAGCCAGGCGTCCGGGCTGTAGCGGTATGAGGCTGGAAACTTGTCCTGGTTGTGGTGGCGCAGACTGGGCGGGTCTGGCAGCTGCCCGATGACCAGCGGCTTCAGCTTGTGGCTGCCGGTCAGGTTAGCAGCTAGCAGCACAGTCACCCGGTCGCCCCGCCAGCGTCGGGCACAGTCCCCAGCGCTGGGGTCCCCTGCGCCTGGTGGCGCGGCCTGCTCCGGAAGAAGCTTCCAGTAGAGGCCGGTGACGTTAGCGTTGTAGATCTGCTCGTCGCCGTAGCCGCCCTCAGCGGGCGGCGGGGGAACCGAGGCCCGGTCGGGGAGGAGGCCGGAGCCGGGAGGCAGCGCGGGCTCCTGCTTGACCGGCGGACCAGGCGCGGGGCCCGCGGCCGCTGGCTCGGCTTCGCCGTAGATGCGCTGACTGGAGATGCCGTGGCGCTTCTGCCAGCGCCAGAACCAGCCGTGGCTGGCCTTGAAGGTGCACTCGGGCCCGTAGATCTGGCGTGCGAAGGCCTCGGCCTGCGCCTGGATGAGCGGCCCCGACAGCGGCACGCCGTGCTGGCGAAGCGCCAGGAACCATGAGTAGACGGCGCGGTCAATCTCCTCCTCGTTAGCCAGCCGCATTTTCTTGCGCTGTGTGCCCACCTCGCCGCCCAGCTGCTCCAGGAACCAGCGCAGTTTGGGCTCGTCTTTGAGCCAGCCGCGCAGCGTGCCGCCGGGCACTCCGAAGTCGCGGCACACGCTGGCTTGCCGCTCGCCACCCTTGACGCGCTCTATGGCCTGCAACTTGTCCTTGATGGAGTAGGCCTTTCGGAAAGCCATCTTCACGGCCACGCGGGGCCGCGGCCCGGGCGCGGGGGGCGGCGGTCGCGCGCCGGGGGCTTGGGCGGATGCAGGGGGCCGCGGCGGCTGTGCAGGGCGCCCGGGCGGGGGACGCCGGCCGCGGTGCGGAGTCGAGCCTGCCGCGGGACCCGCGGGGTACATGGCAGCAGCAGGGGCGCGGGGGCCACACGCCGGCCCGGCCGGCCGCGCGGGGCGGGGCGCTGGGGGCGGGGCCGGCCGCGGCCCACCCCTTTGTCTCGCCAGCTCGGCGGCGCAGGCGCGCCGGCCCCGCCCCGCGCCGCGCGTCACCAGGCGCGTCCGGCCTCCAGCCCCGTCCCGGCGGACGAGCCCACTGCTCGGAGAGCTGGGGGCGGGAGCGCTGCGGTCCTTTTCCCGGATGGAAGCTCCGTCTGCCCTGGGAGAGAGCGAGCCCCGCGGTGGTCGCCCACTGCCTCGGTGTCTGCAGGGCGGGAGAGTCGCGCGGAGGGCGCCGCCCGCGAGGCGGAGCGTGCGCGCGAGCCGCCTCTCCCGAGGCCGGCCCCGAAGCGCGTGGTAGAGCCCGCGGCTTCATTTCCCGTGCGCGGCCGGCGCTGCCCTCCCTTTCCGCAGCTGCCTGTGCCGCGGGGTGTGCCCTCTGTTGCCCCGTCCTTGGCTGGCGTGTGAGTACCGCGCCCCGCGCCGGAAAGCGCCGCACGCACCGCGGAGGCGCTGGCAGGAACCGGGGAGCTAGCGTCGCCGGCGTGCCGGCCCAGGGCGGTGGGCTAGCGCAGCTTTCCCGGCGGGCGCGGAGGGCCGTGCCCGCGGGGCCACGTGGCTGCTGGACGCGGTGGCCCGAGCCCGCAGCCTTTGAGTTGTCTCGTGCGCATTTATTAAGCAGCCCCGGCACGCTGGTTCCGGGCGTGCGGGGCATGCGCGGGCCTGACGCGGGTGGAACCTTGACCCAACCTCATGAGCGCGGGAAATAATACGCGATTCCTGAGTTTATCCAAAGCGCACATGTTCTCTGAGAGCGACCCGGTCTTGACTTGGATAAGGTGGTTTGGGCAGGGGGTGACGTCGAAGCCAGTCTCCGAAGAGGGAAAGCTGACGCCTTCGCGAGTGGGCTAAGTGCGAGCAAGTAGGGAAAGGCTCGTGCGGGAGCCATGGGGGCGGGGCGGGGCCTGATGGAGGCTGTGCGCCGGGGTTTCCAGAATGAAGGGCATCCTGGAGAAAGAGGACTGTTGTGTGGTTAAACTTTGGGGAGGTCCCCTCCTGTCGACGGAGTGCCTCTTGAATTGGCACGTAACTGAGTGGTCTTGGCTTGTGGCAGAAAATGACGCTTTCTCTTACCTGAGGAGGCTCCCACAGGAGCAGCTCTAGCACCCCGACCTTTGAGGGTGGTGAGCTGGTAAGTGGATTGGTTCAGATGCAGTTCCGTCATTCCTCAGCCCTCCTGTACCGCCTCTGCAGGGTAATGTTCTGGGCCCCGTGCCCAGCCTGAAGGGCGCTCTCCAGGCTGGCCTCCATTTCCTCACCTTGGAGTGGGGGTGCTGTGGGGTTCCCGGGAGCCCAAGCAGAGTGAGCGCTCAGCCACTGGATGGGCAGGGGATGACTGCCACCTGGAGGATCCCGGTGTGGGGCCAGCCCCCGTGGCTTTGCTTCTGGGGGCCTGGATGAGGCTGAAGGGTTAAGCACTGGTTGGCAAGCATGCTTGACCAGTGTTTTTGTGAGTGAAGGTTTCTTGAAGTTGATTTTTAAGAGATCGACTAGAAGTGTACCTCTAGTACATGGTGCTGTGGTGTCAGTTTTCCAGGAGCTGCAGGCGTGAAGTGCTGGTGTGGGCATTTGTTAGGCCCTGGCTCTGTGCCCATAACTTAAGATGACATGTTTGGAGTGAATGGCAGTGCAACATTGACTCAAACACAGGCATTGGAACAAGATGTGGATCCCCAGCTCCTCCACTCACTGCCTCAGAGGTTTAGATCCAGCACTTGTCTGCCAGCTGCATGTGAGGCTGGAGACACAGGTGTCCTGTGTGCATGGAAGGGTTGAAGTGTGTGCCAGAGTGGAGTCGTCCTGAGGAAGTGGAGCGCAGAGGCCAGGCTGGTCAGGTGAGACGAGGGCATCATGGGCTAAGGCAGAAATAGAACTGATGTGACTGTGGTGTTTCAGGCATGAATGCTGTTGTAGCTGGCTGGGCCTGCCCTGCAGCGACTTGAGCCGCCACAGTGTGGTGCAGAGGCCCGCCCCCTTCCTACCAGCAGGACAGTTTGGTTTGTCTGAGTGGGGGTTGAGTATCCAGAAATCAATGTAGGAAAGCATCTGAGTAGGAATTTGGAGGCCATGGAGTTCATCCACCCTCCCTCCCTGCCAAGAAAGGCTGTGGATGTCAACCCCGTGCACAAGTACCCATCTGCAGTGGTGCTGTCCAGTGTAGCGGCCCTGCTACATGGCCTTTCTCGTTGACTGACACATTCCCAGTGCTTGGCTCTGCAGATACAGAAAACTCAATTGCGCAGCACTGGTCTGGGCATTGCTGGCCAGGGGGCTGCAGACCCTGTCCCACACTCTCATCCCACCTTCCTGTGAAAGGTGGGCAGAAATGTTTGACCCCTGGGTGGACACTCCAGGAGCACCTCCATGTGTATGACTGCAGCAGGGTGATGTGAGCACAGCCCGGGGAGGGGTCGAGGCCTTCCCCTTCACCCAGGCTCACAAAGACGTGGTCCCCCAGCATCTTTGTGGGCACAGCTCTGCCCGGCCGTGCCCTCATCTTCCTTCGGGGCCTTCTAGCAAGGAGCATCCTGGGGGGTCTGTTGCCAGGTTCCCTGTGCTTGTACCACAAGAAATGCCCTCCCTGTGGCCCACAAAGGGCTGCATGTGCTTTGGAGACCGTCATCTGCTTACCACCAGTGCTGACTGCCAGGCGCTGGCCTGGGAGAGTCACAGAGGGGCCTGGCTCACAGGAACCACCTCTGCACATCAGCTGCCTTCACTACAAATGCCGGTAGCTGGTCAGTGGCGTTCCTCTGGGGCTACCCCAACTCTGGATGGGTGGCTGGATGGGGCAGTGTCTGCCTTTGTGGGAGAGCTCTCCATGTGCTTGATGGACTAGGTCTGGGTCCTAGTGACGGGCAGCTCAGCTTCTCACCCTGGAGGTCTGCAGTTGCTGGCAGCTGGTTGGTTCACTTCCAGGAGTGGAGGGTGGGGACCCCTGAGGTCCCCCCTTCCTTCTGGGTTGCTCTGCTGTTTGTGAGCTTGCCTGTCTGTGCTGTGCTGTTACTGGCTAGCTACCACTGCCTCCTGGAAAAGCCACTGGAGAAGGTCTGACTGTCCTGTAGTAGTGTGAGCTCCTTCCTGGACAGCTGTAGGCGTGCATGTTTGTGTCCTCAAAGGGAAGAGTCCAGACTCAAACTTGCTTTTCTATTAGAAGAGACAGGCTTTAATCTGTTAGGTCCACATGAAACGGGAGTGCTCAGGGAGGAGAGAACAGAGGAAACAGGTGGGCTCTGGAGTCTGAGATACAGAGGGGCTGGGGAGTGGCTGAACGGGAGGCCCAGCTGCAGTGCAGAGGAGCACCCTGCCACTTGGTCCTCCTGTGTCCCTGAGGATGCTGGCCTCCACCCCCATGCTCACCTCACACTAGGTCACTCCAGCACCCTCAGCACCTGTGGCCAGCCTCACCAGGTGATGCTTTGTTGGCAGGAGCAGCTCACTGCCCGATCTGCGGAGAGCCCTCCGCTGCTCCCGTGACCCCCAGAGCTTTGCTGCCAGCAGCAGGTGATGGGTGTTGCTCTGTCCGGGAGCCTGCCCAGTACCTTCTGTGTGCACTCCAGGCAGCTGCCTCCCCTTGGTCCTTGTGTCTTCCCTGTGGCAGAGCACCTGTGTGTCCCATCCATCAGTGACTTGATGCTGACACTCTAGTGTTTGCTGCCCTATGGGGTAGATGGGGACAGTAGGGGCCTTGGTGGCATGGCTCCCATTGGAAAAGAAAGATGGACCCCCCCCCAGGGCTCTGGTCTTTGAGCAGCTGGGGGAGCCCCCAGGACTGGGCAGAACGGATGGGTTCTTTCAGCCAGGCATGGCTGAGTCTGCATGTGGCTTCCTCAGCTTCCCGGTTGCTGCCTCTGTGTGTTTGGGGCCAGGTACCTAGTGTCTCCGGCCTGTATCCCCCACCTGTGCACCTGGAAAGACGGTATGCTTGCGAGCCCTTCTGTGCAAGCCTGCTGAGGGAGGCCCTGTCCCAGTGTGGGCACTGACACTTCGTGACTGCTGAGGCTCCCGGACTGGTGCTTGTCACCCGGTGTCCATCCGGCAGCCTGGACAGGGCAGGGACCCCCTCCACAGCTCCAGGTGGACAGTGGCGTGCTTGGGGTGCTGGCTCAGCTCGACCCTGGTTGCTTCAGCTTGAGTGAGGAGCAGACTGGGTGCCGCCAGTGGGAACCCCAGGAACTGCTGGCTTCACGGGACAGTGGAGCCCTGCTGCTTGGAGCGGGTGGACGCCACCACCTCCTGGGGTTTTGGTGGTGGGTCTGTCTGGTGCCCACCTCCTGTTTCCTCTACCAAACTTGCTTCTCTCCTTGCCACGTCCCCAAGCAGCTCCTGGAAAGGCCCTCCAGCCTTCTCGGGCCATTCGGTCTGACTGCTTCTAACTCTGCTACTTTCTTTTAATGCTCTCCTAGGAGATCAGAGTGAAAGTAAGTACCCTCTGCCCCCGGGGTTCCCTTCACCTGAGCTAGAGCCCCCCCGGTCCCACTGTTATGCTGCCTGAGGAGTTCTGGTCCCGTCAGGTGGGACTGTCTTGCTGCTGCCCCAGGCTGAGCCCCTCCTGCCTCTGTGATGAGGTGGGCACCTCCTGAGCAGGTCAGGATTGGAGATTGGAGTGCCAGCTTCCCACCTGTGGGCAGGGTATGGAGCTGTGGCCCTCAAAGCCCTGAGCAGAGTCGGTCTGATGTCAGGTGCCAAGGATAGCATTGAGGCCAGTAGGGTCTAGCATGGCTTCAGGACCCAGGGGGCCAGCCTGGCAGGTGAGTTTGAAGAGGCTGGACCAACCCAGACTGAGCTGCTCTGATGAGGGTCCGCCAGGGGCTTGGGTCCAGAGGCCGGACGTCAGACAGGCTGCAGCCCTCCCAGGGACAGTGGGTGATGTCACAATGCCCTGCGTCCTGGACACACCTGCTGATCTCCCACCACTGCCTCTGCTGTCAGCCTGGCCTTGGAAAAGGCTGTCACCAGCCTGGGAGGAAGGCTCGAGCGGGGAGCCCAAGGACCTCTCTGAGCTTGGGGCTTCTCTTCCTCGGCCCCAGCTCCTCACTGGGACATCATAAGAGGCCTGTGGCCTGTGCTGTTAGAGAACCCCAGCATGCCCCTTCAGTGTGCAAGGAGGAGTCGCCCAAACTCCTAGGTGGTATGGGGTTCAGGTAGCCGACACTTCCCACAGGGTGGCGGAACCAGGTTTATGTTTTGTTCAGGGTGTTAGGACAGAGACAGATCCCCCAGCAATGGGAGGGCAGGGTTTGCCTTCCAGGCTGAAAGAATGCCTTCTCTCTAGAGACCTCGTCTCCTGGGGGTGAGAGCCTGGCCAGTGGCGCCCCCTGCGCTGGAGGATCTGCTTCATTTAGGGTCCAGCGAACAACCCCATAGCAGCAGGGGTTGTTGGGGTCGGTCCCGAGGGAAAGCCTCTCGACTCAGGCAAGTTATCTTCCGAGTGGAGGAGTATCTCCAACACTTCTGTTACGGGGAGCAGTGTCCAGAGTCGGGTCTGTGGCTGAGAATCCCTGTGCTGATCACAGCCACCCCTCTCGACCAGAACAGCCAGGTGAGCTAGGGGACCCCAGGTATATCCTGAGAGCAGACCGGCCCCAGGAATTTCTGGGCCTAGTGGGCCGCAGTGACCCAAACCCCTTAGTTCTTACTGAGTTGGGGGCTGCCCTAGCGTTCTGGGCTGGCTAGCAGAGTGGGGGCCTCTGTGCCAGCAGCAGGATTGGGACTTGGCATGGAGCAAGGCCATTGCTCAGTGGGCAGCGGATGACTAAGCTGGAAGGAACACCACCTTCAGTGAGAAGGCAGGGCTCGTTCACTGGCCACAGGAGCAGTTGGGGTGAAGCACTTCCCACCTGCCCCCACCATCCTGGTGATGGTGCTCCCAAAGGCATGGGCTGACTGCCTCCTGGTCAGCAGACAGCTGCAGCTGGCCAGGGAGCTGGTTCTGACTCCCTGCCTGAGCCGCTGGGCTCCTTCCTTTCAAGGCGAGTACCAGCGTCCTCCCTGGTATTTCCCTTGGTGTGGCCTTGCAGGGCTGGGGCACCCCACACTGTGCTCCTAGCTGTCCTTTCTCTAAGGTCCTGGGTAGCTCCCCTTGGGTCACGTGCTGCTCTGGATGGTGGGGTGGCTGTGGTGGGTGTGGGTGACTCGGACAGCCAAGCACATGTCTGTTAAACAGAAGCACAGTGACTTGGGAGGTGGCCAGACTTACCAAAACATGGGATGTGCACTTCAGACTTCAGATGGGTGACCAGTAACTTCTCAGTATTTGTCAGATTTTCATGGGACATACTTATCCTGAAAATCATTTGTTTTGTGAAAGTCAAAGTAGCTGAATGCTTCCTGTGTTTCACCTGGCAGCCTTCCTTGGGGGCTCTGCGAGGAGAGGGTTCTTTGGCCCAAGAATGGTTGGAACACGTGTACACACGCAGCTGTGTGTTACTTGTTTGCTACTTAACTGGATGTGACTCTGGTCTTGGCGTGTCACTTCTCAGCACCCCCAGCGGGACATGTCCCCAGGCACCGCCAGTCAGGCTGAGGGGGGTGGGGGCATCATCCCCGTGGGACCCACTGTGTTGCAACTCCCTTCTTGTGCTTGCTTTTTAACGCTGCGCGGAAGATGAGGAGCGGGCAGGCCTCCTGTGCCCTGGAGACCGTCTGGGAGGACAAGCGCAAGTATGGGGAGGCGGAGCGGCGCTTCTACGAGCAGGAAGCCACGCGAGCCGCTGCCACCCAGCAGCTCCTGGCTGAGGCACCAGCCATGAATGGGCCAGGTCAAGAGGACACCGAGGACACTGAGGAGGCAGAAGGCTCTGACAGCAGCAGTAGGAACGACGAGGGGAAGAAGCCAGCGCAGAAGAGAAAGCACTCCCCGAAGAGCCGGCTCTGCCAGGCGGACCTGGCCCTTGTGGGCCTCTCGGCCGACCATGTCTGGCTGGACAAGCCATTCTTCGACCAGGCGGAGAGCTCCTACCACCAGAGGCTGGCAGACACGGCTGCCAGGGCAGCCCGGCCGCTTGCCCTAGCCCCCTGGGGTCCCTGCGCCCATGGAACCCAGGTGGCCTGCCACCACGTGACCTGGGGCATCTGGGTCAACAAGTCTTCCTTTGACCAGGCCGAGCAGGCATTTGTGGAGTGGTCCCAAGCCCTGCTGCTGGCTGCAGAGGGGCACAGCAGGCAGAGGTCTACAGACACAGGCCCACTGGTGGCTGCTCCCAACCTGGCCCTCGTCTGTCAGCCCAGCCCACCGGCCAGTGGCCAGCCCCTGCTGAGCAGCCTACAGGCGCTGGTGCAGGAAGTATGGCTGGAGAAACCCCAGTACGATGCTGCTGAGAGGGGCTTCTATGAGGCCCTGTTTGACGGCCATCCCCCTGGGAAGGTGCGCGTGCAGGAGCGAGCCAGCCAGGCTGAGGGTGCCAGGCGGGGCCGCAGAGACCGGCGGGGCCGCAACACCATGGGAAGCAAGCGAACTGGGCCTCGGCGTGCCGACGGGGAGGCCCCCTCTGCCCAGCCCTACTGGTACTTCCTGCACAAGGACGCTGAGGCCCCCTGGCTCAGCAAGCCCACCTACGATGGAGCAGAGTGCCGCCACCAGGCTGCTGAGGCCCTGCGCATAGCCTGGCACCTTGAGGCTGCATCCGTGGCTCACCGGCCTGGTGCCCGGTCTGGCCCATCCATGTCCAGCCTGAGACCCAAGTAGGAGAAAGATGCTGAGTGGGTGTTCTGCCTGGGCCTCCCCAGGCTGGGGCCCCGCGTGCCCTCTCCCCCTCCCCCTGCCCACAGGGCTCTCCCGAGACTCCTGAACCCAGCTGAGTCAGATGCAGGAGTCATTTGGCAGGGGTCTCTGTCTGTCCCTGGGATAATACAGCCTCCAGGGTCACCCCTGGAGGTCACCAGGATCCAGGGTGTTGGGGGAGGGAGGGGTCAGCCCAGGGCTGAATCAGACTTCCTCAAGGTTTCCCTTTTGGCTGGGCAGCTCCCTGAGTCCCCTCTGTCACAGGTCAGGGCAAGGGGTGTGGTGAAGGCTCCTGGCCCCTGAGCCCAATGGGGCAAGATACAGTGGTCCCCTGCCTGTCCTTCCTGTCCTCCCACCCCCGTCCCTTGTCCGTGTCCACTCCTGAGGTGAGGTGGGTGTCTCAGTGCACCAGCACACTGGCCGTCAGGGACGCAAGTCTGAAGGATTCTGCGGGGTGAGGCTGACCTGCCTTCAGCCCGGGGACACACTGCCACACCAGCTGTGATCTCTGAAGGTCAGGAGCTGGGGGCAGGCCAGGGCCAGTGGGCCTGAGAGAAGGCGAAGCGCAGCAGCAGGGGCTGGGGTGCAGCTCGCAGGGCCGTGAAGCGGCCTGCAGACCTGGCTCCCTGGCTCCCTACCTGGGCCTGGATTCTGGTGGGAGCCCTTCAGCTCCTTGGTGGGGTTGGATTTGCTGTTTTGACAGGATCTGGGCCTTGGTGTGAGCGGCAGGGCTGGGACCGCATTATGGCAGCGGTGTCTCTGTTGGGGCGGGCAGTGGACCTGAAGCTGCTCACGATGGCTTCTCATACAGGGTGGCGGTCATGGGGCCTAAAAGCTCTTGTCACCGAGGGGACGCTTGGTGAGGTCCATTCGAGGCTGGGGCCCTCAGCACAGGATCGGGTCTGATTCTGCTGCATTGGGTGAGGAGTGGGTGGGGCACGGGGCAGGCGTCATGTCCGCAGGTCTGGGCGGCCCCTCTTCCTGTGGTGGGCCATTGTGACAGGTTTGCAAAAATAGCTGGCGTGCAGGCTGTAGTTTGCCAGCCCCTGGTGTAGAGCAGCAGCTCTCAAACTTACTGGTCTCAGGACCCGCTGCGCTTTCATTGTTTCTCAGCTTTAACCACGTTAGCAGTTCAAACAAGTGCTGAAAGCACATACTTCTCTACTGAAAACCAATAATGAGCTTTTACAAGTTAATGTTAATAACGCTGAGGGCAAACAAGCATAACTGTGAGAAATAGTTCACCTGTGATGGAAAGTTCCACAAGCAAGATGGCCTCATCTTACATTTTTGTGTATCTTTGGTGTTGGCCTGCCTGGGGGCCACTGTGGTGTCACTGCTCTGGCCCATTTGCCAGTGTGTGTCATCTGAGTGCCAAAAACTCAGCTCTGCATGGGGGTGTGATTGGAGGGGGGTCTTGCAGAGGTTCCTGGCTAGTTTCGAGAGCTGCTGGTCTCAGGGACACACCTGGGGACTGTCGCATGAGCACTGAAGGAAGTCCTGTGTGGGGAGCAAGGGATGACATGGGGGTCTTACAGGCTGGTGCCGTTCCCTGCTGAGAACCACTGGTGCTCTGCCCTGGACTGGAGCTCTTGTAGCTCAAGGATGGCAACAGCCTCCCTGCACCCTTCACATCTGGGCTAGTGGAAGGGGCACTGTGCAGACCAAGCCTGGAGCCTGCAGGGAGGCACCTTCCCCTCCCGGCCAGGCCACCTGAGCACTCCTCCTTCTCCCAGCAGGAAAATGGCCACAAACTTCCTAGTGCACGAGAAGATCTGGTTTGACAAATTCAAATATGATGATGCAGAAAGAAAATTCTACGAACAGATGAACGGACCTGTGGCTGGCACCTTGTGCCAGGTAGGGGCTGCACTTGAGGCCACTGAGTGGCTCTGCCAGTCCCAGGAAGCAGGGGACATGGTTGGCACGAGTGGCCCTGTACCAGGGGCTGGTGGTGGTAGCTCTGGGGGTGGTGGCCTTGGCTGGCTCTGCTCTTGTCCAGCACAGGACAGCGCACTTTGCTGTGTCTGTCTCCCAGGTGGCAGAGACGGCATGCACACAGGCGCCAATCCCGCCAGTGCCTAGGCTGGGCCTGCAGACAGCACACCCCAGGCCCTATTGCCGTAGCTGCAGGCCTCTGGCACCTTCTGCTTGCTGCTGTCCCGCTGAGTTTTCATTCTGCAGATGCTTGCTTACTTTTATTATTATTAAAGTTTTGTAATGAAAAAAAAAAAAGACTGTTTCTTTCTGCACTGTCAGCAGGAGAACGGCGCCAGTGTGATCCTCCGTGACATTGCAAGAGCCAGAGAAAACATCCAGAAATCCCTGGCCGGAGTGAGTATCCACAGCCCGTGTACCCGAGGGCTCGTGCTGCTGTCCCTGTGCCTGACGGCCTGTGACTTTTCCCCAGTTCTGCTGATGATTTTGACCCTATGGAGCAAAGTTAGGAGGAGGTGTGCAGTGCAATACTCTGCTTGGACATGGCCTGGACCCAGGGCACCACTGGAGACGTCTGACTCTTGCATCCTGCCATGCTTCCTACCTGCTTGCTGGCAGTCACCAGGGTCTCCCTCTTGCCCTTATCCTGGGCTGACACTGTCATCCTCCAGGGTGATACTCCTGCTCAGCAAAGCAAGTGTGTGATAGGCTGCTATCTGCTGTGCCTATTGCCAGGCCTCACCCTCCCCAGAGAGGTGGGGTTACAGGGCATGTTGACTTCAAACCATGGAATGAGCACTGTCTTGAATTTGAAGCCCAGAGAGGGGCCCTGCAGCCAACTTGGCCTCTTGGTCTCAGGTGAGATCAAGAGAGGAGAACAGGGCCATGTCCAGCTCTGTCCTGGGCCTGGCTTGGGAAGGATGTTGCCCAGAGGTGACAGACCTGCTGCTCTGCCTTCCTAGCCAGGGCAGTCGGGACCTCATTCTCCCTCTGGGAGGCAGGGTGGTAGACATGTTGTGGACAGAGCTGCTGGTTCTGGAGACTGGAAGAGGATCCATTCCCGTGCCTGCCCCATCGGCGAGGTGCACACATGCCTCATCATGTGGCTTCTGGCTAGCAGTGTCATTTCCTTCTCTGTCCTGCCACTCTGTGGACCCTGGGGCAACAGTGGGCACCTGGGGGATTCAAGGTCATCTCCCCTCTCCAGACCCTCAGCTTCATCACATCTGCAAAGGCCTTTGCCACGAGAGGTCCTTTTTCAGAGGCTCTGGGGATGTGTGTGGGCACGTCTGGAAGCCTGCTGCATGCCACAGCTGGTTTGGGAGTACTAGTACCTGGGCCAGAGGTGGGCAGCCCTGGCGGCGTCCCCCAGAGGTGTGCATCTGCTGTCCGCCCAGCAGGCCTTGCTCTCCGCTCGGCCTCCACTTTAACCTGAATCTGCGTTGCCCTCTACCATCACTAAACCCACCTGCCACCTCTGCCTGCCCAACCAAGTTTGACATAGGATTGAGGTGGCATGGGGTCTTTGTATCCAGGCCAGGCATCTGGGCTCCTGCCCCGGGGGCTCTCGTCTGGTCCTCGGGATCCTGGCTCTGCTGAGGTTGGCACCTGCGGCCTGGTCCGGCAAAAGCATGTAGGTGTGCTGCTGGGGCTTGGGGACAAGTCTGTTCAGACTACCATAACAAAGTGCCACAGCCCAGGAGCTTTAACAACAAATTAATTTTCTCCCAGTCTGGAGGTTGGAAGTCCAACATCAGGTATGGGCAGAGTTGTTTCTGAGGCTTCTCTCCTTTGGCCATTTTCTTTTTGTGTGTTTATATCATCCTCCCTCTGTCCAGGTCTAAATTTCCTCTTACAGGGATACCTGGTATTGGATTTGGACCACTCTGACTTTATCATAACTGGGTTACCACGTAAAGGTCCATTCTCCAAATAAGCTCACCTCCTGAGATGCTGGTGCTTAGTGGACCCAGTGGTCCCTGGGAAACGTGTGGTGCCAGGCACAGGGTTGGAGGTGGGCATAGAGGGTTCTGGATTCTAAACTCTGATGTAGGGCACTGCCCTGAAGCCACCACTGTCAATGGCTGTTACTGGACCTGCCTCACTGAGTCTGGAGTTCAGGGCCCAGAGTTCCCTGGCTTCTTCCTTCCTTGCCTGGGTCACAGTGGTCCAGGTGGAGGGGTCTAGGGCAGCCCCAGGACACAGACTTCATGGAAGGGACTGGTGGTGCGTAGGACCCCTAGCTCCCGGGTCTCCCCACTTCCTCTTGGCCTCATAGTGGGTGGGGACTTGATGGGAGCCTGCACTCTTGGGATCTGTCAACTAGCAGTCCTTACTCAGTATTGTCACCAGGTCTACAACGGGAGGTTCTTGGGACTGGGGCCAACACTCCAGGCAACAGACACAGCAGGGAAAAAGAATTGAGGTGCCAGCCTGCTGGCTGCTGCCAGAACATGGTTCATGTGCTTAGCAAGCACTGAGCCCTGGGGTGTGGGTAGGGGGAGTCTGTTGGGGAGCCTGCTGAGATTGGGGCCAGCCTGCTCCAGGAGCTGGGCATTGGGCTGGAAGGGAGGCCATGTGCCAGGTGCTTGCGGCCAGAACTCGGGGGAGTGTGGTTTGGGGGCCCTCTGGGGACGGTGAATCCAGCACAGCTGTCAGTGTGTTGGATGGTGCCACGATTCCCTGCCCATAGCAGGAGGCTGCAGGGCAGGTTGGAGTTGGGCAGCATGCAGAGCTGAGTGGTATGAGCAGCCCATTCTGGTACTAGCTAGTCTGGGCTCTTCCCCAGTCATACAGCCTACGAGACCCATCATGGGAGCTGGTGGGCTGTGGGAAATGTCAGCCTTGTGAACAGATCACCCATCACTCCATGGGTGCCTGCCAGCCTGTCCTCTGGGAACTTCAGTTTGTTTGTGATCTGGGGGTGTGCACAGCAGGGGAGGAGGCCACATGGTTTATCCTGTGACTGGCAGGTGGGCCCCAGGCCTAAGGTCTGCTGCAGGAGTGGACACGAGCCCTCAGGAAGGAGACAGGTGCACTGTCCTCAGAGTTGTTCCATTGAGGCATGGCTATGCTGAGTGACCTCGTGTGCATGTGGCCTGAGGGGTGTCTTGGGCAACCCTGGTGAGCTCCCTGGGCAGCACCTCTTGGGACAGATGACAGGGGCTCCTGGTCAGGGAGGCCTTTGAGGGCAAGCTTGGTGAGCCCGGCAGCAGGGGACCAGCCCAGGGTAGGCAGGGCTCAGTGTAGGCTGCCGTGGAGCTGCTCTCCCTGCACAGGCATGCGCCTTCCTCCTGCCTCCACTGCGTCTCTGAGGCCCCAGGTCAGGCTGCCCCAGAGACCGTGAGTCCTCTTTGTCCCACCCCACGGGGCAGTGGCAGCCATGGCTCTGAGCTTAAACCTGTCTCTGAGTTGGGGTTGCCCTGGGCCCTCTGCCTTTTGTCCTGGGATTTCTGCTTTGCTGAAAATGAGACTTCATAAGCTTCCTTCCCTTCACCTGGGTGGGACATGGCAGGTAGACCCAGTAGTGTTGAAGGGAGCTGTGGCCTGGTGTCTGGTAGGTGTCCCACCCTGCTCAGGGCACTGCTTTGAGTGGCTGTGAGTGGGGGACTAGGAATCCTCACGCTGGCCCTCCCTTGCAGAGCTCAGGCCCTGGGGCCTCCAGTGGGCCTGGTGGGGATCCCAGTGAGCTTGTCCTCCGGATTGCCAGCCTGGAAGCAGAGAACCAGAGCCTGCAAGGAGGTGAGGCCCCAGTGAATGGTTTGGGGCCCCATTGCAGCCCCTGCTGTGTGACCGGCATTCCTTTGCTCCCAACAGTGGTGCAGGACCTGCAGCAGGCTGTCTCCAGGCTGGAGGCCCGGCTGAGTGCGCTGGAAAAGAGCTCACCTGCCCACAGGGCCACAGCCCCCCAGACCCAGGTGAGCGTCCCAGACCCAGGGATGCCCCATCCCATGTGGGCTGCTCACACAGCAGGGAGGGGCCTGCCGACCACGGTGTGCAGCTGGGGCCGGGCTGTGTGGGCCTCAGTCTCCTTTTCCCCATGGCAGCATGTGTCTCCCATGCGCCAAGTGGAGCCCCCCACCAAGAGGGCAGCCACCGCTGCAGAGGACGACGAGGGCGATGACATCGACCTGTTCGGCAGTGATGAAGAGGAGGACAAGGAGGCTGCCCGGCTGCGGGAGGAACGGCTGAGGCAGTACGCGGAGAGGAAGGCCAAGAAGCCTGCACTGGTGGCCAAGTCTTCTATCCTGCTGGACGTCAAGCCCGTGAGCGGCTCACCTCTGACCCTGTCCTGCTTTGCCATCGTGATGGGATGGGAGCTGAGCTGAAAAATTGGGGGCAGGGAAGGGGAACGTGGGTGGGGCAAGTGATATGCGCACTTTTCTCGGGGCCCTGTGCTGGTGGGGGCGGGGGCAGGGCTCCCCTGGTGTTGGCAAGCTCCTGACCCCAGCCTTTCCCACCTTGTCCCCCAGTGGGATGATGAGACAGACATGGCCCAGCTGGAGGCCTGTGTGCGCTCTGTCCAGCTGGATGGGCTGACCTGGGGGGGCTCCAAGCTGGTGCCCGTGGGCTACGGCATCCACAAGCTGCAGATCCAGTGTGTGGTGGAGGACAACAAGGTGGGGACAGACCTGCTAGAAGAGGAGATCAACAAGTTTGAGAAACATGTGAGTCCCTGAGTGACCTGTGGCCAGGCAGGGGTTAGGAGTGGGGTCCCTGGGGAAAGGACACTGTTTGACTGCTGGCTTCACTCCCCTCAGGTGCAGAGTGTCGACATCGCTGCTTTCAACAAGATCTAAGCTGTGGTGCCTGCACGTGATATTAAAGATGTGATGTTCCGGCTCTCTGGCTCCTGTCTTGGTCTGGGCCCCGTGGGTGGGTGGGTGTTCAGTGGGCTGCACTCTGCCAGGCCCCAGGGCTCTGATTTGGCCTGCATCTCTTGAGTCCCACCTGGGCCATCTGTCTGTCCTGTTTATCTACCAGTGCTCCCAGGGACTACCACCATCCTCTCCTATTTTGGTCTCTCCACAACCTCACCCCTCGGTCTGCCCCATCTGTTGTCCACCCTCCCGTCCTCACTCACCCCTCATTTGCAAATACCACATCCGGGTCAAGCTGTTGAAGCTGGAAACAGTGTTCACTGTAGGGACTACTGGTCCTCTGCCTCCAGACCACTCCCTCCGGGCTCCATTTCCAACCAGGCTGTCTTGCTGCCGTGAGTGCAGTCATGGCCCCCCAACTCTGACAATCCCTAGAAGGCAGCTCTGAGGCCACTCAGGACCCCAGCCCTCCCCATTAACCTTCACCACAGTCATGCGCCACCCACCACCCACCCACCCACTGGAGCCCTGGGCCCTGAATAAACTGCCCTGTGGTGTCCTGCTACTGTCCTGTCACCTCTCCCCCAGCACGGCTGGTAAGCAGCTGTTCTCAGCATCTAGGCAAAAGGATGTGGGCTTCGGTTTAGGGTCAGCGCTGGTGTCCTCCAGGGCTCCAGGCCACACGGGAGTGGGTTGTCCCCTCAGTGCCAGCTGCAGGCTACCCTCCTTGCAGGACTCCTGTGGGCCCAAGGCTCAGGACCCGAAAGCCTGGGCATCGGTGGGCAGGTCCTGCCCGCTGCCTCTCCTCAGGCCTGGGCTGGTCCCTGGGTGCGGCAAGGGCAAAGTCCAGCTGGACGTGGCCCTGGACCTGCACCGTCCCCGCCTGGGCAGCCGCCCGCCCTTTCGAGCTGCCGGGAAGGCGGCCCCGCCCCGCCCTCGCGCGGCCCCTGGGAGCGCGAGTCACGTGGCCGGGCGGGCCGAGTCCGGCTGCGGCGACATGGCTGCAGAGCAGGACCCTGAGGCCCGCGCGGCCGCGCGGCCGCTCCTCACCGACCTCTACCAGGCCACCATGGCGCTGGGCTACTGGCGCGCGGGGCGCGCGTGCGACGAGGCCGAGTTTGAGCTTTTCTTCCGCCGCTGCCCTTTCGGTGGCGCCTTCGCACTGGCGGCGGGGCTGCGCGACTGTGTGCGCTTCCTGCGCTCCTTCCGCCTGCAGGACGCAGGTAGCCCCCGTCCCAGGGAGCCCTCCCCGCCGGGAGCCCCTGGACAGGGCCCTCCCGCCCGACGAGGGCCCCCCTTCCCTCCGCTCTGGGTGGGGTTCCCGGGGTTCCCCAGGGCCCCGCCGCTGGACCCAGCCCACCAGGGCCTTTGTCGTCCCCCAGACGTGCAGTTCCTGGCCTCGGTGCTGCCCGCAGACACGGACCCTGCGTTCTTTGAGCACCTTCGTGCCCTCGACTGTTCTGGGGTGACAGTGCGGGCCCTGCCCGAGGGCTCCTTGGCCTTTCCTGGCGTGAGTGCTGCTGAATGGGTGGAGGGGCGCCCAGTGGGGCCTGGTGGTGCCGAACTGACAGCCCTCCCCGCAGGTGCCCCTGCTGCAGGTGTCGGGACCCCTGCTGGTTGTGCAGCTGCTGGAGACACCGCTGCTGTGCCTGGTCGGCTATGCCAGGTGGGCCAGAGGCCTGGCTGCCCTGGGGTGGGGCTTCCTGCTCCCATCTGGAGGATTGTCCAGCAGCGCCAGGCTTCTGACCCTGAACCCAGATTCCTCTCCGTCCCACAGCCTCATTGCCACGAATGCAGCACGTCTTCGCCTGATTGCAGGACCGGAGAAGCGGCTGCTGGAGATGGGGCTGCGACGCGCTCAGGGTCCAGACGGGGGTCTCACAGCCTCCACCTACAGCTACCTGGGTGGTGAGGACCAGAGAGGGAGGCAGGGGTGGGGAAGGAGGAGGCACACCCAGAGAGTCCCCCACTGCCTGAAGTCCCCCAACCCTGCCTGATGCCCTGGCCCAGGCTTTGATGGCACCAGCAACGTGCTTGCAGGACAGCTGCGGGGTGTGCCCGTGGCCGGAACCCTGGCGCATTCCTTCATCACCTCCTTTTCCGGCACCGAGGTGCCCCCGGACCCGGTCAGTACTTCCTCTGCCTGGCTGCACTACACAGGGCAGGATCCAAGGACAGTCCTTGCTCTAGGCGTGGGGCAGGATAGTCTCTGCTCTGCACACAGGCCCCCTGGTGCTCTGTTGGGAAGCTTGCAGGCGGGTGGCATTCCTCCTGCCCAAACCTGGGACTGGGCTTGACCCAGTCCCCCATCTGCACTCCGGGCCCCCCACTCTTCACAAATCCCTCCCCACAGATGTTGGCTCTGCCTGCCAGGCAGGGCTCCAGCGTGGACCTGGCCACCCGTGTGGAGGCATGGCTGGAGCGTGTGTGCGCCCACCTGGGGCTGGAGGTGCAGGAGCCACACCCGGGCGAGCGGGCTGCTTTTGTGGCCTATGCTCTGGCCTTTCCCCAGGCCTTCCAGGGCCTGCTGGACACCTACAGTGTGCGGAGGTGAGGGCCTGGCATCCCCAGGGTGAGCTCGGCAGAGCAGCTGCAGCCCCCCAATCCTCTGTCCCTGTCCATAGGAGTGGTCTTCCCAACTTCCTGGCAGTAGCCCTGGCCCTGGAGGAGCTGGGCTACCAGGCGGTTGGTGTGAGGCTGGACAGCGGTGACCTGCTTCAGCAGGCCCAGGAGATTCGTATGGCCTTCCGGACCTTTGCAGCGCAGTGAGCCCCTGGAGAGGCTGTGCCTTCTGAGACCCCCTCAGGGCATGGGGAGGAAGGGATTCTGGTCTGGTTTCCACCTCAGTAGAGACCTGGTGGGCCCAGCGAGGGTTCTGGGCTCACCCAGGGGCTTGTAAGCCAAGGGCAGAGCTGGCATACCCAAAGGCAGGTTCTCAGGCGTGGGGTGGGGAGAGGGATGACATGACGGAAGAGGATGGGAGACAGGTGGGCAGCAGCATCTGAGGGGCTTCCCCCCTCCCAGGTTCCAGGTGCCTTGGCTGGCGTCTGTCCCCATCGCTGTCAGCAACAACATTGGCGAGGAAGAGCTGGCACAGCTTGCCCAGGAGGTGGGGTGGGGCAGGGAAAGGCCGTAGGGTGGCTAGGAGGGCCTGAGCCTGCAGACCCTGGCTGAGCTCAGGGCCACCTGCCCTCCCTCCAGCAGGGCAGTGAGGTGAACCTCATCGGCATTGGCACCAGCGTGGTCACCTGCCCCCGCCAGCCTTCCCTGGGCTGTGTCTACAAGGTAGAAATGGTCTCAGGCCCAGTGGGGGTGGGCAGGGAACCACTGGTTGCAGAAAGGTCTGGCGACCCATACCCATCTCTGCAGTTGGTGTCCGTGGGAGGCCAGCCCCGGATGAAACTGACGGAGGACCCTGAGAAGCAGACCCTGCCAGGAAGCAAGGCTGCCTTCCGGCTCCGGGACGCTGATGGTGAGGCCCCCCACCCCCTGGCCCCCTGGGTCCCCCAGGCCCATCACATTAATCTTGGCACCACCCGACACACACAGGGTCTCTGCTGTTCGATGTGCTTCAGTTGGCAGAGGAGCCCCCACCCCAGGCTGGCCAGGAGCTGAGGGTCTGGCCGAGAGGGGCCAGGGAGTCCTGCACTGTGAGGCCGGCCTATGTGGAGCCCTTGCTGCGACTCTGGGTCCAGCGGGGACAGGTGACAGCCCCACCCCCCCACCCCTCAGGCTGCAGCTTCAACCCCAAAGGAGCTCTGATCCCTGCCCTCTCCTCCCCTCTTCCCTCCAGCTGTGTGAGCCTCTCCCATCTCTGGCCGAATCTAGAGCCTTCGCCCAGCTGTCCCTGAGCCGCCTCAGCCTTGCACACAGGCGGCTAGTGCAGCCCGCCCAGTACCAGGTGGGTGGAGGGCCTACGTCCTCAACCTGTACAATGTGTCCTCTGCCCCCAAAGCCACCCACCATCCTCTCCTGTCCTCCCGGCAGGTCGTGCTGTCTGAGAAGCTGCAGGCCTTGGTGGACAGATTGAGTGCCGGAGGCCGCCCCTGAAGACCCCATGCTGGGGGCTGCCTGAAACTAACACAAGCCACCCACTGTACCCCACAACTTGTCCTGTGTTGTTTCTTCCCCTAGCCTTCCACTGCCTCGACCCCCAGGGCTTCCAGGGTGGGCTGGAGTCTGGAGAGGGAGTTCGTGCTCTGACGGGTGGGGGCCGTATCCAAGCCCCTGTGCTGAGGTCTGAGAGTGGAGAGCAAGGCCAGGGCCGTGACGCCAGGGCTGTGGGGAGGCAGGGGCCGGTCTGAGGCTGGAGAAAGCAGGGTTACCTGGAAGGGTGTTGTGGTGCCGACTGGGAGTTGAGAGAACTACTGCTGTAGACTCGGGAGGGGAATGTGGGGTGCGGACAAGGTTTTGGGGGTTTCCCTTGTCAGAGCCTGGCCCCTGGCATCCCTGCTTGCCAAGGGCCCTGCCCCTCGGCTCAGGGTTACTGGGACACTTCCAGCTTCCCAAGCCAAGGAGAATCCTGTCCCCTGCAACTGGGGACCCTGCCCCTGGGTTCTGCCCATCTGGCTCCTTCCAGGTCCTGGCTTCTGTCACAGGGTCAGCCAGGTCCAGGCTGTGGGGGACCTGGTTTCTGACCCAGCAGTCCTGGGAATGGATAAGAGGAGGTGAGGGATGAGGTGGTGGCTCAGCTCTGGGCACCTGACTGGTGCTCCTGGGCTTGCCCTGCTGTGTGCAGGCAAGCTGGTCACTTCTCTGCTGGCTGTGGCAACTTGGGCTCCAGAGGAATTGCTCAGGAGAGAGATTCTGGCTCCACAGGATGAAGAGGTCAGGGCTTGGGCCTCTCCTGTCCAGGAAGTGCAAAGTGACAGGAAGGCAAGAGTACCTGGAGTTCTTCCGGGCACTGCCGCCTTCCCAGGCATTTGGCCAGACTGGCTTTTCTGGCCCTGCAGGCTCGGGATAGGTAGTGTGCCGTGCCACTCTGTGAGGATGAGGGCCCGTGGGGCAGAGAGGCCTGGCCAGGCCAGTCCTGGGAAACATGAGGCTTGGAGACACACACACACGCACAGCCAGTCCTGGGAAACATGAGGCTTGGAGACACACACACACACACACACACACACGGCTCCAGGCACCCATGTCACCACTTTTCCTGAGGTACCAGGACATAGGAACCCTGTGGCCTAGTGTTGAGGGGAGAAGCACCTCAGAATAGCTAGGACCCAGAAAGCCAACCCCAATAATGGCCGTCACTTGCAAGATTGCTGGGGAGGTGGTAGGGGCCCCACTTTTGCCTCAGCTCCACCCCAGACTGCCTGAGCTCAGAGGTGGTGAGTCTTCCAGTAACCCCACCCCCAGATGTCTGGCTGGGTTTTGGAATGCGATGAGGACAACCCAGTCCCAGCCCCAACCCAATTGCTCTTTTAGGGCTGAATCAGGCAAGGCTTCAGTTCAGCTCGGGGCTGGGCCAGATTTTTGGACCCCACTGAGTCCTCTTCAGGGCTGTCCACACCTGCCTGGGGTCTCCCTACCCAGAGGGATTGGAGGTCAGGATCAAGGGCTTTTCTGCTCCTCCCTCTGCATGTCTGCTGTCACCCAGGTGGTTTCCCCTGTCCCAGGGCCTGGGTGGGCAGAACAGTCAGTAGATGCTTGCACTTCAGGCTAGCTGCTCTGCCAGCACCCTGGGCAGGAGAGCCCTTCACAAGCCCAGCAGGCACCACGCCTGGAGACACCTCCAGGTGCTCTCCACCCCCCACCCCACCCCCACGCACAGAGCACGCACACATACCACCACACCCATCCCTGGATCTGCTTCTAGGTCAGGCTTGGGTGCCACTTCCCCAGAGGAACTGTGGCAGGTTCTAGAGGCTGGGCAGAGCACCTGGCGTGTGCGACCATGGCTGGAGGCATGTGGGGCCAGAGCCAGGCCCAGAGGGTCCCTGTAGGGGCCCTAACCCTGACAGCTCTGGCTGAAGGCATCCGATCCAGCCAGGGTGAACGTCTGGGACCCTATCCCATGGGCCTTCAGCCTGAGCCGGGGCTTGACTGTGAGGCAGACCCTGGGAGTGCAGCCGCCATCCTCAGAGCCAGTGATGAGCCCTGCTCCCTGCCAGCCCCAGAGGGGCCTCACCAGGTGAGCAGTGAGGAAAGGGTGGCCGAGGAGACCAGCCTAGGGGCAAGGGAGGGACTGAGGGAGCACTGGAGATTGGGAGAGCTGGAAGAGACAGGGGAACTTAATCCCTCACTCCTAGGCCCCCCAAAGCTCCTGGGAGGACGGGGCTCTTGCCGACCTGGCATTGTACACAGCTGACTGCCTGGAAGACACTGGTTTTGTGGGGACCCAGGCGACAGCACTCACCCTGTCTTCAACCCTGGAGGCCCGGGGGGAGTGGCTGGAGGACCAGGTCAGCCGCCATTCCTGCCTGCCCCCAGACCTCCTGCTGTCCCCTCCAAGGTTTGGGGGGGTTGGAGAAAGCCTGACACGTATGACCCTCTCGGTCTTCTCAGCCTGTACCTGCCCAGTGAGGGCACAGACGGTTAGGTACAGAGGCCGGGGAGGCCTGACTGCTGATGTCTACCCTCCATGCCAGGTGCACGCTCTTGTGCGAGGGCTGCTGGCACAGGTGCCCAGCCTGGCTGAGGGGAGGCCCCGGCGGGCAGCCCTGCGGGTGCTGAGTACACTGGCCCTGGAGCATGCGCGGGACGTGGTGGGTGCGCTGCTGCGGTACTCACTGCCCCAAGACCGGTAACCTGCCCCGCCCTGCTGGGTGCCCCAACCCCAAGGCCCCGAAGCAGCTTCCTTCCCCCTTCCTGCTTGGCAGAGGAGTCTGGCCTGGTGAGGCCTGTCAGGGAGGGGCCTCCAATCTCTCCCCAGTAGTCCTGCACCCCCAACACTCCCACTCTCCCACCTCAGGGTCCTCAGTGCTGGGTTCCTGGCTAGGGGCTCACCTGCTCTCTCCAGATCACCCCTGCAGCCCAGCCTGGGAGTGAGCTCCAAGGCAGGGCCAGCAGGTGAGGTGGCTTCCCACCCCAGGAGGAGTTATGTGTAGGTTATTCTCTGGTGATTGTTTATGATGCTAGGCTTGTTTAACTGTGTCTGGCCTGACAGTTCTGAGCAGTGTCCGCCACACAGCTGATATCCCACTGAGCTGGTCTGCTGTGATCTGCAGTTGCCATTTATTTTGTTTCTCTGGAATTAGGGGTGGGTGCAGGGTGGGGGACTCTTCCTCTGCTGAGGTCCTAGTGGCCACCTCCAACCTACATCTCAGCACCAGACCCTGCCTCACACACCCCATGCCCTCAGGGTGGTGGCTGACCTATGGCGCAGCCTGAGCCGGAACCAGCGTGTGAATGGGCAGGTACTGGTGCAGCTGCTGTGGGTGCTGAAGGGCGTGGCTGGGCCCCAGCTGGAGGCAATGGCGGTAGGTGGCTCCGGGTCAGCACAGTTAGGGGACTGCCCCCGCCCACAGGGGCCAAGAGGGCCAAGGGGGTGGGAGAGTCGGGCTATAGGGGGCAGGGCAGCAGGTTGTCAACCGAGCCACCCATCCCTGTCGACCCTCCACTGTCTGAGGCTTCATCCTCACCAGGCCTGCGGTCCACAGGAGCCTGAACTGGCCGCTTGTTCTGCAGGCCACTCGTGCTCTTGGGGAGATGTTGTCCGTGTCTGGCTGCGTGGGCGCTATACGGGGCTTCTACCCACACCTCCTGCTGGTGCTGGTCACACAGCTGCACCAGCTGGCCCGGGATGCATGCTGCCCGGACACCCCCAAGGTTTGGGCCCTGTCCCACCAAGGGCCACCACACAGCCGTGCCAGGTGAGGGGTGTACACTGGAGGAAGTGTGAGGGCGGGCCAATGCCCACCTGGCCTTTTCAACCCACTCTCCTGCTGCCTCCACCCAGCTGCACCGTGGAGGCCTTGAAAGCCCTGCTCACCGGGGACGGCAGCCGCATGGTGGTCACGTGCATGGAGCAGGCTGGAGGCTGGAGGAAGCTGGCGGGAGCCCACACCCACCTGGAGGGTGTCCTGCTTTTGGCCAGGTGTGGGGCAGGGGGAGGCAAGACAGGCAGGGTCTGGAGGGTGGTCGGCGGAAGCTTCTGGAGGAGTGAGTTGATGGCGGAGGGTGAGTGCCCATCCCGCCCCATCCCAGTGCCTTGGTGGCCCATGCCGATCACCACCTGCGAGGCCTGTTCGCTGACCTCCTGCCCCAGCTGCGCTGCACAGATGACACTCAGCGCCTCACAGCTATGGCCTTCTTTACTGGGGTGAGCCCGCTTCTGGATGGGGGCATGGATGTGGCCCCTAAGCGGTCCCCATTGCCCCACCCCACCCCCACGCGATAAGACTGCAGACTGCGAGCATGCTGACCACGTGTCCTCGCTCAGCTGTTGCAGAGCCGACCCACGGCAGGGCTCCTACGGGAGGAGGTCATCCTGGAGCGGCTCCGCGCCTGGCAGAGCGACCCTGAGCCCGCAACGCGCTGGCTGGGCCTGCTGGGCCTGGGCCACATGGCGCTGAGCAGGAAGAAGGTGAGCGCGGGGCGGGGCGGGCCGGAGGCCTGCGAGGGGCCGCCCACGAGCCCCTGCCCCCGCAGGTGCGGCATAGGAGCACGTTGCTGCCCACACTCCTGGGCGCCCTGGGCGATGGTGACACGCGCCTCGTGAGTGCCGCACTGGGCGCCCTGCGGAGACTCCTGCTGCGGCCGCGGCCACCGGTGCGGCTCCTGACCGCGGAGCTGGGGCCCAGGCTCCTGCCGCTCCTGGACGACGTGAGCCCGCCCCGCCCCCGTCCCTCCCCAAATCGCGCCCGCCCCACAAGCCCCGCCCTGCGGCAGCCCAGGCTCTGGGCCCGAGCTCCGCCTGCCGAGCCCCGCTGCCGGCCCCCAGATCACGTCCCCCGAGAGCACTCCTCCTTGGACGTACCCCCGCGCCACCCTGACTGCATCCACCCACGCAGGCCAGGGACGCAGTGCGGGCCTCGGCGGTCGGGCTCCTCGGGACCCTGGTGCGACGAGGCTGCGGCGGGCTTCGGGTGGGGCTCCGCGGCCCTTTGCGGAAGCTGGTGCTGCAGAGTCTCGTGCCACTGCTCTTACGCCTGCACGACCCCAGCCAGGAAGCTGCTGAGGTCAGCCGCCTCCCAAGACCATGCCACCCCGTCCCCACCCAACTCCACGCATCCTAAGACTGCAGGTCCAAGGGCCTCCCCAAGGACCTCAGACGCAGGCATCATGGGCGCCCAGGTTCCTAGGCTTCCCTGAGCTACCCCCATGGGGCTCCTCCACTTTCTCTGGCCACACCCCAGCCACCTCTTGCCACTCTCTGGACCTCTAACCCTGCTCCCTTCTGCTGTCCCAGAGTTCAGAATGGACCCTGGCCCGCTGTGACCAGGCCCTGCGCTGGGGCCTGCTGGAGGAGATGGTCACGGTGGCTCACTATGACAGCCCTGAGGCTCTCAGCCGTATCTGCTGCTGCCTGGTCAGTGAGGGGTAGGATGGTGACAGTGATGGGCTGTGGTCACTGTCCACTTGGTCCGGTATTCACCAGGCCCACTGCCCCCCTCAGCTGAGTCTCCCCACCCTCCCAGCCAAAGTGGTAGTAGATCTAATGCCTCAGGCCCTGACATCCTGCCCTGGAGGGGTTCCCAGAGGCCCCAGCCCTGGGCTCACCTCTGCTGCTTCCTCTAAACATGGGTTTGGCCTTCCTGTCCTACCTTGAGCCCTTCTGTCCCCAGGTTCAGTGGTACCCAAGTCATGTGCCCAGCTTCCTAAGCCAGACCCAGGGCTACCTGCGGAGCCCACAGGACCCCCTTCGTCGGGCAGCTGCCATGCTCATAGGTGAGAAACACTGTCTCTCAAACCCAGAGCTCTGGAAGCAAAACCAGCCCTTCCTGCTGGGGGCATGGGGCTAGCACTCACAGGTTTGCCTGGGTCCAGGCTTCCTCGTCCATCACATGAGCCCCAGCCATGCCAACCAGGTTCTGCTGGACTCACTGCTTGAGGGTAAGGACTCTACTCACTGGTGCATGGGGTCCTGAAGAGGCAGTGGGAGCTAGGGTGGAGTGGGTGGGCATGGATGCATGGAGGGCCAGGGGCCAGGCACTTGGCCTTCCCGAGAACCCTCCCACCCTGAGCCGCCTTGTCCCCACAGACCTGGGGCAGCTGCAGAGTGACCTCCAGCCTGCTGTGGTTGCAGTAGCACAGGTGTCTGCCCAGCAGGTGGAGCTGGCAGCCTGCGAGCCGGCCAGCCCCCAGGGCCCCCGCCTTCCCTGCCTGGGCCAAGAGTGTACCTGCCCTGCCCGGCCCCCACCAGTCTACACTGACAGTCCCTTCCGGCCCCGAAGCCTCAAGTGTCGCTGGGACTGCTCTGGACCTGGCTGAGCCTGCCCTGTGTGTGCCCTCCAGGTTGGGGGCTGGGCCCAGCCCTGTGAGGGCAGGGGGCCTGAGTTGGGCACCCCACTGCTCTGTGGCCATCCTGGCAGAGGCAGATCTGCAGAAGAGTCTCCATGTGAGGGGCACCCTGGGCCTGGCACTCCATGCCAGGGCCACCCCCTAAAGCCATTTGCAGGACCTGGTGCACACAAAGACCCCCCTCCAGGAGCTTTACTGTCCCTAGGTGACGGCTGTGTACCTATGAGCTGGTGCTGTGATTGGCTGCCTACTTCCTGGGCTTCCCGTGGCAGCCTGGCCCAGGTTCCCCTGCCTACCAGGGCCCTCTTGACTTCCCCAGCAGCCCATCACTCCCCCACCCCATCCTGTTTCCCACTTCTCACTGGCCTGTGTCCTCTCTGCTCAGGAGGCATTGACCTGTCCTTCTGTCCACACCTGCCACCCCCTCAGCTTGGCACTGTTCTGTGCTCTCAGCTCCTGCCCATTGCTGGGCCCACCTGAGCCTTCTCCAGAAAGCATCCCCTGACCTCGCTGGCATACCACAGGCCTGGGATTATACCTGTGGGTTCTGGTGTGGGGTGCCGTCATGTGCAACCCCGCCAGACTGTGCTCTATTCAGGATTGAATGAGGTAGGCGAGACTGGCCATATAGGGAAGAACCCGCTGGAAACCTCAGAAGCCGTGACTGAGCCCCTGTAGGCCTTAATCAGGTTCCTCTACTTAGAATGTCTACCTTGAAATGTCTTCTTGCCCTTCAAGGGCCCCCCCACCAAAGCCGCCTACTCAGAGTGGCCTTGACTCACATAGCCTCTTGGTGGGCTGGGGGCAGCCCCCAGACCGGGGACCCCTTGGAGGCAGGCATGGGGTCCTAGTCACCCTAGGCTTAAAATATGGTTTAAGGTGCACACATGTGGATCAATGGGGTGTGGCATCTCTCTGACACCTGGGACCAGGCCAAGGATGCAGTTCTGATCGAGTCTAGTCAGCCTGTGGCCAGAAGGGTCAGCCTGGGGGTGAGGTTAGGAGTCAGGCAGACTCAGGGTTCAGGCTGTGGCCAAGGTCAGGCAGGGTTCACCCGGAGACAGAAGAGGCCAGTGCTGTGTCCCTCACACACTGAACAGGCGGAGCCTGGGGGTCCCGTCCCCCAGAAGCTGCCCTTGCCCCCGTGGCGCTGCTGCAGCCCTGCGTTTTGCTGAGCCTTTCCGGCCTGTGGGAGTTAGGGGGCGGGGGGTGAGGGACTGGGCCATCTGCCCCACCTGCAGAGAGCCCATCTGTGGAAACTTCCTGTCGGGGGGCTGTGAGCAGAGTGGCCTCCCTTTCTCTGCAAGGCCCTCCCGCCTTCATCTTGATACTCTCAAGGCACTGGTGGTCCTAGAACCCGAGGGCCAGTAGTCCCATCCACCAAATAGGGCTTGGGTAGGGCGGACCAGGGCCTGCCCAATCTCCTGGCCTCCAGGGTAGTGCCTCAGGGCCCCAGAAGCTGCGCTGGCGTTCTCGCTTGTTTGTTTCCTGAGACAGGGCCGCTCCAGACCCCTTCACCTTGGTTTCGCCCTTGAAGCCACCCTACCGAGGGTTCCCAAAGGAGGACTATGGGCCCTGGAGAAGACAGATAGCGATCTTCTTTCATCACTGTGCTGGTGGCGATTTCCAGGTGGGGTTCTGTAACCTGGATCCGGGATGTTTGGGGCACACTGTCTTCTGTTTTAGTGTTAATTTTACTGCTGGGCGTGGACCCTGCGTTTTCTTAGGGATTAATGTCCCAGCCTCAGCCGAGCTTACTATTCTTGCTCTTCTAAGAAAGTTCTAAAGCCGCACGCTAGTGGTGTGCCACGCTGAGGCCTGCAGCTTCCTCCACCAGCTGGCGGATGGGAGACCACAGCTGCTACCAAGAAAAGGCAAATTTCTCCTGGCTGTTCAAGCTCCCGGAAATGAGAAAACTGCCTGGCTAAACATCTCTCCCTATATATGGGGCATTTCCCCATGGGCTGCTGAGGCCCTGGATTTGCACTGAGGTGGAGTCCCTACAAGTGCTCTGAGACCTGCGGAACACCCAGAGACCTGCAGCCTGGAGGCAGGAGGGCCTCCCCTCCCTTGAGGCTCTGAGCTCAGCAGATGTGAGACCGAAGGCTAGTGTCCCTGCTTCCCCATGCTCCCCAACCCACCATGGGACTGTGGGGGCTGTCTGCTGTCAGCTACACCCACTCTAGCCCCTCTGCAGCCCCCTCAGGCAGCATGTTCTCAAGTTTCCCGAGGCAGTTAGAGACCCATCCTAGCGGGCTTGCCTGGCCATTCTTGCACAGGCCAGCATGCTGGGGAGGGGCCCGGCCACGTGGCTGGTCATTTTTGAGTAGCCAGGTCCAAGTGCAGGGCAGGCTCCCCTTGCTCCAAGGCACAGCAGGAGTGAGGCCATGGGGGAGATGTCTGCTCTTGCCCCCATGTCCCTCCCTACTCCTATGTGAGCATAGTCCCCACCCCTGCCCCCTATCCCAAATCTAGGGCCCCTCAAAAACTCAGTGACCCATCTTTCCTGTATATCACATTTATTGACCTGATCCAACTCCCGGGCCCCATGGTAAACTGGGCCGTATGGCTGGGTTGGGCTTTTGCCTTCCCAGGACTGGCAGTTGGGTGGGCATGAACTACGTACCACCTGGAGAGCTGCCCAGGTGTGCCATCTAGCAGAGGTAGCTCAGCTCCAACAGCAGCGACAGGCAGGCATAGAGTGCACATGTGCGGCCTTGGGCCTCCGGTTCCCAGAACACCTGGGGGGCGCCCACCTGCAGCTCTAGGCCACACTCCTCCAGCAGGACCCAGGCGGGCCCCTCTGAGCCCCAGCTGCTCCCCAGGAACTTGGGCAGCAGGTATATGGCCCTGTGTTCCTGCCAGGGGCTGCTCTGCTCCAGAAGGCTCCCCACCTGTCAGGACAGGGTGGGAGGTTGACAGTGCAGGCTGTCCACCCCCACATCCAGTGCCCACCAGCCCCCATGCTCCTGGGGCCCCACACCGCAGGCCCAGCCCCCTCCGCTACCACCTGCACCCTCTCACCAGCTTGACCTGCCCAGGCAGGGCCCCTGCCTGCAGCTCCTCGGCCAGCAGCATATGCTGGGTTTCATTCAGCACTGGGGAGACACCTCAGGTAAGGGGGGTCCAGACAGCATGGCTGGGGAAGCCCATATCCCTGCCCTCTACCTGCCCCACCCGCAGGGGCCCCTCACCATCCAGTGCTTCCAGCAGGTAGAGGATGGGGCCGGCGAGTTCTTTCTCTAGCTCTCCGGAGGACAGCACCAGGCACTCGAGGATAATGCCTGCGGGCCCATCCGGAGGCTCCATCCTCCCACAGCACAGGCCCTGTTCCAGCTGGGACACAGGAGGCTGGTGAGCCTGTTTGGCCAGGCATGGGCTCCCCCTGCCTCTCACCCTCACCCCAGCTTGCTCACCGACTCCTGCAGGACTTGCAGGGCCAGCTCTTCCCTCAGCACCTGCCTCAGGCCCCCCAGCAGCTGCCTGGACACCTCCTTGGACAAGCTCTCCAGGCCCTTGGCCTGGCACTCGACCTCTGCCTTCAGGCCCTGGAATTCAGTGGCTGCCAACCAGTCCTTGTAGGTCCCATCTGTGGGGACAGAAGAGCCCTGGTCAGGAAGCGCAGACCCCCAGGGAGCAAAAGGGGAGCCCACTAGAGGTTCCAGGGGTGGACAAGAAGGTACTGACCTGACAGGATCCCGAGGTCACTATGGAAGGACGCTATCATGGAGAAAGAACAGAAGTAATGTGGGTGGCCCCTTACACGGCCGGAAGGCTTGAGGGCTGTCTGGGGCAGGATTAGTCAGGGTGCATGTGGATCCCCAAAGCTGAGTGGGCTGAGGCCTTCCCTGGGCCCTCACACTCCATCACCCGCCCCACCACTGGCAGCCACAGACAGGGAGTGGGGCCTTGCTGGGCTGGTGTCAGCCTGTTGCTCTGTGGCTCCCACATGTGCATGTGTACATGTGTATCTGTGCACATGTATGTGTATATACGGGCATGTGTGTGAGTCTGTGTGCACGTGTGTATTTGTATGTGCACATGCATGTGTATATGGGCCTGTGTGCACATATGCATGTGTGCTCCACGCCCATCCCTCAGGGGTCTCCCAGCGCAAGCAAAGCCTGAGGTTGCCAGTGTGCTCATGCATCCTCCCAGCCGGGCAGAGTCCACAGGCCTTACCCTCCTGGGGTGGCTTGAAGGTCTTCTGCTTCTTGTCGGGGAAGAGGAGGATATCTGGCAGCCAAGCAGGAGCAGAGATGGGGAAGGCAGGTCAGCTAGGCCAAGGGGCTCCCAGCCTCTCTCTTACCCACTGAGGCTACCCCTCACAGTTCCCCAAGTGTTCCCCAGGGTGCCCCAACTCCCCATATGCCAGAGCATAGGACCCGACCCAGGGAGCTGTGCAGCCAGGTGCCTGCAGCACCCCCAGCCCACCAGTGGCCCTTTCCAAGCCTCCTGGTCTCTACCACAGAGGCTAGGCCCCAAAATTCCCCCCAAACCCAGCTCACCCCAGTCAGAGCCAATAACCAGCTGGGCCACCTGGAATGCAAGGATGCTGCCTGAGGGTATGGTAACCGTCTTCTTCCTGCTCAGGTGGCCCTGGCCCTTGCCCTGAGGAATGGATATGGGCTCACGACTGGGCCCTGGGTTGTGGAGCAAGGAGTGGGCTGAGTGCTGGTAGCAGGGGTCTGGCACTCCTGCACTCTGGGGCCACAGCCCTCCTACCTCCTGGAGCCCTGCCTACCACATGGTCCACACAACACACCTGCAAGCACACAGCTCCAGGCAGGGCAAACTGGCCCGAGCCCTCGTGCCTGTGGGTCCGGGTGACCTCCACCTCCGTTTGCATCTGCAGCACCTCCGTCACCACAAACACGTTGTCCCCACGGTGCCGCAGCTGCTGCAGGACCTTGTGTTCGGGCTGCCGCAGCCGCCTGTACAAATGGGCGGCCAGGATGCTCACTGGCACACCTGGCCCTGGGCCAGAGGGCTGGTGTCCCTTCCAGGGACCTCAGCCTTATGCACAGCAGGAGATGCAGCCGAGAAAACCAGGGGCTCTGTGGATACTCAGTCACAGAGCACCTGGCATTCCCTCCCCAGGTACTCCTGACAGTGTTTGAGGGTGCGTGGGATGTGAGGAGGAGGGATGAGGTCCAGCAGGAATAAGTGGACACCTGTGGGCCCCCAGAGGGGCCCAGGCCCTCAGCTAGCTGCTCTGCAGATTGCTTTCTCCCTCCACTCCCTGCCCCTCCCGAATTCAAATTTAAAGTTTCCTTGCCAGTGTCCCTGTTGTGGGCTCCATGTCACCTCAGCAGCCCAGCCTCCTTGCAGCGGCTTGGGGCTAGGTCTGACCCAGTCCCCCAGCCCTCAGGATGCAGGCCCCAGTGAGCTCTGCACCCTCCTTCCCCACCGCCCAGCCCCAGCACACCTTTGCCTCTGCAGCTTACCTCCTCCTGTTGGGCCCTCGGCCTGATGCCCCATGGCTGTGGCCCAGTGCCTGCTCAGGGGCAGCAGGGCCCCACCCCCTCAGAGCTCACCTCTCTTGGTGCATGACGTCCCAAGTGTTGGGGGCCACTCGGAGCATGCACACATTCATTGAGGCACTGGAGCTTCCAGACACTGCAGCTTCGCCTGCAAACCGCCCCTGCCCTGCGGCTGTGAGCTCCACACTGCCCTTCAGCTGCCCGTCCATGGCGTCGTGGAAATGGAAGGGGCCATCGGGCTCCACAGCTGGAGCAAGACCAGAGCTGAGGCCCTGTCTTACTGGCTGTGGCCTGTCCTACCTGGGCAGAGGGACTTTTGAAAAGGCCCTGCCTGCTGAGGAAGAGGAAGCAGAGAGCCCAGAGGCCCGGAGCAGGCGGCAGGCTGGCCTACCAGCTCCCCTCCCACCCGGGGGCTCTGATTCAGGGCTAGACAGGGTACCTGGTTCCGGTGCATCAGGTTCCAGGATATCCTTGATGGACAGGTTGAGACACACAAAGCGGCGTTTCCAGAACCATGAACTTGAGCACTTCCTGCTCAACAGGCAGTAGAGCTGGAAGCTGGTGGAGCTCCGCAGGCTGTCTACAGGGATGAGCTCCCTGCTGTGGTCCAGCTCCTGGACTATACTCTTGACCACCCTCTCAAAGGCTGATGTCATGTTCCTGAGGAGGGCCGGTGGGTCAGGCATTTGGCTCTCAGGGCTGGAGGCGCAGGGGTAGGGGGAACAGCCACTGCTTGGATGCCTCCAGTGATGGGGAGATGTTTCCTCCAAAGCGACTCACTCACCCTGGCCAGTCCTGGGATGATCTGACTTGCAGAAACCTCCAGCTCCTGACCTTTACTCTACACAGAGGGGCACAGTGTCCACCCTGTCACCCCTTCCCCACTGCCCCCCGCTCACCCATCTCTCCATGGGGCCCTGAGCACCCCAGGGCTGGGATGTCATTCACAGCCTCCCGTGGGACTCAGGCCACCCACACCAGCAAAGCCCAAGAAAGCTTTGAGACACTCAGCACTGGCAGGGAAGACAGCCCTCAGCCACCCTCTGAGGCCTCCATCGCTTTGTCCTGCAGGGCTTCAGGCCATCGTGGGAAGCAGCCACCAAGAGAGGGCAGGGCAAGGCGGGGGCCTCGGCCGCAGCAGCTGCCTCCCTGGCTGAGGTGTTCTGGGTATGGGAAGAACCACCGGCCACCAACTGCTGGCCACTCGGCATGGGGGCCACAGCAAGGACCAGGAAGTGTCCCCAGCCCCCAGGCATGTCCTCTAGGGCTTTCTCTGTGCTCAGAGATCCACGAGCCTCCAGTTCGAGGCTGAGGCTTCAGTGGCAGAGGCCAAAGAGGGCCTGACCCAGGACACAGAACACCTAGGCCCCAGGCAGAGGAGCCAGTTGGCTGCTGGGGAGGAAGCCTCTGAGGCTCAGTGTTGCTCTGAAATGGGGCAGTGGGCCAAGGGGCTCCTGAAGGGCTGACCCCACCGCCGAGCCCAAACCCAGAGGGAATGACGAGGGGGCAGCCTTCCCAGAGGCCTGGGGCTTCCCCAAGCCATCTGGAATTTTGGGGAGTCCTGGGAAGGTGCTGAGATCAGGTCGCTGCTGAGAAGGTCCAGCACCCCCTCTCCCCCAAAGGAGGGGCTCAGTGTTGGAGCGTGTGGTGCAGCTCACCGTGACCGTCCTGCCCCGGCTCCTGTCCACGATGCGAAGTGAGGCCGCTTAGCCAGTCGAGGGAGCCGCCCAGCCACACACAGGCCTCCGGTGGAAAGTGAAACCAGGCCTGATGCCGCGGGGCCCAGCGCTCCCGGACACGCCCCTGCGAGCCGCCCACATCCTCTCCTGGCCTTTCCTACAACTCGCGCCATGGCTAAGGGGCTGAACAGACCCATCTCCAAAGACAAGCACAGGGACAGATGCTCACATCAGTAGCCGACGGGGAAATGCAAATAAAACCTTAGTGAGATGCAGCTTCGGCCGCCTGCTGGGATGGCTGGACAGAAGAGAGCCAGCTGTGAGTGCTGGGAGGATGAGTCGTGGGCCCTGCCCACTGCAGGGGACGCACAGCCAGCGGGGACCGAGTGGTGGCTCCTTAGAGTCACCAGAGGCCTCATCAGTCGCACTCCAGGCATGTCCTCAAGAGAAAGGAAAGCATATGTTCACACAAAGTGTGCCCATGGATGTTCATGCAGCATTGTTCACACAGCCACATGGGTGAGGCTATCCAGGCGTCCCTCAGCCAGGGACAGTAAACAACACATGGTGAACCCGCACCAGGGAAGACTTTCAGGGCGAGAGATGAGTCTGCCATGGCACCGCGTGGCTGGACCTCAACCTGCTCCTCAGAGAAAGAAACTGGACACTAAAGCCCATAGGTGGCACAACTCACGTGTGTGACACGTTCAGAGCAAACCCATGGGGACAGAAAGTAGAGGTGAGGGTGCCAGGGGATGAGGGAGGGGGAGAAGGAGTGACAGCTAATAGGTACATGGTGTCTTCTGGGGTGACAGAAACATTCTGAAATTGTGTGACCAAAATCGATGGCTGCACAACTCTGAATATGCTAGAACCTGTGGATGTTCTGTACTTTAAATGCATGGATGGTATGGTACATGGATTATATCTCAATAAAGCTGTTATTGGGAAAATCTGGAAGCCAAGTCACAACATCTAGGGCTGACACAGGCTCCTCAGTGCCCTTGTTTTGGGTCACGTCTGAACCGTGTCTAGTGCAAGGCAGCCAGGAGCCCCACACCGCTCCTGCTCCATCTGTCGCCATGATTGCCTCTAGGCCCTTACTGATGACACGCTGGAGCCCACACCAGGGCCCCTGGCGGCTGGCTGCCCTGGCTCACCCTGAAGGCTCTATAACACTCATTCGCTGGTTCAGCACAAGTGGCTCAGGATCTGTGCCAGGTGAGGCTTCTGCTGGCAGCCCTGGCACAGGTGCCGGGCAGGCCACTTCCTGTGGTATGTGGGTTAGGATGTTGCAGCGAAGCACAAACTCAGACAGAAAGGAAACATAATTTCCTGCAGGGCTGTGTGGGGTCACTGAAGGTATTCTGCTCTCCATGCTGGGGGCCTAGATGCTGCCTGAGGCTGCTGGGGTGGGGGTGATGGGGCGTGACCTGCCCCACCCCACCCCTCGCTCAGCATGGACTTCCCAGCTGTGGTCCAGCCCCTGGAGCCCATTCACGGGTGTGAGCAGAGCGTCCTTGCCGGTGGTGGCAGGGGCCTTGAGCAGGGCTGAGTGTGTGTGTGTTCATGCTCGCGTGTATGTAAGCATATGTGTGCATGTCTCCACAGGAGGGCAGGAACCTGCAGGTTGTGTGTGCATACCTGTCTGAGTATTCACATGTGCATTTTATGCAGTGTGTGCATGCATGTGCATGTTGCTTGTACATGTGTGTTTGTGTATGCACATATACGAACCTGTGGTGTGTGGCTGTGTTGGGGGTGCTGTGAGGCCTAGGCTGGGTCCGTTGATGCAGGAAGGTGGCCCCTCAGGGCGCTCTCGGTCCTCCTCCCTGCTCCTGCAGGCAGTACCTCCCGGTGACTGGGTCTGAGGCAGAGGTGCCAGGCAGGTGCTATCCCCAGGCAGGAAGAGCAGTGTGGTGGCTGCAGTGGCCATGGCCACTGGGATGGTGTGGCACTCCATCCCTAGGCAATGAGCCAAGTCTGCAGCAGCCTGGGCTGGGTGTGGACAGGCCTGGCCGGGCAGTTCCTTGTTCGTGCTGTCGCTCTTCAGCAATGACCAAAGAAGCAGCACCAGGCTGGGCGAATGCTGGTGTCATCTGGGCTCCTCTCGTGGAGGACGTAGGTCAGCTTGAGAGGGCAGGAAGGGAGCCCACCATGAAGAAAAGGCAGAGGGGAGGTGGTGGGGCTGGCCCTACACCCCATCCCTTCCTGGGCTCCCACTGGGGGAGGGGCCTGGCATCAGGGCATTTTGAGACTGGGAACTCTGGGGCGACTTTATGTCATCCTCGGACTGCCCTGTTATATGGAGGTGGGTGAGGCCGCCCTGGGCAAGTTCTGGACAGGCCCTGGGGGCCCAGAGCTGAGGAGGACACCCTGACCCTGACGGCCCGCTGTGACCGGGAGCAGGGAGCCTGGGAGGGCACTTCTGGATGTGCGCAGGGAAGGCAGCGATGCTGGGCCGCTCTAAGGAAGAGGGAGCTCCTCCTCCACCCATCCTGGGGGAGGGGCTGGCCTCCTGCCCAGCACAGCTGGGAGCTTGGCAGTGGCAGCACAGGCCGGGCCCCCTGCCCGGGGGCGGGGGTGTGGACAGCCCCGAGGAGGGACGGAGCAGGTCAGAAGGTCGCGGAGGGAACCCAGGAGCGTTGGAGGGGCGGCTCCCGTGATACTGCGGAGGGGATGGGCGAGTGGGCCCGGGAAAGGGGCAAGGGCGGCAGGCGAGGGACAGCAGGGGCCGGGAGGGCGGGGCCGCAGGTGAGGCGGCCCGCGAGGAGCCCACCGCCCTCGGGGTGGCTCGGGGCGTGTGTCGGGGTTACTCCTGGGGTTTCCGCGGTGCCGGGAAGACGGCGGCCCCGCCCTCCGTAGCGCGCCTGCCCTGGCCCCTCCCCTGCCCTCCACTCTCCTCCCCTCCCCTCTCCCGCCTCCGCCCCAAACCCGGCCTCACGGACGCGCGCGCGCGCACACACACACACACACACATACACACACACACACACACACACACACACACACACACACACACACACCTCTCTCTCTCACACAATCACACACACACCTCTCTCTCACACACGCGCGCACACACACACACACACACACACCTCTCTCACACAATCACACACACCCCCTCTCTCCCAGCCTCACGGACGCGCGCGCGCACGCACACACACACACAGGCGCGCACACACACACACACACACACCCCTCTCTCTCACACAATCACACACACACACACCTCTCTCTCACACACGCGCACACACACACACACACACACACACCCCTCTCTCACACAATCACACACACACACCTCTCTCTCACACACGCGCGCACACACACACACACACACACACCCCTCTCTCACACAATCACACACACACCCTCTCTCCCAGCCTCACGGACGCGCGCGCGCGCGCACACACACACACAGGCGCGCGCACACACACACACCCCTCTCTCTCACACAATCACACACACACACCTCTCTCTCACACACGCGCACACACACACACACACACACCCTCTCTCCCCCTCGCTGACACACACACACACACACACACACACCCTCTCTCCCCCTCGCTGGTTCACCTGGGTCCTGGCGCACACACACACACACACACACACACCCTCTCTCCTCCTCACTGACACTGACACACACACACACACACCCCTCTCTCTCTCACACAATCACACACACACACCTCTCTCTCACACACGCGCACACACACACACACACACCCCTCTCTCTCTCACACAATCACACACACACACACCTCTCTCACACACGCGCACACACACACACACACACACACACCCCCCCTCTCCCCCTCGCTGACACACACACACACCCTCTCTCCCCCTCGCTGGTCCACCTGGGTCCTGGCACACACACACACACACACACACCCTCTCTCCCCCTCGCTGACACTGACACACACACACACACACACACACACACACACACACACACACCCTTTCTCCCCCTCCCTCGCTGACACACACACACACCCTCTCTCCCCCTCGCTGGTCCACCTGGGTCCTGGCAGGCCTGCAGTTGCCCGGGATATCTCTCACCAAAGAGCCAAAGTGGCCAGGATTAAACACGCAACCAGCCAAGAGGGTGCTGAGCACAGATGGAACTCCCAGTAGGCCTTTTTTTGGGGGACTGAAACCCCGTGGGGCCTCCCTCCCGTTTACCACCCCATTCCCCCCTTGCTATCCCCAACTCTACTGCGAGGCCAGGTACCCTTTGGGCTGCAGCTCCAACTGGCTACCTTGCAGACACTCAACCTGTGTTTGCCCATCGCTGGGTGATGGGTGTTGGCCTTGAGTGGGGGGTTTTGGCTTCAGAGGCACCCCGGGCATCAGAAGGGGTATGGCAGCAGGAAGGCCCCACAGAACTGCTTCCTTTTGGGGTCCCCTCTCCTGGGGCCTGCTGAGTCCTGCCTGGCTGCTTGGGTTTTCTGCTGGCTGGTGGGGGCCGGTGGAACCCTGTTCCACCCCCGTGGGGTTCAGCAGGGGGAAAAGCCCCTTGGTCCTGTTCCAATGTTGTGAACCTCTGTGGATAAAATGAAAGGTCTTGTGACCAGGATTCTCACCTAGCCCTGGTTGGCTAGCTCACTACACACGTGTGGGCAATACGTTGCTATTGACTCTATATAAAGAGCTCCACCCAGTGGTGTGGGTGCAATACGGTGGCACGGCTGCAAGGCTGCAGGAGAGCGGAGCAGAGGCTGGAGTGGTGGCAGCACCGAGGACAGAGGCCCAGAGGACAGCTGTGCAGGACGGCTGTGCAGAGAGGCCCGGAGGCAGAGACCGGCTTGCTGCATGCAGACTTGTTCTGAGTTAATGGGATTTTAGTGATTGACCTGCCACTGTGGAAATACAGTTGGGTATAACCCTTTCACCCAAAAGAAACGTTTTATTGTCATTTTCTTTGGTCACATTGAATCCATAGTGAACTTGCCCGGGGCTGAAACCCATTGGCAAGACAACATGCTAAATAGTTTTGTCTGATATTCATAAAGAATACAGCACTCCATATTTTTGTTCACAAGTCCTTCACAAATGTTTCATTCAGTGGGGGTGGGGGAAAGGAATTGTTCCTAAAAGTGAAATTACTCAAAAGGTATTCAAGGTCTTGGGATATACTGCAAATTGCCCTCAGAAAGCTATGTATGTCAGCATCTAAATAGTGTGAGTCTCTGCTTCTCCCTTGGCAACATTGTAGGCAGATTGTTTTAATCTTTGCCAGTTTGGTGGGTGTCAAATAGTTTTCAGTGCAACTGTCAAGGTCAGTTTTAGCAAGTTAACTATGACAGCACTTATATCCCATTTACAGTTTCAGCAAGTGGCTGGGCTCTTATCTCTGCCACCCCAGGACTGGAATCCAGGAGCAGGGAGCTTGTTCAATACAGAAGACAACAGGTTCAGTGCTGTGGGGAAAGGGGAAGTTCCTATGGCCAGGATTCTCACCTGGCCCCGGCTGGCTCGCTCACTGCACACGTGTGGGCAATACGTTATTGTTGACTTTATATAAAGAGCTCCCTCCAGCGCTGTGGGCTGCGCGGCTGCAGGAGAGCAGAGGCTGGAGTGGTGGCAGCGCTGAGGACAGAGACAAAGGAGGATTACAGACCTGCAGACTGTTGGATGCAGAGGTGATTCCATGCTTCACTTGTCACTGTGGGAATAAAGTTGGGTATATACCTTTCACCCCAAGAATGTGCCATTTTCATTTTTTGGTCTCACCGAATCAAGAGGGAATATGGTTTCAGCTGAAACCCATTGGCAGGACAAGTGCTAAACCCACTAACCCATCAGTATGTGCTGTATTAAATAAATCACCCCAAAATTTAGTAGCATAAAGAACATGCACTGACTTGCTCATAATTACATGAGTTGCTTTAAATGATGACATTTAGGCTGGACACAGCTGAGATGGCTCATGACTACCGTGGCCTCACGTGTTTGGCTGAGGGCTGGCTATTGAGAGCACTAGTGGTATTAACTGGACATGTGCTGTCCATCCTAGAGCAGGCCAGCCCTGGCTCATTCACAAAGTGATGGTTGCAGGATTCTCAAGAGAAGCAAGACAGGACAAGCCCAAGGAAGTGCTTTTCAAGATCTCTGGAGGGAAAGTCCATCTCACACACTGAGAACTCCCATTTCCTGTCCTCAGTTTGGTCAAGGCCTAGGGATCGTACAGTGTTCATGTGTTGGGGAAGGGCCCAGGGTCACCAGTCCTGGCACATGTCACCACGAACCTGTCCACCTGCTCTCCCAGGGTGCTTCTGGGTTGCCTTGTGGAGAACTCTTGGAAAGGGAGAGAAGGAAACTCCAGCTAGGGTTCAGCTGGGACAGTGGTAGTGTGAGAGGACGAGGGTCACGATGGAAGATGGACAGGGCTGTGCGATGCTTGGAATGAATGGGGTCAGGAAGGGAGCATGAAGCAAAAAGGATTCCAGATGGATTCTACTTCTCCCCAAAGACATTTGGGCTGGGAGAGACTCCTACCTGAGGTCCTGCCCGTGTGCTGCAGCCTGTGTGGAGGGGTCATGCTACTGCCTGGTCTTCCCAGTCGGACATGCCACAACTGCTAAGGATAAGCCCTCACGGTGCCCACAGCTGTATATGAACTGGAACGACACTAACCCCTGAGGCAGGCTCAGGTGCTAAGCTAGGAGGCAGACTGTGGGCTGCATCCTCACCTCCAAGACATGCAGGGCATGTTAACCCCTTGCACCGCTGTTGGTGTATGTTTTACTTCTACATGTTATAATCCTGTGATGCATTTTTATTATTTTTGCTGTAACTATCTTTAAGAGAAAATAATAAGTGAGAATTAAAAGAATACGTTATTTCCCATTTCCTGTTCTCTTTCTTCATGAAGATGTTTCCATATTGTGTCATTTCCCTTCAGCCTTAAGAATTTCCTTTATTCCCATGGTGCAAGTCTGTGACAGACATTCTATTTTTTTTATCATGGTAAAATATATACAACATGTAAGTTGTCATATGAACATATTTAAGTGTCCAGTTTAGTGGCATTAAGTACTCTCACAATGTTGTGCAACCTCGTCCCTGTTTCCACAACTTCTTCATCACTCCAGAGATTCCGTGCCTACTAAGCAAACATGACTCCTCATTCTTACTCCTCAGATCCTGGGAACCTTTAATCTACTTTCTGTCTCTATAGATTTGCCTAGTCTGGATATTTCATGTAAGTGGAATTAAACAGTATTTGTCATTGAAATATCTGGATTATTTTACTTAGCATAATATTTTTGAGGTTCATCAGTGCAGCGCTGATCAGCACATATTCTCTTTCAAGGCTAAATTATTTCGCTGTAGGTGCATACTACATTGTTTACCCATTCATCCTCATGGACACTTGGGCGTCCACTTTCGGCAGTTACTAATAATCCTTCGCAGAACAGTGGTGTACAAGTATGTGTGCGTTTCTTATGGGTATGCATCCAGAAGCGGAATTGCTGGGTAGTATGGTAATTCTATTTTTCACTTTTTGAGGAACTGCCAAACTATTTTCGACAGCAGCTGCTCCATTCTACATCTCTCGGCAGTGTACTGGGGTTTGCACATGCTTCTGTACTTATTTGCACTGGTAAACCAAAGTCCTTCATGTTTTCAGGGGCTTAACACGTCTATCCAGGGACGTCTCTCCGCTGCTTCGGCCCACGAACAACGTTATGGAGTCCAGGCGATCCTCGCCCCGCGTCGCCCCTGAGGAGCGCCCAGAGCAAGTTCTGCGCGGAGGAAGGAAGTGCGCTGCAGCTGGGCCTCAGACCGGGTTTCGGTTTTCTCTCCTAGTCCCGCAGGAAACGGGAAGCTGGGGCGGAGAAGCCGGCCGGAGCCGCTCCAGACCAGGACCACGCACGCGCGCTCGTCCCCACCTCAGCACCGCCCGGCGCTCCGCAGTGACGCCGCCCCGCCCCCTCTCTGCGCGTGCGTGCCCCCCCTCCTCCCAGACGTTGCTAGGGCGACGGCTCGTACCGCGCCCCTCGGCAACGCCCGGAGCCTGGCTACAGTGCGCAGTCTCGGCGCGTCCCCGCCCCGCCAGCGGAGACAGTCGCGCGGCGATGACGACCCGGCGCCCCGGCCTGGCATCGAGGACTCCGGAGATGGAGGAAAAGGAGCAATTACGACGGCAGATCCGCCTCCTGCAGGGTGGGTCGGGCCGGGCCCGGGCCGCGGGTCCTGTTCTATTCCCTCACATCACGGCGGGACCTCGCCCGCCTCTCCGAGGGGGGCCGCTCTCCGCCCGCGGTCTCAACGGCCACGTCGTGTGGGGTGGGGAGGGAGGGAGGGTCGGGCGGGGGGTGGGGACCCGGAGGGCTTCCGGGCCGGCCGGGGCTAGCTCGGCCCGGGCTTCGCCAGCCAGCCAGGGCCGGCCCTTACGGCGCCGCGGCTGGTGGCGGCGGGGCGGTCGCGTCCTCGGCGCCCCCGCCCCCGCCGGCGGGGCGGAGGGCTGGTCCCTGGTGTCGTGCGGCAAAACCTGCTCGGGGCGCGGGCGTGTTTCTTTTCCGGATGCCAGCTTAGGACACCTCTCTTCACACACTGTCTCGATATTCCAGGCCCAGACTTCCCAGGCCTCAGTTTCCAAACTTAAACATTTTAGACCTAAATGAGGTTTTCTATACTTCAAAAATTTCCTTTTTGAAGGTATTCTCACAAAGAGGCGGCTTAGGAACTTGGAAAGTGTGGGGATGAGGGGGAGGAGAATCCAGCTGGGCTGGCGCCGCCTTTCAGGCCACCGCTTGGGCTTCCCTCGCGCTTGTCCTGAGATGGCGCTAGGTGGGGTCATAGCTGTTTTTGAGCCCGGGGGCAGGACTTACGGTGGGGGGTGTTGTGTTTGGGGGACTGGCTGCTGGTTTGTAGGTTGAGTTGGGCTGGGGATTGTTGAGCTGAGGCCCGTGCCCCCTGCTCCAGGGCAGCCGGCCAGGGGCTTCCTTGGAATGTCTCTCTGGTGGTGGTCGATTCACTGCACTGGGGCCTCAGGCGGTCCTCTCCTTAGGGGAGGGTTGTGTGACGTTTTTTAAAAATGTGGAGGTCACTTGCCTTACACTCGTTCTGTGTGCCAGGCAAAGGGATTATTAAGGGACAGGCTAGAGGGCCTCTGTGGCCAGCTGGCCCCCTTCTTGTCGAGGCATTACAGCATGGGGCCTTGCTGGTCTCTTCATCCCAAGTGATGCTTCGCTTCAGAGGATTGTGGACCCAGCATGATAGTCCTGGCAAATGGGGAATATTATACCGTAGGGGTGCATTTTCAGGATAAGCCACCAGAAATGTGAGTGAAGTAGAACTGTTGGGAAAAGGCTCATGGGAAAAACAGGCCTAGGGAGTTGGGGCTGAACTGTCAGTAGTTCTCAGGCACTAGAGGCTGCCCCTCCTGTATGGGACCTGGCAGGGGTTAAGGAGCAAGATGGGGACTCTGAGGTGTATTGTCAGCTGATGCCATCCCAGGGGATAGTTGCTGGTTTCACACTCTCTCTGGTTAACAGCTTGTGATTCTGTCTTCTCAGGTCTGATTGATGACTACAAAAACCTCCATGGCAGTGCCCATGCCCCAGGCACCTCAGCCTCTTCCCAGTGGCAGCTGCCTGCTTACAACAGCAGCAGGGCCTTCAGTGCCCGCTGTCCACGCCCAGGCCGGAGGGGCTTCTCCCTGAACCACGGGCCAGCATGGCGCAAGAAATACTCCCTGGTGAATCGGCCCCCAGAATCCTCAGACATGCCTGGTGACTGTGTTGTGCAGCTGCCACTCAGCACTGGAGGTAGTCAGGGTTCTGACCGCCAGCAGTATGTCCTGCAGAGGCAGGTCCAGCTCAGTTCAGATCAGAACATGGTCATCAAAATCAAACCACCATCAAAGCCAGGCTTGGCTAGTGCTGCTGGGGTCCTGCGGGGCTCTTTGAAAGAATATGAGGACCCTCGCTGGAGTGACCACAGGCCTCAGGAAGGTGAGGGTGAGCCTCCCGGTGGGCTGTGGCAGCTGTCAAGGCCAGGAAGAGGCAAGGGGAGCGGCAGTGCAGAGGACCCCCTTCTGGTTTGCCAGAAGGAGCCTGGCAAGCCCCGGGTAGTGAAGTCTGTAAGCAGTATGAGCGACGGCACCTTGGATCCCCAACGGACAGTCAGTGAGAGCGCAGTTGCCATCAAGCCTCGCTTCCAGGCCTCTTCCCTGCCCCAGTGCAGTAGTACAGCCCTGGGCCGGAAGGTGAGCTCTCACTCCGTGGGCAGCGGTGTTGCACAGCTCCTTGGGGCTGGGAGAACAAATGCCAGCCACCCAGATGAGCCAGCTCCATCTGGCTTGTTGCCAGGTTCAGCTAGACCATCTTTTGGACCCAGGCAGGCCCGGGAGTCCTGTCTGCTTGCATCCTGTCGCACCAACAAGTTCCGGAGAAACAACTACAAGTGGGTGGCTGCCTCAGCAAAGAGTCCCCGGGCCACTAGGAGAGCCCTTAGTCCCAGAGCATGTGTGCAAGAGAATGTGTGTAAGGCCCCCCTTGACACAGCAGAACAAGTGGAGAAGCCGCAGCTCAGAGGTGACCCAGATGCCAAGCCCAGGAGGTCGGCTGCATTGTCCACAGCTGGAGCTGCCCGCAGCAAGTACAAGTGGAAGGCTTCTAGCCCCTTGGCCTCCTCATCCTCCTCCTTCCATTGGCAGTCGGAGGCTGGCAGCAAGGACCGTACCTCCCAACTCTCTCCGATTCCATCTAGGTCCCCGCCCGGGGACAGACCAGCAGTAGGATCTAGCACCTTGAAGTCCCTCATCAGTGAAACCCCACTATCAGCTTACAAAGTGAAGAGCCGCACCAAGATTATCCGGAGGCGGGGGAATGCTAGGTCTGTGTTCCTGTGGCCCTCTCCCCTATGTCAGGGTTGGTCCTGTCTGGGCTCGTGGGGCAGAGTCTGGCAAGCTCCTTCCTTGGTATGCAGAACAAATGGGGAGGCCCACTGGCAGGGCTGTGGGAGGAAATGAAGCATCTCCCTGCACCTGCCACCCAGTGGGCCTGAGCATGGAGCTTTGTGTGTGGTGGTGATAATTCTCATAGGAATGAGGCTGGGGTCACAGCTGGCCTGTACAGCTGAGTCAAGGGCCTCAGCATGGCCAGGGGCTTGCCTGGGGCTCCCAGCCTTTCTCCTGTTCGTGAGATACCAGGGCCTGATCGGGTGGCTTCCGTTCTGGGCCCCTGGAGTTTGTGGGCAGACTGCTCTGTGCCCGGGCCAGGCTCTCGGTGAGCAAACCCAGACAGCAGTATGTCTGTTGGGGAAGAGGGGGATTGATCTTCTGCTGGGAAGAAGGGCTGCCCCTTGGTGGCCCGGGGTCCTGGTGAGTTACTGCCTCACTGAATGGATGTCACTTTCCTGACCCAAGGATTGGGAGGAGGCTCAAAAATGGTGCCTTGGCCCAGTGTGTGGTCTGGGGGCAGGGCAGCTGTGGAGTATGAGGGCAGAGGGCCTGCCCCTGCCATTAAGACATGTGGCTCCATTCTCACTGTGAGTCTCCCTGCCATGGGCCTTCCTGCTGTCTAACCTTGGTCCTGAGTCCTGCTTGCCAGAGAGGTGCTGGATTACATGGGCTGCCCCCACCCCAGCTTTTTCTGGACAGTGGCCCCTCTGTTTCAGGGAGTATGAAGGGGAGCCTTGAGCAGCAGCCCTTCCTGTGGAAGGGTTAGGGAGGCTGGTAGGAGCTCCTTCTCCAGGCGATGCCCATCTCCTTCATCCCTTCCCCATCCCCATGTGAGGGCTCATCTGGCCTGGGGAAGTGCAGATGGATGTGGATACAACTGGGTTGGGGCCAGAAGCTGGGGCCGCTCTTATTTTCTGCCTGCCCTCTGCCCAGGGTCCTCACAGTTGTGTCTGGGAGCCTGGCTGCTAAGGGAGAGTGGGCATCCATCGAGACAGCTGCTGCTGATGAGGTGGGAAGGTGGGGCTGGTGGGGCTGGAACCCAGTGGGGCTCGGCAGCTTCCTGGGGCCAATTCTGTGGTACTGGGATCCGGAAGGGCAGCCACCCTGCTTTGGGAGCCTGTTGGGAGCTGCTTGGTCTTTGTCTCCACAGCCTTCCTGGGGACAAGAAGAGTGGCTCTGTACCTGCCACCGTTGCCAAGAGTCAGTTCAGCCCACGGCGGAGGCAGGCCCTCCGGGGGAAGAGCAGCCTTGCGCTGAGGAAGACTCCCAACAAGGGCCTGGTGCAGGTTGCTGGGCACCGGCTCTGCCCCCTGCCTCCGAGCCGGGCCCACCTCCCCACCAAGGAAGGTATGACCATGCAGAGGGGCTCCGGGAAGTGGACTGCACCAGGCCTGCGAGCCCCACCTCTCCCTGGGCTTGCGCTGGCTCTGCCTCCCTGTTAAGAACCACCTTCAGCGTGCGCCCTGCTCTGTCGGGGCCCCAGCCCGAGAGCTCTTGGCCTGGTGGGCGGTGGGTGGCTGGGGCGCTGTGACCTGCACTCTGGGGTGGGGAATTGCTGTTGGGCAAGTTGTGCCTGCCCTTTCAGCCCATCCCCCTGTGTAGACCCCTTGGCAGAGGGCACGGGAAAGTGGGTGAGAGGGTGTCCACCATGCCCACCTAAAGGAGGTAGCTGGTATTGTCAGGGTCCTCAGTGTGGTCTCTCTTGCCTGGCCTGGGGTGGGTGCCCACTTCCTGAGTCACTGGGAACCTAGCCCTCCTGTGAGGTGATGGCAGCACACGGGGGGAGCTGTGCTCGGCAGGCACTGCTGGGGATCTGGGGGGTCTGGGGCAGTGGGGAAAGGGGAGGTGATCCCTGTGACTTTATCCTGGAGTGCCAGGGCTCACTGGGCACCTCTGGTCCCTTACTGTGCCCTTTCTCTCCCCTTTGAGCAGTTGGGGGATGTATGGCCTTTGCTTTCTGCCCTGATGGTTGTGGAATCGGGAGGTGAAGGGACTGGGTTGAGCCTGCTTGGCTTCTGGCAGTCCAGCCTGGTACTTGTGCATCAGTGACTAGGCTATGTTAGGTATGTGGGGGCCAGGCTGAGGGTGCCATCCTTGGCTGGGCAGGTGGGCTTCCATGGTCCCAGAGGAGCCAGTGCTGGAGCTGGCCACAGGAGGGTGGGGCCGCAATAGGGTGGTCACTGGCCACCACTGTCTTTGGCTTTGTCATGTCCCGTGGGTCCTGCTGCGTGTGGACTTCATCCCAGGGGCACAGAGCAGAGGGAGCCTGATGGCGGTTCCTGGGGTCCATAGTGAGAAGCTGGACCTCAGCTGCGGGGCTGACCGACTGGCAGTGGGAAGAAGGCAGTGGATTGACCAACAGCCATGCTGCCTAGGCCTGACTTGGGGGGACAGGTTGGGATGCCCCTAACTTTGGGAGGCTGGCATTGGGTTGCTGAGCCTCAGGGAGGTTTGAGGCCAGGCGGGGGATCAGGTAGCCTGGCACAGCTGGGAGAGAGGTCAGGAGGCAGTGCCGGGGCACATGTGGGCCTCTGCGAGGACTCACGGCCCTTTTCGTGCCTGTCACGTTGCTGTGGTGGCCGGCAGAGGTCGCTGTGAGGGGGGAGGTGTTGCAAGTGCAGCTCTGTCCTGCCACCGAGCCTCTGTGAGGGGTGGGGCGCTTGCCTCCCCATCTCCCCCCTCCCTGCTCTGCCTGCTTGTTCCGAGGCCCTGGGCTGGGGTCTCCTGGTTCACATGCTTTCAGTGATGCTGTAGGCGCTCGGCTTGCTGTCCCTGGGCTGGCAGCTGGGGGCTAGCAGGCAGGGCCTCCCTGTGGCTGGGCTGCTCTTTCCCGGTTTCCTGCACAGATGCTCAGGACCAGCCCTCCTTTGAGCAGGGTTGGGGAGGGACCTGACCCGCCTTGGAGGGAGGGAAGGTGGGGTAGTAAAGAAGACAGGGCTTTTGGGAGCTGCCTGTAGCCTAGCCCAGGCCCTCACCTCTGCCCTGACATGCGGCCTCGTGGCCAGCAGAGGGTGCACTTGCCCCTCCTATCCCTCAGTCCACCTTTTTCTGGTAATTGATTGCCTAATTTCTTCTTTATGTGAAAGAAAGCAGATATCGAGTAATTTGCAGCAATAACCTGCTAATGCTGGGCCAGTATCGAAACTCCCCTGTTCATTTCAAGTGGCAGATAAAACACTAATACATAATTATCCTTGCAAATTGGATTGTTTTAAATAACCAAAAGGCTATGGCCAGGAGAAAGTGATCCCATCTCTCTGGAGTTACTATTGCAGTGTAATTGCCGCGTTCAATCAATTTCCCTGGCATTAGAAATTCCATCACAATCAACATTAAGCTTTATTCATTGTGATGGCTAAGAGCTGGGCCATTTCTCCTCTTTTTCTTAACTGGCAAAATTAATCAGGGAAAAGATTTTAAACATTTACCCGTGCGGAAGAGGTCAGCTCTGCCACTATATTGCTCAGCAGATAAGGAGGCTAATAAAAAGAAAATTGAATTACTAATGATCACCAGGAACAGAGTATATAAAACCTGGCATTCGCCGGTTCAGGCAAAGGGAGAATCAATTTTGTTGGGACAAGGTGTGCTCATTTTTTATTTTGGCGCATATTATCAGCGATTTAATTTGAAAGTGCATAAACAGGAGGGAACAGTTAGGGAATAACGGGCCCAGGGCTGGGAAGTGCCGCAGGATAGATGCTGTACACGATTTATTTGGCACAACAGATAATCGCTTTAATTGAATCCAGAACTGCATTGTTCAGCAGCTGTGTGGCCGCTGGAGCCATGGGGACTGAGCTGCTGAAGATCCAGCCTGCTTCCCCGTCTTGCCGGTGCTCCTCTGCCTCTCCGCTTGCCCCACTGCCTGCTGCCCACTGGCCAGCCCACCCAGGTCCCTGGGCCTGGAGTCAGACTCTGGCTGAGGAGCCAGTGGGCGGCCCTGCTGAGCTGAGGGCCTGGAGGGCCTTTCCCTTTGCTGTCAGTGTGCCTCTTGCCTTTGTCTCTTCTCTTCTCCTGGGCATGAGTCTTGGCAGCTGGGGGGTTGAGGGGTGACCCCTAGAAATGGGCCCAGGCAAGCCTCGTTTGCCGAGGACCGCTAGGGCTACCACATTTTGGGTGCACAGACACTGCCTAACCTGCCCCAGCACAGACAGACATTGGAGAAGGCAAAAGAGGAAGAGAACCTTAATGGGCCCCAGATGTTCCCACTTTACCGCCCATGTAATTGCGGCAGTCAGTAACTGCAGTGTGTGCTGTTCACAGGACGCATAGCCCAGGTGGCATGCAGCGTGGGCCTGGGGGCTCAGGGCCAGCACCGTGGCTTGTCCTTCTTTGGCCACACTGGGCCTGGTGCCGTGACCTGGGTTGCCGTGAGGTGCCAGGCTTGATGTGTGCCAGGGAGGGTCCCTGTATGCAGAGAGGGTGCTGCCCAGCCCACATGCATGTGGCCAGGCTGAAAGGGAGACCTGGGCCTCAGGCTGTGGGGGCTTCGTAGTGGCAACAGGTGATGGGATTCCTACCAGCTGTGTGGGAATGCTTGCTGTTGTGTGCGAGGAACAGTAGTGTTGTCATCTCCTGGAAGTTGCTGGGGTGGGAGGACGCTTCTGCCTCACTCACCCAGGACAGTGGACGTGTGTGGACAGGCCTCCCCGCCTGTCTTGAGGCCTGGGGCCCTGCCCGGGAAGCCCCAGACTGCACAGATGAGTGGCCAGCACCCTGGGGGAAGTGCTGGCTGGTGGGATGCTCAGGGCTTCCTGGGTGGCTGGGACTGTCGTTGACTGGAAGGGCCTCAGTACACAGTGCCTATCTCTGGCTGAGAGCTCGCCAGGCCTGTGGCTAGTGCTTCCCACACGCCCTGTAGTCCACTGTGCCAGCCGTGTGGTCTGGAGGAGCTGCCAGCCCCTGTTTGTGGATGAGAAGTGGGTGTCCACTGCCCTCGGCCACTGGCTGGAAAGGCAGCTGTGGTCTTGGGCCTTAGTCAGCTGCCAGGCCTTGTCCCATGCGGTAGTGGCCAGCGAGGAGCCCCCCGGCTGGTGTTACCCGGTGCTAGGGCCACCCTGCCGCCGTGGCCTGAGTGTAAGTGTTGCTGGCACTGGGACTCCCATTCCCTGTGTCCTAGTTTTTCCGAGGAAGTGCTGAGAGTCACAACCGGTGCAGCTCCCTTCAGATGCCCCCTCCTCCGGCCTGCCCTGACCCGCCAGCATCTAGAGCCCCGATCAGTCCCCCTGGGCGGCTCTCCTACCTCCCCCTGGCCCCAGAGCAGGGACCCTTGGGAAGCTGGGGTCCCTCAGACATGGAGCTTGCTGGGCAGTGGGTTCCCCCCGTGGTCCCCATCCTCTGCGTTGGGGTTCTGTGGGCTAATTTTGAGGGGACAGTCTGGGATGTGCTCTTTACCTGTTGCCTCCTGGCACCTTGGGCAGTGTACCTGGCCTTGCTGTCCTGGGGTTGCCCCTGCTTGGTCATTCAGACTTGAAGGGCCTGCCTTGGGGCCATCCCTGTGTCCCCAGGGCATCCCCTGATCCTCCAGAGGTCAGAGCCCCTCTTAGCTGCCTGGCACTGAAGCCCACCTGGTGCACTACTTTTCAGGGACAGTCATGGGGGCTCTTGCTGAGCAGGCGCCTGTGGACCCTTGTGCAGCCACTGGGAGCCTTTAAGGAGCCCTTGAGGTAGTCCTCACTTTACCTCTTCTGAAACCCTGTGGTTCCAAGTGCCTTACCTCTTCTCACAGGCCCCACCTGCTCAAAGCCCCACTTTCCTCTTGAGCTGGTGTGCCCCATGGCATCCTCTCAGGAGGCAGCCTGGGCCCTGCTGCTTGACACTGGGCAGCCATGTGCATGGCCTATGCTGGCCTCAGGGCTGCATGGGGCAGGTCAGTAGGTAGAGGGAGTTGAGTGAAGCCTGGCCTGGGCCTCCACAGGAAGGTGGTGTCTCCTTACCACTGCTGCTTGCCAGGGTGCTTTGGGGTGGCCGGGAGCAGAGGGCTTGCCAGGCTGAAGTGGCTGTGCCCCTGCCTGCTCCTACACTACAGCCAGGCTGCTGGGAAGAGTCTGAGGTGGGTGGCCTCCTTGTGAAGGCTGACTCTCCTCTTCGGAGTTAGCCCTAGGCCCCTGGCCCTCGCACTGTCAGGAGAATGGGAGGCAGGAGTTGAGCCCGGGGGTGGCCCTCCGCAGCCCTGCTGTGGGCAGACACATGCAGTCCAGCCACTGCCCAGGAGGCCTTGGCTCTCCCTCAGCAGCTGAGAAGCAGGTAGGACGACGGAGGTGGGCCTGCTGTGTCACAGCAGGGGAGGACCGAGGGCCAGGGCGAGGCAACTGCTGTGCTGTCCTGCCCTCTCCCCCTGGTCGTGTTGGTCAGGAGCCTCCAGGCTGGTGCTGGCATTGCCTCCCTCTGGTCCCACACTTGTGACCTGGGCCAAGGGCCGTCTGCCCAGGGCTGCTGTGCAGATGGGAGGTGGGGGGCGGTCGGGCTCAGCAGCTGCTAGCTGTGGTGGCTGCCAATGTCCCTGTGCTCTCCTGGTTGCCGAAGTTTTTGCCATGGAAGGGTCTGCGATCTACCCGTGCTCAGTGGTGTGCAGTTGTGTTCAGTTTTCCTATGGCAGACGCTGTAAAGGGCGTGAGAGCCGTTAAACCCGGAGTCCTGCTTTCATAAGGGAAAAAGAAAATGCTGAATTAAGCGCTGCGAATGGCAGCCGCAGCGATCCTCAAGCCTTGCATAAATTATCAGGGCATTGGAGGCCTCCAGTTTACCTTTGTGGCGCCTGTGCTAATGAATTACTCCACAGCAACTGGCCTGGGAGTGCCTGTGTGCACATAGCACTCCAGTGGCGCCCGAGCAGACTTGCAGCCTCTGGGGAAGCCGTGACTTCCACAGAGCCTGCGGTTGGGGGTAGGGGGCGGGGTGCAGAGGACCTCGTGGAGCTAGAGCCCAAAGGCTTGCCGACCTACCTCCTGGCCAGGGAAAGAGGGGTAATGTTCTCAGAGTGGCTGCATCTTGTACTCGTGAGGCCAGGGGCACCCTTCTGGTGGCCCTGGGTCCCGAGATGGGGAACAGCTGGAACTGCGCTCTGTGTTCAGTGAGTGGAGATGCCGTGCCAAGGCTGGCATTCTCCTGAGTCCTAGCCCAGCCTCCTTGCCTGCCGGGCCCAGCCAGGCCTGGGGATCCTTCAGCCCTTGGGAGCCTCTCCATCAGGGGGCAGTGGGGGGCAGGACGAACGCTCTGCTCGGCTGCCTGGTCTCAGCCTGTGGCGGGCCCACCAGCTGCTGAGCCCAGAGCCTGCCCCTCAGCCCCCAAGCTCTTCCTGTGCTACAGCCTCGGGTGGCTACTCTGTCAGCCCTCCTGGGCCCAGCCTCTCCCTACCCTGGAGAAAGGGGGCTAGTCTCACTGGGGGCCGCCTGGTGACGGGGGAAGCACCACCTGCGGGAGGTGGCAGGCGGCCTTCTGGGTCCCTGGAATCTCACACCTCCTCTCCTGGGCTGTCAGAGTGGGCTGGGCCACCTCATCCAGGCCTCAAGGCCCACTCTTCCTCAGGCTGGGGGCTGCTCCCCCCAGCCTCTTCTGTCCCCTCAGGATACCCTTGCCCTGCTGTGACACTGGGTCTTTGGGGTGCTCTGTGTTGGGGGACCCCCTGGGGCAGGGCAAGGTGTGGCCAGAGCTCAGCATGGACTCGGGTCTCTGTCCCATGCTCCTGACTGACCCGCAGTTTCCCATGCTGGGCACCCACTGGCTTGCTGAGCGAGGTCCTGCTGGGAAGGAAGTGCCAATTCCCCTTGGGTCTCCTGTCCAGTGCCAGGCTGCTGCCTGAGGAGCTGGTGAGGCATGGGTCAAACCAGGGAAGGCTGCGGGTGAGGAAGTGACCCGGCCTGGTGTCTCCCGCCCAGGAGCGCCCTGTCTTCCTGCCACTCGCTCTTCCCTGTGTGCTTCTCTGGTTCTGGTAAGTGCGTGTCTTTGAGGGTTGTCAAGCCCCAGTCGCTGTGCTGGGCCCCCAACAGCATGAGGACAAGAGAGACGATGCACTAGACATGACTCTGTGTGATGGGAAAACAGACTGGTGAGCTGGCCAGGATCTGGGGGTTGGTGCCTGGTTGGGCAGGGCTTCCTGAGGGCCAGAGGGTAGAGAGGAACCTAGGGACAGAGTGAAGAGCAGGTGCAGGTGGCATTGGGAGGGGCAGGCAGGTGTGGCCTTCCTTCACCTGGATCTGCCCGGATTGAGGGGACATTACCCAGTGACCCCACCGGGCAGGAGGGCCTGTAGCCACCTGAGCCTGCCGCTGCTCCCAGCCTCCTGAAGGCTGCTGCTGAGGCCACCAGCTGCTTCAGCTCCGCCTCCTGTTGACAGACTGTCAGGCCCCCGCACAACCACCTCCACTTGCCTAGTGGGTCTCTGTGTCTGTGTGGCTGTTTGGGAGGTGGCCCATACAGACAGGAGCCTGCTGTCAGTGCCCTGTTTTGGGCACTGGGCTCAGTGCAGGGGGGCAGCTGTCTGCCCCTGAGTGTGGGACTGGGCCCCTGTGTGCCCTGCAGAGCCACACCTCAGGGGTGTGATAACCTGCTGGGCTCTGTGGTACCCACAGAGCAAGTGTCCAGCATCCACACTAAATTAGGACAGGGCAAGAGGGAGCCCATGGGTCCCGTGCAGGGATGGCAGGTATAGGGGCTACTGTGTGACTGGCCAGGTCCAGCTGGGTGAGGAGGTGGGCGTGGGAGAGACCTCCTGAGATGGCATGTGAAGATACCCCCCATGGCCCTGCTCACTCCCAAGTCCAGGAGTCCCACTCACTGCTTGGTAAGAATCTAGTGCAGACCAACAGCCAGACTGGCTGTGTCTGAGGAACCCAGAGGTGTGACCAGGAGCTAAGATGCAGGCAGGCAGGGTCAGCTTCCACGTGTGCCCTCCGGCTGGCCAGTGGCCCTGAGTTGTGCTGAGGGGCCTGAGCACCCATTATTGGCTGGTGGCCTCAGTGGGCCGGTGGCCTCTCAGCCTCCCTTCCTTTCTCTGTATGTCAGGTCCAAAGATACGCCCCTGCCTTGAGGACTGGGTGGCGGGGACTTGTAGACAGTGGGCCGTGAACTGCAGGCCCTGGGGAGAACTCCCCCTGCGGCATTCAGGGTTAGAACCAGGGTACCCAGCCACGGGGTGTGACCCACCTTGGCACCTCCTGGTCCAGACTTTTCGCACAGCAGAGAAGCAACGGCCAGTGCGTGGTGCTGGACAGCCTGGTGCAGGACCAGGCACCTGTGACTTTGGAACACCCCAGAGCACCTCCTAGCCGAGCTCATCTCCTTGGATGCTGAGAGCGAGAGGGGAAGCCACGTTTTTTTGTCAGGGACAGTCCCAAGGAGGGCTCTGGGAGGTCTGGAGGGAGGAATGGCCCAAGCACTCAGGCTGGTGTTCTTTCTCGCTGAGGACCGCTGGCTGCAGGAGAGAGACCAGCTAGTCGTAGTGGGGAAAGTGTTGGCAGGGCGCGCCGTGCGGTCCAGGCCTGTGGAGAGGGCCAGTAGCTGAGTTAGGAGAGGAACAGCCTGTCCCCTCCTGTAAGCTCGGCTGCCTGGAGGCTTTGCAGGACTGCTTTGAGGTTGCCTCTTGGTGCCTGTCCTTGTGGGAGGAGCAGGGTGAGGCTGCTGCTGCTCCTGGGGGCCCTGCACACCTCGGCCTGATCCTGGGCCTGCCTGGCAGTGACGGGCAGGTCCCTCCCTCTGAGACTCTGAGAGCAGCAGTGCAGCTCTGAGCTGGGGCTGAGGTGGGCAGCTGGGCCTGGGACGAGGGATAGGCATCTGGAACAGGAACCCTGGAACTGCGTTTCTCCTTCAGGGTTCTCTTTACTGGCTCTCCTCATGCCTTGTGTTTTGAGGTGGGAAGGTGCCAGGTGTGGTGGGGCTCATTGTCTGGTCTGCTCAGGCTGCCACCCCCAGTCTGTATTGTTCCCTTGGTTTGTGAAGGTTGGGGAGCAGACGGAGGGACCACAGAGCCACACCACTGCTCTTGCTGGGTGTTGGAGCTGCAGCTGGCTGGTGGGTGTGCGTCCTTGACTCCAGGCCCTGGGACAGTGCCCCACGGGGCAGGGGAGCAGAAGCTGGGGTGGGGCTGCTGTTCAGTGTCAGAGCTACCCACACAGGTCAGTGGGCCTGAGCTTGGATGGAGTGCCAGGCAGGACCTGGTGGTTGGAGAGTTTGACTTTTGGCCTCTTTCCTACAATATGTAGTTGCAAGATTATAAAGGTCTAGCTTTTAGCTCTCTTCTGCAAGTTAATTATGTTTTCCTCCAAAAGTTTTTCTAATTTTTACCGTGATTTTTTTCTTTGACCCACAGGTTATTCAGAAGGGTATTGCTTCATTTTCAAACCTGTGGGGATTTTGAAGTTACTTGTAATGGCTGCTTTCTAGCTGTAGCACCGCCCACGATTCCAGACCTTTGAAGTTTGTCGAGACTCGTTTTACAATTCTTGGCCAGTTTTGTTAAAGCTCTTGTGCAGACTTGGGTGAATGGGATTCCAGCTGTTGGTAGTGAGGCTCTATAAAGTAGACTGTGTTAATCCCGTTGTTTACTTCCGTGTGCTTGCTGGTCTGGGACTGGGAGGGAGTCTGTTTTTACCATAGTCACTGAGAGAGATGTGTTAATATCTTCCATTGTTCTTGGGAATTTGTTCATTTCTTGTTGTTAATTTTGCCTTAAATATTTTGAGGTCACTTTACTGAATGCAAACCAATTTAGAATTGTTATATCCTCCTGGTGGGTTGGGTCTTTTAAAGTTATGAAATGCTGCTGTTTATCTTAAGCGACACTTCTTGTCTTAGTCTTTGTGTGATGCAGATACAGCTACACTGGTTCTCTTGTAGTTAGTATTGCACAGTGGGCATGTTTACATGTAGACACATAGTGTGTGCATGTGCACATATATGTGTAGGCACTGCACATGCATGTATACATGTGCATATATGTGTATATGCAGTACACACATGTATGTATAAGTATAGACAATGTGTGCACATGCACGTGTACATATAGACACTGCATGTACATGTATAGACACTGCACATGTGTGTGTAAACACTTCACGTGCATGTATGTGCATGTATATGTAGACACAGTATGTGGATGTGTGTGTAAACAGACACAGTGTATGCATATGCGTGTGTGGACAATGCATGTGCATATATATGTATAGACACATGTATATGTGTGAATACATATAGGCAATGTACACATGCATGTATATGTATAGACAATACACGTGTGTGTATTGACAATCTGCACTGTATATATATGTACAGACAATGCATGTATATGTATAGACCCATATGTGTGCATGTGTACATGTACATATAGATGCAGTGTGTGAATACTTATAGGCACAGTGCATGTGTGTATGTATATGCATTTATTATATGACATCCCAGTACATGTTTAATTTCAGTCTTTTTGTGTTGCATTTAGGTTTTCTTGTATACAGCAACTAGTTGGTTTTTAAGTGTAGTCTGAAATTGTTTTTCTAAAAAAAGATTTAGTTTGTTCACACTGAATGTAATTACTAATGTATTTGGGTTTAAATCTCCCTTTTTACTATTGCTTTTTCTTTGTTCCCTCTGTTCTGGCTTTTCTTTGTCTTTTAATTTGTTTGGATATTTTTTATTGTTTTCTTCTCAAGTTAGACATTTTAGAATTACTTTATTAAAAATTTTTTTTTTTATTTTGGTATCATTAATCTACAATCACATGAAGGACATTATGTTTACTAGCTCCCCCCTTCACCAAGTCCCCCACAAATACCTGTTCACAGTCACTGTCGATCAACATAGTAAGATGCTGTAAAATCACTACTTGTCTTCTCTGTGTTGCACAGCCCTCCCCGTGTCCCCCCCAACCCTATACATGTTAATTGTAATGCCCCCTTTCTTTTCTCCCACCCTTATCCCTCCCTTCCCACCCGTCTTCCCCAGTCCCTTTCCCTTTGGTAACTGTTAGTCCATTCTTGAGTTCTGTGCTTCTGCTGCTGTTTTGTTCCTTCAGTTTTCCTTTGTTCTTACACTCCACATATGAGTGAAATCATTTGGTACTTGTCTTTCTCCGCCTGGCTTATTTCACTGAGCATAATACCCTCTAGCTCCATCCATGTTGTTGTGAATGGTAGGATTTGTTTTTTTCTTATGGCTGCGTAATATTCCATTGTGTGTATGTCCCACATCTTCTTTATCCATTCATCTACTGATGGACACTTAGGTTGCTTCCATATATTGGCTATTGTAAATAGTGCAGCCATAAACATAGGGGTGCATCTGTCTTTTTCAAACTGGAGTGCTGCATTCTTAGGGTAAATTCCTAGAAGTGGAATTCCTGGGTCAAATGGTATTTCTATTTTGAGCATTTTGAGAAACCTCCATACTGCTTTCCACAATGGTTGAACTAATTTACATTCCTACCAGCAGTGTAGGAGGGTTCCCCTTTCTCCACAACCTCGCCAACATTTGTTGTTGTTTGTCTTTTGGATGGTAGCCATCCTTCCTGGTGTGAGGTGATATCTCATTGTGGTTTTAATTTGCATTTCTCTGATGACAAGTGATGTGGAGCATCTTTTCATGTGTCTGTTGGCCATCTGAATTTCTTCTTTAGAGAACTGTCTATTCAGCTCCTCTGCCCATTATTTATTTTTTTATTTTTTTATTTTGGTATCATTAATTTACAATGACATGAAGGACATTATGTTTACTAGGCTCCCCCCCCCCCCACCAAGTCCCCCCCACATCCCTATTCACAGTCACTGTCCATCAACATAGCAAGATGCTGTAAAATCACTACTTGTCCTCTCTGTTGCACAGCCCTCCTCGCACCCCCCCAACACTATACATGCTAATTGTAATTCCCCCTTTCCCTTCTTCCCGCCCTTATCCCTCCCTTCCCACCCATCCTCCCCAGTCCCCTTCCCTTTGGTAACTATTAGTCCATTCTTGGGTTCTGTGCTTCTGCTGCTGTTTTGTTCCTTCAGTTTTCCTTTGTTCTTATACTCCACATATGAGTGAAATCATTTGGTACTTGTCTTTTTCCACCTGGCTTATTTCACTGAGCATAATACCCTCTAGATCCATCCTTGTTGTTGTGAATGGTAGGATTTGTTTTTTTCTTATGGCTGCATAATATTCCATTGTGTATATGTACCACATCTTCTTTATCCATTCATCTACTGATGGACACTTAGGTTGCTTCCATATCTTGGCTATTGTAAACAGTGCAGCGATAAACATAGGGGTGCATCTGTCTTTTTCAAACTGGAGTGCTGCATTCTTAGGGTAAATTCCTAGAAGTGGAATTCCTGGGTCAAATGGTATTTCTATTTTGAGCATTTTGAGGAACCTCCATAGTGCTTTTCACAGTGGTTGAACTAGTTTACATTCCCACCAGTAGTGTAGGAGGGTTCCCCTTTCTCCACAACCTCGCCAACATTTGTTGTAGTGTCTTTTGGATGGTAGCTATCTTTATACTGGTGTGAGATGATATCTCACTGTGGTTTTAATTTGCATTTCTCTGATGACAAGCGATGTGGAGCATCTTTTCATGTGTCTGTTGGCCATCTGAATTTCTTCTTTAGAGAACTGTCTACTCAGTTCCTCTGCTCATTTTTTAATTGGATTATTTGCTTTTTGTTTGTTGAGGTGTATGAGCTCTTTATATATTTTGGATGTCAACCCTTTATTGGATCTGTCATTTATGAATATATTCTCCCATACTGTAGGATACCTTTTTGTTCTATTGATGGTATCCTTTGCTGTACTGAAGCTTTTCAGCTTGATATAGCCCCACTTGTTCATTTTTGCCTTTGTTTCCCTTGCCTGGGGAGATATGTTCATGAAGTCACTCGTGTTTATGTCCATGAGATTTTTGCCTATGATTTTTTCTAAGAGTTTTATGGTTTCATGACTTACATTCAAGTCTTTGATCCATTTCAAATTTACTTTTGTGTATGGGGTTAAACAGTGATCCAGTTTCATTCTCTTACATGTAGCTGTCCAGTTTTGCCAGCACCATCTGTTGAAGAGACTGTCATTTCCCCATTGTATGTCCATGGCTCCTTTATCGAATTATTAGTTGACCATATATGTTTGAATTAATGTTTGGAGTCTCTATTCTGTTCCATTGGTATGTGGCTCTGTTCTTGTGCCAGTACCAAATTGTCCTGATTACTGTGGCTTTGTAGTAGAGCTTGAAGTTGGGGAGTGAGATCCCTCCCACTTTATTCTTCCTTCTCAGGATTGCTTTAGCTATTCGGGGTCTTTGACGGTTCCATATGAATTTTTGAACTATTTGTTCCAATTTGTTGAAGAATGCTGTTGGTAATTTGATAGGGATTGCATCGAATCTGTATATTGCTTTGGGCAGGATGGCCATTTTGATGATATTAATTCTTCCTAGCCAGGAGCATGGGATGAGTTTCCATTTGTTAGTGACCTCTTTAATTGCTCTCAAGAGTGTCTTATAGTTTTCAGGGTATAGGTCTTTGACTTCCTTGGTTAGGTTTATTCCTAGGTATTTTATTCTTTTTGATGCAATTGTGAATGGAATTGTTTTCCTGATTTCTCTTTCTATTAGTTTATTGTTAGTGTATAGGAAAGCCACAGATTTCTGTGTTTTAATTTTGTATCCTGCAACTTTGCTGAATTCTGATATTAGCTCTAGTAGTTTCAGAGTGGAGTCTTTAGGGTTTTTTATGTACAATATCATGTCATCTGCAAATAGTGACAGTTTAACTTCTTCTTTACCAATCTGGATTCCTTGTATTTCTTTGTTTTGTCTGATTGCCGTGGCTAGGACCTCCAGTACCTCGTTGAATAACAGTGGGGAGAGTGGGCATCCCTGTCTTGTTCCTGATCTCAGAGGGAAAGCTTTCAGCATCTCACTGTTCAGTATGATGTTAGCTGTGGGTTTATCATATGTGCCCTTTATTATGTTGAGGTACTTGCTCTCTATGCCCATTTTGTTGAGAATTTTTATCATGAATGGATGTTGAATTTTGTCGAATGCTTTTTCAGCATCTATGGAGATGATCATGTGGTTTTTGTCCTTCTTTTTGTTGATGTGGTGGATGATGTTGATGGATTTTCAAATGTTGTACCATCCTTGCATCCCTGGGATGAATCCCACTTGGTCATGGGATATGATCCTCTTGATGTATTTTTGAATTCTGCTTGCTAATACTTTATTGAGTATTTTTGCATCTATGTTCATCAGGGATATTGGTCTGTAGTTTTCTTTTTTGGTGGGGTCTTTGCCTGGTTTTGGTATTAGGGTGATGTTGGCTTCATAGAATGAGTTTGGGAGTATTCCCTTCTCTTCTGTTTTTTGGAAAACTTTAAGGAGAATGGGTATTACGTCTTCTCTGTATGTCTGATAAAATTCCGAGGTAAATTCATCTGGCCTGGGGGTTTTGTTCTTTGGTAGTTTTTTGATTACTGCTTCAATTTCATTGCTGGTAATTGGTCTGTTTAGATTTTCTGTTTCTTTCTGGGTCAGTCTTGGAAGGTTGTATTTTTCTAGGAAGTTGTCCACTTCTCCTAGGTTTTCCAGCTTGTTAACGTATAGGTTTCCATAGAATTCTCTAAAAATTCTTTGTATTTCTGTGGGGTCCGTCATGATTTTTCCTTTCTCATTTCTGATTCTGTTGATGTGTGTTGACTCTCTTTTTCTCTGAATAAGTCGGCTAGAGGCTTATCTATTTTTTTTATTTTATCAAAGAACCAGCTCTTGGTTTCATTGATTTTTGCTCTTGTTTTATTCTTCTCATTTTTATTTATTTCTTCTCTGATCTTTATTATGTCCCTCCTTCTGTGGATCTTAGGCCTCATTTGTTCTTCTTTTTCCAATTTCGATAATTGTGACATTAGACCATTCATTTGGGATTGTTCTTCCTTCTTTAAATATGCCTGGATTGCTATATACTTTCCCCTTAAGACTGCTTTTGCTGTGTCCCACAGAAATTGGGGCTTTGTGTTGTTGTTGTCATTTGTTTCCATATATTGCTGGATATCCATTTTAATTTGGTCATTGATCCATTGATTATTTAGGAGCATGTTGGTAAGCCTCCATGTGTTCGTGAGCCTTTTTGCTTTCTTTGTACAACTTATTTCTAGTTTTATACCTCTGTGGTCTGAAAAGTTCGTTGGTAGGATTTCAATCTTTTGGAATTTACTGAGGCTCTTTTTCTGGCCTAGTATGTGGTCTATTCTGGGGAATGTTCCATATGCACTTGAGAAGAATGTGTATCCTGTTGCTTTTGGATGTAGATTTCTGTAGATGTCTATTAGGTCCATCTGTTCTAGTGTGTTGTTCAGTGCCTCTGTGTCCTTACTTATTTTCTGTCTGGTGGATCTGTCCTTTGGAGTGAGTGGTGTGTTGAAGTCTCCCAAAATGAATGCATTGCATTCTATTTCCTCCTTTAATTCTGTTAGTATTTGTTTCATATATATTGTTCCTGTTTTGGGTGCATATATGTTTATAATGGTTATATCCTCTTGTTGGACTGAGCCCTTTATCATTATATAATGTCCTTTATCTCTTCTTACCTTCTTTATCTTGAAGTCTATTTTGTCTGATACTAGTATTGCAACACCTGCTTTTTTCTCGCTGTTGTTTGCATGAAATACCTTTTTCCATCCCTTGACTTTAAGTCTGTGCATGTCTTTGTGTTTGAGGTGAGTCTCTTGTAAGCAGCATATGGATGAGTCTTGCTTTTTTATCCATTCTGTTACTCTATGTCTTTTGATTGGTGCATTCAGTCCATTTACATTTAGGGTGATTATTGAAAGATATGTCCTTGTTGCCATTGCAGGCTTTAAGTTTGTGGTTACCAAAGGTTCAAGGTTAGCTTCTTTACTATCTTACTGTCTAACTTAACTTGCTTATTGAGCTATTATAAACACGGTCTGATGATTCTTTATTTCTCTCCCTTCTTGTTCCTCCTCCTCCATTCTTCATATGTTGGGTGTTTTGTTCTGTGCTCTTTTTAAGAGTGCTCCCATCTAGAGCAGTCCCTGTAGGATGCCCTGTAGAGGTGGTTTGTGGGAGGCAAATTCCCTCAACTTTTGCTTGTCTGGGAATTGTTTAATCCCTCCTTCATATTTAAATGATAATCGTGCTGGATACAGTATTCTTGGTTCGAGGCCCTTCTGTTTCATTGTATTAAATATATCATGCCATTCTCTTCTGGCCTGTAAGGTTTCTGTTGAGAAGTCTGATGATAGCCTGATGGGTTTTCCTTTGTAGGTGACCTTTTTTCTCTCTCTGGCTGCCTTTAGTGCTCTGTCCTTGTCCTTGATCTTTGCCAGTTTAATTATTATGTGTCTTGGTGTTGCCCTCTTTGGATTCCATCTATCGGGAGTTCTGTGTGCCTCCGTAGTCTGAGCAACTATTTCCTTCCCCAGTTTGGGGAAGTTCTCAGCAATTATTTCTTCAAAGACACTTTCTATCCCTTTTTCTCCCTCTTTGTCCTCTGGTACCCCTATAACGCAGATATTGTTCCTTTTGGATTGGTCACACAGTTCTCTTAATATTGTTTCATTCCTGGAGATCCTTTTATCTCTCTCTGCATCATCTTCTCTGCGTTCCTGTTGTCTGGTTTCTATTCCATCAGTGGACTCTTGCATCTTATCCATTCTGCTTATAAATCCTTCCAGAGTTTGTTTCACTTCTATAACCTCCCTCCGCACGTCTGTAATCTCCCTCTGGACTTCATCCCTTAGCTCTTGCATATTTCTCTCCAGCTCTGTCAGCATGTTTGTGATTTTTATTTTGAATTCTTTTTCAGGGAGACTGGTTAGGTCTGCCTCTACAGATCCTTTCTCAGGTGTTGTTTGATGTATCTTGGTCTGGACCAAATTTTTTTGCCTTTTCATGGTGATAGCAGTGGCTGTAGGCAGGTTGCGGGTGTGTCAGCTGGGAGAAGAAAGTCCTTTCCTGCTTGCTGGATGCCTTGCCCTTCTTCCCTGCCTGTGACGGTTACCCACACTCCTGGAGCAGCCACTGGGTTAGTCCCCTAAGCTGCTGTGGGTGTGGTGTCCATCAGAGCAGCACGGAGCCCTGCGGGGAGTGGCAGGTACGCCAGGTGCGCTCCTCTGTGCTAGTGGCGACCCTGCCGGGCAGGGTCTGTGCCAGCAGTGGCCTTTGGATCTGGCCTGGGCAGCTGTGCCTTGGGCTGGGATTCTGGTTGGCTGCTGGGAGCGTGCCTGCTCCCTCTGGCTCCGCTGCAGGTACGCACGGGCCTCTACTGGGTTCATCTGGCTCCCCTGCTGCAGGTGCATGTGAGCTGCGCCTGGGCTGTTCAGTTGCGCCGCTGCGGGCTTGCAGAAGCCTCTCCTGGTCTCCTCTGGCGCCATTGGTGCACGGATCTGCTCTCAGTCCTTTCCAGTGCCGCTGTCCCCGGCACGTGCTGCCACTCTCCCGCTACTGGGCCGGTGTGTCGGGGTCCGCACCAGTTGGAGGAACGACTGGCAGGCTGCTTAGTGCTGTGAGGGGTTTCAGAGCTGCACTGCCTCCCCGTGGTTTAGGGCACCTACGTTTCCCCAAGATCTCCAGCTGCTGGCTATGTGTGCCGCGACAACTTCATCCAGCTATGGGGTCCCTGTCTCTTTAAGACTTGCAGAAAGCACTCGCTTTTCTTTTGTCTCAGGGGTGCCGGTTGCGGGGACCTGCCCACAGGTTTTGTTTTTCCATTTCTCTAATATCCAGCACCCCGTGCACCTTGTGTCTGTATTCCGGGTGTGGATTTCTAGAGCTGGTTGTTTAGCAGTCATGGGCTTTCACTCCCTCCCTGTTCCGACTCCTTTCTTCCTGCTGGGTTTTAGGGTGGGGGAGCATTTGGGTCCCGCCTGGCTGCAGCTTGTATCTTACCCCCGTTGTGTGATGCTGAGTTGTCACAGATGTAGATGTATCCTTGCTGTTGTACTGCATCCACTGGTGTCTCGTTTAGGAATAGTTTTATTTATTGTATTTTCATAAATATATATGTTTTGGGGAGGCGATTTCCTCTGAACTACTCATGCCGCCATCTTCCCATGATCCTCCTAGAATTATTTTTTTAGTGATGTCACCAGAGGTTGTAATATGTGTTCTTGATTTGCTGTTACTGAAACTTAGAAATCACTGATCACTTCCCAGACAGTAAGAAGCTCTGAGAACCTCAGGTCTCTTTCCCCACCTTCCATCTTACATGCTAGAACTATCGTAATTTTAATTCCCCATGTATTTCAGACCCTACAAAACCTTGTCTAGTGAGCATTTGCTTAGATACCCCTGAGTATTTGTTCTCCCATTTCTCTCATTCCTGCTTCAGTTTGAAGAGTGCCTCTTAATATTTCCTTAATATTACAGGTCTGCTGGGGACCATTTCTCTCAAAAGACATGTATCTGAAGAATCTTTTTGGCTTTAATCTCTGAAGTGCGTCTTTGCCCTGGAAAATGCTTGGGGCTCGCACTCACTCTCGCACACCAGGGGAGGTGGTCCATTGCCTTCTGACTTTAGCTCTTGTGGAGGAGTCATCTGGCCTTCCTCAGAGCACTGCTGGCCTTTCCCCTCTGGCCATGGCTATGCTTTGCCTCTGCCGGGTTTTCAGCAGTCGTGCTGTGGTGTGCCTAGCCTACTTTCATTTATCCTGCTTTGGGTTTGTGCTATTTCTTAAATCTGTGGCTTAAAGGTTTTCATCAATTTTGGAAAATTCTCAGCCATCATATCTTAAATGTTCTTTCTGGTTCAATCTCATTCATCTTCTGATCCCAGATATGTTTATATAAAACCTTCCACCATATCTGTATGTTGCCTGTGTTGTTTTCCATATCTTCCACAATTCCTTTCTCTCCATGCTTAAATCTGCAGTTTCTTCTGGCCTATTTTCTAGTCTCCTCTATGATCTGCTACCAAACCTGTCTATTGGGGTCTTAGTTTCAGTTATTTTTAAGGTTGAAGTTTCCATTTATCTTTTTAAACAGCCTCTGTCAAAATTTATTTGTTCTTAAGCCTTTAAACATTAATCATTTCTAAGTCTGTGTCTGACCACTCAATTATTCGGATCCCTATTCATTCATTGTCTGTTTTTGTCTTCTTAGTTCAGAGTTGAGTCTGATTTGCTTGTATGTCTGGTTGTTTTTATCTATCTATCTATCTATCTATCTGTCTGTCTATCTATCTATCTATCTATCTATCTATCTATCTATCTATCTGTCTGTCATCTATGTATTATTAAGGTATCTTGATATACACTCTTATGAAGGTTTCTCATAAAAACCATGGTGGTTATTACATTCACTCATATTATTGAGTCCCCCACAGACCCTATTGTGGTCACTGTCCATCAGCATAGTAAGATGCCACAGAGTCACTATTTGTCTTCTCTGTGCTACACTGTCTTCCCTGTGACACCCCCCCACACACCGTGTGTACTAATCATGATACCCCTCATTCCCATTCTCTCTCCATCCCCATCCACTCTCCCCCTACTCCCAACCCCTCCCCTTTGTTAACCACTTAGTCCCTTCTTGGGTTCTGTGAGTCTGCTGCTGTTTTGTTCCTTCAGTTTTCTTTGTTGTTATACTCCACAAATGAGGAAAATCAGATGGTACTTGTCTTTCTCTGCCTGACTTATTTCACTGACCATAATACCCTCTAGCTCCATCCATGTTGTTGCAAATGGCAGGATTTGTTTCCCTCTTATGGCTGAATAATATTACATTGTGAATATATACCACATCTTCTTTACCCATTCATGTTTCCATGTCTTGGCTATTGCAAACAGTGCTGCAATAAACATAGAGGTGCATATGTCTGTTTGAATCTTAGGTCTTGTTTTCTTTGGGAAAATTCCTAGGAGTGGAATTCCTGGGTAAGATGGTATTTTCTATTTTCTATTTTTAGTTTTTTGAGGAATCTCCATATTGCTTTTCATAATGGTTGAAGTAACTGACATTGCCGCCAGCAGCGTAGGAAGGTTCCCCTTTCTTCACATCCTTGCCAGCATTTGTTCTTCCTAGTCTTTTGGATGCTGGTCATCCTAATCGGTGTGAAGTGATATCTCATTGTGGTTTTATTTTGCATTTCTCTGATGAATAGCGATGTGGAGCATCTTTTCTTGTACTGGCCATCTGAATTTCTTCTTTGGAAAAATGTCTGTTCAGATCCTCTGCCCATTTTTTAATCAGGTTATTTGCTTTTTGGTTGTTGAGGCATGTGAGTTCTTTATATATTTTGGATGTTGACCCCTTGTCGGATATGTCATTTACAAATATATTCTCCCATACTGTAGGATGCCTTTTTGTTCTATTGATGGTGTCCTTTGCTGTACAGAAGTTTTTACTTTGATGTAGTCCCATTTGTTCATTTTTGCTTTTGTTTCCCTTGCCTGAGGACATGTGTTCAGGAAAAAGTTGCTCATGTTTATATTCAGGAGATTTTTGCCTGTGTTTTTTTCTAAGAGTTTTATGGTTTCATGACTTATATTCAGGTCTTTGATCCATTTTGAGTTTACTTTTGTGTATGGGGTTAGACAATAATCCAGTTTCATTCTCTTGCATGTAGCTGTCCAGTTTTGCCAACACCAGTTGTTGAAGAGGCCATCATTTCCCCATTGTATATCCATGGCTTCTTTATTCTATATTAATCGACCATGTAAGTTTGAGTTTATATCTGGGCTCTGTTTTGTTCCATCAGTCTACGGGTCTGTTCTTGTGCCAATGCCAAATTGTTTTGATTACTGTGGCTTTGTATTAGATAGAGCTTGAAGTCAGGGAGTGTAATCTCCCCCGCTGCGTTCTTCCTTCTCAGGATTGCTTTGGCTATTCGGGGTCTTTTGTGGTTCCATATGAATTTTAGAACTATTTGTTCCAGTTTGTTGAAGTATGCCGTTGGTGTTTTGATAGGGATTGCATTGAATCTGTAGATTGCTTTAGGCAGGATGGCCATTTTGACAATATTAATTATTCCTATCCATGAGCAGGGGATGTATTTCCATTTATTGGTGTTTTCTTTAATTTCTCTCATGAGGGTCTTGTAGTTTTCAGGGTGTAGGTCTTTCACCTCCTTGGTTAGGTTTATTATCTAGGTATTTTATTCGTTTTGATGCAATTGTGAATGGAATTGTTTTCCTGATGTCTCTTTCTGCTAGTTCATTGTTAGTATGTAGAAATGCCACAGATTCTGTGTATTGATCTTATATCCTGCAACTTTGCTGAATTCAGATATTAGTTCTAGTAGTTTTGGGGTGGATTCTTTAGGTCTTTTTTATCTACAATATCATGTCATCTGCAAACAGTGACAGTTTAACTTCTTCCTTACCAATCTGGATGCCTTTTATTTCTTTGTGTTGTCCGACTGCCATGGCTAGGACCTCCAGAGCCATGTTGAATAAAATTGGGGAGAGTGGGCATCCTTGTTTCTAATCTTAAATGAAAAGCTTTCAGCGTTTTGCTGTTAAGTATGATGTTGGTTGTGGGTTTGTCATTTATGGCCTTTATTATGTTGAGGTATTTGCCCTTTATACCCATTTTGTTCAGAGTTTTTATCATGAATGGATGTTGAATTTCGTCTAATGCTTTTTAGCATCTATGGGGATGATCATGTGATTTTTATCCTGTTTGTTGATGTGGTGGATTTTCAAATATTGTACCATCCTTGCATTCCTGGGATAAATCCTACTTGATCATGATGGTAATCTTTTTTTTTTATGTATTTTTGAATTCAGTTTGCTAATATTTTGTTGAGTATTTTTGCATCTATGTTTATCAGGGATATTGGTCTGTAATTTTCTTTCTTTGTGGTATCTTTGTCTGGTTTTGGTGTTAGAGTGATGCTGGCCTCATAGAATGATTTTGGAAGTATTCCCTCCACTTCTACTTTTTGGAAAACTTTAAGGAGGATGGGTTTTAGGTCTTCACTAAATGTTTGGTGAAATTCAGCAGTGAAGCTATTTGGTCCAGGAGTTTTGGTCTCAGGTAGTTTTTTGGTTACCAGTTCAATTTCATTGCTGGGAATTGGTCTGTTCAGATATTCTGTTTCTTCCTATATCAGCCTTGGAAGGTTGTATTTTTCTAGAAAGTTGTCCATTTCTTCTAGGTTATCCACTTTGTTAGCATATAATTTTTCATAATATTCTCTAATAATTCTTTGTATTTCTGTGGTGTCCATAGTGATTTTTCCTTTCTCATTCCTGATTCTGTTTGTGTGTACACTCTTTTCTTGATAAGTCTGACTAGGGGTTTATCTATTTTGTTTATTTTCTCAAAGAACCACCTCCTGCTTTCATTGATTCTATTTTTTTATTCTCAATTTTATTTATTTCTGCTTTGGTCTTTATTATGTCCCTCCCTCTACTGACTTTGGGCCTCATTTGTTCTTCTTTTTCTGGTTTCATTAATTGTGAGTTCAGACTGTTAATTTGGGATTGTTCTTTCTTGAGGTAAGCCTGTATTGCAATATACTTCACTCTTAGCACGGCCTTCATTGTGTCCCACAGATTTTGTGGTGTTGAGTTACTGTTTTCATTTGTGTCAATATATTGCTTGATCTCTGTTTTTATTTGGTCATTGATCCATTGATTATTTAGGAGCATTTGTTAAGCCTCCATGTGTTTGTGGTCTTTTTTGTTTTCTTTGCATAATTTATTTCTAGTTTCATAGGTTTGTGGTCTGAGAATCTGGTTGGTACAATTTCAATCTTTCTGAATTTACTGAGGCCCTTTTTGTGGCCTACTGTATGACCTATTCTCAAAAATGTTTCATGTGCACTTGAGAAGAATATGTATCCTGCTGCTTTTGGGTGGAATGTTCTGTAGATGTCTGTTAGGTCCATCTGTTCTAATGTGTTGTTCAATGCCTCTGTCTCCTTATTTTCTGTCTGGTTGATCTGTGCTTCGGAGTGAGTTGTGTGTAGAAGTCTTCTAAAATGAATGCACTGCATTCTATTTCCCTCTTTCTCTTAGTATTTGTTTCACATATGTAGGTGCTCCTATGTTGGATGCATAGATATTTATAAAAATTAAATCCTCTTGTTGGACTGACTCATTTATCATTATGTAATGTCCTTTGTCTCTTGTGACTTTCTTTGTTTTGAAGTCTATTTTGTCTGATACAAGTACTGTAATACCTGCTTTTTCTCCCTGTTAGTTGCATGAAATACATTTTTTCATCTCTTCACTTTTAGTCTGTGTATGTCTTTGGGTTTGAAGTGAGTCTCTTGTAGGCAGCATATAGATGGGTCTTGCTTTTTTATCCATTCAATGACTCTGTGTCTTTTGATTGGTGCATTCAGACCATTTACACTTAGGGTGATTATCAATAGATATGTACTTACTGCCATTGCAGTAGGTTCAAGGGTAGCTTCTTTACTATTTTACAGTCTAACTTAACTCACTTAGTATACTTACAAACACAATCTAAAGATTTTTTTTCCTCTTTTTTTCTTCCTCCTCCATTCTTTATATATTAGGTATTCTGTACTCTTTGTGTATCCCTTGACTGACTTTGTAGGTAGTTGATTTAATTTTACATTTGCTTGGTAATTAATTGGTCTACTTCCTTTACTGTGGTTTTATTTTCTCTGGTAACAGCCATTTAACTTTAGGAACACTTCCATCTATAGAAGCCCCTCCAAAATACACTGTTGAGCTGGTTTGTGGGAGGTAAATTCTCTCAACTTTTGCTTATCTGGAAATTGTTTAATTCCTCCTTCAAATTTAAATGATAATCTTTCCAGGTAGAGTATTCTTGGTTTGAAGCCCCTCTGTTTCATTGCATTAAATATATCATGCCACTCCCTTCTGGCCTGTAAGGTTTCTGTTGAGAGATCTGATGATAACCTAATGGATTTTCCTTTGTATGTGATTTTTTTCTCTCTCTGGCTGCTTTTAATACTCTGTCCTTATCCTTGACCTTTGCCATTTGAATTATTATATATCTTGGTGTTGTCTTCTTTGGGTTCCTTGTGTTGGGAGATCTGTGTACTTCCATGGCCTAAGAGACTATCTCCTTTTCCAGATTGGGGAAATTTTCAGCAATTACCTCCTTAAAGACAGTTTCTATCCCTTTTTCTCTCTCTTCTTCTTGTGTATCCCTATAATGTGAATATTGTTCCGTTTGGATTGGTCACGCAGTTCTCTTAATATTCTTTCATTCCTAGAGGTTCTTTTTTTTCTCTGTGTCTCAGTTTCTCTGTATTCCTGTTGTCTAATTTTTATTTCATTTACTGTCTCCTCAACTTCATCTAATGTGCTTTTAAATCCCTCCATTGTATGTTTAATTTCATATAGTGTATTTTTCAAAGTTTCTATCTCTTGAATTCCTTCCTGGGGTCTTGAATGTTTTTCTGTAGTTCTGTGAGCGTATGTATGATTTTTTTTTTTGAAATCTTTTTCAGGAAGATTGGTGAGTTCAGTTTCACTTGGCCCTCTTTCTGGCATTTGTGCGATTTTGGTTTGTACCAGTTTCTTTTGATGTTTCATTTTTATGAAATATATAAATTCTATAAAATAACTTGTTGTAGATGGTGTCCTTTAGTGCCCAGAAGCTCTTCTCTCTGGAACTGCTCAGCCCCTGGAGCTATGGTGGGGGTGGCAGGCAAGTGGCGTTGGTGCCTGCCAGGAAGAAGAGTTATTTCCTTTTTCTCAGCTGCAGTGCCTGCCTCCACTGCCAGGGCCAGTGGGCCAAGCATGCAGGCAGGAACCTCTGTGCTACACCACTCTAGTTGTCATAGGCAGGGCCACCCTCTGGCTGGCCTGGAGCAATGCTAGGGGCAGCAGCTTTGGCAGCTGGTGCCGATGGGAGGAAGGAATGCAGGCTGTGTATCACAGTGGGGCACCCCAAGAGCTGCGTTGCCTGCCAGAGGGTTGGAGCACCTGAAGCTCCTGAAAGTTCCCAACCTGCTGGGTTGAATGTGCCAGGACAATCTTGTTCACCTGTTCTTTCTCCTGAGCAGTAAGCTTTGTGTAATCCTTGCCCCTTTAGCAATCTTCTCACTGTTGGGAAGTCTCTCAGAGTACCCACCTTTCTTTTGTCCCAGAGCAGCCGGTTGTGGGTACTTGTCCTCGCCGAGCACCTGGAATCTCAGGCTCTCCAAGTACTCCGCCTGTTTTAGCTTTCGAACCCCACTAGTCTCCAGAGCACCATGTAATGTAGGTTCGTGCTCCCAGAGCAGATCTCCAGGACTGGGTGTTCAGTAATCTTGGCCTCCACCCCTCTTTGCTCCATTTCTCTTCCTCCCGCTGGTGAGCTGGGGTGGGGGAAGGGCTTGGGTCCCTCTGGATCACAGTTTTGCTACTTTACCCTTTTCTGTGAGGTCTGCTCTTTTCCCCAGATATAGGCAGTCTGTTGCAGCCTTCTTTCCTGTTGCTCTTTTGGAATTAGTTGTATTTGCTATATTTTCATATATGTGGTTTTGGGAGTAGGTTTCTGTCTCACCTCTCACGCCGCCATCTTTAAGCCAATCCTGTCTGGTTGTTTTGTACTGAGTCCAGGCACTGTGTACGGGATCATGGACATAATTTGAAGCTGGGTGATGTTACCTTTGCTCAGACAGGATGTGCAGCCCCTTGGGAGGCAGACCTGTAAAGTCAAGGTCAGTTTGGGAGCGTGTGCCCCAGGAGTGAGAATGCCCAGTCAGGCTGCCTCAGAGGCTGGCCTCAGGACAGCCATGGAGCTAGAGAGCTGTGTGCCCAGGTAGTCTTTGTGCTGGGGCTGGCTGAGCCAGCGAGCAGCCCTGTGGGCCCAGGGTGGGCTGACTGGGCCACCAGGGCCTACTACTACCAGAGGTGCCCACTATGCCCACAGGCTGGTTCAGCAGAGCAGGGTCTGTGTGGGAGCAGGGGAAAGGGTGGGGATGTGGGCCCGCTCAGTCCAGCCCTGCATCAGTGACCTCTCTCCTATCTGGAGCCCAGTGTGTGATCAGGACCTGTGGCAGACTGTGGGTTTGCCCCTGCAGGACTCCCCTGCCTTGGAAGAGGCACCTGGCAGCCATGTCTGATCAGGATGCAGAGCCTGCCATAGCATAGCTGGCGCTGGAGGCTGGGTGAAGAGCCAGGGTGCACCCTGCCCAAGGTTGGGTGTGAAGCTGAGTGGGGTTGAGTGGCAGCTGGGTTGGTGGTGCTTGTGCTGGCCCCTTGGGGACACCCAGTCTTGGACTTCCAAGGATGGCCATAGTATGGTGTGCTCTAGTGCCCAGGTTGCCTGTGGGAGTGGGGCCGAGTCTGGTTCCAACCCAGGCCCTGACATTCCTCTTGGCCCAAGAGGGAGGATCCCTGGCCTGCATGGGCTGTCCTGCTCCAGGGCCCATTCTGGGATGTCTTAAGGGAGCCAGTGTGCTACATGGTGTCTGCAGGGCATGACACTGGGCTTGGGGTCTTGTCCCTGCACACTTGTCCCCTCCCAGCTTGTTGAAGGCTTTGGGTGTGACAGAGGCCTGGGAGCTGTGTTGTCCCTTTTGTCTCCCCTGCCTGCCTAGATGCTCAGGGCTGTTCAGCAAGCGCCTTAGCACAATAGCTGGGAGGGACCGGAGCCCAAACTCCTGTTCCCAGGGCCAGCCCTCCCCAAGGCTGGCTTTGCCCAAGAGACAGTCAGTCCAGGCAGGTTCACTGGGCTGCCCTCTGGGCTTGGCCACCACAGGCTCTGGTGGGCAGGGCCCTGTCACCATCCCACAGCTCTCACCAGCCTGTGTCATTCCGTGGGTCTCTGCGCTTTCTAGGTTAATTCTGGAGCTGGTGTGTTTCCTCCTCACCGTGTATTCTGAGCTGCTCGGATTGTGCTGGGCTCTGGCAGCTTTTCTCCTAATTGCCCATTCTGCATCAGCGGCAGAGCGATTAAGTGGCAGGGTGTGAGCGGGGATGCATGGCAGCTCCAGCTCCTGTGGCAGGAAGTGGCAGCCTGTGCAGAGGCTTTCGGTGGGGTGAGGCAGGATGGGGCCCTGCCGAGGAGGCAGCTTTGGGAAGGGCTGTGGGTGACGGTGGCTGGCACAGCTCTCCCGCAGTCCCTGGGAGAGCCCCAAACTGATGAAGTCCCCGTGCTGGGCGTAAACTCCTTCCCAGCAGTGCTGGAGAGGCATGAGCCTGTCTGGCCTGGGACCTCTCGTAGAGGGAAATCAGGGGTGCCTCCAGTTGCACTCCTCAGCCTGTGCACACAGGCACAGCAGGAAGCCGCCTACACAGGGCCCTGAATTGCCGTACTATTGGCTCTGCCCGCCAGAGTGCTGGGCCCAGTAGGTGGATGTGAGAAATGGCAGGGCGTCTCCTGCTGTGCCCCAGCTCTGTCAGGCTTTGGGGAGCAGAGGCCCTGGTCCTGAGTCTTCCCTGGCAAGGCACACAAGTGAGGGAAGAACATCCCTCTGCCCACGGGCAGTGCTGTGTCCTGCGGCTCCTGGACTTTTAGAACGAGGGTCCCTGCCTGGAGTGCCATTTGCCTGCATCTCTGTGCCATTGTCCCTGGAGGATACTCAGGAGTGGGTGGGCAGGAAGGTCTAGGCTGGGTGGCTGCTGAGTGACCTGGGGCAGGCTCCTGGGCAGAGAGGTTTTTTTTTTAATTTATTAAGGTATCATTGACATACAATCTTACGAAGGTTTCACATGAGTAACGTTATGGTTACTACATTCACCCACATTATTGAATTCCCACCCCCACCCCCACCACAGTCACTGCCCATCAGCGTAACAAGATACCAGAGTCACTACTTGTCTTCTCTGTGCTACGCTGTCTTCCCCCTGGCCCCCCCACACCATGTGTGCCAATTATAATGGGCAGGGAGTTTTTAATGGGCCAGAGGAAATAGGACTTGAGTCAGAGAGTTACGTGTGAGTCCTCTGAGGTGCTGTGTGTGCTGTGTTTCAGGGATGGTGCCACATAGGAGCACTAGTGACATTTGTGGAGGTTCTTTTTAATGGTAACTGTGTCCAGAGGGAAGGCTGGCTAAGGGGGGCCCACGTCAGTTGAGTACATGGCTGGACAGGCCTTTCCTGCTAGCTTGACTCTCTCCCTAGAGGCTTCCACCAGGACTAGTGGCTTCAGAGCTGCAGGGCCTGTGCTGCCCACCTGGCACCCTCCTCCACCCAGGGCCTGCCCATGGCACCCCCAATGCTGCCTGAGCCCGCTCCTCCCCTCTTCCCAGGCCAGCCAAATGGAGTTGAGGCTGAGAGCCTGCACCCCACATGGGGCCGATCTGTCCATTCACCTACGCCAAGCAGAGGCCACCCTGTGCACATGTGTGGGCAACGTGGGGATAATTGGATTCCTCTTGCTCTGATTTTGGGGCCAGGCTGAGGCCTCGTGTAACCGGGGATTTCGGGGCAGGAATGAGAGGGCAGGGAGATGCAGCCTCTGCCCAGTGCCCAAGTCTGGGGTGAGCAGGTCTCACGGTGGGCTGTGTGAGCTGCCCTTCTGTGGGCCCCACCCCAACCCAGACAGAAGAGCCACCAGATTCAGCCAGCTTGGCAATGGTGTTTGCTCTGGACTTGTTGCCTTCCCATCGCCCTATCCCTGGGGTGCGGTGCTGGCTTAGGATCACTGGTGGAGGGTCTCACGTCACTGTGCCTACAAAAGAGGGAAGGGCAGCCTGGGGCATTGTGGGAAAACCCAGACTCCCCAGCCCGGGGCTTGCTGCCTTGGGTGCGGCAGCCACCTGCCAGGGAGTGCAGACCTCAGCCCCTGTGAGGAGCCTGGGGGGGTATTAGGGGAGCTGCAGCTGCGGGGGACGGCATGCAGCGGCCCATCCACCAGCCTGACCCCGCAGCTGTCTGAGACCGTGGTCTGAGAGCCCTGCTAACCTCTGCCCTGGGCTTTTGCCTGCCCTGCCCAGGAGGGCCCTGTGCCTGCAGCCCCACCCCTCCTCAGACCTCTGTACTCCTTCCCTCCTCCCCGTCCTGCTTGCACCCCCTGAGGCCTTTGTCTTCAGGGGGAGTCCAGCTGCCCCCTGCCTTCTGGGCCCCAAAGTCCCCTTTGGAGCCATCAGGCTGCATTGAGGCAGGGGCTGCAGCTATGGCTGGAGGGCCTGAGAGAGGGGAGGGCCACCTCAAGCATGACGGTGTACCAGTGCCAGCCCAGCTAAAGCCAGCCATGCCCCGGCTCTTCCCTGTGGTCTCCATTGGGGTCCACATCTCGGGACATCTCGTAGAGGGAAGTCAGGTGCGGCTGACCTCCCCCATTACATGAGGCCTCAGCCTGGCCCCAAAATCAGTCAGTTCCTCGTAGATGAAGGTGGGGGAGGCCCCCAGGGTTTCCAGGTACACGGGTGTGAGCCCAGCGAGTTCAGTGACGTGTTAAGCCTCCTTGAGCTGGTGTGGGAGCCAGAACCTCTCAGAAAGCACTGCTCTCCCACGCTGCCTTCCCGCCACCTTGGCAGCCTGTCTCTGGCTGAGCGGCTCTGCGGCTGACCCCCGCACAGGCCCCGGGGTGAAGTGAGGCCAGGGCACACCCAGTGCCCAGGGGCTCCCTCTGAAGCCTGCTCACTGCCCCTGTGCCGAAGCCCTGTCTGTTCTGCCACCAGAAAGGTCAGGGGTGGCCCAGAGGGAATCTGGTGAGTGGCCAGGAGAGTCCTGGCAGCCTGGAGTTTATTAGGGGGAAATGCAGCTTTCCCTTAGCAGCTGCTGCTTGTTTTCGGGCTCTCTTGAAAACATCTCTCTTTGGCCCAGGAATCAGGGAAGGAATCCCGAAAAAAGGCTAGGATGCTCTCCCCTCACAAAGTCACCAGCTTTGGGGCACCTGCCAGCCAGCTGGCTCCATGGGATCTGTCCAGGCCCCATCCATGTGAAGTCAGGCTGCAGGACCCTCCAGGGCCTGGGTTGGGGGTCACTCTGTACCCCCACTCCTGCTCCAGCATCAGTGGTTGTTAGGCCTGCTAGGTTAGGAAACTTTGACCCTTCCCACTTGTTCATGGCATGGACTGGGAGGTGTCTGGGAGTGCTGGACACTTCCCAGCACATTCCTGCCCACCAAAAAGTCCCTGAGCAGGGCTGCTGGCATGGGGTAGGACTCTTTGCTTCACAGGCCCGGCTCTGTCCCCCTCACTGTGCTGGCCTGGCCTGAGTGTGGGCCCTGCTGCTGCTGGAGAGTGGACATGGTCCTTTGCCTCTCCCTGGTGGGCTTGGGAGCACCTGTTGCTTCCCAGAGCCTCTGGCCTTCTGGGGTTTCAGCCTGGCTGGGGGAGTGGATACCTCTGCACCTTCCAGAACATCTTCCTTGGCCTCCTGGCCATGTGTGGGCAAGGCCTTCAAATGGAGAGGGGCACAGAGATGATGGATGACTGCAGAGGGCAGACCTTGTGTACCTGCAGGCCCATTGCTGTGTTAGGTGTTGGATAACACCTAGTCTCTCCCAGGTAGTCGGAGGGCTGTGGTACCCTGGGCACAGCTGTGGTACGAGTGGGGAGGCCTTGGGGTGAGGTCTCAGCCTGCTCTGGAGCCTCTCCTGCTAGGCTGGCTTCATGTCCTGTCCACTGGAGGTGTGGGGAGCCCGGCTGAGCACTGTCCCCTTTCCCTGGGGAGGGTGCACCCTGGCCAGCTCCATGTTTACCTGGCTGAGAGCCCCCAACTCTGTGCTCACCCCTGTCTATATAGCAGGGAGGGAGGGTGGAAGGAGAGCAGATGGTGGTGGGCAGGCAAGGGTGTGCGGTTGTCTGAGCATCTGGGTGCCGGGCATGGAATGGGGCCATCTTGAGAGGAGTTCAGCAGCTTCTTGAGGCACTGGCCCTCTAGAGCCCCGGGACTCTGGGTGGGAAGGCCTCGCCCAGGTCAGCACTGGTGTGGGCCCTGGCGTGTGCAGGACTGGTTCAACAGGTGCTCCTCTGCCCCTTCTGATGCAGCTCCAGGGGCCTCTCTTCCCCCGGAGGCCGTGGCAGGGGGCGCTGTGCTCCTGCTGCGAGCACAGGTGGGGCTGGCCAAATACCTGTTGAATGAGTGAGTGAGTTTCTGCCAGGACCATGTTCAAGGGACACACTGCCGTTGGTGCTGCCCCGGGTGGCCTTCCGTCAGCCCTCTACGCCATATCGGGAGCACCGCCAGGGGGGCTTTCGTCAAGTGTGGGGTCTGGTTCCTTCTCTGACCTCTTCCCTGGGCAGCAGTTTTATTTTTATTTTTATTTTTTTTATTTTGGTATCATTAATCTACAATTACAGAAAGAACATTATGTTTACTAGGTTCCCCCCTTCACCAAGTCGCCCCCACATACCCCTTCACAGTCACTGTCCATCTGCGTAATAAGATGCTGTAAAATCACTACTTGTCTTCTCTGTGTTGCACAGCCCTCCCCGTGTCCCCCCCAACCCTATACATGTTAATCGTAATGCCCCCTTTCTTTTCTCCCACCCTTATCCCTCCCTTCCCACCCGTCCTCCCCAGTCCCTTTCTCTTTGGTAACTGTTAGTCCATCCTTGGGTTCTGTGCTTCTGCTGCTGTTTTATTCCTTCAGTTTTCCTTTGTTCTTATACTCCACGTATGAGTGAAATCATTTGGTACTTGTCTTTCTCTGCCTGGCTTATTTCACTGAGCATAATACCCTCTAGCTCCATCCATGTTGTTGCAAATGGTAGGATCTGTTTTTTTTTCTTATGACTGCGTAATATTCCATTGTGTATATATACCACATCTTCTTTATCCATTCATCTACTGATGGACACTTAGGTTGCTTCCATATCTTGGCTATTGTAAATAGTGCAGCGATAAACATAGGGGTGAATCTGTCTTTTTCAAACTGGAGTGCTACATTCTTAGGGTAAATTCCTAGAAGTGGAATTCCTGGGTCAAATGGTATTTCTATTTTGAGCATTTTGAGGAACCTCCATACTGCTTTCCACAATGGTTGAACTAGTTCACATTCCCACCAGCAGTGTAGGAGGGTTCCCCTTTCTCCACAACCTCGCCAACATTTGTTGTTGTTTGTCTTTTGGATGGTGGCGATCCTTACTGGTGTGAGGTGATATCTCATGTAGTTTTAATTTGCATTTCTCTGATGACTAGCGATGTAGAGCATCTTTTCATGTGTCGTTGGCCATCTGGATTTCTTCTTTAGAGAACTGTCTATTCAGCTCCTCTGTCCATTTTTTAATTGGATTATTTGCTTTTTGTTTGTTGAGGTGTGTGAGCTCTTTATATATTTTGGATGTCAATCATTTATCGGATCTGTCATTTATGAATATGTTCTCCCATACCGTAGGATACCTTTTTGTTCTATTGATGGTATCCTTTGCTGTACAGGAGCTTTTTAGCTTGATACAGTCCCACTTGTTCATTTTTACCTTTGTTTCCCTTGCCCGGGGAGATATGTTCATGAAGAAGTCACTCGTGTTTATGTCCATGAGATTTTTGCCTATGTTTTTTTCTAAGAGTTTTATGGTTCTAGACTTACATTCAGGTCTTTGATCCATTTGGAGTTTACTTTTGTGTCTGGGGTTAAACAGTGATCCAGTTTCATTCTCTTACATGTAGCTGTCCAGTTTTGCCAACACCATCTGTTGAAGAGACTCTTATTTCCCCATTGTATGTCCATGGCTCCTTTTTCGTATATTAATTGGCCATATATGTTTGGGTTAATGTCTGGAGTCTCATTCTGTTCCACTGGTCTGTGGGTCTGTTCTTGTGCCAGTACCAAATTGTCTTGATTACTGTGGCTTTGTAGTAGAGCTTGAAGTTGGGGAGTGAGATCCTCCCCACTTTATTCTTCCTTCTCAGGATTGCTTTGGCTCTTCGGGGTCTTTGACGGTTCCATATGAATTTTTGAACTATTTGTTGCAGTTCATTGAAGAATGCTGTTGGTAGTTTGATAGGGATTGCATTGAATCTGTATATTGCTTTGGGCAGGATGGCCATTTTGATGATATTAATTCTTCCTAGCCAGGAGCATGGGATGAGTTTCCATTTGTTAGTGACCTCTTTAATTTCTCTTAAGAGTGTCTTGTAGTTTTCAGGGTAGCAGTTGTTTTAAAGACTCTGTTTTCACTCTTCTCTTTTTAAGCTGTTTTGTGTTTCTGGTCACTTGATCTCGTGTGAGTAGCAGGTGGGCCTCAGACCACAAACGCACAAGAGGCTGTGGGTGGCCAGCCTGTGGACGACATCACAATCTGTCGGCATGGATATAGTGAACAGCCTGGGGATTGGTCCTCGTGTTCTGGGGGCTCTGGGATGCTGGATCCAGGGGCCCACAGAAAGCTGAGGGGTCCCAGGCGTTGCTGAGGTCAGAGCTGGGCTCTGAGCAAAGGAGGGCACAGGCCTGTCCCAAGAACAGGGGCTGAGGGGAGTAGCAGACTGAGTGGCCCTTGTTGTGAGTTCTGTCTTTGGTTGGCTGGAGCTGAGCCCCAGGACCCGCCCTGTGGCCTGAGGGATTCCTGTGCTCTGACACGTCCATATACACCCCATGTGCCATCCTGTGCTCTTGGGGCCCTGCTGGAGCTGCCCAGCCAGCAGTGGGCTTGGCTTTTGTCCTTTGTAAAGGATGGATTTAAAGTGGCAGAGCCTGAGATAAAAGCAGTTGGTATAAGGAAGCCCCACCCTGGTTCTCTGGTTGAGGTCAGACAGTGTGCTGGGGACAGCAGCAGGCCTCGGGGTTCTGGGCCAAGTGAGTATGGCCCCAGGCGGGTGTCTGCCATGGGAGAGGGGCGAACACTGGCCGTTTGTCTGGACAAACTTGGGTCAAGGCAGAGATGCTCCCCAGCATGTTCCCCAGCCTTGTTCCTTCCCAGTGAAGAAGGGTCCTGGGAGGGTGAGCCATCTGGGTAGCATGGAGCCCCTGCTCTCTCTCGGGGTGTGCGGCTGCCTCTTGTTCCTGCGTCTTGGGCTGTCATTAAACACCAGGTAGTGTGGGACAGCAGAGAACATGGCCCTCCGGGGGACAGGCGGCTCACAACAGCTGTGTACCCTGCCTAGTAAGTTCAGCTCCTGCCTGGATCCCTAGGTGCCGGCTGTGCTGTCCTCTCTGTCTCCGTGGTGCACCTCTCGGCCCCTCGGGTGTGCTGGGGCTCCCTGTCCCCTGGGCCCAGTGCCTGTGGGCCAGGGAGTGCTGTGAGGTGTTCGCTTTTCCCTCCTCTGGCCTAGAGCGATAGTTACAGGAGAGGCACACCCACCCCCATAATCTACAGTGACTGTCACTGTGCAAACTACTTCCATTTCACACAGACAGGTCAGATGTCATGCACGATCGATGGCTCATGCGCAGGAATTACAGGAACTAGCGGCTCGTGTTGCTTGAGTGAGTCTAAGAAGAGTGGGGTCTCAATCTTCCCTCTAATAGGGCTCTGACAGTCTGCGATGGCTTGGCGCTGCGTCTTGGGCTGTCATTAAACACCAGGTAGTGTGGGACAGCAGAGAACATGGCCCTCCGGGGGACAGGCGGCTGACAACAGCTGTTTGTCATCACCGAGCTGCCCAGGCTCCTCAGGCTGAAGAGCAGACAGCTGCTCGGTGACGGACGGCCCTGTTGGGCTGCCTCTGTCACTGGATAATCGGTAAATGTTCATCAGCGGCCAATCCCTGGTTCAGACGACTGTGGTGCCCAGTGGCCGGGATGAGCCCTGCTGGTCGCGGGGTGTGGGTGGGGGAGCCAACAGGCTGACCTGTCCTCCTGCCATGCTGGTAAGGCCCAGGGGCAGGGTGGGCTGTTGTCTTTGTCCTCCTGAGAAGGTGCCAAGCAGTCCCTGCAGGGTCTGGGGGATCTCCTGGGCCGTGATGCTGACCTGACCTCTCCTCTCCTGGGCCTGTGCACATGCTTACGCCAGCCAGGTGCGGCTTCTGCCCAGAAGTGCCCTCTGCCTCCCTGCGGGTGGGTTTCTGGCAGGGCCTCTCGGTGGGCTGGCCGGTGAGTCGAGGGCAGGCCGAGTGGCCTAGCCTTCCTGGAGGGGCCTATGGAGTAGGGGTCTCCCATTCCCTCAGGTGGCAGGGTGGGGCGCTCAGGGTGTCTGGGAGGGGTCTCCAGAGGCCTGTTGCTTTAGTAGTGGCTGGCCAGAGGCGAGGGTCAAGCTGACTACAGCAGGTCTTTTCTAGTGCATGAGGCTCTGGGAAGCATCAAGCACAGGAAAAGTGGAGTGATTTATGAGACTCATAAAAATGCATACTTCTCCATTCCAGCCATCCCATGATTGACTCTTGTTAGAGCAGATCCCTGGCAGCTCCCAGCCCAGTGAGTGTGGCGCTGGGGCACCCGTGCCTCCTGTCTGGCTGCCATCATTGTGCTGTGCTCGCTTGGAGAAGTGGAGGCCTCTATAAGCCCTTGAGTTCCTTCATGGGGGGAGGCTTGTTGTATCCCAGCTGTGTTACTGTGGGTGGGAGCAGGAGGGCCAGGCCATCCCCTGAGGGGTCTGGGCTGGGACTGGCCAGGGCTGAAGGGCACAGGGGCATGGAGCACAGTGGGGCCCAGGGCTGGCCCCCCATGAGCTGTGCACCTGTGTAAGAGTGCAGGTGGAGGGCTGCAGCGTTTTTGCCACGGATGAAGTGTTGGGCACCTCCTGCTGTTTCAGGCTGGCAGCAGTGAGATGGAGCCCTTCTTCCATCTCGAGAGACTCTGAACAGAGGCCCCTTAGTCTAGTGCTGACCTGGCCCAGCCTGGGCTCTGTCCTGCTGGGTGCCACGGGCAGGTCGCTTCCTTACCCAGGCCTCGGTCTTCTAGCCTGTGCACTGGGGAGCCAGCATGCCTGCCAGCTCTGCTGTGTGCTAGGCTTTGTGGGTTCTGTGGTGGGAGATGAGGGGCCGAGGCCTGACCAGGCTGTTCCACCAGAGCTGGCCAGAGCCGCCCCTCCGCACAGGGAGGGGCAGAGGCACCTGCTTCCATCCCTTCCTCCCCGCAGCCTGCCAGTGCCTGGCTGGAGGCCTCATGGCCGCCTGCAGGGAGTTGGTGGCTGGCACTCCCATGGTCAGTGGGAAGCAGTGCAGTCAGTGCTGATCTGCGCCCTCACCTGCCCGCCTGCAGTGCTGCCTGGGGCGGAGGCCATTCTGCTCACCACGTTAGAGAAGAGCAGCTGGGACCGTCTGGTGTGGGTTTCAGGGAGCTCACACCCAGAATCCAGGTGAGGGCATGTCTGCCGGCTGGTGCGGGCTGCGCCCCGCGGCCCAGGGAGCAGGGGCAGATGCACAGTGAGCCTGGCTGCAGATGGGCCAGGCGGGTGTCAGGCGGGTGTGGAGGAGGCCAGGATTGCTGGCCAGAAGACGGATGAAGGGTGCCTTTTTTCTGATTGCCTCACTGGGGAAGAGTCTGCAGATGTGCTGGGGTAGGGAGCTGCTTGGCTGGTGCTCAGGCAGTGGGGCAGGCCCTTGCTGGGCGTCCTGGGTCTTCTTCCCTGCCAGGGCTGGGTTGGCCCTGGGCTATCCTTGGGCATGCTACCCACTTGGTGAGACCCGTGTCTCGCTGACTTGCACAAGATGCATGTGGATGACATACTGGAGTAGAAGGCAAAGGTGGTCACACTGGAGAGGAAACTAAACCCATTAACAGGCTCCTTTTTTTTTATTATTTTTTATTTTGGTATCATTAATCTACAGTTACACGAGGAACATTATGTTTACTAGACTCCCCCCTTCATCAAGTCCCCCCCCAAACCCCATTACAGTCACTGTCCGTCAGCCTAGTAAGATGCTGTAGAGTCACTACTTGTCTTCTCTGTGTTGCACAGCCCTCCCCATGTCCCCACCCCACACTATACATGCTAATTTTAATGACCCATTTCTTCCCCCACCCCTTATCCCTCCCTTCCCACTCATCCACAGTCCCTTTCCCTTTGGTAACCGTTAGTCCATTCTTGGGTTCTGTGAGTCTGCTGCTGTTTTGTTCCTTCAGTTTTTTTTCTTTGTTCTTATACTCCACAGATGAGTGAAATCATTTGGTACTTGTCTTTCTCTGCCTGGCTTATTTCACTGAGCATAATACCCTCTAGCTCCATCCATGTTGTTGTAAATGGTAGGATTTATTTTCTTCTTATGGCTGAATAATATTCCATTGTGTACATGTACCACATCTTCTTTATCCATTCATCTACTGATGGACACTTAGGTTGCTTCCATTTCAACAGGCTCCTTTTGAAAATGGACCCAGAAAGGTGGGGAGTATCGGCCAGAGTTGCTCACCATGCCAGTGCTGTCCACAGTGAAGCCATATCACCACACAAAGCAAAAAAAACAGATTTTAGGGCCAGAGGGCCACTCAGGAGACAAAAAGGAAGCCATCACCGCTGGGAGAGGCTCAGGTCACCAGGAAGAACTGGCAGCCTGAACATTGGTGCTCTGATGGTGGCTGGGCTGGGACCGGAGTGCTGTGTGGCTTGGATCCTGGCTGTCCCTTCAGTGTGCTCTTGGGCAGGTTATCCCTCCTGTGAGCCCATGCCCCCCATGCCCTGGAGGTGCTCATACAGCCCACCTCTGGGGTGCAGTGAGGACGAAGCAGGACATGTGGTGGGGCCAGCATGGGGGCTGCTGTCACCTGTCCATCGGCCGCCTCCCAGGGACCCCAAGACAAGGCTTACACTGCTCCCCCACCCCAGGACCAGATCATCCTCTCCATACTTGCTGCCCACCCTACCCAGTCCTCTGGGGAGCATTCCTCTGGGAGTTGATATGTCCATGTCGCCTTCTCAGCAAGTGTCTTGCTCAAGAACTGGCCACAAATCCAGGGCAGGGTGAGCCAGGCCAGGTGGGGACCTGCATGGTAGACATGGACTAGTCATCTGTTTCTTCTGGAAGGTCATTACCACTGGGCAGAAGAGGTAAAAATGTCAAGGGGCTACCTCCTCTGAGCTGAGCACAAGCCCCTTCCTCTCCCCATCATCACTGCCTGCCCCGAGGGTGTGCACACCAACCCTGGTCTCACAGCTGTGTCCCTGCCAGGTGGCCAGCCTGCACCCCGCGTGCTGGTTGGGGAGCAGGTTGAACATGCTGGTTTGCGCAGAGAGCCTATTGTGCTCCTGGAGTTGGGTCAGCAGTCCACCTAACCCCTCAGGGTCCTTGGCTGAAGCTTTCCCACGTCCAGCCCAATAGGGAGACATGGCCACATTGTCCTTCAGCTTCCTGGCAGGGCTCTGCTGCCCACCCCACGCCAGGGGCAGGTAACATGGCCACATAACCCGCACTGTACCACTCTCAGTAGAAGCCAGGCTGTTGGTGTCCTCCTGTCAGGTCCCAGTAAACATGGCGGGTGAGAAGCCTAGGTGTGGCCAGCCTGGCTCAGCACAAAACTGAAGGACTTAGGTGTTGTGAGGAGGAGTCAGTGTGAAAGTCCCAGTGGGTCCTCAGGGCCAGCATGTGTTTCAGGTGGAGCAGGCCTGGCTGGGTGGCCCAGCTCAGTCAGGCTGTGGGGTGCAGAGTCATTGCAGGGAGCCTGGAGGTCAGCAGGGAGTGCATCAGACTGAGGTGGGTGGCAGACTCCAGTCCAGCTTTCCCTCAGTGGCTGCTGCAGAAACTGGATAGAAATGGGCCTGAGCCTAGGTGGGGAGTGGGGTGGGGACCCCCTTCTGCAGTACTGGATTATCAGAGCCTACATTCCTTTTGACCTTCCTACCAGCTGCTTCCTACAGGTGGCATGCGTCTTCAGAGCCTCTCCTAGTGGCCCCTGAGGTCTGCCTGCCTATTCTCCGTGTCCTAGGGCCCTTTTCACCCCGAGATGCAGCAGCCCTGGCTTCACTGTCTCTAGGACCATTGTGGTTGCCGGGGGGCCAGCTCAGAGAGGGCTGACTTGGAAAATCCCTGATGGACAGGCAGTGTCCAGAGAGGGCAGGTGCCCCTCACCCAGCAGAAGGGGGTGGGCAGAATTGGGCTCATTTCACAGCCCTTCACCTGGGTGCTCCAGACCCCGACCCTTGGCCTCAAGGTACAGAGTGTCTGGGCTGTGCTCACAGAAGCCCCCTACCCCCAGCCCTACGTTGCCTGCTTGCCCCTAGTGCAAACAGAATGTCCTGCTGACAGGGTTTTGGCTCCGGCTCCAGCATTGGGCACTACAGTCCTGCCAGGCCTGGGCTGACAGCTTAGACATGCCACAGGGTCTCAGAGAGGAGAGCAGCCTCAGCTGGGAATGCCTCAGAAATGTCTACATTTCTGTGGCTCTTTTCTGGGTGTGAGCTCTGCCCCTGCTGGGGAAGGCTGCCTGACAGCCCTGCTCCGCCGGCTCCTGCATGTCTGCCTCCTGCATGTGGCTTTATGTCTGGTGTGCAGCCCACCTGCAGCCAGGGGGAAAGTGGCCCCACTGGGCTGACCTAGCTCCCTAGCTGTGCCCCTTGGCACCCACGACAGCTGCAGGGCTGGCTTTCCCATCAGTTGGAGTGGGAAGTTGAGGCCCTAGATGTGTTCATCCAGGGCCACTTGACATAACCAGGAGCCTGCCTGGGCTTAGTCCCTCCCAGTGGCTCTCTGGGGACCCTTCCCCAGGTCAGGTACTTGGGCTCCTTGTCCCCACCCATTGTCTGGAACTGCCTAACCTGCTCAGCCCAGCCTGACTCCATCTCCATCTCTGTAGTGGTGCAGAGCCTGGGAGCAAGGTGAGGCGTCAGCTGCAGGGGCGAGCCTTCTGCCAGCGTGGAGATTGTGCCCGGTGGGCTGAGACCCCACCAGCCTGTCCCCAAGCTCCCAGCAGCCTGCCTACCTACCTCCCCACCTCTGCCAGGAGAAGACAGGGCGCTGCCTGCCCAGAGCTCCTCCCTGCTTCCTGCTGTCCTGGGGTTTGTGGCTGTGCTGGCTCCCTCCCAGGACTCCTGCTGCCTCCAAGCCGGGAGTGTCCCTGCTGGGGGTGCTCCCTGTGGGCCCACCTGCTGTGTGCACGTCACTGCGGCACTGAGCACCGTCTTTTGTAATCACAGCTCTAATCAGGCAGTTAATCTGAGAGGCCTGCCCTTTGGGAGGATGGGAATGGGGCCAGGGCCCCTCTCCTGAGGCTGTGGGGTGGTGAGGGCGGATGCCAGAAGAATAGATTGGTAGGGGGTGGTGGGAGGTGATGGTGCTGTGCTAGCTCTCAGGTCCCTGGCACTCGTGGGGGTCTCCTGCCCTCTCTCCAGACCCCCTCTATCCCAATTACCCTAGGAGTACCAGCAGCCCCCCCGGGGTGTGCTGTCCTGCATCTGTGCCCAAGGCTCAGCCCCTCCCTGCTCTGTCCCTGCTCCCCCTCTTGTGCCAGAACTGCCTCTCCCAGGGCCATGGTCACCAGAGCCAGGGGTCTAGAGTACAGAGTCATCAAAAACTGTAATGAGATAGGAAAAAATACCTTTCACACCATAGAAACCAGGAAGAGCTAATTTGGATGTGACAACTGCTTTTAATTGGTGGCACCCAGAGGTCCTGGTCAGGTGGGGGGCTGTGGGTGGCATGAGGCAGGTGGGTGTGGGTGGGGGTGCTGACTGGCAAGAGGACAGGCCAGATGATTGGGGCCAAGCTGCCTGGGAAGAGGGAGTGGTTGAGAGGGAGAAGAGCAGCGATCAGCTCTAGGTGTGGCTCTGGGGCAGGACTGTGACCCGACCTTAAGGGCTGTCCGCGTGGTAAGGAGTGCGCGTAGTTTGCGGATATCGAAGTGTCAGGGTAGTTCTTGATAAAAAGCAGGTCGGGTAACATATGGAGAAGGTTGAATCATAGCAAACTGGGGATGGGAAAGCTTAAACTGACTGCAGGGCTGCAGCCCAGGCCATCCCCGTACGTGGTGGGGTCCCTCACCCCGGCCACACTGCCGTGGCCCTGAGAGCCAGGCACCTTGCTGACTCCTGCCGGCTCCTCTCCCCGTGGGGCCTGGCTGGTGCCCCTCCCTCAGGAGTGAGGCTAGGCTTCCAGGTGCCTGCAGGCTCCACCCGCCTTGTCCACTGGCACAGGCGCCTTGTGTGGCTGATCTGGGGAGTCCCATGCTCAGGTACTGGTCACTGGCCTTTGCCCAGCTGTTGTTCCCCTCCAACCCTGGGAGGAAGGACTGGAGGCCACCGTGCCCTCGGGCTGTGCCTTCAGCAGCAACACCCCGGCTGCCTCCTCAGGCTGCCTGGTCCTCGGGCTCAGGGAAGAGGCTTCTGGAGCAGGGGTGGGAAGCCCTGCTGTGCACAGTTCTGCCATCTTGTGGCCTCCTGGGCCTATAGCTTGGTCTGCCTGTTTCTGGAGGCCTTAGTGCCCCATCTGTGGCCCATTGCTGGGCAAGGTCCTCAGGCTGGTGGACGGAAAGTTGTGGGACCTGGGGTAAGGTCAGCGCCTACCTGGGGTGTTGGGTCTCTGGTCGCTGCCTTTCCCCGCCAAACCTTTCCTGGTGGAGACTGTCCTGCCTCCTTGGGCACGCTGGGAGCCCATGCATGGCTGGACGCAGCTGGGGGCTTCCTCTGCTGCTCGTGACCTCAGAGCCACAGCTCTGGTTTCAGCTCCCTAAGCTGCTTGTGAGCTCATTTTCTTCATGGTTAATTTACCTTCAAAATTCTATAAAAATCTGAACTTCCCTCAACTCCTGCAGTCGGAGCAGGTGAGAGCTGTGGCCTCCATCTGATGGGCTCTGCTGTCGGCGGTGGCTGGGCTGAGGAGGTGTTGCATCCAGGGCCTGGGCGGGGCCGCAGTGCCAAGTGCCCTGGGAACCTGCCACCTGGAGTTGCTCAGGCCCCAAGAGGGGCGCAGGTAGGGGCTGGTCCCAGCCTCCCTGGGCCTGGGTGCTCTCCCTTCCTGACAGCACACTGTGCAAGCTGCCCGAGCTCACCCCACAGCCCCGACAGCCTTGGAAACACCAGAGGCTGAGGGGCCAGGCAGCCCCAGCCCCAGCCCCAGCACTGTGTGTAGGAGAGCGGGCCTGCTGATGGATGGGCTCATGTCCCATTCAGATATGATGCCAGCAGTTTTCCTGTAGTTTGTCTTCCATTGCGGTAGTAAAGTTTTTAATTAGGAAAGCTAATGAGATCGATTAGTCATTAGACGTGACCTCTGCATGGTGGGGTGGAGAGGGCTGTGTGTGTGGGCCTGATAACGCAGCGCCCGGGCATCATTGCAATAAAAGCGCAGAGGGTTTGATTTGAGTGAAATGTGCCACAGGGAATACATCATGTGGAGAAAAAATTACAACCCCGGGAGTCTGTAATGAAGGGAATTAAACCAACATCCTATCTAAATAACATGATTATCTACACAAACCCTCAGCCAGCCAGGAGGAAGGGAGACTGCTGCCTGGCGGTGGCTGCTGTGCCAGCCCTCCCAGGGCTGTGGGGTTAGGGCCAGGCCTGGGCACCCATGTCCGCGGGCCCTTCTCCCTCCACCCCAGCACCCTGGCCCTGTGTGTCAGGCAGTTTCAGCCTCTCAACTCCCTGCTAAGCTCTGTGCCTTGGCAGGGATGCCCTGTACGGTTCTCTCCAGGGCCTTAATCATGAGCATACTCACTGCTGTATCTGAGCTGCCTGTTAGGGAGGGATGGGTACTGTAGACTGGGCTTTGGGGGTGACAGCCTAATTGTGGGGACGGGGTGGCTGGTGTGCCCTCCCTACCCTGGACCTCTCAGGACCACAGGTGGGAAGGGTCTAACAGGTGGCAATGTGCAGGAAGTGACAGGGGGCCTCTGTGGTGTGCTTACCACTTTACATCTTTTTGTGACCGGTAATGGGGCATTAATAAGTAAAACTCGGTAAGTTAGTGAAAAGTCTGCCTCACTAACAGGCCTGCATCCCCGGGAATGCGTTATATAAGTACTGATGCCTATTAACAGGCAGGAAGGAGGGCCAGGCCTAGAGGTGCTGGCTAGTTCAGGCTGAGCACCGCATGCAGGGTGGGGCTTTCTAAAATCCAGTCCCGTGGGCATTGAGGGCTGGGGTCTTTCTGGAGGACCTGGCATCTGCTGGTCCAGGGAGAGGGGCCAGAGAAGGCAAAGCTGTGCATCTGGGCAAGGGAAGCAGAGCTGGACAGGTTTGGGGGCTCCCTGTGCTTAGAGTGAAGGCTACAAGATTGGTGAGTCAGCCCCTGGCAGGGACCTGAGCTACGCTCCCTAGGGCCCTGTGGCTCTAAGGGTGCAGGTCACGTCCTAGAGCAGCAGGCAGTAGCCGCCGCCCTTGGAGGCCCATGGGCAGGGCACGAACAGGATGAGAATGGGGCTGTGGGCAGGCCAGTGGGCCCTGGCGAGTGGGGATGGGCTGTTGGACTGTCCACATGCAGGGGCTGAGGGAGCATGGAGCCTGGTGGGGGCTCAGAGGCCGTGGGGTCAGCTTGGGGCTTGACATAACGCAAAGGAATCGTCGTGTTCTTAAGTTCTTAGATGGAACAAGCTGTTACTGACTTTCATTGGTCTCCTTGCTTGCAAAACCTTGAAATTCAATTCAGTAAACATTTATTTATTGATGCCCACTGTATACTAGGCTCTCCCCTATACCCCAAGTGTGTGGGGTGCCCAGAACTAAGGATTTGCTTACTTGGGTCACTCTGGAAGCAGGTGTCCCAGGTGATACAGGTGACACGGCACCTCTGGTTTTGCTGAGCTTCCCTTTTCATCCTGATTCCCCTCTGAGTTGCAGCTTTTGGCAAGAGACAGAGAGATGGAGAGAGGAAGGGGGGACCCGCCTGTTGCTGGGGTGTGCCTGCCTGGCCTCCCTTGGATGTGCCATGGCCTCTTTGGTGGGCAGCTGCTGTGGGTCCCTGCTTTCAGTCCTGGGACCAGAGGCATGCCCCGCTTCCCGCACTCCCTGGACCTCAAAGCCCCCTGTGTGCCCTGAAGACAAGCTGGTACAGGGAGCCTGCGTAGCCCCCTCAGTCTGGCAGCAGACAGAGACCCTCTGATTCAGGGGCTGTCAGGAGGCCTGGATGGGAGCCTAAGCAGAGGCTGTGGTGCCCCGAGCTTGGGGGGTGGCCCTGAGGGATGGGCTTTGGGTGAGAAAGCACAGGGCCAGTTCCTCTGGCTCTGTGGGCGTGGCAACCCCTGGGGACGGCCTTGTCCTGCATGTCCCCAGGGCACGGTGGGTTCTGGCATGTCGGGAGCCTGGAGAGGAGGCATGAGATGTGGATTTGGGGGCCTGGCTGTGGCTAGAGGTCTGTTGGGTTTGGGGTTCTACAAGATGAAGCTGAGTGGCAGTTACTGTTACAACCTATGGATGGGGAGCTCCTGGTCTGGGTTGGGGGTTTGCAGGTGCTGGGAGAATGCATCCTTTGGGCTTAGGGGAGCAATGGGTCATGGAGTGTTGATCTGCCATCAGAGTAGCAGCAGGAGTGTGGGGACCTATGGGTCTGGTGCCACAGTGTGTCTGGATCCCAGGTGGCCTTTGGCTGAGGCTGGCCATTTCTCACCCAGGGATCTTGGGCCTCCCTTTGTGTTGATGAGAGGTGGTGAGGCCCCATCTCATTTTCCCAGCGGCCTTCCCTGGCGCACACACCCTCCTCATAGCTGCCCTCCTCCCCCTGCTGACCCAGGTCAGTTCCTGGTGGCTGTGTCTCTGTGCGTGGGAACCCCGAGATGCCACTTGCTTCTGGGGTACTGCTGGCAATCCCTCTTCTAAGCAGAGCCCTTGGGTGCTGTGCAGACAGGCAGAGTGTGTGGGGAGCTTCCCCCTGGGGCTGCTGGCCATGGGCTGGTCATGAGCTGCGGGTGCTGCGTTAGCTTTAATTATCTGGGCAGTTAGAGCTGTACATTATGAGAGTCAGTCAATTAGATGCATTCCTCCAAGCTATGGAGGAATTGCCAGCTATCAAGTGGAAGGGAACTCGGGCAAAACAGACCCCTGTTAATTGCATGAAACATTCAGCGAGAAAAGCCACAGCGCCTATCACCCTGCAACATGTTATGGAAACAGAAATGATGTTTCTGTGCAAACCTGCAGGGGCACATGGTGGGGGGAACCCGGAGAGGGAGGTAGGTGCTCCGCACCCCAGCCTCCTGGACCACCAATGTGCCCCCTCACTGCCCGCCAGTAGTTCCCGGGAGTTGGGGCCAGTCCCAAGTCTGGGGCTCTGGTGCTGCTCCTGGGGGCCCTGGCCTGCGACGCCATCCCAGTCAGCTGGCCTGGGGCACACAGCATCCGGTACCTGCGTCTCAGGACTCCGCCCTGTGCCCCACGCTCCTGGAGGTCACAGTGGCTCCTGGAGCACTGGTCACCAGCTTTCTGGGGATGTGTGTGCTGTATGGGGTGGAGTAGGGCTGGAGAAAGGGGTGGCAGAGTCCCTACTGACCTCCGCCCATCATCTACATCTGTGTTTCCTTTGCAGTGTCCAGCGTGCACACCCCGCGGACCCCTCCTACCAGCAAAGTGATCAAGACCCGCTACCGCATTGTCAAGAAGACACCGGCGTCTCCTGTCAGCGCCCCCCCGTCCCCATCTCTGCCCTCCTGGCGGGCACGGCGGCTCTCACTGTCCAGGTAGAGGGCCCTTGCCCTGGTGCCTGTGGGCTTTCCACGTGGAAATGCTTGCTCCACAGTTTGTTGGCTGGGAAAGGGGCTAATTTTCCCGTTTAGCGATTTCTGCACTATGGCCAGCCTCTGCAGGTGTGTCTCACACAAGCTCAGACACACGCCCTCCTATTACTAGCAAGCCGTCAGCTGGACACACCATAGCCGTTCCTCAGTACCCCTCAGGGAGAGACCTCTGGTGAGAGGCTGGCCCTGAGCAGCCCTTCTGGGAGCTGGGCCCCTCTTGCTGTTGACACACTGATTGTTAGGTGGAGGTGAGGCTGCAGCCCTCCCCACGGCACCTGCACAGGGGGCCTCCCCACAAACCCCAGCACTGCCGCTTGAGCCCAGGCTGCTGCCGGCTGACAGCCTGCAGGGTAGCAGTGGTTGCACCTGCTCTTTTTGGGTGCCCTGGGCCCAGAACAGGAGGGCTGTGGAAGTCAGGGTGGAAGCATTAGGGGGCCCTTCATGAGCTGCTCAGGATGCCTGGCATAGGGGTGCAGCCGCCCCTTCCTTCAGCTAGGGGGAATGGGTGACAGCCCTGGTGGGTGGGTGGGAATTGGGCAGTGACAGACTTCCTCCCACTATACTCTGGATGCCCCCTGGGAGCCTACCTCCTAGGGGAGTGGTGTGCATTATCTGCTGGGCACAGCAGGCACTCAGGGACACATGGCCTCTGGCCAGAGGCTGTAGGGTAGGGAGCTATTGTGCCCTGAGGGGCTGGACCACAGGCTGAAGCAGCTATGGTCCCTGGCAGGGACCATCCTTCCAGCCCCCGTGGGCCCCAGCACCCGGTGGACAGTGGCTGCTGGCTCTGGGTATGTAGGGAGAGGAGGTGCAGGACTGCTGGCCCATGGCAGGTGTTAATGGGTGGTCGGTGGCACCCACTGCCCTCCTCTCTTAACACCAGGCTGTATTAAACTTAGCCCTGCTGCTGAGTTTTCTAGAGGCAATAGCTGGAAGTATATTTTAAATTAATTTTAGTGCACTTTTTGTAATATTTTTGTTTTAAATAGATTTATAAGCATCTTGGGGGCTATTTCTACAAATTTATGAAGATAATTTTCACTCTCTCGATAAGGTTAAATTTACACCTGCTATTTCCATATTAATTCACAGTGCTAAGTGGGTCTAATTTTCTTCCGTTCTCCTATCTGGTGAGCATGGCCTTTTCTAATGCAATTTCCCCCTCACTAAATCACTGTGATCGGGAGTCATGATCGAGCTAAATTAACTTAAATTAATTTACTTAATAAGAGCCCCAGATCATCGTGAATGAGGCTCAGATTTATTGACTTTTGCTCCGCCTTCTCCTGCAGTAGGCATTGCAGGCCCACTGGCTGCCCTGGCCAGGCCCCGCCTATCCCAGGGGCATAGCCTGGGAGCTGGGGTGACTTTTATCAGGGCTGCATCAGTGGGCCTCTCCCTCCTGATCTCTAAGCACCAAAGAGGCCCAGGTTTGGGTCCAGCTAGGCCAGTGTGGAGTGTGCTGGGCCTTGATGGGGTCAGAGCAGAAACTGCAGGCCTGGTAAGGCAGGAGTTCCTAGAGGGAGGGAGGAGGCCAGGTGCTCGAGCCAGCAGCCCCCTCGCATAGTCAACTGGAGTGTTGGCAGGGTGTACTAGGCAGGGAACTGCTGGTCTGCACAGGATGGGGAATATGCCTTTGCCACAGTCATGGGGAGCTGGGGGCCAGGACAATATCCGAGTGCTGTATGGGCAGCTGTGCACATCCCACCTCAGGCAGACGGATGGGGCTGGCTGTTGTGGCAGGCCAGCCTGGCACTGTGGGTGCTCTGGGTGTACTGGCAGTAGACAGGTCCAGACCCAGCTGTCAGCCTGGCATGGCCACTGCTCACCCCAGGTTCCTGGTCCCAGGGAAGGTGATGCCCAGCCAACCGTCTTGCAGAAAGGGCCGTGGCTGTCTGGGTGTCCTGGCATAGGGGCCCAACTTGACAAAGCGGGTGGGAGTAGGGTGTGAAGCCTCTGGATAACTCTGCAGCCCTTCTCCAGGGCTGTCCCAGGCTCCAGACAGTGCAGGGCCTTCCACCCTGGCTTGGGCCTGGAAGCTAAACCCTCCAAGGACAGGTTCCTGGTACTCCAGGCCTCAGCACCCTCCTGTGCATGGAGGCATGGATGAGCCCACCCCTGGTTGCCACAAGTTAACTAAGGGCATGGGGGGCCCTGACTAGTTCACCCCAGGCCTGTCTAACCCATTGTCATGACTCAGGGCACACTCTGAGCCCAGAGCCCTGAACCCTCGGGGAGCTGGGCTTGGGCCTGTGGAGTGTGGTTGGGTGGGGTGGATGCTGAGGGCCAAGTGGCTCAAGGGCCATGGGAAAAGTGGCTGTCAGGTAGGCTGGCTTCATTCACCAAGGCTCCCTGCGCACTCGTGGGGCTGCCTTAGAGTGGCTTGACGCCAGCTACCCAACCCTGCTGTTGGCTGCCCACGGGGCTTGGCTTGTCAAAGCAGCAAAAAAGTCCTGTTTCTGGGGCTGGCAACTAGTCTGGTACCCAGCCACCCACTGCCTTCAGCTCCATCATGGGGACGCCTGCATGTGGTCAGGAGGCCCCAGCGGTGGGGGGCAACTGGCCACAGCCTTGACCTCTGCCCTGCACAGCTGCAGCTTTGTCAGCTCTCTGGGCAGAAGCCCCAGCATTCCTGGAAGTCTTAGTGGACAGAGCAGGGGGCTGGTGGGCATAAGTGGAAGTGAGGCAGGTGACCCTGTGGCAAGAGCTCCTACATTGGTGCACGGTGGTCTTGGAACTCACCTCCTGCAGGCACTCACGGTGAGTGAAGATGTTATTGCAGAGAGGAAGCTGTGGGGGCTGGGGAGCTGCCATGGGAGAGCCCCTGGAGGGCAAGCAGGAAGCTGGGAGGGCCGGGTGGAGGTCTTGCAGGCTATGGGGCTGCTGCCTGGAGAATCGCCTGGAGCAGCCAGGTGTCCCAGGCAGGGGCGGGGTCAGAGTCGGGGTGCTGTAGCCCTGCACCAAATGCCCTGACCTAGGTGAGTCCCAGTGCTCCCTGTGCCCAGGGTGCACCCCCCATCGTGGTGGGGCCCACCACACTGGGTCCTGTGGCATGGGCCTGGCACTAGAAGGGCTGCAGAGGCAGCAGAGCCACTACCACCCTGTCCCCTGCTTGCTGCTGGTTCCCACTTGGCCCAGGGTTGGTGCTTTTCCCCCTTCCCTGCTCTGCTGGGGAGCAGGAGGCAGGCATCCCCAGGCTGGGCCTTGGTGTCTAAGGAGAGGGCACAGAGCACAGAGTCCTTGGCTGGTCCTCCTTTCTGGATGCCAGCCCACAGCACTGTGGCCAAGTGGCAGTGTGCCAACCAAGGGCACTTTGCTCTCTCTTCTGATTTGGGTAGAAACCTACTCTCAACCCCGTGTCAGATTTGACCCAACATGTGGGAAGCTGAGGGGCTGCGTAACAACCCACATCCACAGTAGGAGACCCTGGTGTCTCCTTCCCTACTGCAGGCTCTGTCTGGCCTGGAGATGGAGGGAGGTGCTGGCACTTCATGGCAAGGCTCCAACCCCAGAAATACCTGAGGAGAGAAGGTGCCTGGGCTGGAAGTAGGTCAGTTAGCCATCAGGGTCTACTAGCTGATCAGCATGAGTCCGGTTTGGGGCAGACATAGGTGGGAAGCCCTTGGGCAGTAACTCCAGGACCCTGCGGGTGCTGCCAGCCAGGGTCTCTGTTGGGGCCTGCCCACTGAGAGCCATAGGGGATGAGGTGGCCGCTGCCCTGGTTGGGATAGGAGGCCCTTCCCAGGCAGTACTCTTGCCTGCCTGTGGGCGGCATCCGTGGCACCACGTCTGTACTGCCACTTGGCCAGTGGCCTTGGGCTTCCCGCTGCCTGGGCCCAGAAGCTATGGGTGGGATGGGCTCCAGGGCCCTGAGGACTCCACACCGCTGCTGCCTGGGACTGACCTCAGGGCTCTGCACCCCAGGGCTGAGGCTCATGCTGAGTGAGGATTTAGCTTTTTGTTCTCAGATTTGTGGGCTTGCCTGTGTACCCTTGCTGGCTTCCCAGCACGTTCCTTAATATGAACTGAAGCTGAAATGTGACTTGTATCTCTAAAGTGCCTGTCACTTTTTTTCTCATTCCGAATTCATTTGACAGGAAAGTGTGAAATAAACAGAAGCTGCTTTGCTTAAGCAGATGAGTTTGGAGGCTGTTGCGTCCAGACTACAAATGGTGCTGTCACAGGGGCTGTGTGCGGGGCTGCCTCGCTCCATTGTTTCAATTCTTGTGTCTGGGTGGTAAATCTTAAGTCATCTCTGGGAGGTTTGATGAGGTGCGGGGTTTGATTTTGAAGGCTCTGAAATGCTCTTCCAAAATTACATATCATTAAAGAGGAATTCAGCCCAAATTTGGGCGCCATCCCCTTGTGGGGGGGGGGTCTTGGTTCCCATGTGGTCCCCTCACCCCCCAGCCCAGGGACTCTGCAGATGGTCGAGGCTGGGCTGCAGCCTGCCCAAGGCCCACCCAATTTGCGGCCCATGGCCTGAGGGGACTGCAGGCTGCCCCTTCCCAGCTCTCTGTCGGTGCCCTGGGGGCAGGCCCACTGCTGACCACCCCTCATGCCTCAGGAAGAGCTGCCCACACAGTGAACTGAGTCCTGCTGTGAGGAAGGGCAGAGGATGAGAGGGCAGGCCTGGGGCAGGCAGCTCCCTGGCATTCCTGGGCCCAGGCCCTCTTCCTCCAACCCCCCGCCCATCCTCTCAACCTCCGGATTAGTTTGTTGCATTTAGTCTTTTGGGGTGACTTTATTTTGATTGACTTTTGCACTTAGAGAAAAGTTGCAAAAAATTGTATGTGAAACCGCTGTTTTTCACCTGAATTCACAAGTGGTCTCTGCCGGCCCAGCTGTTGAATCATTTTCCTCTGTCCGTATACGACCATTTTCCAGGAAGTTGGTGATGTGGCGCCGCTTGACCAGGCACTGAAGGAGGGTCCCGCAGATGAGGGAATGCTGCCAGGAGTCCGAGCTGGCTGTGTGCACCCCCAGCCCTCAAGGTCCTGCCTCTTCAAACGCGGAGTCTGGAACTGCCTTCAGCCTTGCTCCTCGTTCGTGACCCTGCATTTTGGGGAGCGGGGGCCAGGTGGTTAGTGCAATGTCCCTGGGCTCATAGGATGCCTCCTCATATGCGACAAGACAGATGCGCTGTTGTGGCAGGAGGGCCACGGAAAGCCTGGGGGCCCCGTCAGTGCAGCCTTGGGGCACCTGGCGTCCAGCTGCCCTGACCCTCGCTGGATTTCTCTGCAGAAACGGCTACTCCAGCTGTTTGTGGGAGGTGTGTGGAGCCTGTGTGAGAAGCTGCCCCGACCGGGGCATCCCCCAGGCCTTCCAGGCCCTTTGTGATTTCCCACCATCACTCCTTCTGAATTGGTTGCTTGGTATTCCATGAGGAACCTCTGTCCCTTATCCCCAATGCTGTGTGTGGATTTGTTCATTTATGATGGTGTGGACCCCAGAGTCTTACATATTTAATAGGAAATAATCTGTTCCCATTGTGATTGATTTTGACCCTCAGTTTGACCCAGCCCTGGCCTGTGGAGGCCCCTTCAGGCTGGCCCTGGGTCCTTCCCATGTGGCACTGCCATTCTCCAAGCCACCCTTGCCTGCACAAGGCTCACCTGCAACTTTTTTTCCCTGATCCCAGAACCCGTCACTTCCCTGCAAAACCTGGCTCTTCACAGTGTAGCGGCTTTGCCGCTTCCAACCCCCACAGCCAGGGATCTTGTGGTGCCGTGCCAAGGAGTGACAGGTGTGTAGAGGGGTGGTCCCGGCTGGGGTGTGTGACTTTGCTTCCAGGCCCTCCTGGGCCTGTGCATCAGTGCACAGCTGTCCCGATTAAAGATCACCAGGCCCTGTCCAACACTGTGGCTCCCTTCTGCCTCTCCCGTGGTGTACCTGTGACTCTTCCCTGATTGGGAGACACCTGGCCCCTTGTCCTGGTGTGCTCACTCCCTAGAGCTTGACAGTTGTTCATAGCTCTCTCTGCAGTAAAATATACATCCAGTGAGATGCCTGGATCTAAGTATATAGTTCTTGAGTTTTGACAAATGCACACACTGTTGTGACACACGTCTCTGTCAAGTCAGAGGACATCCCATTACCGAGCGCAGCCTGGCCTCTTCCCTGTGAATACCTCCATCCCCTGAGGAGCCCGGTTCTGAAGATGTCCACTGGGGATTTGTTTTGCTTGTACTAGAATGCCACTTCAATGGCACGCGCGCTCTGTGCCCTTGTGTCTAGCCTTCACCGCTCAGCCTCGGCTCTGGCCTGGTGCACACTGTTGCCTGTCAGAAGGCCACTCTATATGTTGCTGAGAAGCGTTGTGCTGTTTTTTCCCCATCTGCTTGTTGGCCATCCTCTCAGTGGATGTCTGGTCCCTCCGACTCTGGGTAATCATGGCTGGGGGCTGTGCCCGCCATCTCACAGCCCTGTGGGTGGACCCGGGTTGCCGCTTCTCATGGGTGCACACCCGCAAGTAGGATTGCAGGGCTCTGGGACGGCAAGGTCTGCTTCATGGAGTGCTGGGATGCCACCTGGTCACTGTCATTTTAATGTCTGCATTCTTGGTGTGTGGTGGTGCAGTGTGGCGTTGGTCTCGTTTCCTCGATTACCAGTGATGCTGGGCGCTGCTCCTGGGCTTGTTGAAGGCCATTGGTTGTCGTCACTGTGAACAGTTGCTCAGGCTCCTTTGCCCGCTTGTAGCTGGTGGTTTGACTTTGTTCCTGGGCTGCCGGCGTGTGTGTAATTTGTGTAGGGCTCTGTGCCCTCTGTCTTCCCTGGCCAAGGGGGCCTCACCTGGCTGAATGGGGCCTTGCTTCCTGGCCAGGAGTCTGGTGGGGTGTAGGGGGGCTCTCACGGCCATGTGGCTGCCATGCCAGCAGCCTGGATCCCCATGTTGAGAGTACAATATCAAGGACACCGCTCCTTCCTCCACCCCCAGGGAGCTGGCTGAGAGTGCCCACTGAGGGTCGCCGCCTATCCCAGGATTAGAAGTCTGGCCTGAGGATACCAGGGGGTATCTGTTGCTGACTTAGTGCCAAGGCTTCAGGCAGAGACAAGGGTGGGGCCCCTCTGGGTGTCTGTGCTGGTGGGCACCAGGCAGGGGCCTGGAGGAGGCCTGTGGGATCACCCCCAGACACCCCTTCCTAGCGCTGCCCACTTCCCCAAGTGGTGCTGAAGCAGGTCTTCTCCAGCAAGTTTTTTAGAATTTTATTTTATGAAAACAGGCGGTTAGGGCTCCCCAAGTGCTGTAAAAGTTAATGTGATGGCCTCCCTGTGCCTGTGCTCATTTTTATAATTTTTTATTTTATGAAACAGGACAGGGAGCTTAGTGACTTATTACTATTCATTTCGTCTCAATGCAGTAAATATTGATTCAGTTGGGGGTTTTCAATTTAAGCCACTCGGCGATTATATAAAATATTACTGGCCTCTGAAATTATGCTTACCGATCCCTTCGGCTGCTCATTAAGGAAGTGGTGCAATTGCGGCCCCCTTGCTTTCATCATCCTAATAAATGGGCTGGGGTGCACTTCTGCGGAAGGCTCTGCGGAAGCTGCTGGTGGGGCCGACAGCAAGGACGCAGCTCTTAATTTGAAAGTAGCTTCACGGTGCTCCTTGGTTATTTATTTATTTCTCTGACCTTTTGAGGCAAGCGGGCTTTCAGCTGTCAGCAGCCCCAGCCACCCTGTACCTGGGTCAGGGAGGGGCTGGGCTTTGGGTTGGGACTAGGTTGGGATCCCTCGTCCTTGTTGGTTTGGGGAGGTCAGGGGGACACTCACCCTTGCCAGGGGTGCTGAGGCCAGGACTCGCTGAGGGATACTTGATTTCCCTCCAGTGCCTCATCCAGAAGGTGGGACCTTTTCTTGGCAATGTGAGAGCCCAGCCCCTTGCTGGCAGAGCTGGGCCTGGAATATGGGGTGCTGGGCAGACAAGGGCCCTGGGTGCCTAGATGGGCCCGCTGCCTTCCTTTCTCCTTTGCGGTTCCCACGGGCAGTCTGCACTCACTGCCAAACACTCATCTAGGGCGGCGTGACCTGCTGCAAGGCCACCCAGGGCCTTCCGGGCATCAGGCCTTCAGGAGCCAAGTGCCAGGCCAGCCAATCCCTCTGGGTCCGGGGTCTGTCTGCACCTGTGTGGGCAGCCCTAGGACTGCCCTTGGCGATGACAGGAGACAGCAATCAGCACTGCAGGGTATCAGGGTTAGAGCCTGGGGCCCCCAGGGGAGGCTGTGCTTGCTGGGCCACCGGTGCCACATGGGCCCTGTGCTCCCAGGCAAGGATGGACCTGAGCCACCCTCCCAGCTGCCTCCTCTTTGACCTTTTCAGGCCCTGACACTGACAGTCAGAAGACATTGGCATCAGGGAGCATTGGCATGGTGGGGTGATAGAGAGGGGTGGGCATCGCAGGTGTCTGGCATGGGGAGGGGCCCGGTGGGGCTAAGTGCCCATCTGAGCCCCTGGCCCATCCCCCTCAGTGGTCACATGGCCCCTGTGAAAGTCACTTTCCACCCCCCACATGGTGTTTGTTTCATTGCTTCCTCCCTGGTCCTGGGGACTGCTGGCATGGGGCCTGGGGTCAGAGACGTAGCTGGAATGTTTGTGGTGAGATCCCATGAGGGGTAGCACCCAGGCTCCATCTGCAGATGGTGTGTGTGGGGGACAGGCCGGGATAGGGTTGTGGCCCTGAAGCTGGCCTGATGGAGGGAGGGTGGCAGACATCTGAGTTCCCCCACTGGCTCCATCTCAGGCCAGGGCCTCCCTCTCTGGCTCCGTAATAAGCTGGTCCAGAGCTTGCTGGCCCGTGGCATGTCCTTGGTGTCTGTGTCCCTGAGGGCCATGCTCGTAGGTAGGAGGCACCTGGTGGGGCATAGCGGCCCGCTGAGAGGGCCAGTGCCCTCTGCCTTCCTGCCCTAGGTTCTGCCCCACATCCCTTGGGCCTTCTCTGTCGTTGGCTGGACCCCAGCTCTGCCAGGCTTTCCTCGTGTGGCCTCTCCAGCCCTCTAGGCTTAGGTCCACGGTCTTCATTCTTTCTGCTCTGCTTTTGCTGTTGCTGCCTCCACCCGTCTGTCTTCCCGTTCATGGTCTCTGGCCCTCTTCTTCTGTGTTTGAATGCATCCCTCTGTCCTCTTGTCACCTGGCACATTCTCTCTCAGTGTGGGGAGCTGTCTCCTTGCGCCTTGAAGTTTCTGTGGGTGCCAGGAACAGGGAGGCTGGGCTTCCCAGCAAGGAGGGAGGTAAGGTGCAGTGGGTGCGCTGGGCTCCTGGGGCCTGTGTGCATGCAGGCCTAGCAGTGGCGGGCTGCGCGGTGGCCTCTGCTGTACCGGCCTCTCTGGCAGCGGCCCTGTGGCCACCCCCTTCATGGCATCAGCCCAGCGGGTCAGTGCTCTCCTAGGCCACCTTCCGCCCCTGCTGCTCATGGACCGTGAGCCCTGGACCAGTCTGGCCTCTGGGCAGCTCTGCCCAGGATTGCTCCCCCTCACCTACGCTAGGCCTGTCTTGCGCGTGCTGTGTGTGCTATGTCTTGATCTGTATGACATACAGATACCGATGGCTTCTTTGCTCTTCAAAGGTTGGCCTTTGTGGCGGAGGCCTGCCTAGTAGCCTTCAGATTGGCCTGTAGGGGCAAATGGTGGGGAAGGGCCAGGCAGGTCCGTACTTCTCCCAGGCTGGCTGGGTCCTTGTGGGCAGACCCTGAGAGAACAGGACCTCATGGGGCCCCATAAGAGCAAAACCACAGGCCATGGCATGGCCTCCTGTGAGCCAGCGGTGACATCCCAGGGGCTCAAGGGGGAGAGGCAGTTGGCTTGGTGGGGCCTGTCATGACAGACCTGGAGAGAATGGCCCATGAGTTGGCCCGAGGGGAGCCTCATTCGGTGGACACGTTGGGCAGGAGGCCTTGGAAAGGCCCTTTAGCTCTCTCCCCATGGAAGATGGGCCTTGGGCTGTGTCCTGACCACACCTGTGTCCTCTCCGGTGCCCCTGGATGTTCCTGGAAATGAGGGAGAGAGGAAACTGGAAATACTGCCCTGACAGGAAGAAATAAAATGTCCTTGTTACCCAGCAGTACCTAGATGCCTTACATAGTCAAACACCATTTTAAATACCACTTTTATCCTGGTTTTAAGGGTGGTAGTAAAGAACCATTCTAATAATCAATATCATATTTAATTCGTTGCATATATCAACCCGCCAGCCCGATCCTACCCCAAAACATGATTCCTTTCTCAAGGCTGGGCCCGGGCCTCTGGAGTTGGGTGGCAGGAGGTGTTGCTCTAGGGGTCTGGGGTAGGAAGACAGGCTCCCCGTGTCAGCTGTGGGGTCTGGAGGGACTTACAGCCATGCAGGACCACGCTGAACCGCCTCCACAAACAGGTGCTCGCTCAGGCTTGTGGTGAGCCACCACCTTATCCCAGGGTTCCACTGTGTAGCATTGGGACCCACAGGCTCTCTGGCAGGAGGCTCCATGGGGCACAGGGTACCCAAGGAGACATGGGCCCTCAGGAGGGGTACCCTTCCCCTGCCTTGGCTCTGGGGTTGGCTACCCACTCCACCTTCTATGCTTGCCTCCGTGCCCCCACTCCATGTCTCTGCCAGCATGTCCTCAAGATGGGATCTGGGGCATTCACTCATCATTCAGGGTTGTTGAGCTGGAACACGGCCCTTCTACTGCTGGGGCATCTCTATCACGTCTCCTCCCACGCAGCACCTTCTGAGGCTGTCAGAGGTCTCTTCAACCACTTCACGCGCCAACTGAGACTTGTTGGGAATTGTGCGTGTGTCTGAGGGGTGTTGCCCTGGTGAGTGGGGCTGCACTTGTAGACCTCTGTGTATTGGGGATAGGCCCAGTGACCCCTGCTTGCCCTTTCTGTGGCACCCTGTCAGCATGGCCAGGTGGCTCTGGGTGCGCCCTGTCCATCCCCACGACCCCAGGGCTGGCAGGCTGGAGTAGAGCCGGTTTATTTTTCTCTAACTTTCCTCCAAGTCAGCAAGGTTTGCGTGGCTGCCCCGCCTACTCCCCAGGGCAAGGAGCCCTGGTTTAATTTGCGGTTAGATGTCTGTTAAGATTGCGTCCACTTCCCAAGTCAGCACTTAATTGGCAAGGCACTTGATTTAACAGCGTGGGAGCCTCCACCGAAAAAATGGCTTAAATAAATCACAGCCTGACGCCAGAAAATAGATATAATCTCAGCATTAACTACATTAATAGTAGCAGGAGCCGAATTAAGAAAGCCATAAAGCATAGGCAGGGGAGCATAAATTACAGCTGGGCTCTGTCCCCTCGGGCTCAGCCTTGCCTGGGGCAGGATGGTGTCCTAGGCCCCTCTCTGGCCCCGCCCTCGCAGGAAACCCTAGGAAGCGGGGCTGGCAGGTGGTCTGCCCCGCCCCACAGGGCTCAGGAGCCCTGGAAGGTTGGCTGTACTCTTCTGCCTTCTGGGGCTCCCTGAAGAATTGGGAACTTTACCCCTGCCATGCCCCACCCCCAGCTCCTACTTGGGTTCACCCCAGCTGAGAACTTTCCACCTGGTCCTTCCTCTGCGCAGTAGGTGCCAGCAGGTGCTAGCAAGGCCCCTTACCACAGTGTTAGAGCAGAGAGTAGGCAGGACAGGGGCTGGTGGTGCCAGACCCAACTCTGACTGCACTGCCTCCACTTGCTGCCTCCCACAGTTGGCCTTTATCCTCAGTGTCTGCACCCTGGAAGGCTTCTTGGAGGAGGTGACATTTAGCTTGCTGGTTGGATAGGCACACCTTGGATCACCAGTCGGGTCCCACATTAGGCCTGGCAGTTGAAGTAGTGCCTGTTCGTCATTGTTCTTTTGTCTGCCCGGTAAGATTTGTTCCTCTGGGGCACACCCATCCTGTTGGACCTGGTTCCTGTCAAGGGGCTGGCAGGGCTTTAGAGAGCTGGGTGGGCGCCTGCTGCAGGCCAGTTTGCATAGCTGCCACTGCCAGGCACTTTCAGCAGTTTAGTAAAGGAGAGTGCTATCAGTTTTAGTTGCAGTTTATTACATTCTTTGTCAAGTTCAACATCTTTTATGTTTACTCCTCATTTGCCTCTGGCTTATTTCTCACAAGTTTGCACGATTCGTAAGTATTCAGGGTGCCACCCTTTTATCTAGACTGTACGTTTTTTCTCAGTTTCAGTTTTGCTCTTCAGTTTGGTTTGTGAGAAATTTTAACAGAACTTCTTACTTTCTATGTACTTAAATCTGTCAGTCTCTTAAGACCTAGTGTATTGATTTGCTGAGAACAGCCTTCCCCACCCCAAAATCATGTTAGTTCAGTTATATTTTTTTCTGGTGCTATGGTTTCAAGTTTTACATTCAAAACTTAGTCTACTTGGAACTTATCTGGGGGCATGGTTAAGATTAAAGTTCAAACTTAATTTTGTTCAATGTTTACCTAGTTGTCTTGGGACAACTTAAGTAGTCAGACTTTTTCCCATCATTTTGAAAATGCTGCCTTTATCCTGTACAAAATGCTTGCTCTTGAACCTGGCCCTCTGCACAGACCTTCCTCTCTGATTTCCCTTTGTAGAATGTTTGACACCTGTTTGTATCTTGAGTCATCAGTTCTGTGTGTATCTTGTATACCCACCACCCAGGTTAAGGTACACCCATTTCCAGCCCCCAGAAGGCTCCCTCTTGCCCTCTCCCCATAACCCCACCCACTCCCTAGGATTTTGCTCCTCTGTCGCCTGTCTGGACTAGCTCATCTTACAGCTCTGGAGCTTCATACAAATGGAATTGTACAATAAGTACTGTTTGGTGTCTAACAGCTTTTGTGTGTCATTTGTTATGAACTGAATTGTCCAAATGAATTTGTAGACTGAAGCCCTGACCCCATTGTGGCTGTATTTGGAAGTAGACCTTTACAGAGTCAAGTAAGGTGAAATGGGGTCATTGGGTGGGGCCCTAATCCCACAGGATTAGTGTCCTTCTAAGAAGAGGATGAGGCACCAGAGCTCTTCTAGCACACAGAGGAAAGGCCATGTAGGACATGGTGAGAAGGTGCTATCTGTAAGCCAGTAGAGGGGCCTCACCAGGAATCGACTCTGCTGGCACTCTGATCTTGGACTTACATCCTCCAAATGAGAAAATCGGTTTCTGCTGTGTAAGCCGTCCCTCCCACCTGTGGGCCTTGAGCAGCCTGAGCCCTCTGAGACACACTTGTTCCGTGTACACTGCTGTGTGTAGCAGCTCATTCCCCCGCCTAGCTGTGTCCTCCTCCTCCAGATGGGGCACAGTGTGTGCACTTTGCTATCACTGGGCCTTAGGATTGTTGAGTCTTTGCTCTCAGTCTTTTTGGGCATGTCGCAGAGTGACAGGGACCTGCATTTCTGTGGAGTCATGGCCTCAGAGGGTGGATGCGTGCAGGCCTGGATGTAAGGCTGCCCCTGCAATGGCTGTCAAGTGGCATTTGCACCACAGTGCCTGCTGGGCCCCATCTTTCCCGCCATGGTCATGCTGGTGGGATGTGGTGGCATCTCAGCAAGGTCTTAATTTGTACATCCTGATGACTCACACTGAGCACCTTTCCACATATGAGTGCTCACTGCCACTCTTCTTTGTGAAAGTGCCCATGGAGTCATTTACCCACTTCTGTACTGGTTTGTTTTTTTATTGATTGTGGGGTTCTTTGTATAGCATGGCTGGATTCCTCTCTCAGACGCCTTCTCAGAGCGGGCCTTGCTTCTTAATGATATCTTAGTCCATCGGTCTTTCTTTTTTCTTCCTTGGTTGTGTTTTTTTTTTTGTTGTTGTTGTTGTTAATTTTGTTATCATTAATCTACAATTACATAAAGAACATTATGTTTACTAGGCTCCCCCCTTCACCAAGTCCCCCCAGCACACCCCATTTCAGTCACTGTCCATCAGCGTAGTAAGATGCTGTAGAATCACTACTTGTCTTCACTGTGTTGCACAGCCCTCCCCATGCCCCCCCCATACATGCTAATTTTACATGCTAAGCGTAATACCTCCTTTCTTTTTCCCCACCCTTATCCCTCCCTTCCCACCCATCCTCCCCAGTCCCTTTCCCTTTGGTAACTGTTAGTCCATTCTTGGGTTCTGTGAGTCTGCTGCTGTTTTGTTCCTTCAGTTTTTCCTTTGTTGTTATACTCCACAGATGAGTGAAATCATTTGGTACTTGCCTTTCTCCACCTGGCTTATTTCACTGAGCATAATACCCTCCAGCTCCATCCATGTTGTTGCAAATGGTAGGATTTGTTTTCTTCTTATGTCTGAATAATATTCCATTGTGTATATGTAGCACATCTTCTTTATCCATTCATCTACTGATGGGCACTTAGGTTGCTTCCATTTCTTGGCTATTGTAAATAGTGCTGCAATGAATATAGGGGTGCATCTGTCTTTTTCAAACTGGGCTACTGCATTCTTAGGGTAAATTCCTAGGAGTGGAATTCCTGGGTCAAATGGTATTTCTATTTTGAGCTTTTTGAGGAACCTCCATACTGCTTTCCACAGTGGTTGAACTAATTTACATTCTCACCAGCAGTGTAGGAGGGTTCCCCTTTCTCCACAACCTCGCCAACATTTGTTGTTGTTTGTCTTTTGGATGGTGGCCATCCTTACTGGTGTGAGGTGGTATCTCTTTGTGGTTTTAATTTGCATTTCTCTGATGACTAGCGATGTGGAGCATCTTTTCATGTGTCTGTTGGCCATCTGAATTTCTTCTTTGGAGAACTGTCTGTTCAGCTCCTCTGCCCATTTTTTAATTGGATTATTTGCTTTTTGTTTGTTGAGGTGCATGAGCTCTTTATATATTTTGGATGTCAACCCTTTATTGGATCTGTCATTTATGAATATATTCTCCCATACTGTAGGGTACCTTTTTGTTCTATTGATGGTGTCCTTTGCTGTACAGAAGCTTTTCAGCTTGATATAGTCCCATTTGTTCATTTTTGCTTTTGTTTCCCTTCCCCATGCAGATATGTTGATGAAGAAGTCACTCATGTTTATGTCCAAGAGATTTTTGTCTATGTTTTTTTCTAGGAGTTTTATGGTTTCATGACTTACATTCAGGTCTTTGATCCATTTCAAATTTACTTTTGTGTATGGGGTTAGACAGTGATCCAGTTTCATTCTCTTACATGTAGCTGTCCAGTTTTGCCAGCACCATCTGTTGAAGAGACTGTCATTTCCCCATTGTATGTCCATGGCTCCTTTATCGAATATTAGTTGACCATATATGTTTGGGTTAATGTCTGGAGTCTCTGTTCTGTTCCACTGGTCTGTGGCTCTGTTCTTGTGCCAGTACCAAATTGTCTTGATTACTATGGCTTTGTAGTAGAGCTTGAACTTGGGGAGCGAGATCCCCCCCCACTTTTATTCTTCCTTCTCAGGATTGCTTTGGCTCTTCGGGGTCTTTGACGGTTCCATATGAATTTTTGAACTATTTGTTGCAGTTCGTTGAAGAATGTTGTTGGTAATTTGATAGGGATTGCATCAAATCTGTATATTGCTTTGGGCAAGATGGCCATTTTTTTTTTTTTTTTTTTTTTTTTTTTTTTTTGAGAGGGCATCTCTCATATTTATTGATCAAATGGTTGTTAACAACAATAAAATTCAGTATAGGGGGGTCAATGCTCAATGTACAATCATTAATCCATCTCAAGCCTAATTCTCGTCAGTCTCCAATCTTCTGAAGCATAACGAACAAGTTCTTACATGGTGAACGAATTCTTACATAGTGAATAAGTTCTTACATGGTGAACAGTACAAGGGCAGTCATCACAGAAACTTTCGGTTTTGATCATGCAATATGACCTATAAACCATCAGGTCAAATATGAATATTCATTTGATTTTTGTACTTGATTTATATGTTGATCCCACATTTCTCCTATTATTATTATTATTTTTATTTTTAATAAAATGCTGAAGTGGTAGGTAGATGCAAGATAAAGGTAGAAAACATAGTTTAGTGCTGTAAGAAGGCAAATGTAGATGATCAGATGATCAGGTGTGTGCCTATGGACTAAGTATTAATCCAGGCTAGACAAGGGCAGCAAGACATCCACGGATGCAGAAGATTTCTCTCAAAGCAGGGGGGGTGAGGTTCTGAGCCTCACCTCTGTTGATCCCCAAATTCTCACCTGATGGCCCCCCTGCGACTGTGCCTGTCTTAGGTTGTTCCTCCCTTGAGGAATCTTACCCGTCTCTGGCTAACCAGTCATCTTCCGGGGCCATACAGGGAAATGTAAAGTTGGTAAGTGAGAGAGAAGCCATATTGTTTGCAAAGGTTAGCTTTTTACTTCTTTGCAGATTTATGCCCTGTGGCTTCTATGCCCAGCACTTGTCTCGAGGTATCTTTACCACCTGGAGGAATTATGATACTCGGTAAATTCGATATGAGGCACGAATTCTATTTAAAGTTTGTAATTAGGAAGGAAGAAGAAAAGCTATAGATGTAGCATATGAAGGAAACTTGGGAGGATTGATTATTTCTTTGACATATCTTCTTGTATAGTACCTTAAGTATGTATAGGTTTTAAACTACTAACTAATTTGCACACACATATTGACATAATAGGAATACGGTGACATAAACAAAGCAAATCTATAATTACCAGCCATCTCCAGTGAAGCCAAGAAAACCATTTAGGCACCCTAGGCATTTGTGAAAATTTATCTATGATATGATGGATATTTTCCAACTGTACTTGAACCCAAGATGGCCATTTTTGACGATATTAATTCTTCCTAGCCAGGAGCATGGGATGAGTTTCCATTTGTTAGTGACCCCTTTAATTTCTCTTAAGAGTGTCTTATAGTTTTCAGGGTACAGGTCTTTGACTTCCTTGGTTAGGTTTTTTCCTAGGTATTTTATTCTTTTTGATGCAATTGTGAATGGAATTGTTTTCCTGAATTTTCTTTCTATTGGTTCATTGTTAGTGTATAGGAAAGCCACAGATTTCTGTGTGTTAATTTTGTATCCTGCAACTTTGCTGTATTCTGATCGGTTTTTCTTTGAGTAGTGCTCTGTGTCCTTCTTGACATGTTACCTGCCCCGAGGTCATATTTTCTTCTAGAAGCTTGACTGTTTTAGCATTTGCATTGAAACATACTTTTCTTGTATTAACTTTTACTTGTGGTCTGAGGTGGGGCTCACAGTTTGTCTCCCCAGAGATGTAATTATTGAAATGAACTCATTTCCCTGCCAAAGGGCAAGGGCGGAGGCAGTGCTGTTTGTGGACTCTCCTCTCCACTGACCCGTGTGTCTCCATTACTCCTGAACTCCTTTCAGATAAACTAGAAACAAGGGCTCAGTTTCTCAGGTGTCCCCAGCCAGCCAGCCTCCAACCAGCCAAGCTGCGTTTTATTCTTACCTCCAGCCCACTGCAGGAGAGCCTGGCAAGACCCCTGGGACACATCCCTCCCGTCCTCAGGGCCACAGGGCCCAGGTGTGCGACTTCTGCAAGTGTTTCCTTTTGAGGCTTGCTTGTCTCACGGGCCCTGCTGGTGTCCAGGAAGGCATCGGTGTTCGTGCCTGCTCGCTTTGTGGTCCCCTCGCTCCCCCTCGGGCTCTCAGGAGCTTTGGCTCTTGAGCTTGTGGGCCTTTCCCTGGCATTTGTGAGGGCCTGCTGAAGACACCACCCCCTTTCCAGGGGAGCTGGGCTACAGTGGCTCTGTGATCTAGGAGGGGCTGCCCCACCTGGTCTGCAGGGGAGGACACCTGGCCCCTCCACCCCCTGCTTTGTGAGTCTCTGTAGGTAGCAATGATACTACGGGTCCCCAAGGGACAGGGCTTGTGGCATTGTGCATCTTGTAATGTTTCCACTTTGTCACATGATCCCAGCTGGGCTGCCCTCCAGTGTCCCTCAGCTTGGCTGTGTCCAGGTGTGAGGCCCCTTTGTGACATACACACCAGCATGGAATGACTCGTGTACGAGTTGGGGCTGAAGATCTGTTCCAGGCCAAAGAAGGCTGAGTGGGGCAGGTGGCCGCTGTGGGCCGTGGGGCTGGGAACAGGCTCGCAGGGCTGGAGTTTGAGTGGACAGTACAAGAAGGAACTGGAGAGGTGGGGCACAGGGCCAGGGCCCTCCGGCCCCAGGCAGTGGAGCGGAGCTAGCGGCGGGCCTTGGGGGCGGGTATGGCATGTGGTGTGGCCAGGGCAGTCACCGCGGCTGAGGGCACAGAGTACAGTTCTCTGAGCAGAGGGCCCTCGTGAAGGTGCATGAGTCACCTGCCGGAGGTCAGGATGGCCAGGCTTTTCCCTGGGGCCTTGGTGAGACTCTGTCCCCAGAGTCACCTGGAGGGGGATCCCAGAGGAGAGGTAGCTGCATGGAAGGTGTGTGGCAGCAGGGATGTGGTGGGGAGGTTCATTACTGCTTTCACCCAAGGGCCAGGCCAGTGGTGGAGGCCATCTCGGTACATCCACCTTAAGGAGGGAGCCTAAGGAAGTGCCCCCAGAGCTTGAGTGGGATGTGTAGGGAGGGGACGGGCAGGAAGGGCCAGGTGGTTTGCACAGGGCTCTCTGTGGCTGTCACCCACAAGGCAATAGCCGGTTGGGGCCTCGACTTCCCAAGGTCTTCCCAGGGCAGAGGCTGCAAAGGGCATTCTGCTGCCTGAATTGTCCACCCTTCGGTCCTCTCCAGAGTGAGCCCTGCTGCACGTAGTCCTGGGGGGCAGGCCCAGATGGGTGGGCTGTCTTTGGGAGCTCACATTTCAGTGGCTGAGGAGTGGTGGACCTGGATTTGAAGTACACAGTGAGCTGGGCATGGGGGGCAGTAGAGGGCCAGAGAGACAGGGAGGAGGAGAGAAGGGAGACAGGGAAGGGGGACGTGTGTGACATGGGAGGCAAGAGAGCGGAAGAAGGGAGCCCCACCCTCACAATCTGTCACAGGCCAAGGGGTTCCTGGGCTGACAGCCCAGCCTGGAGGGTGACACCTGGGTGTAGAGGATCAAGGGCCCCACCCTGGGCTGTACCCCGCTAGGTCCTAGCTGCCTGCACCGCTTAGTCCTGGCTCTGCCCTCCATCCTCCACCCCGAGCTGAACTCTGCACCCAGAGCAGGGCCGTTAAGGCCCGATAGGACCTGTTTTTTGCAGCTAACATACAAAACTCCAATAGCTCCAGCTGAAATGGATTTTTAAAAGTGTCATTTTATGGAGAATTTTACTTTCCATCTTGTTGTTTATTAGGCTCTTAAAGGGAAAGCTTGTAATGCATCCATTGATCGAAATACCAATTGAATAGATGTGAACGCATAAAACAGCCCCAGCCCCTCACGATGGAGCTGTTGCAATTGCCCTGGAGGCAGCGCTGTTAGGGCCTCCTGGCAGCCCCCCTGCTGGCCAGGGGCGCTCTGGGGAGAGACAGAGCAGGGGTCCCTCAGGCAGCTGCAGTGCCCTCAGTGATGAGGCCTTCAGCTGGCCGCAGGAGCCTGTCCTGGCTACAGCTCCACTCAGCCGCCCGCCCTACCCCACGCCCACCTTCCAGGGTGGTCCTGGCCTTGCTGTGCACCCACAGGGTCACACAGCCCTCTGGGCTCAGCAAGCACAGGCCCTTAGCCCACCTGCCCACTACGAGAAGGTGTGCCCTGGAGAGCTGAGCTGGGGTAGGGAGCTGGCTGCAAGGTGGATGGCCCCAGCTGGGCGTCGTGCCCTGAGCTGGCTGTGGGCCACATTCTGGAGGAGCCCATCATGTACTTGGAGGAGGGCCCTGTGGCTCTGGTGGCCACAGTTGTCATGCAGCCTGCACCTATGAGCCCCTTTCCCCAGATCCCTGTGGAGCCCGTGCTCGTGTTCCCTCTGTCAGGTCAGCTTTCTGGCTGCCTTCACCTCCCACCCTGCGGGCCCTCCCATTCAGGCCCTTCACCTGAGGACCTCCGTCTCCCACCCCAGTACCCAAACCACCCAACATTGCCTGGCGGTGCTCCTGAGGCAAGAGACCCCATCCTGTGCTGGCTTGGGGCTGGGAGCGTCTGGGAGAGACCTGACTTCCACTCTGGGGGCACAGTGGACATGGGAGTGGGCCAGGGCCAGGCGGCGCCTGTCAGCATTTCCATGGAAAGCCCACTTAAGCAGTTTGCAGCCTGTCACGGTGGCAGCTGAGCCTGACCTACTTGGGATGCGCTGTGCAGAGCTGCCTCCCCCGGGCGCTCCACTTTTGCTGACCGCGCACCACGGCTGAGCTTGCCTTGGAGCTTCGCACAATTGTGCTCATTTCCTGAAAAATGCTTCCCTGGTTGTTTTCTCTGCTCCCCAGCCAGACCGCCCACCTCCTGCACAGTCCCCATGGCCATGTACTGCCCCTGCCCCAATGATGGGGGTCAGAGGTCGAGTTCCAGTGTTGGGCCTGCTGAGCCCCTTGACCAGTGACCACACCTGTGGGCCTCCCCCTTGCTCACCTCTGGCCCTCTGTCTACCCATTGCACTCGAGCCGAGGGTCTTTCCATGTATAAGTGCCTGGCTGTTCCCTCTGTGTGGTATCTGTGTGCTCAGGACCCACCTTCTCTGACCCCCACTCTGTTCTTGGGAAGCCCCTGCTGCCCTGTCTCCCCACCTACCCAGATGTCCTCTCTGTCTCTTACCTGACACCACTCCCGAGAGGACTCCAGTGTGTGGGACCCAGGGCAGCCCCTTGGCCCCTCCCTCCAGCACAGATTGACAGAGCCACACACATGGCATGGTCATAGGCCAGGGGGCGCAGCAGTGAACCTCCCAGCAGAAATGGCCCCTGCCCCAGGGTGCTCCGAGGTGTGACATAGCACAGAGCCAAGGCCTGGCCGTGACAGCTACCTGGGGTTGGGGGAGGCTCCCTGAGGACCTGATGTCTTGAGCTTAGTCCTGGGGTAACCCAGGTAACAGGCAGAGGGCCGCCATGTGCACAGGCCCCGCAGGAGGAGCCATGCTCCTGGAGCCGTGCTCCAGAAAGCAGAACTTTTCCATTGGTGGTGGTTTTGGCTGGAGTGAGGAGTGTGGGGGCAGTGGCTGGCAAGGGCCTGGAACTATCTGCAGGGTTTCCTGCTGACTGGGGAGAACCATGGGGAGCCACTGCAGGGTGCTCAGTGAAGTGGGGAGGGACCCCACCAGGGAGCTGTGAGCAAGGCCAGGGACTCCAGCCTTTATCTGGGGCCAACAGAGCAGACTGGCTCAGGTGAGATGTACTCCTGGAGACTGAGGTCTGGGTCTCTGTAGGGGAGGGGCCTGTGCTCACAGGCTGGTGAGGGTCGCCAGGGAGGGGAGAGGTCTGAGAGGGAAGGTGGGGAGGAGCCCACAGGGGCTGGAGTCAGCCTCCCTGAAGGGGTCGGGAAGAGCCTGCCAGCAAAACACCTATGTGCCTAGGCAGGCTCCCTGTGAGGATGGCCATTAGTTCCTGCCAGTGACTCCTGTCTGGGGCGAGGTCTCTGGTCCTGCACTCAGGCTGTACCCAGCCTTTGTGCAGCCTCTGGGCCTGGCATTGTCTCCAGGGAAGGGTCCATCTCACCCTCTCTGGGTCCACGTGGCCTGTGTTGTAGAAAGCGTGAGGATTGAATAAGCTGGACTGGAGGGCTGGGGTTCCCTCAGCTCCAGCATGGATCTTACCCAATTGCACACACAGTCTTACCAGGCAGTGACAGCCAAAGCTAAGCCAGAGGGCTGTGCAGGTGGCCTGAGGCAGTATTTATTTAAAGGCACCCTTGGGCCTGGCACGGAGACCCAGGCGTGCTGGGTATAGCTTCCAGTGAGATTTGCCCTGGTTGGGCCTCCAGAGGCCAGGGCTGCTAGGGTCTCTAGGACAGACCTCTTCCCCTGCCCTCGCCCATCTGCTCCTGAATTTGCCCTTGGTCAGGAGCAGACCATTCCCTGGGTCTTCACCTGACATGCCACAGGTGGGCCTCTTGTCCTCAGCCTAGGGTCTGGGGCACTAAGGAGGCAGGCCTGCCTGGAGCACAGCACTTACCTTGAGCCCTCGGGAGGGGCTGCTTTTTGTCAGATTCTGTCACTGGGCTGGGCAGGGTGCTTGTGCCCACGTGCATCCAGGAGCTTTTGGCCTGTCTGCTGCACGTGTGCATACCCGTGCCGCTGGCTGCGAAGACATGTATGTAGCCTCAGATGCCTTGGGCGGACCCATCTCAGCCACGAGGCCTGAGAGCAGACCCGAGGCAGGGAGACACACGGGCCTGCTCCGGGCTACATCCATGGGGCGCCTAGGGAGGAGGGAGCATGGGTGTCCGGTGTTGGCCTCAAAGCCCTTGGCGGGTGGGGGAGCCCTGGCAGACTGGGCACTCCTGGCCTCTGCCCTTGGTGTGCCCTGCAGTCCGAGGAGGGGCCCCCCCACCCTCTTCTCCGGCTTCTCAGGCAGAGCCTGTGTGTCTTGCCCCAGAGCCTGATGCGCTCTCCCCTTTCTTCTCCCTTGGTTCTTCCTCTTCCAGGCAGACCCGCCCCAGCCCCATCGTCGTTCTCCATCCTGGGCACAGAAAGTCAGAGGGTCCACATGGGCAGAGCCCTTTGGCCAGCCTGGACTGCCTCAGGCCTGGAACTTTCTAGCTGCTCCCCAGGCAGCAGATACAATTTTTCTCCTTAAAACTACTTTTGTGGCGTGTGTGTCTTTCTCCCCATTACCACTGCTTCTCATTTAAAATGTTATCTCCCCCACCCGTCCTTTGTGGCCCCCCCAGTTGGGGGGCCTGCGAGGGGAGGCCCAGCCCTCACCCTGGTGTAGTCAAGGTTATGGTGATAAATCCTGGGGCATTGTCACTTCTATTCGGAGTAAATTGGCTGGCCGCTTTCGGGCAGAAGAAAAGATAATTTGCTGTAGTATTTCAAATGGATTAGAAATGGATTTGAAGGGAAAGTTCATGCCTCCCATTACTAAGGCGAGAAAGAGGACTATCTTAAGGCTCGGTTCCCTCCCCGGCCTTCATTATCCACGCTTAATACCTTTCCTATTTTCCAGCGTTAATGAAATTTCCTGGCGGCCTGGGCCTGCCGGACGGATGGGAGAAGCCTTTAGATCCGAGGCCCCTGTTGTAGAAAAGGAATTACGGGCCCAGCCGTGAGGGCAGGAGTGTTCTCCAGGTCCTTGGCCTGGCTATTATCTCATTAATTTTATCCCCTCTTCCCAATACAGCTCGTTTCCAAAGGCTGTCCTTCCATTAGGGCAATGATCTGCCAGAGTGCTGGGACACCGCAGCAACAAGGGCTGCCAGGGTGCCTTCCTGCCACAGGCCCAAAGTCAGCAGGAGGGGCTCGCAGTGGTGAGGGAAGGATGAAGGTGGTCCTGGCAGGTGCAGGCTGGCCCTTTCCGTGGGCTGGTGGGCCCTTCCCCAACCTGGCCAGCCCTTCCTGAGTTATGAGGGTGTGTCCACCTCCTCCAGGCAGCCCCAGAAGCTTCTCCTACCTAGGCTCCCGGGCTCCTGGCTATGCATGTGGAGGCTGTGGGCCCCAGGCTGTTCCCAGGGACCTGTGTGTGCACAGGCTGTAAGCACAGAGCTGGGCACCAGAGCAGGAGGGCCTCCTGGATGGCCTGTGATCCTCTGTGGTTTCCATCAGACCCAGGGATGTGCTTGGTAGGGTGGGCGAAGGGGAGGTGGAGTGGTTGTGCTCATCCACAAGAATAACTGGGAATAATCAGCAGTGTCTGAGGAAAGAATGTCTGCTGAGAGGTGCCTTGTAGCTATTAAAACAAATCAGGATGGGCAGTAATTAATGGAGTGCACTTCTCTGCATGGGGTGGGCACAGCCGGCTGCAGCACCCAGCCTGCACACAGGGAGGACGTCCCTGAGACCCTGCCCTTAAGGGTGAGCCGTTAATGACCCCAGACTGAGGCTCCTCTGAGCCCAGAGCTGTGGACACAGGCTGTCATGGGGCAAGATGGGACCACCCACTGACATGAACACACTCTGCCCTGAAGCTTCCAGCTCTTTCTGATAGGAGGCCCTGCCAGCCTTCACCCCCGCCTGTCCTGTCCTGTCCTGAGCCTGGCCATCTCTTTCTTTGACTGCCTCGTATAACTTTGATCCTGTGGCTTCACCCGTGTGGCTGCCTATGGGCGTGGTCTGTCTGGCCTCAGCCAGGAGCACATGCCCACAGGTGGGGAGCTTCCCACCCCTCGGAGGGTTGGGCTCTGTGGCTATCTGGGGTCCTGCTTCCTCCCTTTCACCTTCTCAAGCACGTCCTGATGTGTGGGGCGCAGGCAGGGGTGGTACACCCATCTGGTTGCCCACTTGTCCCTCATGCTTCATGGTGTCCAGTGCTATAGACAGAGGGGCTGGGCAGGAGTGGCTGTCCAAGAACGGAGAGCCCCACTCCCAAGGGAAGAGATACCTAACAGGGCTGTCCGTGTTCTCACCAAGTGGCAGCCCCGAATATCTGTTGCAGAGTCCCTTGGGAGGTCTGGGGGATGGCCCTGAGTGGCCACTCGGTGGTGATGGCTAGAGCCTGGCACCTTTATATGCCGGTTCTCTCACCCTCCAGGGATGGGGAGTGGAGGCCTCCTAGAGCCCTGGCCCAGGCTGGTGTACAAAGGGGTAGCTGCCTCCTGGCTGTGAGACTTCTGAGGGCTCTGGGCAGCAGAGGGCTGGAGGCTGAGCCTGTTGGCCTTGGGCTGAGTGCACGGCAGTGGCCACTGTCCTGGACTCAGCTGTCGGTTGTGGGGGTTAGGCTTCAGGGTGAGCTGTGCCCTGTAGACAGTGGCCACAGCTCCTGCGGAGGGTCGAGAGCTACCCCTGAGCCAGCCCCAGGGCTGACGGAGTTTTGCAGCAAGGGTCTGGCACAGGAAAAGACTTCCCCCAAGCCCTGTTCCTCATGCCTCAGCCTTGCCTCACATGGGCCAGGGCACAGGGCAGGCGCCCACTGGACACGCACACACCCTGAGGTTCAGTGAGTGGAGCTGGGGGCCTCAGGTCTGCCAAGAGCCCGGAGGTCTGACTGCCTCCCCAGTGGATACCCACCCCTCCCCACTGACCTGCCCAGATGTGTGCTGTGTGGGGGCAGCTGGCCTGTCTCGCACAGACATACAGTCTGTTGTACTGGGGCTCCTTGGTGGGACTCATTCCCTCCAAGATTGGTGTTTGTAAACTTGAGTTTTAATTAAGGGAAACTGGGTTAAGTGCTTCTGGGCTGCAGCAACTCCTCTGGCTCCCCGCTGGGCGCCTGTACTTATGCTGCAGCCCTGGCCCCGAGCGCCTAGCCCACTCGCACACACTACTTCTCTCCTGGGCCCTCGGAGACTCAGGGCTAGCAAGATGGAGAGGCCAGGGTGCAGAGGGGCTGCAGGGCCGAGGTGGGGGTGCCCCAGAGTAGGGCTGCTCCACCCCAGTACCTCCCCTTCGCTCTGAGTGAGTCCACGGTGAGCAGCCTTGATGGCTGCCACCACCAGAGCTGGTCCATGTGCTGGGACACCCTGAGGCCTGCCTCGTCCCCTCTGCACTTCTCAGACCTCTGGGTAGCCATGGAAGGGTCAATTACTGTCCCAGGTGGAGTTGGACATCCATGTTCTCCACAAGGGAGGGGGCTGCAGGGCTGTGGGGACCTCAACGTGAGCACATCAGAGGCTGTAGAAGGGAGGTGTCATGGCGCTGGGCCCCTGGGACAGGCCCCCTGAGCCGCTGCTGCAGGGGACACCCACAGTAAGGGCCACCCTTGTCACACCCTTGCCCTCCTACTGCTTAGGGCCATCTTTGGGTAGAGGCAATGTGCTCAGGGGCAGCGGGCCCTCATTTGCCCAGGTTTGCCAGTGGGGCACAGTGTGTATGCTCAGTGGTAATAATAGCATTGTACACAGTCTGAGCTGATACAGAATTAAGCTCAATTTGCGTCAATAAATTACTGCTGAAATATGCCCTCTGCAGCCGAGACGTGGCTGGCCTCCACGCTAGGTGCCCCACATCCGGGGGCCTATCCCCTCACCTCAGTGCAACCTGCCTGAGTGACAGCTTGGGGGAGTTTGTCAGCTACTTCAGTGCCCACGTTTGGTGCTGGCCTAACAGCCCGACCTGGGGGCCTATGGCCATTGCCCACTGGCCATCTCTCTAAGTGGGGGCACCTCGGGCCTCCTGGACCTGCTCTGCCCTGGGGCTTCCCTGGGGGTATGAGTGTCTGGCAGGACAGGGCCCAGAGCCTGGCAGGAGAGGAACTGGATGGGAGGGAGGGAGTGGCCAGCCAACCGCCAGGACTGTCCAGCCATGGGCCCACCTTCCTGGCCTGGGTCATCTGCTTGGCTAACCCCAAAGGCTGTCCCCAGGCCTCTTGCAGCCCTTGACCTTGAGGCAACTCCAGTCTTCCCCCAAACAGGTAGGGGTCCATGAGGCCACTCTCCATGTGGTGGATAGAGGAGAGGGCAGGACAAGGGCTTGCAGTAGAGCCTGCTGACCCTACAGTGGCCTGAGACTGGGGTGGCATGTGCTAGGGCAGCGTCCATGACCACCAGCCTTGGTGTAGATGCTTGAGGACCTTCTCCTCACAATGGAACTCCCTTAGAAGCTCCTGCCAGGAGGCCAGGGCCCAGGCGGTCATGTCTTAAGGGTGTGAATGTTGGAGGGGAGGGCTTGTCCCCACCTCGTGTCCTTCAGGGGCTCATGTGGTCCCAACCTGGCTGGTGGAGTTGGGTGTGCCACCTCCTGTGCCTACTGGTTGTTAGGGAACCAGGGGACAGAGGTCTCCTGACTTTGGACATCTGGGGCTGGGCTGATGAGCATTTTCCTGTCTCTGCAGGTCCCTGGTGCTGAACCGCCTGCGCCCTGCCACCCGGGCTGGGAAAACCCAGCCCAGCTCCCCTCGGTGGCAGAGCAGAGGTTACCGCTGCATCGGAGGGGTCCTCTACAGAGTGTCGGCCAACAAGCTCTCGAAGACCTACAGCCGGCCCACTGGCGATGGGGGCAGCAGGCCCCTCCTGCGCGCAGGTAGGGCTCCGCAGGTAGCTTCCAGGAAGCCCTGGGCCTCTTCCGCTCTGGGCTTGCTGCCCAGGGGGTCCTTGTGCTCTCAGGGAGCCTAGCTGAGAGAATGCTTAGCCCAGGAGTTTGTTTTACTCTTCAGTGCTCTCAGAGTCTGGGTGATTGCCCCCAAGGAGGCGACAGGACAGCCAGAGCTGGCAGGCAGGGATGGGGAGACCTCGCAGCTTCCTCATCCCCCAGGGAAGGGGCCGCCTCTCGCTTGGCTGTGCGGCCCTTTCCCGTGTTTTGCTCCTGGACAAAGGAGATGAGCCAGGTATGGTAAGCACAGTGGGTGAGTGAGCACCTGGCACCACAGCGTGATTGCATTGGCCATGCCTCCCAGCCACACCTGGAGGCACCGCCGCCACCATGCCCCCACCATGCCCCCACGGCCTGGGGGGCTAAGGAGAGGGAAATGCTTTGGATTCACTTATTGTGAAAATTAACTAGGAAGCATTTTGATTTCAGTTCCATTTTACCCCCTTCCTTTTCTGTCAAAACAAAAAGGTTGACATTGCAGGTGGCGGTGGGAGAAGAGGCCCGGGCAGGAGAGGAGCTGGGGCACTGGCCAGCTCCTCCCCAGAGGCCCCACCAGGCTCTGCTTCCTGGGCCTCTGCCTGTGGGACTCAGCATGCCCTGCTGCCTTCTTCCAGGTGAGGCACATCGGGCAGCCCAGGAGGCGTGACTGCTCCATCCCCGTGTGCCTCAGTTTCCCCATCTCTTCCTCAGGGAATTGGGCTGTGTGATGGTTCAGGGTCTTTCTGCCTTGGCTTCGGTGTGCTTGCTCAGCGAGGTCACAGGTGCAGAGCACTGGCCGTGCCTTCTTGCAGGGAGACTCAGCACTAGGGGATGCCACCCCTTCGTGTGCCTCTGACCCCATGGCTCAGTAGGCCCATGGCAGCAGCGCCTGTGGTCTGTGGGGCCCCACATGCAGCTGTTGGCGTCGCGGAGTGCAGGGCTCTTGGACCCCTGTTCTGTCCACGGCCATTTCCTGGACAAAGCAGAGTGCCTTCCAGCTGGCTGTGGTGAGCCGGGCCCTCCGCAGAGCTGGCCCCAGCTAGGCTGATAGGGGGGAGGGGGAGCGCAGAGGCTCACAGCCACTTTCAGAGTGATGGCCTCGTTGGCCCGCATGACAGGGCCTGTAGGCAGCCTCTCTGCGGATGCACCTGTTGGCCCCAGCCTGCCCCTGGGCCTCCTTGGCAAAAGTCCCCCACAGCACTGGCTGGCATCACCCATCCATCACCCTCCACCCGCCCCAGCACCTGGTGGCGGACCCAGCAGGCAGGACCCTGCTGTGCTTGTTTGGGGGGTGGACTGGAGCTCACTGGCGGGTGGACAGGATGGACAGGGTGCCCACTCTGTTGGTGTTTCCATGGCCGAGGCATCACAGGGCCACTTGCACTAGAGCAGCCCTACCCGTGTCCATCAGCCCCGGGAAGGCTGGGTGCTGCTTACTCATTCTTAGGTATTCCTCCCTGGTCATGGTGAGACCAACTGTCCTGGCATTTGTGCCATTGGCATCCAGGGACCTAGGAGCAGCAGTGGTTTGGGGCCACCACGGCCCTTGCTGGGATCCTGCCTCGTGCAAGCCACCTCCAGTGGACCCTGACCCAGAGGGGCTATAGGAGGGGAGGCGCCTAGAAGCTGAGAGGAGAGGCGGGTTTGGGCTTTGGCCTCCTTACAGACCTGCAGGCAGCCACACAGGGAGCCCTGGGGAGAGCCAGGCGGTGCCTTGGGGGTGATTGAGTATTCAGGAGGGGCCTGCATTAGGGGCTGGGGGTGCTCCCTCCCTACCTAGCACAGGCCCGCCCTGCCTGAGCAGGAAGCTGTCACGCTTCTCACTGGGGAGGGTGCCTTGCTGAGCACGCTCCCCTCCGAGTGCTGAGCTCCGCAGAAACCAGCCTTCCCACTTATACACACAGCAGAACTCAGAGCAGAGCGAGGATCCAGGCAGTGGGCAGGCTGTCTTGGCCTTCCCCGCCCCTCCTCTTCCCAGCCCTCCAGGCGCTGGGCAGGAGAGGCCTCCTGGAGGGGGTGGGCCGGGGCCCGTGAGGACTCCTCCCAGATAACCTGCCCCTGGAAACTATGCTGCCTTAATTCTGCTGACCGACCTCGGTGGCTGAGGGGCAGTCCTGGGCAGGGCCAGGGAGGTAGAACTTGGAGCACAGACCTCAGGGCAGTCTGTCATGGGCACAAGGCAGAGCCCAAGCCCGCATGGCCCCCTGCCCCAGCTGCCTGGACCCCCATACTGGTGGCTGAGTCCTCACTGTGAGAAAGGCATATTGCTCCCAGCTGTGAGAATGCCCACTGACCAGCGGCCCACTTAGATGAATAGTAATTAAAGATATAAATTTTCTCCTCTGGTGTCAGCGGAACTCTGACTTGGAGGGAAAATGCAGCGGTCCTCATGGGGGGCGGGGGCTCCTCCTCCTCCACTTCACCTCCTTGCTTCTCCAGGACAGCATCAGCCCTGGTTGCTTGGGAGCGAGCCCCTAGCGAGGAGGGCAGGGCTTCCAGACAGGCAGACCTCAGCCTCTGAGCCCTGCAGCCCAGCTCTTCCTTCCTGGGTCCAAGGCCTGACTGCCCAGAGGGCCCTGTCCCAGGACCCTTCCCCACCTGCTTTGGCCAAGGACCTGGTGCATGCAGGCATGCGCTCTGCTGCGTGCCCTGCTGGGTCTGTGATCTCTGTGGGGGGTGGGCGTGGGCAGAAACCACTTGCCAGAGCCAGCAGGCTCTGCCCACGCTGCAGGGCTGCCTCTGAGCCCTGGGTCCCAGAGCAAGGCCCAGTGCATGGTGGCGGGCAGCCTCCTCCTTGCTACTGACTGGTCACCATGTGCCCCTGGGCCTCAGCTCCTCCTTGGTGACCTATGACCTGTGGCCCTGCCCTACGTGCTGCGAGGGCACTCAGAATGGCATGTAAGAGGGCCCTGTCAGCTTCCTCTGTTGCCCCCTCCCAGATGTCCCTGGGGCTCCCCTCTGCTGGGGGGAGCCCAATACCCAGTTTCTGTCTTCTTCCCAAGGGTAATTGTGTGCGAGGGCAGGGCCTAGAGAACTTTGTGCTCTGCAGACCAGGGTTCCGCTTTCCTGGGGAAGGCCAGGCTGGCCCGGGCTCATGGAGCCTCAGGGCCGTGGAAGATGGCGGTGCTGCCTGGCCGCCCCCTCTGACCCCAGAGCCCCAGTGTAGGTGCTGCCTGGGGACTGACAGGGCGTGGGGGCTGCCGGGAGCTGAGCTGGCTGTGTCTATTTTGGGAAGATCCCCGGGAAGTGCAAGTTCTCTGAAGGCTTAGCTCCTCTGCTCCAAGGTTGCTGAGGGTTTTCAGCTGAACTTTTTAGCACCTCTCCCTCTCAGAGGCTTCTTTTCAAGCTAGCTACTTTATGTGCATTTTTTAACACTGCAGAGAATTTGAAAAGGTGCCTCCTGTTCTCATCAAAACTCCCACCGTGAGCTCCACACTGGCAACTGAAGAGCAAAATGTGGGAACGGGAGTAACTCCCCTCACCCCACCCCACTCCACCCTCCGAGGCCGGCCTGGGGGCTGTGGCGTATCAGGCAGACATGAGATGACAGCAGTCCCTGGTGGGAGCAGACGGCGCCACAGCGTCACCGGCAACCTGGGCGACAGCCCAGGGAGCTGTGCTCACCAACAGCTATCAAATTGCACTCTGTCGCCCGTGGGCTGGCAGGTATATGGGCACCACATACCACCTGGACCAGCCTCCACTACCCTCCGCCCCCCAGCTAGTGTCCCCAGCCTCAGAACCAGGACTCCACTGTGGCCTGGGGCTGTCCTGAGTCCCTCTCCTTGTTGGCCCCTTGTGCACTGAGCCTTCTCTCCCACCCCAGAGTCCCCTCTGTCCACCCCATGCCCAAACCACGGCCCTCTGTGTGTTTCGCCACCCCAGGCACCCAGCCAGCCCTACTCATGTCCTGGCTGCCTAGGCCTGGGCCACTGTGTCTAGCGCTCCCCTTCTGTTGGGGGCCCCACTGCTCAGCCCTGGAGCTGCAGGGCAGACACTGGCTGAGAGGCAGCTCCGGCAGGGCAGTGAGGGCGCCAGCCTGGGAGGCGCATGGAGTGTCTGGAGCAGCTAGGGCCTGGCCCTGGGTGGGATGTGGAGAAGGCCCCTGTGCGGTGCCAGGGGATTAGGTTTTGGGCAGGCTGTGTGAAGCGTCACAACACTTGTGTGACCAGTTCTGGATGGTGCTTGGGAGACGGCACCGAGCTGACTGGGCCCTGGGAAAGGCTGCCCTAGGGGAGCAAGGGTGGCCTGCAGTGGGGGCGGCTCAGGGCCAGGCGGCTTGGGGACATCCCCTTTTAAGCCTGGGATGCTTTGTCATCTCCTCGGGTCCCTAGAATTAGTGGGCAATGTCACTTCTGCCTCACTGCCAGATCCATTTCAGCAGCTGCCTGTGGGAAATTGGATCTGGTCTGGGAAGAGTCACATGTTTGCTTGAGGACTTGGGGGCCGTCATGGCCTCCTGAGCAGGCTGTGGCCCTGCCCTGCAACTTGGTCTTGCGGGGTGACCTCATGCCTAAAAGGCTGACGGGCTCTATATTAGTCCAGATGCCCCTCCTGCAGGGTGAGCTCAACTACACAGAACTGTCTGGCCCACCTCCCCTGCCTCCCACCCTGCCAAATCCTAATGGCCCTGCTTGAATGGCCCATCATCCACTCCCTTCCTGTCACCATTGTCCGCTCTGTAAACATCTCCCCTTCCGGCCACGATCAGTGACCTCAGAGAGGCCTTGCCTGCTCTTTGCACTTAGGGTTTTGAGGAACATCCAGAAGGTGACTTCAGAATTTTAAGGAGTGGGCATCCACAGGGTCCACTGGGGCCAGCACAGGTCGCATCAGTACACAGCACCCCACGGAGCCTGGAGTGAGGATTTCAGGCTTTGCAGCCACACACTTGTTTTTTTCTTTTCCTCTTTTACAATCCTTTAAATACATAAAAAACATTCTTGGCTACTACAAAGGCAGGTGGTATTTCTGCATCCCACCCAGGTCACATATCCCTGGGCTTTCTTCCAGGCAGAGGGAGGTGGCACGGAGGCCCCACCACCTGCTATTCCTAGGCCCACCTGCCTTGAAGTGAGCCCACCAGCCAGCAAGCAAGGTGGCCTTGGGGAGCAAGGCTGTCAGACCTGGTTCCTGAGCACTGGCGCTGCACAGCCTGCACCCACACCCCACCTTGGCCTCTCTCCCTGTGCTGATGGGGCAGCAGTGCCCCTCCCTCCACACTGGATCCCTAGAGGGGCCTGGCAGGGGCCCAGCAGGGCATGAGGCTCCACCCGAGAGCAGGACTGGCAGTTTCCTGGAGGGAACAGTGGTGCCTGAGCAGGTAGGGCCCAGGGGCAGGCATGGCGTGACTGTCCTCTCTCCCTGCAGGCAGGTTGGACCCTGTGAGCAGCTGCAGCCGCTCCCTGGCCAGGTACGTCCCTCTGGGCTGGGGTGGGGGAAGGGGGCTGCCTGTCCCTGACACGCAGGCTCACGAACCTCCCCTGTCCACAGCCGTGCCGTGCAGCGCAGCCTGGCCATCGTGCGGCAGGCCAAGCAGCGGCGGCCACAGCAGTACTGCATGTACTACAACCGCTTCGGCAGGTGCAACCACGGCGAGCACTGCCCCTACATCCACGATCCTGAGAAGGTGGCCGTGTGTACCAGGTGCCCTCCCACCCCCACTGCTCCCTGGGTGGGGCCCTGGCCTGGGCTCATCAGCACCCCCCCAACCCAAACCCCCTGGCACTACAGGTTTGTCCGGGGCACATGCAAGAAGACAGACGGGACCTGCCCCTTCTCCCACCATGTCTCCAAGGAGAAGGTGAGTGTGGGGAGTTTTCCCCAGACCTGGGACCACCCCACCCACTACTGCATGCTACCCACCTGAGGAATGGCCCACAGTGCCCTTGGGTTTCCCAGAATGCAGGCCCAGGCTGGGGTCCAGCCAAGTCTTCACCAGCTCTCCAGGCCCGGGATTGGCAAGGGGCAGGGTGAGGCGTGGTGTGTTAGAAGGCTGTGGGTTCCTGCCTAGGGGCTGCAGTGAGCCTGTGATGTTGCACACAGACCGCATGATGGGGCAGAGGCAGGGTCGTGCTAGGTGTGGGCAGAGCTGGGAGTGCTGAGGTCCGGGTCAGCGGCCTTGTCGGGAGGCTGCCCAATGGCCCCTGAGAGCAGGGCCCAGGGTAGGGCTGCACCGAGGTTAGGGGAGGCAGAGGCACACTGCTGTTCCAACAGCTTTTCCCCTTGAGGAACTTGAAAAGAATCAGCATTTTTCTCCCTAATAGAGCTTCTAAACTCTGTTGTGAGCAATTTGGAAATTCACGTCGGGTTTCGGGTTCATTAGCTCCCAGCTCCAAAGCCGGTGCACATTCTGAGCTGTCTAATGTGGACGCCCCGCACCAGCGCCCTGAATTAATGTTATTGTTATTTGTGTGGACGTGGTGGGTGCAAACAAGGTTAATTGAAATGAGAATGCAGTTTCCTCTTGATAACGGCCCTGCTGACAGCTAGGAGGAGCTCCGTTTGGTGTAAGAGTTGGCTTTATTATCCCTTTTTATTAGAGCTAATTTGGGCTCTATATCAAAAGCCACATTAAGGGAATTGTCTGCAGCCGCACCACGCCAGCCCCAAACGGGCCAGCCCCTCTCCCCTGTGTGCTGCAGTTAAAAGACAATTAAAAATAAACTCTTGCACGGTAAATCACCCTTTGTTTCTTTGCTTTCTCCCTCCTTCCCTCCTCAGCCTCTCTCCCCCACCTCCCCACTGCAGCCCCTGTGTGGGTCCTCTGACATGCCTGTGGGGGTGCGGTAAGGACCCCAGCCCCGGAGTATGGGCTAGCGGGGATCACCTGGGAACCAGTGGGCTGCAGTGGGGTGCTGGTGGGATGAGTCCACAGAGGAGGGAGGAGGAGGGGTACACTCCCCCAGAGGCCCCTGAGGAAGGGGGTGGTCTTTGTGTGAGCTTGTGGCCAGTGGGACCAGAGGGCCTGATGGAGGGACAGCATTCATTCTGAAGGGCCCTGGGAGAGGGGTCACCTGGAAAGGTGGTGACTGCAGAGGTGAGGGTGGGTGAAATAGGAGCACCCCTGCTGGCCCCAGACCTCAGGCTCCCCCATCAGGGAAGAGGTGGGTGGCAGCTCTCTTTCCTTCCCAGCTAGCTTACTGGGGCTGCACAGCCCTGCTCAGGCTGCCCACTCCATGTCCCCCACTAGCTGTCTCCTGTGGCCACCTACTAATGGGTGGGGCCAGGGTCCCCCTGCCCAGCCTCCACAGGGCTAGCCTGTGGTCACTGCACAGACTAGGACTGCTTCAGGGTATCTCCCTGCCTATTCAGCATCCACCACCCAGGCTTTCCCAGACACTCAGGTCTCCAGCCCACGGACACTGTCAGGTGCCTGTGTGTGAGGCAGTTGGAAAATCTGCTGGCTCTCCAGGCCCCATAGACCATTGCCCACCTAGAGCCTCTATGCTTTGCTTCCCCCTACCTGCAAGCCCTGCTTTTCTAGATACCACAGTGGCTCAGTGGCTGGAAACCTGGCAGGCTCAGAGCACGTGATGGCATATTTGGGCCCAAGCCACCCTGCAGGGCTGGGGCCAGCCCTACCTCAGTTTCCTCATCTGGACTGTGCAAGGGCAGATGTGCTCTGCCAGTGTGACCATGTCTTCAAGGAAACCCAGGGGTCTGATTTTGGGATGGGCAGCCCCCAGCTGGCCTGGTCCCAGGTGCCCTTGGCCCCTGACACCTATGCTCCTGCTGGCCAGTAGTACATCCATTTCCTTCCAGGACAGGGCCCCAGTGAGGGCTCCAGCCATAGTCTCTGTGTGGCTCACGTGCACTGTGCTCTTACCTGTGAAGTGGGTCAGACCTGATGAGGGCTCTCGGGGGCCAGGTGCAGTAGCACCACCCACAGCACACGGAGAAACTGCAGGGGTCCACTAGCCCTCACATCCTGTCTCCCCCCTAGATGCCTGTCTGCTCCTACTTCCTGAAGGGGATTTGCAACAACAGCGACTGTCCCTACAGCCATGTCTACGTGTCCCGGAAAGCAGAGGTCTGCACTGACTTCCTCAAAGGCTACTGCCCACTGGGCGCGCAGGTGAGGGGGCCTGGGCAGGGTGGCTCCAGCCCCCAGCTGGGGTGCCATGCTCCTCCGCGTGCTCCCTGGAGCTTGGTGACCCCAAGGTGGCCGTGGTGGAAGCGGGCTGGCATGGTGGGAATTAGGGAACTGGGTCTCGGGGTCTCTGCTTTGCAGTGGTTGTCCTGGCCTGTGTGTGTCAGGAGTGCTGTGGAGGAGATTCCCAAAGGCTGAGCAAAACTCCTTCCCTCCGAATGGCCGCCCTGCCTGTCATCCCCCATGCAGGTGCTCCGTCCCTGTGCAGAGCCCTCCCTCAGAGCTTCCTGCCTGCTCCTCCCTAGGCCCCTCCCCTTTACCCCCCCTAGGGCTGCTGGAGCAGTGGGAGGCTTAATGTGCTGATATGACCCTGGGCTGGGGACCCCTGTGTGGGTCTCTTCAGTTCCTGGCACCCCAAGAGGAGCCAACTTACTAGCCCAGGGGCCTGCTGTTCCCCTGTCCCCAAACCCTTATGAATGAGACCTGGCCTCAGTGACCTGCAGTCTGGATTGGGAACCAGGACTGGGGCTGCTCAGTGAAGTCAAGGACACCAGGCCCCTCTACAGGTGCCCAGGGCATCAGGGCATCAGGGCTGGGCCTGAAGCAGGTTCAGTGCAGGGCAAGCTGCAGGCCACCAGGTCTTAGGCTTGCTTAGGGGCCCCCATGGATGCAGGCCCACACGCCTCCCTTCCTTGCCGCCTTGGCCGTCGCTGTCTCTGCAGACGTGGGGACTGGCTGCGAGCTGACGGGTCACCCTGCAGGGCGCCCAGAGCCCAGGCGGGCAGGCCCTTCCCAGAGAGGCGTGGCCCAGGTGGCGTTGGGGGCAGGACCGAGGCTGTGGATGATCATTGTAAAGCTATTCCAACTTAAACAAAAATATCACAGCGATACTTGAGTTCTGCTTCTGTTAGTGGAAGTGCTTACTGCGTCCGTTTCGGCGTGTGGGTGCTGCGTGGCTTCCACATGATGGATAGCAGCTTGTAATTATATATGGGAAAGCGCTGAGCAGGCCGGATCATGGGAGGGGAGGCAGCGGCCTGGCCCAGCGAGGGTTAACTTTATTCTCTAAATAATATAAAAAGTGCTGAGTCGTCAGCTTGCTCCCAAAGTAGAAGTCCTCAAACGGGCCCCAGAGAGTTTATAATATTCCACTGAATCAAGTGAAATTGTTAACCTTGCTTCATAAAGCCATGGCTTGTTAAAGAGGCGCGCCACCTTTTCTTGTGAATAATTTAGACTGGGAGTAAATCTCTGCTCCTTCCCCTTTTCTGCCATGAGGCTACTGCAGACCTGCGGCTGCTCACCTCCTTCCTTTAGCTCAGGACACTCAGAGAGCTCCGGTGGCCTTCTTCAGGACATGGCCCCTTTGGGCTCCCGTCATCAGGCCATGTGTTTCTCCTCATCCCTGGCAGCAGTCCACTGCCCTCCTGGGCGAGTGGTGGGCTCCCCTTGGTCACTGGACGTGGTTGTCTTCTGCTCTGATTAACGCTGATGTTGTGGGACACACTTTGACTCAGAAAAGCCCCCTTGCCCTCTCTGTGGCTTTAGTAGCTACTGATGTCTCTTACCTGTCACACGGCGAGGCCCTCATCCCTTCCACGCTCTCTGGTGGCTCTCCAAGGAGGAGCTTCCTCTCTTGGCCCTCCACGCGTGCAGTGGTGGCTGGGATCCCTTCAGTGCTCAGTGGGTTCCTGCCGGTTGTGTCCCACCCACTGTAATGCTCAGGGGCCCCTGATATGCCTTTTGGCCATGTCCTTGCTTCTTGGTGGATCTGGGGGCCACAGGCTCACCTCTCTCGCCCTGCAGTGGCCACTCTGCCCAGGAGCCAGCTCCTTCCCATTGTGTTTGAAATTCGAGGTCTGGGCACTGGGTGCTCATCACAGCTGGGGTGTCACTGGTCTCAGCCTTCCCGGAAATACCCTGTACGTCACAATCCCATGGCCACAGCTGTACTGAAGCCACAGGTTCACCGTGACGTGCCTGATGTAGCCCCGGGCCCTGTGCACTTGCCCTGTTCTGCTCTGTGGACTCCCTTACCTTCTGCTCCCCAGACGCATAGGGCTCCACCAGCTTGAAGGGCTTCCAGCAGTGAGCTGAGTGGCTGGGCATCCCCCCTGTCCGTGGCTGCTCCCGTGCCCAGCCTCATCCTGCCTCACAGAAGCTCTTAGCCTTCTGAAAGTTTTCTTCCATTTCTGCACCACAGACAGCCCCAGCCACCACTTCCTGAGTTCGCCCTTGGCTTTCTCCATAGGCCGAAATCCTTCTTGTCACGGGTACACAGTCCTTCCATTTTTTGCTCTGTGGTCTGGCACCCAGGATCTGCACCCATGAGGCCATGGGGCCCTCCTCCATCTTCTCCAGTGTAGCTCTAGAGTGAGGGGCGCAGATGCCAGTCCATCCCCATCCCTGTCACTTGTGGCTGTGACCCCTCTGGCCCTCGGTTTCCTTTTGTGTAAAATTTGGATCAGGGTAGTACCTACCACGTGGGGAATGGAACAGTGAAAGTAGTTGTTGGTCTTGGGCCTTGGGATGAGGGAGACTCCACAGGTCAGCTGCTCAGCCAGTAGTGGTGGAGGTAGAGCCCCAGCTAGATTTTCTCCGCACATTGGGCCCTTCCCCCAAATCCCTTACGCAACTGGCCATTCTTTCCTCTGATTTGTGAAAAAAAGAAAAAAAGCCAGCTTTATTGAGGTATAATTTACATATCATATAGTTCATCCACTGCAGGTATATTACTCGGTGGCTTTTAGAGACTTTACAAAGTTGCACAGCCCTAACCGCACCCCGGCTGCAGGACATGTGCCCCACTGCAGCATGCCCCCCGCCTCTGCCCCTAAAGCCGCAGGCCACACTCGCCTAATCTGTTTCTGTAAACCTGGCTCTGGGCATTTCATACGTTAGAATTCTGCAGTGCACAAACTTGCATCTGGCTTCTTTGATTTCATATGTTTGGAGGGTCATCGTGTTGTGACCTATATGGTGGCTCAGTGCTCCACTGTGCGGAGAGACCACATTCCGCTGATCAGGTCCTCAGCACATGGACATTTGGACTGTTGCCATCTTGGGGCTGCATTGAATAATCCTGCTATGAGCATTGTGTGTAAGTCTTCGTGTGAACATGAGCTTTTGTTTCTCTTGGGTGGGAACGTAGGAGTGGACTTCTTGGGTTGCACCTGTAGGTCCAGCTGCCTGTCTCCAGTGTGGCTGCGGCATGTTGCGTTTCCACCAGGCGTGAGCGACGGTTTCATCTCGCCACATCTTTGCCAGCACTTGTCACTATCTGTCACTTTGACCTGCTGTTATGGTGGGAGTGAGGTGATCTTTGTGGCTTTATTTGCATTTTCTCACCAGCTAATGCTATGAAGCACTTCGTGCGGCCATTCCTATGTCTTCCTTTTCAACAGCTGTATGGATGTAAAATTCACACACTATACAATTCACCCACCAAGGTGTATAATACAATGGTTTTTGGTGTATTGCACTATTAAGTCTTTCAATTGTGGTAAAGTAAATATAACAAAATTTGCCACATTAAGTGTATACAGTTCAGTGGCATTAATTATATTCACAGTATTGTGTAACCATCCCCACTGTCTATTTCCAAAACTTCTTCATCACCCAGACAGAAACTATAAACCTTAGGAATCACTCCCCATTCTCCCGCCCCAATTGCTGGTCTACATTTTTGTCTCAGTGAATTTGCCCATTCTACGTACTTCATGTGAGTGGGATCGTACAGTGTTGTCCTTCCATGTCGGGCTTCCTTCACTGAACATCATGTTTTCCAGGTCCATCCCTGTTACAGTAGGTGCCAGGGCTCCATTCCTTTCATGGCTGAGTGACATCCCATTGTGCCTCTGGACCACACTGTGTATCCATCGGTCCGGCAGTGGACACTTGGGCGGTGCCTTCTGGACGCCGTGCCCAATGCTGCTGTGAACATTGACAAACACAGTATCTGCTCGAGCCACCGCTTTCACTTCCTTTGGATAGCTATCAAGGAGTGGAATTGCTGGATTATATGGTAATTCTGTAGTTAGCCTTCTGAGGAACCATCAAATTTTTCAGTATTCGTTGTACTGTTTTAACATTCCTACTAGCAGTGTATAGTGGGTCCAGTTTCTCCATGTCCTCGCCAACACATTTTTCTTTTTTCTTACTTTGCTTTTTTTGGAGCCATGTTAGTGAATGGTGTCTCATTGCAGATGTGATTTGCATTTCCCCAAAGGCTGATGTTGAGCATCTTTTCACGTGCTCATTGGTAATATCTTCTTTGGGGAAATGTCTGTTCAAGTCCTTTGCCTATATTTGAGTTGGGCTATTTGTAGTTTTTTTTTTTGTTGAATTATAGAAGTTCTTTATATGTCCTGGAAAGTAACCTTTTATCAGAGATACAACTTGTGTGTATTTTCTCTCATTCTGTTGGTTGTCTTTTTATTTATTTATTTATTTTATTAAGGTATTATTGATGTACACTCTTATAAAGGTTTCGCATGAAAAAACAATGTGGTTACTACATTTACCCATATTATCAAGTCCCCACCCGTACCGCAATGCAGTCACTGTCCATTAGTGCAGCAAGATGCCACAGATTCACTATGTGCCTTCTCTGTGCTATACTGTTTTCCCGTGATCCCCCACACCATGTGTACTAAACATAATACCCCTCAGTCCCCGTCTCCCTCCCTCCCCGCCCACCCTCCCACACCCCTCCCCTTTGGTAACCACTAGTTCCTTCTTGGGGTCTCTGAGTCTGCTGCTGTTTTGTTCCTTCAGTTTTGCTTCGTTGTTACACTCCACAAATGAGGGAAATCATTTGACACTTGTCTGCCTGGCTTATTTCACTGAGCATAATGTCCTCCAACTCCATCCATGTTCTTGCAAATGGTAGAATTTGTTTTCTTCTTATGGCTGAATAGTATTCCATTGTGTATATTTACCACATCTTCTTTATCCAGTCATCTACTGATGGACACTTAGATTGCTTCCATGTCTTGGCTATTGTAAAAAGTGCTGCGATAAACAGGGGTGCATATGTCTTCTTTAATCTGAGAAGTTGTATTCTTTGAAGGAGTGGGATTCCCGGTCAGATGGTATTTCTATTTATAGTTTTTGAGGAACCTCCATACTGCTTTCCACAATGGTTGAACTAGCTTACATTCCCACCAGCAGTGTAGGAGGGTTCCCCTTTCTCCGCATCCTTGCCAGCATTTGTTGTTCTTAGTCTTTTTCGATGCTGGCCATCCTTACTGGTGTGAGGTGATATCGTGCTGTGGTTTTAATTTGTATTTCCCTGATAATTAGTGATGTGGAGCATCTTTTCATGTGTCTGTTGGCCATCTGAATTTCTTCTTTGAAGAACTGTCTCTTCATATCCTCTGCCCATTTGTTATTCGGGTTATTTGCTTTTTGGGTGTTGAGGTGCATAAGCTCTTTATATATTTTGGATGTTAACTCCTTGTCGGATATGTCATTTACAAATATATTCTCCCATACTGTAGGATGCCTTTTTGTTCTGTTGATGGTGTCCTTTGCTGTACAGAAACTTTTTAGTTTGATGTAGTCCCATGAGTTCATTTCTGCTTTTGTTTCCCTTGCCCGAGGAGATGCGTTCAGGAAGAAGTTGCTCATGCTCATATTCAGGAGATGTTTGCCTATGTTGTCTTCTAAGAGTTTTACTGTTGTCTTTTCACTGTTTTGATATTAGTCTACTTTGATGCACAAAAATTTTTCATTTTGATTAAGTGCAATTTATTTTTTCTTCTGTGATTTTGGTATCATATCTAAGACGTACTTGTGAATTCTAATATCTGAAGTTTTTCCCTGTGTTTTCTTATGAGTATTGTAATTTTAGCTCTTAAGTTGTGGTCTTTCATCCATTTTGAGTTAGTTTTTGTATATGGTGTTCATTCTTTTGTGTGTGGGTAGCCAATTTTCTCATCACCATTTGTTGAAAAGACTGTGCCTCCCCCATTGAATGTTCATGGCACCTTTGTCAAAAATCAGTTGACCACAGACTCCAAGAAGGAAGTAATGGTTACCAAAGAGGAGGGGTGAGGAAGGATGAGTGGGGAGGGAGGGAGAAGGGGATTGTGGGGTATCATGACTGGTGCACATGGTGTAGGGGGGTCACGGGGATGACAGTGTAGCTCAGAGAAGACAAATAGAGACCCTGTGGCATCTTACTGCACTGATGGACAGTGACTACAATGGAGTATTGGGGGGGACTCGATAATAAGGGTGAATGTAGTAACCACACTGTTTTTCTTGTGAAACCTTCATAAGAGTGTATATCAATGATACTTTAATAAAAAAAAAAAAAGATCAGTTGACCATATATGTGATGGTTAATTTCTTGGTTTCTTTTTCTATTCCACTGGTCTATATATATGTCTGTCCTCAAACCAGTATTTTGATTACTGTAGCTTTATAATAAGTTTTGAAATCCAGAAATGCAGATCCTTCAACTTTGTTCTTTTCAAGACTATTTTGACTATTGGGTCCCTTGAGATTCCATATGAATTTCAGGATGTTTTTCTATTTCTGTAAAAAACAAAACAAAAACAAGGCCTTTGCGGTTTTGTTAGGGATTGCATTGAATCTGTAGATCACTTTCAATAACATTGGCAGTTTAAAAATACTAAATTTTCTAATTCATGAATGTGGGATGTCTTTTTTGTTGTTGAGGTATCATTGATGTACACTCTTATGAAGTTTTCACAAGAAAAACAATGTGGTTACTACATTCACCCTTATTATCTAGTCCCCCCGATACCCCATTGCAGTCACTGTCCATCAGTGTAGTAAGATGCCACAGTCACTATTATTCTTCTCTGAGTTACACTGTCTTTCCTATGACCCCACACACACCATGTGCACCAATCATAATACACCTCAGTCCCCTTCTCCCTCTCTCCCCACCTGCCCTTCCCCACCCCTCCCCTTTGGTAACCACTAGTTGCTTCCTGGAGTCTGTGAGTCCGCTGCTGTTTGTTCCTTCAGTTTTGCTTCATTGTTATACTCCACAGATGAGTGAAATCATTTGGTACTTGTCTTTCTCTGCCTGGCTTATTTCACTGAGCATAATACCCTCTAGCTCCATCCATGTTGTTGTAAATGGTAGGATCTGTTTTCTTCTTATGGCTGAATAATATTCCATTGTGTATATGTACCACATCTTCTTTATCCATTCATCTACTGATGGACACTTAGGTTGCTTCCATATCTTGGCTGTTGTAAATAGTCGAAGTGTTGTATTTTCATTCAGTTCTGGTATGTTTGTTTTGTTCTGGTTTTAATTTCCCTGGAGACTTCCTCTTGGGCCCATGGATTATTTTAGAAGTGTGCTATTTGGTTTCCAAATCTTTCAAATTGGCAGATTTTCCTGTTATCTTTCTGTCATTGATTTCTAGTTTGAGTCCATCATGGTAAAGAGTATACTCCATATGATTTTAATTTGTAACGATGTCTTGAGGTTTGTTTTATGGCCTAAAATATATGATCTATCTTGGTATATGTTCCATGGTCACTTGAAAAGAATATATGTTCCACTTGTTGGATGGAGTGTTTTATAAATGTTGATTGGATTTTTCTGGTTAAAAACACTTTTGAATTCTTCTGTATCCGTGCTGATTTTCTGTTTAATTATTTGATCAATTGTTGAGAGATGTGTGTTGAAGTACCCAACTGTAATTATGGATTTCTCTCTCCTTTCATATCTATCAATTTTACTTCACTTATTTTATCACTCTTTTATTTGGTACTTGTAAATTTAAGATGAGTATGTCTTCTTGATGGAGTCACCCTTTTATCGGTATAAATTGTCCCTCTTTGGCAATTTTATTTATTCTTAAGTTTTCTTTATCTGATATTAATGTAGCCACTTCTCTCTTTTGATCAGTGTTTGAATAATATATCTTTTTCTCTTTTTCTTTCAACTTATCTATAGCATTATATTTGAAGTGACTTTCTTATAGACAACAGATAGTTGGGTCATATTTTTAAATTTACTCTTCCAGTCTCAGTCTTTGATATATTTAGGTCATTTACATTTAATGTAATTATTGCTATATTACAGCTTAAGTCTGCAATTTGACTTCTACTAGTTCCATTTTTCATTTCTTTTTCCTGCCTTCTATGGGTTACTTGAACAGTATTTAGAATTTTATTTTGGTTTATCCATAGTGTTTTTGAGTGTGTATTGTATGTTTAGTTTTTTAGTGGTTACACTAGGGATTTCATTATATAGCCTAACTTATCACCATCTACTGCTGTTGTCATTTTACAGTTCAGTGTAGAAACCTCAATGTTCCTTTATGTTCCTTCCCCCTCCCCCACCTATAATTGCCGTGAATATCCCCTCTACAGACATTTAGAACCACAACAGACACTGTGATAATTTTTGCTTCAACGATCAAACATTATTTAGGAAACTTAAGAGAAGGAAAGTCATGTTTTGGTTATCTTGGTCTTCCTTACTATTGGTCCAGGGTTTTGTCTTTTACTATTTCCCTCTGTTTAGAGAACTTCCTTTAGCCACTTTTAGGGCAAGTCTGCTAGTGACAAATTCTCATAGTTTTCCTTCATCTAAGAATATCTGGATTTCCTCTATATTCTTGAAGAGTATTTCTGCTGCATGTAGAATCCTGAGTTGATAGTTCTCCCTTTCAGCACTTGCAAGTGTACCACTCCCTCTGGCCTCTGTGGTATCTAAGGAGAAATCCACTGTCATTTTAACTTTTCCTCCATAGGTGGTGTCATTTCTCTCTGGCTGTGTGAAAGATTATTTCTAAGTTTGACTGTGATGCAGTTTTTGGTGGATTTCTTTGGTTTTCCTGTTTGGGGTTTGTTCAACTTCTTGGTTTCATAGGCCTATGTTTTCAGCCAAGTGTGGGGGCTTTTCAGCCATTATTTCTCTTGTTCTTTTTCCTCTCCTGTGACTCGGGTTGCATGAATGTTGGGTCTGTGGTGTATTCCCACAGATCCTGGAGGTGCAGTCATTTATTTTAAGTTTGTTGGTTCTCTGCCGCTAAGATTGGTTATTTTCTATTATTCTGTCTTCTAGTTCACTGATTGTTTGCTCTGTGACCTCCATTCTGCTGTTGAGCCCAAATATTGAGTTTTAGATATCGCTGTATTTTTCAGTTCTAAGCCTGCCATCTGTTTCTACCTTATATCCTTGCTCACGTCATTGAGACTTTCCGTTTCGGAGCTTCAGGCCTATTTGTCATTGCTTCTTGAAATGTATTTATGACCGTTTTAAAATCCTTGTCGATACTGTTCTGCTATGTCTCTGTGCTTACCGCAGGGAGCACTGCATGACAGATGTAATTGTTGAACCACTATGTTGAACACCTGAAACCAGTATAATACTGTATATCAACTGTACTTTAGTTTTTAAAAAGGACAAAAAAAATAAGTAAAGTTTTTGTCAGGTAACTCCAGCATCTGTGCCGTCTCATGTCAGCACGTGTTGTGTTGATCATCTAGAATTCCATTCAGTTTGAGGTCTTCTTGTCGGAATGATGAGTCATCTTCTGTTGGAAGCTGAACGCTGGCTGCCATAAGAATCTGGATCTTATTTAAACCTTCTGGCCCTTGCCTGGCACTACCCCAGCAGGGTTAGAGTGGGGAGGGAAACCAGAGGTCAAGGCTTTGCCCTCCGTCTCTGCTGGACGGGTGGGCTGGGGCCCTGTGTTCCGATGTATCGGCTGGAGTAGGCCATTTCTTACCTGAGTTTTCTGGCTGGCTGGGCTGCCCCTTACACGTACCTTTTGACACTTCCAGGTTGCCAGCTTCTTCTTCACCAAGTCAGGGATGACAAGGAAGAAGAAAGTTCTAGGGACCCTCCCACCACATTACCTGTCGGGTCCCGGGTTCCTGGCAGTCTGGCTTCTGCCTGCCTTTCAGAGTCATCTTAGGTTGTCATATGTACTTAGTATACTTAACGTTTTAGTGTCCTTAGTGGAGGAAATGTCTGCTCCTGTTTCTTTTAATCCTAATTTTGGCTTATTTTTCCCTAGAAATTGACTTATTTTATATACATTTTCAATGTATTGGTGGGTAGGTGTGTGTGTAACTTTCCCTTCCGATTCTCAAGGTTTTTAACCTTTTTCATCTGTATCTAATTTGAATTTTTTTGCTTTTTCTCTGGGTTATCTTATCAGAGGCTTGTCCATCTCACTGTCCTCTTAAAACATATCCCACCAGGGATCGGCTCCTGTCACCACCGGGCTCCAGCCCTCCAGTGGGTCCTGATGCCCTGGGAACGGATCCAGCCTGGCACCTGGACTTTGAGGGGTCCCAGTCCCCACTGCCCACCTCGCTGCCTCTCTGTGGGCTCGGTTACCACCCAGGGCCCAGCACAGAGTGCTTGTCATTTATTATGTTTAGTAAACTTTTTATTCTGTGATAATTGCAAGATTTACTGAAAAGGTGCAAAGATAACGCAGTTTCCCATACACCCTTCAGCTAGTCTCCCCTCCTGTTCATGTTTTTTATAACCATAACTAGTATCAAATTTTCGAAACTGAAAAATTAACATTGGTACATTACTACCAACTTCAGGTTTATTTGGCTTTTACCTGGTTTTCCACTAATTCTGGATTTCTGTTCAAGAGTATCACATCACATTCAGTTGCCAGTTTTGGAATGAATGAGGCAGCCACTCAGGTGGATAAGGACAGACTTGTTCAAGTAGCATGTGGGAGGGAGAGAGGCTGGGCACAGGCAGGAGGCGAGGCGGTGAGGGAGGAGTCCTGAGACCCTTCCAGAGTGGCCAAGGGGGCGGCTGTGGTGGTGGGGAGTAGGAAGCCGGTGAGTGACCGGAGATGGAGAACACTGAGGGCCGCCCTAGCGGAGTGGAGGTCCTGCTGGCATTGGAGGGTGGGAGGGAGGAGTGGTGTGGGAGCCTCTGTGTAGGGGGCTGGCTGAGGACGGGGCTGAGCTGGCAGGACCAGCTGAGCAGGAAGGCCGGAGGCTCCTGGGCTGCACCAGTACCGCAGGCTGCTAAGGACAAGTAGGTGGAAGATTCTGGCCTGTTCTTGGCCAAGGAAGAGTGCAGAATGGAGAGATGGCCTGCCCGAGTCCCTGCACCCCCTACACCAGCTCTGCCACGGTCACCACCAGCCCTGTGCAGGCAAGAACGCCGGGCCTGGAACAGGCAGCCAGAGGGGAAGGGCCCTGGGATGGAAGTGGAGACCTGGGAGCCCCAGTGGCTGCAGGGGTGAGCCTGGGGCCGTGGTGCAGTTGGTTCCGTCCCCTCCCAGCTTCAGTCACCCTTGTGGAATGTGTTTCCTGGAGGGCAGGCTGGCATTTGGGGGAACAGTTTCTGCCACAGGATCTGCTGACCCCACTTGGGGACCAGGGCCTCAGAGCATGTAGCAAAGCACAGGCCACAGGTGTGGGGGGTGTGATGTTCCTTGTAGTAGGAAACATGAGGCAGTCGCCAAGCTGTTTGTGCCCATTCACACTCGTGGACCAGCCTCCTTGCCAGCCCTTGATGATGCTCAGCTTTTTTTTCTTTGTGACCATTCCCTGGGGTTTCGTTTAAGTGAGGGTGGGACGTTTTTCCATCGAATCAGTTTTCTCTCACTGGCTAACAGGAAATATATAAGATATAAAACTGAAGTATGGACATAAAAAAATATATGAACATAATATATATATTAATCTTTTGTCAGTCATATAAGTGGTAATATCTTCTTTCAGTTTGTGGTTTAGTCTTTCACTTCTTTGTAGCGTATTTTAAAGAACAGAGGTTCTTAATTTTAATAGAAATCATTCTTTCAGTCTTTCTTTACACTTTGCCCATTTTGTCATATACAGTAAATCCTCCCCTACTGCACATTGCACTCTGTTGCCTTCCACTGCCCTGTAGTCTGATCTTCCTCACGTGGGACTTTCGTCTTCTATCCAGTGGTTCGTGGTTGTGTTGGGCATGAGGTGGGAGTCCAGTCTCATTTTGCCCGGGCGCCTTGTGTTGTGAGGCCCCTTCTCCAGGGATCTGCAGCCCGCTCCCCTGTGAGTCAGGTTTCCATAAACGGGGGCCTGTTTCTGGGCTTTTGGTTCTGTTCATTGTGTGTCCTTGAGCCAGATTATTTGCATTCACAATAATAAAGCAGATTGTTTCACCTTGTTCTTCACAGCTGTCTTAGCTGCTCTTGCCCTTTATTCTTCCAGAAATACATTTTGAATTCAACGTAAGTTTTCTAACATGTTGGATTTTGATTGGGGCTGTCCTGAGTTTGTACCTTAGTTTAGTGAGAATTGTTACCTGTCTCTCCAGTGAGTCTCCTTGCCAACGAACAAGACATCTGTTGCCTGTTATACAGGTGTCTCCTTTGATGTCTTTTAATTAAGTTCTTGCTTATCTTTGCTAGATATATTTCTGTCACTTTTATTATTATTATAAGTAACACTTCTAAATTTCCTCACTGTTCATAGATATATTGACATACAATTTTTTCTTTGATTTTGTTTCCAGCAGCCTTGCTAAACTATATTAGTAACTGTGATAATTTATCCATAGATTTTCTTGGGTTTTCCTATGTAAACAATCATCTTTTGCAAATAATGGCCATTTTTTTTCTTCCTTTGAATTCAGATGAGTTTCATTTCTTTTTCTTGCCTTCCTGCCCTGCCTGTGAGCCCAGTACAGTGTCAGCTAGTGATGGTACTGGCCTTCCAGCCTTTCTCCTTAATGAGCAATGCATTCTAGAAGGTCATTTTTTGTTTTTGTTTTTGTTTTTAGGGGATTATCTCATCATTTATTAATTTTTTTGGTATCATTAATATATAATCACATGAGCAACATTGTAGTTACTAGATTCCCCCCATTATCAAGTCCCCACCACACACCCCATTACAGTCACTGTCCATCAGCATAGTAAGATGCCATAGAGTCACTACTTGTCTTCTCTGAGCTGTACTTCCCCGTGCCCCCCCACCTAAGTTATGTGTGCTGATCGTAATGCCCCTTATTCCCCTTCTCCCTCCCTTCCCACCCACCCTCCACAGTCCCTTTCCCTTTGGCAACTGTTAGTCCATCCTTGGTGTCTGTGAGTCTGCTGCTGTTTTGTTCCTTCAGTTTTTGCTTTGTTCTTATGCTCCACAGATGAGTGAAATCATTTGTTACTTGTCTTTCTCTGCGTGGTTTATTTCACTGAGCATCATACCCTCTAGCTCCATCCATGTTGTTGCAATGGAAGGTTCTTTTGAGAAACCCTTTATATTAAGGTAAGGATGTTGTGTTCCCTTCAATCACTAATTTGCTAAACTGTGAGTTGATGCTGAATTTTATTAAACACTTCTTTTGTATCTGTTGAGGTAATCATATCATCCCTCTTGTTTAGTCTGTACTAATTTCTGTTCATTGATTTTCTAATGTTAAACCAACCTTGCATTCCTGGGATAAACTCAAGTTGGTCCTGATATAGTGGTGTTTTCATACATTCATACATTGCAGGACTCTATAATTTGTATAGGACTTTTGAATCCTTGTTCATGAGTGAAATTGGCCTAAGTGATCTTTTTTGTTATCCAGTTCTGGTCAGATTTTGGCTTCAAGACTATTCTGGCCCCATAAAATAACTGAGAAGTGTTCTCTCTCTCCCGCTCTGTGGACCAGTTCTTTAAGGTTGGGACTATACATCTCTTGAACATTTGATAGAACCTCCAGTTAAACCCTGGGCTGGAGCTCACTTTATTGTTTAACACTGATTCATGTCCCTTAATAGTCACAAGAATATTCATTCGGGGTTTTTTTTTTTTGTCAGTTTTCCTAAAATTCGTTGACTTCATCCTTCATCTGTGTTTTCAGTCCACAGCATAGAGTGTTCACCCTGTCATCCTGAGGTCTGTGCTTTCTGCTCAGAGCACGTTCGTCATTCCAAGCACTGCTATGTGCTCCTCTTCTCTTTATTTCCTGGTTAATCTTATTGGACAAATTTACGAGTATTTTCAGATAACCAACTTTTGCCTCTCTTGGGTTTTGTTGTATTTTTGCTATTTCATTAATTTCTGCTCCTTTACTTCCCTCCCTCTGCTTTCCTCAGGTCACTTTGCTTTTTCGCACCTAACTCCTGAGGAAGGTCCTCTTTGCTGACATCAGCCTGTAAGGCTGAGACTTTTTTCCAATTACTGGCCCAGCTCCATTACACGTATCTCAGTGTGTCGCTTTGATGTTGCCATTTGGTTCTAAGTAATCTCCAATTTATATTGCTTCTTGTTTGATCCATGAATTACTTGGTAGTAACTTCCTTAATTTTCAGATATTCTGGGGTTTTGTTAGGTGGTGGGTTCTGCTTTTTTATCAGTGTGTGTGGCCAACGTAAGATCTCAGACCTTTGACATCTGTGATTCATTTTGTGTCCAATATGTTTCCGAGTAGATTTTTTCCCATCATTTCACTTTCTTGACAGCTGTTGGGTGATTTGTGGAAATTCTTTACATTCAGTCCTAGGTTTTGGATTGTTCTTGGAAAAAGTATTAGTTTAGACCAGCACTGTCCAGTAGGAAGGCTGGCCAGATGTGAGCCACATGTGGGATTTTAGATTTTCCAGTAGCCACCTTAAAAAAGTGAAAAACAAAAATGAAATGGCCTTTATATAACCCAGCATAGCACAGATTTCAGTGTGTGACCGAGAGGAGCTGGGAACTCGGCCTTTTACTTTCTTCCTTCTTGCCAAGTGTGGCCCCTCCAGCGTGCTGCCCTCTGGCTTGTGGCCACTGCATGGGACAGCCAGCCCGGGGCCCCACACCACCTCTTTGTGCAGCTGTGTCCAGGGCTGGCTGTTGGAGGACCTGTTGGCACTGGGTCTGCTCTTGTCTAGTACCAAGCCTCCTCCACAGAGGGGTCCTTCCTGTCCCTTCCACCTGCCCAGCCACCCTCACTCCCCATCCCAGCCTGCCATGATTCTCTGCAATCTCCTGCTTTCAGCCTGGGCCCCGTGGGAATGGGGACACTGGGTGTCCCCAGTCAGGCCCAGTGCAGAGGAGCCTCAACTGCATGTGAGAGCAAGCGAGTGAGTGAGTGCAGCCTTCTCTTGGGGGCAGGGGTGGGTCTGGCCCCACCACGGGTGCCAGCTGGTTTGGGGGTACAGTGGGTGTTTGGGGGCCGTGCTGCCAGCACCAGCTGGTTCCTTCTGCATGCCAGCCCCAAGCAACAGTATGAGGGGCTTCTGGTCCCTTGGTGGCAGCAGGGGGCCAGGTGTGGTGCCATTGCTCAGACCTTGCTCTGGAATGGGTGTGTGCTCCATGAGGCCCTCACCAGGCTCTTTGCCCTGGGTGCCCGGAGCAGGGCTGAGGCCTGGCATTCTGAGGACAGAGTCCCAGGAGGGAGGTTACAGGGCCTGAGAGGCAGTGGTTTCCGGTGGTTGACACATAATTCTCAAGTGTTGTACCCATGCCCCTGCGCTGGGGAGCCCCACAGCCACTCCAGCACCAGGGCTGGTTTTAACCTTGACTCAGGGTAGGCTCAGCAGGGACCCTCTTTGTCGGGGTTCTGTCCAGGTCTGTGTCTCTGCATTGTATCCCTGGCTGCCTGTCACCTGGTCCAACGTGAGGGGCAGTCAGGGCGCCCCTGGCTCACTACTCCCTGGCAGTCTCCTCCCGGATTGTGACCACTAAAGCTTGGGGAAGAACAGGACACCCCATCCCTGGAAGGCCTTGGGCAAGGAGTGGGTGCACAGCAGGCCTGCAGCATTGGGCCCTGCAGCTGTCACCCTGGGAGCAGGAGGGCCAAGGAGAGCAGGCCTTGGGCAGAGGCTTGGTGACTCCCTGCAAGCCCGACAGGCAGAGCTACAGCTGAGCGCTCCTCGAGCACCTGCCGGGTGGGGTCGCCCCGCTGGGTATAATTAGCCACCATGACAGGTGCGGTGGTTCTGGTGCGGGGCTGGCCCCGGCTGACCTGCCGCACCCCTGGGCTTGAAGCCTGTTCTCTTCCCAGTGAGGTCCCACAGGCCTGGAGCACCCCGCCTCCCTGAGTCTTCCACCAGCAGAAGGGATGAGTGCCCAAACAGTCCCCGGCCCAGGCTGGGCAGGCCCGACCCTCAGTGCAGGTCCAGAGCCGAGCTAGGCAGTGGCCGGGCAACCAGAGTGGCGTCCTCACACCTCAGATCACTCGGGGGCATGCTATGGGTGGGTGGGAGTGTCGGCCAGGTGTGGCTGCTCTCATGGGGGGCCCCAGCCCTGATCCCGGTGGGCATAGCAGACAGGGCCACCCCATGTGGGGTGGAGCCTCCCCAGCAGCACCCCTTCTCCCCACAGTGCAAGAAGAAGCACACACTGCTGTGCCCCGACTTCTCCCGTGGGAGCACCTGCCCCCGGGGCACCCAGTGCCAGCTGCTGCACCGCACCCAGAAGCGCCTTGGTCGGAGGGCAGCCCCAGCCCAAGAGCCCTGCAACGTGGCCCCCAGGAGCAGGGCCTCCACTGGCCATGGGCCCAGGTGACGGGGAGAGGAAGCTGGGGACGGTTAGAGAGCAGCCCTCCCTGCTCTGGGGACATTCAGTACCCTCTTGGCGGAGTCCCTACACCCCACCCAGCTCTTTGGGATTCATATCCCAAGCTGACGATCAGGTGACCTCCAGAGGTCCCCAATCTGGGTCCTTGTGCAGCCTCACCCCATGGAGGCAGGTGGGGACTTCTCAGCCACCTACTTCCATTCCCCAGGAGAGGGGAGGACATTGGGTGATTCTCATGGCTGAGGGCACCGTGTGGTGCCCACCTGCCCTGTGAGTGTGGGAGCCTCTAGGTGGGCACAGAAGGCAAGGCTCTGGAAGGTGCAGATGGGGTCAGTGTGGAGCTGGGGCTGGCCTGCCAGGCCGCCCCCAGCTGCTTCAGGCTGGAGGCCCCATGATGTCACCAGCCTGGCTTTGGGGCCAAGGGCTGGCCTTGGCCCTGGATGGCCATGCCTGGTGGTTCTGGGCCAAGAAGGGATGGGGAGGGGCCAGGCACCTTGCCACTGGGCCTGGGGATGTGCACATGGTGGGCCAGTGTCCTGCGGACCTGCCCTGCCAAGCAGCCACCCACCCTCATACTTCTGCTCCTTCCTTCCCTGCAGGAAGTCCTCGGCTGCCCAGCACCCTGCCACACAGACACCCAGCTCCCCCACCTCCACGGCTGCTGGCTCTGCCTCCCCTCCTGCCTCCCCACGGGTGTTACCAGCAGCTTCAGGCTCTCCCTCATCATCCAGGGCCCCTTCCCCCGCCTCCCGCTCCCCGTCTCCTTCCTCCCCCACCTCCCCCTCTCCATCCGCGTCCTTGGACCAGGAGAAACCGTCGCTCCAGGAAGAAACTGCCTCTGCGGTGATGGGGTCCAGTAGCCTTTCCAAGCTGCCTGCCTTCATCTCCCTGCAGTCCTTGCCGAGCCCAGGAGGCCAGCCCAGGGCCCAGATTCCCAGGAGCAGCCCCACCAAGGACTCTGGTAGGCAGCCTGGCACCCCCGGAGCCCAGCCCTGAACAGCCAGTGGCTCTAGTTCAGTGCCTGCTTTGGACCCATCAAGTCCCAGTCTCCAGAGCGGGGCCTGGACAGCTTTGGAGAGCCCAGTGTGGGCTGGTGCTGCTGTGTCGCATCCTGGCTGGTAGGTGTGCCCCTGCTGGCCCACAGGGCGTGGCTGGCCAGGGGGTGAGTGCAGCAGCGGCCGCCTGCACAGACTGCCCAGCTGAGGGCTGACTTAATTAGCAAGCACCCATTTCTGTTAATTTGTTCTGGAAGATCGCTGCACATCCTGGGGAGAGCAGATGTTCCCTCTCCCCCAATGAGCATTTGGGGCTTGGTAAATGGCTCCACTCAGCCTTGTTTAGGAGAGAAAAGAGGATTTTATGGCTGCAAACGACCCTTTCTGTAAACATTTTACAGCTCTCCGCGCGTTTGAGTGACGATAAACCCCACGCAGCTCGGCGGGCTGCAAATCTGCGACCATACGGCTATCATTTTATTGTCATATTTCACGGTCGTAACGTTAATGGAAGATGCTTGCCGCAGCCTTCTCTAACAGCTCCGCTGAGCACGCTCAAACGCCTGCCGCGGCCGTGCTTGCCTGCAGCCCCCACTTACAGGCGAAGCTTCCGCCAGGCCCTCTGCAGGCCTGGGACTGGGGCGCTGCCTCCCTCCAGTCAGGGCGGGCCTCACCGGGTTGGGCAGGGAGTGGACTCTGAGGCAGCGTCTCTCTTTTTTCGGCAGCCGGCCCTAGAATCGGAGACGGCCAGAGTGAGTGAGATCGGGGAGAGGCTGCAGAGACTTCCCCTGGCCTGGGGGCCCCCATCAGCCTTCCTTCCCTGCTCAGGCCTTGCCCCTCCTGGCCTGGGCTGGCCCTGGGGCAGGAGGCCGGGCCACCCTTGCACATGCATCACCCAGGAGGGGCTGAGGCCGCAGGGCAGAGGCCAGTGAAGTCCCAGGCCTGGGGCCCAGGTGCCTGGGCTTGACCTCCAAGCTCTGGCTTGGCTTAGAGGTGACTGGGGTCCCCAGCCCTGAAGTGAGGGACTGAGGAGAGAGGCATGGGCAGTGCCATGCTTTTGGGCAGCCACACACAAGCTTCTGGTCAGTCTGTGTGGTGACTCAGAGCATTCACAGGAGGGGACAGATATCGCAACCCAGTGAGCGTGGGGCCCATAGGGCAGAGGCCCCTCTCGGACGTGACGGTCCTCAGGCCCCTCCTGTACTGCAGGAAGCCTTTCTGACCACTGGCCTGCAGCCTCCTCCTGCCCCTCTGGTCCCCCAGGCCCTGTGACCCTACACAGGAGCCTTGGTCCCACCCGCCCCTACCCAGCCAACTGCTTGCACACCCTGGTTTTTCACAATGAAGGCGCAGTGCAACCACCATGTGTGCGTCTGGCAGCCTGTTCGGGCGTGAGCACGTCTGTGTGCGTGCAGGCAGTGTGCACCTGGTGATTCTAGCTCAGCCTGCCGACTTGTGGCTCCCACCTGTGACCTGCCAACTGCCCAGGAGCTACCTAGTCCAGCAGGCCACTGTTCCCCATCCCTGTGCTCTGGACCCCAGAGTGGGGACCAGGCAGGCAGAGGGCTAGGAGGTGGCAGAGACCTGTCCAGGCCACTTTCTGCAGTTCCTAGCAGCCTGTACCTTGCAGGCCTGGGCTCATGGAGTCCCCCTCATCCTGGCTCAGAAGCCTTGGGGGTGGGGGAGATCCTCCTGGCTTGGGTGCTCCTCACAACCTGACCTTTGCCCCTCTCGGAACAGGGAAACCTCTGCACATCAAACCCCGTCTGTAAGAGCCTGGGGGTCCAGCCTGTGCCTACCTCAGCCCCTCATCCTTGGAGAGGAAGGAGGCTTCGCCCATCACCGCCCTGGAGAAGGGGCCACCTGCCACTGAGCCCCCGAGGGGGCCACAGGGCCGGGCTCGCCTGGCTCTCAGCCTTCCATGACCAGTGCTCAGGGCCTTGCCTCTCCCTCCGGGTGGGCCCCCTCCTGGCCTCTCCATACCCTCTTCTCCTCACCCCAGGTCCTCAGTCTTGCACCCAGGCTGTGTCCCAAACTCCCACCTTGAGGGGTGTGGGGCAGGGCTCACCCCCAGGCCCACCCCTCGTGGAGGTGGTAGCAGCCGTGCAGTGTCCACAGTCCCCCAGGACTCCTGTGGGGAGCAGGCCACCACCCCAGGCACCCCAGGTGGGCTTGTGATATTCAGCAATAAAGGTTCTGTCCTGTGTGTGCTTGACTGGCCTGACGACCTTCACACCACCACCCAGCCCTGCTGGGCACCAACTCACGTAGATGCCCACAAGCTCCGAGGTGCCACCCCTGAGGGAGTCTGGAGGCCTGTGATTGAGGGGTATCTCTTGTGGGTAAGTGACCAGCCTCAGGCCCCTGGGAGCTACAGAGCCCCCTCTAGTGGCCCCTGCTTCACTTCACCTGTCTGCCTGGCCTCATACCTGAACAAGTCCAGGCCAGGCCGGGCAAAGGCCCAGCCTCCCTACTGTCTCTGGTCAGGAACGTCAGCCCACTCCCCAGCCTCCCAGAGATGGCTCAGAGGGTTGGGGACATCCTCTCCCCAATGGCCAAGCCAGTGTGACGTGTGGTGGAGAGAAGCCCAGGAGGAGCCTTGGGGACATGTTGGATGCGATAGGCCGGGGGCCGGGGTCCCCAGGCTGAGGTCCCTTTGAGAGCCCCTCTGGGCATCTCAGAAGGGTGGCTGGGCTAAGGCAGGGGCAGAGGGCAGTCTGGGGCAGCCCAAGATTCAGCTCATTCAGGCCCACACACCTCCCATTTGGGAGGTTTCTTCTATTCCAGAGGGTCCCAGGGAGGCCTCGCTAAGGGCCATGGCCTCAGCTCAAGGTCCCATGGCTTGGTCTAGGCATGCCAGGGCCAAGGCCATCCAGAGTATATATCCCCACCCTGCCTCACCTTCCTCCTAGGGGGCTGCCCTGTTCCTCCAGCTCTGTCAGTCAGCTCCTGCTGCAGCGTCACCAGGTCACAAAGCACCACCCCATGCCCTGGGGGCCCTCTTGCTCCCAGGCCTGTGGTCCCCCCATGCCTTGGCCTGGATTTGGGTCTTCCAGGCGACCACCTATCCTCTGCCCACCTTTCTCAGCCCAGGTTGGAGGGGCGGCATAGGCTGAAGCAAGTGCAGGCTGCCTGTGTGGGTGGGGCTCAGGCCTCTGCCCACACCACATCTGCCAGGAGCTTGTTGGCCAAGCGGGCCCTGGGCCCAGGCTGCGCCCAGGTGAAGGTGATGCGCCTCCCCCAGGAAGCCAAGGAAGAGGGCTGGGGTGATCCTGCTCTGCCCCAGTTCCTGTCTGAACTGGGACCACCCTGCACGGCCCTAGAAGTGGCTCCAGCCAAGGCTGGCCCTCAGCAAGGGCTCTGCCCAGTGTCTGACAGTGGACACGCAGTCCAGTGGAGCAGGAGCCCTCTGTCATTTCATGGTCATGGGTCTGGTACCGCTGCCCGGGACCCCACATCGATGTCCCTTAAGCCCTGTGTGCCCCTGGGCCCCGCCACAGCCAGTCCAGCAGGGTGGTGAGGTCTGGAGTTAGACCTGACTGGGAGGAAAGTAAGCGTGGCCCCCACTGTGGACCAGCTCCTGGCCCAGCCCGGCCGTGGGGCTGCTCTGGCCAAGGTCAGATGTCTGCAGGACCACGTGTCCTCACTGGCCACCCCTCAGCATCCCTCTGTGCTGGCTTTGGCCCAGCTCCATGCAGTAGTGGGGCATATTGGCGCGGCAGGGGCCGCAGATCCTGGGAGACAGCAGGGCCGGGGGCTGCAGCATGCCATGGCGGGGTCCCCTGCTGAGGCAGGTGAGGGTGGTGCAGGCCCCAGGGTGAAGAACCACCAGCACGGCCACCCCAGTCAGGGCTCCCTCTCGAAGCCCACTCTGAGCTCCCCACAAAGCGCAAACCCCGGTGGTGGGAGCAGCTGGGGTAGCTCTGCCTCTCGTGCCTGGGGGGACAGACAACGTGGTTGCTCTGGCCGGATCTGAGTTGTGCCTGGCTCAGGCCCTCACCTCCCTCCTGCCTACTTGGCTTCCCTCCACAGTGAGTGAGGGCACATGCTTGCACCCGACTGTGAGGTGGGCAAGCCCCCACCACTCCCCAGACCTGTCCGCTCTGCCCCACCCTCACCAGAAGCCACTCTGCCCCGGTCCAGTGCTGATGACCCACACAGGCCCACGGTACCGAGCAGCAAAGGCCCCCTGGCCACATGGGGCAACCCACCACCCAGAAACAGCTGGTCTGACAGCCCAAGGCTGGCGTGAAAGACATGGGAGGGACTGGCTGCTGCAGGAAGTGAGGGGCTCCGGCCAGCAGCTGCCCCGGCTCCTGGGCCTGCTCCCAGGGTGACATGGATTCCAGGCAGGGCCCGCAGTCTCCTCGCCTCAGTCCTTTGCCAAGAGCGTGGCTTCCCTGTTCCGTGGGGTGGGGGCTGCCCCTCTCCTGGATTCCAGGAATCCTTGCCCAGGCCTGTGCCCTCCTGTGAACTGCCCTGGTACAGCAGGTCGTGTGGCTTCTTGGCGAGCCCCCACAAGGATGGGGAGCCTCATGTAAGGGTGTTGGGCCGGGCGAGGTGATTTGTTCCTCACGTCCACTGGGGTGGCCAGGGCAGGGAAGGCTGGCCATCTGGCTGAGACCTAAAATCATGTTATGAACAAGTGGTGTGGGAGGAGAGGCCCTTCACTGAATCTCTAGGCTACAGGCAAGGGACTGGGCTGGGATGGGTGGGCTTCGTCTGGGAGAGATCTCCAAGCCATGGTCCACCAGCTGAGCTCTAAGCCGTTGGGTCTTCGGCCACCTGTTTCAGGCCTTCGGCTGCAGCAGGGAAAGTGCCTGAAGTGGAGAGGTGGGAGGGAAGCACAAAGATGCCCACTGTGTGTGGGTTTACAGGATGCATTGGCTGGGGTGGCAGGAGTGGGCCTGGCCTCCCCTGGGGGGTGGAAGGAGCCAGGAGGGTGTCCCTGGTTAGGGACAGAATCCCCCTAGTCTGGGGCCCATCCCCAGGGAGGCATCGCCCCTACTCCCCTCCCATCCACCTGGCTGAGTGTCCACCCCCAAAGTGGGGCTCCCTAAATGGGAAGGGTGCTGTGAAGAAACCCCTGGGTGAAGGAGCAGGGCTGGCTCTGGAGGGACGGCATGCTGCCGCTCTATTGACCCCAGCCTGGAGAGCCCGGGGCTGCTGTCTGCGGGGCACGATGTTGCAGGCTTCCTCGGTAACTTCCATTCTGCTGGCTGGCCAGCTGACGGCTCACCCCAGGAACAGAAAGGAGCCACTTGGAACCTGCTCTCACCGCACAGGATAGCATTTTCTGGAGCATTAACAGTGAGGATCTGAAAAATCCATGTTCAAGGAATAGGACAGATGGCAGGACGGCCCCTGGGCACAGTCCCTTTGCCACCTGCAGTCATGAGCCTTAGTGCCCTGAGCTGAGGGCCGCGTCTGCACAACACCATCCACAGACACAAAGGAGCTGTGTGGCTGGCACGGTGGGCGCCTCACCTCAGTGCGGCCACCCTGAGTTCCTGATGCCTCCCCTCATCAGACCAGGCCCCTTGGACCCCCAGCCCCCATGGCATCACAGCTCTGATGGCCCCTCCCACTCTGTGCCGACCTTTCACCTCACCTGCTGTGGTAGGGATAGGTGCCTGGTCCTGCCCTGGTGCCCCGCCCTCGTGTGGCCCCATCCCCCTGAGAGTGGGCAGCACCTGGGACCTGCTTCCAGCTGTGGAACCTGCATGATGCGGTCACCTTACACTCTCAGACTCCATCTTGCCAGGCAGCTCGCCCCAGAGGCCCCGCTCACTGGCCAGATGAAGTATGCTTCCCCAGAGGGGCAGCCATGGGATCAGGTAGAGCCGAGGGCAGAATCCAGACCCCAGCCAGTAAGAAACCAGGGCCTTGTGTCCTCAGACCCAAGGAAATGGCCCTGCCGACAAACTATGGGCCCTCACAGGTGTCCTTCCACAGAGGAACCTCAATACTCTGAGCAGAGGCCTCCACCCAAGCCCTGTGGGACTCGGGACCACAGGGGCTGCAAGATAATAAATGTGGGACATTTTAAGTTGCTAAACCTGTGATAATTTGCTATAGAGCAAACACACTGTATAATTTACAAATTTATTACTTTATGGTTTATTTTCTGCCCTTTGACCCCTCTGGCAGACTGTATTTCCCAAAGATGTTGCAACAGTGTAGTGTTCCTCCATCTGATCTAAAGGAGGTGGTGTCTGTGCCCTCCCCTGGATGGCAGGCAGTGGAGCACGGTGGTACTCAGAAAATGCCAGTCATGTGCGCTGGCTCTCAGATGCTCGCTCAGAACTAGCCACCATGCCGTGAGGAAGCTTGACCAGCCCATGTGAGCAAGTGGCTGTAAAGAGACACTGCATGGAGCTGGTCCAGCCAATGCTCTGTCCTCTGCCAGATGTGGGCCTGAAGATGCTACCCATGGCTCCAGGCATCAGCTGTCCCTCCTTGAAGTCCTCCCAGCTGTTGGCGTCAGAGATCAGCCATCCTGCCATGCATGCCCAGGACAAGCCCCTCAGCCACAAAGGCTGTGAATGTCCTGAAATGCCACAACATGGCAGCAAGCTTCAGCCAGCTTGTTTTCAACCAGAGCCCAATGGAAGGTGCCCCCTGGGCAAGCAGCTTGGCACACAGTAGGTGCTCAATAAAGATCTGTGTGGGATGCATCTGATGAGCCACATGGGTGGTCCCTGTGGAATGTTATGGGTCCAGGCGCTGATTGCTTGGTGGGTGTGAGAGGCCCTGGAGGCCATGGAGGTGCTGGGTGGGAAGAAAAGGAGCCTTTTCTGGGCAGCATGGAATTGACGAGTTTCTCTTCCAGCCACAGAACTGACTGTTGCAGGAGTCGAGTCACAGGAATGTGGGCCTGGCCCTGGCTGGGAGTGCCTCTTCGTACTGCTCCCCACTTCATCCCTGCACCCTACCCCCAGGGCCAGCACATAGCAAACAGTGGTTTCTGGGAAGGGAGTAAGCCAGGCGCCTTCCCTGGGTTGGACGGCCCGGCCCGGCCCCTTTGCAGGGTGACAGCAGGAGCCCGCTGGACTGTCTGAAGCCTGTGTGCAGAACTTGCTGTCCCTCTCCCACTGGACCCAGCTCTGACTAACAAGCCAGAGGGGTGTTCAGCTGGGACCACACAGAGGCCAGGTTGCAGAGACTGGCCAGAGCCTGGGAAGCTCATGGGCCTCACCAGGGGGTCCTTTTCCCGGCTGTGGGGTGGCTGAGACCTGAGGGCACTCCTCTGGCCCAAAGAACTCCAGGTGGGCCAGTGGTGCTTGCCTGGTGCCTAAGCCAGTCAGGGACACACGTGCCTGCTCAGACCGCACAGCCCCCTCCTCCCCAGTTTGCTCTGGGGTGGAAGGGCCTGGAGCTGGAAGGTCTCTGGCCCGCCCCGGGTCTGAGTGCAGTTGCTGGTCACCAGGTGCTGCAGGCCTGGCACTGGCTGGCCCTCACCTACAGTGCAGGGAATGAATAAGTGGCTGAGGGAATGAATAAATGATCCAGGCAAGGGTGTATGAGTCTGTGTGTGATCCAGTAAAGGGGTGACAGCTCTGGGCTGGAGCAGGGCCCCGCATCCTTGGGCATCACCTGGAGCTGGATGTGGGGAGGACTGACCCCCAATTTGGTGGCGGCTGAGTCTGGGCCTTGAGGGGGCTCACAGTAGGCTTGGGGCAGGTGGGTCAAGGCTGCCCTGGCCTCAGCTGCCTTCTTGCACATCTCAGGACAAGGTGAGGCTCTCAGGCGGGACTGGGGTGCCACAGAGCCCAGGCATGGCTGGGGGTTGGTGGGCGTCCCATGGCCTGAGGGCAGGAGCTGTGACGAGGGCCATAGGAGGTTCCCAGCTACAAGAGCCTGTGGTTGGACTCCTCCTCCATCCTGGCACACTGGGCTTGTCCAGAGTCCTGGCAGGAGCCACAGTGCGAGGGGCAAAGGCCGGGCAAACAAGTAGGGTACAGCAGCCCACCGCAAGCGCCTTCCCCCTCAGACAGGCATCTTGCTGCATCTGAGTGCCCTCTGAACACTGGGGTTTTAAAAGGAGCCCCAAGTTCAGCAACACATGCAGACCTGAGCACTCTCCCCTGCCCGCCCCCACCTCGGTTCTGCCACTTGCTGGGGAGCCCTGCTCTCCTTGCCTCACGGAGGCAGCCCAATCCAGCCCCACCTGGAGGAGTGTGGGGGTAGAGATAAGGGGTGCCCCATAACATCTTAGGAAGTGGGGTCTCACCCCCGATTGCATGACCATTTCCTTATAAAGTAAGACATTCATGCCTGGAACAAGGTAAGAGCCCTGGTACCTTCCAGCCCACATCCTTCTAGCCTTTTCTTCCTATGCACAGATGGTAACTTTTAAGATTGAGTTAATTGTAAAAGTTATAGCAGCAGTATAGAAAATTTGGTGGTGGTGGGGAGCACTCTAGGTCCTGCTGCAGCAAGGAGAGGGCTCTCCCATCTCCCTTGACAGTCAAGGGCAGTGTCACCACCTCTGCCCTGCTCCCAGGACACCCGTGGCTCCACAGCCCTCTTCCTAGTCACCAAGCCCTGGGCAGCCAAGCAGGGCACCTCTGCTGGGGACCTTGCGTTTCCTCCTGGCCCTGGAGCTTCCCGCCCGGCCCCCATGCCCACCCCTTCCCAGCACTGGGCAGAACGACGCCCTGCGAGGCGAGACCTGGAGGGGTGGACAGCTGGGGCGGCGGTTCCTAATGGTCTTCCTGGTCTGGCAGCGCTCTGCCCGAGCCCAGCCCCCGCGCACTCCCACCCCGCGCCCCTGGGTCCCCATTCTCGGTCCCCAGCAACCCTCCTCAGGCCCGCGCGTTTCCCTCCCCACCTGCACACTCTTTGAGCCCGGAGTACCGCGGTGAATCCCGCCGAACGGAGATGCCAGCAACTTTGTTGACTAAATTCCTGAACCAGCCTGAACTGCTGGGCTAAAAATAACAGACGTTCAGCACGCAGTGCTGGCGGGGCCGCGCAGTGTCACCGGTGTGGGCAGGCCGGAAGGTCCCGCTGCCGTCACGCTGGGGAGCTACGGGGTCACGGCCGGCGGGGCGGCGAGGCATCGAGGCACCAAGGGGAGCCCTCTACCCGCCGATATCCTACAGCGGTCCCATCGCGGACACGAGACCCCGGAGGGCCCCCTTGCGGGGCCCCCGCACGCACAAGTCCTCTAAGCCTGCAGTGCCCCGCGGCGGCCACCAGAGGGCCCTGACCCTCGCGCTGGCGGCCGGTCATCACCCCTTCTCACAGCTGTTCCCCGCAGGAGATTGACAGCTGGACTCCGGGTTGCCATGGGGATAGGCAAATGAGGGCGGCGGGTCTGGAGCTCCGATTGGCCTGGGGGCGCGCGCCCCTCCCAGGGAGGCGGGTCCGGGCGCCGGCTCCATAAAGAGGAGCGCGAGACTCGGCGCTCGGCCGTGGAGGCGGGGCCGGTTGTACGCGGGCGGAGCGCGGGGAGCCCGAGCAGCCACCCGCCCCGCCAGCCACTGGCCCGGCCGCCAGCCGGGCACGGGGAGAGCGGCCGGCCTGCGCCCGCCGCGGAGCGGCCCCGGGCCACCCGAGAGGCCGGCCGGCGGCGTCCCCAGCGGCCGCACCTGAGTTGGCTGCGCGAAACTTTTCCTCGCGCGCCTTGGTGCCCCCTCCCGGCCCCGCCGCCTGCGGGAGCGAAGTGGGGAAGAGGCCCGCGGCTCCTCCCCACCCCCGCCTCCCGTCGGGGTACAGCCGGGCGCGGCGGTGGGGCCGGGCCCCAAGCGATGGCCACGGAGCTGGCGATGGGCGCCGAGCTGCCCAGCAGCCCGCTGGCCATCGAATACGTCAACGACTTCGACCTGATGAAGTTCGAGGTGAAGAAGGAACCGCCCGAGGCTGAGCGCTTCTGCCACCGCTTACCGCCCGGCTCTCTCTCCTCGACGCCGCTCAGCACACCCTGCTCGTCGGTGCCCTCCTCTCCCAGCTTCTGCGCACCCAGCCCGGGCACCGGCGGCGGCGGCGTGGGCGGCAGCGCGGCGCAGGCCGGGGGAGCCCCGGGGCCGACGAGCGGGGGCCCTGGCGCCGTCGGGGGCGCCTCGGGAAAGGCAGCGCTGGAGGATCTGTACTGGATGAGCGGCTACCAGCACCACCTGAACCCCGAGGCGCTCAACCTGACGCCTGAGGACGCGGTGGAAGCGCTCATTGGCAGCGGCCACCACGCCGGGCACCATGGCGCGCACCACCCCGCGGCCTACGAGGCCTTCCGGGGCCAGGGCTTCGGCGGTGGCGGCGCGGACGACATGGGCGCCGGCCATCACCACGGCGCGCACCACAGTGCCCACCACCACCACGCCGCCCACCACCACCACCACCACCACCACGCCGGCGCGGGCCACGGTGGCGGCGGCGCGGGCCACCACGTGCGCCTGGAGGAGCGCTTCTCCGACGACCAGCTGGTGTCCATGTCGGTGCGCGAGCTGAACCGGCAGCTCCGCGGCTTCAGTAAGGAGGAGGTCATCAGGCTGAAGCAGAAGCGGCGCACGCTCAAGAATCGCGGCTACGCGCAGTCGTGCCGCTTCAAGCGGGTGCAGCAGCGGCACATTCTGGAGAGCGAGAAGTGCCAGCTCCAGAGCCAGGTGGAGCAGCTGAAGCTGGAGGTGGGGCGCCTGGCCAAGGAGCGGGACCTGTACAAGGAGAAATACGAGAAGCTGGCGGGCCGGGGTGGCCCCGGGGGTACGGGCGGGGCCGGCTTCTCGCGGGAGTCCTCGCCGCCGCAGGCCGGCCCCGGCGGGGCCAAGGGCGCGCCCGACTTCTTCCTGTGAGCGGCGCACCCCGAGCCTACGCGGCCGCCGGGAAGAGCCTCGGACTACGCGGCCCGGGACGAGGACGCAAGGCCGGCTGAGCCCCCGCCTCGGGCCGGGCCCGGTGCGCCGCGTGCCCTGCGCCCCGCTGCAACGTCCGCTGCCGCCTTCCCGGGCGCCACGACTGCCGTGCGTGCGGGGCGCGGCGACTTCGGCGAAGCTGAGCCAGGTCGAACTTCCTTCCGGGCGTCCCCTGTACATATGCCGCTCGCGGTTTCCCGCCCCGACCTGCCCCTGCCCGCCGAGAGGGGCCGCGGCGCCGTCCCTCGCTCCCGGGCACCCTGTGCGCCCCGCCGTCCTTCGTTTTCTTTCTTTTTGCCGTCCTTTCTTGCCCTTTTTTACTTATTTTTAAACCGGTCTTTTTTCGAAGTATTAATATTTATTTTGCTCGATCAGAAAAGCCCCGAGTCGCCCTCGGACGTCTGCGTGTCCCAGCATGTGTCGCTCGCTCAGAGGGGCCCTGCCCCTGCCTGCCCCCCTGCCTTCAACCCTGCCACCGGCATCCCCGAGAGACTGAAGCCACGGAGCGTTATCCACGCCGCGTCCAGTCCCGCCGCCGCGCTGCTCTCCCCGGGGGAGGGGGCCGGCCCGGGCTCCAGTGCTGCTATTTCTCTATGCACTAGATCGTATTTATGACTCCTGGGGAAATATATCTTATTTTAACCTTCAAAAGAAGTGAAAGGGAAAAAAAGTAATGCACAGTATTTCTAGCAGGAAAAAAACATTTTTTAAGAGGAGGTTTTGACCTGAACCTCCTAGCATGGGGGCGGGTGGAGAAAGTGTTTTTATTTTAATTTAAATTGTGTTTCGTTTTGTTCGTGGAATCTTTTTCAAAGCCTGATGGCTCTTGGGACTAGGCGGGAGAAGGGCGGAGAGGCCGGTGCGCAGGCCCCCGCAGCGCGCCGCCCGGACTCCCGCGGGCACCGCGCGCCCCCTCGCCCGCTCCTGCTGAGCGCGCTCTGAGCGGGAGACGCGCCGACTCGTTGAAAGTTCTGTTGCTTTGTTCGGTTTTGTTGTGTTATTTTTTTCATTTGCTACGAAAGTGAGGAAACGGTTTAAAAAAAAACACACACAAAGGCAAAATAAATCCGTTTACATCCAAAAGTCACTGGGGCCTGGCTGGTTTTTCTGTGGCTTTCGTTTTCGCCATATTTTTCCCGGAATCGAAGGAAAAGGAGGTTTCTGAAGCGGGCCCTGCGTCAGCCTTGGGCGACCCGCAGGCATCTGGGAGACACTGACCAAAGTTGTAACTAAGGCTGATGCGTCGGGCAGACCTACAGGCACCTGCCCTGCCACCTCTGGGCTGCCCCTGGGGAGGGGGCTGCGCGGGGTGGCCCCGGGCTCCCACTAATGCAGGATTGGGGCGCAGAGCAGGAGCATGCCCTGGTGGTGACCCATGTGCAGCACCTTTGAGCCCTGGTGGCAAGCACTGTCCCCAGCTCTTCCGACCAGAAGGGGGTCGTCCTCTGGAGGACCGAGGCCCGGGCTTCAGGGAGTCGGGTGGGAGCTGCACCTCTGTAATCTTCCACTAAAGGGTCACGGGACAGTTGCCGGCCTTGGCTGACATCTCCTTTCACGGTGGGACAGCACCTGGTGAAGGGCCCTGTCTGCACGTTTAGAAGAGCCCTCCTGGCTGAATTCAGCAGCCCTCCCAGGTGTTCTTTCCAGGCAGAGGGCTGTGTCGCTCATCCTGGGGGCCGGGACAGCTGCAGTCCTCACGAGTGCGTGGCCTGCCTTTGCTTTAGGGTCTCAAACCAAGAGACCCGGGGGAAAAGGCGAGTGCCGCCCTTCCCTCCTTGCTTTAGAATAAAACTTACACAGAGAAGGTTGGGTGTCTGGGGGGGGGTTGAGCAAAGTCCCCACCCCCAGGAGCTGAGACACACAGCCCCCACGAGGGGAGGCAGCTGCTGCACATCTCTGCAGGCGAAATTTCCTGGTGCAGAGGCGGTAGAAATGTGGTTGGAGGCTGAGTTAGAGTTCCTCCCTGGGGACTGCGGTGTGACATGGGACCGGCCCAGCAGGTCCCAGCCAACCTCTGGGTGGCAACCCCACTGGCTCTCACTGGAGGACCACCACCAGCACGCTGGGTGGCCCAGGAGGGGCCAGAGCTCTAGCCATACACGGGCGGGGTCCACTGGCTTGGTTTTGACACCAAGAGATGCAATTTGGAAGCCTCCTGGCAGAGAAAGCAGGGCCTGGGGCTCAGAGGCTGTGCTTTTGCGGAGGGTGGCAGGCAGGGCGCTGTGCTCTGAGTGCGGTGGGGTCGCAGGCCCAGGTCTGATGTCCTTTCCTCTTCCTTCCACCCCACAATTTCCATCTTTCATCCATGTTTCCCCCCATGATAAATGGAGCAGGTGAATGAGTGAGAACACAGAAATTACTGCAGGAGATGGAAGGAACCTGTTCTATGTGTTCAGAGACCACTCTTTTCCAAGGGAACAGCCGAATGGTGGGAAGCACGGCTGGCTCCCCTGTTCTGTTGTGTCCCCAGCCCCTGCCCTGCTGCTCCAGACAGATGCTGAGGCCTACTGCCCCCCTGGCTGGCCTCCCTGGGGAGGGACTGCTGCCTTAGCACTGCAACTTGTGGGGTGGGGGTGAGCACATGCTCTGGGGGTGGGTGTGTGGGGGCAGTGGCAGTGAGCCGGAAGCCACCTGGTCTGAGAGGGAGCTGGTGGGGCACCAAGGGCCCTGGGCTTGGGGCAGGGATGACTAGGGTCTAGCTGTGCCTTCTGACCGGAAGTACCAGTACCCAGGTCTGGGAGCCTCGGCCATCCTGGGAAGAGCAGCTGATGCCCTCTGACCGGACTGTTCAGAGCACTTGGGCCTCGTCAACACACAGTCCGTCCTCAGGTGCCCAGGAGCCATCTTGCCGACAGAATCCATTGTCATGCATGGCCTTGGGCCCCCCCACCACCACCACCCTGGCCTTCCCTTGCACCCCTTGCCTCTTGGGAGGGAGTTTCATTCCTCCCTCCTGCCCTCTCTCCTTCTTTCCATCTGAATTCCTTTTCTGTGCCTGGCAGACACCACAGAAGGGACCAAAATGACAGCCTGGCCCAGGAGCTCCCAAGGGAGATAAGTCCTCTGGGTGAGGGAGCAGTTCACACAGCTGGGAGTCCAGAGCTAAGGTGGGTCTGCATGTCACAGGGGAGGCCTGGGGTGGGTGTTGGAGCAAATGTAGGCAGTCTGGAGGGCAGCCCAGGACCTAGTGCCCCCCGGGCAGCCCCGAGGGTCCCCTGTTCCCCAGCAGTGACCTCTTCCCAGACCACAAGGAGAGGTCTAAGGGGACCACATGTGTGGACCTGTATTGGGGGTATCTGCAGGGAACGGGACCGCACACACTTGCTGACATGTGCACACTCATCAAACACATGCTCGATACACATGCATGCGACACACTCCCACCACGTGCCCCGAGTGGCTGACCCGCTGCTGCAGCCCAGGACGAGGTTACTTTCCTGTGGCCCTTGAAGTTCTGCTCCATGCCCTGAATGTCCAGATGCTGGGCCAGGGCCACCCCAGCACCAAGCAGCCCAGCTCCCAGCCTGGGAAGACAGTCCTCGGGAGCACTGCACACACCATCCCACCCCGGTTCTGCCCCTATCCAAGGTGCACCAGCAGCCTCTGGGGGAGCCTCACTCCAGGCCCCACCACCCCCACACAGCACCCAGCAGGGCCTCATCCTCCATAGTTGCAAGAGGCCCTATACGCCAAACACAGCAGCTGCTCCCCACGTCCTCAAGCTGGAGGACTCCAGGAAAAACTCTGAACCTGGGTCCAAGGTGACAGAGCCTGGCCCCGGACCTTCCGCCAGAGGCTAGCCCTAGGCGGGTTTCAGGGCCACTCCGTACTGGGGGTGCCCACTCCTGTCTGCAGCCTGGTGGGGTCCCCAGCTGCTCTCCATTGCTGCACCAGCCCTGCCCTCTGTGGCAGGTGCTGCCCATGGGGCCCTCCCTGGCCTCCTGTTTGTGGCCGGCTCTGAAGGTGGGGCCTGCCAAGGTGGGGTCTCCTCACCCCAGTCTTCCCCCTCAAGGACGGGTACACACACGCAAACACACAGAGACCGGGGAACACACAGACACCAATGCCCATGGAGACACGGCCACACATGTGGGCTGAGACACATGCAAATGCAGGCTCCCACAGAGCTGGGCACTCGCAGGCATGCCCAGACACCCCCCACAGGGTGGGCATGCCTGTGGTCATGCATTCACACACAGGGACCCTGTGGGTTTTGTGTGCCCCAGTCCCTTCGCCCCAGGTCCTGACCTTGTGGCCTTGAGGGAGGCTACCCCAGGGAGGGACTGCCCCCATTCACCAGCAGCTTGGTGGTGCCCGACTCCAAGATCCTGCAGCCCGCCCTGCCGGCCCTGGCCTCTTTGCCACCCGTCTCCCAGTCTGGGGACTTGGTGCCACCAGTGGGGGCCCAGACACCCTTCAGGACTGAGGCCTCAAGCCCTGCTGCCTGGCGCCAAGGGCAGACCGCTCCCAGGCTCACCCTACCCCTGGGGACTGATGTGGTTGGTGCACAGCCGTCCCCTGCTTCAGTTGGGACCATCATCAAGTACGCTGTGCTGGGGGCTCGGTGTCCAGGGCTTGCTCAGCAGGCACTGCGTCCAGCCCTGGGCCAGGCCTGCGAGGTGCCATGTTGGCCTGGAGGGGCCTGGGGCGCTGCCCTACAGACAAGGCCTGTGGGTACCCGGTCTGGGTCAGGATGCCTGTGTGACCTGCCTACCAGGCAGGGCGGGGCACCTGTGGCTGACACCACTTCCTGGGGCCCAAGAAGGGTCATTTCCTGGCTGTGGCTATGGGACTTTCTGGCCCAGGGCCTGGCAGCATGGAGGCTAGGAAGCAACTGGCCTTCACACAGAACCCAGTGAGGCCTGGATCTCCTCGCCTCCAGCCACTCTGGGAAGCAGACTAGTGGGAACGTTGAGCTGGCTATGGAGGTAAAAGGCTGGGTTGCCCTGAGCCCCCGAGGGGACACCACAGCTCTGTGGGAGGCCATGGCTCCCCCCTGCCCAGGCCCCGCCGTGCCTGCTGCCCTGTCACCCTCCTGGTCCCAGCCGCATGGCTGGCCTTTCCTGAGGCTGCAGAGTGGGGCACCGGCCAGGGAGGCTGTGTGGGGTGCAGGAAGAGGCCCAGCCCTGCTCTCCCAGCCCAGCCAAGCCCCGCAGCCCTGCTGCCTGCGGGCTTTGCTCATTCACTCCGAACTGACGGGGAGCCTCCCGGGTGCCAGGGGCCCTTCCAGGAGTGGGCACAGCGCAGGCAACAGACAGGCTGCCCCCCAGGTCCTATTCTGGAATGAGGCAGGCCTGCGGGGGAGCTGAGGGGAGGGAGGGGCCTGAAGGAGGGTGGGCACAGGGCGGGGGAGGGAAGGGGGGAGCATCGCTGCTGTAGGGAGCTGGCCTGGGTGGGAAAGAGCCCTGACGTAGGTGCTCAGGTGGAGGAGCCGCACAGCAATCTAGGTCCACCTGGAGAGGGTGTTCGGAGCCAGAGCTCCCCCAGAGGGCACTTCGTGGGGCCAGCCCGGATGGGCTGTGGACAGGACAAGGCCAGAGGCGCTGGCGTGCGGAGGGCCCAGCAGGGTCTACAAGGAGGTGGAAAGGCCAGGGCTGGGGTGCTGGGAGGCTGGGGGGCGGCGCTGCACGCTCATGCGCACACCACCCCTGAGCCGGCAGAGGGGTGACGAGTAATTTGCTGCTGGCGGGCTCAGCCAGTGCAGGCCTAATTTGCAGTGACGCTGCTCAGCTGCTGAGGGCTCGAGCTGTCACCACCGATTAGCCTGGGGCCCAGGAGAGGGGGTCAGGGGTGGCGGGGGAGTCCCTGACAGCACCTGTGGGCCTCAGGGAGGCAGGCCAGGTGCACCAGGCTGCCCAGCCCCACTCCCCTGGGGGCGCTCGCCTCGTCCTGGTCCCCTGGTCCCCGCCTCCCCCTCCTTCACCCTCTCTCTGGAAAGATTCCAGGCTCACTGGGGGCATCCTCAGCCCAGGACACACACGAGCTACATGGAGCCCTGTGAAGACACAGGCTCCCAGAGCCTGGAGGTGGGTGGACAGCCTGCATTCCTAGGGCGCTCAGGTCCGAAGCCACAGGGCAGGTGGTAGAGGCCATGCCTGATGGTTTTCTTTTTCAGGGGAACGTAGTAGGAGGCAGATTTCTTGGTGAGGGACAATTGTGGGCTTTGCACACTTACAGCCCCTAGCTGCTGGGCCTCTGGGCCACCCAACAGTGGACACACCTCCCCCCCACCTGGGAGCTCCCCGACCAAAGCAGGCTATGGATGAGGGACCCCACAAGCCTGCACCCCCACCCAGTGGAGGGAAGCAGAGAGGGGGAAGGGCGCTCCAGCTGCCAGCAGCAGCAGACTTCCTGCTGTCCCTCTGGGCCCTGGAGCTACTTTAAACCTTGCCACCTCCTCCAGGCTGCCCTCCCTGACTGGCACCCTTGCCTGCTGACACCCCAGTTAGTGTCCTGAGGCCATCTGGGATCATCAATTCCAGCCTTAGGGGCAATTGCTCCCACCACTGGGCCATTGCCTTCTCAGAAAGAGCCATACTCTGCCCCCATCTCAGCTTCCCCTGCTGCTCCCCTCTCACTGTCGCCACAGGGGCAGGCTCCCTGGCCGTCTCTGAGGCCTGCCTCCTACTCTGCACCTCAGCTGGTACCTGTATCACTTCAGCCCTGTCCCAGCTTCCAGGGCACTGGCCCCTCTTTCCCTGCCGAGGGCCCCCCTACAGCCCTGCTCCCATCTTGTCCTCAGAGAAAGGCCGGCTGGGGTGTCGAGCACATGCCAGACCCAGAGCCTCCTGGGAAAGGCCCTGGGGGTAGCCATAACCCCCTTTTCAGAGGAGGGCTTGCCCTGAGGTCGCTCGGTGGGGCCCTGCTTGACCCCTGAGGCCAGCTGACCAGTGTCAGATCCAGTGGGGGGCGGGTCCCCTTGAGGCTCCTGAGCTCTGACCCCAGGGAGCAGCTGGGGCCCTGAGGGGACATGGCCCACCATTCCCCGGAGACAGGGGGCTTTAAACACAACCAGCCAGGGGGGTGCACTCAGAACCCCACCCCAGCTTCTCCCTGCAGCCCTGTATCTCCTCTCCATCCCCAGAGCGGCCAACTTTGGGGGGCCAGTGGCTCCCCAGTGCTCCTAAGCCTGAACTCCTGAGGGCTGTGACCCTTGCCCTGTGGCCTTAGCACTGTTCCTTCTCCAAGAGGGTGCTCTTCCTTCGCCTTCCTGGCAAATTCCCTCCCGGCCCCCAAGACCCACCACCCTTTCCTGACCTCAGGCCTCCACCTGCACCACACACTGCACGCCTGAGGTGGGCAGTGGAAGCCCCACTCATCCTAGGTTCAGCCCTGGCGCTGCCCCCTGCCTGGGGCCACAGCACAGTCCTTCTGGGGGACCCCGCAGTTGGAAAGGGAGTGGCTGCGTGGCCTGTGGGGGCTCCTGCAGGTGGGAGGAGCCAGCAGCCTTGACTTGCACCTACCACCTAAGGGTTTCCTCATTTTCTTTGGTTGAGAATGGGGGCTGAGCATACCAGGGTGAGGCACGTGACTCTGCAGGTGGGGTGTGTGCGGGTGGCAGAGGGTGTTAAGAGGTGGCACTTCCAGATGTGCACCTCAAAGTGTGAGACGCCTGGCTGGGTTGCCACGGGTGGTGTGGAAGCACAGCGAGGGGCCTGTTTCTCCAGGGTGGGCTGGTGTGAGCTCATGCGCTGTGGGGACAGTACCGGGCACAGGCGACCCTGGGCGCTAGCTCTACTGGGGAGAGGGCGGCCAGCAAGGTCTATAAGTGAAATGTAGAGTAACAGTGCCACGTAGGAGAGCTGTAACCAGGGGAAGGAGAGGAGGATAGGGGGCAGGGGGAGCAGGGAGGGACAGTTACCCAGGTGCAGGGGTGCATGGCCCAGCCTCACTAGGGTGCAGGGGGAGGTAGGCCCCAGCTGGCTTCAGGGGAAAGCAGAGAGAAATGAGACAAGTCTCAGGGCCCAGTAGGGGTAGCAGTAGGTCAGGGGCCCCCCTGCCTGTGCACACACCTGTGGGGGCCGGAGCCAGGCCACCGTCACGATGCAGGGAGGGGGGGTGGCTCCAGCCTGAGCCCTCAGTCTCTCACCTGCAGCACGGGGAGTTCTGGGGCTGCTTGCAGGCTTGCTCAGGGACAAAATGGGCGAGGGGGGCAGCCACGGACCGGCCAGGACTGGCTACCAGGGTGTGGGTGGGCACCTGGAGAGCAGGCTCATGGGGATCCCTGGGTTGTGGGCCCTCAAGGTGCTGGTGCCGGCCTGCCCCCGCTGCATGGAGTGGCACGTGGGCCAGAGGCTGCCTGGCTCTAGCTTCAGTCTCCCCAGGGACACAGAATCTGTCCCCTGCCAGAGGGGGTGTATGTGAGATTAACTTTGGTCCCAGAGCCTCCCTGTGGTGCCTGAACTAGGTGCCCGGGGACTGTCCCTCTACCCCACCATCCCCCAGGCTTCAGGAGAGCAGAGGCTGGAGGCTGGTCTGAGTACTGCTGAAGGGCAGTCACTAGGCATGAATGTGGGTGCTTGGGGACACCGCGGGAGCTCAGGAAGAACAGAGGTGGTGTGGAAGCCAAGGCCCCGTCCCTGGATCTGGGTGGGGCTGCCCAGCCCTGGAGGTGGGCCATGATGGTGCAGGTCAGGTGGTGGAGGCTGGCCTAAGGGCCTATCAGGCTGGCAGCGTTCCTCCCCAACTCCCCGGGCTCCCCCACCCCAGTCATCACCCCACCCATTCCAGGGCAGTCTCACCAGGCTTGGCCTCCCTCCCACCAGCTGGGGGTAGGGGAAGTGACTTTCTTGAGCCGTCATCTCATCTGTAAGAAGGACCCTGACCTTTCCCTGCCCACCCCCATGTCCACAAAGGGTCCTTAAGAAGAGGCAGGCCAGTCTGGGAAGGCTTCCTGGAAGAGGAGGTTCTGTACAGAGGGAAAGGCATGGAGTGGGACTGCCCCTCCAGGAGCACTGGGGCAACGTTAGGGGGCTCCACCCTGCAATGCACAGCCAGAGGCATCTTGGCCACATTTGTGGAGGCCATGACCTTGCAGGCGCTTCACCTCGGGCTCCTGGTCCTGGGATGGGAAGATTGGGGTGGTTGCGGAAGGACGAGGCACAGGAGGGGCACAGAGCTTGCCTCCACCTTTAGCCTGGGTCTGGCTCTGCACGGCCCCTGTCTAGAGCTGAGCACCAGGGGTCGTTCTCAGGGGACAGGCCTGCTCCCACCCCTCAGTGCTTTCTGCTGAGCTTGGGGAGCTGTATTAAGCTGAGTTAGAAATCCTGGGATGCAGGCAGGGCACTTAGGGCCTTGTTGATACTATGACCCAGGGAAGCTGACGAAGCCCTGGGTCACTGGCCCACAGTCAGTGCCTAGGGGGCCAGGTCCAGACCCCAAGACTCCTACCACCACGTTCAGGTCGTTACTGTGGCAGCAGCTGGACCCCGGGGGCAGGACTGGCCACCTGGGGTGAGCAGAAGACGCTCAGTAAGTATGAGTTGCGTGGCTGGCTGGACTGACAGATGAAGGGAAGATGCAGGGATGGAAGGATGGCTGGGAAGATGGGAGCTGGCGGCTGGGTACACAGGTGGTTGATGGTGGACGGACAAATGGGTTGGTGGATGGATGGAGGGATGGCTGGTGGGCTGGATGGGGATGGGTGGGGGATGGATGGACAGGAGGATGGATGCTGCGGAGAAAGCTGTGGGGCAAAGACAAAAGCAGGGCCCACACACCAGAACCTTCTCCCATTTCCCCCCTTCTCTGCTGTCTTTAGGGTCCCCCTCACTCTCACACTCCCATTTTCAAGAACACTGTATCATCCTCTGGGGGCCCTATTGCTCTCCGTGCTTCTCCTGCACTGCCGTCGCTCACGGCTCTTGTCCTCACACGTGGCCTGTGTTGTGTATTTCCCCCTGTCGCTCTGCGGGGGACACCGAGGCACCGCTCCACAGACTTGTTGGAAGGGGAAGACAAAGGCGAGGGCGGAGGGGAGGGCTGAAAGGGAGTGGCCCTGGACTGGCCCCTCACCCCGACTCCTGCCGCAGCCAGTTTCCCCACACAGTGCCGAGACCCCCGGAACCCAGCTTCTGCTCCAAGCCTGCTGGGAGTCCCTCAGTCAGGTGGTCACCAGTGGCTGCCAGCCACCACCAGCAATTCCACTCACCAAGACAGTCATGCCGCCCGCAGCATGTCCCCTGCCCTCGCCTGGCTCTGTCCCGCAGATGGCATCTCCCTCCCATCCCCCTCTGCCACTTTGGTGGCTTTCTTGGGAGACACCAGGAGCAAGGACTGGTGTCTCTGCTGCCATGTCTAGGAAGTTGGGGTTCCTGGGATTTGAAGGGGCCCTGGTGCTTCTCCAGTGATTTGGGGCAGCTGAGAGCCCTTCTAACAGGGCCTTTCAGGCAGGGCTGGAGGGTAGGGGGCTGGGGGGGCTGCATGAAGGGGGCCCAGGCCAGCCAGGAAGCGAGGGGGTCCGCAGGGCACCAGTCGCACCCCATCCCCGCCACACCGTGGACCACAGGGCTGGGCCTGCAGGCTCCCTGGGGTTGCAGGCAGTGAGGAGGAGTCAGGCCAGTGAACTGGGGAGCCCTGCCTCCCACCCCTGTCCCCATTAAGGGGACAATGGGAGAATAAGCATTTTCCTCCTTCATCTCCCCCACTGTCTGCTAATATCACATTGATGGTAATTCCTCTTTAATGGGCTATTTGCAGTAATTATGATGCACTGAGTGAGTAATTATGTCTGACACCCAGCGCCCTGGGCAGGGAGGGGGCCTCGGGCCCTCTCAGCCCAGCAGCTCTGCTCCCTGCCTGGGGCCGGCCCTCAGCCCTGACACCCCAATGCAGGGCTTCTCCCTGGCTTTGCCGAATGCGGAAGGCAGGCCTCCGAAGCCAAGACTCCAAGTTCTCAGCATCCCGGAGCCATAGGGCATCCCTCCCAGGGCAGCACCCCTATCAGAGCCAGGCTGAGGGTTGCACACCCCAGGACCGAGCACCCCCTACCCCAGAGGCAGCCCCAGGCTCCCATTTGGGTCTTGCCTGGCCCCTGTGATTCCCTCAGGGGCCTGGTGGAGGACCTCCTGGTGTCACAGGCTGTCCCGTTGGCCTCCCTCTCTGCTGACACTTGCCGGCCCTGCTCTGGCCACATCGGGGCTCAGGGACCCAGTGGGGAGGCCTCAGTCACTGCAGGGCAGTGCAGGGCGGACACCTGGGGACTTCTGCCCTGCCTCACATGCTAAGGCTTTGACACCAGCCCTCCCAACCTACCTGGGAGGCCACTGGGCCCTCAGGGCTCCTGCCTCCTCCCCCACCTGCCCCAGTGTCACAACTCTTTCCTCCCTCTCTCACCTGTCCTTCCAGGTCCCCATCACCTACCAGGCCCAGGCCCTAGCGGGCAGAGGGCACTGGGGTCCCTAACAGTAATTGGGTCCTACTGTGTGCCTGGGACATGCCAGCCTGGGTAGAGGTCAGAAGTGAGGTAGAGCTCTGCCCTGAGGTTCCCCATGCAGACGGTGAGTCAGGCCCAGGACCCACTGAGTCTCTGTACAGCACTCTAAGCCATCCCAAACATCTTCCCAGGCCCCTGGGGCCCACGCTTGCACTGCCTTCCACAGACCAGGGGGATTTCTTCAGACTTGCTGGACTGTAGTCAGGACACATGCCACTCCAGCATGGGAGAGGCAAACCGCAGGCAGGGCCCCTTGCCTCTCTCACCACCACCACCATCACCACCATCATCTCCACCAGCACTCTGGCCGTCACCACCACCGCCGCCGCCACCATCACTACCATCATCACCGCTTCACACTCACTGTCAGTACCTACTGTGGTTGCAGGGCGGTGCTAGTTTTGTGATCACCTAGTTGAGAGATAAGTCCCTTGAATACCTGAGAAAAGTTAGGTGCCACCCTGACTACCTGTACCCACAGGTAACTGGGAAGGTGTCTCTGGGCCAGGGCTGTCTGGGAGGGCCTTCTGCCTGGTCGCTGTGGCCTCTGCTCTGTGGGGGAACCATGTCATGCACCACCTCTGATGACCTCAGGTAGCTGCAGTCTGTGGGCAAGGCAGGCACAGGTAGAAACCAGAGGTGTGGAGTGGGGAGGACACACCCTCGGGGACCTGAGGCAGGCTGGGCTGAGGATGGGGGATGCCCCCCAGGGCTGCAGGGCCCCTGCCCGCCTCCCTGACCCACCCACTCGCCCACGCCCCATCCTGCTGCCAATGGCTGGGTCTCCTCATGTGTCTTTTCTGGTCAATAAACCTCAGCTCCTGGGGGGGCCTGGGGGTGCGGGCTGATGATGCTGCCCCCACCCCTCCCTTCACACTCTTTCATAATTAAGCACGCACAGCCTAATTAACTGAGCGGTCAGGATGCTAATTAGTGACTTGATTGAGACCGGAGGAGGGTGAAGGGCAATCCTGGCAGTGGGTATTCCTTGGCTAGGGCCTGCTCCTGTGTCCCCAGCCCTTGCCCCGCCTCCCTGTCCGTCAGCCTCCTGGCCTTCCCAGCCTCCCGGGCCTGGCCCTGCCCCAGGCCCTCATGCTCCCATCAGCCTTGGCCTCTGTCTTTCTCTATGGCTCCACCCCCTGCATCCCCTGGCCCTGGTCCCATGGCCTGCCTCTCTTGTCCCTCTCTGACAGTGACAGACACGATGGGCCCCTGGCCGCTCTGTTTCCTGCTCAGCATGCCTGTCCATAGGATGGCCAGTGTGACTTGGGTGACACAGAGTGCAGCCCCTCTGGAGGTGGCCCACGCGGAAGGCTGTCCTGGAGCCTCCAGCCGCTGGCCCTGAGGCAGCGTGCTCACCCTGCAGGGTCCTGGCCCATCTGTGCCCACCCAGGTTCCTCTGGGTTCTGGCTGTCCCTCCCGGCGTCTAAGCAGCCACAGACCCAGAGGGGGACCTGGACACAGTGGCCCGGCAGGCAGGTGACCTGCCAGGGCCCCATAACTTCGGAGCCCATCTCCTCTGAGCGGCCCCTCCCCACAGGCTCAAGGGGCAAGAGGGGGAGCAGCAGGGGTGCGGAGGCTGGTGGGGCAGGGGCGAGGGAAGGCTGGGGACAGGGGGGAGCTGAAGGGCTGGGGTCTGTCCAGAGGGACTGCCACCACCCTCTTCCAGCCCACGATCCCTGGGCTGGCTCCAGCCTGAACTGGGGCCCCCCAGGGACGTGAGAGGATGACCTGCTGTTCCCTGAAGGAACTGATGCCCAGGAAGGGAAGTTGGCCGTGCCCCCTCCGAGCCTCAGTCTCCTCATCTGTAAAGCCAGTGGGGATGACTTGTTCCTGGAGTTGAGATTAGCAGCTGGCATGGGGCCAGGCCTCTGTGGTTCTGCCCACCAGCCTGATTCCACAGGGAGGAGAGCAGGGACATGGGGAGCGGGGCCCACAGCCCTGAGCAGGGGCCACAGGGAAGGAGCAACTGGAATCGGAGATCCCCTCCTGGACCTGAGCTGCTCTGACTGTGGCTGCGGGCCTGCCGACGGGGCAGTGAAGGACGGTCCCAAGGCAGGGTTTGCAAACTGGAGGCGAACTGGAAGAGCCTGGTGGGGGCACACGGAGAGCCTGGCTGTGCTCAGGTGGGTGGGGGCAGTTCAAATGCTGAGGCAGAGGCACAGGTGGGCAGGGGAGCAGGTAGGGACCAGACACAGGTTGGCGCACAGCCGCAGTCAGGGGCGCAGGGGGGCGGCGGCTGGACCCACGGAGCTCGGCTCTTGGCTCCGCGTGGAAGTCAGGGCGCCGTGCCTCCCTGCACGCTCCCCTCTCGTTGCTTCTCCCCCAGCCCCTCTCCCCTCCCCCTGGGCGTCACCCAGGGCCGGGAGGGGCCCCGCATTCCAGCCCCGTGGTGCCAACGGTCGTAGGGAGGGCCCGGGGCATTCTCCGGGCCCTGGCCCTTGGCCTGGCGCTGCTCCACGGCCAACAGATGGCGGCGGGTGGGGCTGGGGAGCGTCAGATGGCTCCCAATCCCCGGGGCGGACCCCCGCCCTCCGACGACGAAGCGCGATGGAGCCCTGGGCTCTGCGCATCTGGAAGGGACGCGTGCCCGCTGCGCCGCGCGGGTGGCAGGGGAGGTGACACTCCGAGCTGCCACCACCAGTGCCCGGGGCTGTCCCGACGCGCGCGGGCGGGGCGAGGTGGGAAGGGCGCGGGACGGCGCAGCTGTCTCTCCGCGGGGCGCGGCGCCGGGTCGCCAGTGCGCGTGCGCGAGGGCTTCTCCGAGGGGAGTTGGGGGAAGGAGGCGAGGACCCCCAGTCGGCGCCCTTGGCCCGCCACGCCGCCCCTCCACTCCACGGGACTCGCCGCCCTGGGGCTGCCCTGCGGCCTGGTGAGCTGGCTTCCCCACGTCGGCCGGGGCAAGGGGCGCTGGGGCTCGAAGGGCTTCAGGAATGCGCGGGTAAGATAGAAAACAGACATTGCTAAAGACAAAAGCACAGAAAATGCAGGTACAAAGAGGAGTCCCGGCCTTCCCGAGAGGAAAGAGGGGCGGGCCAGGCCCTGAGCTCTCCTCTCTTTGACTCCAGCTTCCTGTTGCAGGGCTGAACTGTCCCCCCGTGCCCCTGGTCTCCTTATCAGACGGTGGAAAACCTGCCAGTTCTCCTGGGGGCTTGTCTCAGCAGAGAACCCTAGCCAGAGATAGAACTGCTTGGCACTCTGCCGGAAAAGCCGGGGTGCCCGTGGCCGCCTGGTTCCGAGGCCAGGGCACAGCTCAGTGGGCAGGGGGTGGGCAGAATGGGGGCTTCCTGAAGGTCTGTAGCCCAGCAGGGAGTCACTGCAGGGGGTGCTCCAGGGGAGGGCAGCAGGGCAGTTCAGTGGCCACCCTCTGGGCAGGAGGGAGAGACACCTGCCTGGAAGGCCAGGCCCACAGACCCTGCCAAGCCAGACAGCGCATGGGACGGGCTGCCCACACAGGGAGGGGGCCCATCACCCAGACTTCACCCCAGTGGGGTGGGGGCTGGTGCTGCCTCCCGCTTAGGGTGTAGATGCCAGGCCCTCCAGGTACATCTACCTTCTTCCAGCCAGCTACGCCCAGGATGGTTGGGGAAGGGGGCCTCCGCACGCAGCCACAGGCATAGCAGGCCCAGGCAGCAGGTGCATGATGGTGAGGGACTTCGAAGGGACAACTGTGGGAGCCCAGGACAGTGCCCTTGCCCCAGTGTGGTCCCAGAGGGGCAGACCCAGACTGTCTTGGAGCCAGCTGAATATTTGTGAGCACCTGTGAGGACCCCAATACGGGGTGGAGGGTCAGAGACCAAGGAGGGGGTAGCAGGCCAGGCAGAGCTTGGGGCTGGGGTTCCCTGAGCCTGGAGACCATGTCCCTGAGGCCCATCTGCCTGTCCCCCCATAGCTGAGGGGCCTTCCAGGAAGGAGGCAGAGACCACAGGAGCTGTCTCATAACTGAGGCTGCCCTGGGGTGGAGGCAGGAGGCTTGTGGGGGGCCTCTTGAGAGGTTCTTGGGCAGAGACCTGTAGTGGACCGTGTGCAAGGGGCCAGGGCCTAGGATGTCGGGTGGGGACCCCAGGGAGCAGCGTCTCAGCAGACCCTGGAGGAGATTATGGCAGTGTCACTGGGCAGCGTGGGGCTGAGGGGAGCAGGCACTACTGTGGGCAGCGGGACAACATCACTGGGGTCAGGCTGCAGAAGGGTCTAGAGGGCCTTGAGACCTCGCCTGGTCTGCCCCTAACCAGGGTGTCCCGTGGCCCTCGGCTGAGTTGGGGACACCTCCCGCAAGGCTCCTGGAAAGGATCCGATTATCAGTGTCTGGCCTGGCACTTTGGGGTGTGCCCTGGAGGCAGATGGCTAGCTCTGGTTCAGGCTGCAGGGATCTCGGTGGGGTGGGGGGTGCTCACCAGGAAGGGCTGTGGGTGTGCCTTTTAAAAACCAATCAGGTCACACCATCAGCAGAACAAAAAGGAACCTACAGTGGGAGAATATATTCATAAATGATTTATTCAGTAAGGGGTTAACATCCAAAATATATAAAGAACTCATATGACTCAACACCAAGAAAACAAATAACCCAATTAAAAAATGAGAAAAGGAGGCAGAGAAAGACAAGTACCAAATGATTTCCCTCATCTGTGGAGCATAACAACAAAGCAAAAACTGAAGGAACAAAACAGCAGCAGACTCACAAATTCGAAGAAGGGACTAGCGGTCACCAAAGGAAAGGGGTTGGGGAGGGTGGGTGGGGAGGAAGGGAGATGGGGATTAAGGGGCACTATAATTAGCCATACAATATAGGTAGGTCACGGGGAAGGCAGTATAGCACGGAGAAGACAAGTACTGACTCTATATAGCATCTTACTACGCTGATAGACAGTGACTGCCACGGTGGTGGTGGGGACTTGATAATATGGGTGAATGTTGAAAACCCAATGTTCATGTGAAATCTTCATAAGATTGTATATTAATGACACTTTAATAAAAAAGAAGGAAAAAAAACCCCAATCAGGTCAAATCACTTTTATTAAAACAAATAGGATATCATTCTATCCCGCATTTACTGTGTTTTCTCAAAGCAATAAAATTTAACTCAGTGTGTTTTTCTAGTCACATCCATTTGTCCAAAGTGGAAAATATTCATCATAGATAACATTTTGATGGGGGTGGGGAGGTGGGGGTGCTCACAGGCTGAGAGGGGCAGCGGGGCAGGGAGGAAGAAAGGGAGGGCGGGGGCTGCAGCCAGGGCTTCTGGAGGCTCTATTCTGTAGCTGTCCTGAACCCACGTAGTTAAAAGGGTTCCTGTGATAGGCTCCGGCCCCCACCATAGTGCCTACCTACCCCTGCACCAGGAGCAGTCAGAGGTTATACTCCCAGCCCCACGCTGGGGATCCTATGGCCCAGGGGTAGGCTTGAGAATCTGCATTTTCACAAACAGCCCAGAAATCTGCCACCTACTCCAGTGGGGACACCAGACATGCAAGAGGCCAGACCTCAGGGTAAGGTGGGAGTTGGGGGCTGCCATGGACAGCAGCAGTGACCTAGCTGGGGGAGGGCATCTGTGGATCAGGGGGTCCCTAATGGGGAAACCAGGCAGGGTGGTGATACAGCCCAGAGGCCAGGGACCTGCCCAGAACCTGCCCTCGGGGTTTTGGGAAGGGATGCACAGGGGCCAGGCTGCCCTTGTGGCAGGTCACAAGGGCCTTGGGAAGGTGGAGGGACAGTGGCCAGGAGGGAGGGCTTCCTGGGGAAGTGGCATCTGAAATGACTTCGCAGGCGACCCACAGCAGGCCCCACCTCATGGTCTCTGGCCTGGCCCTTGCCCGCTTCACCTTCCCTCTGTGAGAAGGGAACTGGAGCTGTGGGTCGGGTTTCAGACCACTCTGCTAGGCCATGAGTAATGCAGCTGGCGAGATGGGAAGGTGACCTCAGCCCGGGGTGGGGCACCTCCAAAGCCTCCACCTGCTGACCAGGACCCCAGTGTTCCCAGCCTTGGCCCTGCCTGGGCACCCGGCTGGCTGCCAGCCTGTACTTGTCTTCTCCCGTCTATCTCTGTCCCTTTGTCTGTCTCCAGCCCCACCTGTGTCCCTCGCCCCTGCCCAGCCCTGGGCTTTGCTGCCTGGACAAGCCGAGCAGTGACTCCTCACTGCTTGGCGGCAGTCCTAACTCGGATGCAGCATCTGAACCAGCTCCTGGACGGCCCCAGGACCAGTGAGCCCATTCCCAGTCTCACTGCCTCCCTCAGGACAGGTGGCCAGGGGTCAGGGGAGGACCTGGGAGTGGATCATCATGGAGAGTCTGGCCCCTAGGTGCAGCTAGGAGCATGCCCCCAGGGGAGCAGGGCCCCCTGCAACCGCCTTGCATCTCAGCCAGCTCCTGGACCTTGCGGTGCTCAGGTACATCCCGGCTACCAGAGCCCTCCGTTCTCACACCCTCTTGGTCTTCCTTGAGACACCCGCGCTCACCACACCCTTCACTGTCCCCCTCACCCTACAGCCCACGGGCCATCCCGTCACAGTACAGAGCAACTTGTCTGCCCGCTGCCAGGATTTTGGCAGAAGGGAGGAGCAGACCCACCCAGACGCCTGGAGCCAGGCGCCCCCCTCAGGGCCCGCCCCTCAGCCCAGCCACCACGCACCGTCCGCCTCCACAGTGTCTGCTCTGCCCAGGCTGCTGCAGAGGTAGGGCTACACCAGCTGTCTTCACAGTCTGTAAAGTCAAGTGTCCAGGTGGGCGGCCGGCTCAAGCCTATTTTCACCCCCTACCCCCTGCCCCCTCCACTCCTCTTCCCCTTCCCCACCCCAGGCCCTGTGTACCTCCTGCCATTTGTCATTTCACATTGATTGCCGCGGCTGTTTGACGCTCCTGCCCAGTGAGCTTGTGGTCTGACGCTCCTCAGGGCCCCATCTTCTTGAGCTTCTGACGTCCACCTGCTTGTGGGGGGTGGCAGTTAGGGGTCCTCGGCAGTGGTGGGGTGCAGGAGTGAACTCCCGCTGCCTTGCTCCTCCTGTTCTAGTCTCTCCCAGAACACCCCCAGCCCCCAGCAGAGACTGGCAGGCCCAAGGTCAGTGGTCTGCATATCAACAGCTTGAGTCCACCCCAGGGCTGGCAGAGGAGGGAGTGGGTACTTGGCTCGATATAGCCTGTCTTGTGAGACAATAAATTTGGCCATTGACCTAGCAAGCAGATGTCAATAAATGAATGGTTAATATAAACATTGCCCTTCCCAAACTAATCAGGGCACAGGGCAAGTTGGAGGTTGGAATATGGGGAGGAGGCAGGGCAGGGCAGGGCAGGTGTGGCCCAGGTCTGCCCAGTGGGGCTGCTTCCCCTTTGCCTCAAGCCCCTGCAGGTGCTGGTCCTGCTGGGAGGGCAGCCAGATTTAGCAAATAAAAACCCAGGGTTCCAGTTACGTTCAGACTTCAGATCAACAACAGTTTTGGAATAAGTATGTCCCATGCCCGATTTGTGGAACACTTGTACCAAAAGCTGCTTTTTGCCCGTGCAACAGGCACAGGGCCCTGGCCGACAGGGCCTGTCTCACCCTGACAGGAGGGGAGCAGGGGCCAGGCGGGAGGGAAGTCTGGTGATCGCAGAGCTTGGCAGGGCCCACGCCACCTCCAGCCCACACCCAGCCCCCAGGGCCCTGGTCATGCCCACTGCCCTCCAAAGTGGTGACCAGCAGCCCAGCCAGAGCACTGGGAGCCCAGGCATGGGTGCTCCATGAACACGGTCCTGGAGGCGGTCCAGGGCCACTGTGACCCGCTGCCCCTTGGTGGCCCTCATCTGTGTGGCCCTGTTTCCTCACCTGGGGTAGGAGGGGGCCTTTGGGGTCTGCTTCCTGGTTGTGGGGGTGGACGTTGGGAACCTTTACAGTAGGCCTCTCTGTGGTAGGGCCTTGGGTATCTCAGGGGCTCCAGCAACTGGGAGTGGCCAGTCCATGGCTGGGCACTGCCCAGCAAGAGCCCTATAAATAAACAAACAGTCATATAAATAAACCACAGTCTGCAGGACAGCCCTGACCTAGGGGCAGCTGCTGTGCCTGGCCAGGCCAGGTCCTTCTCACAGCCTCCAGAAAGAGCAAGGAGCTTCCAGCTGCTTCTGTAGGCCCTTTGGCCTGGCAGCCTGTGGGCAGCAGTGGCTCAGCCCCATGAGGCCAGTGGTTGGACCCTATCTGGGACCCCTGGGGTCTAGCTGGCCTCTCGTGCACCCTCTAATGCAGGTGATCTGGGTGAACCAAGGCCCAGAGCCCCAGCATGGTCAGCCTCAGGCCCCCTCCAGGGGGTGGGGCTGCCACCCAGCCAGATCCTGGCTCCCCATGGCCCAGGCGAGGTTCTGGCCTCCTGCCAGGGATGGGCCGTGGTGCTGGGAGATGGCCGCCCCCTTTTGCCTTGCTTCCTGCCTGAGCTCGGCGTGACATCTTTCCCGGATGAACAGTCCTCTTGGGGGCCCCCAGGGAGTCCAGACCAAGGTGGAGGGGCTGCAGACTTCCAGGGTCTGTGATTGATGGGGACGTGGGGCTGCCCGCGCTGGGCAGATGAGGAAGGAGCTGTCAGCACCTAATGGGCCCTGTGACAAACAGCAAAGGTGCTGGGAGGCTTCTTTTTGTCCCTGCCTCCAGCAAGGCCCCCAAGGGCAGGGCAGGTCCAACCTGGCAGGAAGAGTCAGCATAGGGGTCTAGGGACCCCCAGGACAGAGCTCTTTCACCCCTGCCCAAGTTCTTTGGCAATTCTGGTGGCCCTGGTGAGCAGAGGTCGGGTGGGAGGCAGCACTGAGGTGGGCCCCTCCCAGCCTCACGGGGGATGCTGAGCTCAGCACCGCCGGCCCAGGGCTTTAGGGACCATTAAAAGCCCTCCCTGCCACTGGCTGCCTGGAGACATCAATTTGCTTCTGACTGTAGTTGATGCCGCTGCCTCCCCTCCTCCCTCCTCTGTCAGCTCCCACTGCTGGGGTCTCCCTGGGCCCGACCTACTAGCCTGGACAGAACCCCAGCCTCCTCCAAATGGGCACGGACATGCTTCACCATGTGGCTGGGCCTGGGGCCCTGCGCTGAGTGGGAAAGACCAGTGCAGAGGACAGACGCTGCAGAGACACTCTCGAGGGCCCCTGGGGGTGCTGAGCTCAGGGGTCAGGAAGGAGGTGCAGCCAGGGCTGGGAGCTTGACAGGGGCAGAGTTCTGGTTTGGGACAGGAGGAAGCTGTGTAGCAGACGGTGGGAAGGCGGCAAGTATGTCCAATACTACTGCTGTGCCCGTCGGACGGCTGCAAAGGTGAATTTCATGGCACAGGTATTTCACTGCAAAAATAAAAGTTTTAAAAAAAACCTGTCCTGTGTTCCATGCCCTCAAGGCCTGCTCCCACCTGCGTTTGCGGGGAGCGGACTGAGGGCAGGTCAGTGGGCTGGACTGCATTTTCTTGCTGACGCTCTTAAGCCTGTGATAGGAAAAGCCGGGTCATCGGAGTTTCCGACCCTGCAGCAGGGGGCGTGCCTGGCCTGCCCTTGGTTGCCCTGACTGACGACAGCCTGGAAGGTGGGGCTGGGGCGGGGGCCTCCCTGACAGGGCAGGCCTGACCCCATGTGGGTGTGCCTCACCGGACCCTGAGAGTCACCCACAAGCTGCGGCTGCAGGCAGGTGGTGGGCAGTCCTCGGGCCTGGGGAAGGGACAGGCAGGGGGGCTTGAGACTGACCCTGAGGAGCAAATCCACCCTGGCAGGTTGTCGCTTCCTGCCCTGATGAGCAGGACAGATCTCGGGTGGCCGGGGCTGCTGACCTGGCAGTGCGGGCAGTACCCAGCGGGGCAGATGGAGAGCTGGCCAAGGAGGCCGGCCGGGCGGCTGCCAGCCCAGAGAGAGGCCATCGATCTGCCTGGCGGCCCTTCCCAGGTGTATAAAACTGCTTGTTCTCCCAGTTAGAAAAATGACCACAGCCTGGGATAACTGATTGATTTTCCTCTTTAGGAATATTCATAAACGCTGGTTCCAAGCACAGGTAAACCCAGTCCCCGCGCCAAGTCAGTCATGGAGAAGCAATGGGTGCAGCCGCACACAGCCTCCCTCCAGAGCAGGGGGCGCAGGGGCACGGCCCCGCCCCCTCCCACTCCCACAGCACACCTCAGGGTCACCCACGGCAGGGGATGTGGTGTTGGAGGCTGGGCCTGCGCTTGGGGGCTCCCAGTGAAACGCCAGCAAACTGTCCTGACCAGGCCCAGAGGTGGATGTCTAAGTCCACCAAGCCCTGCCCAAATGCTGTGTGGCCCTGGACATGCAGGCACTAAAACAAGCCCACACCCAGCCCCACAGACAGGAGAGGCTGTGTCGGGGTCCCAGGACACCCACCACCCCCACGGCGGCCTAGAGGCCTGACTGCAGCTCTGGCCCCACAGCACCGTCCTCCGTGGCCCCGAGGGTGGGCCCTCCTCATTCTCTGTCCCCACCCCAAGCTGTTCCAAGCTTCTTCAGTCAGCCTAGAGAACTGCCATTCATTCTTCAATAGGCCGTGCCCAGGTAGAACTGGGCCTCCGCTCTGGGTGATTCCCTCCTGCTGCTTGTGCTCTGAGCAACCCCCATCTGCCCCCCAGCCCAGCCCACTGGGACGGGGTGCTTGCTGAATGGCTGGAGGGCCAGCCTCTCCGGAGGGGCCAGCAAATCAGTTCCAAGAGTGTATTTGTTAGCTCATTTGTTTAGTATCAGTACCTGGTCGACTCACTGATAACCTGAGTACTTTATGAAGCATGCAAACTTGGACACTACTGCGTGCAAGCGGCTTCAAATCCCACTTGCACTTCGCTGCCCTCTGCTTTGATGGGCACGACTGGCACCCAGCAGAACCTACAGAACAAGGGGCTTCTGTGGGGCTCCTCCATCAGGAACGCCCTCCCCCTGAGTCCTGGGAAGAGCCTGAGATGCCCCTGGGCAGTGGGGTCAGTGGGGAGTGGAGCAAGCAGGGGCAGAAGGGGGCTCACAAGCACCTGCCACTGGGGAGGCGGGGCCTGGGAGGTGGGGGGAGGGCCTGAGGGGAGCGGAGGCAGGCCAGGGGCAAAGCCCCACCCTCATCAGGGCCCCATTGGCCAAGCTGCTATGCCTTCTTGGGCCAAGCTTGACTCCAAGCTGGCCCATCTCTTCTTGGGGTGCACCTGTGACTTGGCCAGGAGTCCCTGACTGTCTGGCCAGGACTGCTCACAGGAAGTGGGGTGGTGGTGGGCAAGTTGGGTGGGGAACGTGGCCTCTTTTCTTGGGCAGCAGACCCTCTGATTAGGTGGGGCTCTGTCTGCCCTCGGGGCCATTGGGCCTCTTCGCAGACAGCCCTGTGATGGGGAGCTCACCCCTCCACAGCCCGCACAATCTAGGATGTCCTAGCCAGTTAGAAAGTTCTCCAAACAGAGTGGTCTGGCTTGGGAATTCCTCCCACGGCCCTGGCCATGTTCTAAGGCCTTGCCAGGACCTCCTGACAGGCAGTGCCACAGAGGCTGGAGGGCGGCAGTCTCTAGGGCTATGCGGGAGTCCTGGGAGTGAGGCCCGGCTGCAGCCCCCAGGCAGCCTCAGGGGTTGACCTTGCTGAGCCGTGGAGGCCACTGGGGAGAGTGGTGGGGTGGTAAGGCTGGAAAACCTCCAAACATGGCAGCAGGGCCTGGGCATGGTCTGCTGAGGCTCCCTCGGGCTGAGGAACAGCACGACGCCTGCCGGCTGCTCTGCTATTGATGAGGGAGGGACGGGATGGGGCAGGCCGGCCTGGGTCAGCAGATCAGCCCTGGGCTCAGGATGTGGCCGGCCATTGACTGGACAGATGCTGGCCCGACCTGGCCTCAGGGGAGGAAGGGGCCACCACGCAGCATGGTCAGGAGGTGAGCACAGATGTGGAGACCCACACCTCTCCCACACCCGCATGCTGTGTTTGGCCCACGCTGAGGGCCCAGGTCCCTGATGCTGCCCTGGCACAGTCCCGGTGTGCAGGGCTGAGGCCTGGGCAGCACTGGGGAGCCCAAGCTCTTCCAAGATGCCCCTGGGGCATGGCCCTGCTAGGCAGGGGGCCCCCACTTCAGGCAAGGTAGGCATGGGTGAGGCTCTGCACCCTACCAGGCACGCCAACACCTGCTTCTGAGAGGATCGCTGACTCGAGGGGCCTGACTCCCTCCTGCACCGGCTGGCCTTCTAGATGTGGAGCCCCAGACCCTCCCAGGTGGGAGGAGGCACAGATGCCTGAGTGCAGGCTGTCGGGGTGGGACCCAGTGATGTGGGGAGAGACTCATCAGCTGCGGCTGCAGTTCAGGACTGGGAAGGGCAGGGAGCAGAGTCCCTGAGGAGAGACCCAGAGATGTGTGCAGCAGAAACAAGCGGACAGCGAAAGGGGTCCCCTCAGGCTGGCCCCCACACTGGACCCCTCGCTGCCTGCCTGCCCTCTGCTGGCCTGAGTGATTCATGGCTGACAGGTGTCATCCGCCGATTGATTATCGGAAGCAGGTTGGCTTGGGTCTGTGAGCCTCTGGAGCCTGTTGGCCAGGCCGCTGGGAAAACCGCAGACAGGGCCCCAGCCCCCTGCCCACATCAACCCTCCTGACCCAGCCTACACCGCTAATGAATTGGGATTTGATCCACAAGACCGCAGCCCGCCCGGCCGACGGTCTGGCTCCAGCAGGGGTGGTGAGGCTTGGTAGGCGGCAGGAGGCATGCCCCTGAGCTCCTAGCGGACTGCTTGCTGGCGTGCGTGCTGCAGGGCTGGACAGCTGGTGCTGCCCACTGCCCTGGGGGCTCCCAGCCTAGGTCAGAGTCACCCCTCTGGGCCGTGGCCCCCCCCGAAGCCCTGGAGGTGAGAGGACTCCTGAACATGCCCTCCTCCCAGCCCTGGGCTCCCTGCTGCTGCCTCTGGCAGCGAGTCCCAGGCCAGCAGGGGAGGTGGGGGCTCAGGGCCTGCAGGGGTCTTTCAGCTGCCCCAAGCCCCTGGGCTCTGCCCTGCCCATACCTGGGGCCCTGAGCACCCGAATCCTAGCCCTGTGCCCAGGCCCCAAACTCACCCCTGTCTCCCCAGACTGGGCCCCCTGCCGTGCCCCTGCAGGCCTTGCCCCTTCCCTCTGGGCCCCCAGCCACACACTCACCCCAGCTCCTAGGGGGCAAGGCCAGGACTGAGCCCCTCTGGGCAGGGCAGGCTCCAGGGGAGGTGCTGGCGGCATGTGGCCAATAACAGAGACACCAGCTGAGAGGAGACGGGAGGCCTCTGTGGGGGTGCCTTTGGGAGTCCACAGCTACTCACTTGTCAGATGGGTCTGAGAGGGCAGGGCGTGGGGCCCAGGGGCGGGAAAGGGCGCTGGTGAGGGACGGGCAGATGCTAACAGCCCGGGCCCAGGCTGCGGGGCACTGACTGACGGAGCAGTGTTGGGTGAAGGGACCCGAGGAGGGGCCCCCCCAAGGAGGCGGGTGGGAGGGACAGGGGGTGCTGCCTCGCCTCCCTGGGAAGGGCCGGAGGGAGCGGGCCGCTGATGGATGCGCCTGTCAGGGCGGCAGAGTTTTGAGGCAGGATTCCAGGATAAAAAGAAAGATTTGCCAACTTAACGGAAATCGATGCCACCTCCTGCGCCAGCGCAGGGCCTGTGCTGGGCACAAGGACCTCAGACGGCCCACCCCCAGGCCTGCCTCTCCCTCTGGAGGGGAGGGGCCGCCTGCGTCCAGGGCCGGCCAGCACCCTGCTGCTGTTCCCGCCCCAGACCAGGTGCAGGGTGAGAGGGCAGACGGCCCTGTTGCCCGGCCGCCGTCCCACTGGGTGAGCCTGAGGGACAGGCATGCCACCTGCTTCCATAGGGAGTCTGCTCCCAGCGCCACCCACCTCCTCGTGGGCCCTGTGACTGCGGCCTCCTCACTACACGGCGCCGGCTTGTCTCCACAGCCAGCAAGTTCCACCCTCATGGCCACAGCCCCCAGGCCACCATCCCTGGCCCCACAGCCTGCCCCTCTGCCACCAGCATGTGCCAGCGGACATCTCCCCTCCTGTTCCCCCAGCGCCACTGTCCACACCATGTCTGCCACATGTGGCCTCACCCAAACTTAGAGACCCTGGGTCTGTGTGTTGGGGGAGCCGGTGACAGACTCAGCCGGGCCTCTGAGGATACTAGTTGCGGGAGGTGCTGGGGGAGGGCGGCAGGTGTCACTTTCAGATGTAAACACCGTGGGGTAGCGAATGGCTTGGTTTGGGGGTTGGGGGCGCCATGGTATTTAACAGCGGCTATTGGATTGTATGGCTCAGCCCGTAACTGGCGCATTATGAAGGCTAATGGATTTTTGAGGCCAGATTGATTTTTCATTAATTTGGTAAAAATCTTTTTCCTCTCCCCTATAATTCTGTCTTAAAACGCTCCCCCTGACAGTTCGATAAGTCGCTCTTGCCTTAATGCATGTCTGGCTCACCCGGCGGGGGGCGGAGGGGGAGGGGAGCTGAGGAGCCTGGAGGCTGCCAGTCATCTCCAGGTAGGCGCTGCTGTACGCATGGGCCACCCCGCTGGAGGCTCCCAGAGTGGGCCCGGGGACATCAGGAGCCCCTGCAGGGAGAGACAGTGAGAGACGGGGAGAAACTGAGGCACGGAGCACTCACTCCCAGGAGGGGCCTGCTGAGACCTTCCTTCCCGTCAAGGCAGGCTGACAGCCCTGCCTGCAGAGGGGCTGACCTCGAGTGGGACCTGGCAAGACTCCTGGTGCAACTTCCTCTCACTGACTTACCCAGACTTAGGAGACCCCTTGGGCTGCCTGACCAGTTCTGCCCCTCTCCCAGAGACCTTGGCCACCAGGGCTGGCCTGCAGGGGCAGAGCTGACCGCCGCCCCCTCCCCCCACCTCAGTCTTCTCTTTCAGGGATCCCGCCTCCCTCCAGCCAATCCACCCTCTTGCAGGCCTTCAGGAAACTCCCCAGCTCTGCCCTCCCCAAGGTGGGGGTCTGGCTCCTGGAGTGAGCCCTGGTTCTCACAGTACTCCCCCAGGTGCCTGGGCCTGCCTCTGCCAAGCTGCCTCCTGACCCCCTCCCTGGGGGCCCAGCCTGAATCTGGGGGAACGGGCCCCTTAGGCTCCCAGAGCTCCTGTGCCTGCTTCTTTTGTTGCCATGAGAGGCCTGTCTTGGCCCCCCGGATGGACGGCGCCCCCGCTGTGACCTGGCCTGACTGCGCAGTGCTCCCGGAGAGGGCGGAGGAGGGGGTCTGGGAAGGCAGTGGGGAGTGCGGCGGGGCAGGAGGTGGGGGCACAGGGGAGGAGGGGCGGCCACGCTGGGGGGCTCTCAGTGGCAGAGCAACACAGGGGAGGGGCTTCCCGCACCAGCACAGCGGTGGAGGGAGGAGCAGCCCCAGGATGGTGCGCGGGGTCGGCCACGTCAGATGGCTCCTGGCGCCTGCCTGGAAGGCCGCGCTCCTCGGGCAGGGCGGGGTCCCTGGTGGGAAGGCTTTTGCCTCTGGTCGGTCTGGGTGAGCTCCACCCCTTCTGTCCTGGGCGGTGAGGGAGGGGCGCTCCAGGCCGGGGTCAGCGGAGGAGGGGGTGTCCAGGAGCGCCCATGAAGAGGGGGCTCCACTGTGGCAGCTGTGAGCACAGCCTGGGGCCCCATCTCCTCTGCTCAGCCCAGGAGGCAGGCAGCCACAGCCAGGAGTGGGCTGGAGGTCTCCAGGGAGCTTGCAGTCAGGCCTTCACCCTTCTCAACCTCCGGTGGGGAAACTGAGGCTCGCGGTGGACAGTGGGGCAAAATCAATGCTCCCTAAGCCTGTGCCGCTGCTCGCACCGCCCAGGCCTGCCCTCACTCTGCGGGGCCACAACACCGAACTGGCCCCACCAGGGCAGGCCAAGCCCTTCCTGCCACATTCCCACCCCTTACCCTTCACCCCAGGGCCACTCGGAGGGGCTAAAGCTCACATCTGCCTGGGAAGCCCCTGTACCACCTGTCCCTGCCCCTGGCACAGGCAAGCCCAGGCAGGGGGCAGAGGTTCTCCCTGTCTCCAGCCTCCTCCAGGGCCCCTGCAGCATCCCCACTGCTGCGCTGGCCGCCACCCTGCCCACTGAGCCAGTTCTAATCAGGGCTCCACCTGAGCCCCAACCCCAGGCCCCAGCCCAGCTCCTCCACCAGCCGGAGAGCCATGCTGACTGTGGAACGTGACCACAATCTGGCCACGTGCCCCGTCAGAGCCTCCACCACTTTCTCAGCCACCAGGCCTTCTGAATTTACTCGGGGCCAACTGTATTCAGCTCCATCCCCCCGATGTGCGTTCCAGGTGAGCTCACAGACCCCTGGCCACAGGATGAAGGTAAAACTTGATAGGGTGTGTGGCCAGGGAGGTGTGTGGTGGGGGCACTGGGCCAAGTCTGGGAAGCCCTCCAGGCCTCAGACCCCCTAATACGTACAGCTAGGAGCTTGGCCGAGCTGCTCTGAGGCCTGCTGCTGCTGCACCCAGGCCCCAGCAGTGCCCCAGGCAGGCCTCTGCTGGGCCCCAAGACTTGTCTGCCCAAGAGCCACCCCAGGCCTGTGACTGTGCTCTTGTTTGGGAAGTGGATTTTTGACATAATGAAGTTAAGGCTGTCAGGATGGGATCACCTTGATTACCCAGGTGGGCCCCGAATCCACTGATCCACGTCCCTATAGGACACAGAAGAGGGGAAGCTGCATGAAGACGGAGGCAGAGGCTAGAGGGACATAGCCACCAGCCCAGGGTGCCCAGGGCCTCCCAACAGGGGGGACCTGGAAGGGGCCTCCCTACAGCCTTCGGAGCAGGGCCCTGTTGACACCTGGGCTTCAGACTTCTAGCCTCCTGAGCTGAGAGAACCAATGTCAAGTCTCCAGGTTCATTGTGATTTGCTGGAATGACCACAGGAAACCAACACATCGATGTCACCCAAGTTCCCGAGCTTCTGGGCCTACTTTGTCCAGAAGGATGGACAGGTAACATAGGGTGCATGTGATCTGACAGGACCTCAGGTGCGAGGTGAGAGAGGTGGGCCCAGCCCTGGCTGCCCTTCAGATCCACCCCCCATACCCTGAATGCCCAGATTCTGAGGCCCGTGGTCACCACGGCTGAGCACCTGCACTCCGGGGCTGTCCATCTGCAGACCGACCAAGCCACCGAGGGAGCCGCAGACACCCGGCCCTGCCCTGCTGCCCCGCCCTCCCAGCCTCAGAGCACGGCTGTGCTGTCAGGGTCTCTCTCCCTTCTCTGGCCATGAGTCCCAGGGGCTGCCCCTCGAGGGCTCAGCCTAGGAGCTGCTGTCCAGTGTGCAGAGGGTGGGGAGCACCAGGTGGCCACCACATAGTGGAGTCCTCCCAGCTGGGGTGTGGCGTTGACTCAGGCCCAGCTCGGGGGGCTCCTGGGCCAAGCTTGCCTCTTGGGGGCTTGGGGCAGACTGAGCTGATGTGGAGGGGCCTGGGCTGGGCCAGTGGAGGTGGGAGTGGGGTGGGTGGGATGGAAGTTGGGAGGCCAGTGAACTGGGAGGCAGCCTGGGGACAGAGGGAAGCCAGGACGGCCCCGCCCCATGGCCCTCCCGCCTGTCCCCCCACGCCAGTCCTGCCCCAGCCCTGCCACCTCCCCCACGCCGCCCTGGTCCTCACGTCATCCCTGTGCCAGCTCGCTGCTGACCCAGGAGAAACGAGTCCGCCTTTTCCCCTCTCGGCAGTTTTCTGTTGGCAAAGCAGGAAGGTCTGCATCTCACCCCGCCCTCCCGCCCTGGGGGAGCCACCCTGGGAAAAGAGAGGTCCCTGTGCGAGCCCAGGCAAAGCGCGCAGGCTCCCTCTGGGGACCTCCGTGGGCACCTGCCTTCCCTGAGCACTGGGCAGCGCATGCGCTCGGCCTCTGCACTCTCCTCTCATGTCCTCCATGGGCCCTGTTCTGTGCGGGCACCAGGGCCAGGAGATGTCCACCGTGTCTCCCAGGCACCAGCCCTCCCTCTTCAGTGGTGTATGTGTGGGCCCCTCCAGCAGGTGGATGGATCTTCCCAGGTGTTCACAGAGCTTGTGGGTGAGCTGGCATGGTCCCTGCTCATGGCGGCTGCCTGTCTGTGGCACAGACAGTGGGCTGGGTGAACCAGAAAGTGGGGGGCTAAAGCCTATGACATGAGGTGTGGTCATGTCTGAGGAAGGCTGAGAAGGTTCCAGCGGGGAACAAAGGTGGGCAGAGACTACAGCCACAGGACAGGAGTAAGGCTGGCGTGTGGGCAGCTGAGGGTGGGGACCAGATTCCCCAGGCCTGTCAGAGCAGAGTGGAGGGGCCAGGCAGGCCCATGCTGGCCCTCCCCGAGTACCCATATGTGTGGATACCCACGAGCCAGCCCAACAGGGTGGCCACCCTTGCCTAGCCTTGACAGCCCCTACCTCCAGCACACACAGAGAATCCCAGGGCCTCCATCTTCACACCTGGACCTGGAGAGGCCTGGCAGAACCGTATGCTGTCCCCTGCCAAGGTGGGGCTCATCCACGGTGCCAGTGCCCCACAGCCCAGATGGAGGGAGCCTGGCCCCAGCCACAACTGACTCCAGCTTCAAGGAGCCCCCAGGCTGGTGTGTGAAGGGTGTGCCTGACAAGCTCTCTGCCCTGGGGGGGTCAGTCTTTGGCCCCCACCACACCAGCCCCCTGCAAGAGGCAGGTGGCTGCTTCCACTGCCAGGGCTTGGCCCTCTGCGGAAGGCAAGGGAGTGGCTGTGTCCTCTTGGACAGGACCTGCGAGCCTTGTCAGCCCTGATTAGCTCGTAATGGCCTCCTTGAAGCAGTTTTATTAATCAAATTAATAAGTGCTGAGGTGACCTTGGCTCTCTGCTGAGAGGGGCATTCCCAGGAGGGTAGGTGGGTCGGGGACCTCCTCCCCCAGGCTCAGGCAGGCTGGGGAGGCCGCCCCCAGCCTCGGAAGGCTGCCCTCCAGCGCACCAAGTCTCCGGAACACATATTTGTCACCCCCACCCCCACGCTCCCCCCAATAACACTAAAGCAGGAGGGAGGTGGCGGCTTGTAGGCGCAGATCCCGCAGTGCTGCTTCGCCCGCCCGGGGACCCCAGGGAGGGTCAGTAGGGAGAGGGCAGGGTCTCTGCCGTCCGCGCTCCCCACATCCGTACCGGCGCCTGCAGGGAGCCCGCCTCCTGCGGCCGCGCCGGCGTGTAACGGCTGCCCCCTGGTGGCCACGCGGACTCCAGGCCAGCCGGGCCCGCGCCCCAAAATGCGGAGGCCTGTACTTGGCTCCTCCCCGGCCTGCCACCCCCGCGCCTCCCAGGCGGCCCTTCTCATCCCTCGCTTGAGGGCCAGGTCCTGAGCCACCCTCCGCGGGCCTCGGGGCAGTGTGACTGCCGATGGCCTCCGGGGCCACGCCCGTTACGCAGTCCGAGGAACTCAGCCAGGGGTCGCAGGGGCGGCGGTGGGGCCCGAGGGGACCTGGGGCGGGCTGGAGGCGCCATTGTGGACTGGCTCAGGGCGCGGCGGTATGAGACCACCCCTCAGGCACCTGCCCTCCGGCTGTAGCAGTGGCCTCAGGTGCCCAGGCAGGACTGCGGAGCAGGGCCTGGGGAAGCGGGGGCGTGGTCTGGAAAGAGTGAGGCGGGCTTGGCGGGGCTTGGGGGGAGGCGGGACGTCAGGTGCAGGGCTGGGGAGAAAGAAACCTCGACCCAGAAAGCATGTCACAAGGAGGCACCAAGAACAAGCAGGGAGAGGTCTCTGTTCAGCAGACAGAGGGGTCAGTAAAAGTTGTATGATGGGTCTTGGCTGGGACCCTGCACAGAGGGAAGACCCTGGGCACCCGCGGCTGCTGTGTGGGGAGTGGGGCTGGGCAGGAAGGAGGTCTGGAGGCCAGGGAAGGAGCTGAGCCTCATCCAGCCTTCAGGGTGCCACGCAGGCTGGTGGACGGGCGCTGGCCAGAGGTCACTGCGGGCCAGGCAGAAGCCTTGTTTGCGGCAGACCCAGCCCTGGGTGGGTATGAAACTTTGTGGGGGAAAGGGGAGTGAAGATCCAGCTGCAGGGACCCTCTGCTGACATGTCACCCCACCTCGCCCCCAGCTCTCCAGCATGGCTCCTCCAGCTCTGAAAGAAGCGCCTGGACCCCCACCACCCAGGGAAGCTGCCCTGCTCGGGCAGGCAATGAGAGTATGTGAGCACCAGGTAGCCCAGGCCAGCCTCTTGGTGCCTGAGACTGTGCTGCAGAGACTGTGCCATTTCCCATAGGCAGGTGCAAGGCCTGGTGCCCAGCAGAAGGCTCAGACACACCTCCTCTGACATCGTCTTTAATGGGCCCCTCTGGGCACTGGGCAGGGCAGCAAACTGGCCTGAAGGTTTCTGGGATGGAGGAGGGTACACAGGGAGCTCCCATTCCCAGCCACCTGGAGCTGGCCCTCACTGCCACTCTGGGCACCCGGAGAGGGGGGCGGCATGCGGCTCAGGGGCGTGGGTCGGGGGATGGCCTCCCTCTGCTCTTGCCCCTCTTGGCCTTGCGGCCCCAGCCAAGGAGGGGCCTGGGGCCGGCCGGGGCAGGCGTTGCAATCTCCCAGCCATATGCCTTTGGGCTCCTCACGAGGCCCCCCAGGGCTGGCTGGCGGTCCCCCTGCAGTCAGAACAGAGACAAGTATGAGCCAGCACCCCTGGCCCGGCCCGCCTACAGCCAGCTTGGTGAGGGTGACAGGGAGGAGGTGGTGGGTATGTCCCCATGAGGGCGCCCAAGCAAGGGGGGACCCACAGGACTGCCATCTGGGGTGGGTAAATGCCATGGGCTGAGCGCCTGTGGCCAGAGCCTCCAGGACTGGGCGCTGAGGTTGCCAAGGGGTGGACTGGGCCTCGAGGGCAAGGGACTGCTGCTAGGTGGAGGCTATGGCACAAGAAGCTGCTGCCCAAAAGGTGCCTGTACAGCCTCCTCCTCCCAATGCCCTTGCCGATCAGGGGCCCAGAAGAAGGCCTGGGGCCAGGGTGGGGTGAAGGAGCTGGGAACCCCCCGTCCCAGGGCCCCTGGGGCTCACTGTGCAGGGCAGCTGGGTGCTGGGCAGCAGTGTCACCACCTGCAGGGTCACGCCCTCATCGCCCACACCCTTCAGCTGGGCCACCACCTCAGCGTGCTTCCACCACTTGCATGGCTGCCCATTCACGGACACAATGTAGTCGCCCTCCTGAAGACCGGCTGTCTGCAAGGAGATGGGGACCATCTGGGAGTCCCTCACAGGCACCCCGCCACCTCTGGCCAGTCTCATCATCCCCTTTCACACAAGCTGCCTTGGCCCAGCCCAGGGACTCTGCCTGGGACTGGGTTCGGGTCGGGGCACTTACTGCAGCCCGGCCCCCTGGAATGACAGCAGCAATGAGGACAGGCGAGTCTCCCCGCAGCGTGAAGCCAAAGCCATCCTCTCCTCGGGTCACGTGGATTGGCCCCACCAGCCGCCAGCTGTTCTTGGCTGAGAACACGGACAGGGGTCCCTGGTGGGGGGAGTTCAGAGGTCAGAGGGGGTCTGGCAGGGCTGCCATGCTTGGAGGGCTCTTGGCCTGTAGTATCCTTACCCCAGGCTCCACGTCCTGGGGCTGAAACCAATGAGGGGCCATAGAGGGGCTAGGCAGGGTGGACCACTCCTGTGGGGCCCCCTCCAACCCAGGCAGAGCCCAGCTATGCTGGAGGGGGCTGCTTGTGAAGGGGGTGCTCACCAGCCGGTGGAAGATGTCAGCCACCTTCACCCGGGAGAAGCTGGGTGCCCTAACCTCTGGCCTCTGGTGCGTCTTAGCTGAAAGGGCAAAGGTGAAGGAGGGCGGGGCTAAGTCAGAGGCTCCGGAGCCCCAGAGCCCTGGGACGCAGCTTGCCAGAGCAGAGCAGGTGACACGGGGCATGGTCTTCCCTGTGCAGACCTCCAGGGCCTGGCTGCCCCCCTAGAGGGAGGAGCCTGGGGCAGTGCAGCTGCTGGGAGGCAAGTCTGTGGGCATCGTCACCAGGCTGCAGCTTCCCAGGGGCAGGAACTGAGTGGGGAAGGGCAGGCAGGGGGCAGGGCAGTGTGCCAGCACAGGCTCCCCTGCAGGGCCCACCGTGGATGTCTTCTGCGGCAGCTGCAGGCCCCTCAGCCCACCGCCCTTGCTCTGGCCAGGCACACCCATCCTGGGGGGCCTGGCTGCTCACGCTGGATGTCAGGGGCCTCGGTGGCCTCGAAGAAGTCGTCCTCAAGGTCAAGCTCTGAGTACTTGGCCAGCGAGCGCTGCAGCGCCTGGGTCAGCGCACTCTGCAGCAGGTCTACTCTGCGCAAGGCACGGCACACAGCATGCAGTCGCAGCGCCTCCTCCTGGCCCAGGATGGCGCGTTTCAAGTGGGCCTTGCCTGCATGGGACACATCACAGGCTGCGCGGGCCCCAGCCCACAGCCCACTTGGCCCTTCCAAGCAGAGCCCCGGCTCCCCTGGCCCCTGGATGGGGCAGGAGGGCAGGTGAGGGTTCATCCTCAGTGTCCGCTGGCTGGGCTAGGAAAAAGTGGCTGCCCACCTGTGCCCCACCTGCCCAGAAGCTGCCTGCACTGCTCGGCCCCTGCTCTGTGTCACCCAGCAGGCAGTGGGCATGCAGGAGGCAGGATGGTGACCCCACCTGCCAATGCCGGTACCCCAGGTGAGGTGACTCCAGGAGGCTGGGTGGGGTGGGCCTTCCTCCCAAGGCTGCCTCACCGAGTTTCCTGTGCTCCTCCCTCCGGTGTGGCAGTGTGTCCTGGGGCTCAGAGGCAGTGGGGAGCCCGCGGAAGCCCTGCTGGGGCCCCGGGAACGCCACCTCAGCAGCTGCTGGGGTCAGAGAGGGCCGTGAGTCTCCCCACCTCAGCCTCAGCGGGCACGCAGGCACACAGGCAGGGCACTCACAGGGGCCGTCACAGAGAGCCATAGCCGTGTGGTAGTGGGCCAGGGCCTGGAAGTACTCAGCCTTGACGCGCACCAGGGAGGTCCAGGGGAAGGGCACGTAGTCTCGGACGGGCAGCTGGGCCATGGTCTGGTGCACCAGCTGGTACTCGGCTGCCACCTGCCGGTACACGTGGCAGGACAGTGGGGCATCCAGTGGGACTGCAGGACGAGCTCGGAAGCCCAGCCTCCCCCAGCCCTGACCAAAGTCCCGTTGGCCCCACGCAATGCCCAGAGCTGGCCGAGTTCAGGGGTCAGGGCTCCCAGTTCCTTCCCTGATTGGTGCTGCCCCAGTGGCGGGGGACTCAGGACCCCGGGGCCCTGAGCAGCCCCACAGAGCAACAGCTGGCTCTGGGAACTTACAGGAGACACAGTCACTGCACCCGACCCCTCCAGGCTGGGACCCTGGCCTCCTCCACCCCCGCTCTGCCCCCTCGGCCGCAGCCCAGGCCCTGTGTCCACCAAGCAGCTGCAGCTTGGCCAGACCCAGACTGGGGGCCCCAGGACATTTGCGCAGGTCTCCTCTGGAACAGGGGCTCCCCATCCTCACCTGGGCAGCCTCCTGAGCCAGACGCAGCTGGGCTGGGAAGTCGTCAGGGGCCACGGGTGCTGGCAGTGACAGGCTCTCAAAGACGCACTCCTGGGCCTGAGCTGTCATGAGCTGCTCCAGCATGGAGAGCGAGGCCGGCTTCATGTCCAGGCTCGGGGCATGGGAGAAGTTCTCCCTCAGGAGGCTGAAGGCCCCTGTGGACGGGACGCTCACAGCAGGACCACAGGGCTGCCTGGCCACCCCTCCCTCCCTTCAGCCCTGGTTTAGACAGCCCCTCTGCACCCCACAGCTCTGACCCAGAGAAGGGGCTCTGCCACACACCAGGACCCAGAAGCAAGGGACATGCAGACGCATGCACCCCGCCTGCGGCAGTGGGCTAGAGTCTGGGCAGCCCTCACCAGCAGCCCTCTGAAAGGCCTCCACAGCACGGCTGGTGCCCTCGAGGCAGGAGCGGTCCTGGCGGGCCCCGATCTGTGTGTGGAGGGCCCCGATGTTGAAGAGCACACTGCCCTTCTCAAAGGCCAGGGACTGCTGCTCGGCTGGGACCCCTGTAAGCGAGTCATACCTGCAGGGTTGGGCAGGTGGGTAGAGTCCCCACAGCCACGAGCTTGGACTCTCAGAAATGGGGCTGGGGAGAGCCTTCTGGGAGGCCACTGCCTCCCTGGAGGATGGCTGCACCCCAGGGCACCTGCCCTGCCCACCCCTACCAGTGGAAGAGCAGCCCGAGGTTCCCAGCAGGGGCCACAAAGCGAGCATCCAGGAAGCAGAGCTGGTTGTAGTAGGCCGTGAGCAGCTCCAGGCCTGCCTCGCTCCGGCTGGGGGTCCGCATGGCCTGTGGGCAGGAGCCACTGACCCACTGCCCACGCCCCCAGCACACTGCCCTGGGAACCCCCTAGGACATCACAGCCCCACAGGAGCATCCCCAGTCTAGGGGTGGACGGGGCTATAGTGGGGCACATCTACCTTCCCTGGGGCTGTTGTGGCCACACATGCAACCCCAGGACAATGTGGAAGGGAACAGGGAGAGACTGTACCGGGGGTGGCAGGGGCTTGGGTGGGGGGAGAGGACAGCCATAGAGCAGCCATTCCCAAAGGGCCAGCCATGCCCCTGCAAGCCAGAGACATCCGCGCACCCTGGGTGAGTCTGTACAGGTGCACCTCGCTGTGCCTGTCCCACGCCCCCCTGCAGTGGGAACATCTCCGCTGAGCTCTGCCTTTCTGCTCCTGACTGAGCCGCAGGAGCGGGCAGACAGAAGGGGTGGCCACCCACCTGCCGCAGGTCCTCCAGCTCCCCGATTTCAGCCTCGTAGGAGGTGCTATCCTCTCCAAAGTGCCCCGAGATCAGCTCCTGATTGGGGAGTAGGTGCAGACCTTCCCTGGAGTTGCCCCCCGTGTGGGCAAAGACCCACAGTACAGGGGAGGCCACAGGCCTCTGAGGACGGGCTGAGGGCTGCAGGTGGCCCTCCCTCCGGCCCTGGGGCCCCCCCACTGCGGCTGTGGAGCCTGGAGGCTTAGGGCTCTTTCTGGTGGCATTCCCGTGTTAGCCCCCACGAGCAGTGGCTAGCTGCTCTGACAGGGAAGGATGCTAGGGCCCGAGTGAGGGACCTTTCCACCAGGCCTGCCTGGTAGTGGCAAGCCACCTCCCGGCAGCCAGGCTCAGGGGCCCCTGAGGACCCCGGGCAGCCCCCAGCCAACAGGACCCTCAAAGCAAGAGTCGGGGGACCCTGTAGCTACTGTGGTGCTTTCAGCAGGAGGGCCGGCTCTGCCACACCCACCCCAGCGTGGGATCGTCCCCCAAGCCCACCCAGTCGGAATCCCTCACCGCCTGGGCACGCTGGGCGGCCCCAGGGCCAGACCCTTCTTCCTCCGGGCCTGTTTTCTCATCTGTTCAGTGATAGGGCTGTACCGGGGAGCCCCCCAGCTCCCCAGGCCGGCACCTACCTTCAGGGGCGTGGCCCAGTCCAGCTCCCGGGTCTCCTTCAGCCCGAGGGGAATCATGGGCACAGGGACACCTTCGCTAGAGGCAGAGGCACTCAGCCCGGACTCTCAGGCTGGAGCCGGCCGCCCTGCGGCAAGGGGGGCCCCTCCCTGCTGCTCTGGCCCCTGCAGCACACCGCCCCTCTGACTCCAGGCACACCCTCATACACACGCACACACACTGGGCGCCCTGGACGGCTCCTCAGACATGCACACCCACGCACACATATGCACCTCTCGGGTGGGTCCACATCCACGCTGCTGTTGAGCTCCTGCAGCTCCTCCTTCAGCAGCTGCAGGCTGGAGTTGACATAGCTCAGCTCCAAGGCCACTGTCTCTCTGACCTGGGCATTGCTGGTGGCTCTGGGGGAGGTCAGGCTGAGGTGAAGCCCTGCAGGTGGACCATGCGCCCCTGGGCCTCACCACAGCCCCTGTGCCAGCGCCCACCCATGACATGCTGATGGGCCCTGCCTCCCGGGAGCCTGCACCAGCCATGGTCACCTGCTCACTCACTCCTCCCAGATGGGGTGAGAGCAGGCCCAGCCTGGCCACTGGCTCGCCCGCTGCCCAGCGTGCGCCTGGCTGGCAAGGGCCTCCAGGGCTAGCAGTCTGCTCCCTGCCCCGGCCCCACCCCACCCCGACTGGGGCTCACCTGTAGAGGTTCTCGGCACCTGTGCGCATTCGCAGCTCTTTGTTGATCTGCTGGTGAATCCGGGTCCTGCGGCTCTGCTGGCGGCTGCACTGTGTCTGTGCCAGGGGGTCACAGCCCTGCAGACAGGCCACAGGTCAGGGGCTGGGCTGTGCCTCTGTAAGCAGCTCACAAGTGTCAGGGGCTCTTGCCTGTGGGGAAGGGGACCGTCACCGTGGAGGTGGCCTGAGCTCCCCCAGAAGGGAGGAGTGGGGCTGGGAAGGCCCAGCAGGGGTGGAACAGTATGGGAGCCAGAGCACAGTGGATAATGCCAGGAAGGAGGCGAGGAGAGGCGGTCAGGCCAGGAAGGACATGGAAGATGGGGGACATGGCTGGGACGGGGGCCCCAGGAAGAGGCTAGGCTATTCTGTGGTGCTCCACACAGCTCTGAGTGGTGGCCAGCCAGGACAGGCAGCTGGCTCTGGGGGCCCGACGGGAGGCGGCCCGTTGCCCACCACACATTCCTCTGCACTTCTGAATTTCGTTCTGTAGCCCCATACCCACCCCAAGCCCCACAGTGACTCTAGCACAATCTGCGGGGTGGACAGGCGGATGGTGCACGTAGCCCAGGTCCTGTGAAGCACCAGCAGCATGGGCCTGCCCACTCTCTGTGGCACCCGGCCCACGCTGACCCTGGGCTGGGCAGCTGCCCAGGTGACTGCTTAGTTGTGGGGTCCCTTTGGGAAATGCCCAAACCACAGGACCAGGGCCACTCAGCTCACAGGCAGCAGGCCAGGCCTCCTGCCTGCCCACTGCCTATCTACTGCCTGCCTCAGCCTCAGTTCCTCACTATATGGGGCAATCCTGCCAGCCTGCCCAAGTCTCAGGGCCCCAGGCAGGAGAGCTGTGCAGCAGCTTAGAGCAGCAATGTGGGACTCTGCAGAGGGGCCTACGAGAGGGCTCCGGCCAGGATGGTGAGGGGCTTGGCTTCCACACAGGCGGTGAACAGTTGTGAGCGGCTCTCAGGACTGCAAGGGTCCCAGGACTGATGCAGCCGTGGTAACCACACCTTCCAGCCCTTCAGGGCCCTCCAATCAAGGTCAGCCAGTCACCAGCCTAGGACTTCTCAGAATGCACCTGCCCTGGGGAACGTCCTCTCCGCAGTCACCTAGCCCCAGCACAGGGCTGAGGACACAGTGCCTCCCAGGGTCTGCCTGCAGCCTCTACTCCCTTGCACATATCAGGAAGTGTGGCTTACCTTCCACGGTGTGCCCCCCACTGTCACGTACAGGAAGTTTCTGACCCTCTGGGGCTTTGGCTTGCCCCACCCTAACGAAGGCCTCACACCCTCACATGAAGAGGTCTCCTGGCACTTGGTCACCAAGGATGACAGCCCATCTCTACACTCCAATATGCTCAAGAGAGGTCAATTGGGAAAAAGCTTCCCACAGGAGTTGGCGTTCTGGGACTTAAAGGGCAGGAGACCGCCAAGTGCTTCTTAGGTAACAGGAGAGAGGACCTGCCCCACTGGGGCATGGGAGAAAGCAGTGAACGCGGACGAGTCCCTGCCACAGCATCCTGGAGAGGCCCTCATCTGCACATGGGAGGGCTGGGTTCGGGGTGCCAGTAGGAAGGAACAACACAAACCATGCCCTCCATCCTCCACTTGCTGGCAGAGGGGCTGTCCCCTGCTGGCCTGTGCCTCTTCTCTATGGTGCCCCCACACCTGCTCTGTACAGGAGGAACTGAGCCAAGGACGTGGGCCGTCTCCCCTCCAGGACGCCTGAGGATCAGGGATGGGGCAGGCCAGAGCCAAAGCTACAACCCTCTTCTGAAGGTCTGATGGCAAAGTTCCGGCAGGTTCTATGGGTTCTGGGAGAGCAGCAATGGCTGTCTGCCTGGGAGGGGTGGCCCACATGCAGGGCAAAGGCCACCAGCTCAGCAGGGCTGTCCTCATGCACACGGTTCATTTGGTCTCCAATGTCGAGTGTTCCTGGAGAGATGGGCTGCATGGGGACAATCTGCAGCCCCAAGCTGGGGTCCACCCTGAACTCTGCAGCATGGGGCTCTTGACCCCAACACTCCCCCCAGGATGCCAGCTGGATGGCATGACCTGGGTAGGGAGGCATGGCAGTGTCTGCCTGCTGGCAGACCTGAGAGCCACGCTCACACCCATTTCCCACACTTCCGGCAGATCGTCCCCGTCCAGCCCGTCTCACCAGGAACACTCAATGTTGGACACCAAATAAACCGTGTGGATGAGGACAGCCCTGCTGAGCTGGTGGCCTTTGCCTGGTAAGTCTGGGCCATGGTGAGAGGATGCTAAGTGGGGAGGGATGCAGACGCCAGGTAAGCAGCTCTCCACTGTGGCGCAACCCTCCCATCCCTCACCCTAGCCCATGTGGGACGGGATGGAGACAGAGAGGCGACGCACACACACCCTCACTGCAGCGGCCCTGACAGGCTCAGGTCTAGCAGCTTCCGCTGCCTGGAAGCACCTGGCCACAGCCCCCAGAAGCCCATGGGCGGTGGGTAGAAGGGGCAAACTGGGGAGGAAGTTCTGCCTGCACAGGCCTGGGAACAAACAGCAAAACGGCAAAACTGCTGGCAGGGCCAGGCGCCACGTCCTGCTCTCCCAGGCCTCCCCTGCCTCGGGCAGCTTCCAGGAAGAGGCCCCACGCCTGGACACCGCCTTCCCTCTCTAGGCCCCGGCCTTGGGCACCCTGCCTGGTGATGCCCCACCAGCTTCCAGGACCCCTCCTCCTCCTTCCCCCATGATCTCACCTTAACACAAAGGAACTGGATGCCCCAGGAGAGTGGAATCCTGGTACCCAGCCCCACCCATCATCTCTTCCACTTCACCAACTGTTGGGGGGGGGGACATGGCCTAGTGGGGGTTACTACCAAGGTGGTCTCCCAGGACTCAGTGGCTACAGCCACACACATGCAGGATGGACCCCAGTCTGGGCTACTCAGGCCAGCCGCGTGAGCCTCACCCGGCCCCCTCTGATTCACTCCATGACCGCCTCCAGGCGGACTCTACTCTCAGAGCTCCTTCTAGCGCCCCTTCACACTGAGTCCCGGCTGTTCTTGCGTGGTGCTCACTGGTGCTGGTGAGGGCCAGGTGAGCGCCCACTGGACACAGTGCCAGATGAGCATCTAGTGGATCCCAGATCTCATTACACTTGGGGTGAAAATGCATCACCACACTAGTCCCAGAGGCCTGAGACCCAGTGAGGCTTCCACATGAACAGCTAATGGGTCCTGGCCCAACTCTGAGCATTATGGCTAGTTAAGGGGCCATCCGCACTCTAGCAGGGCCAGCAGGGGTCAGGTTAGACCTTCCAGGTAGCAGGAACTGCCTGGGCCACAGAACAAAGGAGTGTGTGTGGGCATGCAGAGTGTCACTCAGGGCTTAGCAGTGCTGGGGTCCCATGCCCCACCTGCCTGCCCCCAGCCCAGGGTTTCCTTGCAGGGGTGCAGCCCAGAATGCTCTGATTGCTAGGTCATCCGGGAGAGACCACTGAAGACAATTTCTGCCCTCTTCCCAGGGTAGCAGTCAACAAAGGGCAAGGGCAGAGCCTTAAAAATGTCCACGGAGCTCTCGAGAACATCTCATGTGAGCAACCTCCTAAATACTCTGCCCCAAACAACACGTGCTCTCTCCAGAGGCCACCTTGCAAGGAGCTGAGGTCACAGAAGGCAGGCAACAGACCTCCACTCTCTCAGTGTCCACCCCGTGGGGCTGCCGGCCACAGTGCCTCCCTCCCATAGTTGCTGCAGCACCTGGCATCTCTGAGGAGTGGGCAGGGAGGAGCCTGCCCTTCCGGGGATCTGCTCGGCCTCATTTGGCCAGTAACCGGTAGTCCATGTGCCAGCAGATACCTCCCTCCTTCTGCCTTGGAAGACCTGGGTTCCAGCTGGGGTGTGATGTGCAGTCTGACATGGTGAGGGAAGTTGGGCAAAGCCCCACTGCAGGTGCCACCTCTGCTGGGTGGCACCAGACTGTAAGCCCTTGGGGGCATGGATGCCCAAAGCCTGTCAAGAACACTGGGGCAGCCTGGCGGTGATCCCCAGGGGACCTAGAGCTGCATAATGAGGGAGACAGAGCACCTTCTGTCTGGGCACTGACTCTGCAGGTCTCCACCCCTTCCGGAGCTTCCTCAGTACAGTCCCCTAGTCTCGTGGATTAGGGACTTCAGAGGGGGAGGCCTTGGGGCAGTGAGGAAGGGACAAACTGCCAGCTGTCAGGTCCTCCCGCCATTCCTTATAGCTGGGAGGCCTCAGCCGCCTGCTAAAAGTTCCATCAAATGCAGAGTTAGTGGCCCAGGGCAAAGCCGAACCCGTCGGTGGAAGGGGAGGTAAAGCTGGGAAAGGAGGAATGAGGGGCGCCAGATACAAGCACAAAAGCCACGGGCCGTAACCCCCCAGACCCCACCTGCCAGAAAAGGGGGTCCCGGAGTGTGGAGAAGACAGCGAGCTGGACTGTGCTCCCAACCACCCCTGGGAGGCACAGGAGGAGCCCCCAAACTGGCAACAGAGGAGCCCAGCGCAGGCAGGCAACGCGGGCTCGGGCTCTCCGTGGGCCCTCAGTTTCCCCAGCGGTGAGCCCAGCTTGTCTCCAGCGGGGAGAGTGAGATGTGGGGGGCCTCCTGGAGTCTTGCAGAACGCTCGGACGCGAGAGGCCAGAGCCGGCGCCACAGACCCGCGCCAGCCGGCGGCAGATGGCGGGAGGCAGAGGCCCGGATTCTGGGGCCCCTCTTCCTCGCGCCCCAGCCGCCCCGGGTGGCGCGCTCACCTTGCGGACGCTGCTAGCCGCCTGCAGCCGCGCGCTCTCCTCGCCGGCGCCCGGACCGTCAGGCCTCTCCTCGGGGATCATCGCCGCCGCCGCTCGGGCCGCGCCAGGTCCAACACCGTCGTCTCCTACGGGTCCAGGTCCCTCCGGGAGGCGCGCGGGGTCCCGCACTGTCCTCTCCACTGCGGCGCGGGCCGGCTGGAGGGGCGTGGCGCCGGGTGCTGAGCGTGCGAAACTTGCCGCTGCCCAATCGGCAGCGGCGGCGACTCAGACCGACAGCAGCCTCGCCCAACCAGAGCGGGAGAGAGGCGGGCTCCGGGCCAGGCCACACACCCCCAACCTGCGCGCGCCCAGTCCTGGGGGAATGCGGTCACCCCTGGCAACCGCCGGGCCCGACGCGGGCGGCCGAGTAGGGCGCGATCTGCGCGTGCGCCCCTGTGGCCGCCCGCGGGGTGCGCGGAAAAGTTAGGGAAAAAGGAAAGAAACAGGCGAGATATGAAACTCCCAAAGGTGTCCATGGGGAACGTCGCGGCCCAGGCGGCTCCGCAGGTTCGCTGCTCGCGGGTCCTTCCCGTCGCGGCAGCAGGGCCTCCCAGGGCTTGTCCGAAAACTTTCGCAAGGGGTCCTGACGGTTCTACTGGAGCGAGCGCTGGTGCGATGCCCGCTTCGTTGTCCCTGGGAACCCGGGCTCTGCCTGGCGTCAGTCCAGGCGCCGTCGGTGCGCGGCCCGACCTTTGCCTGCGCTACCCGCTTCCAGAACCTTCCTCCGCTCCCGGAGCCGCCCACAGACCTTTCTTTCTCGTCTTTCCACAACCTACTTCGAGGGCCCGCTTGCTTCCCCAGAACCTGCTGCCATCTCACGTGCCTCATCCAGGTTCTCTCATAACCGCCTGGGCGCCCGGTGACTTGGGGACCCTCTCACCTAAGGGTCCTAGGCTCACCTCACCAAAGAAAGCAGCTTTGCGTGGCAGGGACAGCAGAGCATAAGCAGTGAGCACGCTGATGTCGCCCACCCTAGTCAGCCCCTGTGGGCAGCCCCCGTGGGCACTGCATGCCTGGCACGGAGCCCTAGGCTCACTCCCCAACACATGCGCCCAGAGTTAAATCCCATGAGCTAAGCTCCTTGGCCTGCCCTAGCCATCTGCAATAACAGCAAAACGAGACAATAACTCCAGGAAAACAAAGTAATCATAGAATATTCCCTGACTCAGCTGTGCATGTCTTTCTCATGGCCATACTAATGTGATCAAGATGTCCTGGCATCCTGACCCCAGGACAGTTTTAAGTGATTCTGTTACAAGGAGAAAAGAGGTGAAGGGTGAGGGAGACAGCAGAGCCAGGAAGGGATGCTGAAGCTTCATCCTCCCAAGGCTAAGTCAACACTAAGGCTAAATTAGAAAATAAAATTCCAGAAGCAGAAGCATGTTATTCATAATTGTGGAATTCAATATCAAATCATCAGCTCAAGGAGTTGCCCCTGAGCAGGGGTGGGAGGGCACTGAGGCAGGCTGCTGTTTCACTGAGCAGATCCTGTAGAACTAGGTGGTTTGAGAAACTAGAATCTTCCATAACAAGGCAAACCCAAAGCTTGTTTTTTAAAGATGGGATGTGTATAACTTGATAACAAAAAGCACCCAAAATAAAACCACCATCTGGAGGAGATAATTCTAAATTAGCTTTGAATCAAAAGAAAGTTAAAACAACTGCACATTACCTAAAATGTGATCAGAAAGTAACATTTTCATAAAGTGTATGGAATAAGCCAGAGGACATTCTGTGACCTTAGGTAAGTTCATTGCTGAAACAGAGCACATACATAAAAATAAATCAACCAAATCAAAAGAAAGGAGGAAGAGGAAGATAAAAGCTGATGTCAGTTACATGGTGGGTTTGGGGAAAAAAATCAAGTTAATCAATCCTTGAGATGTCCAATCAGGGAAGCAAGATTGCATCAGCTGGGATCCACCTCTGCCTTCAATAAGCTGGGTGGACACAGTGACTGAACCACAGACATGAGATGTTTATCATTCTTCCCCAGGCCACCACTCAGAAGTGGACCATGGAGACTGGGCTGATGCCACAGGGGTGTCCACCACGAGCTTTCACTCTCACCGTGTAAATGCATTTACTCTTGCTCTGGGATCATTTCTGTATTCCAGGGAGGAAAGGAGGAAATAAGCTTCAGCAAGGAAAGCTAAATGTCCCCTGGCCCCGAGCCCCTGGACCTTTGTCACAGGCATGCATGGCTGTGGGGGAGGCAGGGAGCACACTGTTTTAGCTGGACATTGTTGTCCCAAACACAGTCCAGGCTCTGTCAGTCTGGAAAATGAGAATGGGTTTGGACAGACTGCAAGGAGTGGTTGCATCCAAGGGAAAACAGAAATATGCAGCACAGTGGAAGGAAAAAGCACAGAGCCATGAGGGACATTTTCCAGCCGTAAGAGAACATGATGAAAGTGAGCTGGGAGGTCGAGAAAAAAGTGGACAATTCTGTACCAAGGCTTAAGGTCCAAACTAACCCAAGGGAGGGAAAAAACAGAAATAGATGGAGCTGCAGAGGGGTGGTGACACAGTCATGCGGGAAGTTCATCTAACCTCAAAGAACAGATGCTTCCTCTGCTAGAGACCATTCCAGCCAGCGGGAGGGATGGAACGCAGCTCACCAGGCTGAAACTGCGAGATCTAATGACGACAAGGCCCAGAGTGCTGTGGACCCGTCTCACCCACAGTCAGGAATGGCAGACCCTGTTGGCGGCCCAGCCCTGCCCACTTGGCCTGCTCCTGTCATTCCAGAATCCTGTTTGGTTCGTGTGTGCCCTCAGTGAAACCGCATGCTCCAGGAAAGGATGGCTGGTCTCAGCCCCAGGAGGTGTAGATGACCAGTGCATAACCAGAGGGTGTTGGAACCATGTGGTGGGCACTATGTGTCAGAAGCTGGGGATGTTAAATGCCCTGCAGTGCTGGGGCATGCCTGCACTAAGGCACTGTGCCCTTCCAACACCAGTAGGACAGTGATCTAGAGCAGTCAGCTTAGTTCCATTCCTCTGGCAGTGAGTAACTGCCATACATGGGCTTAGCCAGTTGGACAAGAGGGGAATCTTCAGGAGGCCCCTGGGAGAGTTCCACAAGGGGAAACTGTCTCTCCCCTGCCTCTGAATGCTGTCATGACTGGGCCTGACACTAAGGTCTGTGTAGCTGTCTTGTGACTTCAGGGGAGCCATAGATATTCTAGGGGTGGCAGAGGACCCTGGCTCCGCTCCTCCTCTGACTTCTCGTTTGGTGAGCTGACAAGTCTTTCCCTCTCAGGTTGGGTTTCTGATACTTGAAGCCAAAAGTGTCCCATCACAGGACAGATATGCCACTGGAGTGGAAACTGCAGCAAATCAATCTAGCAGGGCATTAAAGCATGACCTGCTGACCCACAGCAATCATCCATCATGAAGGTGACCTCACAGTACAGTAACAAGGGAAAAGCTGGGCAGTGATCTTCAAGTGGCCCCAAAGCACCCGAACAATTCAGCCACTTTCTATGAAAAACTCTAAGTAAAACAGAAACAGAGGAACTAACCTGATAAAAACTATGTTATCAAATACTGATGATGACAATATTGCATATTGAAAACTTAAAACTATTGCCATTTAAATCAGGAATCTTGCACCACTGCTTTTCTTCAGAGTTGTTTTTTAGTTCTCAGTAAGGAAATAATGCAGGAAAACTCAATGTATAGGGGAAAGGAGACAAAATTATATTTATGCTAAGAGGACACGATTGTAGAATTTCAAATTCCAAGAAATTCAACCAAAAACTATTAGAACTATTAGAGAATTTGCTGAGGTAGCTGCTTTTAAGCTAACTACATGTTATGGTCTGAATTGTGCCTCCCAATTCCTATATTGAAGCCCTAATCCCAAAGGGATGGTGTTTGGAGGTGGGGCCTTTGGGAGATAATGAGGGTCAGATGAGATCATGAGGGTGGAGAGATTCTATTTCTAGAAGTAGAAATTGGGAATATTTTCATTCACAAATGTGACAGACTTTAAGATGTCTGGGAAGAAACTGAATAAGAAACATAACATGATCTGTGAGATGTATGCAATTTTATTGAGCAACTTAAAACCGGACTTGAATGTTTGAACATTCCATGCACTTTTATGAAAATATGTGACTGTTATAAGAATGCCAACCCTCCTTAAAGGTGGCTTAAAGATTTCAGGGTGAACAAGAAAACTATTAAAAATATTAGAAGAAATAAGAGATAATTGTCATTACCTCAGGGTTAAAGGCATATCTTATATTGAAAAAGAAAGTCCAGTTACCATAAAGGAAGAGATTTGAGGGTTTTAACATGTGAAATGTAATATTTCTATATAGCAAAAGATATCAGGAACAAGTCAAAAGATAAAAAGAGATTTAAAAAATTGCAACATATGTGGCAAATGAGGAGTGAACATTCCAAATAAAAGAGCTCCCCAAAATTGATTAAAAAGTAGTCGAAGGAAACAATAGACAAAACGAGGCAAGGACATGTGTCAGTCTATGTCCAGCCAGGAGAGGTGACACCACCCCAGGTATTTCAAAAAGGGGATTGAGTACATGAGTTGGCATGAAACATGGGAGGGTTTGGAGGAGCACAGGCAGAGGGTGAGGTGGCCCAGAGCCCACCAGGCTGGGCTCCAGCCAATGCTGCAAAGTCTAGAAGTTCTCACTGGGCCACATCCGGCAGTGACCTAGCCTCCCCCTGCCAGCCCTCCTGTGCGTGTCTCCCTGGAACACAGTTGGCAGGGTGTCTGGGAAAGGCAGTTTTTCTCTGCCAGCTTCTCTGGCAGAGGTGAGTGTAAGTGTGCAGGTATCAGGCTGGGGAACGACAGACGCTGCTATCCCGCCCAGCATATAAACCACGAGGCCCGTGGCAATGTGCCTGCGCACTAGGAGTCAGGGAGAGGCAATCTGACATCAGGTCACCAGATGTTCGAAAGGTTAAGAACATGCGCTGCTGGCAGGGATGCAGGAAACAGGTCATCTGAGGTGGACACTAGGAAAGTCATCTGGAAGAAGCTGTCAAAGTCCAAAACGTGTACTCTTTGCGTCAGTGAACTTGCTTTCAGGAACCAGGCCTTCTGAAGTAAAAATGTCAGAATCAATACGAAAACAAGACAAAATAAACCTGTATACAGCCCCAGTGCTCCCTCACAGAGGTCTGGACAAATCCACAATGGCATTTCTGTGCTGTGGGTGAAAATGAAGTCACTTTAGAATTAGAGCCATACGTAATGATCTAAAATGAAGTCCATGTCATATTGTTAAGTGCATAAACCAAACTGAAGAATAACATGCGTGTGGAAAAAACTCCCATCTTGGTATTTTAAAAAGCAAGACAAGCAGGAGAACTCTGAATGCACCTACTCGTTTGTGACTGTGGACGTGCAGGCTGAGCTGGCCAGCGCCACCCGGGCCTGACTCCCCAGGCCTGAGGGTGGGGGACACACTCTTCTGCCACTAGATTTGTCGCAGCAAGAATGTACTGCTGCGCTTTTGAAGTTAAAATAAATTCCAGGAGATGTGAGAGAATGATCAGAGAGGAAGAGGAGGAGAATTGCTGTGAAAAGGCAGGTAAATGGGACACCAGCTGGAGGGGGAGCAGGCTGAGAGGCGGAGGGCAGAGGGCAGAGGGCGGCTGTCTCATGCCTTTATACAAACCAGGGATGCGAATACCAGCCAGATAGGCTCCTCATGGGAACGTGAACATCCGGCTTTGCAAGGCAGAGGTCCCCTGGGCTCCTTTCTGAGCCTCTGTGAGTGCAGGAGGAGGACTTGGCTGTCAGAGGCTCAGTGACGGCTGCCCATGACCTCCCAGTGTCCAGCGCCATCTGCACACACCAGCCCATCTCCTGTGGGGACTGGCCATGGGCAAATGCCACCAGGATGAGGGGCTCTCGGTAGAGAAATAGGGAGAGAGCTGCTGATTCTACAACATTCCCACCAGCCTGGACTGGGCTACTTTGATGACTTGCCTCTCCAACAGGAGGTGCTGAAGCTTTTGGGTCTCTGGTTTTTGGCTCAGTCCTAAATGTCGGGTGACTTGATGAAAGGGTGGCATTCATGTCAATGTTCTTCCTGGTCCCAAGTCTCAATTAGGTGACAGTATTGATGCTGTTTATTTTTTCACAATGAGGGGAGGGGAGTCAGGCTTTGGAGGCACAGTGTTGGGTAAAGCCAAAGAGTCTAACTGCCCATTTATTTATTTGTTCGCTGCTCTGGTATGCTAAGGTTTTGGAGTTTGGGTCTGCACCTGTGCCTTAAGGGTACACAGCACAAATTGAAAAATAAATAACCATTAAGTACGAAGAGAACATGATATACTGGTGTGTGCAGACCACTTGTCCGTGACAAATGGGGCGACGGGCGCCGCAGGACCACAGGAAACCTTAATCAATGGTGGTAATAGCCACCCATGCTTCAGCTCTGGGGCGGCTGCCCAGGAAGCTGGGGAAGAATCAGTGGGACGTGAAAAATGAATTGTTTGTAGATACAATCAACAATCTTGTGTTCATGAGAAAGCCATTCATCATCTGGAAACCGCCTTTAGTAAAAGATGCACGTGGCTCCCTGGTGAGACGAGGCCATCAATCCCGCCCAAGTCACAGGGCCAGCTCAGGGCTGTCAGAAGCCCCGGAGAACAGGCACATATATTTATTCTTATTTGAAGACAAGTTGAGAATCATCTGTGGGGGAAAAGAGAGCCACCAAGAGCACTGACTTGCACTGGGAACAATATGAAAAATCACGTGGAACCAGTGGGAACCCCTTAAAGCTTCCTCCCCTGGAGCACCTTGCCCAGAGGCTCTGGCCGGAGGGGGCTCCGTGGACGCTGAGACCTTCCCAGGCCATGTCTGTGCTCTCATTCCTCCTGGACACGGTGATGAGTGTGCACCTGGGGAGGGAGACGTCATGCTCTGAGCAAAGGAAGGTGACTTGTCAGCTGGCCTTGGGGAAATGGCATTTTTTTGGGATGAAGTCCAAGGATAGTGGGGGAGGCAAATTATTGTCCTTATAAAATTGGAAGATTGACCTGTCTCCATGAGCACTTTTCTGGCCACCTTGGGGAACCGGCCCCATCCTAGAATGGCGCAAGGGAAGGACGGCCAGGACTGCCCCTGAGTGTCCATGTCAGGGGTTAGCAGTCCCATCACAGGCAGACAGCTGGAAACACCTGCATGTCTTCCACCACGGAGGCTTCCCTACAACTCTTTGTGGTGGAGCTATTGCAAAGAACTGCCTTGGGCTGTGGGAAGAAGGGAGGTCTGGAGGTGAGAGGGCTGCAGGCAGAGCCACATGTGGGCGCTGTGCTGTGCAGTCACTAGAGAAATGTCATGGATGGAGGGCTGGGCAGTTCACCACAGTGGTCAGGAAGAGGAGGGGCAGCCTGGAGCAGCAGGCACTGGGCCAGATGGCACCCAGAAGCCTGGGGGGTGACATGAGTTCCAAGGAGAGCCAGCAGCCAAATCATGGTCTCCCACTGCCACTGGGGAATGTGGTAGAGGTCGGCAGGGCTGGCTTCAGGCCGTCGGTGGGGTGTGCAGACAAAAGGCTGCTTTGATGGGGTCAAAGCGAGCGATAGGAGAGGCGGTGGACACAGGAAGTGGACTCATGTCTGGGAGTTCTTCTATGTGTTGGGCACAGAACTGGTGTGATGCCTGGTTGTGGGTTCAGGGGAGGCCCGAGGGGCCTACTGGCCTTTAAGAGAGGTGCGAACACATGACACGGTAAGGGAGGGCAGAGAAATGGTTCACAGGCAGGGCAAGTGCGGGGCCAGGAGGGTGTGGCCGCCCCATGGGCTGTTCCTATGGAGTGGTGACATGGGGAGTGAAGCCCCTGCTGAGAGTGGGTGAGAAGGGGGTCAGGAGGTCTCAGGAGGGGAGTAGATGTTTGGGCTAAGGACAGGGCAGGGCTGCTCACAAGGCAGAGAGCCAGGTTTGACCAGGGTTTGCAGGGGTATGAGAAAGCACAGGCCACCAAGGACACCTTGGGTAAGATTGTACCTCACTGGTAACCTGCCTAAGTAGAAGAAAGAAAAACTTAGGTCCAAGGACTCTTATTCATTTGTGACCTAATCCAGAAAGATTCAGATTCTGGGCAGAGGTAACTGAGGCCACTACTGAGCACCTTGATTTCAGACAGCATTGGAGGTAATCTGTAAACTATTTCTGACACTTGCCTAGCCAGTCAACTGACACCAAGGCTTCTACCCCCCATCCGCGACCACCTAGACATACCTACCCTCAAAAATATGTATCATCAGAAAATACACATCATTTATTTACCAAGTAAAAAAGGGGGCATTATTCAGTGGAACCAAGGCTTCCTTCTCCCTGAAAACCTGTTTCTATTTTCCACGTATGACTAATTTTTAATCTCAGTGACTGAGCGGTAATGCCATTGTCACTGATGCTGACAGTGGGGTTTTTAAAGAAGCATATGATAGATGTTGCCTTCATGGTATCCTTTTTTGGTTATTTTTCCTGTGGCATTCTGAATAAAATGAGTTCAGCATCCGAGGAGCTCTCACAAATCCAAGCACAATTGCAGATTCGATGCCGTCTTGATGCAGAGCTCCCGCAGCACACTCTTGGCTGGGCTGGCGTGAGGCCGTCTTCATGACAGAAGGCTTCCACCTGGCCATTATTCACCAAAGCAGGAAAACAGCCATTTACCTAACGTCCATTTGTTAAGAAGGCAGGAAAACGGTATCTTTAATAACCTTAAACAATGGTACTAGAACTTATAAAACAACCAAATTGTGATGTAAAGGCACATGTTTGTAATAGCCTCTTCTGTATGCTTTCCAGACAGTTTTTCTGGGACAGGGCTTTGGGGTCAGAAGACAGCCACACCCACCAAGCCATGCAAATTGAAACCCTGGGCGTCACCCTCCGGTCCTCTCCTTTCCACCTCCCGCCATCCTCAGCGGGCCATCCTCACTGCCTTCTCCCAGGGATGGAGGCACCGAGCTTCTTGCCCCACCCGCTGATTGCTCACTGAGGCCAAGTCATGTCTAAAACACCAGAGGAGATGTGTTATGTCACCTAGACTGAGGGTGTCCCCCCAGTGCCTGAACCACCGCATCTACACCCCGCGGGCCCTCCCAACTCTCACTAGCACGCAAGCATGCACACACACACACACACACTCGCACGTTCGCGCGCGGGAACACAGTTTGGCCCATGGTCTCAGCGACCTGCCCACATCTCCTGGGCACTGGCTATTCCCATGGCTCCAGTTCCTCCGGCAAGCTCCTCGCCGAGGGTCTCTCCCAATGCCTAGGTGTGCAGGCCTGTGCCCAGGCCTTGCTGGAAGTGCCAGGGACTTGATGGCCCTGAAGCAGCCCCAGCCAATGCCTGGCCTTCAGAGGACAGTGGGTGGAGACCAGCTGACTCACTCTGGAGGTGTGTTCTGTGCTCTGCCAGAGGCCCCAGCCCGGCTGAGCTGGAACGTGCTCTACCCCTTCCAGGTCTTACTTTGCTGTCCCACATCTGTGCTACCTGGCTCCAGCTCCCAAATAAATCTTTGCCCACAGGGGCTGCTTCTGAGGGAACCAACCTCAGACCTTTGTGCACACAGAACACGTAACTCACCACACTCACATTGTCGCCGTGCCCGGTGCACACAGCTCCCCGTCGAGTCCGGCTGGCCCGCCCCTGGCCAAACCCCACCGGCTCCCCAGGCTTGGCCCAGATGCCCAGGGCATCTCACGCTGCCTCCGGAGCCTGGCCCTCTGCGTGGGCCGTACGCCCTCTCAGGGCTGCAGGGGCCCTTGGACACCGACCACTTGCGTCCAAATTGCAAGGTTTGGCATCTCCAGGAGGACACCGAGGCCCGCAGGGTGCGAGGCCCCTGCGCGTGAGGGCCGCCCCCCATCCGCCCGCAGAGGGGCCCACGGGCAGGAGACCTGCGGGAATGGTGTGCAGGACCGGAGCGGGGCCCACGCCCCAGACCCCCAAACTCCCTCCCCGGCCTGGGTCCGCATGCGCCCCAATGCCGGCTTCCCAGCAGCCCTGGCTGCAGCCCCGAGGCACAGCATGTGCCTCCCCCCTTCACAAAGTCCCCCCCACAAACCCCATTTCAGTCACTGTCCATCATCATAGTAAGATGCTGTAGAATCACTACTTGTCTTCTCTGTGTTGCACAGCCCTCCCCGTGCCTCCCCCACATTATACATGCTAATTGTAATGCCCCCTTTCTTTCCCCCACCTTTCCCTCCCTTCCCACCCATCTTCCCCAGTCCCTTTCCCTTTGGTAACTGTTAGTCCATTCTTGGGTTCTATGATTTTGCTGCCGTTGTGTTCCTTCTGTTTTTTCTTTCTTATACTCCACATATGAGTGAAATCATTTGATACTTGCCTTTCTCCACCTGGCTTATTTCACTGAGCATAATACCCTCTAGTCCAACCATGTTGTTGCAAATGGAGGGATTTGTTTTCTTCTTATGGATGAATAATATTCCATTGTGTGTATGTACCACACATGTATCATTGGGCGTCCCGGGGACCTGGAGGACCCGCAGCGGTGAGACCTGGCCCAAGGGTGGGTGGGACGCGGAGGGCGGTCTGCCTGTGCCCTTGGCTACCGGTTCCCCAGGTGACCCCTTCCCCTCAGTGACCCCAGCCTCGGCAGCCCCTTCTCCTCGGTGACTCCCCAGCCACCAGGCGTCCCCGTTCCCCCCGGGGTGCCTCTTCCTTCCGCGTGCCCTTTCCCTGCCTGTCCACCCGCCTTCTCCTCAGGGCCCCTGTAAGTCCGGGAGAGAAAACCCCAGGGCAAAATACCTCTAAAAACCAAAATCAGTCAAAGGGAGAAGTAAAGTTTAAAATCCGTTTATTGCTCACAAATTGCAGTCTGGGGCCGTTTCTCTCTTTCGTGCACCAGCAGCAGCCAAAAACTGGCCCTCCCCTCACCTCTCGGATACAGACACGCCCTCCTCGCCCAGGTGATTACCCACTGATATGGAGGTGAACTTCTCTCCACCCCTGAGGAATGATGCAAATGCACTAAAGCCATACTTCTTTCCACCGCTGAACGCCTATTGATATGCAGATGTGCTAAAGCCCAGCGAGATATTCTGGAAATGTTACAATTGTACCCACAGCTCCCCAGGGCCGCTGGGCCTCCCTATCTGGCCCTGCGCTTGGCATCTCCCAGGACAAGGGCCTGCACAGCCCTCACAGATGGAATTCTGCTCTGTCCCCAGGGGCTCCCTTGCTGTGCAGGTGACGCTTTGCAACCCGAACGTCCAGCCTCCAGCTGACCTTAGCACGGGGTTATCCACGCGTGGAGCTGTTCTTTCCCGTACCCCCCTCACCCCCCAGTTCTCATCTACCTTCTCTTCCACACCTTGCGGATGCTCATCTTGTAAACCTCGAGTTACAGCTATTTTTCTTTTTCTTTTGGTCTGACGCATTTAAAACCGTAACTCAGCTAGAATTGGCAAATGGACTATTTTCAGAGGAATCTCTGCCTGCATTCAAAGTAGTTCATGACAATATTTAAGAATATAAACATGATAGCATATAAAACCTGGGGAAATGCTCAGGACCTGTTAAGGAATGTGCTCCTAGAAAGACTAATTACATGGTATTGGGGGTCAAGAATGAAGCAATCCGTCAACTGTCAGAACCAAAAGAAACCTCCTGAACAGTGTGCCTTAGTTCCTCTCTTAGGTAGGGGTTGCTGGGTTTTAGATGTAGACTCAGTTGGCAGCATCACCAGCTGCTGGCAGGCCAGGCCATAGTGATGCCGGGGTTCTTGTTCACGAAGTCGAAGAATGAGCTCCACAAACACCCAAGGTAGGAGAGCAAGGCACAGGCTTTTATTTAGAGATGAAGTGAGAGGATGGAGCTCCCGGCTCACGCCGGGAGGGGACAAGAAAGTACAGGGTGGTGCGGTATCTAGGGGTTTCATAGGCAGTTGAGGATTTTTTGAGAAGAGGAGAAAAAGCTTAGGGGTGTGGACTGATTAAGTGGTCCCAGAATATTTAGGATTAATTTAACAAGCAACTTCCTGCTCTGTTGATCTCACCCTGAGATACCAGCATCTTGGTCTGGGGGAATATGAAACAAGGCCACCTGCTCAGTTTCAAGGTGGGCTGAAGCATTGTTTGCTAAAGAGGGAGTTAAGAATTTCTAACTTCTTAACTTCTTGGGTATTAAAATATAGTCTTATCTTTAAGGTGAAATCCTTCTTGCCTTTTACTGTATTGTTTATGCCTGGGCTTACTTGCTAAATTAGTTGCCCAGTGCAAAATCACCTCATCAGATCTGAAGGAGGAAAGATGGCACATAGGCCTGGGCCTTTTAGCATGCTAAAGTGAATCTTACACATGATTATAAATGATTAGCATAATATAAACATGTTCTACTCTTCTTTATCTGGGGTATATTAACTGATGTCACTGAAGAATGACTCTAGAGCTGAATGTTTAACACAGAGTTTTTTTTTTTAGGTATCATTAATCTACAATTACATGAAGAACATTGTGTTTACTAAGCTCCCCCCTTCACGAAGTCCCGCCCACAAACCCCATTTCAGTCACTGTCCATCATCATAGTAAGATGCTGTAGAATCACTACTTGTCTTCTCTGTGTTGCACAGCCCTCGCCGTGCCTCCCCCACATTATACATGCTAATTGTAATGCCCCCTTTCTTTCCCCCACCTTTCCCTCCCTTCCCACCCATCTTCCCCAGTCCCTTTCCCTTTGGTAACTGTTAGTCCATTCTTGGGTTCTGTGATTTTGCTGCCGTTTTGTTCCTTCTGTTTTTTTCTTTCTTATACTCCACATATGAGTGAAATCATTTGATACTTGCCTTTCTCCACCTGGCTTATTTCACTCAGCATAATACCCTCTAGCTCCAACCATGTTGTTGCAAATGGAAGGATTTGTTTTCTTCTTATGGATGAATAATATTCCATTGTGTATATGTATCACACCTTCTTTATCCATTCATCTACTGATGGACACTTAGGTTGCTTCCATTTCTTGGCTAGTGTAAATAGTGTGTGATAAACATAGGGGTGCATCTGTCTTTTTCAAACTGGGCTGCTGTACTCTTAGGGTAAATTCCTAGAAGTGGAATTCCTGGGTCAAATGGTATTTCTATTTTGAGCTTTTTGAGGAACCTCCATGTTGCTTTCCACAATGGTTGAACTAAATTACATTCCCACCAGCAGTGTAGGAGGGTTCCCCTTTCTCCACAACCTCGCCAACATTTGTTGTTGTTTGTCTTTTGGATGGTTGCCATCCTTACTGGTGTGAGGTGATATCTCACTGTAGTTTTAATTTGCATTTCTCTGATGACTAGTGATGTAGAGCATCTTTCCATGTGTCTGTTGGCCATCTGAATTTCTTCTTTGGAGAACTGTCTATTCAGCATCTCTGCCCATTTTTTAATTGGATTATTTGCTTTTTGTTTGTTGAGGTACTTGAGCTCTTTATATATTTTGGATGTCAACCCTTTATCAGATCTGTCATTTATGAATATATTCTCCCATACTGTAGGGTACCTTTTTGTTCTATTGATGGTGTCCTTTGCTGTACAGAAGCTTTTAAGTTTGATATAGTCCCACTTATTCATTTTTGCTTTTGTTTTCCTTTCCTGGGGAGGTATGTTGATGAAGAAGTCGCTCATGTTTATGTCCAAGAGATTTTTGCCTATGTTTTTTTCTAAGAGTGTTGTGGTTTCATGACTTACATTCAGGTCTTTGATCCATTTCGAATTTACTTTTATGTATGGGGTTAGACAGTGATCCAGTTTCATTCTCTTACATGTAGCTGTCCAGTTTTGCCAGCACCATCTGTTGAAGAGGCTGTCATTTCCGCATTGTATGTCCACGGCTTCTTTATCATATATTAATTGACCATATATGTTTGGGTTAATGTTTGGTGTCTCTATTCTGTTCCACTGGTCTGTGGCTCTGTTCTTGTGCCAGTACCAAATTGTTTTGATTACTGTGGCTTTGTAGTAGAGCTTGAAGTTGGGGAGCCAGATCCCCCCCACTTTATTCTTCCTTCTCAGGATTGCTTTGGCTATTTGGGGTCTTAGGTGGTTCCATATGAATTTTTGAACTATTTGTTCTAGTTCATTGAAGAATGCTGTTGGTAATTTGATAGGGATTGCATCGAATCTGTATATTGCTTTGGGAAGGATGGCCATTTTGACAATATTAATTCTTCCTAGCCAAGAGCATGGGGTGAGTTTCCATTTGTTAGTGTCCTTTTTCTCTTAAGAGTGTCCTGTAGTTTTCAGGGTATAGGTTTTTCACTTCCTTGGTTAGGTTTATTTCTAGGTATTTTATTCTTTTTGATGCAATTGTAACACAGAGTTTTAGTAAGGGGTTTCCTTGCATGTAGTTACATTGCTCTGACTCCAAATATCCTGCCTTTTCCCAGAGGCCCCCACCCTACTCTGACTACACCCATGGTCCCTGTCTCAATAGGACATCCCTGCCACGCGGTCCAGGCTCACCTCGTGGTTCCCCGTCACTGCCGCCCCCACCCCTATGCATCCCTGCCTTGTGCATTTCTTACAGTGGGGGGTACACAGTTACAGATAACAAGAGACAGGGGGAGGTGCTCAATGGTCTGATCTGAAGCTGTTCTCTGTGAAGGATGAGGTCACTCTCACAAGGAACAGGACACTTTTGGGAAAAAGTGCCTTCCCTGGGTGAATTATGATTTTTGTTAATGGGATGACTCAGCTCTCCTAACACTCTAGCCTGATTGCCCCATCCCTCCACGAAGGGAAGCTGGGGGTGAGACAGGGACCGTGGGCTTAGACAGAGCAGGGTGAGGGCCTCTGGAAAAAGCAAGGCAGGATATTTGCAATCATAGCAGTGTAACTACATGCAAGGAAACCCCCTACCAAAACTGTGTTAAACATTAAGCTCTAGAGTCATTGTTCAGTGGGATCAATTAATATTCCCCAGATAAAGAAGAGTAGCACATGTTTTTATCATGCTAATCATTTGTAATCATGTGTAAGATTCACCTTAGCATCCTAAAGGCCCAGACCTATGTGCTGTCTTTCCTCCTTCAGACCTGATGAGGTGATTTTGCAAACTGGGCAACTAATTTAGCTGCAGGCCCAGCCGTAAACAACATAGTAAAAGGCAGGAAGGATTCCACCTTAAAGGTAAGATTGCATTTTAACACCCAGGAAGTTTAAGAAGTAAGATTCTTAATTTACTCTTTAGCAAACAGACAATACCTCAGCCTACCTTGGGGGCTGGGCAGGCGGCCTTTTGATCTGCTCCCAGACCAAGGCGCCGGTGTCCCAGGGAGAAATCAAAGCAGTAAATTTCTTGTGTTAAGTTAATTTTTAATATTCACAGAACTCTTAACAAGTCCACACCCCTAAGCCTTTATCCAGTTCCCAAAAATCATCAACTGCCTATAAAACCCCTAGACAACGCACCACTACCGGCTCTCTTGTCCCTTCCTGGCGTGAGCCAGGAGCTCTGTCTGTCCTCTCACTGCATCTCTCAATAAAAGTCTCCCTGGCTCTCCTATCTTGACTGTTTGCTGAGTTCATTCTTCGACTCTGCAAACAAGGACCCAGGCATCGATGGGAATGGATGTATGCACATGGGCTATCAAGCTGGAGAAGGAGAGGGCAGGGTGATCTTATGCTTTTCTGTGCAGCTTGTGTTTCTTTCCATCAAAGATGTCATTTAAACGTTGGTTTGCATTTTCTCCCTCCAAAGTCCCATTAAATAGAACATGAAGTAGATGAAGCCGGAAAATGCAAACAAAATGCGGGAGCTGAACCAAAAACATGAGGGAAAAATGTAGGGAGGACCAGATTCGAAGCTTTTATTTGCTGGTGTGCTGTGTGGTGCCAGGGGGCTGGAACCCATCCTAGGGGACCTGTGGGTTTGGTCTTCCCTGGGGCCATGGGCTGGACACATTGGTGGGGTTCATCTTAGTGTTTTAACAGAAGTTCTAGCCACTAGCAGGGACAAGGACATGCTCTCAGTAGATGGCTTGTACCTTGTGGCTTGTGGCAGTTCATGATAGAAGAAAGTACAGTTTCCATTTCCAAAGACAGTCCAGGCCAGGATGATCTTATTACCAGGGAAGGTTTGTTCTCCATCCCTTTCCTCTGTGGAGGAGGCAGGGATGGTGAGGAAATGGGCTGAGTGCCCTGAGGTAGGGGGGTAGGAGCGTCACCTGTCCTCAGGGCTCAGCCTTGGCCATGAGGCGGCGTCCTGCATGCCCTGTTTCTGTCCAGTCTGTGCTTTCACTCAGGCAGAAGTTAAGACTCCAGTGGAGCTGTGGAATGGTTGGTGATGTGAGCTGCTGCCCGAGGTGCAGGAAATCGATGTCTTGCACGCTCATCAGAGCTGAGGTGTAAGGCTCCTGGGGCTTCCCTCAGCTGCCATTGGTTCCTTCTTTTGGTTTGATTTTGTCTTAAAGTAGTGATCTTGCTGAAATCATTGTAACCGTAGGAGTAACCACATCTTTTTCAAAGAACAGAACCAAAAATAGTTTAAAAGGCATTAGGCACACAGGCGCCTCTGCCTGCTTCATCTGCCCTGCCTGTTTCCTACCTCTTTCTTGCATGAGATGACCTGTAAACAGCGACCTCTATCCAGCAGAACAAAGGGAGAAGCTGATGGGAAAACTGGTAGGTTTTGGCCTTGAGAAATTAGGTGCTGTAAATGAACACACGGCCTGACAACAGGGTCTGTGTGTCAGTTCACAGTGCATGGGGGTAGTTCGAGCTATGTTGTTTTAAATAATATTTCCATTTCTGAATGAAGCACTTGGCTGTTTAATTTAGTGTTTTTTCTGAGTCTCAAATTGTGTTTGTATTTCCTGTGATGTGCTACTCCGGGGAAAGGAGGGGCAGTCCCTTTTATGTCTGCCATTTGCTGCTTCCACCCACTCCCTGCCATGGCTATGCTGTGAGCTTAGGTTCACATCTAAGTACGTGTCTGGGTGTGCAGACCCACATGTTCCAGGTTGCCGGTTTCTTTAGGCTGCAGAAATTGGGATTTTTAGGTTGAAATGTCCCAAGTGTTAAATATTGCTGAATTTTACAAAAATGCTTGGTGGGCCAAACAGAAATGTGCGTGACCCAGATGGCGCTTCTGTGCCTGCAGTGTGCAGCCTCTGTGCTGTAGACAAAGTCAGAATTTCTCTCTGCTGGGTATTTCGTTCCAACCCTACTTCTTCTGTCATGAAAAATGTCAGAAAATCATGGAAACTTCTGCAGTTTTTTTTTTTCAGTGATGAAATTTCTATAATATACAGTTCATCATTTTGACCATTATGAAGCATACAATTCTGTGGCAGTAAAGCACATTCATAATCGTGCGCTTCCATCATCACTAATTCTAGAACTTTTCCAACACACCAAAGGAGATGCCATACCCTGTATTTGTCTCATCTCTCAGCCCCTAACAACCACTAATCTGTTTTTGATTTTACAGATTTGCCTATTTTGGATATTCTACATAAGTGGATTATATAATATTTGTCCTTTTGTATCTGGCTTCCTTCACTTGGCATGTTTCCAAGATTCATCCACATTGTAGCATAAATGAGTACTTTCCTTCTTAGGGCTAGGGATATTCTTTTGTGTGAATATACCTTTTATTTATCCATTCATCTGCTGATGGACATTTTGGGTTGTTTCCACCTTTGGGCTGTTGTGAATGTTGCTGCTGTGAATATCCCTATACAGGTGTCTGAATACCGAGATGTGGAACGGGATTGCTGGGTCCTTTGGTAACTGCCGTACTGAGGAATTGCCAGACTGTTCTCCAGGGTGGCTCCACCGTTGTCCAGCCCCACCAGCAGTGTTGAGGAACTCTTCCTTCACGTCCTTGCCAGCTCCTGTTAGAAAATTTTCTTTTTTGCGATAGCCACCCCAGGGGGTATGAAACGGACTGTTGGGAGTGCTTGGTCATGGGTGACTGGTCGCGCCTGGCCCCCGTGACTCAGGGCCTGGGGACCCCTGGCAGGGCTGTGAGGGTGTGCCCTCCTGCAGATCCTGCTCAGGCTGCTACTGTCTGTCTCTTTGTTTAGTTTGGGTTTCGTTTCTGAATAAACTTGCTCACACTGATTACTTTTTTTTTCGTTTCTGAATAAACTTGCTCACACTGATTACTTTTTTAAAAGTAGTAATCAAAGTACTTCTGAAGGACTGTTTTTCTAAATTAACAGTTGTGGGGCATTTGTGGTACTGATGGCACAGAGGCGGACCTGGTGGTGATGGGAGGTGGCTTTGCCCGCCAGCCTTCCTGTGGCTCGCGGAGGCCCCCCGCAGGCAGGATAGAGTTTTGCAGCTCCCACCGGCTCAAGTATGGTAGAGTTTTGCCCCTTCGTGCCTCTGCTCACAGGTTTACCATATTTAGCAAGCACATTTTAGAAACAAGCCCATTAAAAGACGGGAGACTTCTACAAGATTATTTGTATTTCTACCCGTTTGGGGAATGTCAGGCTTTCTAAGTGAGCAGCAGATTTGCATATTTATACATAAATTTGTATTCTGTATCTGCGTGGACCAGCAAGCAGGTGAAGATGAATAACTGAAAAGCCGCTCCAGAACAAAGGCCAGGTAAGCATCTTAAAGTGATTTTCATGACTAACTTTATAAACATTCATGCCTGTGTGATGTTTATTCTTACAAATATAAGAAGACAGTGAATGAATCCGTTGTCTAACTTTCTGATAGGACTTAATTGTGAAATCAGTCAGGGGATCCTGGGTGGGGAGAAAGCAACGGAATGGCTCCTCCTCCATGCCCTCCCCCAGCAGCGCGCGTGCCTGGGGACTGGTGAGCCTGGGGCAGGAGGGACGCAGTGGCCTGGCGTGGCCCGGCCGGGGGCAGCTCCGAGCCCACCGGTTGCGCTGCCCTGGATTCCCGACGAGGACACCAGTGCGGAGACACAGAAGCATTTTCTGAAGCTCGGTGGGAGGTGGGAGAAACACGCAGCCGGGGGTTGTGCGTGCAGCCGAGGGGGGCATCAGGGCGCTGCAGTGTCGCCAGTGCGTCCGGGGTCCTTGCCGCCTCCCTGTGAGCTCCCGGGGTGGCTGGGCCTCGGCCACGTGGGCCATCCCCCTCCTCTCCGAGCTGGGGCCGGTGGCCCGCTTACGGTGTGTTCTCTAATGGGCAAGGTTCCGAGGCCATGAGGGGGTGCCGGGGACCAGCTGAAGACGTCCCGGGGGATGGGGCCCTGCAGGCAGCGCACACAGGAAGGCCCAGCGCCCTGGGCGAGGGAGACGCGCGCGCCCGAAGGGACGTGGGGAAGGTGAAAAGCAAACGGAAGAAAAACCATCGGACGAGAAAAGTTGGGAAGGGCTTGGGTGCGGGAGGTTCACCCAAGGCCTGGGGCACACGGGCGGGGGCGGCGAGCCACGAAGAAGGGGCGCTAGCACCGCGACGAGAGGCTGGCGGACCCCAGAGGTGGAGGGGCGGGCAGGGGGCGGCGGGGACGCCGCGCGGGCTGGAAAGCCAAGGAGGAAGGAGACGAAAACGCGGTGGCGGCGCCCAGGCAGGAGGGCGGACGCCGAGTCCGAGCCTGTGGCTTAGGAAGAGGAAGACGGCACGGCCGGCGGGGAAGGGGCTGCGGAAGCCAGGGGAGCAGGAGGCCACCATCGCGGCGGAGCGAGGCCACCACCCGGTGGTACGCGCCTGCCCCCGCCCCTCCCGGAGGCCCTGCCCTCCGGGACCCCCCCCCCCGACGCTGTGGCTGAGAGGGGAGGGATGCACCCACTCAGTGCCAGCCGCTGCTGCCAGTTGGAGGCATGTTGGGGAGGGGCGTGGGTAACGCCAGCGTGCTGTTGGGCGGGCACAGCCTTTGAAATGGCGGTTTTCTGGCCACCAGTTGGAACCCGCGTTGGTGAGGTTCTCTGTATTGCTGCTGCGGGCCCTGGTGAGGTGGTGGTATGACCTCCGTTTCTCAGATGAGGAAGCCAAGGTACAGAGAAGGTAGGCCACCTGCCCACGGTCTCGCAGCTAGAAGCAGAGGAGTGACTCTGCACACCATCATGTTAACCATTAGCCCTGTGCTGTCCCCACACGCAGCCACCAGCCTCGCGCACAGTAAGTGCCCTACACCTGGTGGCTTTCAGTTTGAGATGTGCTGTGGGTGTAAAACACACATTTATTTCAAAGACTTAGTATGAAAGAAACAATATAAGCTAACTCATCAACTTTTTAAGTTGACTAAACACTGGGGTGACAATATTTTGGATATATTGGTTGAAATGTAAAATATATATATATATATTTTTTACTCTATATGGCATTTTTTTTTTTGAGAGGGCATCTCTCATATTTATTGATCAAATGGTTGTTAACAACAATAAAATTCTGTATAGGGGATTCAATGCACAATCATTAATCAACCCCAAGCCTAATTCTCAACAGTCTCCAATCTTCTGAAGCATAACAAACAAGTTCTTACATGGTGAACAAGTTCTTACATAGTGAATAAGTTCTTACACGGTGAGCAGTGCAAGGGCAGTCATCACAGAAACTTTCGGTTTTGATCATGTATCATGAACTATAAACAATCAAGTCAGATATGATTATTCATTTGATTTTTATACTTGATTTATATGTGAATCCCACATTTCTCCCTTATTATTATTTTTTAAATAAAATGCTGAAGTGGTAGGTAGGTGCTAGATAAAAGTAGAAAACATAGTTTAGTGCTGTAAGAGGGCAAATGTAGATGATCAGGTCTGTGCCTATAGACTAAGTATTAATCCAAGCTAGACGAGGGCAACAAAACATCCACGGATGCAGAAGATTTCTCTTGAAACAGGGGGGGTGAGGTTCTAAGCCTCACCTCTGTTGATGCCAAGAAATTAAATGTATTTTTAAAAATTAATTCAACTGTTTCTTTTGGCTTCCAGATTAAAATCCACACATGTCTGCTGGGCAGCACTGCCTCATGCCCTGAGAAGAGGTGCAGAGGAGATACAAGTTCGGTCCTGGCCTTAGGTCAGGAGGGCCTTTATGGGTCAGCTCCCACAGCCAGTGGCTGTTTGATTCTGGGGAGACTGTTCAAGTTTTCTGAGTCTTGTTTCTCTTATCTGTGAAAGGGAGTTACTGAAACCTGAAGTATGAGGATGCATGTGAAGGGTGTGTAGTGGGTGGGTGTGAAGTGGTCTCTCAGTGGGGATTTGATTTGCATTGCCCAATGGCTAATCACAGTGAGCACCTGCATGGGCATTGGTCTTTTCTATATCTTCTTTGGAGAAGTGTCTGTTCAAGTCCTAATAAAAAAAAATTAGGTTGTTTTTTTATTGTTGAGATGTAAGAATTCTTTGTCTATTCTGAACACTAGACTTTTACTAGTTATGCAAACTGCAAACATTTTTTCTCTTTCTTTGGATTGTCTTCTTGTTTCTTTTGGGTGTCCTCTGAAGCTCAAAAGTTCGTACTTTGGTGAGTCCACTTTAGCTCTTTTATCTTTGGTTGATTGTACTTTTGATATTTAAAAAACCACTACCTTCGCAGAAATCTGTTGCTTTCCTATACACTAACAATGAACTAGCAGAAAGAGAAATCAGGAAAACAATTCCATTCACAACTGCGTCAAAAAGAATAAAATACCCAGGAATAAACCGAACCAAGGAAGTGAAAGACCTATACCCTGAAAACTACAAGACACACAAGAGAAATTAAAGAGGACACTAACAAATGGAAACTCATCTTCTGCTCTTGGCTAGGAAGAATTAATATTGTCAAAATGGCCATCCTGCCTAAAGCAATCTATAGAATCAATGCAGTGCCTATCAAAATACCAACAGCATTCTTCAATGAACTACAGAAAATAGTTTAAAAATTCATATGGAAGCATAAAAGACCCCAAACAGCCAAAGCAATCCTGAGAAGGAAGAATAAAGCAGGGGGGATCTTGCTTCCCAACTTCAAGCTCTTCTACAAAGCCACAGTAGTGAAGACAATTTGCTACTGGCACAAGAACAGACCCACAGACCAGTGAAACAGAATAGAGAATCCAGATATTAACACAAACATATACGGTCATGGTCTATTAATATATGATTAAGGAGCCATGGACATAGAATGGGGAAATGACAGTTTCTTCAACAGATGGTGCTGGCAAAACTGGACAGCTACATGTAAGAGAATGAAACTGTCTAACCCCATACACAAAAGTAAATTCAAAATGGATCAAAGGCCTGAACGTAAGTCATGAAACCATAAAACTCCTAGAAAAAAACATAGGCAAAAATCTCTTGGACATAAATATGAGTGATTTCTTCATGAACATATCTCCACGGGCAAGCGAAACAAAAGCAAAAATGAACAAGTGGGATTACATCAAATTGAAAAGCTTCTGTACAGCAAAGGACACCATCAATAGAACAAAAAGGTATCCTACAGTATGGGAGAATATATTCATAAATGACAGATCCGATAAAGGCTTGACATCCAAAATATATAAAGAGCTCACGCACCTCAACAAACAAAAAGCAAATAATCCAATTAAAAAATGGGCAAAGGAGCTGAACATTTCTCCAAAGAAGAAAATTCAGATGGCCAACAGACACATGAAAAGATGCTCCACATCGCTAGTCATCAGAGAAATGCAAATTAAAACCACAATGAGATACCACCTCACACCAGGAAGGATCACCACCATCCAAAAGACAAACAACAACAAATGTTGGCGAGATTGTGGAGAAAGGGGAACCCTCCTACACTGCTGGTGGGAATGTAAATTAGTTCAACCATTGTGGAAAGCAGTATGGAGGTTCCTCAAAAAGCTCAAAATAGAAATACCATTTGACCCAGGAATTCCACTCCTAGGAATTTACCCTAAGAACGCAGCAGCCCAGTTTGAAAAAGACAGATGCACCCCTATGTTTATTGCAGCACTATTTACAGTAGCCAAGAAATGGAAGCAACCTGTCCATCAGTAGATGAATGGATAAAGATGATGTGGTACATATACACAATGGAATATTATTCAGCCATAAGAAGAGAACAAATCCTACCATTTGCAACAACATGGATGGAGCTGGAGGGTATTATGCTCAGTGAAATAAGCCAGGCGGAGAAAGACAAGTACCAAATGATTTCACTCATCTGTGGAGTATAAGAACAAAGGAAAAACTGAAGGAGCAAAACAGCAGCAGACTCAACAGAACCCAAGAATGGACTAACAGTTACCAAAGGGAAAGGGACTGAGGAGGACGGGTGGGAAGGGAGGGATAAGGGGGGTGGGAAACAGAAAGGGGGCATTGTGATTAGCATGTATAATGTGGGGGGGCACAGGGAAGGTACAACACAGAAGACAAGTAGTGATTCTACAACATCTTACTATGCTGATGGACAGTGACTGCAATGGGGCATGTGGGGGGAACTTGATGGGGGGAGTCTATAAACCATAATGTTCCTCATGTAATTGTAGAGTAATGATACCAAGAGAAAAAAAAAATAAGCAGCTGCCTGTATTCAGCTTGCCGAGCCTTCATGTGATTTAGCAGGCAATACTGATGGAGAAGAATTTAGGAAGAGCTGTATTTCTCATTTTGTCAATTAAAATTCATAATGACTTAAAAAAAAACATTACCTAATTCAGGGTCATGAAGATTTACACCTATTTTTTTCTTCTAAGAGTTAAATAGTTTCAGTTTTAGGTTTTCGATCCATTTGAGTTAACTTTTCCACCTGCCCTCCACACCCCTTCCCCTGGTAACCTCTAGTCCCTTCTTGGAGTCTGTGAGTCTGCTGCTGTTTTGTTCCTTCAGTTTTGCTTACTTGTTACACTCCACAAATGAGGGAAATCATTTTGGTACTTGTCTTTCTCTGCCTGGCTTATTTCACTGAGCATAATACCCTCTAGTGCCATCCATGTTGTTGCAAATGGTAGGATTTGTTTCTTTCTTATGGCTGAGTAATATTCCAGTGTGTATATGTACCACATCTTCTTTATCCATTCATCTACTGATAGACACTTAGGTTGCTTCCATATCTTGGCTATTGTAAATAGTGCTGCAATAAACATAGGGGTGTTTCACCTATGCCTTTTTGACCTTTGAGAAGCTTTTTTCTTTGGATAAATTCCAAGGAGTGGGATTCCTGGGTCAAATGGTACTTCTATTTTTAGTTTTTTGAGGAACCTCCACACTGCTTTCCACAATGGTTGAACTAGCTTACATTCCCACCAGCAGTGTAGGAGGGTTGCCCTTTCTCCACATCCTCGCCAGTATTTGTTGTTGTTAGTCTTTTTCGATACTGGCCATCCTTACTGGTGCGAGGTGATATCTAATTGTGGTTTTAATTTGCATTTCCCTGATGATTAGTGATGTGGAGCATCTTTTCATGTGCCTGTTGACCATCTGAATTTCTTCTTTGGAGAAGTGTCTGTTCATATCCTCCACCAATTTTTTAATAGGGTGTATGTCAATCCTATATTCTGCCACTTTGTTGAATTTATTAGCTGTAAAAATTTTTTTGTAGAATAGTTTGGGTTTTCTATTCACAAGACCATGTCATCTGTAAATAGAGACAGCTCTGTCTTCCTTTCCAGTTTGGATGCTGTTTATGTCCTGTTCTTGCCTATGTGCTCCAGTTAGAAGAGCCCCAGGGCCATGCTGGCCGCAGCACAAAAAGCCCTTGTCCGGCCCTCAAGAGAGGGGCGGCGGTCAGTCTTTCACCTCTGAGTGTGACATGGCTGCCTTGTCTGAGGTCCCGGAGGCTGCCTTCCATGCCAGTTGCTGAGTATATTTTCCTCTGCTTGTATCATGGTGGTGTTTGTCATGTTCTTTTCCTGCAGCTGTTTAGAAATCTTACATTTTTGTCTGGACACGTTACTGCTCACAGAGCCCGGGCAGTATGAATCCGAGAGCACAGGGGTCTTGGATTCTGAAGGAGTGGTGGCCCTGTGCTGACATTTACTGCCAGTTTTAGAAGGATGGTAAGAGAATATGTGCAAACTTCTAAAACATCTGACACAAGGTGGGCCATCAGAGCATTAGCTGCTGCTGTTCTAGTATGTGTTCAGCCAGCAGCTGTGAGGCTCATTCTGAAATGGTGGTGATCATGGCCATCTTGGCTGACCTGGGGGCTGTGAGGCGGCCGCTGCTCTGTGCCAGTGCTTCCACCACCAGACGCCTGTGGGAATGGAAGAGCTGGTGGTGGTAGTGAGGGTTACCGCGGGTGTGCGGTGGGCTGGTGTCTGCTGAATTCACCCAGGTGACCACAGCGAGCCTGGGCCTGCTGTGTACTCCAGGGGTGCACATGCACCTATGTCCTAGTCCTGTTAGCCCCACTTTACAGAGGTACACTGAGGTGCAGGGGAGGCGGGCACCTGCCCAAGGCCGGCTCAGGGTTCACAGGCGAGTGCAGGTCCCTCTCCCCACCAGGACCTGTGCTAGAGGGCTTGCTCAGCCTCCCTGCCTGGGGTGAGCAAGCATGGGGAGGAAGGTTTCGGCTGTGCAGGGTCTTCGCTGGGGAGGGACTGGTTGTCAGGGATTGTGCTTCACGACTGGTAGGGACAGTCGTCGGAAGGACCCTCCTCTGGGGAGCTGCCTGGGGCAGGGCAGAAGGTCCATCTGTGGGCCCTGTTCTGTCTGCGCAGGCGTTTTGGACGTTGTGCCTTGGGCACCTTGCTGGCCGGTGGCACAGCAGGGCCCTGTGCAGCTGGGCAGCCTGCTCCCGTGCAGGACCTCACATGTGCCCTTAGGTCTCCGCGGGGCAGGGAGTGGGCCAGCCAGGGCTGGAAGCGTGGGCCAGGCTGCTGCCAGGTCACCCTCAGGGAGGAACCTCAGGCTGGCCGCTTGGCCATGAGAGCGCCTGGGCAGCTCTGGGCCAGGGCGTGGGGATGGGCAGGTCTGGGAGGCCAGGCCGCGTGCCCAGGGGAGGGCCAGGGCCAGGGCAGGTGGTGGGCAGGGCGGCTGTCACTGTGGGACATGTGGAGGCCCTGCCTGCCCTGGCACCGGCTTTCTCAGGCACATAGCCTTGCCTTGGTTGTGTAAGTGCGGTTTGCGCAGCCACCCCTGCCCTGCGGTGCCCTGGCACTGCCCCGCCCCGGTTTCCTGCCCCGGTTGGCTCCCACGCTGCGTGGGCTGAGCGCCAGTGTCTGAAGCGGGGAGCTGCGGGTGGCATAGGGGCAGGGGCAGCCCGAACCTGGAGATGCGTGCTGCTGTCTTAGGGCCGCAGGCGCAGACCCTGAGGAGTTCGGGCCCTCCCGCCCCTCCGCGCCGCCCCTCCGCGCCGCCCCTCCACGCCGCCTCAGGAGTTAAATAGTTTCAGTTTTAGGTTTTCGATCCATTTGAGTTAACTTTTCCACCTGCCCTCCACACCCCTTCCCCTGGTAACCTCTAGTCCCTTCTTGGAGTCTCTGAGTCTGCTGCTGTTTTGTTCCTTCAGTTTTGCTTACTTGTTATACTCCACAAATGAGGGAAATCATTTGGCACTTGTCTTTCTCTGCCTGGCTTATTTCACTGAGCATAATACCCTCTAGTGCCAGTCATCCCGCACAGCCGTCCTCTGGGCCTCTGTCCTCGGCGCTGCCACTGCTCCAGCCTCTGCTCTGCTCTCCTGCAGCCTTGCAGCCCTGCTACCGCGTCGCACCCAGAGCGCTGGGCGGAGCTCTTTATATAGAGTCAACAGCCACGTATTGCCCACAGGTGTGCAGTGAGCTGTTCAGCCACGGCCAGGTGAGATTCCTGGCCACAGGAACTCTCACTTTATCCACACGTTCCCACCTAACAGGTGCACAAGCCTGTTCTAACTGGTGGCTTCGCAGGGGATCCGAGTGATTCGGAGAGGGAGGCGTGGCTACTGAACTGGGAGCATGGTCTGAGGTCAGCTGGTCAGTCCCACCCTGCTCCTCGTTTCTTCCACCTTTGAGCCAGAGGCCACTGCACTCACCTGCGGGGAGTCGCTTGGGGCATCACCCTGAAGGCCCAGCTGCAGTGCATCAAGGAAGAAAGCTTCCCATCGTCTGTCCTCCAGGTGGGGAGAGGAGAGCCAAGAGGGAGTGAGATGGAAACAGCTGGAAGGCGGGCCTACACTTCACCCTGTACCCAGGGAGTTGGCTTCCGCCCTGATGGTGAGGACGTGCCCTGAATGATCCATGGGGTCCCCATGCCCATGGGCGAAGGCAGCACTGTGTCTTGGACCTGCTTTGCACCAAGTGACCCCAGAAAGCCACCTGCAGGCCTGCTGCTCTGCCCAGCAGCCCACCTGGGTGCGTTGCGGGTCACCCCACTAGTGTGGGCTGGCCCTGTGCTGGCAGCAGTCTCCATGGCATTAAACAGTCTGCACTCCGGAGGCACGCTTGACCTTTGCCCAGGCATCAGGCAGTTGCCACACCCAAGTCTGGAGTTCAGAGGCTCCCTGAGTGCCCAGCAGGGTGGTGGCAGGTGGGCTCTGCCCTCCAGTACCTGCAGTCTGCTGTCCCCTCAGAAACTGCCAGTGACTGGGGTGCTGAGGGGACCTGTGCTTCCTCAGCTGGCCCTGTGTGGTGGGCTGAGCGGCACCCCCGTTCCACCACCTCTGCCATCCGTGCGGCCAGGGCGGGCTTGTGGCCAGGGCCTCCTCTCTGGGTGAGGCCTGAGTCTGTGTGTCCCACGTGTGTGGGTCGTGCTGTTAGGGCAGAAGCTCCCAGGGTTGGCCTCTTACTGAGAAACTTGGTTGTTGCCGGTGCAAGGCCCCGCTGTGGGTTGCCCAGCCTCCGGGGTCCTCTCCCACTGCCAGCGGCCCTGGCACTCACTCCTCCGCTGGCTGTGTGGAGCCCACTTGGGGCTGGCACTGCCAATTCACCACTGGAGCCGTCTCTGTGCTGCAGCGAAGGAGCCCTGCGGGGCTGGGCCCCACACGGACAGCTCCTCCCCACCCCTACCCGGCTGCTCAGGGGGGCCACGGAGCCAGAGCGCTGCCCTTCCTCCCTGCCATGGGGCTTTTGGAGTACTTACCCCATGACCTGTGGGTGCCCTCTGGCCACACCCCCATTCATGCCCCCTGCAGACACTCAGCTAGGACTCATGGAACCCCATTTTTTCCTTGTTTACTGCAACTCTTGTGATTTTTGGCTTAGAACCTGTTTCTGTGAGTGAGGCTATAAATCCTGTGGCTTGTTGTGATGTCAGAGCTGCCTAGCACTAGACAGGTGCCTGGAGGAACTTTGAGGCCTGGCCAAGCACTGCCTGGGCACCCAGCCAGCCCTGTGCTCCAGAGCCTGCCTCCACTGGGCGCTGGGAGGTGGGGGGACTGGCAAGTCCTGAGCCATCACAGAACCCTCAGGCCATGGCTGGTCACCTGTCCTCTTGAGAAGCTAGTTTGGAGAAAAACTGTGCTGTTTTGTCATGAATGCCTTTCTCCTTATTACCAAACTAATGCATTTTTATTTTTCCAGTGTTTTCTTATGAAAATGTTCACACAGAAAAGCTGAAAGAGCTTCATTGATGGCCCTCCCACTCTGCTCCTTACCCACCTTCATCTCTTGGCCTTTGCTAACATACACAAATTCTAGAATAAAATGAGAAAATGGTGAGCCAAAGAGGTGAAAATATTTACAAGGTTACAATACCTGTGGTTACTCCTGCTTCTCTGCTTTGAAGCCTTGACTTTTAATTTGTTTCTATCATTGTGGAAAATATGTTTTAAAACTGTGCACGTTGCTGAACTGTAAATTTCTATATAATTGTAGTAGCAAAATAAAATGTTAAAGCAGGGGAAATGTGCGTGACCCTGGCCATGGAGGTCTCCACGGCTCCCGGCATCCGCCCTGAGGAGCCTGGGGTGCTTGCCTGGGCACACTGCGCCTGTCCGTGCATGTGAGGATGTTCCTTTAGACGGCGGGGTCCCGGGACTGGCCGCTCCTGGCAGAGCAGGGGGACAAAGCGAGCTTTGAAACAGCAGGGCTGCGTGGGCTGCAGGAGAAAGTGCGCAGGCCCTGGGCCCTGCACCTTGTGGTGCAGCAGGAAGTCCCCACATTTTATGGGAGCATCAGATCATGAGTCTGCAACCTGAGAAGTTTCCCAAAACAACTCCTCGGTGGTGGGGAAGGTGGGGAAGTGTTGCAGTGGCCAAAGCAGCTGCCCTGGGCCCTCGCCAGTGCTGGGGGCTGTAGGCTGCTCCCTCTTGCCCTTGCCCTGCCTTCTCAGGACGGCCTGGTGGTCTTGGGTGTTGCCCCGCCTGGTTGCTTCTCTTCAAGAGGCTGGAGAGGCAGGCAGGGGGTGTGGACCAAAGTTGTCTTGATCATGCCCAGGAACAGCTGCAGGAATGGGCGTGGCTCCTGCAGGGGCCTAGGGGGCGTGTTCTGGTCCCCAGGAGACAGACCTCTGAGGCGAAGCTCTTTGAAGATGAGATGCTACTGAAGTGTTTTCTTGTCTCAATAGGAAAACCTTAGTCGTGAGTTCCTGCTCATCCCAGCGCCCAGCTGATGGGGTGTTCCGTGTGCTCCACCCATGGGACTCCACCCAGAGACAGACAAGCCTGCTCAAGCCCCTTCCAGGGCTGTTTCAGCTCCAGCGGGTCAGCCGGTGCTGGCCGTCACTGGTACCCGCCTGTGGGTACACTCACGTGTGCTTCTCTGCTGACCGCGCCTGGACTCTGAGTTCTGGCCATCATGACAGAAGCTGCACGGAATGTTCCCTCCCGGGCACTGTGTGGACACCAGCGTCCTTCCCAGGGCCTGGGGTGGGACAGCTGGGTCCGGTCGAGCAGTTTTCCAAAATGGCCATGTGTGCACATGCACGTGTGTGGAGTTGCGGGCGGCCTGTGGAGTCAGCCGAGCGGGGCAGGTGGGGGTCTCATGGTGGCTTTTAGGTGCATTGCCCTGAGGATTGAAGACAGTGGGTATCTTCACAGCTGCTTATTTTCATATTTTCTTTTGCAATTTTTTCCATTTAAAAAATTGGGCTCCTCGCCCCTTTCTCACTGAGTTGTAGGAGTTTTTATATTCTGCGTGCAGGCCTCTGTCAGCATGGGCACTGTGGACGCTATGGGTTTGTGCTTTTGCACTTTCTCTGTGAAAAAGTGCCTCTGCATGGACAGAAAAGCTTAATTAATCAGCTGTTCAGTTTATCAAACTTTTCTTAAAAAACGAACCGTCTTGTGCTCTCTTTAAGCCCTTCATCAGGAGCGTGACTCGTGAACTTGCTCCCAGTCTGTCTTGCATTTTCTCTCTTAACAGGGTCTCCTGAAGGTCAGAAGATTTCATACTGGCGAAGCCCAGTAGATCAGTTTTTGAAACGGGTTGTGCTTTTGGTGTCATGTGCAGGAAATCTTTGTCCAACTTGAGAAACAGATACTTTCAGGTGTTTTCTCAGTTTTCAGCCCTACTTGGTCTAGGCCTGTGGGTGTTTTGTTCCAGCACCTGGGTTGGCTTTGGGCCATGTGAGCCGGGCCAGGAGTCCTTTTTGTGCACAGGTGCTGTTGCCCACTGTCGCCCATGCTCTTGTCCGTGTAGGTCTGTCTCTGCCTCTGCCTCTGCCCTGTGCCAACACGTGCTGCCCTGGTTGGGGTGGCTTCACGCTTCAGTTAGGGAACGTTCATCGCCCAGCTTTCTTCACTTTCGATGGGTATGGCTTTGTCACTAACAAAGGACACGCAGGCTTGTTATTTTGCCAGGAGGCAGAGCAGAGCGGGTAGAACCTAAATGGAAGGGGAGTCCTGTTAGTCCTACCCTGGCGCGCAGGCCACATGGCAGCCTGAGTGGGGGCTGTTCTCCAGATGAGGCCACGTGGCCCAGCTCAGGAAGGCACCGGGAGGACGCACCAGGACTTCGGCTCACCCGGCCGCCTGTCTGAAAGGCCACTCTTGGCTGGGCAGGTGCAGAGCATAGGGGTGGCCTTGGTGCTCTCTGCCCAAAGTCCTTCCTTCTGCTTCTGGGATGTTGTGACTGGCCCTGTGAATGGGCCCTAGCCTAGTCACAACCATGCCTGTGTCAGAGGATGAGTGTGCAGCCTGGGAGGCCCTGTCCAGGGAGGAGAAAGGGGGCTGGGGGACAGGAGGCGCGGGGAAGCAGCCCCATCATCTCACAGAGCCATGCCTCATGGATTCTCCCAGATGAGTCCCTGAGAAGATGCGCTTATGGGGCTGTGGTGACCCTGGCATCATGTCTACAGACGCTTTGGAGTTATGTTTTTCTGTGTGTTTAAAACGGACCTTGTCTACCCCAAGCTCAATGGACAGTCCACCTGCTGCGGAACAAGGATAAATAGTGTCCCCAGTGATAAAGGGCTCAAAACGCTTGTGGGTGTGCGGGTGGGACCCTGGGACCCTGCTCTGCCCTCCTAGGCTCCTGAGGGGACAGCGGCTTGGGCAAGTGTGCCACCCAGGCCCTGGCATGTAGATGCATCCTGTCCCTTCAGCACTAACATCTGTGTAACATATTATTAGCTCAGAAACTAAAAAAAGAGGCAGAAAACTTCATCAAGAGCTACTCTATTTTAGATGGTTGCCGAGAAAAAAAAGGCAGTTTCAAGACAGCCGTTGGGTTGTTCCAGGGCCACGTCCACTGCCCGGAGATGGGGATGCTGAAGAGGGGAGTCCTGCCCCGGGACGTGGCTGTCGCCTGCACAGTGTGTGGCCACTGGTTCAGACCTCGTGGGGAGGGTGCCCTAAAGAGTCCTACGCCTCTGAGGGAGGTGCCACAGGTGCATCGCTGTGTCTGCCCTCCTGACGGAGCTCTGGGCCTCGGGTGGCCCTGCTTGTCCCGAGTCCTCGTCTCTGTGCCCCATGCTTGAGGCTTTACCACCATCCCCTGCCTCCAACCGTGAATGCCTGCGTGTTTTCTGTAGTTCAAAGGCTCAAGGTGGTATGATGCAAGTGGCTAATTCGAACTTCCCAGGAGAAGGTTCCAGCGGCTGCAGGGGACTCTGTGCGCCCTCCATCCCCTCAGCATGAGCCGCTCATCTGGGCAGCAGGGGCCGGCCGGGCCTGCAAGGAGCCATGGGGTGTGTGCACAAGCTGCTGAGGCCCTGGAGACACATGGGGCCTCTTGGGACAGCTGCCTGCCATCCTGCGTGGGGGCAGCCGCGGCTGCCGTACATGGCGGGCCCCTAATGAGCTGTCACACGCCTGGTGACACAGGAGGAACGAGGATAGAGGCGAGCTGCTGACAAGTGGGCTGCCGAACCCTGCAGGGCGGTTGTTCAGCTGCATCCAGAGGCTGCTGGTGGCCAGCACATCGTCGTGTCCAACTTCCTGGTGAAGCACTCAATCCGCTGCCATAACGGTGCTGTGCAGAAACCTGAGAGAGCCCCGTGGCAGCGGCCCGGGTCTGGGAAAGGCAGTGGGCCTCACACCTTGCCTGTGGTGACTTCCTCGGTCTTTCCATGTGGGTGGTCAGGGAGCCAGGCCCACACCAGGACAGGCTGGTCCAGACGAATGGAGGACGTGTGTCCCCTGCAGGGGGGACCTGTGGAGGCCGCACTGGGCCCACCTTTGTAGGTGTCCACCTTGTTACTCTGTCCTGGTGACAGGAACCGCCACACAGCTCTGGAGGCCAGATCTGGGAGCAGGGAGTCAGCAGGCCGCATGCCCTCTGAGCCTCTGGGGAATGTCCCTGGTCTCCTGTCTGTAAACAACGCAGTCGGGTGGAGCCTGCTGGCTGGCAACTGACCTGCGCTGCGGGAGGGGCGGATGAAGCCTGGATGAATAGGTAAATTTCTGGTCTGCAGAGGGGTCTGGATGAAGGGAAGTCAGGGTCTGGCGGTCACCGTTACCTTGTGGAATGGTGGGCCTGCATGATGGACGCCCTGGTCTCCTGTGAGGGGTGGCACCAAGTCACAGCCACACACAGTGGACCCCACACTGACCACCTGCACCTTATGGTACAAACACGCCGCCCACAGTAGGGGCCCGAAAACAGATGGAAACGTGGGGGGACGCCCACATGGGAGCGGGTGGTAGTCCAGCTCAGAGACCCCAGCCACCCAGACCTTGAGGGGCACTGGCTCTGAGATCTGCCTTGGCCGTGATTAGTGGGGAGCTGGCATTGCTCCCAGGGGTGACGGGCAGGTAGGGGCAGGTGGGAGCCTCAGCTGTGGCGGTCTGTCCACACCTGGGCCACCCAGCAGCCGTGTGGGGCTGTCATTAACAGGACCCTGAAGTGCACCTGGGCCCGGCAGCTTAGAGTGCTGCGGACACATCTGCACCAGGCCAGCTGGGGGCAGTGAGGGTGCACGAGCTAGTATTCCAGGGGGTGGTGTCCTCGCATGGCGGTCGGCGAGGGAGCGCCCTGGGGTCTCCTTCTGAGGCCCTGACCCCCTCACACAGCACTACCTCTGTTCCACTCAGGAGAATTGGGAGGCTGGGCCTCCCACCAGCCATTCTGGACACTCTGTTGCCGGCCATCTGGTGGGAGCTGCATGGGACATGCGGCTGCTGCAGAGCAGCGTGTAGCTGGCTAGAGAGCCTGTGCTTCCTGGGGGCTGAAGAAAGGCCGGTGGGGGGTTGCCCTCGCAGGCACCACCCTCTGGGTGCTGTCTCCCAGCAGTGAGTCCTTCCCCTGGAAGAGGCCAGAGGGGTATGGACGCTGGGACCATGCAGGCCCCCTGAGGCCCTGCGGTGGCAAGTGAGTCTGCACGTGTTGGGAGCGCAGGCCTGGAATCGCTGTGGCCTGGAGGAAGGAGCTGGCACATGCGGAGGGGTCCTGTGCGCTGGCTGCCCCCACTCCCCAAGACCCCTCACCTCGAACACAAGGAAGCCAGCTGCTGGTCTCCACGTGCTGATGTGCAAATGGCCAGGGAGGCCCTGGCTGAACGCCCGTCCCGTCTCCCGGAAGAGGCCACCTCCTGGCTCCCGGGAGCCTCTCCCGCGGGGTCTGCTGGGCCGTCTGGCCTCCTGCCGGCAGGTACGACTTGCAGCTGTTCACGAAGACGACGGCCCTAGGGCGACCTCTGGCGGACCCAGCGAGAGCTGCGTTCACAAAGCCGTAGGCTCGCGGCTGCTCCAGAGCGCGGCTCTGCGCGGCCGGCGACCGGCGGCCGGTCGGCCAACTCGGACCAGAGTGAGCGCGGCCCCCCGAGAGGCTGAAATCCCCGTGCCCCTGTCCTCCCCTCCCCGGGCGGTGCAGGTGGGACGCTGGCACGGCCCTGGAGGCCACCTTTCCCCTCCCGCGTTCAGACTGCCAGCCTGGAGGGGCACCTCAGGTGTTGGGGGCGGCTTGACCGCCAAGGGGTCCCAGACCTTCAAGGCCAGCGTCATTGCAGGAGCAGCTGCGTCCACTGAAGCAGGCGAGCGCCTTCCCTGGGCCGCACAGCTGCCTAGTTGGCAGGCTGATGCCCATCAGGGTGGAGTGGGGCCGCCTGACCTGAAGGGACAGTCCTGGAGGGGCCGTGGAGGAAGGTCAGGGATGTGTGCTTCTGGGCTGTGAGGGGCTCAGGGCCCCAGGCACCCTCTGCTGTGCCTTCCCTGCAGGGCTGCTCCTGGCTGTGACCGGGAGCCTCCCCAGGGGCCACCACCACTCAGCACCCATTCCCCCTCCATCAGCCCCAAACCAGTTAGGCCCCTTGCCCGGTCTCTGCTGCTTAGGCTGCACACAGTGGGGTCTAGTGCTGACACCCAGCTCTGCACCCACTAGGACAAGGCACCCACCCCTACCCCTTGGTCCCGTCTGTGGTAGCAGGTCCTCAAGCAAGGGGAAGGGGCTCCCACATGAAGCACCGAGGCAGGGGGCAGTGGTCCTTCCCGTGGCTCCTGCTTTCTAACAGCCTCTCTGGTTCCAGGTGAAGACAATGTAGTCACTAAGGTTCTCTTTTTAACAACCGTGTGAACTGAGCTGTGGCTGTTCTCGGCAGTTACCAGTGTGAGACTCCCAAGACCTTTGAGAGGTCCATGCAGAATCTCCAGGTGAAGGTAGAGTGGAGGTGGCACCTTCCCACAGGGGCCCCTGGGGGCAGCCACTGTGGGCTCACGTCCGCAGCCACCCCTGCTCTGTGCCTTGTCCACGGGGTGGGGCTGCACACTGGCAGAGGTGCTCCAGGCAAATCAGGCTGCCCTGCGCCAGGTGCTGGCCTGGAGGCAGCTCTCCTGGGGGAGGGCCAGAGGCTGTCCTGGTTTGGCCTTCTGGTGTGGAAAGGCCTCTAGTCCAGGAAGGAGGTCAGTGGGACAGGAGGCCGGGTCTGGCTGGAGCAGGTGACGTATCTGGGGCCTCTCGGCCTCACTTTGTCCTGGCCACAGAGTGACTAGTCAGGGGTGGCTCTCTGGCACCCTGACTGGGCAAGCAGGTATCTGTGGGGACTTGGGGCTGGTTCAGCTGAGCCCTCTGGGGGCACAGAGGCAGTAGGCTGTTGACAGTGAGTCCTGGAGCTGGACCAGAAGGGACTGGGCCCCTCTTCTGCAGATCAAGGCAAAAGAGCAGCAGGCTGTGGAGGCCAAGTCCCCACTGAAGAAGGCGAGGGCCAACCAGAGGCTCCTGGGACCACAGGTTCAAAAGGTGAGTGTCCTGACAGCCCAGCTCATCGAGTGGGGGGGTTGGTCATGAATATCAGCTTTTCCCTTTATTAATTCTCATTTTCTTTCCAGTTATTACTGTGATTTAAAAAAATACAAAGTATAAATTTCCTTCATGAGTGATGGGGTTACATTCCAACCCTTCATAAGTTTAAAATCTCTTCAGTCAAAATTGCATTTAATACAGCTGACCTGCCAAATGCCACAGCTTAGCCTGGCCTCCTTTAAACTGCTCAGAACACTCACGTCAGCTCACCATTCAGCAAAATCCTTGTAATGTATTGAACACTGTACTGAAAATGAAAAACAGTGGTTGTATGGGGACAGATGGCTGCACGGGGACAGGTGGTTGTCAGTGTGTTGGTGCTGACCCTCGTGACTGTGTGACTGCCTGGAAGCTGTGCTTGCTCCCCACCCAGCATCAGAGAGGATCACACTGTGTGTCACTGCTGGAAAGGGATCCAAATTCAAAACTGCAAGTAGTTTCCACTGAATGCATTTAGCTTTCATACCATCATAAAGTTGAAAAATCTTAATTCAGACCATCATATGTTGGGGACTGTCTGCATATTATTTGTGCACAAAGGGGAGGCAGTACACGAGTGTCTGAGAAAGGTGGCCTGGTCTAGTGGGCAGAGGCTTTGCAGCCTTGTGCTCCCTGTCCCTGAGCTCCCGGGCCACTGGAGCGCTTCCTTTTAGAGGCTGGGTTGAGATGTGTGTTGGTGACATTGAGCTCACTGGCTTCACGGGCAGTGAGAGGTTTGTACATTCACAGAGCTGTGCTGCCCTTAGCCATCGCCTTCTGGACATTTCCACCAGCTCAGAAACCAACCGGGTTCTGAGGGCCCCTTGGTTTGTGGGCTCATGTGTCTGCCCGCCTTTTCTCTGTCCTGGAGGCTCACTGGAGCTGTGGCCCATGTCGGCTTCCTGCCTTTCTGCTGCTCGACCTCCCCAATGTGGACAGACCTTGTTTTGTTGATCCATGCGTTTCCACTTCGTGGCTTTTGTGAGTAAAGCTGCTGTGAACACGCGGGTGAGTCTGTGTGTTCAGTTCTCATGGCCACACACCTAGGAGTGGAACTGCCGGGTCACCTGGTAGGTAACATTTTAAGAAAGCGCCAGGCTGACTGCACCATGGCTGCCCCCGTCGCCAGCAGCTCTCAACCTGAAGAAACTCAGAGCCTTGGCCCTGTTGGAGGGGGACCAGGAGGCTCAAGCTGGAATATGCATGCATATCCACAGGGTGACCCTGCAGGTCTGTCTCCTCTCCTGGAACTATGAGATCCAAGCCAGACCTTCTTCTGTTTACACATCTCTTTACATTTTCTGTCTGTGTCTGTGTCCTTGGCCTGGGGAGTATGCCGGATGCCTTTGGGCATGTCTCCCACTATACCCAAGTTTCCTGCAGCCCTGCCTCATCTGCTATTTAACCTGGGCATTTGGGGTTCTATGTCAGTAACTATATATTTCATTTCTAACAGTTGTTTAAAAACTCTCCTCCTCATGCCCAATGGTCTCGCTCTCTCGTGCCTAGTGCTGTCTGAACGCCACACTGGACCACCTGCTGCATCGGCCAGCAGTTCGGCAGCTGTTCTTTGTGGTGGTGTTTTCTGGGCTCTCGTTGAACTGGGCCTGTGTTCCTGCTTCTGTAAGATAATCGTTGCAGTTCATGAGCAGCAAGCAGCAACTGCTCTGCTCTACCGGGAGGCACGGTGATCCCGGGGCCCTTCCGCCTGAGGTCTTGGTGCAGCATGGGAGTCCCGGACTGTCCCCACCTCACCACTGGCCCCAGTCAGCAGCCCAGTCGCTGTGGCACCACTGGCTCTAAGCTTAGAGGACGCTGCCCTTACAGGCTGCAGCCTCTAGCCTAAGTGCACATCTTAAACAGGTGACATCCAGAGCCCTAGAACTGCTGCCTTGGGGTCCCTGCCAGCTGCAGGGCCCAGAATAACTCACTGCTGGTAGTTAAAACTACAGCAGACAACTGCTATTGCACAGCACCAAACCGTGGCCAGCTGGGACAGATGTGGCGCGTGACTCAGGGCCACTGACTGCTCAGCCCTGCCCTGGTCACCATGAGCTCTCAGAGACCTGAGGTCACCTCACCTGACTCGTGCCGCAGAGCCATGTGACATGCACCAAGACGCTTCCCCAACCGACACAGCTCTTCTTCCTATCTGGCAAGTGACATGCACACAGACGTAGAGCGCCACCCCACTGGGACGTGAAACGAGATCATAAAGGGCGCAGCCACTCAGACTGTTATTTTATATTAGTTTTTGTCTTCTGTCTCCAGCCACAGATCACAAGGTCCCATAGCACATTTCTTACACTCTCACATTCCCCTGGTGCACTCTGACCTGTGCTTTGTACACAGCGAATCTGCCCGCTGACTAAGTCTTTTGGGAGCCATCCCGGACACGCCTTCCCGGGAGCACAGCCTGCCTCCGCCAGCCCCAGGCCTCCTGTGCTCCTCGCCTGTATCCCCTCCTATCATGACTTCCACTGGGCACTGCTTACTCAGCTGTCGCCTCTCACCTGCAGAGCCCTTGGGCGCAGACGGATGGTGGCCATGTTCCCAACAGGACTGCCATTGAGCTGGGACAGCTCAGTGCTCAAGGATGGTTCGTTCAAAGTACAAATACCTCAGACTTCCCGCTTGTACTACCGTCACGAGGCTGAATTCCGCACGCTGTGTGCTCTGAGGTGGCGTGAAGACAAGTGGATCAGTGTCCCCCCCCGCCCAGCCAAGCCTGTGCTGCCTCTGCGCCTGCCTTTCACAGTGCCCCCCGTATTTACTTCCTCTCTGGTGCAGTGCCTCTTCTGTGCCGGCTGTACTAACACGTTCTGGCTACAAGGAGCTACACTTTGGTGGGGAGACACAGACACAAAGTACAGCTTTGATACAAGGTAGGCAGTGACTCTTGCCTTTAGGAAGTTCTGCGGGAATGAACCAGAACCACTGGTATGTGGATCAATCTCAGCAACATCAAGCAGAGGGAAGGAGGTCAGACACGCAAGAGTGCAGTGTGTCATACTGTTGTACTTACGTAAGGTTCTAGAACAAGCCAAACTATAGTGATGGACACAAGGTCATAAGCAGCCCGCGGATGAGGGCTGACTGGAAGGGACACAGGACTTTCCAAGTGCTGGGAATCCTCTACTTTGATAGAGTGGTGGTTATAAAGGTCCAAACAGGTTATGTCTGTCAGAACTCATAAAACCCATACTTAAGATCTATGCATTTTACCACATGCAAGTTGTATGTCAGGAAAAAAGTACTATGCAATTAACCTGGACATGTGTGCCACCATCAGAGCTACCGGCTTCCCGTCTAAGAAGCTTGCCTTCCCCAGGACTCCTGTCTCCTCTGACTGCTGGGCAGGGCGGCACAAACACTGGGGGCGTCCACGCAGGCAGAAAGCTGAACCTCCAGGGTTCACACTCGCCTGCAGGCTCACTCATCGCCGTGAACCCGCCGGTGCTGAATCAGATGAAAGCTCAGGCGGAAGGCTCGGCCGCACTTGCTGCAGTGGAAAGGCTTCTCCCCGGTGTGGACCCTCTGGTGCCGGAAGAAGCCTGACAGCGCCCGGAAGGCGCGGCCGCAGTGGCCGCACTGGTGGGGCTTCTCGCCTGTGTGGATGCGCCGGTGCTCCCTCAGGAAGGAGCTGCGGCTGAAGGCGCGGCCGCATTCGCCGCATGCATAGGGCCGCTCGCCCGTGTGGACCCGCTGGTGCTGGATGAGGTTGGAGCTCTGGCTGAAGGCCTTGCCGCACTCCCCACACACGTAGGGATTCTCCCCGTGGTGGGTCCTCCGGTGCCGAACAACATTGGAGCTGTGGACGAAGGCCTTCCCACACTCCCCGCACCCATACAGCCTCTCCCCGGTGTGCACCCGCTGGTGCTTGGCAGCATCCGACCTCTGGCTGAAGGCCTTGCCGCACTCGGTGCACGCGTACGGTTTCTCTCCTGTGTGCGTCCTCTGGTGTCTGACGAGGTTGAAGCTCTGGCTGAAGGCCTTCCCACACTCCCCGCACACATACGGCCTCTCCCCGTGGTGAGTCCGCTGGTGCCTGACGACGTGCGAGCTGTGGATGAAGGCCTTCCCGCAGTCGCTGCATTCGTAGGGCTTCCCCCCCGAGTGCATGCTCTGGTGTTTCACCACATCTGAGTAGCACTTGAAGCTCCTGTCGCAGCTGCTGCACTGGTAAGGCCGCCCTTTCCAGGGCACCCCCCGGTCTGCTAGGGAGCCGCTGTGCAGGGTGGCCTCTGACCCGCACACAGGGTGCTCCCGGACCCCCTGCCCTCCAGTTTCCTTGTAAATTACTGGTCCCCGAGGGGAAACCCTGGGCTTCTCTCTAGTGTCCTCAGTCCCACGACGGTCCAGAAGTCCCCGTGCCTGGGGCAGCCCTGGTGCACACTCCCCACTGCACCCCACTTCTGAAGTCTCCTGCTCTGGTGCTGACCCTGTGCTCCGAGCCCCACATTTGGCGGCTGGAGCTGCACTGCCGGAAGCCTGGCCACCATCTGGCACCTGTGCTGAGGAAGCTGGAAGGGAAGAATCAGAGACGTGCCATGAGGCATAAGAAACCCAGCTGAACAGGCCACAGTGGCATGTGAGCCCGAGTGGGGCTCAGCCATCTGCAGGAATGACAGAAACAACAGCAATGTGGTGGTGGACACCTGCCATTTGCCTGTCCAGTTCCCGCATCGCTTCCTCTCACTCCCTCACATCTGGGGTTGTGGGAACGGGCAGGGCTGGGAGAGGGCTCTCAGTGCCCCCTGGGGCTCCAGAGGGGCTCTCCTGCTTCTGTCTGCCCTCCCTGGGGCGCAGAGACAGGAGCCTGGCTGCACGTGCTCCCTTGTGCTGCCATCATGGCCTAGAAAGCAAAGTGGAATAAACTGGGACAGAGGCACTAGGAAGCACCCGACCTGGTCCCAGATTCCTGCTCCCACCCTAGACTCCCCAGGATAACCCCCTCAGCCCATCACACTGACAGAGCCTCTGCCCTGTGCAGGAGAATCCTTTCTCAGACAGAAATCAGTACCCAGAGAGCGCAGCAGTGACAGGATGGAGTCCTGGCCAGGCCAAGAGCCCCCAGCCCCTGCTGCCTGCCTGTGAAGCAGTAAGGCAGCTCCTGAAGCCAGGCCCTGCTGGCTCGCTCACACAAGAGCTGCGTCTACTGGGGTGTCACAATGCCAGGCACTTACTGCAGCCCACAGGGTGGCGGGTGCTGCAGGGAGCAGCTGGGGAGGTGACTCAGCAGGGCAGGGCCCCCAGAAAGTACATCAGCCGAGTTAAGTGAAGCCTTTGTGCCCACAGGCCATAACCTAAGCAGCTGAATGGCAGCCGTGAATTCTCAGCTGTGGCCTCCCAGTACTTTGACTGCTGATGCAACAGGTACCCACGTGGGCCATGCTGAGGATGATGCTACTCCAGGGCAGGTACTGCCCACAGCATTCCACTGATTCCCTAACAGGAGCTGTGGGACTGAGCCATGGCCGGCGGGAGGGGGTCCAGGCAGGGCGCTAAGAAACAGGCCCTCTGGGGGCCCAGCCGTAGGCTTGTGGTTTGGCAGACATGGAAGTTCAAGAAAGCGACTCATGGGTACTGGATATGAAGAGCCATTCACGACAGGAGGACGAGGTCACATGTGCTTTCTAGTCCCCTGGTCAGCCACAGGTCCTGTAAGCTGCTTGCCTCCCAGGGCAATCCCCAGGCACAGCGGCAACCCCTGGGGTCGTCGCAGTGAAAACTTCTCAGGGAACCCCGAAGAGCTGCAAACATGGGGTGCTTGTTCTCTACTGCTCTGTCTGCAAGCATCTGTTGTCATACCTAGAAGGGCTGCTCCCAGCGCCCAGCAGGTGGAGGCCAGGCAACTGCTCACTGCCTGCAGTGCCCAGGACAACCCACACAGGATCCTCCCATCTTGATGCCCACAGTGCCAAGGCTGAGAGGCCTTCTACCCAAGACCTCAGTTCCATGTCAGTGCTGCTGGCCATCCAGCAACACTGTGAGCTCCACAGGTCACCACTGACCTCGCTCTCACCATTCCTACCTCCAGGCCATTCATCTCATGGAAGAGGGTGGGTGGTTTGATTGTGAGTAACCTGTTTCTTTTTTTCCACTTTGCATGTGTTGATGTTTGCTAAAATCATTTAGTCCAAAGTTGCAGGATAGTGAGGAACCCCACATAGACCAGATCTGGCCAGACAATGTAGGAGGCCCAACCTGGGAGTCCCGGGCTTAAGGGCAGCACCATGACAGGATGAGGTTATGCGTGGACACAGGGTAGCTGAGTCACGTGACACAGGGGTTCTCTGACTTCCAGGGAGAAGAGATGACAGGTGTGCTGGGGGTGTGTGTGCAGGTATGTTCTGGGCAGCCATGGTTATATTTTACGCAGGCTCCCAATACTGGACAAGAAACATCACAATATGACCGTGAAAAGGCTTGCGTCGGCCCTCATTTCCTTGCTAAAATAAGATGGCATTGCTGTCTGCACTGACGGCACTGCACTGTCATAACAGAAACAACAAGGGTCAGCTTGGACACCCCTCAGGCGTGGCTTTAAATCCTCACAAAGGAGGGGCCTGGAGCCTAAAGAGGAGCTGACAGCCAGGAGGCCAGCCAACTCTGAACCCATGCCAGCCACCACTGCTGGGCCCTGGGGAACCAATGCCAAGAATGAATATTCTCATTCTCAGAAGTCTCCAGGTGGAGGCCACACAGAGAGAGTGCCGCGTGCAGGAGCACAGAGGAATGACAGACAGTGTGGGAAAGGAAGCGGGCAGGCGAGGCTGCCCGGCCCAGCCACAGTCCCTTGGTGGCTGGGCGCCCAGACCCAGGGAGCCCCACTTCCTAGGCTGTTTTCACCTGCCTGACCCTGCGGGGCCTCTCCCAGGTCCTGTAAGCCTGGTGCTCACCTGGGCATGCATCCATCAGGGCAGCTCTCTCTGTGGCGTCCTGGGGACTCAGGCCCGGGGGTCCTCCTTGCTGAAACCCTGCAGAAACACCAGGAGGGGACACCTTGGGTAAAAGAGAAGAAAAGGGGGGAGGATGGCAGGGAGGCTGGAGGTGAGGTCAGAATGCCTTTAGAGGAGAGGGTCAGGGCTGCCCCTGGGGGACACTGAAGGAGCCATGTCACCTACTGACCTTGTTTGTCACTAGAGATGAAGGTCCTGACTAAACAGACGCCCAGAAGCAGTATTCTGGGAACTTGGGGCCGTGCTTACTGCTTTCCCTCTGCCCCGCAGACTCACAGCAAAGCTGGGTGGGGCAGCACCTGCCAGCTGCCTGCTGTGGTCTCGCCTGCGATGGGCAAGCCCGGCACCTTCAATCAGTCCCCAATGTCTGCAGAAAGATCTATGGATTTTAAAGTTTTCTTAATAATTATCAAGATTTGAATATAAAAGTAAGAACCCCCCCCAAAATAAGAAAAAATTATTTGAATGGCGCAACTTTGGATTGAGGAGTGATTTTGCTAAGCTTAACACCAAAGGTAAAGTCTGAGAGATTTAACTACATAAAATTTAGTACAAAACACAAGCAGATAAGGGAAGTGGGACTGTCTGCAATATAAATATTCACGTCCTTAATATCTGAAGATCAGTGGGTACTAATGGGGAAGCATGAAAAATGGGTAAGTCACATACGGGCAACCTGCAAAAGCAAGCAGGTGGCCAATGCACTTTAAGTATCAGCCCCACATTTGTCCCACTCCACTGCAGCTAAACGTAATAAAAAATTTTTTTTTTACTCTACAAGTAGAAAATACTTAAAAACGGTAGCCCCTTATGAGCAAGATGAGGGGACAGGTACTCACACAGCTGGAAGGAGGATGAACACCACTAGGCTGGCAGCGAATGCCGCAATGCAGGGAGGCCTCAAGAGTCGGACTAGGATTGCACTTGGGAAATCTATCCGACACTGAATCAGGGATGTTTGCAGATTTTACCTACTGGATATTTCACATCCTACTTGTTTATAGAAGAAACCTTGGAAATCTAATTTCAAGTAAAGAACAGGGAAGGTTAACAAATGCCAGCAGCTGGGAATGACGTGACCCCTGGTAGCTGTCACAGTGGCACGTGTGGGCCTGTCCCGGGGCGTCACACTGGCCAGGAGGAGGGGACCCTGTCCCAGGGTGTCACACTGGGCGGGGTGGGGTTGCTGTCCACAGGCTGTGGTCGTCTTTCCCAAACCCAGGGAGCGCCCAGGACCACCCCGCGAGCCCCACTTACCTACCACCACACCGCCGCCGGAAGCACCGCCCCCCACGTCCGCTGCGCGCACTTCCGGTCGACGCTCTAGGCCGTCGGAGGACTGTGTGCTCAATTGCCCTGGAGGCCGGCCCCCACCCCCATCCCCTCCGGCCTATCCGCAATGCGGTTCCCTGTCGCGGCAGTGCGGTGCCACCGCCCCCAGGGGCCTCCTAGCCATCCCCGCCTGGACTCCATCGCCTCCAGCCAGCTCCAGGGATGAGGTTAGGAGAGTCAGTGGGTTCGGTGGCCGAGCTGACTGGGGAACGAATGGAGGCAGGCAGCGGTGCCAGTGGAGAAGGGGGCGCGCCATGGGGTAAGGAGGCAGGCCCAGGTAAGGGACAGCGGGGGTCAGGGTCAGGAAGCTTCCCCTTGGAGGAGAGCTAGAGAAAACCGGCCCCAGGCCGGGCCTGGCCACTGGTCCCCAGCATGTGGATCCCCCTTCACAAGCTTAAGGCAGCGAAGAAATCCCCTCTCCTGGCCCCCCTTAAGGCACTTTCTCCTCTCAGCTTCTGGGACAACCCCACTTCACGTTTCCCTGGCCACTGATGCACGGTGACCACACCCTTAGGGGTTTGAAGCAAGCTGGGATTATGATCTCGTGGTTCCTTTGGGCCTTGAGCCTGGGCACAACCTGGACTGGTCCTGTTCTTAGGGTCTCCCTTGGGTCGCAGCCAGGGTGTCTGCTGGTCTCCCCGGAGGGCTCAATGGGGAAGCATCTGCTCCCAAAGTCCCATGGTTGTCAGCAGGGTTTGGCCCCTAAGGATGGGAGTCCTGTGGTTTGGACATGTGGGTTGGGGTACGGGTGCTCCTACAGGCGGAGTCCTTGGGCTTCTCCACAGATGGGTGCTCTCATGTTTATCACTGCTGAGAAACCTTTGCAGCACCTGCCAGACACATGCCATGGGGCTGGGCTAAGGGGCATGTCCCCAGCCCCAACTCAGTTGCCCCTCCATGTCCTAGGCATTCTCCTGTCAATGAGAAGTCCCTCCTCAACCACCTCATTCTAATGTGCTTCCAGAAGCCCTAGAGCCCAGAGAGCCCCTGCTCTCTGACAATGTCTCTTTGTAAGAGCTCCTTCTAGAAAGCCTTTCTCTGGTGTTCCCCCCGTTCTCAGCCCACTCACCAAACAGAGCTTTTCCCCAGCAGGCCCAGGGTTACCTGAAGGGCCTGCTCTTCACTTCTGCTGGGGGGCCCTCCTCTCATGCGTCCTGGTCACAGTGCTCCTTCCTTCTGGGGGTGCTTTTCTCTCGATATGCCCCTAGATCACTCTGGAACCCTCCCTATTGCCACCCCCCAGGATGGGCCTGTGACCAGTCTCTCTAGGGGTTTTCACAGAAAAACTGGGGAGGTTCCTGTCCTCTGCAGTCCTGGGCTAAGATGGCTGTAGACCCGGGGAAGGCCAGTCAGCAGCTGGAGCCCGAGGCCACGTGAGGCCCTGCAGAGATGAGAGGTGGAGTGATGACAAGAGACAACGCCTGGACTCCTTGGGTTCCCTTGGTCCTTCCAGGTCCGCCTGCTGCCCACACGGTGCTGAGGATCCACTCAACTTCAGGAGCTCAGGCCCCAGGCCTCAGAGAGCCAGCAAGTGTCCAGACTCGCTGGGAAGCTTCTGGGGACCAGACAGGCTGGGCAGGCGGTAAGGGGAGGAGGCCCAACTCCTAGTGACTGGCCATGGCCCTAACCATGCTCATGGTCTGTCTGTCCCTCCAAGAATTCAGTCCTCATGAGTGTTGCAGAGAGCAGAAGCCCCAGCTACACCCACCTTCGATAGCCCCTTCCTGGGTCAATCACCATGAGATCTGGGTCTCCAGAGGAGGGAGCTAGCCACAGGAAAGGGGGGCCGACACCCAGCACTCTGGCAGGATAAGCCAGGTCACACCGCGCTAATAGGCAAGCACCAAATCCCCTTGGCTGGAAATACAGAAGCCCATGTTCACTGCTGGCTGCTGGGCTGTCACCCCTGGGCCTCCCTCATTCAGGGCCAGGTGGACAGAGCATCACTGGAACACCGCTGGCTCTGCCAGGTTCCCATTACTGCCCAAGAGCAAGTCTTCGGCATGGCGGGGCTCATGAGAACTGGGGTGTACGGTTCTGCTACAGTTTGGGGGAGGAGTTGGGAGAGCAAGGCCACAGAGGTGGTCAGCCCAGGGCCGGAAGGAATGGGGCCCCGGCAGTTTGAAACCCCTCATCGCCAGAACAGACCAGAAATAGCTTCAGAATGAAGAGGGATGGGCAGAATGCAGACCACAGCCTTCAGGTCCCCCAGTGGGTGAAGGGTGGCTGAGTGCACCATGTGCGCCCTGCTCACAGGACAGGGCAGCCCTCCCCCAGGGCAGAGGGCTGCAGCCCCAGGCCCCGGGCCCCCCTGGGGCCTCTCCCACAATCCCAGAGTGTGCACCTGCCAGCCCACCCGCCACTTCTTGCGTCATCTTTTTCACTGCCAGCTGTGTCAGTAAACACTTTGGGGCACATGCCTGCCTCATACTGAATTATTTGCAACAAATCATAAAAATTACAAAACATTCCTAAAAATTAAAGCATTTAAAGAATAAAAATCGGGGTTTTCCTCCGCATCTCAGGGGAACAGTGCAGGTATTCTGGGAGGGCTGCTCTTCCCCAGGCAACATTCCCAGCACCCAGGCCTGACCTCGCGCTGCCCAGCCGCTGCCCCCTGCCCCAAGCCCCGGCTCGCAGGTGCGGTACCTTCAGCCATTCCTGTAAATGGACAAAATGGACGAGAATGCATCTGGGATTAAGAGCCAGGGGCCCGAGCACACTATTTTTGGAGAGGGTCAGTTACCACCTATTAACCTTTTTAAAAAGTAACCCTTTACAAATGTAAGACCAACGCACACGGATGGCTGTCCACCATCAGGCCGCAGGTGCTGGTTGGGACTCGTACCGGCTGCCCTGCGTCCTTCGTTTCCCTGTGTGTCCTCTCACAGCAAGGTCGTTAGGCCCCCCCAAGGAGGGGAGGGGCGCGAAGGCTGGACAGGGTCGGGGTGGGCGGCGCGCAGGCAGCCTGACCGGGGACACCGCGAGCCGGAGCTCAGGGTGCGCAGCGGAACGGCCCTCCCGGCCAGGGGCGTAAGAAGCCCCGCACGGCCCTGAAGGCCTGGCGCATCCGCACCTGCGAAGGGCCTCTCGCCTGGGCGGATCCTCTGGTGGTGCCTCAGCACATCCGACCTGCGGCCAGAAGCGCCCCGGCGCTGGCTGGCATCCCCCCAGTCCGCGCTCCCAGGCCTCGGCGCCCGCTGCCCGGGCAGAGCGCTCACTGGCCCAGCTGGGCCTCCCCACACCTGCTGGGTGCTGAGGGGCCCTCCAGCCTGTCCCAGCGATGGGGCTCCTGCCTGCTCACTCCTCCTGGTGGGTCACCAGGCTCATGGTGGCGCTGGCTTTGCTTCTGGGCTCGTGTTGATGGCCCATCTCCTCCCTGGGACGGGCCTGGTCCTGGGTGGCAGTCTGGCCCACCCTCGGGAACCACCACTGCTTCTGCACGACCAGCAAGTTCCCAGGCTTTGCCCCAGGACCCCCTGGGCTCCACCTCCTCCGGGGTTTGTGCCCACTCATCTGCTCCTCCTCATTCTGGGTTCCATCCTCAAGGTCTGAAACCAGAAAGGGGCAGCAGAGGTCACCAGACTCTGAACCAGAGAATGAACCTCCAGATAAGGCACCATCATCTCATTTAAATCTGGGAAAGGGCACTAGGGAGTTAGGACATCTGTCCAGGATGGGAAAGGGCACCGATGGGATTGAGGCCAGGGCGGTGGGGCGGCAGCTGCCACACGGGAAAAGGGATGGAGGCGTGGACCCGGAACATCCCAACTCCCACACACGTCACTGCCACTGTGACACTGTGGAGTCCGTCCGGCCTCAGACACCTCCCGCAGGGGACAGGAACCAATGGGGACCGCAGGGTGTGCGCATCCCCTGCCAGGCTGTTGTGACCGTCCCAAGGTGGAAGGTGTGGAGCGCCGTCCAAGACGAGGCCTCAGAGCTGTTGTGGGGAGACAAGCCTGCTGCCCTCATGACTGCACTGCCCGCCTCTGGGCTGCTGGCCAGAGCACTCCGCAGCCTGTGTGCAGACCGAAGATGGACCTGCAGCCGCGGGTATGGATGTCTGCCTCTTGCCCCCTGTGCTGAGGTGACAAAGCTTCATCCTTGACATTACCTGCAGTCCGCCTGTTTTTCCTAAAAATAGGGCAGGTCTGGGCAAGTTGAGTAGAGGCTTTGTCCCTCCTTTCCCTCAAACTACACTGAAAAGACAAACAGCTCGTAAGGAATGGACTGCAGAGCAGCATAGCCCCGGGAGGCCTCACCCCGGCAGCACTAGGCTGAGCAGCCCATGGACAGGGCACTGGCCCGGAGCTGCGGGCCTCTGCAGGGGTTGCACACGGCTGTGGGAGGGCCAAGGGGGCCACCACAGACCCACCCTGACATGGGCAGGCAGGGGTAGTGCCTGGGGCCTTAGGGAGACCTCCCAAGGTGGGGAATGGGTAAGGAGTCTCAGCTTCAAGGCCAGGTGCCTCTAGGAGAGGTGCCCCAAGCAAGGAATACGGCAGAGCTGGTGACAGGACAGTGGGCTCAAGTCAGGGTGAGCCTGGCCTAGCCCCCCCATCCCTCTGCTGTTTTCCCACAGGGCAGGCCCCGAGCATCTCAGGAGGCCCTGGGATGACTTCTAGAATTCCAGTGAGGACATTACAAATGGAATCACTAAAAAGAAGGAAAGAGCTCAGAGAAAGGTTCCAGTGTCACAGATGAGGTCATAAATCTGCAGAGCGCAGAAGGAATGGAAGGAAAGGCATCTCCATCCCCTGGTGGGACGAGCAGAAGCAGGGGACAGTCAGTAGCTCCCAGGAGCTGAGGGGTCAGCCCCACAGCCCCAGGGACCTGAGTCCCACCTCCAGCCTAAATGGGCCTGGCCAAGGACCCTGGGCTCCAAGTGAGGACATGCCTGGGCCGACACTTGAACAGCAGCCGGTGAGGCCTGGACTCCTGACCCCCAGGGTCTGTGAGATAGCAAAAGGGATGTCTGAGAGAGGATTCCCAGTGAGACACCTGGTGGCCCTAGAAAATCGACTTTGATGAGGGGAAGTCACCGCACATGGAGACTCAGCAGACACTTAGGCCAGTCCTGAGGGGCATGTCAGGGCTGTGGGGTCAGGGAACCGCCCCCCACCCCCAGGACCTGCTCCTGCTGTGCTGGGTGCTCAGGACACAGAGATATCAGGGCATCACAGTGCCTGTCCTTGGGGGCTCACAAAAGAGGGCAGGGACATGGAAGACATGCTGTCATGGCGCAGCAGGTGCCAGGCAGCGGTGCGCATAGGGTCACTTCAGGAGCAGAGACAAGTGAGCAGCTGACTCCTTCAAGAGTGAGGCCTCTGCAGGTGCCTGCAGAGCTGGGGATGAAGCTTGAGGAGGGAGGGAAGGTAGCACGGTGAGGGCGAAGGGAAAGGAGAGGGCACAGGGCCCTGCCGCTGATTCCCCGGAGCCCCCCCGAGGACCCCAGCTAAGAAGAGCTGGGACCTGAGAGGTCTGGGAGGGAAAAGTGACTGAGACAGACAATCTTGAGAAGCAAAAGTGGGATCAAAGCAACGATGTTCATGTTGAGAAACTATGTGAATTTTTAGTCATCTTTAAAGTACAAGTTAGAATAATTTGCTAGGATTTCATTGTACACTATTTCTTGTCAACTCTTCCTTAAAAGTTTTCGTAAAAAGCAAACAAGGCTAAAGAGCAACAGCACAGGGACAGGGGAGCAACGGAGACACAGGGCAGGGCCAGAAAGGCAGGCTCTCTCCTACCGGTCTCCTGAAGAAGAGGCCTGGATTGGGGACCGTGAATGGCGCGGGGACTGTGGCAGTGAGCCAGTAGCCCCCTGCCCCACGTGTGTGGGTCTCAAACTCACTGCGCTGAGCAAAGGAAGCCAGACCCAAGGCAGTGCATATGCTACAACTCCATTTCTCCAAAGTCACACAGTGGTGGCACCACGCAGAAGCTAGAGGGGTGGTCCCATTGGGGTGACTGGAGGGGAGTTCTGCAAAGTCCTACATGTTCACCTGGGTGGGTTTACGAGATGTACAAAGTCAAATAGTACACTTAAGGTGTGGGAATTTCAAAGATGTTAAGCTACACCCTAATGAAACATTTAAAAACACCACCACCATATCCCAGGAAAAATCATGTAATGTGTCAACAGCAGCATGCATCCTGGTGAAGCTATGCAAGTTGGGGGATAAGGGAAGATGGGATGGGTTCCTGCATGGTGAGCACATAGCACATGCTCAGCGAAGGCGTGAAAGGCAAAACCCCCAACCACAAACAGAGGGGGATCCTGAGAACTTCACATGCCCCCAAGCTGTTCTTCAAGAGTGAGGGTGATGGAGAGTGTCCCCGTGCTTTTTAATTTTTTTAAATTTTGGTATCATTAATCTACAATTACATGAAGAACATTATGTTTACTAGGCTCCCCCCTTCACCACGTCCCCCCCACATACCCATTCACAGTCACTGTCCATCAGTGTAGTAAGATGCTGTAAGATCACTACTTGTCTTCTCTGTGTTGCACAGCCCTCCCCGTGCCCTCCCCCACATTATACATCCTAATCCTAAGGCCCCCTTTCTTTTCCCCCCACCCTTATCCCTCCCTTCCCACCCATCCTCCCCAATCTCTTTCCCTTTGGTAACTGTTAGTCCATTCTTGGGTTCTGTGATTCTGCTGCTGTTTTGTTCCTCCAGTTTTCCTTTGTTCTTATACTCCACATATGAGTGAAATCATTTGGTACTTGTCTTTCTCTGCGTGGCTTATTTCACTGAGCATAATACCCTCTAACTCCATCCATGTTGTTGCGAATGGTACGATCTGTTTTTTTCTTATGGCTGAGTAATATTCCATTGTGTATATGTACCACACCTTTATCCATTCATCTACTGATGGACATTTAGGTTGCTTCCATATATTGGCTATTGTAAATAGTGCAGCCATAAACATAGGGGTGCATCTGTCTTTTTCAAACTGGAGTGCTGCATTCTTAGGGTAAATTCCTAGAAGTGGAATTCCTGAGTCAAATGGTATTTCTATTTTGAGCATTCTGAGGAACCTCCATACTGCTTTCCACAATGGTTGAACTAATTTACATTCCCACCAGCAGTGTAGGAGGGTTCCCCTTTCTCCACAACCTCGCCAACATTTGTTGTTTGTCTTTTCAATGGTGGCCATCCTTACTGGTATGAAGTGATATCTCATTGTGGTTTTAATTTGCATTTTTCTGATAATTAGTGATGTGGAGCATCTTTTCATGTGTCTGTTGGCCATCTAAATTTCTTCTTTAGAGAACTGTCTATTTAGCTCCTCTGCCCATTTTTTAATTGGATTATTTGCTTTTTGTTTGTTGAGGTGTGTGAGCTCTTTATATATTTTGGATGTCAATCCTTTATCAGATCTGTCATTTATGAGTATATTCTCCCATACTGTAGGATACCTTTTTGTTCTATTGATGGTGTCCTTTGCTGTACAGAAGCTTTTTAGCTTGATATAGTCCCACTTGTTCATTTTTGCTTTTGTTTCCCTTGCCCAGGGAGATATGTTCATGAAGAAGTCATTCATGTTTATGTCCATGAGATTTTTGCCTATGTTTTTTTCTAAGAGTTTTATGGTTTCATGACTTGCATTCAGGTCTTTGATCCATTTCGAATTTACTTTCGTGTATGGGGTTAGACAGTGACCCAGTTTCATTCTCTTACATGTAGTTGTCCAGTTCTGCCAGCACCATCTGTTGAAGAGACTGTCATTTCTCCATTGTATGTCCATGGCTCCTTTATCGTATATTAATTGGCCATATGTGTTTGGGGTCTCTATTCTGTTCCACTGGTTTGTGGCTCTGTTCTTGTGCCAGTACCAAATTGTTTTGATTACTGTGGCTTTGTAGTAGAGCTTGAAGTTGGGGATTGAGCACCCCCCCCCACTTTATTCTTTCTTCTCAGGATTGCTTTGGCTATTCGGGGTCTTTGGTGGTCCCATATGAATTTTTGAACTATTTGTTCCAGTTCATTGAAGAATGCTGCTGGTAATTTGATAGGGATTGCATCGAATCTCTATATTGCTTTGGGCAGGATGGCCATTTTGACGATAATTAATTCTTCCTAGCCAGGAGCATGGGATGAGTTTCCATTTGTTAGTGTCCTCTTTAATTTCTCTTAAGAGTGTCTTGTAGTTTTCAGGGTATAGGTCTTTCACTTCCTTGGTTAGGTTTATTCCTAGGTATTTTGTTCTTTTTGATGCTATTGTGAATGGAACTGTTTTCCTGATTTCTCTATTAGTTCATTGTTAATGTATTGGAAAGCCACAGATTTCTGTGTGTTAATTTTGTATCCTGCAACTTTGCTGTATTCCGATATCAGTTCTAGTAGTTTTTCAGTGGAGTCTTTAGGGTTTTTTATGTACAATATCATGTCATCTGCAAATAATGACAGTTTGACTTCTTCTTTACCAATCTGGATTCCTTGTATTTCTTTGTTTTGTCTGATTGCCGTGGCTAGGACCTCCAGTACTATGTTGAATAACAGTGGGGAGAGTGGCATCTCTGTCTTGTTCCCGATCTCAGAGGAAAAGCTTTCAGCCTCTCGCTGTTCAGTATGATGTTAGCTGTGGGTTTATCATATGTGGCCTTTATTATGTTGAGGTACTTGCCCTCTATGCCCATTTTGTTGAGTTTTTATCATGAATGGATGTTGAATTTTGTTGAATGCTTTTTCAGCATCTATGGAGATGATCATGTGGTTTTTGTCCCTGTGCTTTTGGGCACTGAGAAATGCTCTTCCCGCTCTATCCATGCTGCCCTTTCCCAGGCAGGAGCTGAGCTCAGGGTCCTGCCCGGTGGACGAGGGGATCAGAGTCCAGAATCTGCCCTTCCCACCTACATGTCACTACAGTGAAATCCTTAGGGCTACCACCTGGGTGCTGGTCATTGTGCACTGGCTGGACGCTGCCCGGTGATGGAGGGGGTGCCTCATCCCACAGGACTGCCTGAGGGTCAGGCGTGCCAGGAGCAGAATAGCAGCCTTGCACAGAATGCACATGGCTGAATGGGGTCCTGGGTGAGGCATACCTGAGGCTGATGCTGGTCCCTGCGGGCATTAGCTGCATAATCTGGACAAATGATTCACTGGGTTGGAAATCATGGGACAAATTACCACCAAAAGTCCCTACTCTATGCGTACTCGTGGATGCCCGTCCTCGTACTTAGGGGTTGTGTGACTCTAGGGCAGAGACGGCAGTTTTCCATCTCGGCAGCTGGGGCCCGGCACTCAGTGCTGACCTAGTGAGTGGATGGCTTGTCCCCTGATGGTCACAGCAAACTGTGTGAGGGAGGAGGGGGTGGGGTGGAGTGGAAGCCATCGTTTGAGAGCATAGGGCTCAGAACCCTAGGGCTGGGTGAGGCAGTCGTAAGTCTTCTGTGAGCCTTAGTTTCCGGCCTGTAAGTCAGGGAAACTTCAGTGGGTGGTGCTGGACGTGTTGCTGCTAAGGTGCAGAGGGCTTACAGCGTTCTCCCGGCAAATCTGAGACCTTCAGGACAGTGTGTTATTTCAGGGTGAGGTTAGTTATTGCGTTTATCAACAGCAACGACAGGAAACTGCCACGCAGAGCCTAAAAGGTTGACGGAAAATGTGTGCAAACACTCCCTGATTAGTTGCTGATTAGTTGTTTACTTTGTTGGGGAGAGGTGTTGTTTTTCCCACACTTTCCAAATTTTCTTTAAAGAGCATGAACTCCTACAATGAAAACAAGCCCCTACACTCTATTCAAGAAAAAGAAATCTGTTTAAACCTGTGCTCCTGGAAGACCAGACGTCAATTTCCCTGAGATCTAGGGTCTGGCTGAACCATGGGACGTGTGGGCGGGGGACTCAGCAGGGCGCAAGGAGGCTGCACGCCGAGTGTCCGAAGATGTCAGGGTCAGGGCCTGTGGCCCGAGGGACAAAGGCTAGGGCCCGAGAGGGTGTACCGTGTCACAGCGGCTGCCAGAGCCGCCTCGGCGGGATGCCGACGGCCTGCGGCTCTGTGCGCAGGTCCTGAGGAAGCAGTGCCAGCTTGCCGGGGGTGGGGGGGTCCGTCCCTGCACGCCAGCGGCCTCCTCGCAGAGGGAAGCGGCCTTCCGCGGGAGGTGCGCATCTTTCAGCGGGCCTCCTTCAGCTGCAGAGGGCCGGAAGAGCACGGTGCCCGCTGGGCGTGCCGACGGCGGAAGGGAAGGCTCGACGAGCCCGACGTCCAGCACCCGGCCCCGCCCCAGGCCCCGAGGCGCGCGCCGTGGAGCCGCACACCCGCCGGCGGCCGGGGCCCACGAGCCGGAGTCGGAAGCGCGCCACGCCCACAGCAAGCCCCGCCCCGCGCCGCCGGCCCTTGCGGCCGCTCTAGGAAGCTCGGGGGGCTTGCTCGGAGGCCCGGCCCGACGGACGCGTCCGGGGAACCGGCCCAGGAGAGCGGCGGAGGGCACACACTCGGAAGCCCCTCCCGGGGGAACCATCCACGGACACACTCGGAGGCCTCGCCGGAGGAACCGCCCGGGGACCCTCCCGGGGGCAAGCCCGGAGCAGGAGGGCCCGGAGCTGTCCGAGGTGCTGCGTTGCGCGGCGCGATGTGGCCTGAGTATGGGTGGTGTGGCAGAGACCCTGCAGGAACCCAGCAAGGCGACGCGGCGCGTAGGACTCTGACGGCCGTAGGAAGGGCTTTGGGAAGCAAGCGAGGGGCACCATCTAATGTAGGAATCCAGCCGACCAGTTTGGTCTACGGTTGGTGGCGGAAACGGAGGCGAGTTCTGGGTAGTCGGAGTGGTCTAGGGGAGGAATGGCGCGTGCTGGCCTGGACTGGGGTGGGAATATCACCGTTCACTCCTAAAGCAGGTCCACACACCCTGCGGCCAGCTGAATGGACTGCTTAGGGAAGAACTACAGGGGGAAGGAGAGGTCCCTGGGCATGACGGCTCCTTCAAATCCTGAGGACCCTTCCTATGGACGACAGGCCCAGAGAGCAGAGCTGGGGACGGCTGGCGAAAGGGCAAATTCTGGCCCAAGCCAAGGTTGTCCAGTGGTTCAAGTTGCTTGGCCAGGTGGTGTCTGAGTAGGACCTGTGGAGGCGCGCCTGCTCTGAGGGGCTGAGTGAGGTCAGACGTTCCCAAACCTAGCGCACTGTCAACATCACTGGGGGTGCTGAAACTAAATCCATTCTCTGGCTTCACCCCAGGTTTACCAAGTCAGTCATCGGGTGATGCCTAGGAATCTGTGATTTTCAGTGAGCTTCCTAGGTGATGTAACTGGGTGATTCCTCAGTGGGTTTTTACATCCCATGAAACAAGATGGTAGAAAAGGCAAAGCAAGGGGCCTTACGAGAGGCCAGTGCTTAATAACAATTTGCTGAGATCAGCATGCAACCTCCAAAACACAAGGCAGGGGGTCACACAGAGTCTTTCCAAGCAAGAGATGCACTTGAACAAAGGGGAGAGTGCTCTGTGAAATGAATAGGAACACATCCGTTCTCTCAAAACACTGCAGAGAAGCCTCCCTTGGACCTTTGGTGGGGCCTCTAGCAGCTACAGCAGACAGCTCTCAGCCTCTTTCCCAACCAAGTTGTACTGGACTCAGCTTATGAGTAAGGCACACAACCTCTAGGATCAGAGGATGGAAGGGCATCCATTCTCACTCTGGAGCGATCTGCACATGTATAGGATGTGTTGAGATCCCTGTAATCAGTGTCAGCTGGCACTATTTGCACACAATACCTCAGAAGTTGCTCTAGGAAAACATGGTCAAGTCCCTAAGAAACATGCCCCCTTTCTAGACCATGACTCCAAGGAAATCCCTCCACGAGCTCGCTTTGGGGTGCATCCCCAGCCAGGACATCTTTGCCTAAAGGCTTTGTCATGGCACTCTGTTGCAGCAGAGTGGGGTGGGAATCCTTAGTGCCATTTCTCGGATTTCAAAGACAATCCTTGATGGTTATTTCCCACATGGTGATACTGACAGGGATCCTCTCCATTATGAACTGATGCCTCTCCCCGTTCCCTGCATCATAGTGCCCTCCCTCACCCCAGGGTGAACCCCTCGGGCTTTACCACAATCACAGCACCTACATGTGAACTATTATGGCCGACAAGCTGACCCTGAACAGAAGGCTTCTTCCCAGTGTGATTTCTCTGATGCTGAACTGAGTCTGAGCACCCAGTGAAGCCCTTCCCACATTCACGAAATTCACGAGGCCTTCTTCTCTTCTAATTCTCTAACGTTTTGTTACACTCGACATCCAATGAAGGGTCTGTCCACCTTGATCGCATGTATAGGGTGTCTCTCTATTGAGACATATCTGATGCTTCCAGACATCCCTGGTGCTCAGAGCACCAGGCCCACACCATCCAGGGACACCACATCCACCATGTCTCTAGCACACCACTGCTCTCAGCTCTGACTGCAGTATTGTCTGCACCCGTGGCCCCGTGTGAATTCCTTGAAGCTTACCATCACCTGCATGACTTCTGAGGCACAGGTGGCACATGGGTGCGGGTTTCCCGCCAAATCTCTGAGGTTACCTGGGCAGTAAATTGCGGCCTTCAGAATTTAACTTGGGAATAAGGCTCAAATGCACGAGGCCTCTGTGCAGCCTCCCTCAGCTCCACCCACCCTTCCAAGCAGACGCAAGCCCAGTGCGGCTCTGCAGACCCCAGGTCCGCATTGCAGGGACCACCGTGCGGGGCTCCGCAGCTAGGGGTGCCAACGGAGCAGGCGGGGCTGAGAGGGGGAAGGATGCGCTCCTTCCGTTGTACTTCCAGGCTGACCATGGAGACTTCCAGCTCGCGCGCAATTCCGCGTTGTCGGCGCACGCGCCTTTGCTGAACCGGCTCTGGTGTTTCAGTGTTGCAGACCAGCTTTGTCGAGTTCCCTTGGAAATCCCAGCCCGCGAAGCGCGCCTGCTTAGCACCTGGCGCAGCCCGGGCACTCCAGCTCAGAGATGGCCCTTGGCCGGGGCTCCAGGAAGAGCAGTTTGCCTGGCTTTCCCTAGTGTAGTTGGAAAAATCTTGAGAGATACGATTTAGTCGCAAGCCTTGGGTTTAAAAGATAAAGCTGAGGTCCAACCAGATACTCTTGGGTGACTATTAGCGACTGCATTCGTGCAACAGATGCACAGCGCTGCCGCCGTGAAATAAATAAATGTAATGAACTATCACGGGAAGGACATTATTTTCTAGATGGTAGCAGGGAGAGAGAGAGAGAGAGAGAGAGAGAGAGAGAGTGAGTGAGTGAGAGTGTGTGTGTCATAATGATCTAATTTAGTGCCCACAGAAGCCTTATGTAAAATCATTAGTCCCAGTTAGCTCGTGCAGCTCAGAAAGGGTATGTACCTTTCCCAAGATGGCAGGGAAATGGGTGGCAGAACTGGACTACAAAGTAGAGTGAATACCCTTAGCATCTGGATGCTGGGAGATGCCTTCCTGCCTGCTTAGGGCCACACGGTACACAGCTGATGAATCACAGACCACACATTGTTTTCCACCTCTAGATTCTCTATCATTGCATTAGGGTCTCTCAAGGAATGAAACCCTGGGGGAAACTGAGGCACCCCAATCACTGAAAGACAAGTGAATGTGATGCTGGTATCGAAAATGTGTGCACAGGACACCTACAGTTTTGACTGGCTGGATTCCCAGCACCCTGCACCCAGATGTAGGCATGACCATCAGTCAAGCTGAGCAGCAGTCTCTAAGCCCATCCACAGCCCATGGCCCAGTATGGGTAAAATGGCACAACCCCCCAGGAGGACTCAACAGAACCCTTTCCTGGTGAGACAGGGACCATGGGATTAGGCAGAGTAGGGTGAGGGCCTCCAGAGAAAAAGCAGAGCAAGATAGCTTGCTCTGAAGAAGTCAGAACAATGTAGCAATGTGCAAAGAAGTCCCTATTGAAACTGTTATAAGCATTATGCAAAGTCAGAGTCACAGTAATTCTCTAGGGTAAAAATACCAGACTAGGAATATAGGCATCTTCAGTGAGATCAGTTAAAACTCAAAAGGCCAGCAGCAACTTAGCCTGGAATGTTTTGAGTGTTCTGCAGATAAAAGTGTCTCAGCATAACCCGTGACTTCACTGTAAAATTTACCTTAGCCTGCTAAAATGCCCAGCTTATTTTAACCGTACCTATGTGCTATATTTCCTTCTCTGACCCTAACCAAGTAATCTGCAACCTAGGAAAAAGACTAATTTAGTAAGCAAGCCCAACTATAAACAGCCTAAAAAGTTAAGAAGTAAGATTCTTAACTTACTTCAGCAAACAGGCAACAACTCAGCCCACCTTGGGGCAGGTAGGTGGTCTTAACTGACATGCTCCCAGAGGGAAACTGCTATCTTGAGAATCAGAGCTGAAAATCTCCTGTTACTCATCAAGAAAGAGCATTCTGGGACCACTCAACAAGTCTGCACCCCTAACCCTTTACCCTCATTCCTGAAAATCCTCAACCGTGCATAAAACCCCTAGACAATGAGCTAATGACGGACTCTCTTGTCCCATCCTGGCGTGAGCCTGGAGCTCTGTCCTCTCACTTTCTCTCTAAATAAAAGCCTGTACCTTGCTCTCCTACCTTGAGTGTTTGTGAAGCTCATTCTCCGACTTCGTGAACAAGAACCCCGGCATCACTGGGATGTTTCCAAGGTGCTGGGTAGAGAGCTCTTGCCCCCCTAGTGGCTGAAATTGAAGGTGGTGGTCTGGGGCTACTTTGAGCTCTGCTCAATCATGGTAAAAGAGCACATCCGTAGTGGGAGGAATTAGGCTGACCTACTAAGTACAGTTCATATCCTTGCTTATGATGGTTAATTCTGTGTGTCCACGTCACTGGGCGATGGGATGCCCACACATTTGGTCTAACATTATTCTGAGTGTGCCTGTGAGGGTGCTTCTGGATGAGATTAGCATTTGAATGGACTGAGTAGAACAAAAAGGCTGAGGACGGAAGTCTACCTGCCTATTGAGCTGGGTCATCAGTCCCTTTCTGCATTTGGACTTGAACAGAAACCCTGGCTTTTCTTGGGTCTCTCAACCTGTTGGCTTTCAGACTGGAATTAAACCATTGGCTCCCTTGAGTCTCCAGCATGCCGACTGCTCAGCTTCCGATTATTCATCGATCTATCTCTATACAGACATATATGTACGTACGAATAAAGATCAATAGACAGACCTCCTATTGGTTCTAGTCCTCTGGAAAACCCTGACTATACATCTTTTTTCTAATTAGGAAATGTATTTGGAGAGAGTAATAGCTCATCCGGCCTTACAGTTTAAGCATTGAGCTTTAAACTTCAAAGCATATTTTCTTAGCCATTACACACACCATACTGCTTACATTCATGTGAAAATAACATCCAACTGAACAGCCTCCACACTTAGGCTTGCCCACTCCATACTCTGCACACAGCTTGAGATAGTGACGTCGTCAGCCCCCAGGCCCTTAAGGCTCCTCAGAAGACCACCTTTCTCTAGGGTTCAGTGCGCCTCCTGGGTCTTTATTTCCTTCTAGGACCAAAAGGAGATATTGCCCCCACTCAACCACTCCCTGGGCTCTGAAGCTCACCGGGACTCCTTGGTGCTGTCCTGCTTCTCACTTGGTGGCCCCTGACATTTGCTGGGGCCAGCCCTGGCCCTAGGTGGCTTTCTGCTGAGATGGTCCATGCAGTGTTCCTGACCTGTTCCTGGTTGCCAACCATGCCTTTCCAGGGGCTTTTATGGGGATTTGCTGTGTGCTAGGCAGTGTGCAGATCCCATAGCCATCCTGCCAACCACCCTGTGTGGTGCTGCAAAGAAACAGGCTCCACAAAGGACAGTAAGTGGCTAAGTGGCGAGGCTGCAGTCAGGGCGGGGTGGCCCTCAGTCTGGGCTCCCAGTGACCACTGGATCCTTGAGGAGATTCCTGGGCACTCTGGGGAAAAATGAGGCTGAGGCTAAGGGTTGGGACGTGGGTGGGAGGTGGGAGACCAACAGCAGGTTGGAGGGATGTGCAGGACAGTGGCTGTTGAGCTAGAGACACGTCCAGGGTGGGCTTGGGTTCCTGAGGGAGGCCTGGTGTGCAGGGAAGCGGGATGAGCAGTGGCAGGGAGGCAGGGCGTAGAGCCACCAGCTGCACCCACAGCCCCAGAAGTGGCCAGGGATTGAGAACAACAGTGTCCTGCTTAATTAGATGCTGCTAAAACCAGGGGCACAGCCAGGTAGAGAACATGCCGAGGAGTCCTTGCTCTGGGCTCCTGAAGTGCTGACCCGATCAGAGGGAACGTTGGGAGAAATCAGCCCTGGCAACTGAGCATAGGAAAGGGACTCTGGTCGAAAGGCAAAGGCCATTCAGCCCATCTCACCAGCCCTGCCCAACAAGGGAAGTCACAGTGACCCTGCTAAACGTTCACCATGCATGGCAGCTGTTCCCTTGCCCCCTCCTCCAGGAAGCCCTCTGGAGCACACACTTGCAGCTCCATGATCTAGGGAGGAGAGCAGAGGGGCACTTCTGGGGCATGTTGGGCCACATGGACGACTGCAGAGCTCTGCTCTCAACGGTGGCCTACTAAGTGCAATGGCTTGAGTCCAGACTTGGTGCTGAGGCTGCAGGACGACCCCGCTGCACCCTGCTCTGCTGCTCAGCCTTCCCTTGAGGTTACCCATGTGGTGTTAGGCAACAGTGGGGAAAAGGAAGGCTCCCCTTCAGGCCGGAAGACTGAATCCCTGGGAGCACCAGCAGACAGCCAGAGGTGCCTTAAGCTCTGAGGCTGATGTCCAGGGACCTCCAGCCCTCTCCCTGCAGTGGGGTAGTCACCCAGAGTGGGGTACTCCAAAACCCTTAGTGACCACAGGGATCCGAGTGTGGCCTGGAGAGGCCAGGAAGCCCAACCACAGGCCTTCAGGGCAGGGTCATGGCAGGTTGGGTTGCAGTGGGGGAGTCTGGGAAGCTCCTCAACATGGGGTGGTAGTGGTGTCCAAGATAGTCCAAGAGGGAGCAGAGGGGGCAGAAGGTGCACTATTGTTGATACCCGGGGGGCACCCAACTGGCTGAGTTCTTCCATGCACATGCAGGGACTGAGGTCCGAGAGTACACCTGAAGATGGCCAGGCCATGGCCCAGCTGCTGTGGCCTACACCTGTCAATAGGTGAACGCCACAGGCCCCCCTTCTCACAGCTGGAGGCAGCCAGGTGCTTGGCATATGGGCAGGGGTGATGAACAGGAGGCACCTTCCACTGACGGGTGGACTTCATGCAGCCACTGCCCAGCACAGAGGCACACCAAGCACGTGTGACTTCCTGCATGAAGAATGTCCTCCAGTCACAAAGGAACCCAATGACAGAGATCCCACACCTGGGGTGACAACGGGCAGCCTTGGGGAAGTCAGGCCTCTACATCAGTGACCAGGGAGCCCAGGAGACTCACAGGGTCGCCACTCCTCTCCCGGGGCTAGGATGAGCGGCAACCCCAAGGCCTGGCCCAGGCAGGTGCGGCTCCTGTTGCCATCAGAATTTATTTGGGATTCTTGGCATGCGGGCTGGTTCTGCCAACTGGGAAGGGTGGAAAGGCGGGAGCCCACCTCTGGAGCCTCCCCCACCCACTACTCCCGGTAGTGGACCCTCTGGTGCTGGATGAGCTGGGAGCTCTGGCCAAAGGCCTTGCCACAGGTGCCGCAGGTGAAGGGCTTCTCGCCTGTGTGGGTCCGCAGGTGCCGGCAGAAGTGGGAGCGGCCCCGGAAGGCCTTGCCGCAGGCGGAGCACTCATAGGGCTTCTCGCCTGTGTGGATGCGCTGGTGCTCGATGAGCACGGAGCTCCAGATGAAGGCCTTGCCGCACTGGCTGCAGGCGTAGGGCCGCTCGCCCGTGTGCAGCCGCTGGTGGCGTACCAGGTTGGAGCTCTGGCTGAAGGCCTGGCCACACTCGCCGCACTTGTACGGCTTCTCGCCATTGTGCGTGCGCAGGTGCTGTGTGAAGTGCGAGCTGTGGCTGAAGGCGCGGCCACACTGGCCGCACTCATAGGGCTTCTCGCCTGTGTGGATGCGGTGGTGCTGGATGAAGCCCGACCAGCCGCGGAAGCGCTTGCCACACTCCTGGCAGGCGTATGGCTTCTCCCCCGTGTGGATGCGCTGGTGCTTTAGCAGCAGTGAGTTGTACTTGAAGCTCTTGCCGCAGGCCTCACACCTGTGGGGCTTCCCACCTGGGGCACCACCCCGCCCGAAGCCAGCCCCCAGCTCGGAGCCCCCCTCAGTCCCAGGGGCTCCCTGTGGCAGGAGCGCCACCTGCCAGGAGCCCCTCTTCTGCATGTAGGGCGTGACCCCTGGAGGCTGGCCAGTTGGCAGCTCCAAGCTGGGCTCCTGTCCAAAGCCGTCCCCACACTTGGGTCTACAGGGAAGGCTCCTCAGAAGGGTCCTCAGCGCCCCCCCGGCCTGATCCACCTCATTTTCAGGATGGTGCGGGTGGGGAGACGATGGAGCCTGCTCGGACTCTGACTCAGAATCTAAATGAGAAATGGTAGAATGGCAGAGATGGAGGTCACCCACCCACCCACCAGCCATCCCTCCACAGGGCCCCTGCATGCCATCCTAGGGGAGAGGGCAAGCAGGGCACACCACAGTGCTGGGGACCAGAGTGGGGAGGGCCTGGCTGGACACTCAGACGAAGAGACCAGCAAAGACAACCTGCCCAGAACCCTGGCAGGGCAAGGGTCTCACTTTGGCCCTCTCCAAGGTGGCGCCTCTTGGGAGGCACTGCAGGCTCACATCCCTCCAGAGCTGCCTGGGGACTGGACACCTGGGGACAACTGCTTCCTGGCCCAGCTCCCCTTCCACTCAGGAACCTCCTGACTCTGTGGCAGGGTCTACCTCCCAGGGGCCTGACCTCAGACACCTCGTCTCCCAGTGTGGGGTGGAGACCCTGAGGAGGCAGGTGGCGGTGGGCGAGCAGGGGGGTGCTGAGGGTCTGGATTAGTGCAGCCCCAGCCAGGCCACGGGGAGAAGGGATGGGGACAAGAGCTCAACTTAGGGACAAGTGGAGGCTGGGAGCACCACACAGCACAAAGAGGGGCAATGGTGCTAAACTGAAGACCTCAACCTGGCAGGCAGGTGGCTACAGGAGTCTGGGACTCAGGGGAGAGGTTGGAGCTGCACTCAGAACCTTGGGGACAGTCAGTGACAGGACTGGCGCCGAATGAGGGAAGGGCAGTGGGAGGCGGAAGTGAGTTCTGAGCCAGGGACAAGGGGGCCAGTGCTGTAACAGTACTGGTGCCTGAAGCAGTAGGCACCGCAGAGCCTGGCATGGGGCAGCCACAGGCAAATGTCCTCACTCACCTGGCCAGCAGGTGTCTCTCCCAATCCGGACCTCCTCCACATCCTGAAGATCCAGGTCCGACAGTTCCTCCTCCAGCGGTGACTGAGAAAACACCTCAGGGCTGCAGGTGGGGGATCCTGGGGGCATAGAGGCACTGGGGTTCACCTTCCCCTCTTCTTGAATCGAGCCTAAGGCTCACTCGGTCACCTGCAGGATGCCACCCACAGCTGGGTCGTGGCCGCAGCACAACACACCTCTGTGCCCTCTTGGTGGCTCAATGGGGCAGCTGCTCCCCAAGAACTTTGAAGGGTTGGGTGTTCAGGAGATGGTCGCAGCCACGACACTCCTTCTTTGTCCAGGAGCCCCAAGGCACTGCTTGCCTACGCTGGGTCGGGGCTGGGGGCGGTTCCTAACCGACAGCCACCTCTGGGCCTTTCCAATGCTCTCCTAGCCCCTCCCCAACGTGCGGCAGGCCTGGGAGCACAGGCCTCTCTGAGCTTCAGCCCTCACTTCCTTCGCCCACAACCACCACCTCTTAAGGCCTGGGGCCTGGCTGGGTTGTGCCCCATCTAGACAGGCTGACATCTGCAGCAGCCTGCTCATGTGGTCTGTCCTGGAGTGCCCTCCCATTGCTCAGTGCCACGTCTCCCCAACACTGGCACCTCCAGAGTGGCTGAGGCCCAGGACAGCGAAGCTGGCCCTAACAGTGACAGGTCCCGGTCTCTTGTGCAGGCCACACTGTCAGGGCTGGTCTTCCAGAGGCTGGGAGGGCAGTGGGCTCTGTTCTGGCTGGAAAGGGCTTCTCTCTTCACCCCTGCCTTCCCCCAAGCGGACTAAACAGTCCCTAGGGACTGTCCACTAGGGAGCCATCACTCACATCAGCCTGTGCCCAGCACCCAGGTGGTTGCCTCAGTTACATCTCCCAGGGGGTGACAGGTGGGCAGTGCTGGGGGCCAGTGCAGTGGCAAGGCAAGTACCGTGTTGGTGACTGTAGAGATGAAACCGGGCCTTGTGGTGGTGGGCTCCAGGAGTCCCTGGTGACTCGAGATTGACAGGGGATGGGACATGAGAGGGCTCCTGACTGTCCCCCAGGGCCGCCATCTTAAGGCCTGCTGAAGGAGTGCCTGCCTGGGACCTGGGGAAACAAAGACCACAGTAGGATGAGCGGTCAAGGGATGTGCAGGGGCAACACCAGCCACTCACTGATTAGCCACAGGTGAGCTGGGGAATCCTTCGCTGGGTGAGAGGGACAGGGATGGGAGAGGGGCCAGGTGGGTCCTGGGGTGTGAGGTGACAGGGTCCCTGCTATGTTTACTCCCCCGCGCAGACAGCACACCTGCAAGGACCAAAGAGGCTCTTGTCCCAGCGATGGCCTGGAGTGTCCTCCCAACCCACAGCCTCGCCCCCAGAGAACAGCATGCTGGTACTCCCAGAAAAGCATCCCGTGGCATGGCACAGCTTGGGCTGCTGGCTCTGGGGGACGGCAAAACTGAATCTTGTCTGCTGGGGCATGACCATCCTATATTAAATCTTAACATTTCTGAGAAGAAAACCCCTCTTCCTGAGACCTGGCAGAGCCGTCGACGCAACAGGCTGCATCTCCCACATCCCAGGCCTGCCCACGGTGCTCAGAGCCTCTTCTGGGGTCAGAGATACTTTAAGTTGGTTTGCAAGAATGGTTTGGTCCAACGTGAGAAGTGTTCTTCTTTCACACAGTGACAAAGTAGAATTCCTTATTTGGTGGGTAGAAACGCGGAAAAGACAACAGGTAAGATATATTCAGCAACCAGAGCCCTGAGGTTGCAGGCAGCACCTGCCTCAAGGAGTGTGGAGGCAGCCCCACGAGGGCTCCTCACCAGTGCGGACCTTCTGGGTCAGGCCCCCCGCAGATGTCATCCCCTAGTGATGGGAAGGGTCACGAGCAGCCAAGTAGTGGACACGAGGTGAGCTGCAGTGATGACGTCTGAGCGCAGGTCCTTAATCCCCTAAGTCACATCCTAAATTACTAGGTTAACTTCCTGGGACTTATCTGGGAAATAACAGGCTCATCCCTACCCTGGCTGTTTGGGTGGAGGTTGCGGTCACACAGGGACGCCCGCGGGGACGCGAGCACAAGGCCCCACGCCCACGATGCTGCAAGTCTGAAGGCGGAGAGGGCATGAATGCCGCGGGCCCAGAGGCACACCTTCCTCCGCCCGCTCTCTTCCCGCCTGGAGCCTGTGCCCGGTGGGAAAGGGCCAGCCGGCGGGGCCGAGTCCGGCACTCACGTTCCCCGGCCGCGGACTCGGAACAGGGACTTCTCTGAGCCTCAGTTTCTCACCTGAAAAGTGGACATAATGTCCGCTGCCGTCCCTGGGGTCCCGGGCGCGTGAGGCGGCGGCCCACGAGCGGACACCCGCGATCGCCAGGGCCAGCGCGTGCGCTGCGGCCCAGCACCCCGCGGAGGCCTCCTCTCCGCCCCGGGGCGACCCCAACAAGCCAGGCCCGGGGCCCAGGACACGGCGGCAGCGGCTACGGACGCCAGGCCTTGGGCACGGCGCACGAGCGCAGGCCGGGCCGGGGGCCCCAGCAACGCTGCCTTTACCCCCGCTGCCCGCCACCCACTCACCTTCCGAGCCGGAGACGGCCGCGGCGCCGGCCGGAAGTGCTCCCCCGCCCTGGCCCCTGTGCGCTCCTCCCCGCCCGCTACCACTTCCGGGACGCTCTGGACGCCGGAGGACCGCCGCCTCGGTGGCCGCTCCAGGCTTGTGGCGGGGCGGGGCGGAACCTGTGGACATGCAAGGCCCGGGGCGGGACTTGCGGCCCGACGGCGTCGGGTGAGCGTAAAGAGGGGCGACACGTGGGTGTGCGACCGCGGGCTTTGGAGCGCCTCCGTAGGCGTGGGGTGCTGCTGTGGCAGCCTGGCTTCTCCGCGGGAGCGGTCGGGGCCCCTTCCAGCACTCTTGCCACGTCCCTCCCCCTCGCCCCCGCCTGACCCCTACACCATCCGAGGGCTCGTTTTACCCCCGGATTCTCCTGTAACTAATAGGTTTTAGATTCGATTGAGAAGCGCCGTCAAAATCATCCACAGTAGCAGCGTTCATTCCTGGGGACGTTTCTCCCGGACCGCCATCATTTGCTAGGGAACTTGGTGAAAACATTTTTTTTCTCCCTTTGTTTGGGTGTCTCGAATGCCGCTTTTTAAACTGTCCTGCCATCAAAAAGTGTCCCAGACTCTAGGGCTTGAGAAGTGTGTCACGGATTTTCCCAAAACCCCTTCATGGAATTCTTCTGAGTCTCTTTTACAGCCCTGTTCTTACAACCTGAGAAAGATAAAAGCATCTTCTTGCTGGGAAAAGCATACAGGCAGAGCAGGGTTCCATGAACTCACCCAAGGGATGGATGGCCAGCACGGTTGCTGGCCTGCCGCCCGTAGCCTTGGGCCTGAGCAGGCAGACAGCAAGGGAGGAGCCACAGCCAGGGGATCCCACTCTGGAGGGATGTTGGGGTCCGGGGATGGCAGTTGAAGTCTTGGGGTGACGCAGACAGCAAAGAAGGCAGCGGGAGTTGCCATGGATGGTGCTCAAAGGAAGCCACTTTATTCTGCTAAAGCTGTACTTTTTATACTGCTATAGTGCTGAGTCATTGTTACATAAGTATTGAAACCGCGCATGTGTGTGGCCTTCGTGGCCAGGTGTCTGGCCTTCAAGGCTCTTCTCTAGCTTCTTTCTCATGGGTACAATATTGCTGTGTTTTCAAGGTTTACAGACAAGGCCAGACACGTCTGGTTCATACAAGGCCAGACATACCGGGGTGAAGCAGCGGACAGCTGTCCTCATAGAACATTAGGGAAGGTGGGGGGGGCTTTCCCTACATCCTACTCCTTTATAGGACAGCAGATGTCTGCTTCTTCCCTGCACACAAAGCAGAGCCTGTGCCCAGAGCCCCCAGAAACACTATAAAGAGCAACAACAGACAAGGAGGCCACATGCCCCAGTGGACACTATGGTTAGGAACCACTGACAAGTGGGGCCAGGCTGCGACATCCAAGTAGACAGGGGATCTTGGGATAAGGCTTGTATCTGAGACATTTCATCATCTGTTTCCTGGAACATGGCTTGTATTTGCTGCTGGTGGTCTGGGATATAAACACAGCAGTTAACATGCAGTAAAGCACAGGTGCCCCCTTGTGCGGTATATCTAGAGCCATTCTGTTTGTAAAACCACCTTCCGCATTTGGGTGATTTTATCTAGCAATAAGGCCAGAAAGGACCTCATATTTAAGGCATGAGCAACATGCCGTGCCAGGGCTTCTATTTGTAGTTCTATTTCTATAGTGGCGGCAGCTTCTAGAAGGAAGGTAGCCAGGGGGGGTAAAACTATGCCATCCGTTTAGGAAGATGCCAACAGGAATATACAGCATACCGATTATGTGTGGGCAGCAGCAAGGTTTGTATTATCTGTCCTGATACGTACGGGCGGCCCCAAGTACAAAGGCCTGTCTAATTTGCAGGGAGGTAGGACCAGACATATTCCCTACATATTCAAATGTTTTTCCTGGCAGGGTGTTGGTCACCACAGTGCCCACATAGGCATGACTGTTGGGGGGAGCATTGTGTATTTTTTTCCATTCTTGTCCTTGTCGCAACAAAGAATTGAAGGGCAGAGACACAGTAGTGAAGCAGAGTAAAAGTTTTATTTAAAATTACTCAAAAGAGGGAAAAAGTGCAGCAGGGAGGAGAGGCACCTTGAAAGGTTTAAGTTTTACTGAATGAGAGAAAGTCTCCGCACTTAGAAAGTGCGGGAGACCTAAGAGAGAGGTGTGTGCTGAAAGGTTCGCGGTTCCCCCTTTTAAGGATTTTTCAGGAATGTGATAAGGGGCTGAGGGTGCAGACTTGTTAAGTGGTCTCTGAATATTTAAAATTAACCTAACACAAGAAATTTACTGCTCTGATTTCCTCCCAGGATAGCAGCTTCCTGCTTTGGGAGCATATCAATTAAGACTGCCTGCCCTGCCTCCAAGGTGGGCTGAGTTGTCTTTTTACTAAAGAGTAAGTTAAGAATCTTACTTTACTTCCTGGGTTTTATAATGCGATCTTTTCTTTAAGATGGAATCCATCTTGCCTTTGACTATGTCGTTTACAGCTGGGCCTGCTTGCTAAATTAGTTGCCCAGGTTTCAAATTACTTGATTAGGGCTGAAGGAGAAAAAAACAGCATATAGGTAAAGTTAAAAAATAAGCTGGGCCTGTGTGATTAGCACAATAAAGACATGGGCTATGCTGAGTACCCTCCTTTATCTGGGGTATATTCAGACATTCCAGGCCAAGTTACTCCTGGCTTTTTGAGCATTAACTGATTAACTCTGGTTCTTTTTTAGTGGACTTTCCTGGCCTTATTCTCTTTCTACCCCATGCATATCTATTTTCCTGCCTAACATGACCATCACAGCAGTGCTTAGGGGTGCGATCAACACTGACATTGGTACACAGTTCTCTGGGTAATGAGCCAACCATGAGATTAGGTATGGAAACCTGCTGTTCAATGCACAGCAGAGCTACGGTTTGCAAGGTGTATACTAGACATCCATCCCTGCTCATTACACACAGTACCCTCCCCAGGCAGAGTGTGTGCTGATTGTTGGATCAACTGCTCAGTTACTCTCTGTTTTGCTTTGCCTTCGGCATCACTACAATTCTATGCTCGAAGGCATTCCCACGTGGACAGGTTGGTGGGAGCGATTTTCCATGGCAGTCTGGCAGTGATTTCTGTGGGCAGTTCCATACACACCCAGCAATGGGAGACATTATGTACCTGGGCAAAAGTATGGGTTCATGACACCATATTATTGCTGTCAACCTGGGTGGAAAGACAGAGCAATGATACCATCAGTGGCAAGTCCTGGTTATCCAGGAGAATGCAAGTGACCTTGTCATCTTGCAACAAAACAGTGGCTGCCAGGGGAGGCTTTCCTGGAATGTGATACCAGACCATAGAGCCCAAAGACACCAGCAGAGCATCAGGTTCAGCCTTCAACAGAAATGGTGGTACTGGCCACACTCACATAACCAAAGTCCCTGCCAATATGGCTGTTGCCCTCTCCGGCAAGGAGGCAGTCAGTTTAAAAGGCTACTTTCCTATCCATGGGGTAACTTGTAACCCATGAATCAGCCTTTCCCACCATATCTCATACAGTGTGACCCATGGATGTTCTTCAAACACCAAGGTCCACGGCCACATCCACTCCTTGGTGCAGCCAGGAGACAGTGTAAGTGGGGCAGGAAGGTGGGATGTTTCTTCCAGCAACTGTGGCTACAACTCACTGGGGCCTTGTTTTAAATATATTCAAGATGTATGGGTGAGTCACCACCAACCTCTCTATGGGACTTTCCCCAGTTTCCGTGGTTGCTCATTCAGCAAGCATACTGCTAGGGTTAGTGCTTCACCCACTGCATCCATCCTAAATGTTTTAATTTGTCCTTTGACAGCCCGTTATACCTTTTTATTATTCCAGCCACTTGGGGTTGATACGGTACAACCGTTTCATTGTAATCACCATACAGTGTACTGTTGTCAAGCCCATTCTTGTCTCTCCTGTCCTGTAAGGTGGCTCCCTTGGTCACTGTTGACCATTAATGGATGCCCATACCTGGCACATAAGTGCTCCAAGGCCTGTTTAGTAGCTTGTTGGGTGGTCTGGGCCACGGGATGGGCAAAACCCAATCCTGTAGCCACATTCACTGCTGTGAATGCATATTTACATCCCCAATTACTGGGCAAGGGCATATGTAAACTACTTGCCACACCTGTAAGGGTTCTGGTGGGCGGGGGAGCTGTCCCTCTTGCATGGGTACCCAACAACGATGTGGGTAAAAGTGAGCGCATTGAACACATTTGCACCGCTTATTTTGCGTCAGCAAATATCAGTGGGCTGTGCCATCTCTGGGCAACTTTACACGTAGTAAAAGTTGCCTATGCGCCCTAGTTTCTTATGCAGCCATGGCTCCATGTCCACAGGGAGCACTCCCGGGGCACATGAGCCCTGACCAAGGCATTTCCAGGGCCTAGTGCTGGGCGGTGTCCTGATGCACGATGTATTAGGGCACCTTACTTTAACTCACGGGTCCACAGGTCTTTTCATATCGTTTGACCCCACAGGGGGCGACGACTGATTTCCCTCGATTTCCCAGGCCTGTGCTGCTGACTGAGGCAACCAGTGAGGCCACAAAACACAGCCCAACTCTCAGTACAAATGGTTATCTGACCTGATTCTCATCAAGACAAGCCACATCACCCTGTCGGCTGGATTGCCCTACTCTGGACTCATACCAGAACTCTTCCTGTAAGGGTTGAATGGCGACAGCCACCCATGTCGGTGGGTGGCCCTTTGTGGACCCATCCGTATACCAGGCCTCTGCTGGTGGTGTCCCTGTCCCCTCCTCATAGGGGCTTTCCGTTGGCACTTCCACATTCGGTAAGGTGGGAGTGGGTTCAACCCCAAAGGTTAATGGTCCCAGGACTTGCTGCAATTTCTGTAAGAGAGGGCTTTTGGAGAATCTAGCCCACTGTTCTAAATAGGCTCCCCACTTGGTCAGGGTGGGTGTCTGGGCAACCCCAGTCCAGGAGCTGTGGCCCAGGCTCGCAGCCACCCCTCAATCCGGAGGGCAATAATGACCTGTACTGGTTGTGTTCCTGTGATTCCTTCAGGAGCCAGTGAGGCAGCATACACTGCTGCCAGCTGTTTTTCCAACAGCGAATAGCGAATCTCTGCTCCCTTCCACAGCTGAGACCAAAACCTTACTGGGACTTTGCGGGTCCCGTGCTTCTGCCATGATCCCCACCAATACCCATCCGTGCTGGCAGACACCGTCAGCAGGAACGGTATGGAGGGGTCAGTGACTCACAAGGACTGAGCTACTGCTCTTTTCATCTCAGCAAATGCCCTTTCTACCTCTGGAGTCCAGTCTCATGTTTCCTTTCACTTTAGAAGGTGATGCAGTGGCTTCAACAGCATGGCTAAGTGAGGGATAAACATTGTCCAATACTCCAACAAGCCCACATATGTTGGTAGCTGCTTAACAGTTTCTGGGTGGGGGTACTGTTGTATTTTATCAATTACTGCTTCAGGTAACACCTTTGTCTTACCCAACCAGACAATACCCAAGAACTTGACAGAATAACCAGGTCCATGCACCTAGTCTTCGTTGACTTCCCATTCCCACCCCTGGAGGGCCTGGTGCAAACTGCAAGCCGCAGCTTTTAGATCTGGAAGAGAATCAGATGTTAACATTATATCATCTATATAATGGAACACTTGAACCAAGGGTGGATGGGACCAGGTGGCCAGGTCACTAGCCACCAAGCCATGACACAAAGCAGGACTGTGCAACTATCCTTGTGGGAGGACAGTGGATGTCCATTGCCGGCCTTCCCATGTGAAGGCAAACCGATCCTGGCTTTCTGGTGCAATGTCAATGGAAAAAAAGGCATTAGCCAAGTCCAGCACAAAGTGATAAGTCCCCAAAGTCACAGTCAGTTTATCCATCATGTCAGTAATGTTCAGGACTGCAGCATGCAGCAAGATTACTTTGTTTAGTTCCCGATAGTCCACCATCATTTTCCAAGTGCCGTCTAGCTTCTTCAAAAAGGCCACACAGGTGAATTAAAAGGGCTGTGTGCCAGCCAGATGATGTGTGCTTCCTCCAACTACAAAATGGTTTGGCCGATTTCCTCCTGTTCCCTGGGCAGCCAGTATTGTTTAATGTTCACTATATGGGTGGCTTGTGGCAACACTAAAGGTGTGTGGTGGGGATGACCTTGCTGCACCATTTTCACAACACACATGCACAACTGAAACTCCCCCAGAGTTGTTTGCATGGTTAGACTGTGCAGCATATCCACCCCAAAATTGTATTCTGCTATTGGAGATACATAGACCACATATTGATGTGGGGGCAAGTGTCCGACCCTCAAAGAGCCACTCGTCTCGCCCACACTGTTTGTCCACCATACCCCTCTATGACTGCAGAGGGGCCCTGGAACCTATCCTGGTTGCCATAAAGGGCAGTTGAGTCAGCACCTGTATCCACTAGGGCCAACACCCACTGTACATTCTGTGGGGACCAGGGAGTAGCAAGTTCAACAAATGGCCTCCCATCCTCCAGTGTCGCAATATGCTGGGTACCACGACCCCACCCAGTCGGGGAGGAAGTCAGTCAGTGCATAAGGCACGCATTCCTGGTCCGCCACAGTATTCGCCTACACTTGCTTTGGGGGTTGTGGGCGATAGGGTTGGTCTGGATGCAACTGTTTCCACAGTCCCATCAAGATCAAGACCTCTAAAGGCTGTTCATCAAGTTCTTCATGAGCCAAATCAGTAGCCAAAAGGTTAGTTCGCTCCTGCCTGTGGCTTACTTTCAGCGTTCCCACTGCAGCCATCTCTGCGCCATTTTCATCGATGTTGTTTTTCCTTTCACCTTGTGCTGCTCACTGCAGCGGTTCTCACCTTGTTCGCATGAGGCCGCTTTACTTCTATGTCCCCCAAGCTGACTAATGCCGACACTGCTTCGTATATTGGATGGTCAGTATGTGGCGCTAGTAATGTAGCAATGGTTCCGAAGATACCTGCAGGACCATTGACTAGAACAAGATTTTCATACGAGACATTAAGAGTTCATCTGGACTGCGGTAATGGGGAGCGAACATCATCTGCCTTATACCCATTTCATGGACCATGCACACCAACTCGATACATGCTCCACTTTGTTACGTGTTCCAGCATGTCCCCTGGGGTATCCCACATGCCTTTACTGCAGCCATTAACCAATTTATCAGGGTCTTAATGCCAGGTCTGCGTGCCAAACGCCCTGCAGTATGTGCCACAGAGGGCACGACCATTATGCTGGCAAGTTGCGACACCTCAGAGGGTAAAGAGCTCAGTATTCTCAGCACCGTCATCCCACAGCCAGAACAGCTAGGCAGGCACCGATTCCCCTAAATGTTGCTTACACTGCTTGGCCAAATCCCACAATTCCTTGGCTGTATACAACGTGTATGTCGTTTGCCGGGTAGCTATCAGAGGGCCGCCCTGCTGCACCCCTGCAGCTATGGGTTCTCGTATCTCCATGTGTTGCCACATGGCCGGGCAAGCACGCAAAACCTACAGTACCGTGCTGTACTCAGGGCTTGTGGCCCGTGGCGACAGGGCGGTATTTACCGACCCCTGTGATAAATGTTTGGCGGCCACCAGCCATCGCTTCAAGTCTTACTTCTGTTGTAGATTCTGTACTTGCTGCTGCCAATCTGCAGTTTCATGAGTGGCATGACAGACGAGTGTCAGGAACATCCATGCCACTTGCCCAGCTGACTCCTGGTGGGCCAGAGGAGCCAGGAACTCCAGCATCTTCACCACCACCCAAATAGCCTCTAGAGTCAGCGGCACGGACTCCCAATTCTCTGGCACTGCCTAAGCGGTCAAGTGTGTTGTCAGCGGGTACCAAATTGAGGCTGGGCCACATCTCCACCCGCCCCTCTGCATCCAGGGAAGCCAAAGGACCATTTATCTCGCAACCACCAACTCATCCTACAGACTGACACCAAGTGCTGGGAGTCCAGGGGTTGCAGTTCAGGTCTTGGGGTGATGTGGAGAGCAAAGAAGGCAACAGGAATCGTCATGGTGTTCAAAAGAAGCCACTTTATTCTGCTAAAGCTGTACTTTTTATACTACTATAGTGCTGAGTCATGGTTAGACTGAAAATGCACATGCATGTGGCCTTCATGGCCAGGTGTCCAGCCTTCAAGGCCTTTACCTTCTTCCTCACGGGTTCAATACTCTGTGTTTTCAATGTTTACAGACAAGGCTAGGCACGTTTGGCTCCATAAAAGGTCAGACATATCTGGGGTGAAGCAGCAGACAGCTGTCCTCATAGTACACAATTAGGGAAGGTGTTAGGGAGGGCTTCCCTACAAGGGGTGCTAAGGAGGGAGGGAGGGGAGCCCAAGCTTGAGGATCTCATCACGAAGAGCTATCTGGTCCCAGGTGGGAGCCTGGCAGGAGAAGCTGGATGACCAGGGACTTGTGAAGGACCCATTGAGTGTGTGGGGAGGGGCTGGTGCATGGTGGGTAGCGGGACCAGGATGAGCTGGGAGAGTACAAAGCAAGCCTGGAGCTGAGGGAAGGTGCCTGCACCTGGACCAGCAGATTCCACCCAGACTAAAGGTGGAGACAGTGGAGTCACCTGCTCCACCGGCATCGCTCAGTGCTAAGAAGCCCCTGCTCCCTTCTGCCTGAGCCAGTGCCAGGCCCTGGGCCATGAGCTGGGGTACAGCAGGGAACAAGGCAGTTCCCTGCTCCAGTGGAGCTCACATTTGAGTATGTGTGTGAGACAGCAAATAACAAACTGGTAAGCCCACCCCACCGGTGGTGTGAGAGCTGTAAGAGAGCAGACAAGGGTTCTCTGTGGGGGCAACTTCAGAGGTGGGAGAGCGGCAGAGCGAACCAGCCACACTTACACTGGAGGGAAGGGTACTCAAAGAGCACGTACCAAAGTCCTGAGGCATGAGAGTGTCACCCAACGTTTGGAAGCCCAGGCAAGCTGGAGCACGGTGCACAAGGGCAGAGCATGGAGCAAGCTGGGCCGGCAGTCTCAAAGCCCTAATTAGGAGCCTGGTTTTCCCCCAGGTCCCAAGTGGAGGGAGGCTATGATGTACATTTCAGGGTCAGATTGGGGAGAAAGGGCCGGATGGAGAGGAGGCTGGGTGAGGCTTGTGCTGGGGACAGACCCGGCAGCATTCACTGTTGATATGGGGCATGAGGACTCGGCTCAGGTGGCCACTTTGAGATGGGAGGCGGCAAGGCAGAAGGGGCTCATGGGAGTGCACACAGCCAAGTTGTCTGCATGTGGACGGTGGCAGCTGGGGTCTGACGCTCACCAGCTCTCCTTTTCAGCCTGGTCCTCAGTCTCTGTGCCCAGCCACCAACTGCCTGCTGGTTTAGTTTCAGCAAGATGGGGGCACCCTCCCATTTTCTGAGGGTGGGGAGACCTGGGGGTTCTCATTACTCCCGAAACTCTGAGCCAATCAATGTCTTCTGCTGGCCTTTGCCCCACCTTCAGGGGAACCCTGTCTGTCCCTGGGCACTGCCAGGCTCCTCAGCCTGACAGGGCAGTCATTGAGGGCTTTGGTTTCTGCTGAAAGCCGCCTCTCCTCATGTTTCCCAGCTGTGAAGCCTTGCCGAGCACCTCCTCCTCTGTCCTTGGTCACCACCTCCAGTCCTCCACCTATCTACGTGGCTGAAAGCAGAGACCCACCTAGGCTGGGTCCATCATATTGGGCATCCTGTGCTCTGAAGGAGGCTGAACAGCTCCCGTGCCCACCCCCAGCAGCCAGCAGCCCCTCCCCATTTGTGACAACCACAAACATCCACAGACATTGCCAACATCCCCTTCTGGGGGGTAGAACCGCCCCCTGCTCTAAGGCAAAGTGAGCCAGAGCAAGGGGTGCGGCGGCAGGATGAGGACATTGTGTGACGAATCTCAGCTCTTTAGAATGCAGGGCCTGAGGTGGTGGTCACAGTGTGGGAGGCAGCGGGCAGGGTCAGGACTGCAGGCATCCGGCCTCCACAAACCCCACCGTAGCTTCCAAGGCATCTAGGGCCAGTTAGGCAGGGTCTGTAGAGGAGCATAGTATTTTGTCATGCAAGGGGTCACGCCTACCCTGAGTTGGCAATTTCCTGTTCTGATTTCTGTGTTGGTCTCTTTGAGTTTGGTTAATGCAAGGCTGCTCCCAAGAGACACATCTGGAGGCAGTGACCAGTTGATCTCTGGCTCTGCAGTCCCAAGGCCAACCCTGGGCTGGGAGATGGCACCAGCATTCTATGCCAGGAAGGTCTGGGGAACCGTCACTGTACCCCCAAACTGGAGGGAGGTCAGCAGAACACAGTGAATGGGTCAGGAAGTGTTTATTATAGGAGAGAACAGATATTAACATGCGGCAGGACAGGACACAGCCTGCGACGGACACCAGGGAGGAGCTGGCCAAGAATGCGGGCCTCGTGCAGCTCCACTGGATTCAGGACACAGCATGTGGAAGGCAAGCCACGGGAAAACCAGTCGGAAACACAGGGCAACATGTATCCCGTGTACAGCAATGCTTATTCTCTAAGGATGGAGAGAGTGAGCATAAAGTACAAGAAGCTTAACACATTTGACTGTTTGGGAAGTGACATTTCTGGATGGTCAAAGTAACAGTGGGAAACACCAGTGTAGGGGGAGTGTCTGCCAGCGCAGGCCCCAGGGCGCCAGTTGCATGGCATGCCAGGCTCCCTCCATCCCCCAGGTGCATGAGTGCGACATACATTCCACCTGGTGACTGCAAGGATGCCAGTGCGCTGACTCACAGGAGCCAGACATGCCAAAAGGGACAGGGACACTACAACCTGACCAACTGCAATGCCATGTGAACAGGCTGCAGTGACATGGGGCATGTGTGGTAACAGGGAGCTCCTGTGGATAACTGAGGCAGGGCTGAGGCAGACTGGGTGTCACCCGGAGGGGACGGCATCTGCAGGCCTTGGAAACCCATGTCTATGGAGTCTGCAGGTGACTGCCCCCATGGCCATGCCAGGATCCCGCACGGACTTTGGTCAAGAGGAAGACCCGCTCCTCAGTTTGCCGAACAGGCGGCTGGAGTTTTTGAGGACTCTAGGTGGTGGCACACTCCTGGCCAGGCACAGAGGCCCCTGAAGACACTGGTTGCCGCTGGAGCAGAGCCCTGTCCTTGCACCTGAGACCCAGAGCCCACCTCACCCTCTTCATGGCTGCTCCCACTGTGGCCCCCTGTCAGTCCCCCTCCGGCCCCCACCCTGCTTCCTTGGGCCTCAGAGATACCCGCTTCAGCCCTCCATCCTGGCTCACTGAGAACCCTGCCCTTGCCATGAGCAAATGTCTAAGTGTGCTCAGCGCCACCAGCTTCCGCCACGACCTGTGAACCGGGAGCAATGGGCCCTCCTCCCTAGTGCAGGGACTGCAGGACTCGCCCTGTCCCGCATCCTCTGCAGTGGCCTCGGGTCTAGTTCAGAAGCAAATAAATGACCGTATTTTGGTGCTTGAACTGCGTAGACAAGAGGTCATTAGCAATAAAGCTCAGGTGACAGTCTGGTGGCCAGAGCCTCCCGCTCTCACCAGTGTGAGTAACCAGAGACCAGTCACTGGCCACACTCCAGTCCCAGGGGAGGAAGCAGGGCCCCGTTCCCCTCAGGCCACAGCTGCAGGAACAGGAACAGGTGCTGGCCTGGCCCACAGAATGCCTGCATGAAGTCCATCCCCAGCTGTCTACAGGCATCGAGTCCCTTCAAGGTCCTCTGAGGCCCCTGCTCTCTAGCGGGAGCCTGCTCAGGCCCGACGTGCTCCTGCAATGAGAACCACGCTCAGCAGCGAGGCACACCCCAAAGGATATGCTCTGGAAAGGCACTCCAGCCACTCTTGGAATGGGTGCTCTGTGCCTGCAGGGTTCTACCTGGCAGGTGCCCCCAAACCACTGGCTGCAGGGAGGAACAAGTGCTGAGGAGGCAGCACCAAAGACACGTGCAGGGCTGCCGCTGTGAGTGGTCCACCTCTGCAAAGGGGCATGGGCACCTGGGTTTTCTAGTCTCCTGCTCTGGCCTCAGATGCAACCCCCTCACTGGTCCACCCACAGGCATCTACCTTGAGTGTAAACTCTGCCACCCACACCCCCAGTCCCCACTTGTCCCTCACCCATGCAGCTGGCGAGGTCTCCTTTCTTCCCGCACTGAGGCTTTCTCTTCTCTGTCATTGGTCTCTGTTCCTCTTCGGAGCTTGGGAATGGGGTTCTCGTGTTAGTTCTATGGTCCCTTTTTATGGGTATTTCATCAGGAACTTTGTGCTTGGGGGTGGTCTGCTCTCACATCCTAGAGAGGATGAGAAATGCCTTTTGAATAAATAAATGCAATTGTTATTGGGCTCCTTTTTCAGGAAAAAGCCAGTTATGAGAGGAGGTGATGGCTGTGACTGCATGGAGCCTGGTACCTGTCAGCGGGGTCTCATGGAGAGCGAGACAGGGGCTACAGTGGGAGGCTTAACCATAGAGTCCAGACCTGGATGGCCACTGGATCCCAAGAAAAGTGCTTATTTTTTAAAAACTTAAAGTTGGGAAATATATCAAACACATAAACTTAGGTGTACACGATAGGATGAAGCGACAGCAATGGGTCAAACACCCACTCACTCCCCATCCAGCTGAGGAACCAGACATCCCCAGGCCCCGAAGCCCGAGGCCCTAGGTGGCCCCCTCTCCCCCATCTTACCACACATGCCTGCCCCAATGGCCCACCTTACACCTTACAACAGGAAAAATGCTGCCAGATGCACTTCCCGCTCAGTGCTGAGGGCCATGTGTGCACACTGCTGTGCATTTACCCACTTTCCGCTGATGCACATTTGTGCTCTAGGCTTCCTGACATTCTACATACACTATGGATGTTACTGTGTGTCTCTCTGGGTGCACACACAGAAGTTTCTCTAACGGGTATTATTAGTAGGTCAGGTTTCTGTGTTAGAAGATTTGCACATCTTCAACTTGTGAGAAAATGCCAGTTACTACAACAGATGACATTTTAAAATTGCATTGTTGTGTATAAAATTCAACTGACTTTGTGGTAAAAGATACAAAATATTTCAATGATTCCTAAGTGTGCAATTCAGTGGCATTAAACATTCACAATGCTATCTAGGTCCAAAACCTCCCATCATCCCGGACAGAACCTCTGCACCCATTAACTCTGGTTTGCTTTCTGTCTCAATGCACTTGCCCCCTCCTGGAACCTCACGGCAATGGAATCATCCGGCACTTGCCCTTGTCTCGCTTGTCATTAAGCGTGTTTCCAGGTTCACCCATGGTGCAGCACATCAGTACCTCATCCCTTTTCTGGCTGCAGTATTTCACTGGAGAGACCATCTTATCTGTCTGCTGATGGACATGTGGGCTGTTCCCACCAATAGCGATTCTGAACATCCATGTAGAGCCAAGTGTCCGAGTCCCTGCTTTCAGTTCTTCTAGACAGGCATCTCTGTGGGCTTTTGTACACTCACCTTCTAGGTGACAACCTTGCTAAACCCCTAACAATTTCAGCAGTTTGTGATTATCTTTGGATTCTATGTAGACAGACGTATCAGCTGACACGGACAAAGGGATGCCAGCTCCAACCTCATGTGTGCTCTTCCCCTCACCTCACCGCGCTGCCAGGCTCCCCGCTACAGTGCTGAACCGAGCCAGTGGCTGCAGGCATCCCTGTGTGCTTTTGGTTTCAAGGGGCAAAAAGTGCTGAGCACCTATTCGTAGGGCACAGTGCGGCCACAGGTTTGGGAGATATTCTTTATCAGGGTTAGAAAATTCTTTTACATTCCTTACTTATGAAGAGATACTAATCATGAATGAATTTTTGCAAACATTTTCGCTTCTACTGAGACAATAACCTCTTCCCCTTAAATCTATTGTGAGACATGATGTCGATTTTGAGCCAGATTTGCATTCCTGAAATAACCCTAACCTGGCTGTGCTGTAGCATCTTTCCTGGCTTTTGGAGCTGGCTGGCTAATGTTGTTTGGGCTTCTGCATCTGTGAGCCTGGGGCCCAAGTCGTGCATAACGTTGGTATCACTATTGCAGCAGCCTCACCAAGGTGGAGCAGGCTTCCTCTCTCCCGTCCTGGAGCCTGCGCGCCTGGACCTGCATTTCTCTGGGGCTGGGGGGTGGGGGCTGAGTTGTTGGGGCTGCCCCTGGAGCTTCAGCAGCGACCCGTGGAGCTGTCACTGGCCTCAACGTGCCTGCCGTTATCCTGCTTTCTTGTTCCTGAGAGTTCATCTGCTCCATCTCTTTTGCTTGATCCTGTCGCCAGGGAATGTCAATTTTTAAGTCCTTTCAAAGAACTGATCTTACTCTTTTAATTCTCTCCGTGGTATCTGCTCCTGTTACTTTATTCATTTTTCTTTTTTTTCCTTATTTCCTCTCTTCTACTTCATTTTGCTGTTCTCTTTACAACTTTTAAGGTTGGATGCTTGGCTGACTCATCTCCAGCTCTTGAGCTGTCATAAGATAAGCACATGAGGTACCCAGGGGCTTTGGCAAGCTGTGTCTTTATTATCACTGGAGTTTAAGTATTTTTATAACTCATTATGTTTTTTTCTTTGACTCAGGTTATTCAGGTTTTCCTGGAATATGAGTTTCAATTGAACAACAAAACACCCCATCAGAACAGAGATCGATCTGAAAGATTCAGCTTTAGTACTTGGTGGTGGGTGATGTTATGACCATGAGCTCAGAAGAAATGAGATGTGAGCCCATCTGTCTGTGCCAAAGGACTGGAAGCAAAAAAGACCATTGACTTTAGTTTGTACCCTCATGACTATAAACTGAATTTAAAAAATTTCCAAGTGTATTTTGTTGAAGGTATTTTCCTGTTGTTTCCTGGGCTGACTGGTTGAATTATGCTGCAGTCTTTTCCTGGGAGATGAATCAAAGGCGTCAGCATGCGGGGCCACCTACCACACACATGAGCAAAGGGTCCACCTTACCAAGAGCCCGTGACAAGTGCTGACACTTGCTAAGCAGTTTGGCTGAGCCAGCACTGCACTTGGGACTCCAAGTAGTAAGTCACTGACTTAGGTTCAGTGCATCACACCTTCATGTCACAGCTGAGCAAAACCAGGTGTGCGGTGAAACAACACATCTAGGCCCACACCTCCAACGCTCAGGGTCAATTCAGTACCACGAGCCTGAGCCCTCTGCTCTTCACCACCTGCTTCCTCGCTAAAATCAAAGACATTAGATTAGAATGTGTGTCTTTTCTTCTAAAAAACTGGGAAGGATTAAACCCACCTGCCCACTGTGGAGAGGTCAGGGTAATAAGCCTGCTGTCTGTGGAAGACAGGGCACCTATGCCGCACAGCCTGGAGGAAGGTATTCGCCAGAAAGATCTCTGCCTGTCATTCCACTTCTGGGGACCCGTCCCGTCTGCCCTAAATGTGGGAAAGATATGTTTATCACATTTATAACATTATTTATGATGACCTAACTGGCAACAGCCTACATGTTCTTGTTAGGAAATGGTTTATGCAGCCATAAAAAATGGTTCCTCCTCACGTCATTGTAGATTAATGATACCAAAATACAAAAAAAATGCCTTCCATGGTAATAAGGTGGAAACATAGTAACACAGAAAGAGGTAACCTTTCTGCAGCATATGGGGCATACTGTAATATGTTACATATAGTAATACCTAAATGCTGACATACTACAATAAAAACCGAACCAAAGCAGATATGAACACTCTTGGGACATGTGGGAACTGGGGATGGAGCTGGAGCTGTGTCTGGGTGCCCATCCCTGGCTTCCAGCGCCCCACAACCAGCAGTGCAGCACATCTGCTGTGAGCGCCTGCATTCCCAGCACCCGGCCCAGCCCCCGTTTCTGAAGGACTTGGGGCTTCCAGGATAGGGTGAACTCACACACCATTTATCTGTACCAGGACAAATCCAGCTCATTGCCTGTCTTTGTAGACAAAGCTCTACTGGCAAGCAGCCACGCCTGCTCATTTCTGAACTGTCTGCCTGCTGTCACACACCACGGCCAGGCTGAGCGGCAACAGAGACCTTATGGCTGCAGAGTCAAGAACAGTTATTATCTGGCCCTTTTCTGAAAGCTTGCCAACCATTGTCCAGATTCAGGAATGTGGACATTTAGCCAATTTGCTTTGTCATTTTCTTGGTATATACACCTGTCTTGCTACTGTTTGCTGAGCATCTGAGAGTAAAGTGCAGACACCACGACCCGGTACCCATAAAGACCTCAGGTGCATCCTCTGGGTGTGCAGAGACATGGTCTCGAGGCTGCAGGCCATGATCAACCCTTGGAGCACTGAAACTGAGATGAGGCAGTCCTGCAGCCCAGTGTACAGCCCGGACCCAAGGTTTGATGGGCCCTGGCAAGGACCTGTGTGACCAGGACCACAGGCATCTCCCGAGCCAGCTCCTGGCACCTGCCTTTCAGCAGTTTTGCCTCATCAGCTATGGGTCTCTGGGACTGAGAGCAGTGTTACAGGAGCAGCTGCTGGGCTGGAGTGCATGCGGGAGGGCAGCTTGCCATGACATGGAGCGGAAGCCCAGCTCAGCCGGGAGGAAAGGCAGCAGGACCCATTCACCTGAGAAACACCTGCAGCGTGAGCCCTGCCCTCTGCCATGCGGGGTGGCTTGAACAGAGGGCTCGGTCCCCACTGTTGCACCAGTCTGCTCTCAGGACAATCCCCAACGACTAAGATCTTGAGTAGCTTTTCAGCCCAAACAGCTGTTACACAGCTGGTTTTGGCTCCTGGGGTAGTCACCTTGCCCCACATACAGTGTGGAAATCCTGCACACCCAGGAGCTCAGAGCACCCCAGTCCACTCCTGGAGGGGGCACAGTGTGTGGGCTTCACCAGGGTAGGATAGAACCTGGGGGCTGGGCACAGAAAAGTGGAACTAACCTGAACAGAGAGCTGGTGGAGGGCAGAACACACCACCTCCTGTTTGAGGAACAGGATCGATACAGCCATCAGCATCCTGGGGCTTTCCATGTGGCCAGGACAGGAATCCCCCACTGGCAGGCAGGGTTTAGGCTCTGAGGACCCTGTACCCATGAAAACTTTGTGTCCTGAGTGGTCCACCTGATAAGTCAGGCTGCTCATCTTGGATGCTAGCTGGGCTGGGAGGACACACAGGGGGTCCAGTTCCTGGGGACGGGAGTGCTGAGTTCAAGGACTGGTGCTCCAGCCCAAGAAGTCAGAGAACAAATCACAGGACTGTCTCTGCAGCCAGCCCAGAGGAGACAGCAAGAGTCTGGTACAGTTCAGCGGGCACCTGGGTCCCCGGTGCTCACTCTGGATGCCCTGCTGTCTAGCTCAGGTCCCCAGGTCTCCTGCCAGGCTGCGAGGATGGGCTCAGGACCCAGAGGGCCAAGAGTCTGCAGACCAAGTCTTTAAAGGTGCAGGTCAGAGGGTCTAAGCCAGTGTGCCGGCCACCCCAGGAGGTATGGGGCTATATGCACACACCAGGTGCCTCTCCTGTGGGCTGTGCTGGGCTCTGAAGCCTGTCCCATGGATGGCAGTTCATCATCACTGTGTCTGACACTGGCTGCAGGGGGCTTCCGCACATTCATGGTGTCTTGATCCTAACGGGTTCACTGGACCATAAGGGTCTTTTGGCACTTGGACCCTTGCTTATCTAACTGGGCATATTTTCCCAGTGATGATGGGGAACTGAGCAAAAGTGCATCACGTACATTCCTCACAGACCCCCGGCCTCGGCCAGGCACTGACCAAGGTGGGATCGCACAGTAGGCCTGCGGGCACAGTGCTGAGTCCTGGCAGACAGCGCCCCGCGTCAGTGCTTCCTCCGTGGGTGGCGTTTCCGATGGCGAATAAGACACGAGCTATAGGCAAAGGCTTTCCCACATTCCTTACATTCATAGGGCTTCTCGCCCGTGTGTGTTTTCTGATGTTTCAGGAGATTCGAGCCGCAGTTGAAGGCTTTCCCACACTCACCACATTTGAAGGGCTTTTCTCCGGTGTGGATCCTCTGGTGTTTAGTCACATCAGAGCTGTGCCTAAAGGTCTTCCCACACTGATCACACCCGAAGGGCTTCTCTCCAGTGTGAACTCTCTGGTGGCGAATGTGATCAGTCTTGTGCTTAAAGATGCGTCCACATTCACTGCATTCATAGGGTTTCTTTCTCTGAAAAGGAATGAATACAGGAACCCCCTCAAAGTCATCTTTAAAGGAAGCATCAAAGGCATTGAATATATGTTCCTCATCCTCAGGACTCAGGCCGGGCTCTTTTCTGTGCTTCTTAGCTGAAGCGGACCTCTCGCTTGGCTTCCTGTTCCCAGACGCTCTCTCTCCTTTGGGAGAGTCCTTCTGCAAATCTCCCTCCTCCTTTGAGGCCTGTGTCTTCATTACTTTGCCAGTGGGCTTTTCCATCTTCCTCTGTCCCCAAGGAGGAAAGACCACTGGAAGCCGGTAAGTGCCAAAGAAAATGGCTGGGGCAGAATCTCCAGCCTTCTGAATTTCCTTCTTTGGAAATGTCTTGCTTTAAGCCCAACTCTTCATTTTTCTGAGCTTGTATTAGAGCTCTGGGACAGAAAAATCTGCAACACAAAGAAGAGTGTCCCCAATCCTTTTGTCTTTGGAGAGAGGACCACGAACATCCAACTGAACAGGTGTCTGGAAGGCACAGTGCTGAACCACCGGGGTGGATGGGAAGGCAAGGGGCAGAGGTGAGGACCGGGGCCTGTCGCTTCCCTGCTCATGCAAGCCCACATGGACCTCTCGTGAGTGTCTCAACCCAGACCATCAAACAATACTTGATCTCACAGAACCCTCACCCCACCTACTCTTCCCAGTTCTCCTCATTGCAGTAAATGTCATCATCCTTTACTCAACTAACCAAGAAATGCTTATTCCTCTGCCAAGGGATGGGGTGTCCACGCCTGTGCCCAACAGGATTTGTGCCATGGACCAATGACTGCCCTGTGGTCCCCAAATTAAAGGTTTTCCTGCCCTTTGCTCACTCCTCCACTTCCTGTGTTTGGGACCAGACAATGTGCTTCTGGGCCTATAGGCTGCAGGAGCCACAGATGCCCCTCATGGAAGGCATGTCCCATCACTTAGAGCCTGGATCCTAAACTGCCTGAAACATGGGGCTGGCTTCCTGAAGCCTCTCCTCATGCCTCCTTCTCCACACAGCACCAGTGAACCCCCATTATGTCCCTGCTCAGCTCCCCAGTGGCTTCCTTCATACTTGTAAGTCCTACACACTCTGGGCCCTCTATCCCCTCCAGCCACCCAGCCTTCTTTAGGTTCCCCAAACACACCCAGCCTTTCCTGTCTCTGTGCCTGGCCACCTCTGGACATAGGCCTGAAAGCAGGTGGTCACGGGGCTGGCCCCTCACTCATTCAGAGCTCTGCTACAGGGGTACTTCTCAGAGAGGACTCCTTTACCCAGCCAAACACTGCCTCCCACTCTTTTCTCTTGTAGTTTTCCCTTGTAGCACCTAACCTGAGCCAATTCACTCACTGAGGGCCAAAGTCCTGGGTAAGCAGCTAGGATCTTGTTACATTGTCTGAAAAACCTGATATTCCTGCCCCTAATTCCAGCTATAAGCATCCCAATTTCACAAGATCAAGCAGGACTCTGCCAGCCCTGTGACAAGTCAGGACAGGTGTGTGCAGGGGTGTCACCTAGGTAGCTCAGGACAGCTTGTGAAGAGCCCCTGCCTGGTTCTTTTCTGTGTCATCCCTGAAATTCCTAGCCTGCCTCTTCCCTCCGTGCTAATGCAGTTCAGCACAAGGCCTGGACAAACTTCAGGATCTAAATTTACCTACTAGTGAGACCCCCACAGGGTCAGGAGCGCTCTCCTCAGCCCCAGGAAAGCAAACCGTTCTGCTCCTCACGCCACCTTTGCAGGAGTTTGAGGCTGGGGCCCAGTTCTGGTAGGACACTGAGGTGAAAACTGAGGACCAGTATGAAAGCAAAATCAGCCCTGGAGCCCCTCGGAGCTCGAAACTCACCTTGGCTTTCTGCAACCCCACTTGACGGAGGGGTGTGGCCCCTGAACCCAGAGCCTGACACCTGCCCCACCCAGGGCCTGCATGGGTTCCTCTGTTCCCCAAGCACTGTCCCCCCCTACCAGGACTTGTCACTTCACCCATGGCTCATCACTGATGAGGTGGCCTTCCTATGAGGCTTGGGTTCTTGAGGACAGGATGTCTTTTTAAAACCCAAATCCCCAGTTACCTGGTGAGAGCCTGTACATACCGGTGCAAAGGACACATTTGAGATAGTCGTCTCATCTGTGCAGCTCAAGCCGGCAGGTACTTAATGGCAGAGCCTGGACTTACTTCTCCAAGCGCTGTGCTCACCAAATAATGAAACACTTGTTAAAAAGAGGGTAGACTAGGGCTCCTGGTCTTGGCCCCTCATTTCTTAGGCCGCAGACAGGAGTGACTGCTTCAGCCACACACAACTCGCAACCCGCCAGAGCAGGGCCAGGGTACCTGCGGCCAACGCGGAGCCCCTCCGGTCCCTGGACCAGGCATCTCGCAGCACGACGCTCCGGACGCCCTGCGGGAGCGCAGCTCTGCCGCCTAAGGGCAAACCCGCGCGCCCCAACCGTCTGCGGCCCGGGCTGCCTACGGCCACCCAGCGCGCAGAAGCGGCCGCCAACCGAAGCCACAGCCGCGTGCGCAGGGCCCCGGCGACGCCTCCGCCTCAGTCCGCACCCTCCTCCCCGAGGCGCCTAGGGCTCCCCCGCAGTGAGTTCCCGGGCTGGAGGGAGGTCGGGGCGGGCGCGGCCCTCGCGGGAGCCTGGGCCAATAACCGGAGCGCCCTCCCCGAACCCCGCCATCCAGCCGCCTCGACGCCCCTTCCCCGCGGGCAGCCAGCTGCATCGCCAGACCCTACCGCCCCGGAAGGCCCCGCACTGACCCCGCCTCTTCCTGCGCCGCTCTAGGGCCGTGGCTTCTCGATGGTGCGCCGCAACGAGCTCCGCCCCACGCTGGTTTCGCTCTCCCCGCGAGGACCTCGCCGTCCGCCCCGCCCCGCCCCGCCCCTTCCGGCGCTGCTCTGTGTGCCCCGCCCGCTCCGCCGGCCCCGACCTTCTCCTCCAGTTCTGCCTTGGCCCTCAGCCACCTTCCTTGCCCCTGCGCCCTGCTTAACCCTGCATCGCCTCGCCCCTCCGCCCCCGACTCGCCCTGTGTCCCCACTCAGCCCCTGCGCCCCCACTCGCCATGAGCGCCCCACTTGCCCTGCGCCCCCACTCACCCGGTGCCCCCACGCTTCAGCCACTGGACCTCTCGCACACCCCGCAGGCGCACCCCAGTCCGCATGCAGCTGTGCTGGCAGCCCCTCCCCGGTGTCTGACTGGCTCACTGCCTCTTCTGCCCACCGAGTGCCCACCTCCTCAATGAGACCGACCTGACCACCCTGTGGGTACTAAGTTTCCTGGGTATCCATAGTTACAGCAGCACAGGGTTATTCACGGTTCCTGTGGGACAGGAGTGCAGGCGCTTAGCGGGTCCTCTGCTGCGCTCACCAGGCTGCGGTCCTGCTGTCTCAGGCTGTGCTCCCAGCTGGAGGGGCAACTGCCCAAGGATTGCTTCGCGACCTTGTGGTTGGCAGGATACGTTTCCTGGTGGCTGTGCCCCTGAGGGTTTGCTTGCTCCTGGCTAATGGCTGGCCTTAGGTGCTAGAGGTCGCCCGCTGTTCCCTGCCACATGGCCCTGTTCGTGAGTTGTCCCAGCACAGCTGTTTGCTCTTTCAGGGCCAGCAGGAGAGCCTCCTGACGGCGTGTTCGGGGGAGTCCTGTATAACCTAAACTGACCTTGGGAGGGACCTCCTGTCCCCTCTGGCGTATTCTGTTGGTTAGAAGTAAGGCAAGTGCCGCCTGCATGCGCGAGGAGGGGCCAGCGCTCTGCTGCTTCCTCCACCTCCCAACCCCCGTCCTTCCCTGCGGCTTTTACATAGCTTCCCACCTTGCCCTGCCTCTCAGCTGTCACGGTCCCCTCAGCTGGGCCTTCCAGGGACCTGCCTGTCCCCCTTCTTGCTGCCCCCTCCCATCGCGTGTTCTCGCAGGAAGTGTGGCTACGGCCTCGCTCCCTGCACCTCACTGACTCGCTCCGGACCCAGCGCGGGCCCAGCCTGAACACGGGCCTGTCTTACCTTTACCATGTCATGCCCTGTATTTTCACTTGTGTGTCTGCTCCACGTGTACCTCTACCTCTGACTGTGGTCAGTGCCTGCCCTGTCCACTGCCTCCTTGCATTTTCAGAAGTTATGGTTACCTCTGCGTCCCAACGTGCATGTGAGTCACACTCTTCCACTCGCTTCTCTTGCGTCCTCGCCATGAGGCCCCAGCCAGCACATCCACCGGCTGCCGCCCACCTTCTTGTGGCATTTCCCGGCATCTCTTGGTTGGAAGAAGCTTCCGGCAGGTCCCCATGACAGGTTCGCAGGACAGGACCCGTGCGCTGGTGCGAGGCTGGGGATCTCCTGTATTGTGGCCGCTTGAAGGGAGGCTTGAGTGGACACACAACTCCCTGTTCACATTTTCTTCCTTGGAGCATTTGAGAATGCTGCGCGGTGGCCACCTCGCTCACCCTGGCGGGTCTGGAGAATCTTCACTTTGCTCTCATCCTTCTGCTCTTGGAATTATCTGGTCTGTTGCCTGGATGCCTCCAATTTTCCTTTAGTGTTGAAAGCTCGTGGCTTTCCCAAGGGGTCTCAGACTTGATCATTGCAGCTTATGCTTTCTTGGCACCTGGTGAGTTTTTTCAAGATGTAAATTTAGTCTTCTTTTTTTTGGAAAGTTTTCTTGGTCCTAGAAAAGTGGTTTTCTTCAGGAATTCCAATTTTACATACATTATACAGTTGACCCTTGAACAACGTAGGGGTTGGACATGCTGACCCCACGTAGTAGAAAATCTGTGCATAACTTTGGACTCCCCCAAAACCTAACTACTACTAGCCTGCTGTTGACCAGAACCCTTACCAATACCATAGTGAGTATTTTGCATGTGGTATGTTTTATACACTGTATTCTTATAACAAAGTAAGCTAGAGAAAAGACAGTGTTTTTTCAAATTGTTTCAAATCTCCAATTTTCCAGTATAGTCATTGAAAAAAAAAATCTGTGTGTAAGTGGAGTCATGCAGTGCAAACAAACCCATGTTGGTCAAGGCCAGTTGTGCCTTCTTCGCCTGTCTCCGTTCCAGCCCCCATCTCTCTGAAAATTCTTTCTTTCTGTATTTCAAGTCCCTGCCATCTCCCTGCTTTTCCTCAAGGTTCCATGTTTATTTCCATTCAGAATAAGTCCTTCCTGGTACATCTTGTCATTTAGTCTGCACTTATGATCGGTTTTTGGTTTTCCTTCTATGCTTTCCTGAGTTCATTGATTTCTTCCTGGTTTTTTAGTCGTTTCTGTTCTCATTCAAGTGTGTGTGTGTGTGTGTGTGTGTGTGTGTGTGTGTGCGTGCGTGCGTGCGTGTGTGTGTGTGTGTGTCTTCTTGTTTACCCATATCTTCAAGTACCTGTGGGTATTTGGTTCTGTCTGGAGGGTTGTTTTGCAGTTTTCTCCTAATTTGCCACTGGTTATTTGGGGAATTTTCATGAGCTGAATTGCTTGCCTCTCCCTTCCTCCTCTCCTTATGGGGAGGTGTAGGGCCACCACTGTGTCAGTGTAGCAAAGTGTAGTTTCTTTATCGGGTGGCTTTTGTCTTTGGAGGGGAAAGGTTGTGTGATGTTTGATTTTAAAAAACTTTCTTTTGTCCTACAGGACCTTAACTTCCCCCTCTTCCTTCTTGTTTTACAGGTAATTTGAAACAGGCATGTGCTCTGTCGCGTAGCTATGCCTGGGGCATATGTTTTCTGTCTCTGTTGCTATTCCTCTCGTTCATTGCTGTTTTGAAGGGCATGCTGGGGGATCAGATTCGCACTGCTGCTATTGCTCCAGCCTTGTGGAACCCCTAGCACAACGAACAATTCAAATGCAGCAGCCTCTTGCATTGACACTCTCTGCCAGATTGGGCATGTGTGGGTGAGGCACATGAGAGGAAAGGTGAATGGAAAAGAAATTCACACTGAAGTGGAAAAAATACACACTACAATATTAAAATGCAGAATCTATCACTACTCAAGGCTCGAATAAGCATGTGAACACATGAAAACACCATCTGGTTAAGTAACGGGCTTGTGGGCAGTTTTTATCTCAGATTTCTGAGTCATTTTCCTCCTGCTTGATTTGGTTGTTGTGGGATTTGGCTCAGCTCAAGAGAGTGTGGGCAGGTTGTCCCAGGTTGGGAAGGAGCAGAGGCGAGCTGATCTGGGTCTGGACCCCAACCGCATCTCACCTGGCTGGTGCTCGGGTGAGCGCCTTAACCTTGCACAGCTCAATATTCTGACCTGTACAATGGGGAGAGGAATTCGATCTCATGAGATTTTTTAAAATTAATTAATTAATTTTGTTGTCATTAATCTACAATTACATGAAGAATATTATGTTTACTAGGGTCCCCCCTTCACCAAATCCCCCCCCCACAAACCCCATTACAGTACTGTCCATCAGCCTAGTAAGATGCTGTAGAATCACTACTTGTCTTCTCTGTGTTGCACAGCCCTCCCCGTGCCCCCCCCCACATTATACATGCTAATCGTGATGTCCCCTTTCTTTTTCCCCACCCTTATCCCTCCTTTCCCTCCCTTTCTCCCCAGTCCCTTTCCCTTTGGTAACTGTTAGTCCATTCTTAGGTTCTATGATTCTGCTGCTGTTTTGTTCCTTCAGTCTGTCTTTGTTCCTATAGTCTTTGGGTTTGAGGTGAGTTTCTTGTAAGCAGCATATAGATGGGTCTTGCTTTTTTATCCATTCTATTATTCTGTGTCTTTTGATTGGTGCATTCAGTCCATTTACATTTAGGGTGATTATTGAAAGATATGTACTTATTGCCATTGCAGGCTTTAGATTCATGGTTGCCAAAGGTTCAAGGTTAGCTTCTTTAGTATCTTACTGTCTAACTTAACTCACTTATTGAGCTGTTTTAGACACTGTCTGGTCATTTTTTATTTTTCTCCCTTCTTATTCCTCCTCCTCTGTTCTTTATATGTTGGTTGTTTTATTCTGTGCTCTTTTGTGCTTCCTTTAACTGCTTTTGTGGGTAGTTGATTTATTTTTTGCCTTTAGTTGGTATTTGGTTGGTCTGCTTTCTTTGCTGTGATTTTATTTTCTCTGGTGACATCTGTTTAGCCTTAGGAGTGCTCCCGTCTAGAGCAGTCCCTCTAAAATACCCTGTAGAGGTGGTTTGTGGGAGGCAAACTTCCTCAACTTTTGCTTGTCTGGGAATTGTTTAATCCCTCCTTCATATTTAAATGACAGTCGTGCTGGATACAGTATCCTTGGTTCAAGGCCCTTCTCTTTCATTGCATTAAGTATATCATGCCATTCTCTTCTGGCCTGTAAGGTTTCTGTTGAGAAGTCTGATGATAGCCTGATGGGTTTTCCTTGTAGGTGACCTTTTTCCTCTCTCTAGCTGCCTTTAAAACTCTGTCCTTGTCCTTGATCTTTGCCATTTTAATTATTATGTGTCTTGGTGTTGTCCTCCTTGGATCCTTTCTGTTGGGGGTTCTGTGTACTTCCATGGTCTGATCGATTATTTCCTCCCCCAGTTTGGGGAAGTTGTCAGCAATTATTTCTTCAAATACTCTTTCTATTCCTTTTTCCTCTCTCTTCTTCTTCTGGTACCCCTATAATGTGGATATTGTTCCTTTCGGATTGGTCACACAGTTCTCTTAATATTGTTTCATTCCTGGAGATCCTTTTATCTCTCTCTGCATCAGCTTCTCTGCGTTCCTGTTCTCTGGTTTCTATTCCATCAATGGCCTCTTGCATCTTGTCCATTCTGTTTATAAATCCTTCCAGAGATTGTTTCATTTCTATAATCTCCCTCCGAATGTCTGTAATCTCCCTTTGGACTTCATCCCTTAGCTCTTGCATATTTCTCTGCATCTCCATCAGTGTGGTTATGAGCTTTATTTTTAATTCTTTTTCAGGAAGACATGTTAGGCCTATCTCCTTCTCAGGGTTTGCCTCTGTGATCTTGGTCTGTATCAATTTCTTCTGCCTTTTCATGGCGATAGATATATTTGTGGGGAGCTGGTGTGTGTGTTGGTAAGAGAAAGTCCCTTCTTGCCAGTTTATGGCCTTCCTCTCCTGGGAGAACAGCGGCCTCTAGCGGCTTGTGCTGGGCAGCTGCTTGCAGACGGGGTTTCTGATCTTGCCCGGCTGCTATGGAGTTGATTTAGCTCTGCAGTTGCTGTGGGCGTGGCCGGCCTCAGGCTGCTGCTCCAATATGGCGGAGCCGCGTTGGAGGGGGAACAGGCGGGAGGCTGTCTATCACGGTGAGGGGCCTCCAAGCTGCACTGTGGGGGTTCGGGCACCCAGAGCTCCCTGAGGTTCGCAGCTGCTTGGCTAAGTGTCCCAGGGCGCTTCCGTCCAGCTGTGGGGTCCCTGTCCCTTTAAGACTTTCAAAAAGCACTCGCTTTTCTTTGTCCCGGGTGCACTGGCTGCAGGTACCCTCTCACAGGTCTTACTGTCCTGTTTCCCTAGTATCCAGGACCCCACGCATGCACTGTGTCTGTGCGCGGATGGCTAGGGCTGGGTGATTAGCAGTCCTGGGCTCCCTCCTCCTCCCCGCTCTGACTCCTCTCCTCCTGCCTGGAGCTGGGGGGAGGGGTGCTCGGGTCCCTCCGGGCCGGGGCTTGTATCTTACCCCCTTCGTGAGGCGCTGGGTTCTTGCAGGTGTGGATGTGGTCTGGATATTGTCCTGTGTCTTCTGGTCTCTCTTTTAGGATTAGTTGTATTTGTTGTATTTTCAAAAATATATTTGTTTTGGGAGGAGATTTCTGCTGCTCTACTCATGCAGCCATCTTGGTTCTCCTCGATCTCATGGGATTTTAAACAAAGACTGAGTGATAGGACTCTGGAGTGTGCCCAGGACCCAGCGTGGCACGGCGGTACTCATAAAAGCTGGGTCTCCTCTGCGTCCTTGGTAGGACTGATCTCAGTCATTTACATGCACTCTGTGCCGCTGGTTCCCAAAGCTGTCTTTCATCAGAATCACCTCGAATCTTTAAAACAATTTGTTTAGGTACCATCCAAGAGCCAAGGAAGCAGAATGCCAGGCGGGGTGGACCTAGTAACGTGTAGCTCTAGAAGCTTCCCCGTGGTGCTGCTGCTCAGTCTGTGCCAAGCGGCAGCAGAAAGCCAGCTATCCTCCATACCCGGGCACTGACCAAAGTAGCCTGTCTGAAACATGCAGAGTTTAAAACGGGGAAGTGATACCTAATGTTGGTATTCTTTAAAGCACCTCTAGATGATTCTGGTGAATAGCCAGGGCCCAGCACTGCTGCCCCTGAGAGCAGGGTGGGAACTGCATACAGACACTTAGGGAGGCTGTGGGCACAGCAAGGGAGACAGAGATGAGCCAGGCCAGCAGTAGCATTGTTCTTCCAAGAAACATTGACTCCTTCCCTGTGGGCATGTCCCTCAATTACATGTTACACCAATCTACTTAGAACAACTAACATCCACCCACCCCCTGGGACTCACAATTTCTGGCAAGGGGTGGGTGGTAAGCACATTCACTCTCTAACCATGCTCTTTCCCATGCTCACCAGCTTACAGATTTTCTAGGTGGTAGGTTATCAGGAGTTACATGAGTTGGGACAAGCAAGGGAAGTCAGCCTCCCCACGCCCCACCGTTGACTTTGCCTGGGCTTCCTTTCAGTATAAATTCATTCTCAGATCCACCCTTGGCTGAGAGGCTGTGGTTTGTCCAAATAGCTGCCCTTCCATTGTAACTGTAAGGTTTCTTTCATGTGTAAACTCTCTGCAATTCTCTGCGTTGATAATATGCAGTGTGGACCTCAAAGATAAAAGAGTGATTTTACCAGCAAAGTGGGTTTATTCGGGAATGGCAGAGACCTGCAGTTTGGGTCATGTGAACGGTTTGCAGTAGCACAGGTAAGCCCATCACACAGAGGAGAGGAAGGTCATTTTGTGGCAAGGAGGAGGAAGGGGGATGGGCCACTGTGGCCAAGTCTCTTGGAGAAAAGAGTGAGTCTGGGGCTGTGGCTGAGTTGCAGGGCTGGTGGGCTTCTCGTCGGAGAGGCCGTGTCCATCCTCCCTGTCGGGGCCTGTGCCGGATGACCCTCCCTGAGGACGCGGAGTGGTCCTCTGCGGAGGGAGCAGATGAGGCCCACCCAGGACCACCACATTCACCACTGATCTCTGGGATTTCTGGGAGGAATTATGACGGTGTGTAAGGGGGACCCTGCATGGAGGCCTTGCCCACGTTTCTCCGTTCACAGACCCCCTTCTCTGAGGCCCCGAAGGCCAGGCCCGAGGACTCCCACCCACAGCACCCCCTTCCTGGGCACGCCCTTGGGCGGGAGCCCTGGAGCATAGGCCCAAGGCCTTCCAGTTACCCTACCTGTACTCCCCTCCTTCCGGAAAGTTCCAAGCAGGACCTGAGTCCCTCAGCTTCAGCAGACCTGATTGTCCTGGAGTGCTAACATTTGAGAATCTCCATCCTCAGGAATGTCCTGCTTTGGGGGTTACTGCCTCATTCCCACCCAGCTCTCAGGACTGGGAACAAGGACAGGAAATGTGTGCGGCCACCTGCTTCCTGTGCTGGGGGAAAGAATGTCCCAAGGAAAACATCCCCAGCTTCAGTTGGGGTGAGGGCGGGGGTGGGTGAGTGGGCATGGCGGGTGGCCCAAGGGGGGATGTAGGTGGGTGGGAAAAGGGGATGAGCCCCAAGGTCTGTGGGAGGGGTGCTGCGGAGGAGGGGTGCCCAAGAAGGGTCCCCCATGGCCCCTCACCCCAGCTGGCAGGTTGTGTGGGCCCAGGGAATAAGGGAGCACAGCGTTCTCCTGAGCTTGCTCCCAGTGCCAGGGCGGGATGCAGGGGACACAAGGCCCTGAGGTGGCCCCGGGTGCTGGTGTTGGGTGGTGGTGGTGAGGCAGCTTGGGAAGAGGTCTCTTGGCCCAGTGGGTTCATTCATCACCTTCCCATTAGGGGCCAATTAACCAGGGTCAGGGGTGGAGGGGAACACAATGGGGGGGCAGGCAGACCGAATGTGGGAAAGAGGGACAGAAAGGATAGCTTCACAGGTTGGAATACAAGAACCAGAGTGCCCTGGACAGCTCCAGGGTGAGAGCAGGGCTCCCCCACCCAGGGACAGCTCCAGGGTCAGAGCTGGGCCCCCCACAGGGACAGCTCCAGGGTCAGAGCTGCCCCTCCCACCCAAGGACAGCTCCAGGGTCAGAGCTGGGCCCCCCCACCCAGGGACAGCTCCAGGGTCAGAGCTGAGCCCCCCCCAGGGACAGCTTCAGGGTCAGAGCTGGGCCCCCCCCCAGGGACAGCTCCAGGGTCAGAGCTGGGCCCCCACCACCACCCAGGGACAGCTCCAGGGTCAGAGCTGTGCCCCCCCACCACCCAGGGATGGCTCCAGGGTCAGAGCTGCCCGCCCCTCCCCAGGGACAGCTCCAGGGTCACAGCTGTGCCCCCCCACCACCCAGGGACAGCTCCAGGGTCAGAGCTGTCCCCCCCACCCAGGGACAGCTCTAGGGTCAGAGCTGGGCCCCCCCACCACCCAGGGACAGCTCCAGGTTCAGAGCTGGGCCCTACCACCACCCAGGGACAGCTCCAGGGTCAGAGCTGGGCCCCCCCACCACCCAGGGACAGCTCCAGGGTCAGAGCTGGGCCCCACCACCACCCAGGGACAGCTCCAGGGTCAGAGCTGGGCCACCCCCCACCCCCCAGGGACAGCTCCAGGGTCAGAGCTGGGCCCTCTCCCCACCCAGGGACTGCTCCAGGGTCAGAGCTGGGGCCCCAACCAAGGGACAATGCCAGGGCCAGAGCTGGGGCCCCAACCAAGGAGTAGTGCCAGGGTCAGAGCGGGGCCCCTGGGGTCAGAGTGCCATTTCATTCCCTTGGCATCGGTAGAGCAGCAGCACCTGGCAGCCGGCATCTCAGCCAACCTCTACATAGATCCTAGGAGATGGGCTCTGTTTTTCTCCCGTTTTGTGGATAAGGGAACTGAGCACAGAAAGCCTGCACAGCTTGCCAAGATCACACAGCTGAGAAGTGACCAATTAAAACTGAGGCCAAATGGGTCCCTTTACCATTTTGGGGTTCCCCCAGGTCACAGTGACAAAGGCCAGGAATCCTGGACAGCATCTGAGCTGCAGGGCAGAGCCCTTACCCAGGGCCACCAGGCTCCAGAAGTTTCCAGCATCAAGCTCTTGAGGAGTGGCCTGTGGGGACTGTTCACCTGCACATACCCAGGGGATGGGGGCAGGCCCAGGAAGGTTACCAAGGCCTGAGAACCCAGGCTCAGAGGCTGGTCCATGGCCTGCAGCCCCTCCCCTTCCTGTGCTGCTGGCCTTTGGGACAGCTGTGTCCTCCTTGTCCATGGATGACCCAGACTTTTTGAGGGGGTGCCTCATACCCTCTGCTCTCAGTCAGAAGAGGGTACCTCACCTGAGTGCTGTTACCAGCTGGTGGTACCAGCAGAGCTAGAACATGTTACCCAAGAGGTCTGTCCAGACGAGGGACTCTGGGTGCCCATAGGACAAACCTGTTCCAGAGGGACTGTAAATTCAAGGGCATGCACGCTAGTGCCTGCACATATGCTGTACCCCTTCTAGATTTCTGCTGGGGCTGAACACCTCTACTGCTCTGATGACGTTGTGCTGGGCTCTCTCACCTACAAGTGCCACACCTCCTGAGGGTAGTGTGTAGGGGAGGGGCAGGGGAGCCAGGCTGTCACAATGCTGATCCCCAGTGGAAGTAGGGCCTCTGGGTGGGTAGGCTTCAGGTGGTACCTGCCAACTGGCTGGGGTGTGGGGGCTTTTGCACGGCCTGCAGACCTCCGTGTTGGGGGCAGACCCTCAGTGGGGTGTGCACATGGAACCTGCAGGCAAGTGACAGCCAACCTCGTGAGGTTGGGGCCAACCCAGGCGGTTGGGGGATGGGGGGAAGGGCTGGCTCAGGGTTTGAAGGTGCGCAGAGGCCTGTCTCCACGTACAGAGACAGTCTGTGCTCAGGCCTGGTGCTCTGAGCACAGGCTGCCACCACTGCAGACCTCATCGGGGACACGGGCATGGCAAGCAGCCATGGTGGGTCGCCAGGCACCCTGGACAAAAATGGGCAGAGTGCTGAGGAAGCCAGTGGAGCAGGTAACCTTGCCAGGCCACCAAATGCTCTCATGAGGGCCATAGGAGGGGCCTGGCCCTTGCCAGCTGAAGTCTTGGCTTTCTGAGCACATGCTCCGACCTGCAGGTTCCCACCTGGGCCTGGCTGTCTCCCCAAGCTGCCTCCCCTGCCCATCTCCCCATCCTGGCAAACACAGCCCTTGGTGGCCCATGGAGCTCTGTCTCAGCACCCTGTCATGGGCTAGATGGTGTGTCCCCAAATTTGCATGGAAGTCCTGACCTCCGGACCTCAGAACTGGGTTGTATCTGGAGATGGGGTCTTTGCAGAGATGCTTAAGGGAATTGAGGTCATGTGGGTAGCCCTGATGCAGTCTGACTAGTGTCCTTATAACAAGAGGAGATCAGGACACAGACCCACACAGAGGGATGACCGTGTGAGGACATGGGGAGAATGGGCTGGTCTGCCCACCAAGGAGCGGGGCCTCAGGAAGGCCCAGCCCTGCGACTTCCAGCTTCCAGACTGGGAATATGGTGCATTTCTGTTGTTTAAGCCATCCAGGCAGTGGTGCTTGCTCACAATAGCCCAACCAGACTGATGTACCCTCAAATCTGGGGTCCCTGTTTTTGGGCCCTAGCTGGGGCATGATGCCCACTGATGGCTCCTGTAACACGGCTCAGTGCACAGCAGCCTGTGCCATGCATGCTGGGGAGAAGGGAGGTTTGAGTCAGCGCCAGCCACAGGGAGCCATGGCTCCCCCACGCTGGTACTGCAAGTGTACAGAGCCCAGTGTCTGGTTGATGGAGAGGCAGCTGCCCCTCAGAGTAAGGGTGTCTGGCCAGGAGCAAGGTCTGGGAAAGGCCAGCCCTTGAGATTCTGAAGGAGTGAGGATCTGGGTATCAGCCCTGGGATTAGTCCCTGGAGGCTGGAAGCCGCGGATCACCAGGGCCTGAGGCAATGAGCTCAGGGCTCAGGCCCCTGACTCTAGGCCAGGTGGAGATGCATCTTTATAGCAGCAAGAAACCCGCTGAGTAGGTGGAGTCCACGCAGAGCAAGGTGGGGATAGCCGAGTGTTCCCCAAAGTGGACCTGGAGGGCCCTGGCAGGGTCACGGGGAGCTCCCCCAAGTGTTCAGGCAATGGACTGTATGCTAGGTGCCAAGGCTGGGACCCCACTCTGGCCCCACTGGGGGCTTCCAGCTCTCAGGGTGGAAAGGGATGGGGGACAATTACAAAGACAGCAGGTGCAGGATGAAAGCTTCCTGCCCAGTGCTGCCTGGGCCCAGGGTCTGCCCCTACCTGGCCCAGGTGAGCCCATCTTGAAGCACACTGGCAGGAAAAAGCTGTGTGCCCCACCCTGGCATGCAGCTGTGCTGACCAGGCCCAGGGCCTGTGTCCTGGCCCCAGCTCTGCATCCCCTGGACCCCGCAGGCTGTGGTCGTGGGCGCAAAGCCAAGCCTTCTTTTCTAGTTACAATTAGGTGGGTTTTCTGTTCTTTGCAGCTGCACGCACTGCTGACCGACCCAGACTGCAGGTGGACTACTGAGCAGAGGCCTTTCCTCTCAAGGACACAGAGCCCCCTCTGACTCCCGGAGGGGAAGATGACAGGGCAGGCACCCTGTGCCGGGACTCGGGGAGTGTGGGCAGTGGCTGTGGGAGGCCACAGGTCTTGCTTCTCTGTTCAGTTTCTCAGTGACTGAGAGGCAGGCGCCGCAGTGTCAAGGACTTTGGGGGGCCGATCTTAGTGCTCCCTGCTGAGAGACAGTGATGTGAGTGAACAGAGGCTGAAGGTGGACGCTTTGGAGACCAAAGGTTGGAGGAGGGGCACAGGGCAGTGGGCACACTTTCCGCCAGGCTCCCGAACCCCCAGCTTAAGGCAGGAATGAGAAAGCCTGAGTCCCTCAGCTCCTGGGTGTGGGTGGCGCACAGTCCACCACTCTGCTTCGTGGGAGCTGGTCAGACACCCCCTGGAAGTGAGGGAGAGGGAGGGGAGAGCTTTGTCACCGTGCGGGGAGGCTGGTGGTGCCTTTTGGAGCCTTCTGGGGAGAAGGTGATCAGGAGCAGAGGCAGGGCTGGGCGGGCTGGGCTCTAGGGGAGCCAGCGGCGTGGGCCTGTTTCCAGGGGAACCCCTCAGCCCTAAGGGGGAGGCATGATGACCCTGGTGGGTTCTGGGAGAGCTGCCATCTCTGGTTCCCTCACTGTCTCTTCTGGCCCCTCGGATCTGCCTGTACCAGAGCCGCCCCTCCCCTGCCCTGGGCTCCATGTCCTCAGTCACATCTTCCATGGGGGCGTCAGATCCCATGTATCTCCACAAGTGTGCCCTCGGCTGGCTAGAGCTCGGGGAAGGGTGGGGGGTGGGCGATAGTGTGGTTAGAATTTGTCCTACAAGTTGGAGTCAGGCACCACGTGCGGCTCTACAACAGCCAGTGGGGGACATGCAGGTGCCAGGCACAGGGATGTGCAGACACCTGGTGGAGGAAAGGGTGTGTGTGGCCTGGGGGAGCTGCCTCCTTCCAGGCACTTCAAGAGCCAGGCAACTGAGCTGCCTCAGGCCAAGACTGACCAGAACCCCCTCGGCGCAGGCAGGCCTGCCCTCGGAGGCGGTGTGCCAGGCCTGTCCACCATCAGGTGGCTAGTCTTCTCCCCCTTCCCCACTGACTGATCACGGACTCAGCCTTAGAATCCCAGCTGCCCAGGGGCCTGCATCTTGTGTGGATGGCAGGAGCATTTCTAGAGGCCTAGCAGGGGCTAATGCCTGTGCCTGACTGCCAGGCTCTGGCCCCTGTGTCCAGGTGGGCCTCTCCAGTTCCGGGACTGGACTTTATCCAGTCCAGGTCCAGGGCCGAGCACAGCCAGGTGTCTGGGCTCCTGATGTTACAGTTAGCCAAGCTCAGTAACAGCGCCCCAAATATCCAGGTCCTGATTCCTTGAACCTCAGAGTGTATGGCCTCATGTGGCAGAAAGGATTTTGTGGGTGTGGTAGAGCTGAGGGTCTGCAGAGGAGATGGTTCTCGGTTTCTGCTGGGCCCAGGGCCTTCCCAAGGGTCCTTGAGAGAGGCAGAGGGAGGCTCGAGCCAGGTGCTGAGGTGTGCAGGCTGCGCAGATGTGCTTTGTAGAGGGAGGCAGGTCGGGAGCTGAGAAGGCCAGGCAGCCACACGAAGCTGAAGAATGCAAGGAACAGACCCTCCCCGAGGGCTTCTGTGTGGATCAGGGCTCTGCAGAGAAACGGAGCCGACAGAGTTTGCAAAGATGCAGCAGGAGGACACCAGACACAGGAACTGGTGGTCTGGGGGCCGAGTCCCCATCGCCTGCTGTGTGCAGGCCGGAGAACTGGGAAGCCGGCGGTGGCGCTCACTCTGCGTCAGAGGGCCTGAGCACCAGGAGCTGCAGTGTCCCAGGGCCAGAGTGGGATCGTCCTGGCTCAGGAGAGAGGGAAACTGCCCTTCCTGTCTGTCCCCGCAGGCCCTCTGGGTGGGACAGGATCCGCCCACGTTGGCGAGGATAACCCTGGCTTGGTCCATGGATTCAAACGTGGCTCTCTTCTGGAAACACCTTCACAGACACACCTGGAATCAGCATTGTAGCAGCCATGTGGGTGTCCCTCAGCCCAGTGGGGGCCATCACGAACTGGCCATCACAGCCTCCACGAGGAGCACTGCCCTGCCAACACCTTCATGTTGTCCTCTGGCCCCAGAGCCCCACCGTCATCCATTTGTGCTGTTTAAGACACTCAGTGTGTGGCCGTCGTTACGGCACTCTGGGAACCAGTGGACACACACCTCAGCCAGCCTCCTGGGACAGTGGCACTGCCCGGGCTGGATGAGGAATAGCCTGTAGCACAGCCTTGTTAGGCTTCTAGCAGCTCCTTCTTGGGACTGGCCTCCTGTGCTGGGCTCTGTGTCAAGGCCTAGGATGCCCTGGCTGTGTCTCTCCACTGACACCCTGGCTCTACTAAGCCTGAGGCTCCAGGGGCCCATGGCCATCATCCAGCCCCTTGATCTCTGGCTCAGGCCTCCTGGCACCATCACTCACCCAGCTTGTGCCCCCGGGGGAGGCAGCTGCTGCAGGCCGGAAGCCCCCGGACAGGGTCCTGGACCTGCCACTATCCAGCTGTGTGACCTTGAGCCTGGGCCACAGTGTCTCCCCGGTCAGGCATGCTGTTGGGTGCCAGGACAGTGAGCCTGGTGGGGTGGCTGGGAGGGGTGGTGTCTTGGGAGGCCCTGCAGGTTCTACCCACCCCGCCCATGGTCTACTCCTTTTCTCCTCAGGAACCCCCAGGCTTGTTCTGGGCCCCCCAGCCGCTTCCTCCCATGGGCCAGGAAGCCTCTTCACCAAAGCTTCTTGCCCCAGATGGCCAGGAGGCAGACAGCCCCCATTTCAGGAATAGGCAAGCTTGGCCCAAGCAGCAGGTTGCGGATGGGGGTGCTTCACTGGAGGGAAGCTGGGGAGAGAATGGGGCCAGCTCCCCCTGGCTCACTGTGCACGTTTTCTCTGCCCAGGCTTTGTGGGCCCACCCTGTGAGCAGTCCAGGCCGGGACCCGAGGCCCACGTGCTGGCCATCCTGCCATCATAGGCAGTGGCGGGAGGAGGCCAAGGATGCCAAAGAGGGAAACTGAGGAAATGCAGACAGGGCTGGAATGGGGCAATGCTGGCCGTATTGTTAAAGACATGCCAAGTTTATTCTCCAAAGCCGGGAGGCCAGGGGGCAGGAGTGGGGCCACTGGGCAGACTGCAGACTGGACAGGGTGGCACCCAGTGAGGGTGGGGGCACCCCACTCAGGACCTCATCACCTGAAGGCTGGTGAGGAGACTGAGCAGGAGGATGGTGGCCCCAGTTGTGGGGCTGCCCTGAGGACTGCCTGCCCCGCTGCCCTGCCGGTCCTGCCAGGGTGGGATGTTGCACAGGGTGGACTGGCAGCAGGTCACGGTCATCAGGGTCTCCTCTGCCATCTTGGTGATGGGTTGACATGTGTCTGCACACCATGCTGAGTAGGTGGTCAGGGGGCCTGACTCTGGGTGGGAGGGGCAGTGGAGGCAGGAGGGGTCTCACTGGATGGGGCGCCCACAGGGCTGTGCGCCTCTCTGCTGGGTGTGGGGGCTCCCCGCCAACCACCCCGTGTCCGCTCACCGGTCTGCCCATCGGAGACGAGGGCTTTGCAGAAGGCCTGGCTGGGGCTGCAGCTCTGTGTCTGGTTGCAGCTCTCCCCGCGGCGCAGGGACGGGCAGGAGTAGCAGCGTAGCAGCGCTGGGAGGCAGGGTGTGCTCAGGCCAGGCCCCTGCCCCCAGCTCATCCCAGGACCCAGCTCCTGTTCTCTGCTGTGCCCCCACCGTGGGCATGGCCAGACCGCCTTGGGGCCTGCCCCCCTCTCCCCTCGCCCTGCCCTGCCCCACCGGGCCAGACTGCTCAAGTCTCTGAATCAAACTTGACACCCAGGGCCTTTGCCTTCGCTGCTCGCCCAATCCCAGGCCTGCTGCTCTCCTGTCTGCCTGGAGGAAGTTCAGCCTCCCGGCCCTGCGGCCCCTCTCACCACTGCTCCTTCCTTAGGCTCCCTGCTCTGGGGGGCAGCCGGGGGTCATGGTCAGGGTGGGAGGTGAGGGGTGTGCTGGGTGTCAGAACCCCCTCCCCTGCAGGAGCCATGGCCTGTCCCCTCTGCATTCTGCCAGCCCAGCACCAAGTCTGCTGCTCAGCAGGGCCCACGGAGGTGCTGAAAGAGGGACAGGTTCCCGCACCCTGGGGCCGGGGGATGGGCACCTCTGCCCCTGCTGTCCTCCTCTGCCTCCTCGTCATCCTCGTCCTCGTCGTCATAGTCATCCAGCCCAGAGTCCACGTTGTCCTCCTCCTCGTCCTGTGTCTGCCCCCTCCCTGGCCGTGCAGGGACACTTGTAAACCTCCGCTACCCGGGCACAGAGGACACACGCTCGGGGCCCAGGGCTGCACCCCAACCCAGCCCTTGTGCACCTGGCACTTCCTTACAAACACCACTGCTGTGGGCCAGCCCCTTCCAACAGCTGTCCCCATAACCCCTCAGGATGGCCTGTCCACTTTACAGAAGAGGAAACAGGCTGGGAGAGGACAGGGACCCCCGAAGCCTGCATTTTGGAGAGGCAGGTTGGGGCTGGGCTGTGATGTTGGGGACCTTGGGAGCCCAGGGCAGCCCCTGCACCTCCCTCTGGCCTCACACTCCAGCTCTGCGGCCCCTTCTCTCCCGCCCTCCCCCCAGTACCTGGCTGCCTGCACAGCAGCAGGGCCAGCAGCATAGTCCGCAGTGCCTTCATCCTGGGGGGCTGCCCGCTCTGCTGGCCAGGCCTCACTCCCCTCTGGACCTATGTGAAGTGGGACAGAGGGCGTTTCCAAGGACTTCCTGGAAGCCCCTGGCCCCCCCTAGCTCCAGCCTTGAACAATGGGCTTTCCACTGGCCCCCCGCGCCAGGCGCCAGGCCAGGGACAGCCGTTTCCCCTGACATCTTCAGGGCCCTGGGAAGGGGGAATCACTGTGGCCGGCCTTGGGGCATCCTGGCCACCTGCGCTGCTCCTCCCTGGCCCAGCTGGTCCACCTTGGAGCCTTGGGGCCTTGGCCCTGCACTGCAGGCCTGCAAGCCTGGCCCTGGGCTGCAGCAGTGCCTGGAAGCTTCCTGTCCTGTGCCCAGACCCCTTGGGACCCAGGTGCAGGCTGCACGGCCCGAGGAGCTCGGTGCCCTGGGCACTCCAGCTGCATCTTCGACCTCGAGTCAGCTCACCCGCGCTCCACACCTGACAGGAACAGGATAAATGTCCTCCCGCCATGACCCTGCCCTCCGCCCGTGCGCTTGCTCACTGGCTGCAGCCGCCCTCACGCTCAGGCCTGTGTGCCCGCTGCCCCCTCTGAGCGCTCTTCCTGCTGATGTCCGCTTGGCCTCTCCCCTTACCCGCTCAGGTGTCACCTCCTCAGACAGGCCTGCCTGCTGCTGGCCGTCCCATGGCCTGTCCGTCTCTGACCTTGGGGGTACCTCTCTCTGGGCAGAGGCTGTCCAGGGCAGGGCCCAGCATCGCCACCTGCTGGGTGGAGGCACAGAGGCAAGTAGGTGGGGCAGCCTCAGAGCCGCCGGGGCCTGCCTTCCTGGACCCACATGCCCTCCGAGGCCCACCCGCCCTCCGAGGCCCACCCACCTTCCTAGGCCCACCTGACCTCTGGCCAGGAGTGCATCCTGAGAGGCCTGGCTGCTCAGAGCTGACTTGGCAGCCCCTGATCTCTCCCTGGGGGCACTACTTCCTTTGGGCCACAGGTGGTGGGCACTGAGGTGCTGGAACCCCTGTGCCTCCTGGGAAAGTGGGCAGCAGGGTGAAGCCTGGAGTCAGGGATGTAAGGCAGCCAGTTATTTGCACGCCTCGTTGCCTGGGCTACTCCCTTAGCTTGCCTGGCCTCAGTTTCCCTGACTGTCAATGGTTGTCTGGTGTGCTGCCTGCAGCAGAGGTTGACAGGGGGCCCTGGGGTGAGACCGCCTGGGCCCTGGGCCAGGTTCCCCAATTCCCTGGCTCCAGGTCTTGGGCCAGCCCCTTGGCTCCCTGGTCTCAGGGTCCTTGTGGTGGTAGGGGTCACTGGGGAATAACCAGGGGGAGTTCCTAGTCCCATCAAGCTAGAGGGCAGAGCTCCGCTACAGCTGGGGGTCCCCAAAGTCCTCACTGGCTGCCATGTCCAGGGCAGACATGTTGCTGTCCTCACAGGGAGGGAAGCTGGGATCTCTGGTCCCCAAGGCCCTGGTGCCATGTGGGCTGTGGGCTGGCCGCTGCGGGTGGGCTCTCCACTTCGCCTTTCCAAGGCTGCATTAAAAAGTACCAGCTCCCAGGCTGGAGGCTGGACATCCAAGACCCAGGTGTCGCAGGGCTGTGTCCTCCTGAGGCCCCTCTTCCTGACAGGCAGATGCCACCTTCTCCCTGTGTCCTCACCTGGGTCCCTCTGTGCGGGTCTGCGTCGTGACCTCCCCTGTTTATAAAGGCACCAGTCAGATTGGATCAGGGCTGCCCTAATGACCTCACTTTCACTTGAATACATCTACAGAGACTCCATTTCCAAACAAGATCACATTCTAAGCCCTGGGGGTCACGACTCCAGCACAGCTACTGTGGGGACATGGTGCTCCATTGCTGCCTCAGTCTGCCCAGCCCTGGTGCACTCTGAGCTTTGTCCCTCAGCATGTCCCCAAGGCTGGGGTGAGGCACTGGAGATGGGGGTGTCCTGGAAGCCCTGTGGAGGCATGGAAGTTTGTGGGCTGGGGTGACCCTGCAGCCAGTACCTCAAACAAACAACAGACTGCCCCCTCCTTAGTGACTAGTTTTCTCTCTCCTCTACCCAATCCCCAGCTGAAAGGTCCTGGTCACCGATTCAGATGTGGGGGGCGGATTTCCCCACACTATCCAACTCTCCTGACACCAGCTGGGTGGCCTACAGATTCAGCCCAGTCCGCAGTGTGCACCTGGAGTCAGTGCCAGACCCCACCAGTTCAGGGCCCAGCCCCACAAGACAGCCACCACTTCAGAGGCCAATGGCATGTCCAGGTTGTCACTGGAGGCTGGAGGGAAAGGAGCGGGAGGCTGAGGGAGCCCAGCAACAGTAATGGGGGGAGCCCATGGCCACCATGGCGGTGAGGGTGCAGCCGGGACACCAGGGGCAGACACCCCGTGTGAAGAGTGGTGTCAGGATTCATGGGTGGCAACTTGGTGGGCACCTGAGGCTCCTGGGCAGGCTACTGTGCCTGTGGGGCCGCAGCCTCCAAGCTCTGCTCCCCAGAGTGATGAGACCCCACGAGGCGTCATGGGGCTGCTGCAGAGACCGAGGGGAGGCCACAGGCCTCTCCAGGTCAGACCTTAAAAACAGTGGACGTGCTTTGGTCTAGTTGATACTTTTGGCTTTTATGTAAAATCTCCTTTGAAGGAAAGAGTCCAGTGCCTAGCAAACTGGGTGGAAGGGGAACTTAAATTGGGTAATAACAATATGGCTCTTTTTCATCTAACTTTTCCGATTCACTTTTCTTTGAATCTCTCCTGGATAAGCCCTTCCCTCACAGTGTATGGATGAGTTTCTAGGCTTTTGGCTGCAAATCTGAGAAAACCTGATTCAAAATGAATATCATTAATGGCAAGAAAGAAGGGTCCCGTAACAGATCAGGAAGTCTCAGGGTTGGGTGGCTTCAGGGATGCTAGATTCAAGGGCTCAACAGCCAAGAGTGTTTTCATCTCTCCACTCTGCAGTCCAAAGTCCTTGGGAGAAATCCCCTCATGCCCACAGGATGGCTGCTGCAGTTCCAGACATGCCACACACACCCGACAGCCTGGAGAAGGGGGCCTACCTTTTCCAGGCTGTGATATTTTTGTATGAATATAACTGATACCCAGAAATATACTCAAATGAAATTCATCCTGATGAATTTTTGCAAACTGGAAATATCCATGTAATCAACCTCTAGATCAGAGCATATTAAGAGCACCGCAGGACACCACTGTGCCCCCTTCCAGTCACTACCACATCCGGGGGTGGCCACTCTCCGCCTTCTCATGCCATAGGTGAGCACCCCAGTGCCGTTTGTGCAGTTGGAGTCACACAGCAGGCACTCTCCTGTCTGGCTCGCGTCCCTGCTGGAAGGCTTCTGAGATCCATCCGCACCGCTGTGGTTAGGGATTGTTTGTTTCTTTCCAGTGCTGTACAGTAGCATGTCATGTATTTACCCATCCTACAGAGGATGGCCTTTGCATAGTTTTCATATTTTGGCTCTTCCACATAGTGCTGGTATGAACATTCTTGTACATGTCATTTTGTTTTTTTTCATGAAAAAAATTCTGGTGTAATTTCATACAGTTAAGTGTGCAAACCTTAAGTACACAGGTGGATGAAATTAGATATATGCAATGTACCACATATATATGTATATACATGTATATACAATGTAACAACACTCATGTGGAGATACAGAGCACGCCAGGAACCTGGAAGGCTCCCTTGTGCCCCTCTGTCAGAACCCTTGTCCCCAGTGGGAGCATGAGCCCGCTGCAGATGGTTCTGTTCTAAGATGGAGGTTGGCCATGCCTTTCTTAGAGTGAGGCGCCTTCCCCATAAACCTTCCCTACAGGCATCCTTTTGGGCCAGAATTGCTTCCTGTCTTTTGATTAAACTGATCACTGACAAAGGTTTTGCCACACCTGGCTGACATGAGGAAGGACTTGCGTCTGGGCTGAGATTGCCTTCAGGGAGAATTCCTGAACAAACTTTTGCTTCTGTGGAGGAAAAGGGGTGGATGGACACTAGGGAAGCAGTGTTGTGGGGTGGTGTTGTCATTGTCCAATCAGAATCATGCCAGCCATGCACAAACCCTACGGTTGGCTTGAAGGCGCAGATACATGCAAGGTATTGGGCATATAGGAAGAAGTCATACGAACATTTACAAAGCCAGACATTTTACTAAGATTTCTACCTGCACCTCTCACTGAGCCCATGTGCTGACCCTGGCATTTGTACCTTCTACATCTGTTTTATAAAATTCATAAAATTTCACGTTTCTTTTGATGGCAAGATGCAGCAGGATGACGGTGGGAAGATGGAAGGCAGAACTCTAGAGCTTGCAGTGGGTCCACATGGGGTTACTGCCAGGGCAGGGGGACTATGAGTGGGGGCTGCCGGGACAGCTCATGGATGGCCAGTGGGGCATGGGGGCTCTTTGGAATGACTTTGGCTCCAGGGCCCAGCGGCTGCCCCTAGCTTCCGTACCAGGCCCTGGGGCAGTTAAGGCCAGAGGTGTATAGCGGCCTGAAGTGTGAAAGTATGACAAGGGAAATGCTGTGCGGCTACCTTGTTAACCTTAAAATAAAGCTGTCGGTTCTTTTACCAGCAAAACAGGTTTATTTGGGAGCAGCAGAGAACTGTGCGATGAGCAGCTCCAGCAGAACCACAGGCAAGTTCACAAGCAGGGCAAGGGAGAGGGGGCACTTTTACAGAGGAAAAGGGATTTGATCAACAAAAATCCCATTGGAGGAAAGTGGGAATTCTGTGTTGTGACTGCCAATAGGCTGGGTTGTGAGCCTCTCATTGGCTGGGCTGTTGCTGGGGCTGGAGGAAACCTTCCCCCAGTTGGGAGTATAGTACAGGTTTCTACCTGCGGGGGAGGGTGGGGCAACTGACTGGGAGGGGTGGGCAGGAGAGCATCCCCTGCTGGCCTCCTGACTCCACTTCAGTGCTGTTTCCCTTCGTTACTTTCACATTTGCTCCTTTTGATCAAGAACTTTCTCTGAAAGCACGGCTGATCCAGAGTCAGGGTTTCCATATTTAGTGGATTTATCCTCAGCCTGGAAGGACCCTTCCTGGCTGTCATGGCCTACTTTGGAGGGAAAGTGCATAGCAGTTGGAAACCACATAAGGCTGCTTTGAGTGACAAGGAAAGTTAGGAAGGAGACCTCTCAGGAACTTCCATACAAAGTCTAATTTTTCAAGGTCATAGGCATTGGAATTCATCTCCTTATTTGGTACATCAATTTTATAAAAGCTTGATGTGGGTAAAATTGCAATATTCCCAGAATCTCTCCCCTGGCCTTAGGGCATCTCCATATCAATAGGTGTTTCCAAGGGGAGGAGAGAAGTGGTCCATCTCCAGATGAATAGGTGACTACAGGGGGGAGCAAGGGCATATCTGAACTGGAGAGGCTGGGTGGGGTCCCTTTTTTGTCGCTGGGTCACGAGAGACATGGGTGAACAGAAGTGGACAAACTGCTTGTAAGCAGTAAATGGGTTTCTCCCACTTTATTTCTCCCTTTGACTGATTTTGGTTTAAAGGTGTTTTGCCCCAGGCTGGGAAAATATCTTCCCACCAGAGTAACATCTGGAAGTACTTGGCAAGACATCCGAACCTGAAATCTGTCTTCATGGGTGCGGCCCTTGGGTGGGCTACCCTTAGAGATGGTGAGGAGATGCCTGGAGCTGCCCCTGTGGATGGTGGGGAGGCCCCAGTGGCTGCAGTGGTAGAGGGTGCAGCTTCACCCAGGAGCCCCCATCTGTGGGGCTACCAACTGGGGAGCCCCTAATGGGGAATTGGTCTAGGGTAAAAGCACCTCCTAGAGGGGTGGGTCCTGCCCCAGAATTGAGGAAGGGTGGAGACACCAGAAGCTGCGGAATTAGTGCTCCATGAGATAGACTGCTTAGAGGCCCCGAGTGGCTGTGTAGCAGCCAGGATTGTGGGATGTCTTTTTCTTGAGATAGTGGAAAGAGTTACTGAGGAGAGAGAGAGGGTCACCGAGGACAGAGAGAGACTTCAGCAGGAGAGAGACACACTTCAGCATCACTTGGAGGAGCTGGGTTATGACCTATCAGATGCCCTTAAGGAAGAGAGACAGTTATTGAGAAGACAGTCACGCTCCTGGAAGATCTGTTAGCAGCGAGGGAGGAGGCACCTGGAGAATCTGCGTTATAGGAGGCCATGGGGGAGGCGGGGGAGAGCAGCGCCTTCAGCACCAGAGATGGCAAAGAAGGTGCTGGGAGAGGATAAGGGCGTGTGGCTGAGGCCAATCTGTTGCTGGGGCCACCACCTGAGGCACCAGCCTCTCCTGTACGAAAGGCCCGCCCGGTTGTAATTCAGAAAATAAAAATGCGACAACTGTGGGCTCCTCAGGGGGAGGAGCAGCCCCTTCCCCAGGTTGTGGAGCACTCCATGCTCTGCCCCTGTACCCAGGGTGAGCAGCTGGTGGACATGAGTGTTTGGTATAGGCAGAGGCCACAGAACTTCTGCCTGCATGGCTTTTGTGTCTCTGGGATATGAAAAACATTGTTATGTCAGGTACTGAGATGAGTAGAATGGCTTCTCTGATGACTCACCCTTTCCTTTGGCAGCGGCAGGGAATCAGATGCTTCTGGATTGGCTGACAGCAGCTATCAGGGCAGTTTGGCCTAATCAGGGTGATTTATCATGCTTACACACTAGCTGGAAAACATATGCAGAGCTCCAGCAAGGGTTAAGGGACTTAGGCATGAAAAATATCCTCTATACTATGAACCCTTAGGGACCCAATGAGGAGTTGTTCACTGTAGGAATGAGAAACCTGGTGCTCCATTCAGCTCCCCCATCTCTCTTTGGGTCCCTACTGACTATTCTTGCCCCTCACACAAGGCAACCCATAAGTGAGGCTACTCATATGTTAGCAGATCTGGGGGAGGTTGAAACAATAAGGACACGGAAGGAAAAATGGGCTAATGCTGAGAGGGAGGTGTAAAGGGTCCTGTGAAGGTCTCAAGGACCCAGATGGACTGATTTGATAAAGGCTGGGTAGTGAAAGAAAAACTTGATGAGCAGCCCAATGAGATCTTGTTAGAACTGTGGCACCAATTAAAGCCAGAGCAGCAGTTCTAGCCACTGAGGTCCAGGACATGGAAGCCAGAGGGAAAGCCCCATGTCTGGCCTGTGTCCCTGCAGGACTTCCTAGGGGAGAGTGCTCAGGCTCTATCTGGGTCCTCACTCCCACAGGAGGATGATTGGGCATCGCTGTTTATGGGGGGTCAAGGCCCCCACCTTGGGGGTGCGTGGGGAGGATCAGAGGCTACATATAGAATTAGCAGTTCATTGGTCCCCTGTGAATGCACGTGTCCTGGTGCTGGTGGACACAGGAGCTGAGTGTTCTCTGATTCACAGCAACCCTGAGCATTTTCCCGTGAGGAAAGCCCAAATCCCATCGGGGATAGAGCATTTACCCCCCAAAGGAGTATACCGTGTGCATTTCTCCCATCTCTAAATGTATTTTTGGGGGTAGATATCCTGCAGGGCCTGTGGTTACAAACCACTGCAGGTGAGTTCAGACTGAGAGTACGTGGAGAGTACGTGTGATAAAGGCCGTTCTGAGGGGACAGGCTAAGCACCCACCTGTAGCTCTGCCTGTACCTCTGCGGGTGACAAATACTAAGCAATATAAATTGCCTGTGGGGACACAAGGAAATTGGAGAAACTCTACAGGAGTTGGAGAGGGTGGGCATCATAAAGCCCACTCATCATCCTTTTAATTCCCCAGGGTGGCCAGTGAGAAAGCAGACAGCTCCTGGCATATGACTGTGGGCTACACAGAATTGAATAGTCTCACCCCCTTTGCATGCTGCTGTTGTCCCCTCTATAGCAGATGCTCTGGACACCTTCACCCATGAGCTGGGAATGTATCATTATGTTATAGACCTTGCTAATGATTTCTTCTCTATTGACATAGCACAGGAAAGCCAGGAACAGTTTACCTTCACATGGGAAGGCTGGCAGTGGACATTCACTGTCCTTTCACAGGGATACCAACACAGTCCCACCATCTTCACAAACTTGTAGCCCGGAACTTGGCCACATGGAAGAAAGTGCAAACAGTGCATGCAGTTGTATCATTTCATTAATGATATTATGCTCACGTCTAATTCTCTTTCAGGTTTAGAAGGGGCAGTTCCTAGACTGCTGCAACATCTACAGGAGAAAGGATGGGCTGTGAACAGCACCAAGGTTCAGGGACCTGGTTTGTCTGTCAAATTCTTGGGGGTTGTCTGGTCAGGTAAAACTAAAGTTATCCCAGAAGCAGTCATAGACAAGGTCCAGGCCTTCCCTACCCCAGCATTGCGGCAGTATTACAGGAGTTTTGGGGTCTTTTGGTCTACTGGAGAGTGTTTATCCTGCACTTGGCACAAATTCAGAAGCCCTTATACAGGTTGGTATGAAAGGGCATCAGATGGGACTGGGATGAGACGGGCAGCTGCTTTTACTGCTGCTAAGCACACAGTCAAGGCCATACAGGCCTTGAGTGTAATGGACCCATCAAGGCCCTGTGAGCTAGATGTTCACATAACCAAGGAGGGCTGTGGATGGGGCCTTTGACAGTGGCTTGAACAGACACGCCAACCTATTGGATACTGGTCACAACTTGGAAAGGAGCAGTGGTCTTGTACACCTTGACAGAGAAGCAACTGGCTGCTGTGTACCATGCCTTGCGGGCTATGGAACCCATCACTAGAACAGCTCCAAGCAAGGTTATTTTTTTCTATAGTCCCTGTGGCCTGGACCTGCCCCTGGCTGCAGCTGTTGCATGACTGCTCTGAACTCCCTACCTGTTCAGCTTCTGACCATCTGTGGAATGGATGAGCTATGGACTTAATCTGCATAGGACTTTAAACCTAGCTGAATCTTCTGGCTTGAGGATTATCATGATTTTATCAGTTGTTATTGTATGTTATTAGTCTGGTTATAGTGCTCCAGTTTTCTCACACGGGCCATTATGGAAGATGGGGAACAAGTAGATTGTGAGGCGAGATTTCTGGAGGGGTGGCTTTGGGTAAAATTGCAGTATTTCCAGAATCCCTCCCCTGGCCTTATGCATCTCCATATCAATAGGTGTTTCCAAGGGGAGGAGAGAAGTGGTCCACCTCCAGATGAATAGGTGACTACAAGGGGAGCGAGGGCATATCTGGACCAGAGAGGTTGGGTGGGGTCCCTTTTTTCTAGGTGGGTCATGAGAGACACGGGCGAGCAGAAGTGGATGACTGCTTGTAAGTAATAAATGGGTTTCTCCCACTTTATTTTTCCCTTTGACTGATTTCAGTTTCAAAGATCTTTTGCCCTGGGATATTTCCCCCGGAGTTATACTTGAAAAAATACAGAACTTAATTATACAAAACAGAAGTAAACATGACAATTCCAAGTTGCGTGATGGTCCTAAGCCAGGACCTGAGGTCTGAAAGTAGCTGACTGAAAATATTGATTGGCACTTATCCCAACTGAGGGCTGAAGAGTTCTCCCTATGGAGGCAATCCCAGAGTCACGGGCGCCTCCTGGAGGTCCCTGCATAAGCAGCTGTGAAAGTGGCATCGTGAACACCGTGAGAGCACACGGGAAGAAATAGCTGCGTGTATCGGGGAGATACAGCGTAGGTATAAACACGAAGGAAGTAGCTGATGAACTCTTTGCAAAAACAGCAACAAAACCTCAAACATATATTAAAACAGAATTATTATCTCAAAATAACTCTTATCCGATACTACACCCTATAAAGCTGCAGATTCAGAGATCAGGGCTTTGGATAAGAACCAGAGTCAGTTAATAGATGAAAGACTTCTGTGGATTCTGACCCCTCTAACCCTTCAGAAAAAGCTCACAGGATCATGGCTGTTCCCAAAAGGCGGTAACCACAAGGAGGGGTCTCCCCCTTCAGCAAGGGTTTGGGAAATGCAGACAAGGGCTTTTCTTTCCATGGGATGAGAGGCAGCAGACAGTGAGGAAAGGTATGCAGCCCCCATCCCGACATCCTGGGAAAGCTGCCTCGCCTAACGTCATTTGCTTCAGTTCTGGGAAACCTTCATTTTCAGGTCAGCACACAGAGTGCAGGGCCGGCAGGGTTGTGCTCTCTCTAGGTGTACTGTGCACCCAGGACTCTTCCCGTGAGTTTGGCAGCACCAGGGGTGGTTAGCAGCTCCTGAAGAGAACCTTTCCAGGGAGGCTGAGGAGCCTGGAGGTGTCTCTTCCAATAGATGAAATTTCCAGGTTAGGTGTGGTGCTTAAGGTCCTTGTCTCCTGGGAGTGCATCCTGAATAGACCGCTCTGCCAAAGCATGGCTGTTTGAAGAGAGGCCACTGGGCCTTCACAATACTGGAGTATGTCTCCTTTATCAACTGCAGGTTGAGGGGGAGGGGGCCAGGCACACTGGATGTCCTGTGACTGCCTCAGAGGGTGAGAGTCTACGAGCTCCAAAGGGAAGGATCTGAGACTTAGAAGGACCAGTGTTAGTGCTTTTGGCCAAGGCATTTGTAGGGTCTCTGCAAATTCTGCCAACTGAGTCTCAGTAGTACTGTTAATGCATTAGACTAGCCTTGAGGAATGAGGATGGTATGCTTGATACAAATGCTGTAAAACTGGCCTGACAGCCCAGACTAGTCAAAGCACCTGCCCCATAACATGGGTTCCCGGATCGCTATGAAGTTTGAGATGGGGGCCCCCAGGTAAGAAAAATCTTCCTATGAGAGGTTTGGGAAGGGAGCAAAAAAGCAGACCATCTGGGCATTGGAACAAAGTGGACCCTGCCCAGAAAGTTCTATCATCCAGATCAGCTTTTAATGTTCGTGAAAGTCAGGGCCTCTGTGAACCCTGGGCATCACTGTCCATGCATGTTTCTGTCCTTCCCAAGAGGAAGCACAAAGACACAGTCTGTCCTTATCAACAGGAATCCTAGCAGTGCACCGCACAGATCAGTTACAGGGAAACATTTACTTCCAGTGGGGGTGGATGTCAGCAGCATAGGGAGGCCAGGAAGAACAGGGTGGGAGGACTTGTACAACTTCACTGCCTGCTCAGGAGGGGGACCTGACCAGCCTCCAGCTGGGGCCTCAAAACAGGGTCAGAACCACACGATAAAAACTATATTACGGCAGAACTGGGACCTAAACCCCAGTCTTGCTTTGCCCCAGGCTCCTATTTTCTCTCCCTGTTACTGGTCCCAGCATTCACTTTCTAGTATCTTGGACTCTGAGATTCTGGAGTAAATTAAGAGGAGAAAAATCCAGTTAATGGCAGAAATTTAGGGAATTTTTGTTTTTTAATCATTCTCCTGCAATCAAGGAGCTGTGTGGGGACTGGGTCCAGACCATCTCCACACACGCACTAGGGAAAATGCAAACATTTCATTATGAAACATCCAAGCACTCACAACAGCAGAGCGTTGTGAGACTGTGATTTGTAGTAAGGACTGTATGTTTGGTTGGCCTCCCCTTCCTGGTGCAGAGTTCCTAAAACCCTTGGGATTTCCTAAGTGATGAGAGGGAACAGGGACAATGTGTTATGTTAATGAAGTGGCTTTTAGAAAGCAGATGGTCACCAAGGATGGCACTGGTTGCCAGGGGAACCAGCCATGTGATCAGAGGGTTGGAGCTTCCAGGCCCCACCACCCAACCTCCAGGGAGGGGAGAGGGGCCGGAGGTTGAATCAATCACCATGGCCAGTGGTTTAATCAATCACACCTGTGTGGAAGCCTCTAGAAAGCCCAAAAGGATGGGGTTCAGAGAGTTTCTGGGTTGGTGAACCAAGTGCTTCCATGGGCCACCATGCCAGGCTTGGGCCCTCTCCCTGTGTTGGGCCCTCTGGCTATTGATTTGCATCCTTTAACACCTTTGCAGTAAATGGAAATCTAACGGTAAATGGGCACCCTGAGTCCTGTGAGCTGCTCTAGCCAATTAGTCAAACCCGAGGAGGGAGTCGTGGGCTCCGTAGTCTGGGGCTTGCATAGTGGTGGAGCTGGACCCGGGCAGTCGGGGGCCTTTTCTGACAGGCCTCCTTCACTTGGGGAGAGGCCTTGGGCTCCCCCATCTCTCTGTGGCTCGACAGCCAGATCTCCTGTGCTGAGCAGCGTTCACTGTACGTACAGCCTACATCCCAGCCGGTCGCATCCTGAGGGCACCTTGGCTGCTCTCGGTGGTTATGAGCAAAGCTGCTGGAACGTTCATGTGCAGGCGCCTGTGTGGACACAGGTTTTCGGCTCCTCTGGGTAAACAGCAGCACTGAGATTGTCCCTCAAACATCCATCCACCTCCTCTTGGTGACCCACCAGCCTGGGGCACTTTGGCTGGGGGCCTCAGGTCTGGTATCATCATTGGTGCCTCCCCCACTCAGCTACTGTTCAGCGGGCTCCTGACACCACCGGGCCCAGTGGGACCTGCGGAGCCCTCCAATGGGCAGAGCCTTCAGGTACAGGCACTCTCAACATTGCCCGTCCCCCTCCTGAGAGGCTGACTCCACCAGGAGCTTCGAGAGGGCTCCAGCATCACAGCCTGCATCCTCCTGCTGGGTCCCCAAGTGGTGCGGGTGGAGGGCTGAGCTCCCTCCCAGGCCCACCTCTGGACGGGTTCCATTCAGTCCCAAGAGGACTTGGCATCCAGGCCCCTTGACGGATGGAGGAGGAGCCAGATCCCAGCCCAAGCCTCCTGGGCGGGAGGAGCTCTGGCCTTTCCTTCTGGCAGAAAAGGCAGGTAGTGGGGCTGGAGTGGGGAGGGGCAGCCTGGATCCTGAATTGGGGTGGGGGAGGAAGGGCCCCCAGGGGCCCTGAGAGCCGCCCACACTGTCTCTGGTGGGTAGACTGGAGGTGTCATAGGCCCTGCAGAGCTGATTCCACTGAGTCTTGCCCCTCCATGTGTCCCAAGTGAGGATGATTGGTGGCTGCAGACTGTGGCCCTCCGTGCTGTCCAGGTGCCGCTGGGCTTGGGTGAACCCCTCCCAACGAATGGCGCTGCCCTTTCCTGACCCCCACCCCGGAGGTGGACCCCTGCCTGTCCCCTCTTCCCGGGTTCCTCATCCCCCAGAGGGGTCTGAGTGGGCATATGGCTCAGCGCTGCCCATCTAGCAGAGGTGTCCCTGGGTCCCCAGCACAGGAGGGCTTCCAGCTTCCAGTGGCAGGCTGACCAGGCTGAGCTGGGCCACCCTTCACTCTCACAGCTCCAGTTTCCCCCTGTATTTGTTCCCAGCAGCTGCTGCATGGAGTCCCAAACCTGGCAGTTTCAAACAACCAGGGGGAGCTGTTCCTGCCCCTCCAGCATCAGGGAGCTCCAGACATGTCCGTGGTTGGTCCCTGTGGTGCTAAGGCCTTCCCCCACATCTGCGCCTCAAGTCCTCTCAGTAGCTTAATCCCACCCCAAAGACCCTTTCTCCAAATGAGGTCACATTCATAGATCCTGGGGTTAGGACTTGAAATCTTTTTTAGGGCCGCCATTCAGCCCGGCTCATACCCTGTCCCCCTGCGGTTCTGGGGCTCCTGGGGGTCAGGGACTTTCTCCCTCTTTGAGTTTGGCAGCCCTTCAGGAATGTTTCTTTTTAGGAATGTTTGATATGTGAACGACACAGACTGTCCTTGTCAACCCTTGGCTGGCCCTCTCCTTGAGGCAGGGCACTTTTAGGAAGTGCCCCTTCTTTGTAGCACAGCCCTGCAGTCACATCTCAACCTCAGATGGCTTGGAGGGATTCCGACAGTGTCAGCCAAAACACAAGGCAGGAAGCTCTGAGCACGTCTCAGATGTGGCCCAAACCTGGACCCCTCTCCGGGTGCTGCCCCAGAGGCCTGACTCCTCTGCTTCTGTGGGCTGCGGAGCTCTGGACACAGCCAATGGCAGGAGAGCTGTGGCTTCCGACGCTGTCCGTGGTTCTGACCCCTGGCAGGTGGCTGCTATGGGGATAGCCTTGCTGTCCAGTCATCTTGGACCCTGAGCAGAGCAGGGGGCTGGGCCTGGGCCATATAGTCCCCTCAGGCTATGAGCACTTGTTAGAGTGTCACTGAGCTGGGCAAGACCCCAGCCGCCCCCCTCCCACACGATGTGGACATCTGGGCCAGGGCAGGCTGGCAGGAGAGAGGTGGAGGCCCGCTGTCCTGACTGGAAGGGCCAGGACCACACGGACAATTCTATTCTCCTTCCCTTGAAGAAAGCCCTTTCTTCTGCTAATCAGGACTGACTGTTATTCTTGTTTTCAAATTTCCTGCTAGGGTGAAACTGACCCTCACGCACCTAGGAAGGCAGAGCAGCTTGGAAACCGGTTTAGGAATCTCTGTCTCCCTGGCAACCAAGCCGAGCAAGCGTGGGGAGAGCAGGAGCCTTCGCCTCTGAAGAGCGGGCCCAGAGCTGCGTCCCCAGGGGCTGGTCCCCGACTCCTCTGCCGTTACTCTTGGGACATCTGACACCTGCCGTTCCCCGTGTCTTGCCCAAGCCTGACTCTGCCCCCCTGTGTTATCTCTTGCTGTGTAACAAACTACCTCAAGATTTAAGGACTTGAGACACACTGCTTCTGCTCTCCCAGTGTCTGCGGGCCAGGAATCCAGGCGTGGTTTCACTGGGGCCTCCGGCTCACGGTCACTCAGGACCCCGCGGTCAAGCTCTCAGCCAGGGCTGCAGTCTCATCTGAGGGCTGGGCTGGGTGGCAGACCCATTCCAAAGTCCTCGCGTGGTTGCTGGGAGGCCTCAGTCCATTGTCATGGAGCCCCTCCCAACACGGCAGCCGGCCTCCCCCAGCATGAGTGATTGAGAGAGAGAGACCGCATCAGAAGCCAGCATCTTTTTAGAACCTAACCTTCACTGGGGAAAGCCAGCAGCCCATGCTCAAGGGGAGGGGGTACCTGAGGAGGGGAAAAGCAGGGGGTCCAGGTCACTGTCCCCACACCACCCGTCTCAGGCGCTGGGGCTTGGCTGCCTTGATTTTGGACAGAGATTTTGCAGGGGTTCCCACTCCCAGAGAGGATCGGCAGAACCCCTTCAGGGACCACCCCACAGCTATGCCATACCTGGGCAATGAATCTGGAATCCAATGACCAACAGGGCCTGTGGCTGGGCACCCAGGGACATCTACACCCTCAATGCACCCCATGGAGAAGGTGGTGTGAGGTGTGAAATGGATGTGTCTGCTCTGGCTTGGACAGCTGAGCCTGGACACTGCCTGGCCCTACAACTGTTAAGATAAAGCTCAGACCCTTCCTGCACATGGCTTGGGTCCTCAGCGCCACAGTCTTCCCTTTCCCTCCCTTCCCTTCCCCTCCCCTCCCCTCCCCTCCCCTCCCTGCCACTCCATCACTTGGCTCCCCCCACAAACACTCCTGCTCTCCTGTTCCAGGACTTGGAACTTCTGACACCTCGTCCCCCAGGCCTCAGCCGCCAGGCTCCTTCTGAGAGGCCTTGTCCCTGAGCTCAGGCTCCCCTCTCAGTGCTCACCATGTGGCCACCTCTCTGCTTCCCTGCTACCTTTCCTCACCGGAACATGAGTTCCACGGGGCAGGGACCCAACTCAGTCCACTGCTGTCACCTGTACTGGCTGCTCCTGGCACAGAGCAAGTCATGGGCCACCACCAACCAATGACAGTGCAGGTGACCCCTCCTGCATGTCTGGACCGGATGTCCGTGAGCACTTCACCTCTGTGGCATCTCGTGTGAACCACACACCTTCACAAGGTTCCTAACATTGTCCCCAGTCTACAGACAAAGGGACTGAGGCTCTGGAGGTCACCGCATGCTCAGAGCCACACACCCTGAATGTCCCCAGACTGTCTGCTCCCAGGGCCCAGCCCTCACCCCCGTGCTGTTCTGCCTCTGCCTCCTGGGACTGCCCTCAGTGAGCGTGCGAGGAAGCCTGTGAGTGCATGTCAGCATGTGGGTGTGGCACTGCCAATGCATTAGTGTGAGTGCATGTGAACACGAATGTGCGCATGAATGCACGTGTGTGTGGAGTGTGTGCATGTGCAGGTGGCTGGGGATGAGGAGGCCCGAGAGCATCCACCTCCTGGCACAGGACCTGGCTGGCTTCCCCGCACACCCTGGCGGGACTGGGATGTGCTCGCCGTGGGGGGCTGGGGCTGGACATCAGGCTCTTGGCAGCTGGAGCTTCTTGCAGCTGCTGGTCCCGTGAGCTTCGTGCTCAGTGTGGGGGATCCTTTGGAGTAAAGTCCAGGTGACTTCAGGAAACCCTGCATGCAGAGACTTGGTCTTGGGCAAAGGCAGCTGTGGGTCGTGGAGGCCCGGTGCTGAGGTGGAGATCACGTAGCTGCTGTGCGCCGCCACGGAGACGCGTCATCCGCAGCGACAATGGGGTGGTCTGCGGGAAGGGTTCCAAGAGACCCAGCATTGGGGGAGGACATGAGATCCCACCTTTGGGCCAGCTGGGGGAGGTCCCCAGAACTGTTTATTGCAAAGGAAAGTGCAGGGTGGGAGGATTTGGGTGTGCCCTGGGGATGGTGCGATGGATGTTTGAGGGGTAGGCAGGGTGTGAGCAAAGGCTGGGAGGAAGGAGAGTGCAGGGGCTTCTGGGTCTGGAGACCATCCTTTGATTGTGGGGGTGGGGAGGAGGTGGCAGCAGGGATGGTGCTGGTGGCAGAAATGCCCACAGGATGCCAGCCTGGAAGGAGCTGGCTGCCATGGGGAGAGGGAGGATCCCCGCAGTGGGATAACATCCAGTGCATGGCATACACCCAGAACAGGGTGGCGGTGGTCTAGGCAGAGCGCTGGTGTGGAGGGGAGATGCTGAGGAGGAAATGACAGCAACGTGGTGGGGGCGAGGGTGACTGGAAGCCAGAGAAAGAACAGAGAGCTTTGCTGGAGGCCTGTGGGCACAGTCTGGGCAGAGGCAGCTCTGAGATCTGGCAGCAGCTGCGTGTAGCCTGGCGAAGGGCGCAGCTGGGCAGTAACAGTGGGCCAGGGGAGGGAAGAGGCTCCTGTGAGAATCACTGCTGTGACTCAGGCCAAGGTGGGCTGGGCCAGTCTGAGTGGATGACAGACAGACAGCTCCCAGCTCAGGGTCACCAGGGCTGGGCACAGTACACGCCAGGAGGTTCTCGTCAGCCTGCAATGCCCATTGCCTGTCCCAGGACCTGGTTTGCACCTTAGCAGGAAGGCTGAGGCCTCACCTCCCAGGCTGGGCCTGGAGAACCCCCTCCCTCTCCACTTTCTCCCCAGGAGCACGCCTGTTGTCTTTGTGCTGACTGCACCTACTTTTACAACCCCAGTCCCATCCTCCTCTGAGCCCCACATATACCTGAGATCCCACGCAGGCACCTGACTCAGGAAAATGCTTTAGTACTGCTCAAGTTGGCTGCTTTTACTGTCCTGTACCAGACCCACTGCTTCTGAGCCAGGGCCTGTCGAACCCTGTGAACATATCCACCTTCTCCATTTCTACTGCCATCCCTGGTCTGAGCCACCTCCTCACTGGACTCCCTGCTCCATTCTAGAAGCTTCCAATCCATTCTCTACTCAGGGGTCACAGAGACCTTCTGAAATGTAAGTCAACAAAGTCCATCCTTCACCTCAGCACCTTCCTTTCACTTCTCTGAAGACACTGCTGACCCCTAACCTCAAAGCCATTCCCAAGCTTTCTTTTCTCTGTCCATCATCCCTTGGTGATGAGGGGAAGGTCAAGAGAATCAATGGAAAGGCACAGAGCCTTAGCCTCAATGGCTGGGCCCCCCCAGCACTCACCTCAGCTGTGAGTCACTTCCTGCACCAGTCAGGGTACTCCAGAGAAGCAAAGCCAATGGGATGTGAAGACAGATTTCCTTTGAGAAATTGGCTCATGTAATTATAGAGACTGGCAAGTTCAAAATCTTGCAGGGTGGCCCAAGAGAGTCAGGAACAACTGATGTTTCAGTTCAAGTTCAAAGGCTGACTGCTGCAGAATTCTCTCTTGCTTGGGGAAGGTCAGTCTTTTATTCTATTCAGCTCTTCAGCTGATTGGTTGGATGAGGCCCACCCACATTGTGGAGAGTAATGTGCTTCACTCAAAGTCCACTGACGTAAATGGTAATCTCACCCAAAGACATTCTCACAGAACCATACATAATAATGTTTGATCAAATAACTGGGCATCGTGGTTAGAATTAACCACCACACTCTTGTATGGGTTTTTTGTTACCTGCAGCCTGAAGATTTCCCAAATAGTACACTAAAATGCTTAGGACACAGTGTCTGTTCTGTAATAGGATTTCAAAGCCACATGAGGTCTGATACTTGCCCTCTTTTCTTACCTCACCACCCTCCAGTGTCCCCTGGATCATGGTAGGCCAGGCACACAGACTTTCTTTCCATTTCCAGCCTCCATTCTGGTTGAACTTCCTGTGGGAAATGCTCCTCCCTGGCCCTTCTGCTGGTCACCCTGGAAACTTTCCTGTGCATCTTCTTTAACATCTAAACACTCATCATGGTCAAAGTCGCCTCTTAAACAGCATGAGAGTCCCAGGTCCCTCCAGCGTGGTCACCCATCCCTTATGTTTCACCACTTTTCAAACCCCGCACATCAGACATCCTTACTGTCCTCGCCGACAGCGGTAACTCACATTTCCCTCCCAGAAGCCAGTTTCTGCTCACTCGTAATTCCTTCTTGTGTTCTAGCCTTTCCTTCTGGAATAATTTTTTCTTTCTGAAGTGCATTTTTTTTAGAAGCTCCTTTAATAAAAGACTGTGATAAACTTTCTCAACTTCTTTCAAGTTTTGTTTATCTGAAAAAATTTGTCTGAACTTTTAATATCTGAAAAATCTGTTTTGTATGTATTTTTGGAAAAAAGTGTGAAGAGTTTGTAGTTGACAGTTATTTTCCTTCCAGCCCATAATACATATATGTATTATTTCACTGTCCTTGGCTGTTGCTGTTGAAATTCTGCAGTTTGTCTGCCTTTTGGAGTCGATCTACCTTTCTTTCTGGCTGTTTTAAAGATCTACCTCTTCTTTTATCTTTGGTGGTCTGAAATTTCATTATGTTCTATCTAGGTGTGAATTTTCTTTTCATTTATTCTGTTTTGTATACATTGTACTTCTTTGTAAATATTTATCTTTCACGAGATCAGGAATGTCATCAGGTGTAATCACTTCAAATATTAACTCTCTTTCCCCTGGGACTTCAGCCAGACTTATACCAGCTCTCAGCATACTGTCTCTTGTGTGTTTTACTTCTCTTTTCTATTTCCATCTCATTATCCCTCTTGCTACATTCTTGGTAATTTGCTTAGATCTATATTCCAGTTCACAAATTCCCTCTTCAACTGTGTCTAATTTGCTGCCTAACACAATTTCCTTTTTTTTTTTAACAACAGCTATACTGAAATATAATTCACATGCTGTAAAATTTGCTCTGGAAGTATACCCTTCGTTGGTTTTTAGTTTATTCACAGTTGTGTAACTATCATCTCTATCTGTTTTTAGACTATTTCCAACACTTGAAAACCCCTTGACCATTAGCAGAAACGACACACTCCTTCCTTCTCCCAGCCCAGGCTACCACTCATCTACCTTCTATCTCTTTGAGTTCCCCTATTCTGGACATTTCATATAAAGCAAGCCAAGCAATGTATGTTTTTAAATGAGCTGTATTTTCACTTAGCATAAATCTTTCAAGGTGTCTGTGGACCTTTTTCATTTCAGTGTCGTGTTTTTCATCTCTAGGCATTCTGTTATTCAGCTAAGCACAGCCAGTCCTGAGCACTGGCTCCATCCTCTAATATGCCGTAAACCTACAAAACAGATTAGTTTTATATCTATATCTGATGCACTGGATTTAGAAAGTTTGTGGGGATTTAAATCTGTTACTTGTCATTGTTTCTGCTACATTTTACTTATGAGGCTTATTTCTTTTGGATGTTTGCTGATTTTTGACTCTGGACTGATACTTGAATTCTGTTGGGTCTGTGGGAGCCCCGGTCGTTGGGATTGGGGCTGTCTGTCTATGTCTTCCTTGGCCTTCACACTTCCAGAGCAGCAGTGGAGTGGGGAGATGTACAGGGTTCCAGCACTGGCTGTGTCAGCTGCCACTCTGTGACCTCAGGCAGGGAGCTGGGCCTCTCTGTGCTGTGATTTCGTCGATACAAGATAGGAATGATAATGATACACCTGCACAGGAGGGTGCTTGTCCGGCTGTCAGGAGGTCATTCAAGTCAGGCGACTAGATGGGAAGGCTCCCTCAGTGCCATGATTGGCACATTTTGAAGCGACACATTAGTGATGATGGTTCATCTGATGTGAGGGTCAGAAACCCTCTCCTTCTGCTGTCCAGGGCCCAGGGCAGCCCTAGGCCACCAGTGGGTACTCCACAAGGATTTGTTGGACAAAGGCAGGACGAAAAGAAATGCCCTGCGTGGCAGCTGCTCACTCAGGGCCCAGCAGAGCCGGATTCCGGGCACAGGGGACGGCAGGTGCAAGAGCGCAGCGCCCGGAGGCTTTGTTCCGGGGAGGCGAGGGACAAAGCCGAGAAGCCGGTGAAGCACGCGGCGCGGTCCCTGAATGTCCTGACCAGGATTTGGGGCTCGTCCTCCTGGGGAGGGTGTGGTTGGAGACAGCGGCCCAGGGGCTTCGGCCGCTGGTGGGGGTCATCACGGTTGCTGAGGGCAGCAGAGCGGCCTCCAAACCAGCCCAAAGGGGATGGTGCCGGGGAGGGGCCGCAGGGCAGGGGGTCTGACGGGCACCTGCGCGTTACCTCCCTCTCCCTGCGTCTTTGTGCGTTTCGCTGCCTTTCGCGATAAACGTCCTTCCGAGAAATTCCGAGGGGATCTCAGCCAAGCAGAGGGGGAAGGGATCCTGGCCGCGCCTGGGTAGGGGGAGGCGGCGGCGGGGAAGGGCGCGCGGGGCAGCGGTGGCAGGAGCGGGACCGGAGAGGGCGGGCGCGCGGGCCGGCGGGGCGCAGGCGGGAGAGGGCGCGGGGAGGCCCGGGACGAAGACCTGCGGCGGGCGGCGAGCCCCAGGCGCCCCACCCGCGCGCCTCTGCCGCCCCCGCCCCGCGCGGCCCCCGCCCCGGCTCCGCTCCGCCCCTCGCGCGGGGTCCGCGTCTGCGGCTGCGTTCCCCGAAAGACGAGGCTGCGCCCGGGTTCCGGTCCGCAGGGAGACCGAAGGGCACCGCTGCCCGCGCCGCCCGGAGCTCCGGAGTGCAGACGCCAGGGATGTGAGTGCGCCCCCGACCCAGGCCCGCGCTCCACGCCCCGACCCGCGGTGAGCCGCCGGGCGCGCGGGGAAGGCGAGGAGCGGGGGAGGCGCGGGGTTCCCGGCCCCGCAGCCCAGGGGTGGAGTGGGGCCGAGCCGCGCGCCCCTCCTCCATCGGCAGGTGCCGTCCGCGCGCACCCTGTCTTGCCCGTTCCTCTCCGCACGCGCCCACAGCTCCCCAAGGAGAAGACGCATCTCGGGTCCCCTATCCTAGGTTCCGGGCGCGGGGTGGGCATTTGGGCTGTCACCCTGCCTGAGAGGGCAGACCTGTCCTCCCTGGAGGGGACACTGTGATGTGGACGCTCTGGGGGATGGGCTGGGGGTGGGGCCCTGCGACCCCCGCCCCCCTGCAGACCCAGCCTCGGTCGGGGAGGAGGTTGCGTTTGTAGGCCAGAAAAGGGGAGGGTCCTGGGGGTCGCCGGGCCGGGGGCCGGGCTCCTGACTAGTCTTCCCCCTGCCAGGCCTGCGCCCCAAAGGACCCCCGCCCACAGTCCCCGCGCCTTCCCGAGGCCAGCCTGGAGCATGTTGCCCGCAGCCATGAAGGGCCTCTGCCTGCTGCTGCTGGCCGCTCTGCTGTACTCTGCGCCTGGTGAGTCTGGGGGTGGCCCACGGGGATGAGCCAGGTCGCCAGGAGAGCCCGAGGCTCTGGGGAGAGAGCAGGGCTGTGGGGCTGCCATCTTCTTGAGATGTGCAACACACCCACACCCCCTCGGGCCCCTGCGGCCCCTTGCCCAGTCACCCTTGCAGGGCTAGGGCTGCCCCAGCTCCAGCCCTGTGGGTCGCTCCTGGCTCCGGAGGACACCGACAGCTTTTCCCCTTCCTGGCCTTGCCCCAGCGCTTTGTCCTGCATGGATGCCTCTAGCTCAGTGCAAGGGTCCTTGTGCTCCATGGCTTCTCAAAGCCCCACCTGGCCTCCCATCACGTCCTATTTGGTCCTTCCTAGCTTGGAACCCACCGAGCTCTGGGGGGACTCATATGAGGAGTAGGAGCATGCAGGAGGGCACCCCAGGTGTGAGATTCCAGTGGCTGGGTGTGTGCCTGCACCTCCATGTGGGGCCAGGGAGGGGGCATAGGACTTTCACAGTCCCAGTGGTGGGACCGTCCCCCTAAACTGCCCAGAAGACACACAGGTCCTCCAAGGGCCTGTTCACCGGGTGCAAGTCTGGCCTGGTCACTCCTAGCCAGCAGGTACCTGGCCTCTGACAGCTGTGGGGCTGTCACAAGGGGGCGGATGAGGGGGCTGGCTGGCGCCCAGCTCCTGTGGTCATCCTTCTCCGTGCGCCCTGCCAGTTCATGGCCTGTGGTGCCAGGACTGCACGCTGACCACCAACTCCAGCCACTGCACCCCAAGGCGGTGCCAGCCATCGGACACGGTGTGTGCTAGCGTCCGGATCACCGACCCCAGCAGCAGTAAGTCAGGACCTGGGCCTGCATGTAGAGAGATGGGGGTGCTGTCTGAGACCCTCTGGCCTGGGACAAGAGCATGGGTCTGCGGGCAGGACACTGCCCTGCTATGGACAGAGAGCAGGTGCCTGCCTCACTCTGGCCCCTCTGTGGCGCTGTCCATAGAGCTGGGAACAGTGTGGGTGGGTGGAAAACTTTGGCTCTGCTGTTCTGGAGTCCCAGGCTGGGTCCTGGGCCAGAGGCATGGGGCCCAGGTGGGGCCTGCAGCCCAGGTTCCCCTTTTCTTCCCCAGGCAGGAAGGATCATTCTGTGAACAAGATGTGTGCCTCATCCTGCGACTTCGTCAAGCGACACTTTTTCTCAGACTATCTGATGGGCTTCATTAACTCTGGGATCTTAAAAGTGGACGTGGACTGCTGTGAGAAGGATTTGTGTAACAGGGTGTTGGGACCGGGAGGCAGCCCCTGGGTCCTGGCTGGGGGGCTCCTGCTCAGCCTGGGGCCTGCCCTCCTCTGGGCTGGGCCCTGAGGTCCCCTCTCCTGGGCAGGGCCTGGTGTTGCCCCCTCCACAGCTGGGCCTGGCTCGGTGGTCTGTGGCCCTCACTCCTTCCCGAGACATGGGTCTTCCCTGTCTCTCCACCAGCTCCGAGTCCCAGCCAGCAGAACATCTCCAGAAAACCAGGCTTTAGGCAGAAGGCCTAGGGGTGCGGGTGGGGGGCTGGGACCCCCAGATCTCTGAGGGGTAGCTGGGCTGAGCCAGGCCAAGCCCAGCAGCCTGGCTGTGAGGACATTGTCTACAAGAAATAAAGTCACTTCTGAGTTCAGAGACCTGATCTGAGCCTGTGGGCAGGGGTAGGGGTGTCCCAGCAGAGTGGGAAGTGAGGCGCTGAGGAAGCACACGGAGGAGGGGGTGGGGTGCTGGTACTCTCAGGGGCTGTGGGGTGTGTGGGTTTTGTGGGGGACCTTGGAACTGGTGAGGTCTGGGAGCAACTGGGGGGTTAAGAGTTGAGGTGCACAAGATCAAGGGGTGAGCTGAGAGCGAAGCCTTCTGCCCCTGTTCACATGCTCAGACTCATGCCAGTGCACAGCTGTGCAGTGGTGTGCACACATCCACACCTGCAGAGTGGTGCACCCACATCCACCTGGTGCCCTTGCATTTGCACACATGGACTGGCCCATCTCTAGCATACCAGCTCGTGGAGGTGTGTCCACCCACACGCCCACGTCTGCCTGCACGCTGCTCTTGGGCTCTACTCTCTGGGTCCAGCTCGAGTGGGGGTGCCCCTGTGTGTGCACCCTCTCTTGCTCCACCCTCACTTGTTCTCTTATGGCCACGGGGTGATTGGGCTCAAGCCAGCTCCCCTGAGAGCTATCGGGGGGCTGCTTTAGGCTCATCGGGAGCCCTCTTAGCCAGACTGCCCCCACCCTGAGTTGGGTGCCACTGTGTACAGGGTCCTGAAGGCCTGCGCTGCCCAAGGCTGAGGAAGCCCACCTGTGAGGTGGCACCGACCGATGTGTCTGGGGGAGGAGGCAGGGAGGACCTGTGCAGCTAGGTCTTAGGGTGCTATTCCTCGTGGCCCCCTGCCCCTGCTGTCAGTGGTTTCTATCCCACAGCGCTGAGTCCAGCCCAGCCTCCCACACCCACCAGCTGTGTGGCTTGTCCTGTGGCCCAGGCCATGGGCACGTGTGGGTCCCGACTCCTTAGGAAAAACAACGGCTGCATGGAGAGCCAGCCTTGGCATCCTCCAGGGGCTCCCCTGCATCCCCTGTGTGAGCCATGGAAAGGACGTGGGGGCTCAGGGTGAGAGACCCAGAGGGGAGAGGGGGTTGCTGGGGACAGGTGGCAGCTTCCTGCTGGTGGGAGTGCCTGGGACTTGTCCCAGGAGGGTCTCCACTCGGTCACGTTTCCTCTGCTGCTCTGATGTACCCATCTGGCCCCCGCTCAGACCTCAGTGAAGTGTCCAGTGCTTTGGGGAGCATAGGGGCCTGGGCGCTGGTGGGGGGTGACCTGGAGAACAGCTGCTCCTTCAGGGCAAGTGTGAAGAGGAGCTTGAGGATTCGGAGGAGACTGGAGGCCTCTGCCAGTGAAGACCTGGAGCCATGGAAGCCTGGAGGTGCCAGGAGGCGTGGAGGTGCCACAAGGCATGGGGTTCAAACCAACTCTACGCCAAGCTTTGTGTGCTGAATTCATTATTTGAAGAAAGCATTAGTTCACAGCAAGGAGGGAAATTCTCCGTGCTCTTTTAAGAAGTGATGTGAGGTGGGACGTGGACAGGCCTCAGGGGCAGGCAGCACAGTGCCAGTGCCAGGCTCTAGCCTGGAAGGCGGCTCCTGCTCCGAAGCTGTGGGCCTGTCTGTCCCCACCTTAAAGGTGCTGGAGGGCAGTCCCCACCTTAACAAATTATCACTGGAGGTGGAACCCCACAGTCCATGTGGAGTGATTGGTCCAGCCGGGCACATAGACATGCTGTTGAGCCATTGCCCCAGCTTTTCCTGAGGAATTCACCAAGGACACCTTCCAGGTCAGCATGTCTAGACAGCCTGTTTACATGTCTGCTAAGTACGCCCCCGAATGGGCGCCCTGTGGTTTGGTGGCCACACCTTATCTGGGGGCAGGGGTCTGCTCTCAGCTTTTCTTGTCCGCGACACTGCTGTGACCATCCTCGTCCTCATGTCCTTACGGGATCAGTGATCACTTCTGTCAGATCGATCTGCGAAGTGGGCGGCCAAGCCAGAGGTCTGCTTTAAAATGAACTAGGTCCCCAGGAAGGCTGGCTCAGCCACATGTGCCGGGAGGTGCGCCCCACCCTCCCTGGCAGTGCACATCACCCAGCGATCGGAACTTCTGCCAGTCTGACAGACAAAGAGGACAACAGACTTTCATTCTGATTTCCATGTTAAAAATATTAGTAAAACACGACCTCAGGTGTTCACCAGCCGGGTATGTCTTCCGTAACTGCCGGTCCGCATCCTTGGCCCTTCCCTTCACCCCCGTGACGCCTGACCTCCCCGTGTGTGAGACTCATACCTGGACTGCGTGAGGGACCCAGGCCCCCCCAGGTGGGTGTCTTGCAGGCATTTCCTTCATCTCTTGGTGTCTTCATTCTATGCACATGTGTGTTGTTGAGTTCCACATGGGTGAATCTGTCCGGTTGTTCTTCTATGGTTTCTGGATTTCAGATCTTGGAAGAACCACCTGCTTATTATGAAAATAGCCTATTTTCCTGTAATCTTGGCACAGGTTTGGCTACCACGTTGACAATCCAGTTCACCTGGAGCTTGTCTTGTGTCCGATGTGGCAGGAGGCAGGACCTTCTTCCGCACAGGTGGCCGACGTTGCTGGATGCCACTTAGCAGATAACCCATCTCCCCCGTGGCCTCGATAGCAGAGGTACCCCCGCAGCACCTGCGTGTTTCCGGCCTGCCACCCTCCACTGCCGCTGTGCTCTCTGGCTTCCGGTCAGTCCATGGCGAGCTCCAAAGCTGGCAAGGCAAGTGCCCTCCTGGTACCTCCTTTCACAGGAGTCCTGCTACGCCTCACAGTTCACTCTTCCAGGTGAATTTCAGGATCCATTTGTCCAGTTCTAGAGTGACGCACTCAGTTTTGATTGATGTTTCCTCATTTGGGTGCAGTTTGAGGAGCATGAGGCCCCCCTGTCTTGCCCTGCAGGATCCCCGCCTGTCTCATGCAGCAGATGGCCTGGGTGTGGCAGCAGATGCATAAACAGATTTATCCACCTGCCCCGGCCACACACAGGCCTGGGAGAAGATGCGCCATCTGTGCTGACCATGTCATCAGGTCTCTGCTACCCTGGCCGAGTGGGTCCAGAGGGAGTGGTTGTTACAGGAAGATTCAAGCTGTGCTTGTGGCTCACCTGAGTTTGGGGGGTGCTTGAGGATGGTAGGGCAGAGCCCCCCAGGGCGGGACAGTCAGGGGGTTCATAAAGGACTGCTGCGAGGGCTGGGAGGCTGCGCTGCCGACAGGACCCTATTAGCCTCTTTGGTGGTGTTGCCAAGATGTACCTCCCTGGAATAACCAAAGTTGTGGAGCAACACCCTAGGGGCTGGGAGGCTGCAGAGGTGGTTTCCGAACTCCAGAAAAGCAGGGCCCACAATGTGCCCAGGCAACCACAATAGCCCTGCTCCTTGGCGGGGAAAGCTGCACATTCCAACACTTACATTCCAAATTCTGATGTTAGCAGGACAGTTTAGATTCTGGTGTGCACCTGGGTAATCTACAAGGGAAGAAAATTTTGACTCTGCCTTCCCAATATATTTATTGCTTATTTAATTTTTGTTCGTATTGCATTAGCAGGGACCTGAAAAGCTTAGTTGAATAATGACGTGACCCGAACTGCGTCTGTGGTAACGGAAGGTCTTTGCTGTTGCACTTGGAATCAGTGTTTGCTTTTGGATTTGAAAATAAGTCTTTATTCTTCTGATTTCAATTAGATTTTTTAACGATTAGGAATGTCCGATGACTGTAAAAGAAACACCCTTTGCACACCCACTGATAGAGCCACATGTCCTATTTAATTAGTCAGTGCAGTGGGCTCTGCTGTGGGCTTCCTAGCCAGGAGCCAGCCTGGCTTCTGTGACCCAGTGAGCCCCAAGGGAGCTCCATGGTTTAAGTCACTGCCAGTGTGTGGTTAGGATGCTTGCTTCAGATCTGTGATCGGGACTGGCTCATGGTCTTTCTTTGGATAGCATGTCTTTAATGGAGGTGAACTCAGGATTTTGGCAGCCTGGAGGACCAGACAGGCAGATTCCCACCTCTCCTGTTCTGGAGAGCTCTGGCTCCTGGGCGCTGGGGAGTTCCCTTCTCCAGCCTCCAGCGGGACCTCTGGTGCTGCCCTCTGCCCTTCCCCAACCTCCTGCAGCGGGTCTGGGTTCTCTTGGGGGGCCTGGGGCCTGCCCTGTTGGAGTGCTGCCTCCCTCGTCCTCATTTGCACTGACCCAGCCCCATTAGAGGGATCATTACGCCCACTTGACATCTAAGAAGCAGACTTGGAAGAGGTAAGGTGCTGTTGCACCGAAATCCTCATGGATATGCAGGAAATGCCTGGATTCGAGTGTCTTCTACCACCTACTTGCTGTGTGATCACAGCCAAGTTCTGCATCTCCTCTGAGCCCCATTTTTGTATCTGTGAGGTAGGGACACACCCAGCTCATAGGGGTTTCACATGGAGGAGGGGCTAAGCCTAGAACCTGGGCCTCTGGCCCCTTCTGTTCCAGTTGGCAGAATGCTGGTCCATGCAGGGTGGATGGAAAGGGGTAGGACGGATGGGGGTGTGGGCAGATGAACACCTTCACCCTTCAGTTCCCTCCCGGGGACAGGTGGCTTGCCCCAGCCTTCTCGTTTTCTGTCTAAGCCCCTCCCAGACTCTAGAGCTCTTTGGAGGCCCTCTGTGCACCCTTCCTGAGGCTCCACGCCCTCCTCCTGGCCTGTGCCACAGGGTCCTGAGGACGTTTCTACCTCATCTGGCCCTGCCCGGATCTTGTCTCTCCCTGCCCTCCAGCCCCCGCCTGGCTGGCTCCTGTCTCCTCTTCCCTCCTGGGGTCCCGGGATGGCTGGCATGTGGCCCTGCACAGGGAGAGAGTTCTACCATTGGTAAGGAGAGCCGAGCTGGACAGAATCTGCCAGGTGCCCGGCTGCTTCATGTCCACAGTCTCCTGGCACCTCCCAACCTCACCAGGTACAGAGAGTCTGTGAGATCCTCACAGCAGGTGAGAGACCTAAAGGTCCTTAAGTTTGGCAGAGCAGGTGGGGTGGGGGGAGGTGGCTTCTCCCCTGAGGCAGGTAAGGAAGCCCAGCGAGGTGTAGGAAGTCACTCTCCGCTAACTGCAAGCCCCCAGCCTTGAGAACTGGGATTGTAGGTCTCAGCATCAGTTCTTAAACAAACTGCAGTGTGCGGCAGAATCCTGGCAGGTGAGGGCTTGGCGCCCAGGCCCTGCACCAGAAAAGCAGGTCCAAGTAGAGGGGCCCGCAGGACACAGCCTGGCTGAAGGCTTAGGTGCCTGTTTAGTTGTTTGAACTCCTCTCAGAAGCTAAGAGCTGGGCTCTAGGTCCTGGGGATAGGGCAGGGGCAAGACAGGATTGGCGGGGAGGCCCTGGTCCTGCCCCTGAGAGGGTGACGGGAGGGGCCAGATATCCTTCCCTGAGAGTGAGCCAGGCGCTGCCTCCCCATCCCTGAGGGGCTGCTGGGTTGGGGAGCAGGGCAGGCTGAGAGGCCGTGCTGGGCACTAGGTGGGGCCCCTGCTTCTTGTGACGTGTTTTCTGAGCTGTGGTGCGTTCTCTTCATGGGGGGATGGTGCTGCCTGTGCATTGGTCTGCTCAGTCCTGGGCCTCCATTCAGGGGGTCCCCCTGCGGGTGGACAGAAGTGCAGATGTGCCATCCTGCCCCTGCACCCTCTGCACAGGAGGCGATCACTGTCTGTGGGGATCTCGTAGCCTCTCTGGGCAGCTGGCTGGCTGGCTGGCTGGGTGTGGCTGAGGCTGTGGGGTACTCTCCTGTCCCAGCGCCGTGCCACCTAGCAAGTGTGTCGGGGGAGCAAATCTCAGAGCTGGCCTTGCTGGGCCGGAGGTCTGCGCCATTATATCCCTGAGGCCTAGCTGCCACCAGCTGCAGGCGGCACACCCTGCCCCCTGCTGTTCTGTCCTGCAGGGACTGAGACCTGAGGCCTCTCTGTTGTGTTCCATCTCTTAGGGCTGTTCACCTGCCCATGTGCTCTGTGAGTGGCTGATGCATTTGCCCCTTCTGGCTGATGTCGAAATCCCCCAGACCCACAAAGAGGAGTGAGGAGAGGGAGGTGAGGGTGGGCTGAGGGTTGGATGCCACCACCTCCATTCACGATGGGGGCATGCAGGCCACAGCCCTCCCCATTCGGGCACAGGCCTGGCTGCTCTGTGGGAGGCCACATACCACTGGCTCTGACTTTTGGGGGCGCCTTCCCTGTGGGCCTTTCTGCCACAGGGTGGCAGGGTGGGCAGCCCTGTTAGGGTGGAGGGTGGGCGCCACTTAACAAGGTTCCAGCCTGACAAACCTGAACTCAGGGAACCAGCTGACCTGGAGGCCTTTGGGCAGCAGCCTAGGGCAGGGAAGAGCCGACTGTGCCCTGCAGCCACGGGTTCTCAGAAGGGCCATCAGTTGCCGCATGGAGGAGGGGGAGCGGGCTGCAGGGCGTGTGACAGGACTGACGGTTCGCGTCTAGAGCAGGGGGATGCAGAGGAGCTGGGAGGGGACGACTGGGCAGTGCGGCCAAAGGGACCGTGCTTGGTGGCAGCGGGCGGAGAGGGTGGGGGCTGTTGAAAAAAGCCGCAGGCACCCAGGATGTCCATGCCTGGCCTGGGGGACCACCAGAGGTCATGGGGGTGAAAGCACAGGCCGACAAGCCCTCAGCATAGGGACAAGAGAGTCTGTGGGCGGGTGGCATTATGTCACCTGCCCGATGGCCTCAGCCAGTGGCTCTCCTCGTGGAGGTTCCAGGATTTCCAGGCTACAGCCAAGCTGTCCCCACCCCCGGGCCCATGTGCCTCTGATTCCAAGTTGGCTCTTTCCTGTGGCACTGGTTGGGCTGCCAGGAGCCGACAGAGGGAAAAGGCGAGTGGGGCTTCGGGAGAGGCACTGGAGTGTCAGCAGGGGGCTCGGTGATGGCGTGGGAGGGTTTGGAGGCAGCCGGGAGGCCATTGCCGGGTCGGGCGGCTCAGTGTGGCTTGGTGTGCGTGCTGCCTTGGCCCAGGGAATGCTCAGAGGCTCTGTCTGGCTTCTGTGTGGGGCCTGGCTGGCACCCCCCTCCCCCCACAGGCTGGCCACTTGTTGGGAGGCTGCTTTGTGGGGCAGAGGCCCTGGCTGCTTCCTGGACAGAGGCCGGGGGTACTCAGGCCCCTCAGGCCAGCACCCTGGCAGGCAGCCAGCAGTTTTGCTGAATGAAGAAAGAATGAGTGGTAAACACAGAATGTGGGATGAGGAGAGGCAGCTGGAGGGGTTGTGAGGGCAGGGGTGAGTGAGGGGAGCGCCCGGGAAGGGGCCCAGTGAGCCCAGGTGGCCAGTGAGCCTCCCCTGGGCTGGCATTTCCTATGGCCTCCTTCTCTCCAGCTGCCCGCTTGCTAGGGCTCCCTGCTCTGAAGGGGAAATCTGTCCCTGTCCAACCCCTCCAGAGCACTGGGCCCTTGTCCCTTAACTTGGGGACCTGGGCAACGCATGACTCCAGGTGGGCAATAAGATAGACAGACTCCAAGATGGACAGAAAGACAAGCATTCACCTGCCCGAGGCAACCTGGTTTGGGTCTTGATGACCCAGGGGGAGGCTTCTGGGAGAGGCTGTTCTGTCCGAGGACATTGTGTGGCTGCGCGGGACACTTGAAGGTTAGCTAATCAGAAAGTGACTGTCCCTGTGTCCATGCAGCAATCACCACTGTTGCCACACTGTCAAATCCCCCGTTTTCTTACAGAGCCTCCTGTACAAGCCAAGAGCTGCGTTTCTCCTTCAATAGGGTCCTTGGGAACCTGCGAAATGTGTGCGGGCGTGTCACAGAGCATGTACTCAGGACTAGGGTGTCCGCCCTGTTACCAGGGGAAGGGCAGCCATGGACCCAGACTTGTGCCCCTTGGATTAGCAAATGCTCAGAAGTCTGTCGATGCCTCGTGATGAAGGTGACGTGTGTTGCCAGGGTCTTTTGTTCTTTGCAGGTTGGAGACACTCTTGTACAGTCACCTGGAAAACAGTGTAGTGTGGTCTCAGGAGGCAGATCGCTTCTGTTCCCCATAACCAGGCATCTCTTTCCAGTGTACCAGTCAGGAAACGTCTCACATGTGCACACCAGGAGATGTGTGAGAATGCATGTGGTTGCATTGTTCACAGGAGCAAAAATCTTGAAGCAGCCAGAACGACCACCAAGGGAAGAATGGGTTGTGAGGTGCGGTGTAGTCAGGCCTCGGATGTACAGCATGGCAGTGAGCACTGCAGCCCCGGAAAATAATGCCACAGAACGGAGAATGCTAGCGGTGTGAGTGGAGTGGTAAGTCCCAATGGCTACATATATAAACTACTTCATACTGCCATTTTATATATGTGTGGTAGACAAACATAGCTTTTCAGACAATAAACCTCTATACCATCTACCTACCCACCTATCGTATCTACCTATCTGACATCATCGTCTGTCATTTATATCTGTAGCATGTATCGCCATCTACATCCATCCGTCCATCCATCGACCATCTATCAATCTGTCCATCATCTACCTGGAGAAATGAGAACAGCCAGTTCAGGGCTCCAGCATCCTATGTTGCCCCCCTGGGATGGGGAGGTAGGGGCACATAGGGGATTGAAGAGGGTCCCACAAGGTGCAGTAAGTTATTGTCAAGGTGTTTGCCTTTCTGTTGGCGGCTGAGTTCACGGAGGGCTGTTACACAATCAAGAGGAAAGAAAGAAACGAGGGTCCTGTAGGAACCCATGATGAGCGGTGTCACAGACCAGAGACTGAGTATGATCCCATTTTATGCACCTGAGGGTAGTTATGTGTCAGAAATACCCTCACCTGAAACAAAACAGCAGAGCCCCCAAAACTGGTGTCTGTGCAGTGCACCTCATGCTTTGAACACACAAGCCTGGGAACAGCAGCTGGAAGGTTCCTCCCGTGGGGGACCTCGCTGAAGGTCCCCTTCACTCGGGGGAGCTGTCATCTGGGGAGCAGGCTACCGCGCGCCCGCGTGCGCGCTCCAGGGGCGGGAGGCACAGCCCCATCTCAGCCAATGGCGAGGCTGACCTTCCTCAAGGGGCGTGACCTCGGTGGGTGCGTGCATCTCTGCAAGAGGAGATTTTGACCTCTAGGAGAAAGGAAGTCTCCCCTGGGGGAGGACCAGGACCTGAGGGGCCCGGGGGCGGCGGAGGTGCGGGCGCCAAGGGCCATGGAGAAGCCTGGTGGGACGCACTTGTGTGCTGGCTCTGGAGCTGGACGCTGTCTGGGGACCGCCGGTGTCTCCCGCGCAGACAGAGCAGCCCCCTCTCCCCGCACAGGCTTGGGGACCGCACACCGCTCCTTCCCAGTGCTCCTTTCTGGGACACAGGCCAAGTATCCTGCTGTCCCGTCCAATGGCTCTGCCCTCCGGTGGGGTCCCGTTAAGAAGGCAAACTGGCTCTACTCGTTAGTAGCAATGATTCTTTTTTTAGGTGTCAAGCTCCTCTATCCGTGACGACCCCCAGCCTGGGGCTGCCCCTCATTCCCTTCCTTCTCACTCCTTGCATTTGGCTGCTGCCTAGGCTAGAGGTACCCTCCTCCTAAATGTCTCCCCCAAGTCCTGGCCCTTTATTCCCACTGCTACTGCCCTAGCCCAGGACTCCATCAACTATTTTTTTTTTTAAAGACAAACAATTTATCTAAACTAAAAAAAGCCCCTAAAACAGTTCACCCATTTCTCTCACCGCCACCTCTGGCAACACCTAATCTGTTCTCTGTATCTATGAGCTTGGCTTTTTTTTTTTTTATTAAAGTATCATTGATGTACAATTTTATGAAGGTTTCACATGAACAACATTCTGGTTACTACATTCACCCATATTATCAAGTCCCCTCCACACCCCATTGCAGTTACTGTCTGAAAGAAGAGAGGGGATGTGAACCCCACAGGCCAAGCAGGTTTATTGCTGAACCTGAGAGGGAACAAAGGGAAGAGGGTCTCTAACAGGTCAACAGGCTTTTTATGGCCAGGGTTTTTGGCGGGCTCTTTGAGGGGAGGGGTCAGGGGAAAGGTGGGCCTGTGGCTTGCTGACGTGTCCTCTGGAGGATGCTTGTAGCCTAGGTAAGATGACACCTAGGTCTCTCTGAGATGGTGGGTGGGCTTTTTCAAAAGACAGTACTCCTGTCCAGATTCTATCACTGTCCATCAGCATCATAAAATGCCACAGAGTCACTACTTGTCTTCTCTGTGCTGTACTGCCTTCCCCGTGACACCCCCCACATTATATGTGATAATTGTAATGCCCCTTATTCCCCTTCGCCCTCTCTCTCTCTCCCCACCGACCCTCCCCCATCCCTCCCCTTGGTAACTGCTAGTCCCTTCTTGGAGTCTGTGGTTCTGCTGCTATTTTGTTCCTTCAGTTTTGCTTTGTTCTTATACTCCACAAATAAGTGAAATCATTTGTTACTTGTCTTTCTCCTCCTGGCTTATCTCACTGAGCGTAATGCCCTCTAGCTCCATCCATCTTGTTGCAAATGGTAGGATCTGTTTTCTTCTTATGGCTGAATAATATTCCATTGTGTATATGTACCACGTCTTCTTTATCCATTCATCTACTGATGGGCACTTAGGCTGCTTCCATGTCTTGGCTATTGTAAATAGTGCAGCGATAAACATAGGGGTGCATATGTCTTTTTGAATCAGGGATCTTGTTTTCTTCAGATAAATTCCTAGGAGTAGAATTACTGGATTAAATGGTATTTCTAGTTTTAATTTTTTGAAGAACCTCTTACAGCTGAGTTATATTCTGTTGTGTATTATTAATACCACATCTTCTTTATCTGCTCATCTGTCAGACACTCAGGTTGTTTTCATGTCTCTGTTGTAAATAATGTTGCTCTGAGCATGCAGTGCAGAGATCTCTGTAAGATCCTGCTCTCATTTCCTTTGGATATATTGCAGAAGTGAAATTTCTGGATCACATGGTAATTCTATTTCTAATGTTTTGAGGACCCTCCATACTGTTTTCCAAAGTGGCTGCACCGGTTTACATCCCCACCAGCAGTGTAGGAGGGTTCCCTTTCTCCACGTCCTCTCCCACACTTATCATTTCTTGTCTTTTTGACTTTTTGACGACAGCCCTTCTAACAGGTGTGAGGTTGTACCACCCTGTGGTTTGATTACCATTTCCCTGATGACTAGCATGGTGGGTACCTTTTCATATACCTGTTGGCTATTTGCATATCTTTGGGAAATTTCATTTTCTCCCATTTTAAATTGGATTTTTTTTTTTTTTTTTTGCTTTTGAGTTGTATGAGTTCTTTATATATTTTGGAGATGAGTCCCTTATCAGGTGTGTGGTTTGCACGTATTTATGTTGGATTGGCTGATGGAAACATGGCCATCGGTTTGCAGGAACCTAACTCTGCCCTTCCCCGGGAGCCATGTTTGGGGTAGCTGATTCAGTGTTCACCGAGATGTCCAAAGAACAACAAGAATCAAGTGTATCTGCAGCCAAGAACAGTCCTTCCAAACATCTGCTTTTAGTGGTTGGGTCTTGAGACCTTGGCGGAGGGCTTGGAATTAGTTTTCGGGGCCTCCACTGCCTGCTGCTTGGCTGGGGCACCGGGCATCTAAATGCTGTTTTGTCCTCTGTTCCAAGGGGCGCATCATTAGAGCTCCCAGTTTCTATAGCAATTGTCCAAAGACGGTCAGTTCCGCCGGGAAATGGGATATTCAGTAGGGGAGAGTCCCAGCTGCCTTCACTGACAGGCAGTGTGCTCACATCTTCCGTTCTGGCCTGGGATCCAGGGGACATGGCTGACTCCTCGAGGGCCTGGCAGAGGGCAGAGGACTGGGTCCCCAGGAACGAGGAGCGGGTGGTGCCAGGGCTCTGGCCAGGCCTGTCCTCCAGCTCCATCACACCTTGTCCTCAGCTTCAATGATTATTCAGGATTTTGTGTGTCACTGGAAGCACTTAATTGTGTGATTTTCAAAGACTAAAGGTGCTTCTGTTCCTGTCTGGTCAGTTTTCAAAGGTACTGTTTCAACCTAAGGTTTCAGATCAGCCTCTCGAAATACTTTTTCATCCTGGGGTCATGGTTGGCATCAGCCTGGCGGTTTTTTTTTTCATTTAAATCTATCATCAATTTATAAACCCTTTGCTACATCATACAGCTACAGCAGAGAGATTAAAATAATGTTTGCTACCCAACACTTAGAATGACAGCACCGTGTCCCCATCCTTTGCAACAGAACAGCCTTTGCTTGTAGTGTGTGTGCCTGCAGCAGGGGTGCCGACACGTGGCCGTGGCTAGGCAGTCCTTCATCCTTCTGGTGTGCAGTACAGATGCACGCAGACTCAGGCTTCCAGGTGCCTGTGCAGCACTGGACCTTGGCAGCTGCCTGCCCCCTGTCGGGACATGTCCGGCCCAGCCAGTTGAATGACGGCAGGGTCAAGTTTCCTTTTATATTCGGATCTCAGGTCATGAGTGGCCACACTAAGCAGTGATGTCCTTCAGACTCACCATACTGTCCAGTAAAGGCCCCTGCCCCCACCCCTGCCTGTGTCTGACCTTAGAGGCTCTGGATGCCGTAGGGTTCAGAAAGCCCAGTAGCTCCTCCTGGGTGAGAAGGGAGGCAAACCTCCTGGTGTTGATGGGTCATTTTCCAATTAGCACGTCGATTAATGGCTTCTGTCGGCCTCCCAAGCTGATGTCCAGCCGAGGTCGGGCTCCTGGGAGAGGCTGCCCTCTGGCGTCCCTATTTGGGACAGCAAGTCATTTTCCAGGAGTATTATTTCTGCCAGACTCAGGAGCCCCCAACCAAATCCTAAATCCCTACAGGGCCCGTCCTGTCAGGCCAGCGCACAGTTTCTGCCATTGAATATGGGTACAGTTTGTTCAGTTTGGGATGATGGCAGACTTCCAAGAATGTGTGTGTCCATGAGAGTAAACCCAAGTGGTGTGCGCTCCCCGGACTTCAGGGCCGCCTGGCTGTGTCCGAGGCTCCTGGAGCTCCGGGCGCACCTGCAGGAGGTGGGTGTTGACACTGTCAGGCCACCAAGCCACATTCCGTGTGCCATCCACATGCGTGCCTCGTATACTCAGAGGGGCAGACCAAGCTCTGACATTTCCAGGGGGCAGCAGCGGCCCCAGCAGAGTCATGCCACGGGGAGCCAGGGGTGTGCCATGCAGCATGCCCCCCACAGGCTTCAGGGGCCTTGTTTCCCACGGGTCACGTGAAAAGTGGCGGTTGCTCCGTGCCTGCTCCAATGGCCCAGGGCTGTGAGCTGAGCTCACGCATCTGTAGGTCCTCCTGGGAGGCTTGCCCAGCATCGGCCTTGAGCTGGCACCACATCTGGAGAGGCAGCCACGGCCTTACGTCCTGCTCTGAGGGCTCTTGTGGAAACTGTGGGCTGCACTCCCCCAGGGACCATGGCCCCTGGGTGTCCCTCCTGTCTGCATAGCTCCCGCAGCCATTCACTCCTGGAGGAAGAGTATGATCCCTCCTCCAGGTCAGCCCTGACACCCGCCCTGGGAGCAGGCGCCTCACAGCCCTGCCGACAGCCAGGCCCACCAACGTCATAGCATTGCAGGTCGAGGATCGTGACCCTTCTGCCTGGGGATGGGATTCACCGCAATCCCAGTTTGGTGACACCAGGTCACATGATGGCCCAGGTCCTTCAGCAGCCTGAAAGTGTGCTGCCCACTTTCATGGTGTGGCATTGGGTGTGGGACCACCAGCTCAGGGGAAATGAGACATCTGACACGTGGTGAGGGTGCAAGGTGTGTCACTGTCCCTGCATCACAGTCTTCCCAGCACTCCCTGCTGCCACCTCCCACCCCACCAGAGGACAAGTGGCTGAAATGACTCAGCCAGCTGCTCTCAGTTTTCACACCTTTTTTGAATAACTGGTTTTGCATTTGCCTGCTGGGTCTTTCCATGATACCACCTGCTCCCAGGGTGGGGAGGACATGGCTCACCCACCCTCCCGGGCGTCTGGGCCACTTCACGCACTGGGGGCAGGAAGATGTACACCCACATCAAAAGACACCTGTTCAACAGGAGGGTGATAGGGACTCTGCTCTGTGGGCTGCTTCTGTCACAGACAAGTGGGGCTCAGGACAGAGTGGTGACTCACGCCCCTTAGTTCCTGGGCCTCTGCTGGGGGCCCCGAACCCGCTTGCTCACGTGGTGGCTGTTCTGCCCAAAGCCATCTCAAGCACATTCTTCCCTGCCGGCGGTGGGCACAGCTTCTCACATAGGCACTGGGGCAGCCGTGGGCTCACTCTGGGGGCCCGATGGGGCTTCAGTCCCTGCTGAGCTGGCAGTGGGGTATTTTGGGGGGCCTTGCATGGCACACTTAGCTTTTCCTTGAACCTCCTGTGGAGACTTCCATTACCAAGGGCCCTGGCTTCTTCTTTTTGTCCAGCCATTGGGGGCCCATCTGCCTCCAGAGCTGTTGGCTGCAGTCCGAGGGTTGTAAATAGCCAAACGGGCTCTGAGAGCACAAACCTCACTGCTTTCTGACCACTAAACCTCCAGATCTCTGTGCTGCCCTTGGGGAGATTCATCTTCACTGCCTCCCATCTCTCACCGCCCTTCATGGTGTGCTGAAGCTATTTACACACAGCGAAATGGCCTTGATAGGCAAACTGCCTTGGCTGGGAGGGAATTGAAGGATCTGGCTGCACCATGCGAGGCAGGCTTCTCAGGCCTCCTGCCATTGGAGCCTGGTCCCTGGGCTGGCTGTGGGGTGTTGGAGGAAACACACCCTGTGGAGGTCGGGGGGGCAATAGGACTGCCCTGTCTGTGGTCAGAGGTCTCTTTTCGTGGCCGTGAAGATGCAGCCAGCATTTCTGGTGTGAGTTACTGGATGCCCTCCATGGTGAGTGTGTGGTGTGCAGAATTCTAATCTTCCGAAATGCCTCGCCTGGCTCCTCAGCTGGGTGCTGTGGTAGAGGGACAGTGGGTGCAGTGTGCACCCCGCGCTGGTGGGGCTGAGAGGCATGGCTGTGGGTGAGCCCTGCAGGAGAGGACCCCAAAGCAGGAGGGGTCTCAGGGAAAGGGATGGGGTGGCCTCTGGGGGCAGCCATCCTGCTGGCTGCCAACATGGACCAGGGACCTCAGCCCTACCAGGAAGAGGTATGCCACCAGTCTGAAGACCCGGGGGTCCTAGGGGAGCCCAGCCTGGCCAGCAGCTTGATTTCCATGTGAACAGTGCAGAGATCAGGCCGAATCATGCAGGCCTTTTGCCGTGCAGGCTGGGAGGCAGCTGAGGCTGCCACCTCGGTGGCCGACGGCAGTGCAGTTGTTACCGTTCCTCTTTGATGCCCGGGTTTGTGTCTTGAAGGCAGTGAAGAATGAGGCCAACAGGCCAGAGCACGGAGCAACCGACAGTTTTATTAATGTAAAGGAAGGAAGATAAGCTCGAAGGAAAATAGGCTCCCGCTAACCAGGAGGGCCTCCAAAGAAGGATGCTGTTGGGGCTGCAGTGTCTAGGGTTTATAAGCCGTTTGAAAGGAGGAAGTCTACCTGCTTGGCTGGGCCTTGTTGCTAGGGCTGGGGTGAGATTTAAGGTTTCTTGGCTCTCTCTCTGCTTGTTCCAGGATGTTGTTTCTTTGTTGACTGTGTGCTTTAGTTCCCCTTCGTTGACTATGACCAGGGTTTTCATTGACCATTACTGGGGCTGCCCTATCCTGCCTACCCATTCCACTACCTCCTGTCTCACAGTGACGGTACTGTATGGGGTGGTCTCCACCCTCCTTCTTGCAAGGTTCCTCAGTGGGGTCTGGGAACAGCATGTCCGGCTGCCTTTTAGTACCAACCGTGGTGTTGGTTTCTGCCAGAGGCTCCTGCCTCCCAGGCCCTTGGTGCAGACCCTCTACTATGGCCTGGGCAGCTGTGCCCTGTGCTTGAGGTGCTGTCTGGGCCATATGCCCTGTGAGCCCTCACACTTTCCTGCTTAGGACCCCTTTCAGATTTTTCCGTGGTGACTTTGTACCAGAAGCCCTAGGATTCCTGGATGAAGAGGGTGATTTTCCCAGAAACCAACAGCTCCACGAGTCTCCTGCTTAGTGGCAAGGCTGGTAGCAATGGGGACAGAAACCACACAGGCCTGTGCATGGGGAACGTCTGGCGTAAAGAAGTTACAGCAAGTGGGTGGGTGGGCCCCTGTACCCGCAGGCAGAGGGTGGCCCTGCAGTGGGCAGGGGGCCTTAGCCAGCTGCTGCCACTTTCAGGTGGGGAGCAGCAGGTCTGAGCGGGCAGGTGGGTAGGGACTAAAAGCCTGCATTCAGGGTGACGCTGGGGGAGCGCAGGGCCACCTCCTCAGGCTTCCTTTGCTCACTCACCGTCCCCACTGGATTCAAATTCTTCCTGAGCTGGTGCCATGCTGGCTGGCGCCTCAGTGCTGGTGCTGTGGAACAACCCCAGAGGAGGGCCCCACAGGTCACTGAGATGTCCTGCCAGCTCTGCCTGTCACCCTGCTCGCCATGAGGCAGCCAGGCCTTTGCCGGGTGACTTCCCACTGCTTTGTGAGGGGGCGGTTACTCCCGGGAAAACCCCCTCACCCACAAAGCAAGTCCTTAAACCTTCCGGAAGCTTTGCTCCCAGATGTGCAGCTGTTTGGGGATTGGTAGCCATCTCACCCTAGCCAGTGATCACGTCTAGTCAGCACCTCCAGAGTCTGTGATATGCCCACCCCTCCCATTGCTGATAAGACTTTGTGCTGAATAACAAGTCACCAGACTTCTGCTCTTTGACAGAATACCTCTGGGATTCCATGGTTGCCGGCTTGGCCTTCACCCACCAGCAGAGGTTTCTGAGGGATCGATGTTCTTAATTGAGTTACTTTTCAAGTGAGTGTAACATCTGTTTAATTGGTCACAGGAGAATGAAGACTTTCCGTCGACTGGAAAAATTGGTCTGACTTCATTCTCATCCCAGCTGCTTCTAAGGGCCTAGTCTTCCCGGGACTAGCCAGCAGCTGCGGGGAGTAGAGCTCCTGTCCACTTCGCCAGCCCCGAGGGGCCCAGGCCCAGCTCCTTCACGGCCCACCGTTGAGGCCACAGGACCCTCCCTGCTCTTTGTCAAGGCTGGGCAGACAGGCACCGGGCATCCCGCCCTCGGGACTGACCTTCCCCTGTTTCTTGCCCCAAAAAGACTTTGTCATTTCATGGAAACCATTCCTACTCATGGCACCAGTCCGAGAAGCACAAGGAGTCAGGGTGTTCAATTCATCTGTGTGACCCCAGGGATGCACTGAGGAGCAGGGGCACTGCCCGTGCAGACCCCCACTTTGCACACTTCCCTCCCTCCTCCACACTTGCCATGTGCCATGGTCCAGGCTCATGAGATGCCCCCACCATGCACGAGGCCAGCATGCGCACTAAGCAGTGTTTCCCTTGTGTAACGTTTTCCCCTGTGATGCCAGGGATTACCTGGGGAATATGGTCCTTCTCCAGGGGCCATGCCCTGCAAATCCAGGCTTACATATTACAGGCCTAAGCAGGCCAAGATAAGGACTCGTCTTTATCTGTCCACTGAGAAATACCAGGAGCTCTAGTGAGCAGGTGTACAAGGCAAGGTGCCTACCTGGTGGCATCCTTTTCTTATTTTTCTCTTTCTCCGAGAGTTGGGGTGGGGAGAAGGATTGCGATCAGCCGCTAACCCTTTCTTTCCCCTGTACGTATTAGTGTGGTGCTAAGGTTATGCCCTGGTGTGTGTGTGCGCTCACATGTTGTATTTCTTGAGTGGGGTCATAGTGGAATGGCACTGGCTTGAAGGACTGAACACGCCACCGCTGCACTGCTGCAAACCGACGTCCCACAGGTAAACACTTGGGGGCGCTGTGGAGCTCCTTTCCCCTGCGTGGCGGAGGGCATCATGATGTGGAGGTGCCTGTGGTGGTGAAGTGGTGAGGGGGCCCCTGGTGCCCGTCGCTCTCCCTGTAGGGACATTGGTTGGAATTTTGCCATTTAGGGATTGTTCTACTCTTTTAATGGGTGTGAAAAGTGCACCTGGCCCACCTCGCCTACCGCCCCCCAAAACCTTGGCACCTTTGGCTTCTTTTCCCTCTCCTTTTCCTCCCGATTGGCATCTCAGATTCCTTGTGGTTCTGTACTCTGTGGCTATAAAATGGGATCAGTGCCCTGGCCCCCCGTGTCCGGATCCCACAGAGAGCAGAGCCTGCACAGTTCGCCCGTTCTGCCTGACGGCACCGACTCTGCGCACTGATTCTGCTGTGTGGGCTGAGGGGTCCACGCAGGCTCCCGTTAGCTGTCTGGGGACACAGCACAAGATAAAGTTAAGCGCAGACGGATCTCAGGGTTGGTGCAATGCCCAAGCGGACGCAGTGGGACATCTCATGTTCCTGAGCCACGTGCCATACCCTGAACACTTAGCCAGATCCCACGGGTATGGTGCCATCAGATGGCTCCCCTTGACTCCTGAAGATACGGGTAGCATTTCAACTTCCCATTTAGCAACAGGACAGGACTGGTGTCTCCCCGGGGCTGCATCTCCTCCCCCTTTCCTGCCCCCATCTACCCTGCAAAATTAATGTATCTCACATCTTGAGTAGTACATTCCACCCCAGATCCCCTCAGTGCCTGCTTCATCACCTTGGCCACACCCTCCAAGCCCCACCCACTAAAGCTGAGTGTTAATGCAGACAGGTAAGTAAAAATTCATTTGCACAAGTAAATTAAAAGCTTCTTGTGATATATTTATGGATTCCAAATGTAAATGTAAAATTGGAAATGTAAAACTGTCTCTAATAATAAAGTACACATCAAAATTTGGGGGATGCATGAAGTGATTTTTATCCTTAACTATTTATACTACAAAATGGAAGTGTCCAGCTTTGAAAATGGACAACAGATTAGAGCCAAAAAGAGATAATAAAATAAAAGTAGGAATGGATGGAAAGGGGAATGGATTGGTCAAGTTGGCCAAAACAGATTGTTTTGAGACCAGCAGAAGAAATCCCCAAGCTCATGGAACAAAGAAATACAGAGGTAAGGCACACAAATAACAGGATTAAAGGGGGACACAGCCGCAAGCTGTTTGAAAAGTTAGATGAAGGGGAAAATGCAGAGGAAAGCGTAACTTGGGAAACGGACTCACAGTCTGATAAGCATGAACTGTCCTGTAACTGCACCGTAGCTGGAGGCAGAAATCTCGGGGGAGCATTAGGCCCGGATGATTTTGCAGGTGGGCTTGACAGCCCTTCAGACCCCCTCAACCTTCTGCACCTTCCAGGGAATGGGAGGAGAGGAGACCCCACAGCTCAGGCAAGAGGCCAGTGCAGTAGGAAGACCTGACATCGTGACAAGAAACATAACGGGCCTGTTCGCTCCAACATGTACCAACAAGACCACAAGTGGAAGTTTAGCAAATAAATCCAAACAGATGTGTAAAAAGATAGTGCAAGATGACCCGGGCAGCGTTAACCCAGGAGTGCAAAGGCTTGAAATGAGGAGTTCTGTAAGTGAAAAGCACCTGGGAAGCAGATTAAATGAGAAAAGTCACCTGGTCATGCCCGTGAGAAAGCCGTGGAGGACAATTTAAGAGGAATTAATGAAAACCTCTTGTAGAGGACGGGAAGAGCAGTGCCGAGGCTTGGTAAAGGCTGTCGGTAAAGACCCACAGCAACTGTAAACAGGGCGGCATTAGCAGCTTTCCTGCCCCCCAGCTAAGCAAACCTGGGTCTGTCTGCCCGCCACCCCACCCGGAAAGGTGAAGCACTGTCATCAGAGGCATTTACTGGCAGGTGCCAGCAAGGAGTGGCTAGTGCCTGAGGCCCAGAACTCCCCTTGGCTCACAGACAGGGTTTTAGAGGCAACACTGTGGGAAGGGCTGCCAGGTGCGTAATCAGCCCATGCCCACCTCTGACGGGCAGCAGTGAGGTGACAGGACTGTCACAGGGGCCCCACCCAGCCTGGGGCCTACGTGCTTGTGGTCCGGAGGGAACCCATGGCGGGAGGGGTGTCTACGTTCCTAAAAAACATCTCAAGGATGTTGAGTGGAGAGTTATCTGCCACCTGGAGGGGAACTGAGCCCGCATCTGTGTGGTTTGTAGCCTCCCATCTTCTGTAATCTAAGCCCCACACCCTGGGTCATGACCGGGGACTCTAGGCTGCTTGGTTCCCCAGGAGTCTGAGCGGCTTCTCGCAAGGGGCTCCCCGTGCCATTGCAACACCCCCGACTCTCGGATACTCTTCAACCTTGAGGGGAACAGAGACGACCACCCCTCTGGCTGCTTCCTGCTGAAAGGCGCGAAGTTGGTTTTCAGGATTAGAGGAACGTTTATATATATATATTTTTTCCCTGAAAAATCCCTGAGTCCCTGGTTTAGGCCCTGGAATCTGCAGTTGCCCTCTCATGGCTGTGCTTCCTGCACCAGCCGCCTTACTATCAAAGACAACTAACCAGAGCTGGAAGCTAATATCTGTGCTGCTGAGACACACTGTTTTCTCTAAAATTACCCTCACTTTTATCAAAGATAACCATTTGCTTGCAAGTCAAGTCCAACAAATTTGGCCTGATTATTTTCAGAAGAGCAGTAAGAATAGTGATACACTGTCAAATGTGCTTTGCTGGAACTTTTCATAAGGATCTCAGATTGAATTTACAAAGCCCTCTCGAGGCCAAGGAAACCAAGCCAAGACTTTGTCAACAGATTTGCTGGCCATACCTGTAGGTTTGGGGGAATTCCTCTCTTCTTGAGGTCCCCAAAATATCCTGAGGTTCCTGCACTTGCCAGGAAGTAACCTTCCTTACTCACCTGGTGAGGCTGCTGGGAGCGCTGGAAACAAGGTGCCAGGCTGATTTTACAAGGGCTTCATTGGCTCCATAAAGTCAACCTCATTCCTCAAGGCTTTCAGATCACACCTGGGTCTGTGCACATCTGTCTCAAATATGCTCCAGTCAAAGCCTTGGTGATATGACCAATGTTTCCAATTGTCCTGTTATAAGGAGAACAAAGTCTTATTAAAGTTACACAAATAACCATATTGCTGTAAAAATAAAAATACTCAGTGAGAGCTTCTGAATTCTGGAGGGATCAGGTAGGGAGAAAAGGATAAATGTTTCATACTCTGTTTATAAAGATTGCTGTAAGACACAGATGGCTTAAAAGAAAAAGTTTTCTTAAATATGAAAAAGCAAACATTAGAAAAACAGATAGAGATATCCAGTGAAAATATTCTTCAAGGAGGAAAATGAAATAAATGCCTTTCTTTTTTACATAATAAAACTATGAGAATTCATTGCCAACACACCTACACTACAGGACATGAAATGCTTAAACTAGGAGCCTCTCAGCAGAATGCTAGTCTTTCTCCTTCTTTCATATAATTACAGAAGGATAGTAATTTTGTTCAAACTATCACCCTTCCCTCCATCCCTAACATTTTGAGAAGTGGTATGTTCCTCATTTGTTCTAGGTACTTATAAAACATTTAAGATGCTCTTTTTAACTTTTACACGTAACAAGATTATGTTTTTTGTTAACTGATTTCTAATTTAGTTGTGTCTAAGTCAGAGAATATGGTTCTGAGATATGAGATAAAGAAGATTTGAGAAATGATAAAATCTGGACACTTTGAACAAATTGAACAAAATCGAAGTACTGGAAGGACTTGTTCAAGTTTCAGTTGAACACCTGATACCAGGGGCATAGGCGCTGAGTGACTTTCTGGAAGGATGGCCTGAGGGAGCCCTTGGGCCCTCTGTTGTCTGGACCATGAGCTTAATGCAGTGAGCGGCCGCCCTTTTTCTTCTCAGCCCTTGCCCACCCTCAGCTCAGGGGTTTCTGAGTCTCTCCTTCCACCATCTGTGGGCTCCCACAAATCTGTCCCCCATGCCCTCCACAGCGTCAAACCCAGTGTCCTGCTTCTTGGGTCTGTTATGTGCATCGGAACGGATGGCTGAGCCCGAGGCTGGTGCAGGTGGACCCACAGGTGGGGAGACCAGGCCCTGCCCTGCAGCTGTGGCTCGGCTCCCCCTACCTCCTCCTGGGGCCTCACAGGCTGCTGAGCCCCAGGAAGCCTGCCCAAGAGCAGGGCTGATTCTGTCTCCCATCAGGGCCCAGCTCCCATCTGAGCGGGGCTAGAAGGGTATCAGGGAGGAGGCCCTGGGGTGCAGACCGAGGTGGAGACAAAGGACCTGGAGCCAGGAGAACACGTGTGACTGAGAGCAGAGGGTGTGTCTGGGCGTAGGGCTGAGGGGCAGGAGGGCAGCAGGAGTCGGGGTGCATGTGGTAGGGGCTTGTTGGGGGCTCTGGGTGAAGCTTTTTCTCTGGCTGCCTGTGGATAAAGTGAGAGTTCCTGTGGCCAGGATCTCACCTGGCCCTGGTTGACTAGCTCACTGCACACCTGTGGGCAATACATGGCTGTTCACTCTATAAAAAGAGCTCTGCCCAGTGCTCTGGGTGACACGGTGGCAGGGCTGCAAGGCTGCAGGAGAGCAGAGCAGAGGCTGGAGGGGTGGCAGTGCTGAGGACAGAGGCCCAGAGGACGGCTGTGCAGGCAGCGGGGCCCAGAGGCAGAGACTGGCTTGCTACATGCAGACTCGCTCTGAGTGAACGGGATTCTAGTGACTGACCTGCCACCTGGAAATAAAGTTGGGTATAACCCTTTCACCCCAAGAACATTTTACTGTCATTTTCTTTGGTCACATTGAATCCGTAGCAAACTTGCCTGGGGCTGAAACCCATTGGCAAGACACTGCCCGTGCCATGAGGGAGACCTTCTGACTGCATGGTGGGCCCTGATGTGTGAAGGCAGAGGTGAGGCTGGGGGCGCGGGGTGGGTGGTGGAAGGCCCCGTGGTCTCTTCAGTGTGGGGAAGGCTGTGCTGAGGGCTGGCCACTGGTGTGTTCCCCTAAGCACAGCCTGGGCCCATGTACAGCACAGACTTTGTAGCTGACCCCGCAAGGGGTTGGGGGTGGGCGGGCTGTGATGTCAGTCTGCAGGTGTGAATGCCAGGCCGAGGACCAGGTGTGCCTGTGTGCTCAGGGCGGGGTATCATCTGGGAGCTGTGGGCCTGTGGTCCCTGGGTGTTCCCCGGTGCTGACAGGCCCCTGAGTGTGGACTGGGCCGCAACTCTGCCTCTGTCCCTTTCTCAGACAGCAACCTGCAACGCGGCCGTGACCGTCAGGCCAACAGCAGCTGCGTGGCCTCACTGGCACCGTCCAAGACATCTAGTGTTTCTCACAGGAGGCTGTCCCCCACATGGGTGAGCCCCTGCCTGGGCAGGGCCGGGGAGCATGGGGGTCACGCCTGAGCTCAGCTGCCTCCTCCCCGGGCTCCTGCCAGCTGGGAGCAGGGCTGGGCACCTCCTCGCTGTGGCCCCTCCTTCGGTGGCCCTTTGAAGCTCACAGGACTGTTCCCAGGACCGATTCCCAGATGCAGAGGGAGTGTCCTGTGAGCTTACAGCTAGTCTATGGCTAGGTGGCCTGGGGAGGGCTGCCCTGGGGAGGGCTTCAGGCAGGAGGGCTGGAAGCGCCACGGAGGCCTCCCCGCCTCCACTGGGTCAAACAGAAGGTCCAGTCAAGGGAGGGCCTGGATGGCGAAGGGGTGTGGTCGTGCCTGCCCCATGCCTGTGTGCCTCCCCTATCAGGAGGCCGGCAAGGCCAGCTTCTCCCATCACCGGCGCTGCTGATCAATCACTTGGTTAAGGCGGTAGCGGCAAGATTTCTCCAGTCTGAAATCATCATTTGCTCCATTGTATTTAATAAGTGTCTTGTGAGAGACACTTTGAAACTCTACAAATATCCTATTTCTCATCATTCTTTTGCCTACATATTTAGCATCTATTGATGATTCGTGCCTGAAATAATTAGCACTGCAGATTTTTGCCAAATGGTGATTATGCACTTCCATCATTTTTCCTACATCAATTAGTTTGGAATTCCACTGCATTTTACTCAGTTTCTCCTATCCATACCCTGGGATTAGCTATTCTTTTTAAAAAGCCCAGATTGCTTTGAGAAGGGAATATTACTTTATAGTAATTGAAAAGCAAGATCTGGGACAATGCAAGCTAATTGTTATTGGGGTGTTTCTTTCATGGGATATATGTTCATACTCATATGTCTTTCCAATCACCATCATAGTCCATATTTCCCTCTCTCATACTTTTTATCTCTTCACAGTGAGAATTCTGATTTGGGACAGCATCAATGTATTTAAGTAGTTTGAATGTCTGAGTGTGTATTTCTTTGGATTTTTTCATATTTGGGACTTACCAGGCTTCTATAATTTCGTATTCTTACAAAATTAGAAAAGTAGCAGTCACTATTTCTTCGAATCTTTTTTCGGTACCCCATTCTTTGTCTTCTCCTTGTGGGACACCAATTGTAAAGATGTTTGACTTTTTGGTATTAACCCTGATGTTCTGTTAATTTTTTTCCGATCTTTTCTTTATGTAGTTCAGATTACATGATTGCTATGACTAATCTCAAATTGACAGAAACTTTCTTTTCTCATTTCCTTTCTCTTGTCATCTCCGTTCTCACCTCCACTGAGCCCAGAGAGCAGTTTAATTTGGTGGTTGTGTTTTTCTCTACAGTTCACACCTTGTTATTCTTTATGTGTTTTTCCTCGCTGAGACTTCTCTTTCCACGTGTCTCAAGAGTGTTTGCCCTTAGTTCTTGGAGCCCTTTTGTAGTAACTGCTTTAAAGACTGTGTGTGATAATTCTTAGTTGAGGTTTTCCCAATCTTCTGTAAAGAGTCATTTTGGGTTATACCCTGGATATTTTGAATGTTATGTTATGAAACATGAATCTCGTTTCTCTGGAGAATGTTAATATTTTTGTTTTAGCAGGCAATTGACCTGGTTGGGTTTATGCTGCATGTGCAGATCAACCTTCTGTGGGTTGTGGCTTCTATATTAGTTTAATTTTCAAAGTCTTTGCCGTGTTTGGGTGCCCAGTGGCCAGTCTGATACCTGGTGGAGGTCAGTTCTCATAGTCTGTGCTATTCAGGGCCAAATCCATGTATCATAGCTCAGAAGCAAGTTCATAAACACCTTTATAGAACTTCCTAAATTCCGCACTGCCTGCAGACTGTCTGGCACTTTCCAGCTGTTCCCCTCCTCTTTTTGGTCATCTGGTCAGAGAGCGGGATCTTAGTCATTCCACAGTGTTGTGTACTTCCCACTCGTGTAACCACACCTGGGGACATGAGGTGGGAAGATGTAGAAAGAAACCTAGTTGATGGGGTGAACCCCACCCTCTTGGGATCACAGCTCCTGACCGGAGAGGCAAGTCCCCTTCTCTAAGAACACCGGTACCTGCTGCCTTCACCAGTGGCGGCTGCTTTTCCCAGACACCGAGTGAAAGGAGAGGGATTCTTTTCTGTCTGGGCTCTGGTAGCCCTTTCCAGGTGTGGCTGTTCCGGGTGTGAGTCACATCCAGGGAATACCAGTGGAAATGAAAGGGAGAAACTTCCCACCAGCTGGGTGGCACTTCAGAGTTGTGTCTTATTCTCCAATCTTTCTATTTTCTGCTCAGAATCTGCATATAGATATAGCTTCTCCGTGTATTGCATTCAGGTTTTATAGTTGGATTCAGCAGCGGGAGAGGAGGCAGGGGGTAAGCGTCTGTTCCATCTTCCCCAAACCGGAGCCGAACCTTTGACGCTCTGTAAACATGCTGTGCTGCAGCTGCCACACTGTGTTCCTGGCACCTTACAATATATTGTTCTACTTTCACAAGGGAAGGCAAACGTTTTCTTATGTTTAAGTACTTTATATCAGTTCTATTCATTTTTTACATATTTGGTATCAAGCTTTTGGCCTTCCCCTTCCTCAATTTTTAAAGAGTTCTTTATAGCCTCTGGGCTCTGTGTATCTCATGACATTCTGTACAGTTTTATATGGTCAAATTAATCCATCTTTCTATTTCTTGCATTTGAATTTTGAATTATACTTACGAAGCCTCCCTCTATACCCAGGTTGTAAAGACATTTACCTATCACTTCTTTCCATGTTTGCATAGTTTTGGTTGATTAGCATTTAGTTTGTTCTTATGTGTGATGCATGGATGCATGTATATAGACCCAATTTTGAGTTTTTTCAAACAGTCATTTGTTCACATACCACTTATTTTAAAAAATTCATCTTTGATTCAGTGATTTGAGATTCCTCCTTCATCGTACACTAAGGTTCCATATGTTCTTGGGTATATTTCGGATCTTTCTATTCTACTTTACTTGATTGTCTACTCCTGTGACAATAACATGCTGCTTACATTGTTGAGGTGTTTAGTATGTTTTAATCTCTGCTATTACTGATCCCCCTACAACTCTACTTTCAGAGTCTCCCTAACTGATCTGGAATGCTTTTGTTTACAGATCTTTCAACTTGTCTAGTTCAAGAAAAAAAACCACCAAGAGTTTATGGTAATCACATTACATTTAAAAATTTGAGAGAACTGACATTTGAATGATACTTAGAGTCATCTAGAGCAATGAGTGTCTATACAATTGTTCAAGACTATGTCATATATCTCAGGGGTGTTTTGAATTTTCCTTTAGATTTTGCACATTTTTGGTGAGATTTATTTTTAAGTATTAGCTTTCTTTCCCCAATTGTAAATGGAGTTTTCTTTCCTATTATATCCTCTACTTGGTTATTGCTTGTATATAAAAAGGCTATTGATTTTTGTTTGGATTTCATACTCTACTACCTTATTGAATGATTTAATTAATTTTGTTAGTTTTAGCACTGATCCTCTAGTGTCTTTTAAATATATTATTAAGTTAGCTGAAAACAGAGTTTGTACTTTTCCCACTTCTCATGTCTCTAATTGTTTTCTCTTGTTTACTTTCATTGGCTGTGTCACCAGTACAATGTTAAAAAAACAGTGATGATAAGGTGTTGCCATCTTTGTCAGGTGCATTCATAGGCCTGTGCCCAGCACTTACCTAGACAGTTAAGTTTCTGGCTTCAGTGCGGACACACACACCATGTTACTCTTTAACATACTATTGAACTTGGTTTGCTAATATTTTATTTTATTTTATTCAAGATTGGTGCACTGATGTACAAAAATGCTGCAAGTTCCTATCCACTGTCAGGCTTAGCTATCAGTGTGTTATGATTATTTTGTAAAAGGAACTTGGAAATCTTATTTCTTGGGTCAAATTTGGTAAACTGTTTTTACTAGGAAACACTCCATTTCATCTAAATTTTCAAACTTATTCCATAGAGGTATGCGATGCATCTCTTGTCACACTTCAGTCAACTTCACTGAAGTGTGATTTAAATACAATAAAAGTACCCTTCTTGTGTGGACTGTTTAATGAATTTTGACAAATCTATGCACTCACATAATATACCATATTTATACACTCAAGATGTAGGCATTTGCCTCAAGCCAGGAAATGCCCTGCTGCCCCGTGTGGTCCCCAAAACTCTGCTTTCATCGTGAAATCTCCCACTGATAGAATTCTGTATGAATTGATCATTGGCACAGGGCAGCCCCTTTACCCATTCACGTATATAAAAAATGAATAAAAATTTGTATCCTATTTTGCATTCTCAAACTTGCCAATAGTCACCATTTTGTTAGTCTGTTGGCTTCGTATATCTTCTCCATTTTATTTTGGTTTCCTATTTCATTAAATCACACTTTTGGTGTAAACTTTGTTCTTTTTGGTTTAATTTGTTGTTCTCTCTCCAGGTTTTGGACTAAATACACCGTTGTTAATTTCCAGCCACCCTTCTTTTCAAACGTGAGGTTGTAATCTATCCATTTTCCTCAAAGTGCCACTCTCATTTTAAAACAAAAGTTGCAGTGATTTTTATAATTGCTCAGTTCAAGGAGTTAAAAAAAAACCTGTAATAATTTCTTTTTCAACAGATAAGCTAATTGCAACAAAAATAATCTAATTTCCAAATGTTTTGGATTTTAAAGTTTATCTTCTCTGTTATAAACATGTAATTTAAATGGACATGGTCAGAGAACATGGCCCCCGGGATACTTTGTTAAATGATAGAAATCTGGACATTTGGAACAGGAGTGCCAGGCTGCCTTGCTAAAGCTTGGGCAGAGCAGGTCTTGGTGGGGGGTGGGGGCTCTGGAGGGTGGGGAGCCTGGGTGCAGTGCTGGGTGTCCTGCACAAGTCCCTCCTGCCCAGTGGACTCAGGCTTCTACACCACAGACGGGGCAGCCTTGGAATATGGACGTTTGGGTCAGCTTTTCAGGGTGGCATTGGAATGCCACCACCGCCAGCCTCCATTCTAGATTGTCACAACCCCACGAGCTGCCCTCGAGCTGCTCTCCAAATGCCTCTGGTTAGCCTCCTCTTACCGAGAAGGCCTGGGGAGACACCCAGTTTCCTCCATGGAGTTGGGACCCATAACAGGGAGGGGATGGGATGCTTCCCCAGGTAAAGCCCTGCTTACAGAACCAGTGAACACAGGTCAGGAAAGGGGGAGACTGTGCACACTGAGTCGCCAACTCCACTTTACAACTAAAGAGTTTAGCACGAAACAGGAGAATCAGAAACAAATAATCATGAAGGAGGTGGGGCTGCAGAAAGGGCAGGCGGGGGTGATGAGTCGGGGCAGGAGGGGGAAAATATGAGCAGCACCTGAAGCCAGGCCCTTGATGGAGGCGACGCTGCATCAGGGTCTGAGTTTCCTAAAGGGAACTTAAAAAAGAACCCAATCCCAAAGAATCAACCATCAAACCCCTGGAACTAATAAATGAATTGAGCAACGCCTGCATGCCTGGGAGGCCCTCCTGCGCCATTCAGACCCGGCCCTGACTGCTGCCACGAGTGGCTCGGCTCTAGGGTGCAGGGCTGGGGCCAGTGTCCAGGGGCGGGCGGAAGAGTGACCGGCACTGTCTTAGGTCGGAAGGAGCCTGGTGGCTAGTGGGGAACAGTGGGCCCTGATGAGGGTGGGCTGTGTCTTCTCCACTGTCCTTGACCGTCCCTTCTGCGGTCACTCTCGGCCCCTCACGCTCAGCGCTCATCAAGCGTTTATTAACTACTAAGAACAGTGTCTCCTTCATTCCTGCTGACCACTCATCTTCAACCGCCTTCATGCATTCTTTACTCAATTATCCATTTATTCAGCAAAGTTTCTGATTTCCAGCTGAGAGACTGGCCTGAAGGGCCCACAGACCTGGGTGCCCTGTCCCGAGGAGGGGTCCTGGCCCCCAGCAACAAAAGTTTGCATGTTCATGCGAGGGAAGCAGAGACTGGCTGGTACAGTGGGCCCTGAGGAGACACGGCATGGTGACCCCTGACGGTGCTGGCGCCCACAGCAGGGGCAGGGTGGAGGCCACAGCACTCCTCCTCCTGCCTCAGCAAGGGAGGGTCCCACCCACGGTCACCCAGGGGCAGGGGCAGCACAGAGGCTGGAGGCAGGGGGACAGGGTGGGCCTGCAAGGCCAGAGGAAGGTGCTCACAGCAGGGCTCCGAGGAGGCTGAGGCCCAGGTGCAGGAGGAGCCAGCTCTGGGGGCCCAGAGGCCCTCCTGTGTGGTGGGCTGTGGATAAAGTGAGAGTTCCTGTGGCCAGGATTCTCACCTGGCCCTGGCTGACTAGCTCACTGCACACCTGTGGGCAATACATGGCTGTTCACTCTATAAAAAGAGCTCTGCCTGGTGCTCTGGGCACGACACGGTGGCAGGGCTGCAAGGCTGCAGGAGAGCAGAGCAGAGGCTGGAGGGGTGGCAGCACTGAGGACAGAGGCCCAGAGGATGGCTATGTGGACAGAGGGGCCCTGAAGCAGAGACCGGCTTGCTGCATGCAGACTCACTCTGAGTGAATGGGATTTTAGTGACTGACCTGCCACCTGGAAATAAAGTTGGGGATAATCCTTTCACCCCAAGAACATTTTGCTGTCATTTTCTTTGGTCACATTGAATCCATAGCGAACTTGCCTGTGACTGAAACCCATTGGCAAAACAATTGACATAGTTGGCAGGATTCATTGTTGACCAAGGAAAAAGACAGGCTCCCCTTACAGAAAGGGTGCTTCAGCGGGCTGCCCCAGTGAATGGGGAGCCAGTGGATCGTCCCCCAATGGGTGTGTGGTCTGAGGTGGTTTGCCTCCTAGAGGACTGGGCCCCACCCCAGGACTGGAGGCAAGTGGAGGTGACACCTGAGGCCGTAGGGGTGGCCCTTGGTATAGTAAGCAGATCCTTTGAGAACCAGAGTGCCTGGGAGGCAGCGGGGACTGTGGGTTGGCTGCTTCTCACAGTATTAAAAAGGTCTACAGAGGAGACCCCAGAAATGGTGACACGAGAACACGAGCTGCAAACCTCTGTGGATTCCCTGAGGAAGGAGATGGCATTGACGTGGGAGGAGGCAGCAGGAGAGCGCTGGCAGCAAGGTGCCACTGGAGACGAGACGGCAGCGCTGCCAGGTGTTCTGAAGGAGGAAGAGGCCATCAAGGAAAAAGACGCACTCCTGAGGGAAGCACAGGCGGAGGTGGCACGAGAACGTCAGCTGTGGAGCATTGAGCTGAAGGTAAGAGAGCTTCTGAAGACTGAGCTGGCAGTGCTGCGAGGCACTGCAGCAGAGGAGGCACTCAGGGGAGTGGAGAGAAAGGTGCCATCAGCCCCAGAAATGGAGGAGCTGGGGAAGGATGCAGGGGTGGTGCCGGAGGCACTGGCTCCTCCTGTATTGAAAGCACGCCCAGTGGTTGTAAAGAAAAGAAAGACCCAGCAGCTGGAAGTTCCCCCAGGAGAGGAGCAGCCCCGTCCCCGCTTCGTGGAGCACCCTATGCTCCGCCCCTACACTCAGGCTGAGCTGGTGGCTGTGGGACTTAGGGCTGGATGGAATTGTTCTGTCGGGATCAGAGATGGGAACGCTGTCTTCCCTGACAGTGCAGCCCGCCTTGAGGCAGTGATTACAAAATGCCAGGTGACACGTACAGTAGCTGAAGCAACGAGAACCCGGAAAGAAATAAGACCTGTTACAGGAGGAATTTGAGGTGCTCTGTGAGGGTTACCAGGACTCAGATGTGGGTTGATTTGATACGGGCAGGAGTAGATGGAAGGAAATTAGACCGGAAGCCAAATGGGATCTTGCTGGAGCTGTGGCAACAACTGAAACCAGAGCAGCAGTTCCAGCCATTAAGTCCAAAGAGGCAGAGGTCAGAGACAGAGCCATGAGTCCGGCCTCTGTGTCTGCAACACTTTTTACTGGAGAGGCTGGAGAACAATGTCCGAGCTTCCTTGCACAGGGACCATTGCAGAGGACTAAGGGCACATAGATTGAGAGGAGAGAATCCTGGAGGGGTGGAGTGTGGATAAGATGAGAGTTCCTGTGGCCAGGATTCTCACCTGGCCCTGGTGACTAGCTCACTGCACACCTGTGGGCAATACGTGGCTGCTGACTCTATAAAAAGAGCTCTGCCCACTGTTCTGGGCATAACATGGTGGCAGGGCTGCAAGGCTGCAGGAGAGCAGAGCAGAGGCTGGAGTGGTGGCAGCACTGAGAACAGAGGCCCAGAGGCTGTGCAGGATGGCTGTGCAGACAGGCCCAGAGGACGGCTGTGTGGACAGAGAGGCCCAGAGGCAGAGACCAGCTTGCTGCATGCAGACTCGCTCTGAGTGAATGGGATTTTAGTGGCTGACCTGCCACCTGGAAATAAAGTTGGGGATAATCTCTAGGGGATAAATCTTTCACCCCAAGACTGTTTTGCTGTCATTTTCTTTGGTTGCATTGAATCCATAGTGAACTTGCCTGGGGCTGAAACCCATTGGCAGGACCGGGCACCCCATTGCACAGATATCCAGAGCAGCACTGCCTGACGACCGAGCCAAGCAACCCAGGTCCTGATGACCATTCATTCTTGGTGTTGGTACACCTGGGCACACAGCACTTGCTGAGTAAGAGGCTCACCCTAGATTCTGCAGAGGAGACAGCAGGTGGTCTTGGGCCTCCAGGAGGTGGGTGGGGGATGGGGCAATGGAGACAGCAGGTGCCCCAGCCTCCTGAGGGCGTTGTGGGGGAGAGGAGGCAGCAGGTGTCCCAGCCTCCAGGAGGGAGTGGCATGGGGGTGGGGCAGGGTGCTGTCATGGCAGCCAAGTCCACACCTCAACCGTGGAATTAGAGAACTGTCAGCCCTCAAAGGGCCACCAGGCGCCTTCTCCTGACCCTTTCACAGGCAGGCACCACAGAGCAGAGGGAGTGTGGCGGCCCAAGGTCTCCTTCAAGATCACAGCCAAGAGTGGTCCAGGACTGCTGGCCCAGGCGGGGGCTCTTCCTGAAGCCACACATGGCCCGGACCACCCCAGCCAGCCCTGGATCCACCAGTCTCAGGGAGGTGGAGCAAAGCAGAGGGGCTGGTAACCATGGAAGCCTGCTGGCTGCTCAGCCCTGGGCTCCTTGTCTCCCCGCTGCTCATCTAAGGATGTGGCAGCGGCCTCTGCAGGGCCCATGGGAGGGAAGCAAAAACCCCAACTGCAGAAGAAACGTCTTGGGTGGAACCCACCTTTGTTATGTTGCACTGTGTTGTGCTGTGTTTGTTGTGTCATGCTGAATTCCGGGATGTAGTGTTCTATTATATGATGTCATATCACAGGCTATGAGGGGCGCTGCTCAGTGGCACACGGCTAGGATAACCTGAAGGATGGGAAGGAATGGGCGGCCTTGTCTAGAAGCCCCCAGGGCCTGACCCTGCATAGGGCATGCCCTCTCCAGTGCTCAGGGTGAGGATTTCAAGGCAAAGTGTGGGGTGCAGGGGAGAGGGCCCCAAAGAGAGCCCCCATCAACTCCCTGTTCCGTTTGGGGGAGAACCATCACACCACCTCCAGCCACCACCGTCCAGGAAGGCCAAGAAACTATAAACGTGTGCAGGTGGAGGCAGAAGTAAGGAAACAGTGTTAACAGAAAAATGAATTGGGTGGCAGAAACTGGGAAGGTTCAGACCATGGGCAGTCAGAGGGTCAGTGCCCTGCCTCTGCAAACTCCACTCCACTGCCCTAAGAGTGGGGGCGGCCTCCCAGGCAGGGTAGCTCACAGAGGAGGCGCTGGGCCCCCCCCCCCCGCCCAACAGTTCCACCTAGGAAGGCCTTTCTAAGCCGCCAGCAAGGGAAAGGTGGAAAGGGACCATCCTGCAGGGCAGGTGGGCGCTGCTGGCCTGGGCGGGGCAGCTTGACCAGGTCTTCCAGGGAAGTTCCACCTGACTCATCCCCCGGGGGGTCCAGTCATGCAGGATGGATAGCCAGGAAGCGGGAGGCCTGGGTTCCTCATGGGGGCTGGTTCGGCGAGTGACGCGCAGCCAGGCCCAGAGGACCCGAGCTCACAGCGGAGTCAGCTCTGCGGGAAGCAGGCCGGTCCCCGGGACCTGGACCTGGACCCATCCAGCAGAATCGGCACACCCTGGTCTCCGGTTCTGGGGAGGGCCCCCGGGTCTCCCTGGACGCTGCATCATTTTATAATTTGCTCCTAGGGGCACGCTGTGTGACACCACGGGGACAGGGAGCGCTAACAGTTTACTTTGTGATCTCTAAGGCTTGCCTTTAAAGTCAAGTCCTATCACTTCAGGCCCAGAGTGGCCGAGGGAGTCGGCCTGGTAGGCAGGTGTCCAGGGCGTGGGGCCGCGCCGAATACCGTCTCCCACAAGCCACCCCTGTGCCCGCCCTGCTGTCCCTGTAAATTCCGTTACCCCAGAGTGTCCCACAGACAGTTCTAGGGGAGTGGCGTTTAAAGGAGAGAAAGAGGGCCCAAATTCCTCGAGCCCAGCGGCAGGGGCAGGCATATGGGAGGCGCGCGGCGGCTCCCCGCGGGTCCTCCCGCCGGCCCGGGACTCACGGTGACGCGCACCGTGTTGGACGCACACACCCGGTCGGTGGAGTGGCACGCCGCGGGCTTGCACAGCGCCGGGCTGGCGACCTTGAAGCTTCGGTAGCAGCTCAGGTTCGTACCTGGGGGCGGTGGGCGTGGGCAGCTGCGCACCTAGCGGCGCGGACCCCGCCGCCCGCAGCCCCCGCGCCCATACCTGGCTCAGCCGCGCCCGACACCAGCGAGGCCCACAGGAGCAGGGCCAGCCCCTGCCTGGCTGCCGTCGGCCTGCGGGCCCGCCTGCTCGCTCCTCGGGGACCCCGGCGACGCCCACAGAGGGGTCCGGCCCCTGAGCCTGGCCCTGGGGGGCTCTCCCGGGTCCCCGAGGCCCGCAGCCTGGCCGGCAGCCGCCTCCTGCAGGACGGAACGGAGCAGGGGCCTGGTCTTCCCCGCGGGGAGCGTCCGCCGCGCAGGCTGCAGCGCCGATCCTTCTCCTCCTGCAGCAGGCCCTCGTGGAGTGCCGTTCTCTTCGGGACGCGGCACCTAGGGGTGGCTGGGACAGGTGCCTTCCCTCAGGCGTGGCGGGAAGCGGCCTGCTGTTGGAAGTGCAGGAGAGAGATGGAGGGCTTCGGGGGGAGGAGGGAAAGGGGGAGAACAGGTGACTGGAACAATCAGAAATGAAGTGCAGGGCGGTCCAGCCAGGGCGCCTTCCTAAGCCAGCCGGGGAGCCGCAGCGGGAATGCACCTGGGCTTAAGGGCCAAGTGGGGGGAGGGGGGGAGGCGGGGAGGCGGGATGGGGGAGAGTCGTGTTAGGCCGGAAAATAGGTAGGAGCCGGGTGGGGAGAGAATAAGGCCAGTAAAGCCCATTAGAAGGGACTCAAAGAGTTAACCAGTTAAACCTGGAAAGCCAGAAAAGACTCAGAGTTAATGAGTTAGTCAATTAAAGATCCTAAGGCCAGGAGCAAATTGATCTAGAATGTTTGAATACTCCGCAGATAAAGAAAAGTATCTCAGCAATAGCCTGCTTTCATTGTAGCAATTAGCACATGCTAAAATGCCCAGCATATTCAAGAAGAATTCTATTTTAAAACTAAGGTTGCATTTTAATGAAACTGACAATAACTCAGCCCACCTTGGAGGCAGGGCCGACAGTCTTGAGCGATCTGCTTCCAAACAGACTGCTACCCTGGAAAAGGAATCGACGCAGTGAATTTCTTGCGTTAAGTTAAAAGAAGAAACTTATCAAAGATGAACATTCTGGGACCACTTAACAAGTGCACACTCCCCTTTAAGTTTTGCTCCTATAAAACCCCAGACCCCAAACCCTTAAGCGCTCCTCTCTCTGAGGTCTTCCGCACTTCCTAAGTGCGGAGACTTTTCCCCGATCTTTCAGCTCCTCTCCTCTGAGGTAGCCCACACTCCCCTTTCTCTGAGTATGCACCTTTTTGCTTTAAACACATTTCTCACTGCTCAACTTACAACGTTTTGTCTCTGCGCCTTTCCAGTGGTAAGTGTCTGTATTACTTTGACTTATGTGGGGAAGTTGGGGCTCCTATGGCCAGGCTCCTCACTGAACTTAAACCACCTGATGATGTAACTGGCCTGTTGCTAGGCTACCACTTCCACACCTGTAGGCAATAAGCTATTATTGTGCTATATGGAGAGCTCGGCCCAGTGCTCTGGGCAGGGGCAGGGACAGGGACGCTAGTGCTTGACACCGGGGAGAACAAGCCGGGTAATAAACCCTTTCACCCCAAAGAACATGTTGCTGTCCTTTGGTCACATTGATCCATAGCGAACTTGCCGGGGGCTGAAACCCATTAGCAAGACAATTTGTCCTTCTAATCCTCCAGATTTAAGCTCAAACCTTCACTCCCTCTGTCCTATTTCAAGTAAGGAGGGGCTGCTGAGAGCTCAGATCTGGGCCTGCAAATTACAGCCACCTGGGTGACCTGGTTGGAGCTGCAGTTTACAGTCATGCTCTTTAGTAGCCTGCCTGAAATTCTCCTTTCTTTGTCCCTAGGAAGTTCACAGAACACAATCTCACTCCATCCAGTGCTCTGCGGCTCCCCCAAATCCTGGGGTGGTAGGTGCTAGTCCCCACGCAGTACAGATCCAAGCGGACACTGGGCGCCAGGTGACCCTGGCTTAAGGAGTTAGCCGGGGTCGTGCCCCATGCTGAGTGGTGATTCAGTGAACTTTATAATTCTGTCCTGTCATTCATTCCCTGACACTCTTGCTTTAATAAACCCTGTTCTCACCTTGTACGCTGACTTCCTTGCAAACCAACTCCCCCCAACATCTCCTCCCTGAGGTCACCTGCACTTTTTCTCTCTTTAAGTGAGTAACTTTAGATAAAACTTTTACAGTGCTTCACTGCTGTGTCTCTGCCCTTCAATTCTTTGTCGCGGTGGGAACAGGAACTGAGGAAAAGAAACAATGCTCCCCTAACAATCAGACCACAGGCAGAGATCCTGGAACCTGCACTTTGGGTGCTGGGAGTCCCTAGGTCTGGGCACCTGAATCCTATGACCTAAGGCAGAAGGGCAGGGGTGCCAATTCCACAGGTCCCACAGGCTGTCCTACCTCCAGGACCCTCAGAGGGGCTGCAGGCAGAGACCCAGAGAGGCCCACAGGGCCTTCCTCTCTGCCGCAAGCACTGGGTGCTGGACAGCAGGGCCAGGTGGGGCTGGGAGCATAGAGGGATGCGGGGGACTCCCTCCTCCAGCTAGGGCTCCACTTGAAAACCAAGAAGGTAGGAGGTATGATTCCTAATGTATTTTAGGAATTTTTGCCAACAACCGGCCCTATCCTGAGGCAGGGCAACTGCTTTTTCAGTAGATAGTGTGCTTTCATTATTTGAGTGGAACCGTTACCTTAAAGAACAGCACCAGACATTCCTTGTATATCTTGCTAAAGGGCTGGCCATGGATAGTAACATAAGGTTTCTGCCACTAGAGGCAAACACCACGAAGTGACAAGTCAGCCTTCCCTGCCCTGGCCCCTCACCTCAGCTTTGCAGTCCTGCAGATCCTGGTGCCACATTCCCTGGGGGACCCAGCTCCCCTCCTGCTGAACCCCTTGTGCAGAAGCTTTCTCTCTGATAACCCTTACCTGCTTTACACTCTGCTGGGTGCTTCGCCCATTTCTGTGACACTGGGATGACCCTCAGCTCCCACTAGGCTGCCTCCCACAGGACATCATTTCCTGCAGGTGGGTGTCTAGGGCTTTGCTGCCCAGCAGTGGGCCTCCATGTCTATCAGGATCTTAGATGTGCGTGGGCCTCACATAGTTTCCTTTCCAAACTTGCCCTGCCTTGCTGGGTCTGGACCCAGAGTGTGGAGGGCAGCCCTCCCTTCGCAGCACAGACCCAGTGGTCCCCAGGTGGCCACCTGTGCTTCCCTGCAAAGGTGTCCCATACCCCATCCTTTTTCCTTGCTTTTCAGATCCTGCGGGAGCCCATGTGCTCACTAGAACCAAGGTTACAGAAACAAATGCTGTAGCACAGGCAGACTTACACAAGGGGGCCTGTGGCAGCAGGTGCAGGCCCCCCCTGAGTCAGGCCCACAGGCCGTGTGTGCATGGGGGAGGCTGGGCTCTGCCCAGTACAACAGGGGCTGTGGGCATTTACAGCCAAGGAGCAGGGTGTCGGTGGGTGGACAATGACTGAGGGGACCTCAGGGTCTGGGGTTTCTGGCAAAACCCCCTCCTAGATTCTTGCTGAAAACAGGCCAGGATCAGACCTCGCCTGGGGTGGGCTAGGGGATGAGTTTATCCTCAGGGATCAGACTGGGGTCAGGAGAGCTGATTCCTGCTACAACCAGATTGCACCGGAAAGGCACAAGTAAAAATATCAAACTAGGAATATAAGCATTCTTCAGTGAGATTAGTTAAAACTAAAAAGCCAGGAGCAACTTGGCCCAGAAGTTTGAATACTCCCCAGATAAAGAAAAGTATCTCAGCATAGCCTATATTTTCACTGTGTCAGAACATACAATTGTAAGATTTACTCAAAGGCCCAGCTTATTTAGAAAAAATTCTATCTTAAAGCTAAGATTGCATTTTAATCAAACAAACAATAACTCAGCCCATCTTGGAAGCAAGGCAGGCAGTCTTAATTGATATGCTCCTAGATCAAAAAGAATCAGAGCAATAAATATGTTAAGCTAACTTCAAAGAATAACCCACTGATAAGAAACTTAGTATCTCTTCAAAAATAAACATTTTGGAACCATCTGGCAGGTCTGCATTCCTAGCCCTTTGTCTCTCAACTGCCTATAAATCCCCTAGACAACGCACCACCCCCGGCTCTCTTGTCCCCTCCTGGTGCAAGCCAGGAGCTCTTTCCTTTTACTTTATCTCTAAATGAAAGCCTCTCATTTGCTCTCCTGCTTTGAGTGTTTGCAAAGTTTATTCTTTGACTCCATGAACAAGAACCCCGGCATCATCTGGCTATATGGGAATCCTCCCACCCGTAGAACAGCAAGCGAGTCACTGTGCTGCTAGGGGACCTGACTCGATTTGTTATTATGAGTCTGGGCTGCTTCTAGATGCTGGTGATGGAAAGAATGTGTGTGAAGATGGCGTCCTTGCTGCCTCCGTGCCTGCTGGGTTGGACCGGGTGAAGGGCTGTGCCACTCCCGGGGAAGGCAGGTGTGGCAGCCACCCGTATGAGTCCTTCACGACGTGCCTCACCTCCAAGTCCAGGCCCGACGCAAATGCAGACCCAGGAAGGGGAATCCTGGGCAATCTGATTTTACCCAAGAAATGGGAAGTTGATTTAACTTTTGAAAATAAATCCAAGTAACTCAGCACATTAAAAGACCAAAAGGAGGAAAATGTATTCATTTCAATAGATACAGAAAAGCCCTTTGACAAAATTCTACTTAATGCCTGATAAAAATCTCTTAGCAAACTCTTAGCAAATTAGTATTAGAAAGGAACTACCCTCACTGCTAAAGGGACCCTAGGAAAACCCAGGGTGGGGGAGCACTCCTAGAGGCGCAAAGGTGAAAGGCCATTCCCTCTCCCCTCAGGCAGAGCGGCCCTTCCACCACTTTTGGTTATACTAGAGGACTGGGCCAGTCAAATATGCAAAGAAAAGAAAAAGCAGACAGATCAGAAAGCAAGAAGTAAAACTGTCATTATTTGCAACGACGTTGTTTATGGAGAAAATCCTCAGGAATCTTCATAAAAGTTACTAGGATACACAGGAGACAAGATTAATATAGGAAAATTGATTATATTCCTATTTTCTAGAAATAATTCAAAATACAAAATTCAATGAGACAACATGAAAAGTGCAATCTATTAAAGGAAAAATGGACAAATCTGGCTTCATTAAAATTAAAAACTTCCGTGTGAAAGTCCATGGGAAGGGGATGGAAAGATAAGATAAAGTCTGGGAGAATATATGTGCAAACCATGTATCTGACAAAGGACTGGAGTCAAGAATATGCAAAGAATTCTCAAAATTCAAGAGCAGAAAACAAACAATTTCTTAGAAAATTGGCAAAAGAACTTGATAATGGGGGGAATCTAGTAACCACAATGTTGCTCGTGTAATTGTATATTGATACCAAATTTAAAAAAAAGAAAAATAAAAAAATTGGTAAAGGACATTTTACCAAAAAAATACTTTCTTTCATGTGCAACTCTGCACATGGAATATATCCAACATCATTGCCAAGGAGACGTGGATCAAAACCACAGCAAGATCACTGCACACCTGTCACTACACCCGTCATTACATTCGTCACTACATGTCTGTCACTACATACCTATGTGAAGGCATAAGACAAAAATTAATGTCAAGAAAGAATGTTGGGAAGGATGTGGAGAAACTGGACCCCCTTGTTTGACGGAGTGTAAAATGATGCAGCCACTCTGCAAAATAGTTTGGACATTTCTCGTAAGACCTAACTAAAACCAATTGCACTAATTGGGCATTTATCCCAGAACAATGAAAACGTGTGCATGAATGCAAAACCCAGTGCATGAATACTTAATACTTACAGAGGCTTTCTTTGTGATAGCCCAGAACTGGAACGGCCCAGAAGTCCTCCCCAGGTGTGTGGCTAGGCATGCTGTCGCCCTTGCACACCGGGGAACACTCTTGGGCAGCCAGAAGGAGCCAGCTATTGATAAACACAACCCGGGTGAATCCCCAGGGAATCAAGCTGAGTAAGTGCAGCCAATGCCAGGAGGACACATACTGCGTGACTCTGCTTCCATAACATTTCAGAAACGACAAGATTTTAGAAACAGTGGGCAGATTAGTGGCTGCCAGAGGTTAGGGATGGGGTTGAGGGAGGGGAAGGGAGGCAGTGTGGTTATAAAAGGTCAACAGGAAGCCCTTGTGATCATGGTAATGTTGAGCATCTTGATTTCAGAGGTGGATTCCAGAACCCACAGTGGGGAGAAAACTGCAGAGGACTAACTGTTCCCAGACTGGGGAGCTTGTGGGGAAATCTGAGCATGGCTCCTGGACTGTATCAGTGTTGGTGCCCTGCTGGTGACATTGTACCATAGTTGTGCAGATGTGCCCATTTGCTGACACTGGGTACAGCAGACACATCTGTCTGCAATTTCCTAAAACTCCATGTGAATCTACAGTTCTCTTAATAAAAATGTTTTGGATTAAGTTATAAAAAAATTAAAAATCAATGTCCTGTAGAATATCATCAAAAACATGACAGACTTAGGAACAAATTTAACAAGATACGTGCAAAAGAAATTAAAGAAGACAAAAACGTATGGAGAGACATATCATGTCATGGAAGAACGTGAGCTCAGAAGTTGTAAGGCTTGATGTTGGCATTTCAGTTCCCCCCAAACTGGTCTATGTAGGCTGTGCAATCAACCAACCCCCAGCTGGCTTTTGTGAAGAGATGAATGAATCACTCAAAAACTTACAGGACAATGCAAAGTAGTTAAGACAGAAAAAGAGGAACAAATCTGGAGATACAACATTGCCTGCTTTTAAGTCTGACTGTAAGATTACAGTAATTAAGACAATATTGCTTTTGGTGTCAGGATGGATATTTGGGTCAATGGAACAGAATAAAGGGCTCAGAAACAAACCCTTATATATATGGTCAATTGATTTTTAGGAAGTAGTAGATGGGGAAAGAATTGTCTTCTCAATTAATGGAGCCAGAATGTTGGCCATCCCTACAGCAAAACGGAGCCTCAGCCCGTCTCTCTTCCAGTACCCGTGGTTATTCATGCACTGTATCTAATTATTTACCATTTACTTATCTGTGAAATCGATCTAATGGCTCAGCGTAAGAGCTAATATAATAAAGCTTCTAGAAACAAATAAAAGAGGTAAGTTTTACGACTTTGGGCAAGGCAAAGATTTTTGTTGTTGTTGTTAAAGTATCATTAATATACAATCGTATGAAGGTTTCGCATGAACATCGTGGTTTCAACATTCACCCATATTATCGCTCCTCACCCCACTGCAGTCACTGTCTATCAGTGCAGTAAGATGCTATGGAGTCACCGCTTGTCTTTGCGTGGTACTGCTTTCCCCGTGACCGACCTATGTTGTGAGTGCGAATTACAGTTAGGCAAAGATTTCTTAGGACACAAAAGCATGATCTTTAAAAGAAAAAAAACATGAATTAGATTTCATCAAGATAAAAAAGTTCTGCTCTTAGGAAGATATTTTAAGGAAGTAAAATTGAATTCCAAGCCCAGGAGAAAATACTTGTGTGCTTTCAAATAATGCAAACAACCCTATAATAAATGGGCAAAAGATTTAAATAGGCTCTTCACCAAAGAAGTTCAGATGGCAATAAGCACATGGAAAGATATACAGCATCTTTAGTCACTGGGAAAATGTGCATTAAAACCCCATGAGACACCACTACCCACCTATGAAAATGGCTATAGTCAAACACAGACACTGCTGGGTGTGCAGGGCCTGGAGCTGTCATGCAGATGCAAGCTAGGGAGTGGCTTGGAAGGCTGTTTGGCAGTTTCTCATAATGGTGAGCGTGCTCTAACTATGACCCAGCAATCCCACTCCCAGGATTCACCCAAAACAAGGGAAAACATACACCCAAACAGACTTGCACGTAGCAGCTTTATTCGTAACTCTGTGTATCCATATGATAGAATATTACTCAACAATGTGTTAAAAACAAGACAACAGGCTCCAGATGGAGTCACTTATACTAAGCCCCATGTTGCCAAACCAAGACTTAATTCCTACCCTAATAACAGTTTCAGCCTCTCCCAGGAATGGCATCTTAAACCGGTTAATCCGGAATTACCTGTGAGGTCATCTGCCTGATGGATGACCCCTACAGTCCCCTGAAGGAAGGTGACCTGCACACACCCCATTGCTTTGTGCTTGTGTAACTTCCTTGTCCCACCTCCGTCTGTCGATAACTCTCCCAGTTTGTACAGCTCCCTGAAGCTCCTTCTATCTGCCTGATGCAGGCTGCACGATTCATGAATCTTTGAATAAAGCCAATAAGATTTTAAAAATTTACTCAGCTGGATTTTGTTTTTTAATGAATATGGAGGAATGAACCTCAGCCACACACAACATGGATGAACCTCAAAAGCAATATGCTAAGTTAAAGGGGGGAGGCAGAAAAACATCATAGATACCGGACTGTTCCACTTATGTGCAGGGAGAGTAGCAGAAATCAAGTCAGTGATTGCTGAGGGTGAGGGGCAGATGGAGGGAACTGAGTGCGAGGGGGGCCCGGGGACCCCTTTTGGGGTGATGAAAGGTCCTTGGGTTGCCCGAAGGGGTGCTTATGTGATTGCAATATATTTGTTAAAACTCACAAAACTGTGTACTGAAATTTCACGTTTTATTTTTACAAATAATACCTCAACAAGCTGTTTTAAAAGGAACTCTTCATAAAGAAAAGCTCCAGATTTCAAGCCCTTGCTGGTTAGTTCTTCCGAACATTCAAGGAAAAGACAATGTCAACCTTCTAGAAGCTTTTTCAGAGTAAAGAAAAATTAGCACGTCTTAGTGAATTTTAAGAAGCTGGCACAATCTTTGTTTTTAAAAAAATGTATAAAGTATTATAAGAAATTAAAATTGCAGGGCAATGTCCTATGAAAACTAATGAAAACGTATCCCTCCCCAAAATGTCAGTAAGTCACCAGTGGCCACAGAAAGGAAAACATGCTCTATATTCCAATACTTGCAGAAAGTCATTTGATAAATTCAGCACAATTGTGATAACAATCTGAGCAAAGTAGGAACAGAGGGATTTTTCTCATCGGACACAGGGCACCTGCAGGACAGGCTGGAAGTGCACCGCCTTTATTGTGAGCTGTGGAACGTCCCCTGCCATTCCATGTCTATCACTCCGTCCCAGAAAAAGAGAAAAGGGGATCATTTAAAATGAGAAATCAATCTCTCATCATTTGGATGTCCTATGATTTCGGGTTTAGAAAGTCCCATATGATGTCAGAGCAAATATTGGACTTAATGCATGAATTTAGAAAGGTCACTGGTTATAAGGTCAATATGGGAAAACCTACTGTATTTCTATATACCAGCAATAATAAATTTAGAATCTCAAGTTGAAAAAAAAGCCCACTGAATTTTGGGCAGCTTAGGAGAACTTCAGCTGCTTACATCCAAATCTGTTCACTCTTTTGTCAAGAAACCATCGCAGGGCACCAGAGGCCCCGGAAGCCCACCCACCCCTGACCTCAGCAGGCAGAGGTGGGGACACCACACGTCGCTGACCTGCACGTGGGAAAACGAAGGCCCACTTCCAGCAGAGCCCACCTTGGACCTGGGGCACCTGCTGTGCAGACAGTGGGCGTCACTGGAAAGAAAGGAGAGCGTGGGGGACACGGACAAAAGCCACTTTCAGGAGGAGAAGGGTGGGCGCCTGGTGTGGCCATGCTGGTGGTCAGAGGCTAGGGGCTTGAGAGCAGGGACACGGGGCACTGGAAATGCATCCCTCCTTGGGACCAGCAGCAGGGGTGATATCCTTTGAGGCTTGGTGGCACATGGAAGGGCGGAGGTGAGAAGGGGAAATAAAGTGCTGCAGAGACAGAGAGGATCATCGTATTGGAGGGTGGACGGCCAGCAGGAGGGTGCGTGGCCGCTGCCTTCCCCTGCCGCAGTGAGGGCCGACCTGGGGACCCTGACCCTCAGTGAGGAGGAAAATGAAAACGGGAGCGACGCCTTTCTGTTGATGAAAACTGCCCCAGACAGCCACCTGTGAAGCAGAATAAACTGGCAGTGCCTGAATTAAAACATCTGGAGATACGAAAAACCTTGCACCAGAAATTCAGATAACATTCTGTACATTCCAATAGATGAAGAAAACCATTTGATAAATTCAGCACAAAATGAACCAGACAATAAAAAGGAAGACATGATGGGAGAACTGACTAAAGTGAGGAAAGAAACGAGGAAAATGCAGAGGCCAGCTTGGAAGTAAAGAGGAATCTGCAAAGTCTCGAGGGCGCATGCAAGCGTGTTGTTGTGAGCTGGGAACCAGCGCAAGGCCGGCAGGGAGCAAAAGAGAGGCCCAGAGAACAAAGGCGACCTGCGAGGGCTCACCTTGCTCCGGGAAGAATGACCCAGACCGGTGACCTCTGCGCCTATCCCAGCAGAGATCTTAGGTTACAGGCACAGAAACAATCCTTGGTGCCTGAACCCAAACCAGCATACGCAAGGGAAGGATGGGCTGAGCTCAGATGCCTCAACAGCAACATATAAAGTGAGACGCAGCAAAGCAGAAATGATGAAAAGAGAACCTCAAGAAAATAAAGTTGGAACCGAGTATTTTGTGTTTAGTCAAGCATCCTTCCAGGGTCAATGTCACAGAAAAGGCTTTTCAAAGCCCTAAACCTTGATTTCAGGGAAGCGGAAAAGAAATGACAGTGCGCCGATCAGATTTCCAAAACCAAAATCTGAATTTCAAAAAACCAATTACTCAGAACACCAAAGAAGGAGAAAGCAAAAAGAAGAAAGCCCAGGGTGGCGAGGTAGCGGTGGGCATGAGCCGCGTGGAGCACGGACAGCCGACAGCCGTCCTCAGATATGCGCACCTTGGCTCTCTGAACATGAGGATAGCTGCATAGGCATGAAGAGCGAGGTGATGACTGAAAGCAGGCAGAGACGTAAAACCCTGTCTGCTTCATACACCCTCATACGCACAGAAGACCCTGGTGAAGCGGTACCCACTTGGAAACACACGTGACCAAAACTCGTCCCAAGAGAGAGAATGAAGAGGTCAGTTCCAGTGAGAAATACAGAAAGATAATAAAAGACACCCCAAAGGGGGGTGTCCTCACACAAGGAGAGGACCTCACACAAAATTCCACAATGCCTTCCAAGTCCAGATTTTCCCAGTGATGCACAGAGTGCGTGAGAACACAAAAATTTTGAAACACAGATTATTTTAATGAAGCAAGTGTAATGCTGGTAAGTAACTCAATAGAAGTTGGAAAAAAAAATCATGAACTAGTGTCTCTTAGATATGTCAGAGCAAAAATCTTAAATAAACCTTAACTAACAGCACCCAACAGCATGTTAAGAAAATAGTACACTGACAATGTAAGATATATTCCAGGGTTTCAATGACAGCTACATATTAGGGAATTTGTTAATATAATTCATCATATTAATGGACATGAAAATAAACATCATAGGTATAAATCCACAGACTTTGAAAATACATTTGAATAAATTAAATATCGTTTCTTAATTTAAAAAAGTATAAAATCTTCTAAAGTCACCATCTTAGCTTATAAGAAAAATACCAAAAGCATTCTAATCACTATTTGAAATTCAGTTGGAAGTATTTGTCGATGCAATTTGAAAAGATTAAATAATTAGAGGCATTAAAATGGAAAACGGAGCAATTTCAGCTCCATTTGCAGGCAATATGATAGTAGACCTGGAAAACCTAGAAGGTAAATACTAAAAAGATAAAATCTGGAAAACAAGCAGCAATGAATCAGGATGCAAAGTAAACATGTAGGGTTAAGCAGCCATTGGAGGGCTTCTATGACTTGAAAGAAAGAAGCGACGGTGGCAGTCCGATGCTCCCACTGGACCAAGAAGGGAAAACCACAGAGACTGTAACTGTCCTATTTGACATGTTGGAGGGGTGGGAAGGGAACAGGACTGAGGGAGCCCCCTGAGGTGGGCAGGCGGCCGGGCCTTCCTCCTGGGGCATTGGCCGACTACCGCTGTAACCGAGGGACAGTTTGGGACCAAGGGACATAGACTCAGCTCTGCAAAGTGAAGCCAGTGGTGGTCCAGCAGTTACAGACCGGCAAAGCCCACATACATTTCCCCACAAGATCACAGGCTGAGTTCTGACGCGGGGCATGGCAGCCTAGGAGGGGCATGTATAAGGAGGAGTGAGACCTCCAGGGGAGACCGGCAGACTTTGTAGCTGCAGCAGCAGCTGGGAGCGGGGGGCCTAAAGGCAAAGCATACGGTTACCACTGGGATGACGGGATCCCCACCCCTTCCAGGGCTAAGGACATGGGCCTGCCAGAACCTCAGCCACAAGCCTGGAGGGCCATGCCTGGGAAAGGGATACAGAGGAGGCTATATGGGCCTGTCCAAAACTACAGTCCAGCCCAGCCAAGCTCAACTTCTGACAGGGTTGACGTAATCAGGACTTCACACACACTGGTCTGGCTAAAAGAGGAAGTGGAGGGCCCTGTCCTATACCTCTGCCTGCCTATCTATCTATCTGTCTACCTACCTACCTACCTTCCTATCCATCCATCCATCCATCCATCCATCCATCCATCCATCCATCCATCCATCCATCCATCTACGTAGCCTCTATGGTTCTTACTAACACAATGCCCAGCATGTAATAAAAAGTTCTGAGATCTGAAGAGGTAGGGAAATGTGACCAATGACAATAGAGGGAGAAAAGCTGTACACACAGACTGACAGATGGTCCAGATAATGGAATTAGCAGGAAAGGACTTTAAAACAACCACAAGTATGTTCAATAGAATAGAGGAAAAAATGAACAGCATAGATTTAAAAACTAGTTTGTCTTCACAGAGAATAGGACTTTCTGAAACGAATCCAATAGACGTTTTGTGTATCAGTCAGGATTATCCAGAGAAGCAAAACTAACATAATAGAATGCACGCGTGTGCAGGAAGACATTCCTCTGGAGGAACCGGCTCATGCCACTGTGGGAGCTGGCACGTCCCAAGGGGGCGGGGCGGGCTGGCAGGTCGCACACCCGGCAGGAGCCCAAGGCTGTCTGCCGCTGGATTCCTTTGTGCTGGGGTGGCGTGGGGGGGCGTCTTTTGTTCTATTCCATCTTCAACTGATTGGATAACAAACCTATGTTATGGAGAGGAATCTGCTTTACCCAAATCTCACCAACTTACAAATGTTACCTTCATCCAAAAACACCCTCACAGAAACATCCAGAATAATGATTGGCCATATATCAGGTACTATGGCCCTACCAAGTTGACACATAAAATTAACCATCACATTCTGGAATTTGTAAATCTCTGACATTAATAACTCATTTGGACGATTTAAGAGCAGAAGACAATACGAAGGTTGGGAGCGGCAGGACAGTGTGGAATTGCCCGAACGCAGCCTGGAAAGAGCAAAAGCCAGAGAACGGACAGGTGAGAGCATGAAGACACGGGAGGGGCATTCAGGTGTCTAGCTTCCCTGAGACTGGCGTGCCGGCAAGAAGGCAGGCAGGAGAGTGGGCAGATACTTGAGGAGATGCTCTCTCTCAACATCGATGAAAGACGATCCAGGATTCAGGAATCAGCGAACTCGGCAGCTTAGGTGCAGAGAATGCCACCCCAGCCTGTCACATTGCAATCTAAGAGCAGAAGGTGAAAGACAGCTAATCTGTAGTGGGGAAGAGACATCATCATATTATCCTCAAGGGGACAGCACTTAGGGCCTAAGCACAGCCAGCCCCCACCCCACTTTAGGAGGGGCCTGGAAGGCCCAGCTCGCTTCACCCACCGGGCCTGGGTTCTGGAAGCAGGGGCAGCACAGAGGGTGTTGCTCTCAATGGGTCATTGTTCGTTTTGACCTCCTGTGCAGCTCCCTGAAGCACCAATGCAAAGGGGCCCTTATTTTGGCTAAGTGGGGCCCCTCTGTCCAAAGCAAGGAAGGGCCCTGGCCTCTGGGGGCCTGCGGGCTCACATACATGGCTGAGGACCTCTTTTTCGTGACTCCAACACTCATGGTGCATGGGGTCTGCAGGGCCTAAGAGCCCCCAGACTTGCCAGCCAGCAGCCCTCCGCCTGGGTCTAGCTCACTGCCTGGCCTGCCCCATCCAGGCCCTTTCTCAGTGGGAAGCCCTCCTCCAGTCCTGGGATGGCTGTCCTGGGATCTCAGGCACCCCACTCACAGGCTTCCCCAGGCACCACCACATGCCTTTAAGCCTGATGTCAAATTCCCCGAAATCTTTGCTTAACAGTCCCCTGTCCCCACACCGGTTTGAGAGCAGGCAGGGCATCTGCTCGTTTGGGCCCAAGCTGATACCGATTTTGGGCCTGGCACACAGCAGGCACCAGGCCTTACAGGTCAGCTGTTGGGAGAACTGCTGGAGCTCTGAGTGCGTGCCGGCAGGTGTCTGTGTGTCGGGCAGAGGCACGGCCGGTCAGGGGTGTGTTAGGTCCCATCTGCATAGCTGAGCATGCTCAGAGCTGAGAAAAACACACGCTTATTAGCTCCAAGTTTCTGTGGGTCAGGATCCAGGCACTGGTTCCTGTCAGACTTCAGTCAAGCTGTAGAGCTCATCTGAGAGCCCAGGGTTGGATGAATCTGCTTCCAAACCCACCCATCTGCAGGGTTGGCCCGGGACTGAAGGAGTCAGCTTCTGGTTGGCAGTGGAGGGTGGCGGCTCTCCACCCCGCCCCCCCCATCTCAGAGGCAGCACAAAACAGGTCAGCCTCTTCAGAGCCAGCAGGGTGTCTCCCCTCAAGGTGGGCGCTGGGGTCCCCGCAACATGGCCTCAATATCCCATCACTGCCGCCACATTTATGGATGGAAGCAGGTCCCAGGTCCCACCTGCTCTCACGGGTGGGAACCCACAGGAGGGTGTGAGCTCCAGGGGGCAGGACCACAGGCCACCTCGGAGTCTGTTCCCCACAGAGGGGCCTGGTCACCCCCTCCCATGTTAATATCCTGCCCCAACCTTAGGAAGAGCTGCTGACAGGCACACAGCTGGCCAGGGGTTTGGGGGTCATATGCCTGGGGTATGGGTGCCCCCGGGCTGCCCAGACAGGGGTCGGGGAGCTAATGGGCATGGGGCCTCTGTCTGCCCTGGGGAGCACAGTTAGTTATGGGGTAGGGTGGAGGGCAGTCTGGAATCCAGGCCAACCTCTGACCTCTCTGCTCAGGAACCTCAGAGGGCGATGCCCTGGGTCAGCAAATTTGGTCTGGCCTCCCTGGGACCCAGGCCAGCTGGGGAAGGCCGGCCACCTTTCTCTGCCATGTCATTCTCTTTGAAGATCCAGCTTGGCTCCGCTCTCCAGAGACCCTTCGGGGGGCCGGGGGCTGTCAGTTTATCCTCTGCCTGGGATGGGGCAGGGAGGGTGGCAGACAGTCTCTCCCAACTTTAGAGTCAGGCAAAGTCGGGGTCTCAAACTCCCAGCAGAAAACACAGTGAAGCCAGTAAAACAGGAAGGTGTCCCGAGAGCTGCAGAGGGGCAGGCAGGCCGCAGAGGTGGTGCAGGGCTCCTTCGGGGCCAGTCGCAGGTGTTTGGCAGGAAAATAGGTGTGAGCAGGGTGGAAAGAGAGTAAAGCCCACTAGAAAATACTCAAAGTTAACCAGTTAAAACTAGAAAGCCAGAAAAGACTCAGAGTTAGAGTTAATCAGTTAAAGCTCAAAAGGTCAGGGGCAACTTGGCCTTGAATGTTTAAACATTCCCCAGAAAAGTGAGCACAGCCCATGTCTTCATTGTGCAAATTGGATCACGCCATTGTGAGATCTACTCTAGCCTGCTAAAAGGCCCACCTATAAACAGCTTAATAAGGACAGGGAGATTCCATCTTAAAGCTAAAATTGCATTTTAAAAAACCCAGGAAGCTAAGAAGTAATATTCTTAACTTACTCATTAGCAAACAGACAATAACTCAGCCCACCTTGGGGGCCGGGCAGGAAGCCTTATTTGCTTATGCTCCCAGACCAGGAAGCTGCTATCCAGGGAGGGTCCAGAGAGGTAAATTTCTTAGTTAAGTTAATTTTAAATATTCAAAGACCACTTAACAAGTCCACACCCCCAGCCCTTTGTCACATTCCTGAAAAATCCTTAAAAGGGGGCACCCCCAACCTTTCAGGGCACGCCTCTCTCTGAGGTCACCCGCACTGTGAAGTGCGTAGACTTTCTCTCCAACCTTTCAGGGCCCCTCTCCTCCCTGAGGTCGCCTGCACATTTTCTTTCTTTAAGTAAGTAACTTTAAATAAAACTTCTACTTTGCTTCGCTACTGTGTTTCTGCCCTTCAATTCTTTGTTGCTATGGGGACAAGAACCAAGGAAAATACACACTTCCCCCAACACAGGGACACCTGCCACCTACTGGCCCAGACAGGAGAGGGAGTGATAGGAGCCCCAGGGGTACAGCTCAAGAGGTGACTGAAGGTGGAGGGACACAGGCTGTCCCATGGGACCCTGTGGATGGGAGCCAGCCCCAAAACACCCACTCCTCTCTTCTCCCCATCTCTGCCAGGTCCCCGCCAGTCACCCCCAGCTTCTGATCTCGCGTGGCTGTGGCGATGTGCAGGTTCAGTAGGGCAGCTCTGCCCATGGCTGCAGTCGGTGGTATCTGCTGTCACCGACATCCTGTTCCCCCAGCCCCTACAGTTGCCAGCACTTAACAGCCCAGAGACAGGTAGAGAGAGAGAGAGAGAGAGAGAGAGAGAGAGAGAGAGAGAGAGAGAGAAGACCAGTCCAGCCCCACACACGCGGCCCTGACATGGTGCCCTGTGACCCAGACCACCAGCTCTGTGAGGCCCCAGTAGTCTTGTTTTTCACACTGACCTATTGTAATAAGTTTTACAGCCACCGCGTCCTAGGCTTAGAGACCCCTGGGTCAGATAATCAATGAACCAAGGCACAAACAATTGGTTATACGTGCATGACGTAAATTTGGTGTTTGGTGTCTGATAGGTGCCTTATAATAATCCTAAATCCGGACACCCGCCTACTGCCTCCCCAGCAGAGATTTCATAAGCTAATGCTGCAGATGACGCTGCCACACGCATGTGGGAGGCGATTAATAACTAGTGAGTGAACATTTCCGCTCCCCACAGCAGGAACCACCCGGATTCTCCCCCGGCTGGCTCCCTCCCAGGTGGCCCAACTTGGTCCGTCAGGGTGTCTGCTGCCTCACGTCTCTAATAAACTGTGCAGAGGCTGCGTACCCCTAAGCCTCCCTGCTAAGTCCCTTTAGTACTTGAAGACCAGGACAGAAGGCTCGGTCCCACAGCCCCTCCCCTCCTCATCTTCCCACTTGACCTCTTAACACAGAGAGCGCCTCAGGGGACTTGGGAAGAAACTGATAAGTTCACAGTTTGGGGCTTTGCCTGTTGTAGGGAGGCACCATCAGGCCCCTGGGCAGGACCCCCCTGCACGGGCCTCTGGGCCACGTGGCTGCGACCCCACCCACAGCAGGCCTGCTGGCTTGGGTCCCACAGGTCCCACTGCCCAGGGTCCCTGCAGGCCTGAGCCCAGCTAGAGCCGCCCTCCTTCCCGCTTATCAGGAGATGTCCTTCCTCCCTCCCTCCTGGGCCACAGCCAGCAGGCTGGCAGCCCCCCAAGTCACAGGAAGGCAGACGCTAAACTGGGAGGAGGCGCTGCGGGAGAAGTGTGGTGGGAGGGGGCAGGATGGCGGCATCTCGCCACCTCCTGGAGGCCAGTATCCCCCGTGGGACGTCCCCTGGGCACTCGGCATGGAGATGAGGACACTGTGGAGTCGGGACCGAGCAGAGCGTGCAGGACGGGATGGCACTGCGCCGGGCATTCAGCGCAGCCAGGGCCGACGCCAGGGCGGGGCCAGCCCCGGGCACTGAGCCCTGGAAACGCTTTACTTTCCTTTTCCCCGTCGACCCTCCCCCTTCCTGTGCGCCCCACTCCTCCTGCCCTGACCTGCCCTCCCCCAGGCTGCAGGAAACGGATGCTCAGCGCCCTGGCTCCCCTCCCCCCAGCCCGGCCCGGCCCCCTGCTGTCCTGCTTCCCCCCCCCAGGAGGTCAGGGCCGCCTCGGACCCCAGCCCTAAAGGGACTTTGCCCTCCAGCCCAGAGCAGAGGGAAGGCCGGAGCCAGGCTCATGGGCCCAGCAGGACAGGCGGCCTCCCCCCCTGGAGCCTGCTTCCTCTTCTGGAACCGGGCTCCAAGCCCCCGAGGAAGCTGTAGGCAGAGTAGTGGGGGAGCACTGAGACAGGGACCACGGATGTAGTCAGAGCAGGCTGAGGGCCTCCCGAGGGGACAGGGCAATCTGCAGTCAGAGCAATGTAACTACATGCAGGGAAACCGCCCTACTAAAACTCTATGTTAAACATTGAGCTCTAGAATCATTCTTCAGTGAAATCAGTCAATGTTCCCCAGATAAAGAAGAGTAGCACACGTTGTATTATGCTAAACATTTGTAACCATGTGTAAGATTCACGTTAGCATGCTAAAGGCCCAGGCCTATGGGCTGTCTTTCCTCCTTCAGATCTGAGGAGGTGATTCTGCAAACTGAGCAACTAACTTAGCTGCAGACCCAGCTGTAGACGGCATGGTAAAGGACAGGAAGAATTCCATCTTAAAGATAAGATTGCATTTTAACACCCAGGAAGTTCAAGAGGCAAGATTCTTTAGCAAGTAGACAATACCTCAGCCCACCTTGGGGGCTGGGCAGGCGGCCTTTTGATGTGCTCCCAGACCAAGGCGCCGGTGTCCCATTGAGAAATCAAGGCAGCAAATTCCTTACAGGTAAGTTAGTTTTTAATATTCAAGGACCACTTAACAAGTCCCCACCCCTAAGTATTTTCATGTTCTCGAAAAATCCTCAACTGCCTATAAAACCCCCTAGACAACGCACCACTGCGGGACTCTCTTGTCCCATCCTAGCGTGAGCCGGGAGCTCTGTCAGTTCACTTAATCTCTAAATAAAAGCCTGTACCTTGCTCTCCTACCTTGACTGTTTGTGAAGCTCATTCTTCGGCTCCACAAACAAGAACCCCGGCATCAATACCACCTGGAGGGCAGTGGGGGTCCAGACATGGAGGCCACCGGTGTTGCCAGGAGCAGAGCCTTTGTGCCCAGACGCCCTGCCACTGCGGCCGGCGCCCCATGTGCGCAGGTGAAGCTGGGTTCCCGGGCCTGGCTTCCAAGGCCGCTGTGCGGCTTCGGCTGGCCCAGCCAGGCACTGTTGAGCCCCTTTAGCAACGCCATTTGCTATTTGAGTGAACAGGGAAATTAATGTGTTAGGAGGAAAATAGATACAATTGGGGTGGAGAGGGAATTAAGGCCAGTAAAGCCCACTAAAAAGGGCTTTGGAGTTAACCAGATAAAACTAGAGAGGCAGACAAGACCCCCAGTTAATAAGAATCAGTTGACGATCAAAAGCCAGAAGCAACTTGGCCTGGAATGTTTGAATGTTCCCCTTATAAAGAAAAGCATCTCAGCACAGCCTGTGTCTTTATTGTGTCAATTAGATCATGCGGTTGTAAGATTTACTTAAGCCTGCTAAAAGGCCCAGCTTATTCTTTAACTTAACCTGTATTATGTTTTTTCCTCCTCCAGCCCCTAAACAAGTAATTTACAACCTGAACAATACGGCAAGTGAGCCCAGCCATAAACAGCAGAGTAAACAGAAAGAATTCCGTCCTAAAGCTAAGATTGCATTTTAAAACCCAGGAAGTTAAGAAGTAAGATTCTTAACATACTCTTTAGCAAACAGACAATAACTCAGCCCACCTTAGGGGCTGGGCGGGTGGCCTTGTTTGACATGCTCCCAGAACAAGATGCTGGTATCTCAGGGAGAAATCAGAGCAGTAAACTTCTTGCGTTAAGTTAATTTTAAACATTTAGGGACCACTTAACAAGTCTTCACCCTTTGTCACATTCCCGAAAAATCCTTAAAAGGGGAACCCCCAACCTTTCAGGGTGCTCCTCTCTCTGAGGTCACCTGTACGTAAGTAACTTTAAATAAAACTTTTACTCTGCTTCCCGACTGTGTCTCTGCCCTTCAATTCTTTGTTGCGGTGGGGACAAGAACCGAGGAAAATACACAATACCCCTACCTAACAAATGCATCCCACCTGGGGACTTGTCCTCTGTGACAAGGTACCAGGGCTTCTGGAGAATGTCCTGATTTCCACCCCCTTGAATTTTTTTTTTTTAATGCAGGTTTGACCTACTGGATCCATCAGAATGTCTTCACTACCTCCCAAGTCTCAACCTTCACCCTGACTTGCTTCTGGATCCTCACAGAAGGTGCAGGCTGGGCCTGCTCTCCTTCCCTGGTCCCTAGGTCACCTCATTTCCTGGGCAGACCCCTCCTCCTGCTGTTTCGGGGGGTCCCTCCCTCAGCCCCCTTGAAAGCATCACATTAGCGCTTGGCCGCCTGTGCTGGCCCGGCCATCCCCCTTTGGGGTGTTTATGACCCTGCCCCAGGCCTCAGGGCCCTTGGGAGATGGGCCAGAACCTTGAGCCACTCTGCTGGATGGCATTCCTTAGACTCTGGCCAAAGGCACGTCAGGGCTTCTGGCTGCCTGGACAACCCAGGCCTCCCACAGCCCCGGGGAGCACGGAAAGAGTAAAAGAATGATGCCCCACAGAGCACCTTTCCCAGGTCAGCCTCTCTTCCTCATTCTGTCCCCTGTGCAATCAAAGCCCCTTGGCTGTGAACAGACACTTCCCCATGGCAGATGGACCAGCAGACCTCTGGCCTGGGCCCACACCTCCTCGGTCACTGCAGACCACAATACAGCTTGGAAAAGGGAAGTGGGCACATAGCAGCATGGCTGTGGAATTGGGGAGCACACCCCTGCCTTTGAACCAGGCTCCAACACCTTCCCCATGGGAGACCCTCATCCATTTCTCCCACAGGCCCTTGGGGCAGAAGCCTCACTCATGGCCCCACTGAGTTCCTGCCTACCTGGCCCTGGCATCCCTTTCCCAAGTCCCAGAACCCCAGGGGCTGGTGCCCATCCTGCCTGCATGCAGGATACCACAGGTCCCGCCTCCCCTCCCCAGCTTTCCTTCCAGGGCAGCTGTGGACTTGGAGGACTTGTCTCCCCCACTGCCCCTGGGTGGGCCTCAGTATGGGGCCATACCACAGGGGCTCCCCAGGCTCTCTGCACTACAGAACTCTGCTATCCCTGCCCCCGCATCAAGACCCCGCTGGGAGGTGTCCCCAGTAACAGCTCACAGCCTGAATAGGAAGTGGTGGGCACATGTGTGTTTATTTGAGGCACCGAAGCAGCAGGAGGGCTCTTGGGGGGGACAGGGGAAGCAGCAGCTGGATTTGGGGTGGGGAGCCCATTGCCCCGTCTTGAAGCCTAGATGTGGAAGCAGCGAACCCATCCCTCAAAAGGCTGCTCTCGAGGTGAGTGAGACACCAGAGAAAAGGAGCTGGGGGTCAGTGCCTGGGGCTATCAGGAGGCCTGGACGCTGGACACTCACCTCCGCATAGGCCCTGACACAACCACGCACTCAGATATGTGCATGGCAGAGGCACATGGCCACACCTGTCCACCCAGCAGAGCACAGGCAGGCACCACAGCATGGCCACCTTCTGAGACTCAATGGGGCAGAACACACCCTTCACTCTGAGAGGGGAGGACCGAGGCCTGGATCTGTAGGTGCCCCTCCCAGTGTGCTGGAGGGACTCAGTTCAGACTCTGGGGGCCTCAGGCTACAGGGGGACCTCATCCCTTCCCAGGTTCCCTGCGGAAGGTCCTGTCATTGACCCCAGAAGTGAGGGCAGTCAGCCCCTCGGGGCAGGTGTAGATGCAGAGGTGAGCCTGACCAAGGGGACCGACGGCCAAGGGGGTAGGATCAGGCAGGGTGAGGAGTCAGACGAGGAAGCTCTGGTACCCCCTGGGGTCTAGGAGGGGTCTGGGCCCAGGGTCCCGGCGGTCAGGGGCCAAGCCGCAGCAGGGCCAAGAGGAGGCTGAGCAGGAGCCCAAGGCCCAGCAAGGTGGTGCTGGCCTGCAGCCTGCCGTCGGCTGCGCTCAGGTTGCACAGGAAACTCTGGCAGCAGTGGGTGCCCACCGACGCCACACCAAGACTGATGCCCTTCGGGCCGGGGCAGATGGGGGAGCAGCCCTTGTTCAGGGTATGGCCGAAGTCCACCAAGTTCCCTGCATGGAAAACAAGGCTGTGAGCGCAGAGGCAGGGGCCTGGGGCTAGTTGGGGGGCAGAGGCTGGGCTGCTCGCCAGCGCTCACCGATGCCCGCAGAGGCAGATACGGTCACACAGTAGTTGTCGGAGTCAGAGCAGATGGTCGGCTTCAGACAGTAGAAGTTGCTGTTCTGATTCGTGCAGGAGAAGCACACCAGGGACTGGGCTGCAGAAAGGGGACATGTGCTAGGTGGCACCCATCTTGGGTCCCTTCCCAGTCGACCCAGGCACAGGACGCCTGTTTTGCAGACGTTCACTGAGCAATTCTCTTATGTGAGGCCTAGGGCTGGAGACAGGAAAGGCAACGACACCAGATCCTGGCCCCTGAGGAACTCCTGTGACACCCAAATGCATGGTGACAAGAGTGTCAGGGGCAGGGCTGGGGCCTCCAGTAGGGGTGGGAGGGAGGAGTGACCCGCTTTGCTAAAGGACAGGGGTCTGTCAGGCTCCACAGAGCAGGTCCCACAGCATGGGTGGAAGGGGGGGTGCAGTGGGGCCCACGTCCCGGGCCTAGGGCACCTCACCTTGCTCCGCACCCAGGAGGGCAGCCAGCAGCGCGGTCAGGAAGACCTTCATTCTGGAGGGACAGGTGTCCCGTCGGGGGTCTCCGAAGCCAAAGCAGCCCACCCTGCTCCAGAGACAGCGTGTTGGAAGGCCAGGCTGTGCCCACTTTGTAAATGGGGGGAGGGACCTGCCAGCTTCCAGCAGCAGGGCCAGGGAGAGGGTCTTTCTGCTCCATCCTAGCCTACTCCTTGGAGTGCACTCTTTCTTGCTGAGGCCCCTCCCCAAGCCTGTGATGCTTGCTGCTGGACTGGGGGCAAGGTGAGGGGACAGACCACACACTGACAGAAAGGGAAGCTGAGGGAGCGGCTTCTGCCTGTGGTCCTGGTGATGAAGGATGGTGACCAGTAAGGGCTTTAGCGGACCTGCGTCCAGAACTTCCCATGGATCAGCTCCATGGCTGGTGTGGGGGCCCCGGGGCTGGGCAGGGGGCATAAGGTGCATCTAACTGAGCACTGCTTCTGGCAGCTTCTGTGCTGGAGGACAGGGGGTGCTTCCCACTCTTCCTGTAAATCAATGCTGAAGGCCATAAGCCTGTTGAGTGCCGGCTGTCCCCTCAACCCTTTCAACCAGCAGAACAGGCACAGCCTCAGCCTGCTGCATGTGGGTCCCTGGGGGCTGCCCTCATCCTGTTCCAGGACCTGTCTTGGGCAGAGGCCACGGCAGTGGGTAGAGAAAGCACTCTGACTGTGGCCAGCTGGGATTCCCGTTCTGTTTTGCAGGAGGCATGGAGTGGGAGGGGCAGTCTGTGCCTTCTGTTGGGAGATAGGACAGCTGGGGTGGGGGAAGGGCATTCCAGGCCTCGGGTAGGATCCTGGGCACTGGGAGGAAGGAGAACAGGCAGGCAGAGAACAGGTTTGGGGAGGGTCCTTCGGGGACCCCAAGAATGGGTCCCAGGCCTCTTCTGCCCAGCCCTGGCCTGGGCCAACATCCTGGGGCAGGAGCTGGTGCTTGTAGATGTCCAAGGGCCCCACATGGGGCCCATCCCCAGACCCAGCAGTTCAAGTGGGGAAGGAAACCCCCCTTTCTCCTCTGTTAAGTGTGGTCTAGGCATGGAGGCCCCCTGGGCTGTCCTCAGGGAGCTCTGGAACACAGCCAGGCACCCACCAAACGCCTGCTGGGCTGAGCGGAGGCACTAGAGCTACAGGCATTCCTGGGATCAGGCTAAGGAGGCCGTGGGGGGAGCCGGTGCCATCTGGGACCCAGACTATGCACGTCCCCAGACCGACAGGGCTGATTTCTGGGAAAGCCAGACCCAGAGGCAGGAGCCTGCCCTGGTCCCCGAGATGGGAAGGGGCAAGGTGGCCAGGGCTGGGAGCAGGTGGGGTGCTCTCCCAGGCACCTCAGGCGCTTGCGTAATTGGGGCAAACAGGAGGAGCTTGCTTTCACCTCTTCCCCGGGTCAGCCAGCTGACCCCAGGGCGATCCACCAGAGACGGCAGGTTATTGCGCCCATCCAGCAGGCCCGCTGAGAACTCAATCCCTTTTCAATTCCGAAGGCCGCCCCCCCACCCCGAGGCCCCCTGGGGAGCCTAGAGCTGGGTGACGGGCTCCCAGCGCCCACGCAGCCCTGGGCCACCCAACAGGGAGGGCGCCTGGCGGCGGTCTCCGCCCTCTCCCGCTCTGATCTTTGGAAACATTCGCGGAGGCTGGGGGATGGGGGTGGAGGCTCAGGCCTCTGAGGCCGGGCCCACGAGCGCGCCCCGACCCCCAGCCTCCCCCAGACCCCTCCCATGCCTGCCCGGCGTCCCGATCGCTCGCGCCCCAGCAAGACCGCCGTCCCCGCGCCCCACGTCCGCCGCGGCCCCGACCCCGACCCCGACCCCGGCGACTCACGCCGTTCGAACGCAGATCCACGGCCTCCAGGAGATGCCCAAGCCTGGCGCCGGAGAGCGCGACTGCGCCGGACTCCAGGCCGGCCGAAGCCGCGGCAGGACTGCGGGCACGCGGGAGGTTGGCAGGGCGGAGCCGGCGTCCCAGCGGAGCCGTGGGGGGCGCGGGGCGGGGCTGGGGGCGGAGCCGGCGAGCCGGCGGGGGCGCCCGGCCGAAAGTCCCTCCGGGCCGAGTACCGGGGGGAGTGTGTCCCTTCTGCAGAGTGGGGTGGGGGCTTTTCCGACGGAGGGACCAGCCGGGGGCGTTGGGGAGGCCGGGATGACACCATTAGAAGGCCCCCCGCTCTGCCCTGGCTTCCTTGGCGGGGCTGGGGTGGTGACTGGACACGCATCGGGAGACTGGTGGGGGGCGGCTTCCGGGGCAGTGGTTGGGGACCACAGGGTCTGCGCCGGAGAGCCTCGGTCTTTGCAGTCTCCAAACCCCGCCTCCCATGCGTCCCCTCCCCCGGTCCCCCCAGCCCAGGATGGGCTCAGGAGCCGCCTCCGTCCCTCCCGGCCCGCAGCCCCGTCTGCAGCCGGGGGGTGGGGGGGTTGCTCCTCCCACAGAGCCGGCCGGACCTGACCTGACCCTCGGAGCGCAGAGGGTTGCAGGCGCCTCAGAATGTCAGCGCGCTTCCCGTGTTCTGTCCCCAAGTGCCCGTTCAGAGCCTTTTCCTTCAACAGGCATTCCAAGAGCACCTACCCTGTGTGCCGCCCTCGCCGGGACCTGCACCTCCCACGCGGGGCGGGCCAGTGGGGGACGGGGGTCAGCGAGGGCAGGGCAGCCCACAGCGCCCCAGCCCCTGCTCCTGCCTCTCAGACTGCCCCGGGGCCAGGGCTGCCAGGCTGTTCCTCTACCACCTTTGCAGTGCCCCCCACTTCCTGCAGAATCACCTGCTTGCCAGGGAAAACTATTCCCCACTCTCAGGTTCCAATTCCTGTGCGGAGCTCCCAGCCTCCCCCAGACCCCTCTCACGCCTGCCCGGCATCGCCGACTGCACACTCACCACCAAGGCCACCGTCCTTGCGCCCCATGTCCATCCCGACCTGGACCTGGCGACTCCCGACCTTTTCCTCTCAGCCTTTCTGGGTGGTGCCTGGGAGACGGTGGCAGAGGTCCTGGGGAAGGGAGGCACAGGGAGAGGCCCAGAGGTAGGGTGGCCAGGACAGAGCTGGCTGGGAGAGGGACTGTCGTGGAGGACCTGCTTGCATGGGCAAGGTCTAAGGGGACGTCAGGCACTGTGTGAGTGTGTGATTGGGTCTGTGAGTGTGCGTGCGTGTGTGTGTCTCTTCAGAGTCCCAGAGTAGGGGCAGGCTCCTCATATGGTCTTCCGTGATGTCCAGGTCACAGGGCGTCGGATGAATCAGCTCAGGAAGGCTCTGGGGCCTGTTTCCCTGGAGGCTGAAGCCGGGGCTCTGTGTGTGGGTGGTGACATCTGTGGTGGTCCACAGCTCTGGGGCCATGGCCATGCTGTCCTGGGGACCTGCACTAGGCTGCGGCCCTCTGCTACCCCCTCCTGGGACCTGGGCCAGGCTGCCCCATCCCCTGTCCAGCATCTTGCCCTGTTTTACACTAAGCTTTGAGCTTGTCCTGGGAGGGGGGACGTGAAGGGCCTCTGGAGTGTTCTGGAGTCCCTTGCCCACCTTTCCAGAAGGGAATTGGATGAATTTTGGTCCCTGTAAGAGGCACGCATTCTGTCTTGGCTCTGCCCATCAGGTTTTGTGGGGGTTACTTGCTTGGTGTCTCCCGGAGAACGTCAGCTCTCAAGATGGGGTCATTGTCTGTGTGTCCAGCACCCAAACCATCCTGGCCCATGGCAGGTGCTCAGCGAGTGTTTGTTGGTGAAAACACAAGTGGGCTTTGCTTGTTCAAGGCAGGACCCTGTGATCGGAAAGCAAACTACACTAGGAGGAGATTCTAACGATTTTGAATGATCAGCCCACAAAAAATTCTTAAGGTCACTGCCACGGATCAGCCACAAAACTCAGATGTCCTTGGAAAATGTTGTGTCTGAGCATGGATGGCAGAGCCAGGGGTTTGTGCGATGCCCTATAGCATGATTTGTGGGGTCATTCTGAAAACCGAGGCGGGCAGCCCTGGTTGGCTCCCCTGTGGCTGGCTCTGGGCGTGCAGTCCAGTGGAGCATGTCTGAGAGGGCAGGTGGTGAGACCTGGTTTAGTCTGCTGCTCTTAAGGACCACAGCCTCACAGCCACAGCACCCCAAGGGGTGCGACGTGAGGGCCCGTTCCTCCCAAAGGAGACCCCATATCCAGGAGCTCGGCATACCCCGGAGCTGCCAGCCAGAGACATTCCCTGGGACCAAAGCGACGCCAGGGCCAGGGTGGGATGGGAGTGGGCCTTCCGTAACAGTCCCACCTACCCACGGTGGACGCCTCCTGCGCCCTCCTTCCCCTAGTTCTCTGGCCACCATGAGGTGGGCTTCTGCGCAGCATTGTGAGCCCGTCTCCCCTCTGAGGAATCTCAGATGTGTGATGGGTGGGGAGTGTCTAGCTGAGAATGGGTTCAGAGCTGAAACTTCGCAGCGCTCCCAGGTGCCCTGAGTCATACCCACACCCACCTCAGGGTGCTCGGGTATTATGGGGGCTTGGCTTCCTCCCTGGAGTGGACAGGAGCCTGCCTGCTCCTGAGTCCCTATGTTAGCCAGGATGCTCTTGGGGTGGGCCCTCAGTCCCTGCCCCCCTTTAGGAGATACAACATCCCCTCCCCCAGCCTCCCCCTTCCCCATCTCCTACCTTGGTCACTAAAGGGTGTCTGGGTCACCCTGGGCCTGGAGTGCCCCCTGGTGCTGGGTTTGGGTGCTCCAGAGCCTGCAAGGATGGCCTAGGGAGCCAGGGTGTGAATCAGGTCAGAGGCCTCAGGCCGCACCCCTCCACAGGGTACACGTGTCCACCTGTGTCCAGGCAGCTCCCCCCACTCATGCTTCAGGGACCTTCCTCCATGCAGAGCTTTCTGAGGTTTGGGCCATGGTCACTTTAATGCTGCTGGCTGCCTCCGGGTCCTGTCCTGGCTCGGCTCTGTACCTAGGTGTCACTGTGGTCCCTGGGTCCTGGTTGAAACCCTGGAGTCGAAGTCCACCCAGGAGAGACTGGTGTCCACGGCCGTCATTGTCCACATGGGACACCGACAAGATGAGGGAGCCAGTGGGACACGCACCCAGCCTGGCATGGGGACCCGAGGCTGTGGTATTCTGCCTTCTCATCCTAAAACGGAAGAGGACCCTCCACCATGCCTTCTGGTGCTCTGCTGATCAGCCGTTACCCTGACAACCTCCACCTGCCTGGGGGTGGAGTTCAGACACTGTTGCCACTTGCTGGGGGCCTCCAGTTTCTGGGTGGCCCTGCGCTTCCCCCAGAACTGCTCCCCACCGACCGTGAGACTCCAGCTGTGCCTCAGTTTAGGGGTATGGTGGGGGAAGGGTGCTGGCCTGGCTCTCCTCCCACCCTGCACCCCCAGGCTGCTCTGCTACCTGGGTGCTCAGCAGGGCGGGAATCCTGGAGCCAGCCTCCCGGGCTGTGGGCCTCCTGCTGCTCTTGGGCACTAGCCAGAAGGAGGCCACACCTGGCAGTGGTCGCTCATGTGTAGGGAGAGCAGCTCCAGCAGCTGGTGGAGCTGCCTGGTGCGGCTGCTGCCACTGTGTGACCTTGAACTCCTGCCTTACCTCTCTGGGCCTGGCTCCCGCCTCTCTGAGTGGGGCCTGAGCACACTTCCAGGCTGGCTCCTGTCTCTTAGAGAATAGTCCAAAGTGCTATGCTGACTTCAGAGCATTTGCTCCAACCACTGGGGCCTTGGGCTCTTCCTTTAACTCCACACCTTCCTCTGCACAGCTGTTCCACATCCTGGAAGGAAGTTTGCTGCCAACCTCCCTGGCCTGTGCCCCCACTGCTCTGTCAAGTGCCCATACCAGGGGCTTCCCCTCCTGCCATGGAAGGACTCAGTGCCTCTCTCTGCAAACAGGACTCTGTTTGGTGTGCACTAGGCACTCAGTTAATGACTGGATGACTATATTTGATGGACTACAGCCTGAGAGAGGGTTGTGGTGACAGAAATCCACACTTAGAATTTAGAAGTCCATTTGCAAGGTACACACTGCAGGAAGCAGGGGGAGGGGCACCGGTTTGGGCGTTCTGGGAAGTGACCAGAGCAGAAGTCTTGGCAGGGACACTGGTGGAAGCCGAGGCTGGAGGCGGGTGGGGGGAGGCCAGGGCGTTCAGATGTGATGCAGGGCTGACCCCTGTTAAAAAACCAGCTTTGTCGTGCATTTAATCTACTGGATGTCTCGTGAATCTGATTCTTTCATCATGTCATGACTTTAGGGTCTGGCAAAGAAGGGGGTTTCCCTACCCCAACACCCCCAGAGCTAGGCCTCAGCCTGGGCCCCAGGGACAATTCTCTCTGGGCCATGGTGGGACTCAGGCCGTGGGTGAGCCTTTGGTCACTGACCCCACAGTTAAAATCAGGGATAGACCATTGCCCTGCACCCAGGCCCAGCCACAGTCCCTCCCCTTCTTGGCAGGGCCATGAGCCCCTGCACCCCCACCCACCTCCAGGAGGCTGACATCCAATAGAGCACACTTTTACATGTTTTTGACCATAATCTACCATAAGAAATCTATTTCACATCTGACCAATATGTGTAAATCCTTGCTGTGCAGGGGCTGCTCGATATTCTATTCTATCCAGTTCTACCTCATTCTATTTCTCATTTAAAAAATCTGATCAAAAGCCACTATACTGTTTTACCACCCACAGTTCAGAAGGTACTGCAAAAGCCTCTGGTTCGTGACATTCGTTTTTCAGATGATGGCTTATTAGGATTCTTATGTGGTAAAAGCATTACGTTTGAGAAAGAAATTGAATACTAAATGGGCATGGATTTGAATTGAGCCAAAAAACATAGAGCCTGGCTGTCGGGAGCCCCATCTGTGAAGTAGGGGTGGCCCCATGGATCTGCACAGCCTGATGTGGGAACCCCACAGCCCCTGTACCCTGGGCTTCTCCCATGGCCCCCGCTGTGCCTGTGGTCTGAGGAGAAGGCAGAGCGCGCCTGTGTGCGTTCATGTGCATGCGGTTGCCTGTGAGAAGAGGGGAACAGCACAGTCTGCACCGTACTGGTCCTGGCCTGTGGCCCCTGGGTGGGTGGGCAAAAAAACTGCTGGGTGAGTGAGTGATTGCAGCTGTGCGCTGCCACACACGCAGATGCCTGGAGCTAGGCAGGTGAGAGGAGAGAGTGCGTGGTCCCCGGGGCGCAGGGCTCATCCGCCTGTGATGGAAGGGGTCCCAACTGCAGTGCGGAAGGAAAACATTCTTCCTGGTGCAAGAAAGGAGAGGCCTTCCCTCCTCCCTTTCTCAAGAGTGTTCACTTCAGAAAACATGTCATGGGAAACCTTTCTCTGGGCCTTTGAGGTGTATTTAAATCTCTTTAGAAGGTGAGGTTAGGATGAACTGTGTGTCAGATGGTGCTGCAAAGGCCTTCCCCTTGAGGACTAGCCCTTTGTCTGAAGAACCAGTCTGCAACGGGTTGCATCTGCTCAGCTCTGAGAAAGGAGGGCTCCTGTCTCTTAGAGAATGGACTTGTGTCCATCTTTGCAATCTCAAGGCAGACTGCCTGCAGGACAGACGCAGAATTGGAACAGACAGAAAGACCCACTTCACTCTGGTTGGCCAGCTTCCCTGGGCCCCCAGGCCTCCCTCAGGTAAGAGCACACCCCAGGCGGGCTGGAGGAGTGGGGTGGGGGATCAGACCTGGGGTATTGCTCTGTGCACTGGCTGGAGGCCCAGGCATTGCTGGTTCACAAACGTTCGGGTGAACCCAAGTGAGCACACTGTTGAGAAGAGCAGCTGTGACTGACTGGGGGGCTGAGAACGCATGAAACCTAGAACCCAAGCCACAGACACGGGTGGTGTGGATGTCAGGACCGCGGGAGCTGTCCCAGCATGAGACAAAACCGCGTGGTGCAGTTCCGGGACCAGGCTCTGGACCCCCAGAGAGGACCTGGTGGACCGGCAGGTGGGCAGGTCTGCATGCAGGTCCGCGAGTCTGGTATCAACACTAACTTCTGGTGATGCAGTTATGTAAGAAGTAACACTGGGGGAAGCAAATATAGAAACGGTACTATTTTTGAAGCTTCTTTGTAAGTGTGAACTGGTTTCAAAATGAAAAGTTAAAAGTATTATAAAAGCTGCATGGAGTAGGCTTGGCAGGAGCCGAGTGGCCTTGGGGTTGTCCCGGGGCAGCGGAACCAGGCTCCTGGGAGGCTGGGCAGCACTTGGCCTGCAGGCTGGGAATGGAGGAAACATGCCCCAGGCCACGCTGGGGAAAAGCACCCCAGAGGTATCAAAACTCAGACTGAGAATGGAAAGCCTAGAAATTTTAACAAGAAAATCTCTTCATGGATTAACAAAGTATTTTTAAGTAATCCAGTAAATACACTTAAAAATAATGAATCGGGCAATGGGTCAAGGGTCATGCCTTTGTAAAATCTATTTAGCCTCTGCAAAAGAGACCCAGTTTATTCTTCAGCTTAACTTATGTGCTGTTCTTCCTCCTCCTCCCGCCCTAACCTAATCAATGAAGTGACATTGTCACCAGACCTCTGGAGTGTAAAGAATGCTGAGATCTGGATCAACAGTCACCTAAATAACCCTACTCCTACGACAAAACTTAGAAGGAATTATGAGTCACTGGTATACATCCTGCCTTATGCTGACTCCTACCCAAAAGGCCCTATAAAACCCCAAACCCTGTATTTTGCTCAGTGAAATAAGCCACGTGGAGAAAGACAAGTATGATTCCACTCATTTGTGGAGCATAACAACAAAGCAAAACTGAAGGAACAAAACAGCAGCAGATTCACAGACTCCAAGAAGGGACCGGTGGTTACCAAAGGGGAGGGGTGGGGGACGGGACTGAGGGGCATTCTGATTAGCACACATAATGTAGGGGGGTCACGGGGAAGGCAGTACAGCACAGAGAAGACAAGTAGTGACTCTACAGAATCTTATGCTGATGGACAATGGGGTGGGGGGGACTTGATAATATGGGTGTATGTTGAAACCACAATGTTGTTCATGTGAAACCTTCATAAGATTGTATAACAATGATACCTTAATTAAGAAACAAACAAAAAACTCCAAAAAACCCAACCCTAAACCTTTCAGTGCGCCTCCCCTCTGAGGCTGCCTGCACTCCCTCTGAGTGTGTATTGTCTCTTCAAATAAGCTTTTTGCTGCGTAAGCCCACTCACTAAGCTTTGTCTTAGAGAGGAAGACAACTGGTGGTTTAAGTGTCTTTGTCGCGTTGCTGTTTAATTCAGCTTTCTAGTCTTAAATGCAATCCTTTTTCCTCTCTCTGTATTATTTCCAGTAAGGAGGGAAGCAGCTTTGGGGACCTCTGAGCAGGGAGGCTTGCATGCTTCCCATGCCTGGGTGACCCAGCTGGAACCATGGCTGTTTCCATCACGTCCTTTCATTCCTGCTGGAAAAGTCTCCTTTCCTTTGCTTTGAGAAATCCTCAGAATATAATCTTACTCCATCCAGTGTTCCTCGGCTCCCTCAAATTCTGGGGTGGTTGGGGCTCAGTTTCCACACCGTGCAGATTCAAGAGGGCGCCGGAGGTCAGATGATCCTGGCTCCAGGAGTTGGCAAGGGATTTACCCTGTTCTGAGCAGGAGTTCAGCGAACCCCTCTTCCCTCCCCTCCATCAACCCCCACCCCCCACCTTACTCTCCACCACCCATATGGCTGCACAAATAGAAGAGCGGCTCTTTCCGGCACTGTCGCTCTGAATCAGGGTGAAGACCCCTATGTGCCCTTGGCCTCACCCCCCTTCCCACCCCCATCCGCTGAGGTTTCACCTGGCAGGAACGGCCTCCCCAGGTGGGGACACCTGGCAGGGCATTAACAGGGAACCAAGTTTGCCTGTTAAATCCCAAAACAACGATTGAAAAGAAAAGACAAGACATGCTGGAATAAGACACTTTCAGTGATTGGTATCCACTCATCAGAAAGACTGCGCATCCCAATTAAGTGGAGTGTGGCAAGTGCACCGCAGTGTTTCCCTGACGCTCCTGCGGCAGAGGTGAGCGGGGAGGAAAGGCCCAGCTCTGCCCCTTGCCAGCCACCTGGTAAGCACACAGTGAGTCACTGGAGAGGCCAGCCAGGGCACAGGGCGTGAGGCCAGGAGGCAGGAGACTGGCCCACCTGGCTGGGGGAGAGAGTGGCTAAGAGAGGCCAGCCCGCAGAGTGTCCCCAACACCCCCCACCCCATCCCTGCTCTGGACCCCGCCCCTGTTGCACAGGTCAGGGTAGGTGGAGTCATGGCTGACTGGCAGCTGGGGCAACACTGGGGCTGAGGGATGCAGGAAAGAGAGGTGCTGGGGAAAGGCTTCCAGATTCCAGGCCTCAGAGGCCCCCCCAAAGACCCAACCCCGTGGGGCTCACGTCCCCCTCCCCAGGCCCTGTATGTCCAGCTCTGCACTCCCTGCTTAGGGCTGAGGCTGAGTTTCCCTGGTTTTCAGCTCAGTGAAAGGCCCCCAGAGAAGCCATGTGGTCTGCTTCATGGATGAGCAGCTGTCACCTCTGAGCCGCCCGAATGATGGCCAGCACAGCACCGTGGGCTCTGTCTCTGCTGCACACTGGCATGAGGTCTGGCATGTGTCTCCTCCCCATACCTCAGTCTCCCTGTCCTGGGCTCCAAGGCCCTGCAGACCCTGCCCTGGCAATCCCTGGGGAGCTCCCAGAGCCAGGCTCATGGGGTCTGAAGGGCAAGGTGCAGCTGTAATGGGGGAAGGAAGGGGACCTCACTCCCTGGAAGGGTAGCTGGGGGGCCCAGGGAGAACATGAAGCTCTGGCCACCCCATCCCACAGGGAGGAGCTGGGTCCTGGGTGCCAGGGAAGGCTCTGACCTTTGGGGTTGACCCTGGGAGGGAAGAAAGCATGGAGGTCACCAGAGGGAAGGGGCAGGATGGAGCCCCCTCTCCAGCCACCAGCACTGTGGCCACCGAAGAACCTGTGCAGGTGCCTCCCCAGGGAAGGGTCCTGGGGAAGATTGGAGAGCCACTGCAGGCTGTGCCCGGCTGGCCCCCCAGGAAGGCCCCTGCCTCCAGCCCCTTAGCTGTCCAAGCTTTCCTGGTTGAGGGAAGACTGGGTGAAAGCGCAGAGCCTCTTCAAGCAGGGTCACAGAGAGCCCCCCGCCCCCCATGGGGCTGAATGGCCTGGGAAGGACAAGAGGGTGCTGAGAAGCCTTTACTTGCTCCTGGTGCCCTGTTAGTGGGCAGTGGAGCTGTGCTCCACTCTGCTAAGGGCTCTGTCCAGCTAGGGCTCAGCAGCCTCTGCATCCTGGGCCAGTGGTTAACTGATAGCTTGTTGGCAAGACTGGGCATTGGGCACCTGAGGCTGGGCAGCCAGGTGGTGGGCAGGAGTGGCCGAGGGTCGGTGCAGGGTGGAGCCAGCTGGCCTCCTCCCCTGGGCTTCTGGGCAGGTCCTTGGCTGACTAGCGCTCATGGATGTGAGTGTGTGCACGTGTGGGAGGGTGAGCTTGCAGTGGGTGGGGCCATGTCAGATGGAGGGGTCCTCATAGCAGGGCCCACAGGGCAGGCACCAGGCTGAGCAGGAGCCCGCTTGCCAGGGCCCAGGGGCTGCATGCCACGCGGGCCACCCGGTTGCAGAAGTCCTTCTCACAGCAGGTGATATTCTGCACCTCCAGCTTTCCGGGGAGCAGCCCTGTGTCTAGGGTGCTTGCGTCCACCAGCTGCTTCAGTAATTCAGAGACTAGGCCGCACGAAGGGCTGCAACTCTTGGACTGCAACTTGATCCTTTCTGTGGGCAAGAAAGGAGGTGCCTGATGTGGGAGGCTCCCAGCCCCCTTTCCCCAGGTGTGACCCTCCATTCCTTACTGGGAGGCCCATCTCGCCAAGCCTCTGCACCCTCCTTCAGGAGGCCTCTGCCCCAGGTGAGAGGGATGCTCTCCCCTGCAGCACCCATGCTCCTTCCACGATGCCGGGGCACCTCAGAGCAGAGCCCCCTGAACCCACCCCCGTGCTCTGGGTGCTGGGGACTCACCATTGCCCATAGTCATGATCATGTCGCTCATGAAGCAGACGCCTGGACATGTGATGAGCTGGCACTCGCCGCTGTCCTTGATGCCACTGCAGCTGTAGCACTGCAGGCTCAGAGCTGCGCCGGGGAGAGGCAGGAAGGCTGAGTTTAGACCCCCAGAGCCATAGCCCGTGCAAGAGCATGGCCTCTGGGAGGCCGCCCTGGACTTCTCTGTAGGAACTGTGCCCTTTTCCACCCTTGGGTCCTAGCAGACGAGACCTCGCCCAAGCTCACACACACACACAGCCTCTCTCCAGGCATGGCCGCCCCAGTCCCTGGGACAGGACCCTGCTGGGTGCCCCCATGCTTACCGTGATCGAAGCTCAGCAGGATGGCCAGTAGGATGAGATGGATGCCTCTCATGGCTTCTGGAGATGGCCTGGGGCGTGGGGGTCCCTGCGGGGTGCCCAGGTTCAGGCTGCTACCTCCCCTCCACACACCCTGGCCCTCCGTGGCTGACCCCTCTTATGGCCTCTGCCTGCCCTGTGGCAGGCCTGGGCCTGCCTCCTGCGTGGACCCACCTGCTAGCATCAGCTTCCTCCAGGCAGCCAGCCAGTGTCTGGGGCCCTGTCCCCAGGGCTCATAAATAAGCTCTGGAGGACCCTGAGGTCCCACCCATAAGCATGAGGGGCTTGGCTGAGTCTCCACCCTTTTCCTGCAGCTCTGTCAGACCCCACCCAGAACCCTGAATAGGGAAAGGGGCATCACCTAGGGGCCCCCAGGAAGAAATGCTTGGCGGAAATCCAGCTTCCTTTTGCCCACAGGAGTTGCTGTGGGGAAATCCCCCCGCAGGAGGGATGTTGGGCAAGCCCCCTCCAAGCCCACCTTCAGGAAGCTCTCCGAGGCTGCCCTGGCCCTAGTGTGCCAGCTCCTTCTCTTCCCCACCCCCACCCCAGTCCCACTGGCCTCATGACATCCTCCCTGCTTCCCCAAAAGTAAGTGCCAAAACGAAAAAAAATCACAAAAGCAGAAAATAAAATTTGAAAACGTTAAATACATTGTTTCCTGTTTTTCCAATATGGTCCTCGAAAGGAAGAAAGGACGCTAACCACCCAGTCCAGGCAGGTTTATTGCAGAACCTGAGAGGGCCCCTCTGGCCTGGCGGGCAGAACAAAGGGAAGAAAAGGGTCTCTAGCAGGTCGAGGCTTTTTATGGCTGGGGTTTTCGGCGGGCTCCGTGAGGGGAGGGGTCCGGGGAAGGTGGGCCTGAGGCTTGCTGATGTGTCTGTCCTCTGGGAACGCTTGAAGCCCAGGTAAGGTGACACCTAGGTCTCTCTGAGGTGGCCGCTGGCTTATTCCCTCAGTCCTTGTACATGAACTGGTAGATTCCAAGAAGTTCGTTTTAGGGCATCTTTACTTGCACATTCTCCTTAGGCTCAATTTATAATTTTTATAACCTTAAATGTCTAGTAGATATAATATTAGCTTATTTGACCAGTAAATCCAAGTAGAACAAAAATGTGTGTTCATGGTATAACTACTGCTGATAACTCAAGACACAATTCTTTTTTAGACCAGCCATATTAAACTAGTCTTATTTACCAAAGATCTACCTGAATCATGTGAACTTGAACATTTGGGTTAGTTTTGTTCAAAAAAAGAAACAGTAAGCACAAATGGAGTCATTTGCCCCAAACCAAGCCTTAAGTAGTTTCAACCTCTTCCAGGAATGTGACCTTTTAACAGTAAATTGGGAATTTTCTGGCGAGAACCAACAAGGTCATCTGTCACCTGGGCCTTCTCCACTGGGCCCCCACTGAAAAAGAGATGATCTGTGTGATAAGACCTCCTGCTTGTCTGAGCACAAGTCGCCGGAAACAAGCCCTTCTTTCCCCTTGCTAATAACTTCTTGTCCCCCCTCCTTCCTATTGCACACCCTCCTCCTGTTTTATACGACTCGCCAGAGCATCTCTCTACGAGGGATGCTGCCGATCCATGAATTGCTTAAGAAAGCCAATTAGATCTTCAAATTTACTGTTGAATTTTGTTTTTTAAATCTTTATATTTATGAGGGTTTTAGGAATATTTTACCTATATAAGTACCTATTTATGTCTAAGTCAATTAGAATGGAATAATCTTTATGGGATTTTATAAATTAATTTGATAATTCCATCCCTTGGTAAGAAAATATTCTCTATATATAATATATACACAGATATGTAAACATACAGAAACATACAAATAGAGATCTTATGGTTTTCATTAGAAAATTTTAGCCATGCATCAGGCATAAACAGTAATACAAAATTCACTGGTTTTATAGAAAAAAGTTGGTTCTCATCTTTGCCCCACTTATTTTTTTTTTTTAAATCGTAATTGTTTCTGGCAAATGAGACAATTGAGGTCCCCTGTTCTGAATGAGGGTTAAAGCATCCCACCAATGGCTACAGAAGGGAGTTTTAAGGCTTTCTTTGGCCCTGATGTGTCGTCTTGACAGAGGCTGTGCGTGTGTCCAAAGCTCCGCTGAGTGGATAAAACACTCAGTCTGTCTCCGTTTCAGCTTCTCAGCCTCACGCAGCTGCTTCTGAGGTCACCGAGCACCTTGCAAGCCCGCATTGGAGGCGTCAGCCGAGTTGGAGTGACTGTCAGGAGCTGATGTGAGTGGGAGAAGGGGAGGTCTGAGGGTGGCGGGATGGAGAAAGGGGGCCAAAGCGGGTGGAGGGTGGAGGACTTAGCAGAGCCAGCGTGGGAGATCCTGTTTCCCAAAGAGGCTGTTGAAGTTCCAAATTAAACTTACTGAAATTGTTAGGGGGGCGTTGTGTATTTTCCTCGATTCTTGTCACCGCCGCAACAAAGAACTGAAGGGCAGAGACACAATAGTGAAGTAGAGGAAAAGTTTTATTTAAAGTTACTTAAAGAGAGAGAAAGTGTTGGCGACCTCAGAGAGGGGAGCGCCCTGAAGGATTTAGGGTCTGGGGTTTTATACGCGGTGAGGATTTTCAGGAAAGTGACAAAGGGCCAGGTGCCAACCTGCCAAATTGTCCCAGAATGTTCATCTTTGTTAAGACTTTAAGTTCCTTTTTTTTAACTTAACACAAGAAATTTACTGCTTTGATTCCTTTCCAGGATTTCAGCTTCTGTCTGGAAGCATATCAATCAAGACTGTCTGCCCTGCCTCCAAGGAGCCACCATCCATTTGATTAAAATGCAATCTTAGCTTTAAGATAGAATTTTTTCTAAATAAACTGGGTCTTTGAGCAGGTGCTAAAGTAAATCTTACAATGGTATGTTCTAATTGACACAGTGAAAATATAGGCTATGCTGAGATACTTTTTTTAATCTGGGGAGTATTCAAACTTCTAGGCCAAGTTGCTCCTGGCCTTCTGAACTTTCTATTTTTAACTGGTTAACTCTTTGAGTCCCTTCTAAATGGGCTTTACTGGCCCTATTCTCTTTCCACCCTGCTCATATCTGTTTTCCTGCCTAACAAAATGATGCCATCAAGGGGGGAAGTGGACAGAGCCAGAGCCATTATGACCAACCGCACGCCTGCCCAAGTCCTCCAAGGGGAATCAGAGTGCGGATCCCTTGGGAAAGGGCAGTGTGGGCCACAGCGACAAATGAGAACCGGACAGGCTCTGCAGACGGGGCTTTGCTCAACAAAGGGCCTGCCCCAACCAGCCCATATCTGGAGGGGAGTGTGCCGTGCTCTTGGCCGGTGGGGCCTGTTAGGGACTGCGTTTATTTCTCCCACGCATGTGCTTGAAACACTGACCTTCAGTGCAACCCTCTCCGCATCCTTGGGGATACGTGTCACCATCCCCAGTGAATCTGAAACCCCAGTGTGCCAAGTCCTCTATATGCTGTTTTTCCTGTGTATACCCACCTGTGATAAAGTTTCATTTACATGTTAGGCCGAGTAAATGATTCACAACAACACTACTAATAAAATGGAATGATTTTATTGACGTGCAGAGTACGTGTTGTGACTGTGGCCTCTCTCAGGATCTCGGAGCGTGTTGCACCCCTTTCTGCCAGCGAGGATGTGGGGTGGGGAGACGCCCAGGTGCTGAGAGGAGGGAGGTGCGGGGTGCAGGCGCTGAGACCGTGTGAGGCTGCTGGAGCTACGGCTGGCTCACGAGGAGGAGGGTCACTTACTTCCTGACCTCACTTGGCTGTGGGGGACCAAAACCTCAGATAAGCAGGAGGCCACTGTAACTCATAATGCGACTTTGGGGAGACAGGGCCTTCGGAGAGGCAATCGGGTTAACGGAGGATGCGTGGGCCCTGGTCCCGTCTGACTGATGTTCTCATAAGAGGAAGTGCGGACGCACAGGCCCAGGTGGGGGCGGCTACGCCTCCGGCTCTGAGCCTCTTTCGAGGTGAAGTAACGCCGGATTTCCCTCCTTGCGTTTATTCTATTACTTGAAGCAGCTACTCCTCCCCATGTATGTCCTAATTTTGCGCCTTTGGACACTTCCAGTTTGGCCGCCACTCGAGTCTGGCGGGTCCCGGCCCCTCTGCGGCTCCTCGGCTGGGGGCGCCGTGTGCAGGGCCAGGGGTCGGGCATTCTGCTGCGGACCCCAGTTTTGCCTGTAGCAGGGCAAGCCCAGCCTGCTGCGTGCACGCGCAGCAGCTCTGGCACAAAGCTCAGAAGCAGAGCTCCAGTTTCTTGCTCAGGCCCCATCCCGGCGTCTGCACGTGTCGCAGCACGGCCCCTGCGCCATGCGTGGGGCAGCGGGAGGAGCGCATGGAGGCCGCCTGGTGGGGTGCTTGTCTTAGTTTCCCAAGTTTCTTCTATGACCATAGACTATGTTTGTAACCCTAGAAAATGAGAATTTTGTTAGAGCTAAAATGTTTTTTGAAAGCATGAAGTTCCACCCAGGGTCACCTGCTGAGCCTCCCCTCTTTGACTCTGAGATGACTCCCAGGTGGCAGGGATGGGCCAGGGTGTGGGGACCTGGGGTGCTCTCGCCTGTGGAGAAGAGGGCTGGGAGAGAGAGGATGTGCAGGAAGGGGCCAAGGAACCCAGCAGTGTATCCCCTGGCGGGTGGGGGAGATGGGCACTGCTGGGTCCTAGAGGTTCTACTGACAATGTTCTCCATGCCTCCAGGAGGCAGCATGGACGGGATGGGAGCTGGTGCTGACTGACCACCGTGTGCCACATGCTCCCGAGGAAGCCCCACGGCCTTCCTGCTGGACCCTGCTTCTTCAGTTCCTGCTGAGCACACAGGTGGCCCAAGCCATGAGGTGGGCAGTCCAGAGCGCACGGCACCCGATCTCCCTGCAGGAGCACACGATTTGGCTGCGGTACCGCCACAAAGCCGCAGGAGCTGGTGCTGGGAGGCCTCCCGCATTAGTCGTTTTCCACGCTGTAGGTGTGAGCTTGCGGATTTCTCTCTCTTTCAGTTGGTTGGGATCCATTTCAGTCATTGTGTGTTTTGATGTTTGAATTATTCCAGATTTGGCTGCTTAGATCCCTTACAATTGGCCTCTGGAATCTTGTGCCACGTTCCCATCATGCATGGAGCACTTCCCGGATTTCTGGTGTTAGAAATGTTCCAGGTCTCTGCCTGTTCATTCCCTGCTCCAGCCCCCAAATTGACTATTTCTCGAAGGAGCCCTGGTGCTTCTGGTGGAGATGAGTTTTGGAGCTTAAACTGCTACTGTTCCCAGGCACTCCCAGTGCATGTGCCCACACGCCCATTCACACCACCACGTCTGCCAGTGCACCCATGACTCCATGCACCACAACACGAGTTCACACCGACATCTTCATGCAAACCAACACCAGTGGCTGCATGCTGGCTTCACCCTTTCCAACTGCTCCCTTTTCCCTGACAATAAAAAACCAAATCCCATTACCCTCAATGTATTGCCCATTTGCTCAGTCTCCCTTTAGGCAGAAAATCTCCCATCTCCCCAGTTATGGGTTGAATTGTGTCTCCCCAAAAGATATGTGTAAGCCCTACCCCCCAGGGCCTGTGGATGTGGCCTTGTTAGGAAGCAGGTCACTGTGGACGTGATTGGCAAGATGAGGCCATGCTGGAGTAGGTGTCCTCCTCAGAAGACAGACACACGGGGAGAAGACAGTCATGTGGTGGTGGGGGCAGAGATGACGTGATACATCTGCAGGCCCAGGGGTGCCGAGGGCTGCCCACGAGGACTGCGAGCCAAGCAGAGGAGGCAGGCAGGTGTGTCCCCCACAGGTCTTGGGGAGCCCTTTTGATGCCTTGGTTTAGCACGTCTAGCCTCCAGGACTACGAAAGGACACACTTGACTGTCTTAAGCCACCAGTTTGCAGGACTTTGTTCTGGCGGCCCTAGGAATTGAATATACCCCCAGTGGTAGCACCCGGCGGACGCCCCCTGCAGGCCTGCCTTCCACCTGTGCCGGGAGCTCCCACCTGCTCCTGTTGCGTGGGTCCTGCAGTTGTCCCTTGGTGGACAGAAGCTCTGTGTTCTGTTGTGCTCAAACTTATCAACCTTCCCCTCCACTGCCATGCATTTTGTGCCTTGTTAAGAAATTATCCCCCACACTGAGGGTATGAGGCTGTCCCCCTACATCCCCCTACATTACCTGTAAGTGTTTCCTCCCACCCTGCACTCCTGGGAGCTCATGCTGGTTGTGGGGGTCATCCAGTCCCCTCTCTTCCTCCTCAGCTCTCTTTCTGAGCTTCTGGGTCCTTGGTTGGCCAGTAACACGTTTAGGGCCACCTTCCTTCTGGCCGGCTGTGTAAATCAAGTGTGCCTTTTATTTGTGAGTCTGTTTCTGAAATTTCCGTTCAGTCTCATTTTTCTATTTCTCTATCCCTGGTCCAAAGCAGGCTTTTCTTCCTCTAGATTGTGTACTGCGCTGGCTTTGCATGTCTCGATGCTGTGTAAAACTCTCTGAATTGATGAGTCAACCAGACACCCACACATCGGTGGGTTCCAACTGGTATTCCATTGAACCCAAAGACCCAGAGAGAATTAGCACTTCAAAAAGCCAAGTCTTTCAAACCGATGAATATGATTTATATCTTCATTAATTTAGGTCTTTAAAAATGTCTCCAGAGAGTGTAATGCCTTTCTGTGGTGGTCCCTCACAACTTCCTCCCGTGTTTGACCTTTGTACCCCTATTATGCATATACAGTTTTCACACTTTAATTCTCATTTTGCTCTTTGTGGCTGGTATGTAGGAATGCCATAAATCGTTGTGCATTGATTTGCACATGCAAGTTTCCTAAGCTCTCTTGCTTGTAGATTCCTCGGACGGTGGCCTTTTGAGCAGCTGGCCGGTGCTGGGGGGCACTGTATCCCTCCTCTGAGGCTCACACCATCCTCACGCCACAGCTCTGTGCTTCAGCACAGGTCTGCCTCCTCTGCTGGAATACCTCGATGGACTCCACAGTTTGCTGGCTGACACCGAGCCTGTGTGCTGCCACCGAGTCCCATGCAATGTTACTCCTGCCACACTGCTCACCACACACCTGTCTTCACGGGATGGGGAAAGGCCGCAGAGGGCACTGGCACAGGGCCATGAGGAGGCACGGCCTTGGCTGCACTCAGGGAGGAATGACTGCCTTGGCCTGGTGGCCAGACATCAACGCTGGGTCCCCCAAAGCCAGCAGGCAAGGGTCTGGAAACCAGGGCTGGAGATGGGGTTGGCCTCTCTCACTTACGGGGGTTTATGTTTGCATCCCTGTATCCTTGGATCTAATGAGAGGAGGAGGGCCAAGAAACCCCGCCATGGTTCCATTAAACTGGGAGCTGAGACCACCGCCCAGCCATTTGGGGTCCCTCAAGAGAGGATGGTGTCTCATACAAGCCGAGTGCCTGTTCTGGTCACCATGGGATAAAAGGGTGCAGCTGTGTGCACAGGGCAAGACTGGTCAAGTCTGGGCTCTTGACTCACAGGGCCCCTCCCTCCTAGTGGGCCTTGCCCACCAGCCCTGGCCAGCAGGAAACTGAGAAACTCCACAGAGACGGGACCACCTAGGACTCTGAAGGCCCAGGTGCTGTAGGCCGTGGGGGGCACATGGGAAGAAAATGTGTGCCGGCCATCAACCTAGTCCTGGGGTCAACTTTAGTGGGGGCTGAGGTAGCTCCTGTTTACAGGTTTCTTTCCCTTTGATGGTTTGTGGTATTAGCACAGCGGTGTTTGGTTCAAGGACTGATGGTCATCACTCAGTGGCAGATGGCAGAAGGTGGGTGTCCACTCTGCTCCATGCCCTTGCAGTAGGGGGCATCTGTGTGCCTGGATAGACTCCCCTACCTTCTGGCCTCTGGTGGGCTCAGCTCCAGGGCAGTAGCTGGCAGTTGAAGCTGGAGGAGAGCGAGTTTGGGGATGACCCACCTTTCCTGCTGTCTTTACAGGGCCTCGGTCCCTCTCCTGGAGGCGGGGCTCGCTCCAGACTGGGCACCTTCCACCCCTTTGCCCTGAAGCTGCACTGGTGCGAGAAGCTCTGGTTCCTGCAGGCTCCTGGCCCTTCAGTGACACTCAGAGGTCTCTCTGAAGCCTCCTGCCCCAGGCCCTGTGCTGGAGTCCAGCTCCAGTGAGTCCAGGAGTCCCTGAAGGATGGATGGCGTTGGTGACTCACTGAAATGAGTGAGGACACAGGCGCTAGCCAAAGCTGAGCCTGGCCTCTAATGACAAGTAGCAGTGTGATTATATACTCTTTGATTACATAAAGTAAAGTACAGATATCAATCATTTAATTGACACATTGCACGGTTACATGAGTTTGGAGAATGAGATTAAGTCATTTGGCAGGTCTTAGCGTTTAACTTGTTTCTAAGTAAACTTTGTTCTTAATTATTGTGGCCAGAAAATCTTGCAAAGGTTAGGTAGGTGCCAGACTCTTGGTTTCCTTACAGATGACTATCTAAAGTTCACTATCTATTGTTTTTATGCAGGGCCCTCATTCTTTCATAGCTATTCTCCCATTCTTCATTTCCAGTAGGACAGAAGGAGGCTGTCTCTGAAAGGACATGATGACCTTTTGGCAGGCAGGGACAAATTCTGTGGACCGTGCCTCGGACCCATTTTCAGTAAGACTGACAATGGAGATTTTTCTCATCTGGAGTTAGGTAATGCCCTGTTCTCATTTGTTTTATAGTTTGCCAGGTTGTTCTTTGGCGGACTAGCCAAAGAATAGCATTTGTTCTCTGTACCCACCTGTTGCCATTAATCATTGAGTATGTTATTTGGAAGCCATGTAGGGGTGGGGGAAGGAACCTCAACCCAGGTAAATTTTCCATCTTTTTTCCCATAAACTTGGGTCCAATACTCATGGGGTCTCACTCTCCCATCATTGGGGGTAGTCAAAAGGGCAGTAGTGGTTTTTTACAATTTCCTTTAGGGCCAGTACCTAAAACTTTCAGGAGGAATTGGATATGGCCTCTTCCCTGAAGGGGAAGCTTGAATTGAATCCAAAATAAGCAAATTTATTAGGAGGGACATTTTGAGCAGGAGGGATATCGGGGTTGCTCCCCTGGGAAGGCCGCTGTGCAGTCAACCTTCCATCCGACTGCCCACACTGTGTCATAAGGCTGACGGTTCGGACCGGCTCCCGACAGCCCTGGGTGCCCCACCTCTTTCTCCATCCATGCCAGCCCCTCCAGCCTCTAAACGACACTCCAAACACTCAGCTCCATGCGTATTTGCTTATGATTGTCTCCTGCAGGCGAGGCAGGGGCTGCCTACTTACTCGCCATCTGCAGCATCTGGCCAGCATGCGCACTAGAGAATGAATGGCTAATGGGGGGCTGTCCCCATGTGTGCTCTCCGAGGGAGCCTGGATGGAGGGATGGTTGCTGAGGGTGGTGCTAGGCCACCGGCCTCTGCATCTGTGTCCCAGACCTCACAGCGGCCTCAGGGTTGCCAGCTGCTGGGAAAGAGGTTCCTAGCCAGGGTCGTTCCTGGCAGAGGAGAGCCCTTTGCCTGGCGTTCGGTGAAACTTCCTGTTTGAGATGGGCCATCCCCAAGCTGACAGTGGCCTTGCCAACATGGCTGTCTGTGGGGTGGGGGTGGGGTAAGGAGGGGCTCCCAGGGACACCCTCCTCTCGGGGGGTGTTCAGGAGGGTTCATTCTCCACGCAGGACCTTCACTTACAATGCACGATACTAATGAGGGGACTAAGGGGTCTCTTTCAAACAGAGCAATGAGAATATACATTAGTAAAGTCTGTTTATAAGGGAATTTGGCAATAGGTATCAGGAAGCTGAAAAATATGCATCTCCTAGTCTCAAATCATGACACTCCAGGGGCATAACCTTTAGGAGGGTCCATTCAGGTGGCACCATTCATTCCTTTGATGTTTATTTAGCACTCATTCTCGGCAGGCAGGGCTCTAGCTGCATGGAGTGTTCAAGTGGAAAAGAGGAATTTTCTCTGCCTTAACAAAACTTGGGTTATAATGAAGGAGACAGACATAAGTAACAAACGTAATAACTAAGTGACTTACACAGAAACTAGGGTGCCAGAGCAAGAAGACGTGGTGCAGGGCTGTCGAGAGCAGGTCAGGAAGTGTGGATCTGCAGGGCAATGAAGTAATGGACTTAACACCCTATAGTTGCAAGAATCACATGGTTGTTTGCAATTTCCTTTCACACAACACTCAAGGGGGGATTAAGCATATCTAAAAATCACACATATCACGGATCGATGTATCTCACACCGGTCATGGCGGATGGTTCGGCTCTGGGCTGTCCCAATCAGCCTCTCATCTGTCCCAAGGGAAAATGATGCAGCAGAGACAGTTGCAGAGACGGTTACAGTAGAGCAGTGCGTCCGAGATGGAGCACAACCACAGCAGATGAGCAGGAGCCGGCCTCGGAGTGCACGTCTGTGGCCCGGTGTCAGGGACCCCTGGGATGAGCTTGCCACAGGGACTCTGTGTGCAGTCCCTTGTATAGTCCAGTTCATCCATTCAGGGGTTGAAGATAAGAGGGGCAGTCCACATGCGTGTTATCCGGCCCGGGCGTTCACTGGCACGCTTGACATAAGGAGTTATCTGGTTTGGGCGCTCACCAGGTCACCTTTTAGGGTGGGGTATGTTTACAGAGGCAGTCGGTGCGGAAGCAGGCAAGGTTGACATAAGCAACTCCATGAAGGATGCTCACGTCAAGGGCCTTCACAGCAGAGTCTGGACACAGTGAAGATGAAGTTTTTAACTTAATTTTGTAATTTCAAATTAAAATTTTAAATGTTCTTTCCCGGAGAAGGGGGCATCTGAACAAGTACAGAAAAGAATTCTAGGAGTTAGCTACTCAGAAACATGGGAGAAGTGCTTCCCAAAAGCGCATGCAAGAGAATCAGGACAGAGTGTGCCTGGAATGTTCCAGAACAGGGTGTGTATATGTGAGAGAGCTGGAGTGAGCTGGTGGGAGGGAGGGCGAGGCAGGGCTGTGCTGGGAGCTGGCTTATCCTGGCAGAGAGACTGAGGCCCTGGCTGTGACGTGCGTGCCCAGGCAACCTAGGCGAGAGAAGGTGGCGGGGAGTGTTGGAGCCACCGCCTGCCAGTGGGTAAAACCACAGGATTTCCATAGTAACAACTGAAAACCTCAGTAAAGAAAGAACAGGGAAATGGTTAAGGGAATTGGGGGTCATGCAAACAATAGGTATTTTGTAGCCATTAAACAATGTGAGAGGTTATTTTCCAGTCACTGGGTCTAATGTGTTTGTATCCTATTCAGTAAGAGCAGTGTGGACACACACACACACACACACACACACACACATGCGCGTGCAAGCACGCGTGCATGTGTGTCCGAGATGGTGATACTGTCTCCCTCTGAGCCTCGTCTTTACCTGTCTGCGTCTTCCTTATTCGGCAGTTCAGGCTCTCTGGGGACCCAACCATCACCATCAGACAGAAGTGGAAAAAAATTCAGAAACCTGGGGCAGCAGGTGGAGGCTCCAAGGTGGGGCACTGCAGGGGAAGGTAGGGAGAGGCCAGGACAGGAGGTGGAGAGAGCAGAGGGAGCCAGGACCCCGAATGACAGGGGGAGGGAGGGTGTGGGAGGAAGTGTGCAGGGGGGCAGGGGAGGGGTCCACACCAGTGCAGGGGCTGAAGCAGCTGGTCGCCCAGAAGCTGCACAGTGGCTTGGAAGCTGGGCCCGGGAACCCAGCTTCCCCTGCGCACACAGGGCACCGGCGGCAGTGGCAGGACATCTGGGCACAAAGGCTCTGCTCCTGGCAACACCAGTGGCCTCCGTGTCTGGGCCCCCACTGCTCTCCAGGTGGTGCTCCCCCACTACTCTGCCTACAGCTTCCTCGGGGGCTTGGAGCCCGGTTCCAGAAGAGGAAGCAGGCCCCAGAGGGGAGGCCGCCTGTCCTGCTGGGCCCATGAGCCTGGCTCCGGCCTTCCCTCTGCTCTGGGCTGGAGGGCAAAGTCCCTTTAGGGCTGGGGTCCGAGGCGGCCCTGACCTCCTGGGGGGGGGAGCAGGACAGCAGGGGGCCGGGCCGGGCCTGGGGGAGGGAGCCAGGGCGCTGAGCATCCGTTTCCTGCAGCCTGGGGGAGGGCAGGTCAGGGCAGGAGGAGTGGGGCGCACAGGAAGGGGGAGGGGGGGAGGGTCGAAGGGGAAAAGGAAAGTGAAGCGTTTCCAGGGCTCAGTGCACCGGGCTGGCCACGCCCTGGCGTCTGCCCAGGCTGCGCTGAGTGCCCTGCATGGTGCCATCCCGTCCTGCACGCTCTGCTCAGTCCCGACTCCACAGTGTCCTCATCTCCGTGGGGAGTGCCCAGGAGACGTCCCACGGGGGATACTGGCCTCCAGGAGGTGGCGAGATGCCGCCATCCCTGCCCCCTCCCACCACACTTCTCCCATAGCGCCTCCTCCCAGTTTAGCGTCTGCCTTCCTGTGACTTGGGGGGCTGCCAGCCTGCTGGCTGTGGCCCAGGAGGGAGGGAGGAAGGATATCTCCTGATAAGCGGGTAGGAGGGTGGCTCTGGCGGGGATCAGGCCTGCAGGGACCCTGGGCAGTGGGACCTGTGGGGCCCAAGCCAGCAGGACGGCTGTGGGTGGGGTTGCAGCCATGTGGCCCAGAGGCCCGTGCAGGGGGTCCTGCCCAGGGGCCTGATGGTGGCTGAGACAAAGCCCCCTTCTCCTTGTAGGGCAACATGCCTAGTTTCCAGGGTCAGAATGCCGACACCTTTTGAGCCGTTGCTCTGCTAGCCACCCTCGTCAATTTCTGGTGTCTTGTTCATGTTGCCTAGAGAGACAGAAATTACAATAACAGGACACAGCAGTGCTGCTGGGGACCAGACCTCAGTAAACACTTCCTTATTCAGCTAGGCTGACCCCACTGCCCTCCTGCTAGCCCAGGAGGTGTCTGTGAGGTTCAGGAGTCGGGGGCAGTCCCCTCCTGGCGGCTTAGTCCCACACAGGAAGGGCACCGAGGAGCTGAGGTCAGAGGGCCTGCAGTGCCCCACTGCCAGCCAAGGTTCAGGAGCATGACCTGGCATCATGTACAGCTTCCCAGGACTGTTCTGGAAAGTTCTGATCGGCCCGTCAGCACATGGCAGGCTGGGGCTGCGACGCCATGAGTGCTCAGAGTGTGCTCGGGTCCCGGGAGGGCGGCAGCTGCCCCAGTGTAAAGGGCAAACGAGCTGTGAGTCTGTGGCCCTTCCTGGGCTCTGGGGGCCTTGAGTCGGTGGGAAAGCCCCTCAGTGGCATGGCCCAGCTTGGACTGGGCAGTTTCACCCGGTGTGACTTGGCTGGTCACTCGGCTCACCTGCACATTGGTTGGGTCAGGGAAGAAGCCCTAGAAGCACAGGCATGGCGGGTTGAAACCAGGCCCTCTTTCCAGCCCCCTTGGCCCCCAGCTCCCGGCAGCATCTTAGCATGGAGGGGATGCAAGCCCAGGACTCATCTTCTGTGCCCTGGTTCCCCAGCTGGCTATGTGGTGGGACCATGGGGAGTTTGGTGTCCCCGAGCCGTGCTCCCAAGCACTGCCCTTCAGCCCGGGTGCTGAAGGGTTGTTGCTGGTGCACCTCTGGGGGGCACTGCTTCCTCCCACATCTCTGGTACCAGCAGGCCATGTGGCACAGTGTGAGCAGCCCTCCTGGCAGGCAGGTGGCCGACACTGCAAGGGGTGAAGCGCATGGCCTGGGCCTTGGGTCTCCAGCAACAGGGTGTGGGTGGCTGATGAGATTGGAGGAGCCTGAGAAGCCCCCGATTCTAATCCAGATATAGGACCTGCCGGCCAGGCACTCTGCGCCCGCCCTGTCCTCAGTGTCCCTCCAAGATGGGGACAAGGCTATCTCTTCGAGCCTGAGGTCCTTAGGGGAGATGAGTGAGATGCTGCACATGGGCTCCACATGGTGCATGAGCAGGAGACGCTCTGTGAGAGGACACATTGTTACAATTGTGGACAGATGGTACAGGCTGGCCAGAAAGAGAGAGGGAGAAGGTGGGGGAATGGGTGCAAGCCCCGACCCTGGTCACACGCTGACCCTGACCACAGTCACTCGCTGACCCTGACCCTGGTCACACACTGACCCTGATGCTGGTCACATGCTGACCCTGACCTTGGTCACATGCTGACCCTGATGCTGGTCAGATGCTGAGTCTGACCCTGTTCACACACTGACCCTGACCCTGGTCATATACTGAGCCTGACCCTGGTCACACACTGACCCTGATGCTGGTCACATGCTGAGCCTGACCCCTGTCATATACTAAGCCCTGAGCCCAGTCACATGCTGACCCTGACCACACACTGAGACTGACCCCGGTCACAGCTGAGACTGACCCTGGTCACCACTGAGCCTGACCCTGGTCACACGCTGACCCTGACCCTGGTCACACACTGACCCTGACCACACTTACCTCTTGCTGTGCATCCCATACAGTAGGAAACAATGCTAAAGTGTCAGGACAGGCCATTGGGAAGCCTGGACTTGCTCAGAGAGGCATGGAGTGATTTCACAGGTCTCCATAAATAGCTCTCTGCTCTGTGTTTTCTGGGTCCCCAGGCCAGGAAATGAGAGTCAGGAAATCATATGCTCACACCTGCCCTGGCTTCTAAGACAGTCTGGCTTCTCCAGGCCTCTGGTGGTAGCCCAGGCCCGACCACAGTGCAGCCGGCTGCAGCTCCGTCCGCAGTGCGTACCTCAACAGCTAGCCTGGGACCTGCTTCAGGGGCTCCCCAGGTGGTCCCAGCCCTCCTTCTGCACAGTCACCTGACTCAGTGCCCAGGACACAGCTTACAGCGACCCTCCCTCTGTCCTGGGTCCAGAATGGCCCTTGTGAGTTTCTCAGCAGGCTGTGGGGTCCCTGAAGCCTGTGTCCCCAGCACCCTTCCCAGGGTGGACACCCCGAGAGCCAGTGGGTGTTGTGGGCATTGGTGGGCAGCAAGGAGTGTTTGGCCAGGATGAGGTTCTGTGTGGGGCATGGCTGGACAGGACATTACCGGCCTCCAGGCCCCTCGGGCCAAGCTGCCCACACCCACAGGCTGCAGGCAGAACTCAGCCAAAGACTAAACTGCGACCAGATGTGAGGGGGCCTCCTGGCCCAGGATTCGAATGCCCCGCTGCAGGCCCCTGGCCTGCCATCCCTCTCCGGCCACTCAGCACGATGGAAGGGGGCAGGGGAGCAGCGTGACAGGCCCATACTTGGGACTCAGAGACCCCAGAGCCAGCTGGCTGCCCCGTGGCATCCAGGGAGCAGGGCAGAAGGCCTGTCCTGCAGGAGGCTGGACAAAGAGGGTGTGGTGCCAGGCCGAGGGGAGAACCATGAGTGCTTGATGCTGTCCCCCTGGGGGGCAGCAGGCCCCTTCTGCCCACCCTGGCCCAGCCTCTGGGCCTCCCTTCTGGGGGGATGCTGCCTTCCCAGGGCCTCTGTGAGGCCCTTCCTGCCCCCTCCCTGTCTTCCTGGGACACCTGGGCCCTGGCATCCACTGTTGGAAAATACTGGAAAAGTTGGACCGGATCACTGACAGAAGAACCGAGTGGCACTCGGAGATCTTGGAGTGTTGAGGTTTTATTTTACACCGGCAGGCCGAGAGGGGAGTAAGCTCCCAAGGTCTGGGCTCTGAGCACACGCAAGGGGAGCAATTTATATTATTTTGATATGTGGCATTTTGGCATGTGCAGGGCAGAAGAGGAGCCCAGAGAAGGAGGGGCGGAGGGAGCTGGGGGTGCTCGCTGACTTTGCCAACCGGAGGAAAAAAGTGGTTTCCTGACCTGGACGGCTGTGTTGACTATTTTCCTTATCACCACCAGACCTCTTATCTCTGTCAATGAGGATTTGGAGGTGTGTGTGTGATGTCTGTGCTCCCCACAGTGGGTGTGTCTGAAAGGGTATCTCGCTGCGACCCTCCTTACCCAGAATGACTCAGGAGACACGGGCCCATGCCAAGAGACTTTATTATCTGAAGGAGAGAGTGACTGCCCCAGACGGGGGTGGGGGACAGAGGGAGCAGCAGAGAGAGCAGCGGGATAGAGAGCAGAGAGAGGAGAGAGAGAGAGGAGAGAGAGAGACAGAGAGAGCGACAGAGAGACAGAGAGAGCAGCAGAGTGAGAGACAGAGAGATTGGGCAGCAGTGTGGTGCCTTTTATTGTGGCGGATCCGCTTTTGGCCTGTTGCTTTGGGGGAGGGTCGGGATGTTTAGAGATAAGGTGGGGGAAGCCCCAGGAAGCCCCGGGCATAATTCTCACTGGCTTCTGTGCTTGGGACCATGGGGCAAATGGAGGATAAATCACTATATTCTTCCATTGCTCCCTTTTCTGTTTTATCAGTGGTAGAGGATTCGGGAAGGGGTGCAGGTCAGTCTCCAGTAACTGCTTCCTGCTGACTAGGGGCGATGAAGTTCATTTTTGCATTGATGGGGGGCGGTCCTCAGATGAGCCCTTGGTCTGCAGTGGCGATGGCGTGTTCCAGGTTCAATTAGGATCATCGTCTTTGGAGAGGGGTTGGTAATCCTGCAATATAAACTGGTTAAAGGTTTGGCTAGAAATTTTTACATTTGAGCTGATTGCTATGTTTACATAGAGTGGCTGAATTAATAGCATTTTTTGGGACATATGTGCAGGCAGCAAAGCAGCCTGTAGGGCAAAGGGAATCCTTGATGGTGCAATCTTTTGGACAGTCTGAAAGAGGAGGAAGGGCTGGCGTTGGGAAGATAGGTCTGGGGAGAGAGTAAGTGCTGAGACCAGGGTTAGTAATCCTGAAGCATGACGCATGGCGGTCGTAAGGGAGGTCTTAGGACTCCGTGCTGGCAGAAGCTTCTTCAGTGATGAGTGGAAGTGGAGATGAGCAGCGGGAAATGCGGAGAGTAAGAGGTCCCATCAGGGTGGAGGAGTAGGAACCTGTGGTTGATTTGGTGGGAGGGGAATAAGCTGAGACAAATGGCTCAAGGTGGGAGTTGTGTATCCAATGGGGAAGAACCTGGAGTTTTAACTGCAGTTGGTGTGGAAAGGATTACTGTGTATGGTCTTTGCCATTTGGGGGTTAGGGATGGTCTTGCTTGGTGTTTGGAATGGGCATGGTTTGGAGAAGTTTTTTCCTGTCTATGGTAATGGCCTTGTAGCCCGGGGAGAGCTGAACTCTCAGGTATGTGACTTAAGCCGCAGACAGCTGAACTTTGGAGGGTGAAACTCGATAGCTGTGTTCTGAGAGAAAGTTTAAAAGGAGAATAATATCCCATTGACAGATTTGTAGGGAGGGACTGCAGGGGAGGAGATCATCTACATATTGAAGGAGGGTGGAGCTCGAGAGAGTAAGGGATTTGAGGTCTTGTGCTAGAGCCTGTCCAAAAAGGTGAGGACTATCCCTAAAGCCTTGGGGAAGGACTTGTTAAGTGTTCTCTGAATATTAAAAATTAACTTAACATAAGGAATCTCCTGCCTTGATTTTTCTCTAGAATACTGGTGTCTTGGTCTGGGAGCACATCAAAAGGCTGCCTGCTCAGCGCCCAAGGAGGGCTGAGGTATTGTCTATTCGCTAAAGAATCCTGCCCTTTACTATGCCGTCTACAGCTGGGTCTGCAGTTAGTTGCTCAGTTTGCAAAATCACCTCGTCAGATCTGAAGGAGGAAAGACAGCCCAGAGGCCTGGGCCTCTTAGTGTGCTAAAGTGCATCTTACACATGGTTACAAATGCATAATAAAACATGTGCTACTCTTCTTTATCTGGGGAACATTAACTGGTCTCACTGAAGAATGTTCAACAGTTTTAGTAGGGGGGGCGGTTCCTAGCATGTAGTTACATTGCTCTGACTGCAAATATCTTGCCTTGCTTTCTCCAGAGGCTCTCACCTTATTCTAAGCCTACGGTCCCTGTCTCATTCTCCCCTGTACAGATGGAGACTCTAGCTGCTGCTAGGGAAAGGGGGCGATGACCGCTCTGGCTGCTTCACGCTGAGAGGGGGCGCAGTAAAGGGTGCAGCTAGGTCTCCATCACTGGTCAGTTGAGAGGGCCTCAGAAGGTTGGCACTTCTATTCTGAGTTTTATTTCTATTACTATTTGCAGTTTTGTGGCTTCTAGGCAAGATAGAACAAATTGTTATTAGGTTAAGTAGCAACATCTGGAGTTGGATTTTCCATTCTGGAAGGACAAACTTGACGAGATTAAGAATGCATGGCTGAACATGAGAACTAGAAATATGAAGAGTCTAATTGAGAATCATAGCCAGGTATTATGGGGAAATTAGAATTCTGGATCGAGTTTACATCTCAATGACTAGTATTAGGATTTAGTATAGATAAGACTGCATTATTGAAACAATACTTTTCTCTAAAATCACCCTCATTTTTATTAGAAGTAGCTAGATTAAGAAAATAATTAACAGTTGGCTTGATTATTTGCATAAGTGCAGCAAGAAGAGCAATTGATTACATGGGATCTTTTAAATGTGCTTTGCTGGAACTTTTTGTAAGGAATTTCAGATGGAACTTTTAAGGGCCTCTTGAGGCCAGAAAGCCAAGCCAGACTTGCCATCAGCTTGTGCCTGCAGTACCTGTAGATTTGGGTGAATTCCTCTCTTCTTGAGGTTCCTGCACCTGCCAAGAAGTGACTTTCCTTACTTACCTGGTAAGGCTGCTGGGAACCCTGTAAGCAAGGTACCAGGCCAGTTCTTCTAAGGGGCTTTGTTGGCTTTATAAAGTCAATCTTAGTTCCTTAAAGCTGTCTGTTCATATCTGAGTTTATGCATGTGTTTCTCAGGTATGACGTTCCAGTCAAAGCCTTGGTAATATAACCAGTGTTTTTAATTGGTCCTCTTACAAGGAAAGCAGATTCTTATGGAACTTATGCAAATAAACATACTGCCATGAAATATAAAAATAGTCACTGAGAGTTTTTAAATTCTGGAGGGATCAGGTAGAGAGAAAGATAAAGTTTCAATTCTGCTTATAAAGGCAGTCGTTTACTAAACTGTTGTCAGCTTAAGAGAAAAAGCTTAAAACACTTTATCAACAACATTTGAAACAAAAAACCACAAAATTATCTTCCTTAGTTTTCTTAATCCTATGTAACTAATACCTGTTCTGCTGAAATCTATTTTACTAGTTTAGGAGTAATAAAACAGTGACTGTAGATGACAAAAGACTTACAAGTGACAATGGTTAAAGTTCTGATGAGAGCTTACTGTAAGACAGTTGTCATAGGAAATTTGGATATTTCTGTAACACAAAACATTCAGTAACAAAGTTTAGCATCATTCCCTGTGACAGTGCCTTCTAGGTAATTAAGCAGGTAAATAAGCCAAATTAGCCAAATATTTTCTCCAATGAGAAAAAATTCCTCTGACATGTTCCAGGGGCCCTCTGGAAAATATCAGAGTGAACTAGAGGTAAAAGCACCTTTTTGAATTTGATTTTTGGAAGCTGTTAAAAGTTTTAAGGCACTTGCTTAAATAGTTACATTAGACAAAGCTACACTTCACTTTAAGCATTTTTCTTTGAAAGATTTAACAAATACCATCAACTTAAATGACTTTAGGTAAACTTAAGCAGCTGATAACCATAAGGACATGTCTATTCAGTTCAACTTAAATTAGCATTAGTGCTTAATATCTTCTATTAGAATTTTTTGGAAGTTTTAGAATGCCCAATTTTTACAAACGCTTGTCTTTAAATCAATCTTTATTAATACCATCCGGAGGTAGAAAAATATTTTTCATTTACACACTTAGACACAAACATACAGATTGAGACGTAATGATACAGTGAGAGGACAGACAGAGCTCCTGGCGTGAGCCAGGAGGGGACAAGAGAGCCCATGGTGGTGCATTGTCTAGGGGTTTTATAGGCAGTTGAGGATATTTGGGAATGTGAAAAAAGCTTAGGGGTGTGGACTTTAAGGCAAGTAACAGGTGTTTAGGATTGCAGGGGAGACAGAGAGAGAGCTTGGTTCAGAGGCAGGAGAAGGCCTGGATATATGGGATCTCTTTCCATTTGCCCGTATGCTCACAGAAGTTGTATAAGTCTTGGAGAATTTTAGGATCTAAAAAGCCATTTGGGGGCCATTAGGCTGATTGTCCAAGGGATATTGTGGCCAGATCTCATTACAGTAGCGAACAGGTTTGAGGTCTGGAGTGAGGTGGAGGGGCTTTAGATTATTGAGTAAGCACCCTAGCGGTGAATCTGCAGGAACCGAGGGGCCAGATCCCATGGTGAGAACGAGACCATTCAGAAGTCACGGAGGTGTCCCTGAGCAATTGAGAAGGTCGCGGAGAAGACCAGGCACAGTCAGGGGGTCGTCACCACCTCTAACTGTGGGGTCGAGGTGAAAATGCCAGGGAGGCTCGGTACCTGGTACCAGGAGTTTTCAAGTCGAGTAGAAACATAGATAAAGGGAAACCAGGCCTCAGTGGATGAGGATTCTCACCATGGGGAGGCAGAGAAGGGTCGACTATGGGGATCAACCGTGACTCTGAAAGTCATGGTTGGGTGTCCCCTGTACCAGAGGAGCCCTTAGGGGTGCTGGACACTCAACGGTCACTTCCCAGGTTCCAAAGGGACATTTAAGTCGACCATGAAGGGGAGATTCACCAAATCGAAGGCCAGTGTTGGGCAAGAAGACGAGTGAACAGGGAAGTGGACGGTGAGCCCGTGGAGGAGGATCGGGCAGTGAGGGTTCCCAGAGCAGCTCAGGTTCCCGGAGGAAGAGCAAAGTCAATGGGAGAGCCTCATCCTAGTCACGGCACCAATGAAAGGGTATCTCGCTGTGACCCTCCTTACCCAGGATGAGTCAGGAGACACGGACTCACGCAAGAGTCTTTATTATCTGAAGGAGAGAGTGGCTGCCCCAGACGGGGGTGGGGAGAGAGAGAGAGAGGGGGAGAGGGAGAGAGAGCAGGGAGAGCAGAGAGAGAGAGAGAGAGAGGGAGGGAGAGGAGAGAGAGAAACAGAGAGAGAGAGAGAGAGAGCAGCAGAGAGACAGACAGAGAGACAGAGACAGAGAGACAGAGAGAGAAAGAGACAGAGAGAGCAGCAGAGTGAGAGACAGAGAGAGAGGGTAGCAGCATTGTGCCTTTTATTGTGGTGGATCTGCTCGGTCTGTTGCTTTGGGGGAGGGTCAGGATGTTTAGAGATAAGATGGGGGAAGCCGAGGCAAGCTCCCGGCATAATTCTCACTAGCTTATGTGCTTGGGACCATGGGGTAAATGGAGGATAAATCACTATATTCTTACAGTGTAGGCCAGAGAGGTGGTGATAGATCTGCTCTCGTGCACTGGGTTCCCAGAGCCCTGAGGCCTGTGGCCGCAGCAGGCAATTGGACTTGTACTCCATCCTGCCTGAAGTCTGGCCTGGCCACCTCCACCTCCCTGCCATGTGGCTGGCGACTGCCACCAGTGTGAGCAGACCAGTGAATGAGGGGCCAGGGATAAGGCAGCTCTGCGAGAAGCCAACTCTTGCTCCAAGAGGGAAGCTTCACAGAGCTGTGCCTCTGGGCGCCCAGAGGACCAGAGCCCCGAATGTCGGTATATGCTCCTGAAGTCCAGTGCGAACTCTGTGCCGCCCCGGGGCCGCTCACAGAGCTCCTCGATGAGTGTTTTTATTTAAGTTGCCAAAGCAATACTGTATCTGAGTGAGTCACACAGCATAGATATCTAGAAGGTCCAAAGCAAACAGCGCTTTGGCCACCTCCCCCAACCTCCCTTCTCCAACACCAAATCGAGTCATTCTGCACCTTCTCCCTGTGACTTGTCCCCAGCCTTGTGAAGCTTGCAGCCCAGGAGGGAACAGACAGGCTAGAGAGCTGGCACTCACAGCCCGGTGGGTCAGTGCCTGCTGAGGGCACTGGGACTTGACCCCAGAGCCTTTCGGGGAGAGGGGAAGGTGAGCAAGCGGGAGTGTGGCCAGGGGTGGGGGTGAGAGTAGTGGATAGCCGACCATGAATAGCCCAGGCCAGTTGGTGGGGGTGAAAATCCAGCCAGGGCTGAGTGCAGCCCGCTCCTGGAGCCGCCCCACTGGGAGGCTGGGCTGCAGCGCAAACAGTGGTTTGCTGGGAGAACAGCAAGGCATCCAGGGGGAGAAGGCGGGGTGCTGTCTGAGTAAACAGGCTCAGGCTGACACCCCGGCCCTGTCCCATGCAGGGCGCCCTGAGTGCACGGCCTGCTAGGGGTCACTCTGTGAGCTTCTCCAGGTCTGGGTGCGATCCCGTGCCCAGCTGGAAGGGGCACAGGTGAAGCCCTCACCTGAGCTCCCACACACCTTTGCCTCACCCTGCGCTGGAGAAGCCCACCGCCCCCTTAGGAGAGACAGCGGCTGCCTCTTCCGCTGGTCCCCTCAGTCCTGGCATCCCCACGTTATATGGAAATAATGTCATCATGCATACAGAGTGTGTCTCTCATTATTGCCTTCCAAATTTGGATCCCAGCCCAGAGGCTGGGGACAGTCTGGAGCTTTGGACACAGGTCAGCCACTGCGTTCTAGAAGAATCCACGGCTGTCTGCATTTTTCCTCTGTACTCATTCCTAAACCTAGAGGATACTAGGCTTTATGATCAAAAACCAAGCAAAACAGCAGAATGCATGGGCTGGGTAAACAGCTTCTCGTTGTTTGAGATGTTTATGGCTAGTGAGGTGAATGTTCCAGGATATATAGCTCATTTTCATACCTTTGTTTATAAATAGAAGTCCCTACTCCTGTTACATTTCTTGCATGGCAAACTTAATTACTTATATATTAAAGATAATAATCCTTTGTTATATGCTTCTCCCAGTGCTCTGTATATTCTTACATTTTGTTTATGCATCGGGTTGGCGTCTTTATCATCAAATCTATGAAGCCTCTCCTTTCACGCTCAGAAAGCCCCTCTGGCAGTAAAAGCAGATCAATATGAAGTTGAGCAGTTTTCCACTGAACTCAGATCCATGTGAAATCATCTCAAATTCGGCAAAGAGCCAGTTTGGACACACGGAGGGGCTGCTCTCCGCGGAGCTTCCCTTGCCCAGGCGCCCTTTGGGGAGGTGAGCAGAAGCCCTCGGAGGGCTGTGGAGTGCCGTGAACTCCTTTCTGAGTCGGGATTCTTTCAAGGTGCTTATTTCTTGCTCTATGTTCTTGACGCTGGGCTGTCGGGGGAGGACAGATAGGGTCCTGGCCACACTGCCGCTCAGTCTTGTGCAGGACCTCAATTTGCAGTGAGCAGATTGAAATGCATCTATGTGAGATGAAGGCGGAAACATGAGCCCTGGGGATGAAAGGCTAGAACAGCTTCAGAAAGATCAAGAGGGGCAAACGCGTAAGCTGAAAACCACACACTCTTGAAATGGGTCTCAACTGCGTGGATGGTTCTGAGTTCGGCAAGCTGTTTCTGTGAGTGTCAATGCCTCCTGGTTTTCTTTTATGGAACTAGACCTCCAGCCCCACCTGCTGGTGGCCAGGAGGCCAGGAGGCCAGGACAGCTCTGCCCTGGAGAGGGGAACAAGCATGCTTGAGGATGTCCCTGTCCCCACTGCAAACTGGCCACCCTCTGCCCTGGATGCAGCCAGACCCCTGCAGGCCTGTTAGAGGCCAGGCTTGTGGCCACCCCTGGGGAGCGCTGGCTGGGAGGGAAATGTGCCAGGACAATGTGGGCCCCAGGGGTCTTTGCTGTCTGTTGCCCTTCTTCTGACCGGGCCGTCCTACTTGGCTAACATTCTGGGCACCTGGCCTGTGCCCAGCCTAGAGTGCTGGCACTCAGTGCTGCCCCCATCCCCAAGAGCATCAGGGTGAGGGGGATGAGTGGCCCCTCAGGTCACCTACTGGGACAGCTCGTGGTGCTCGGCTCCCTTCCAGGAAAGAACTAGAATTCTTCTGATAAGTTCCACCATCCTCTCTTCTCTCTGCCAAAAACAAGAATAAACCAAATTTCTGGAGGTGTGGCTGGGGACACTCTGGGGACACCTGGTCGTTTCACCTGCTACCCTCCTGTCCAGGTACCTCTACTTTTTGTTTGGATGCATGGTTTCCAATCTCTGTGCCAAGGCACCCCCAGGTATGGAAACAGAGACAGGACATTTATGGGACCCCAGGTGAGCAGCCGGCTCGGGGGCTTCTGTCTTGACCATTCTGTCTCCAGTGCAGAGCCCAGAACTTCTCCATGTTACTACGGGCTACACCCTTCAGGAGTCAGGATACCTCTGCCAAGCTGGGGTTTGGGCAGGAGCATCTCCTAAGAGGAACGTGGGAAGGAGACCGGAGTGGCGTTAGCACGACCCCAGGAATCAGGAGCCGGCAACGCTCACCATGAGTGCTTGCAACTATTTAAGATGGAAATGCTGTTATTTTGTCTTTTGATGTATTGTGTAATTCTTTTTCAAATGGTGGCTATGTTGTGAGGACATGAACACCCATGGCCTTGTTTGGCTCTGGTGACCTAATGAACACAGCTGCTCGGTCCACCCTGTGGCCTAGGGACCCTGGGTCCCATTTGCTAGGGCTGCCATCTGGGGCAGTCCAGGGCTGCCTGCTCCACATTGTGAGGACTCTTTCTGTAATGTTGTCTGGGTGCTTGTGGGGTAAAGAGTGCCTGTCCCAGGAGGACTTCTAGGGACTGTACTGAGAGCCTGGGGGGCCCAGCATACATGACACTACCCTTTGTAGCTGCTGCAGCCCTAGGCCCTGCTCCAGGACCAGTCTGGGCACAGGGTGCGTGCTCTTCATGGGGTGCCTGCCTCGCTGGAGGCTGTGATATCTCCTAAAACAGCAGGCAGCACTCCTGCGCCTCTGGGAGCTGAGGGTCTGTGGAGAAGGCCGGTTGGAGTAAGAAGCTGGAGGCAGCTGAGGACGAGTGTGTCCACACCAGGGGAGTCCCTGGGCCTGTGGGGACCTGGCCTGGTCTGGGGTCAGCACGGGCCTCCCAGCGGCGTTACTGCTGGAGCTGCGGCAGGGTGGGCACCCAGGCTTGTGGCTGATCTGCATATAGTGCTCTGCACAGGTTGCGCGGAGGGAGAAATGCAGGCTCCTGATGGAGGAGTCTGGTGGCACTGTGTGTGGACCCCACTTCAGGCGACAGCCTCTCTCCCCCTGTGGTGGGAGTTGCCCTGACTGGGGAGGTGTTGGCTTTTCTCAACCAGACCCCACTCTCTGGGGCAGGCCCGTCAGCCTGGCGTACTCCTCCAGCCCAGCCTGGCTGGAGAGCCCAGCAGCGATGTGGTTTGGACACATGGAACTGGCTGTGGTCCCATTAGGTCTGCCATGGCCCACAGACTCCATCACCTTGGCAATGCAGAGGCTGCGGGGCTCCCTCTGCACTGGTGTCACGCGGAGCAGTCCCAAGCCCTGTGGTGGTGAGGTTTCACTACCATGGTGATGGCGATAAAACTCGGCTCCCCTTCCCACCACCAAATCACTGAGTGTAATTAGAGGAAGAGGAGAGTTGCCTTGAAGGCCTTTTCTCCAGATTTCGAAGCTGGTAAACATGACCTGTCCAGCCCCAAGGAGCTGTTATCCAGGACAGAAGCATAGTGACGTCATTTCCGCCCTGTGCACTAGAGTGTGGTGGGCTCTTAAACACGTTGCTCTCACCCCTGTTAATTATAAAATAATCATGATGCAGCCCATTGTTTCCAGAAAGAAACAGGCAAGAAAGAAATAGTCTCAAAAAGTGGGAGGGCCGGAGCCCATGGCAACAATTTGGGGAATTTACTTCCAAACCCTTTTCTGTGTGTTTACACAGTGCATACTTGCTTCCATCCGTCTGTCCATATTTTAATTGATGGAATCACTGGGGTTGTAATGTGCCTTGATTTCAAAAATAAATGTTATGTCTTACAGGTACTTAACTGTCAGGACCTACAGGAGCATTCAGTTCTTTAACAGAGCACGGGCTCTCTCGTTCTCCCTCAGTGGATCCCTAGAATGCTTCCGACTCTTTGTTATTACAGCTTTACAGACTGTTTACATACATATTTGTGCTCAAATCAGTATTTCTGTTGAATGATTCCTAAAAGAGAAATTTCCGGGAAGAAGAGAAATGCCTGCATGTCCAAAATGTGGTTCTACTGCTATATTGCCCCTGTAAAAGGCGGCAACGTTTTACATGGTGCATAAACATGATTATTTTTCCATGCCCTTTCACGAAATCCCAGCAGGCGTGCACATGCACAAACTTGTACGTTTTCCAGAATATTCCAGAGATGAGCTGCTTTTTATCTCCTCACTGATCACGTGTCGTCCTCCTCTATGAACACCCTCTTCAGACTCTTTGCTCGTTTATATGTTGGGATGTTTATATTTCACATTGATTTGTGAACATTCTTTATATATTCTAGATGGTAATCTTTTGCTTGTCATACTGTTCAAATGCTTCCTTTTTTTTTACAGTTTGCTGTTTTTATCGTTTATCACAGTTAATGTTTGTCATGCCAATGTTTTTACTTTTGAAGAATTTAAATTCAGAAATATTTTCCCACACTTCTCTGTTCTAAGGCTATCAACACAATCTTTTATGGTTTTCACTAAATCGTTGTCTTAGTGTCTTCCTTCCCCCTTCCTCCTCCTCCCCACCCTTCCTCTTTTCCTTTCTGTCTCTGTCTCTGTCCATCTTCCACTCCTTCAAAATAGGTGGCATGTTGTCCCAGGGCCACTGATTTGCAGAACCACTTTGAACCCCTGTTCATTCTTGTTTTACACGTACACGCACACTTATCTGTATTCTTTCGATTTCTTTGTTTTGCCAGTACTTCAATGTTTGAATACCTCCTGCTTTAACATAGTTGCCATATCTGCTAAACTCCCTCATTTCGGTTTGTATTTCATTTTTCCTCCTATTATTACACATTTAATCTTCCCAGTGAATGTCACACACAGATGCGCACAAATCCTGTTGGGGGAGTTTTTGGGGTTCCCTTCAATTTAATGCTTGGGGGGAGCTGACAAGTCTACCACAATAGAAAAATTCTTTTCATGCAGAAACATGGTTGCTGCTCCATTTTCATTCAGGTTTTTTGTTCTGATCTTCAGTAAAATGTAATAATTTTCTATTTAAGGGTATTGCGTGCATACAAAGTTATTCTAATACAATTGTTGCTCTTGTGAATGGGATTTTAAAATCATAAATGCCTAAGTGGTTATTGCTGGCACCCATGAAAGACTGTGATTTTTATTTGCTGTTCTTTCTGATTGAATATGAGGTTTATGCATGAATGAATCTGCATGGATGCAGACATACATGTCCATAGGAATATATGCATGCACATGCACATGGACATGCACATACGTATACACGCATGCCTGGATGTGTCTTTGAACAGGAGAGGCTTCAGCACATTTACAAGTCCATGGAAATGCTCCAGCCAAGAGGAAGTGGTTGAATACATGACAGAGGCATGTTTAATACCGTGAGTCCCTGTGAAGCCATGCATGGGAGACTGGATAGCCCCCTGTGAGTCCTGCCCAAGTGGGACTTGGGTTGAATTTTTAAGAATTCGTAGGATTCCAGTGCCTACATCTCACATACAGGGAGTAATCTCTTGGACTCTCTTTTAGTTCTCAGATTTCACTGTTAAGAGTTGTCAGTTATGTAGCACCTGACAATTACAGCTCTCTGATGACAAGGTCCTGCGGGAATGGGCACCGTGTGAGACAGAGGGCTTGGCAGTGGAAAAGGAAGGCTAATTTCATCACTTAGTTTTCACTTTTTCATTGAGGCTTTATGTATTAATTGTTACACTTCCTTTCCATTTTCAGTCTTATTGATTCCTCACATCAACTTTAAGAGGTAGGTGATTAGTTCTGCTACCCTGTTGAGGTTGGGAATGGGTATCCAAGACCCCAAATACCCTTGGGTTTGACAATTTCCTGAAGCACACCCAGAGCTCATGAGAGCTGTCATACCACAGTCGGCGTATTACAGGGAAAGGTCAGCCTATATGACAAAGGAGACTCTGGCATAAGCAACCCCAGAGCCCAGAAAGAAGAGTCAGGAGCTACACACATGAATCAGAGAAGGGTAAGTTGAGCCAGAATCTAATTTTCCATCGCAAAAACTAAGATAAAGACAGCAGGTTCATTCCAACATGGAGGGCCGGAAATTATAACCAGCAGAAACTGGAATGCATTAGGGGTATACATGGTCCAGGTGGGGCTGGGAGCCCAGAGGAGGGAGTCTATGCAGGCGGAGGAAGTCATGGGACCCCAGGAGGAGGGTCTATGAAGGTGTGGGAACTCCAGAAGCCTAGACAGGAGAGTCTGGATACTGAAGGCCCTGGGGCCCCGAGGAAGCTGGTGCTATGAGGACACAGGCAAACTAGACCCTTCCCTGGAGGGGGGCAGTCTATGAGGGCCTGGGAACCCCAGGAGAGGGTGTCTATATGGTTCTGGGAGTACCAGGATCTAGCAGAGGGGTCTGTATGGTTCTAGGAAGTTCCAGACCCAGGGGAGGGTATTTGTGGTTCCATGAACCCCAGGACCTAGGGGAGAGGGATGCATGGTTCTGGGGGACTCAGGGCCTATAAGAGGGCTCTACATGTTCTCTGGAACTCCAGGACCCAGGGGAAGGGAGTCTATGTGGTTCCCAGAGCCCCAGGACTCAGAGGAGGGGTCTAGGTAGGTGCGGGAGGCCCAGGACCCAGGGGAGTGACCACATGGATGTTAATCTTAAAATAAGCTTGTCAGTTATTTAACCAGCAAAATGGGTTTATTTGGGAACGGCAGAGAATTACAACTCCAAACAAGCAAGCTATGGCAAAACCCCAGCCAAGTCCAGAGAACAGAGATGAGGTCCTTTATAGGGAAAGGGGGATCTGGGGGGCTGATGTAAGCAAAAACCCACTGGAGGAAACTGGGAGCTCCTGTGTCATGGCTGCTCATTGGCTGGGTTGTGAGTCTCTCATTGGCTGGGCTATGGTCGGGCTGTTGGGGGTGGGGGAGACAATGGAAACTCTTCCCTCCACCTACTGGGTGAAAAAGTGGCCAAAATAGTAGAGTCGCAAAGTGTCCTTTTCTTCCTGTGGAATCTGCAACTGACCAGGACGATGGGTGTGAGAGCTCCCCCTGCAGGCCTCTGGGCGCCAGGGCAGCGAGGGTCCCTTTATTAGTTTTCACATTTCCCCCGTTAGATCTTCCAAGGCAGTCTACTGATCAACAGCCAGGTGTTCTGCATCCAGTGGTTCTGTCCCTCAGTGCCAGGAAGGCCCTTTGCACACGTTTGACAGGCAAAAACAAAACAAAACAAAACAAAAAACTTAAAATGATTATTATATAAAACAGAAGAAATAACCTGACAATTCCAAGTTGCTTGGCCGTCTGAAGCCAGGACCTGAGGTCTGACAGTGGCAGACCGGGGGCAGGACAGCTCTCCCTAAGGTGGCAACCGCAGTCACAGTGCCTGCTGGGAGTCCCTGCTTAAAGCGGCCGTGACCGAGGAATAGCGGGTACGGCAAGAGCACATGGAAGTAACTGGGCACGTTTGGATGGAGACAGTGTAGGCACGAACGCGGAGCAATAGCTGACGGACTACAAAACAGCAACGCTCAGACATGTTAAAACAGGGTCGCTCTCTCCAAAGAGCTGTCCGGAACCACTTGCTCTCAGTAATACAGCCTGTAAAGTCGCAGACACAGAGATGGTGAGTTAGGAGCAACAGGGTGCTGAGCGATAATGATGTTCTTGCTCAGAGGTCCTGGACAAACCTCCACCCTCAGCCGTTAGGGGCGTCACAGGGCCTAGTGCAGGGGCGAGGCCCTGAGCCTGCCATCTCCTATTATGGGTTAAAACCTTGGAAGCTTTCTTTATTTACAGGGTGTTGACTAACTCTGGGGTTCTGCCAATGTCAGTTGAAGATTTTGCCCATAAAGAGGACGTTAGCTGATCCAACGGGAATGAATGATCAGCGTCCACAGATGCAGCCATAGTGCTGCCGGAAACGGAGCAAGGAAGACGTCCACGAGTCAGTTAATCCCCCTGGTTGGTATTTTGTTACTACTGTCAAATTCTAGAGTTATTTCTGCCTTTGTGTAGAAAGACGTTCTGTTTTGATACATATGTTTTTAAGAGATTTTGGTCCAAAAAATGAACAGGGCAGAGGAACTAAGGAGAAAAGGGTAGGTTATCTCGTAGAGGCTAAACAACGGGAATAGGTTCAGCGACAGGAACCTGTTGCGGTTTACGTGAGACGCCCCCACTATTTTTCAGTATTCAGAGGCTGGGCCTGCTGTATAACAGTGGGGCTGAGCACGGAGAAAGTAGTCCATTGTCAGGAAGGACAGAGATTCATTCCCAAAGCAGAGTAGTTTCTCCAGCTGATTAAGAGGGAGGACTGGGAAGAGCCCATCCCTGGGAATGAGGACTGAGAGGGCTGAGGGCACCCACAGAACGTAAATTTGGAACAATTTTTATTTAAAACCAATGTCTGGGCTCTTTGCCGTAATACCAGAAACTAGAGAGCTTTTTGTTTGTGTTTTGTTTAGGGGCCTTCATTTGCTGGAGTTGAAAGTTAAGGATTTGGGGGCTCTTTCTCATCGAGGTGCACACCAGCTGGTTTGCCAAGTTAACTAAATCTACGGTGGACATAGTTACCCATCCCAGCCTGGTCCTTTCAACTGAAATCCAAGATCCCAGTTCAGCCTATTCATAGAGTTAGAGTGAAATGCCTCTCGGGTGGATTCAGCATCTAAAGGAAAACCAGAATTTTCCTTGCAAACAATCTAAAGTCGATTGTAATAGTCATGAACAGGTCTGTGTGTGGGTCTCAACTTTATTCCCATCCACAGGCTTAGGAAAAGCCACTGGAGTTGCTCTGTGGAGGCTTGCGGCGAGTGTGCGAGCATTTTGCCAAAAGTCAAGTGTGGGAGAAGTAGACAAGAACATGGTGTCCATCAGACTCGCTCACACAGGATACCTGGAGAGGTGTGATTTGGTATTATGTTACCTTGCTGTACTGCATGTGACAGTAACGACGTGCCCACTGGCACTGTGCCGGCTTCGGTCCGGAGCCCCATGAGAAGGCTGCCCCGAAGGCTCCGTGGCTGCTTCCACACCCGAATAAAGGGGTGCTTCCTGGTTCCACTGCGCCTCGGGTAATTTCCGGCCTGCTGGAATCATAGTTCAACCTTCCAGGTGCGGTTCACCTGTGTTACATCAGGCAAAATCCTTTGAGGATGTTCCCGGTAAGCCAGTTTCATTCAAGGCTTGGCCTGGCCCATCAGCAAGAGGCCTGTGAAGCACTTAGTATAAATCTGAGAAACCAGGTTGGTACGTTTGAATAACTACGTTAAATTCCTCAGCAAACTTAAGGGGTCCTCAGTCACTTTAGGAAACTATGGCTCAAAATTTAGCCTTGGTCCCGGGAACCTAAGAAATTTGGGGCTTAGATCCTCAGAAGACTTAACTTTTAAAATAACAGGTTTTACTAGGTTCAGGAGAGGAGGGATCAGAGATCCAGGCAGGGAGTTCTAAGTAGTTCCAGGAAGCTGAGGACCCAGGGGATGGGTCTACGTGATTCTGGGAGACCCGGGACCGAAGGAAGGGGTCTGCATCTACAGGATGTGGGATGCCAGCCAGGCCCTGGGACCCCTGTCAGTGTGGCTGCGCCGGCTCCCGCCAGCCTCCATGGTCCTGGGGCCCACCGGCTCCGAGCTGGGTAGCTGGGAGCTGCAGTGCTGCCTGCAATGCTGGGTCCTCACCCAGAACCTTCCGGAACCTTCCTGGCATCCTTCCTGTGGAAATCAGCACTGTCAACCCCCTGGCGCCCTCCCAGCCGCCCCTCCAGCGCTGCTCCCACCACCCCTCCGCAGTCCCCAGACCTGCTCGCCTCTGAGCACACCCCCAACCTTCTGGAAGCTTCCATGCAGGCAGATGCCCTCTGCCCCACACCAGGCCGAACCTGCTGGAAGCTGCGCGAAGCCTGCCGGGAGTTGGGCGTTCCCGCTGGGAGGCCTGTCAGCACCTGCTGCTACCCTGGGAACGTGGCCCCGACCTCAGAGGCCTCCATGCTCCCACCTGTCACCACTGTGCCCATCACCTCTGGTCCCCTGGGAGGCATCCAGAAGGTGGGGGGCTTGGGCTCCAGACGAGTACACGGAGGGTAGGCGGGGGGCGGCCCAGCTCCTCTGGGGAGGGCACAGGGTCCCGCTGGAACTTCGCCCTCTGGACACGGACTCCGCCCCTGGGTCCGAGGCTCCCAGAACCACGCAGACCCTCCCCTGGATACCTAGCCTCCAGGAGCCAGGTAGACAGACCCTCCCCTGGTCTGGGGGGTCATGGAACTATATAGACCCCTTCCTTGCATCCTGAAGTTCCTGGAACCACGTAGATCCGCTCCCCTGGTCCCAGGGTTCATGGCAGCATGTAAACCCCTTCCCTGGGTCCTGTACCTAGAAGGTACCATGTAGAACCTTCCCCTGGTTCCTAGGCCTTCCAGAACCGGGTAACTCTGCCACTGGGGTCCTGGGGCTTACAGTACCATGTAGACCCCTCCTCTGGATCCCGGGGCTCCTGGAATCACATAGACCCTCCCCTGGGTTCTGGGCCTCCTGCAACCGTGTAGACTTTCCCTTGGATCCTGGGCTGCCCCAGAACCATGTGGATCCTTCCCCCGGGCCCCAGGGCTCCATGAACCACACAAACTCCTCCCTTGGGGCCTGTGCCTCCTGCAACCACTCTCTCTGTTAGGCAGGTAAATAGATAGAGCCGGGTGGAAAGAGAATAAGACCAGTAAAGCCCACTAGAAGGGACTCAAAGAGTTAACCAGTTAAAAATAGAAAGCTCAGAAGGCCAGGAGCAACTTGGCCTAGAATTTTGAATACTCCCCAGATAAAGAAAAGTGCGGGAGTCCAGCTCCAGCCTAGGGGTGGGATGCCCGAAGGTGCAGGACGGAGTCGGCATATGGAGAGACAGGACACGGAGTCAGATGGAGGTGGTCTCTCGACAAAGTGCTGATGACAGCTTTATTTATACTATTTTGCACCAGGATATGATTATTCTTTATTATTCTGATGATTCATTAGTATAGGTAGTTGGTTAATAAGTATAGGCAAGCTTTTATCTTTCTTTTCTTTTTTAATCTATTCGTGGTTGGTCAAAAGTTAGACAGGTGATTGTTTTTCTGTTCTTTGACTGAAACTTTTCTTATTAACATGTACTCTACTGTGTTTTACGTTTCTATGCAACGCAGTTTCTAAGTAGTGCATGTGACTGTAGGAGCGTGCAGTATGTAGCAGTGACTATGGAGTCTATCAGCTCAGGGTGAAATACAGGTCACCTAGTGCCACAGCTAGCTAGGATTCTTTCCCACAAAAATATTCTTAGAGGCTTTAATAAATTTATAAGCAATCTAAAATCATAAACTCATATTTCCACCTTATACCCCTTTATAGGGCACAGTAGGCAGCAAACTAAATTTCTTCTTCTTATCTACATTTCTCTTTCTTCTGTGTGGATACATATGCTACACAGCTCTCCATGACTCCACTACTGCAGGGACTAAACAAGTTCTTACATGGTGAACAATGCAAGGGCATTCGTATCACAGAAACTGTTTCTGTTTTAACTACAAGCCTTAAACTATAAACAATCATGTCAAATATAACGTATGATTATTCATTTGATTTTTATACTTTATATGTGAATCTAATAAAATGTTAATGTAGTAGGTAAATGCAAGATATAGATAGAAAGCATGATTTAGAACAGTAAGAAGGCGGGTGTAGATGATCAGGTTTGTGCCTACAGACCAGGTCTTCATCCAAGCTGAACAAGGGCAGCAAAACATCCACGGATGCATAAGATTTCTCTCAAAACTGGGGGGGTGAGGTTCTGAGCCTCACCTCTGTTGGCCCCCTTTTTCTCACCTGAGGGCCCCCCTGCGACTGTGCCTGTCTTAGGTTGTTCCTCCCTTGAGGAATCTTACCCGTCTCTGGCTAACCAGCCATCTTATGGGGCCATACGGGGAGATGTAAAGCTGGCAAGTGAGAGAGAAGTAATGTTCTTTGAAAAGGTTAGTTTTTCACTTCTTTGCAGATTTATGCTCCATGGCTTCTATGCCCAGCACTTGTTTTGAGGTATCTTTACTTCCTGGAAAATTATGGTGCTTGGTAATTTCACATATGAGGCACAAATTCTAGTAAAGGGCCGTGATTAGGAAAGAAGAAAAACAAACTATAGAAGTAGCAGAGGGAAGAAAACATGAGATGATTAATTAAGTGTCAACAGGGTTATTCTATTCAATATTTTCTCATGACTCTATTTCTATAAAACTTTCCATCACTAGTTTCACTAGCAAAACAAGGGGGGCATTCTCAGTGGAAATGGGGTGGTCAATGTTTGACTAACTAACAGCAGGTTTTGGTACTTTATGCTAAGATCACCATTTGGCCCCTGCGTGTTCTATTCTTCAGGAGCACCGTCCTGAAAAGCTTTTGGGAAGTTTATGTTCTCATCTTTTCCGTGCTGCTTAGCAAAGGTTAGCTTAGTCTTTGGCAACAATGCAAGTTAAAACAAAGCCAATAGTATAATAGAAAATAACAAAATCAAGGTGGATAATAGAGGGAGCCAGCTGCGAAGGCCCCTGCTTTGCAGGGGTCTTCCTCCAGCCTGAGCTTTGCTACACAGCTTGAGTAGCATGGCTCCCGGCAGAAAAGTATCTCAGCATAGCCTATGCTTTCACTGTGTCAGTTAGAACTTACCACTGTAAGATTTACCTTCGCACCTGCTAAAAGGCCCAGCTTTTTCTGGAAGAATTCTATCTTAAAGCTAAGATAGCATTTTAATCAAACGGATGGTGGCTCAGCCCACTTTGGAGGCAGGACAGACATCCTTGCTTGATATGCTTCCAGACAGAAACATCCTGGAAAGGAATCAAAGCAGTACATTTCTTGTGTTGAAAGAAGAAACTTAATGTCTTATCAAAGATGAACATTCTGGGACCATTTGGCAGGTTTGCACCTGGTCCTTTGTTGCTTTCCTGAAAATCCTCATGGCCTATAAACCCCCAGACTCTAAACCCTTAGGCACACTCCTCTCTCTGAGGTTGCCTGAACTTTCTTAGTGTGTAACTTTAATAAAACTCTTTCCCAACCTTTCAGTGTATTCCTCTCTCTGAGGTCACCCACACTTTCTCTCTCTCTAAGTAATTTTAAATAAAACTTTACTCCCCTTCATTACTGTGTCTCTGCCCTTCAGTTCTTTGTGTGGTGGGGACAAGAACTGAGGAAAATAGACAACGCTCCCCTTAACACCTCCACTGGGTCCTGGAGCTCCTGGAACCACACAGATCCCTTCCCTGGGTCCCTGGGTTGCCAGAACCACGTAGACCTCCCCCTTGGGTTCTGGGCTTCTCAGAACAAGGTAGAAACCTCTCTTGGGAACTGGGATTCACATGGTCACACAGACCCCTGCCCTGGTCCCTGGGCCTCCTGAAATCACCTGGAACCCTGCCTCTGGGCCCTGGAACTTGCAGAACCACATAGACCTCTGTAACTCTAGGAAGAGGAAATCCCGGGGCAAAATACCTCTAAAACCAAAATCAGCCAAAGGGAGAAATACAGTTTGATGAACTACTTCTCTCCACCTCCTAGGAACACCTGTTCATATGGAGATGCACTAAAGCCAGGCGAGAGATTCTGGAATATTACAATTTTACCCACAATCTCGCTTTACAATCTACTTCTTCCCCCTCTTCTGCAATGGTCCCTGGGGGAGAAAACGAGCATTGTGGCCAGACTAATGACAAACAAAAGCAACAGCAATCAAATCATGATAATCCTCAAGTGGGAGGATTCAGCTAGGTTCAAAGTCCTATGCAGATTAAGTCCGGAGCTCGCCCATTCCAGCAGGCAGTAGCTGAAGAGGTAGAGAGTTCAGAGCCATCATCATGTGGCAGCTGCAGCCAGGGGGCACATCCAGGCCACAGGGACTATAGAAGAAAATAACCTTACGGGCAATAAGACACATGTTTTAATGACACCAGCATAGACAAACCTTGTTCATCAGGTAGGATACATGCAGGAGAGGGGTCCTTTGATAGAACAGTGGCAGGAATGGGGTCTCATCCTGGTCTAGTTACCAGACATTCATCTCCCTCCCTGTGGTAGTGACAGATGGGTCAGTATATAGGGCTATGGGAGGTACATGCACTGGCCATAAAGATAAAACAAAACATCCCCATGAGATGCTCTTATTTCCCAGACGTTTCAGGTACACTACCATGATCTTCGGGGGCCACTCTGCTGTTACTCCAGGAATATACATGAGGCCAGCCTCCAGGCCTTTTCCCCAAGGTGCAGAAGGGCCAGCCATTGCTGGTCCATGTGTTGAAATGTCCAGGGCCCTGCCATTCAACAGTGTCTCCAGGGTTTAATGCGGTAGGTACTGGCAGCAGGATGTTGCTCTGCTGGCTGTATCCTGGCTTCAATAACTCTTCTTTGGTTTGCACGTACAGTTGTATAGGAGAGGCAGCAAGGTGTGTGAGCATGTCCACAGGGCTCAGAGCTCCTTTATGTGGCTTCTCATTCAAATGCCGTAGCACTGTCCATAGGCGAATTGACCTTCCCTGTAGACTATTGGTGTCCGACTTCAGGCCAGATTTCAACGAGCCACTGTGCCTCTCGATCATGCCTGCCCCAGTAGGATTATATGGTACATGAAACTTTCACTTTATTCCTACTTGCTGCACCCATCCTTGTAGTGCATGTCCAGTAAACTGGGTGCCTTGATCATTGTCAATCACCTATGGCCACTGACAGGCTGCACAGAGATGCTCCAGGCACTTCTTGGTGGTTTGCTGATCTGCATGATGTGCAGGAAAAGCAACCAATAGTCCAGCAGCGGTGCCCACACAAGTCATGGCAAACCGATATCCTTCTGATATGGGCAGAGGCCCAGTATAGTCTATCTGCCACCTGACAAGGGTTATTGGCCCCCTTACTATTGTCCCATGTTGCTGTGGGACTTGGTGTAAGTCCCCCTGAGAGCACACAAGGCACTCCTTCTGGGCTCTGCTGACTTCCTCAAAGGTCAATGGCAAACCCCACCAATGGGCTACAGCCCACATTGTCTTTTGCCCCACGTGCAACAAATGCTGGTGTAGCCATTGGGCCATGTCAGAGGGAGGCTTTCCTTCCAGCCAATGTACCTGGGCCAGTGTGTCTGCTTCATCATTCCCTGGGGATGCCAAAGGCAAATGGCCAGTCACATGATATACAGTAACAGTCTGACCAGAGATCTTGCCACAACTCTTGCCCACAAAGGGCGATCAAACATCCAGTTGGCATGGTACCATGTCAGCAACCACAGGGTCAAGCCCCGATAGACGGCCCAGCTGTCAGTGCAGACAACTATGGGGGAGGGCCCCTGGGTGATCACGAGCCATACTGCCCACATCTCAGCTCACTCACTGCTCTTCCCCTCTCCATCCTCCATCCATATTGTCTCAGTCTTAGGATGGAAAGCTACAGCCCTCCACTTTGGGGGCTGCCCACAACTGGAGCCGTCTGTGTACCAAGCACCTTCAGGTATAGGGGCTTTTCCCTCCTGATAAGGACTCTCGGCTACCAATGGCTCAAAAACAAGTTCTTCCTGCTTTCCACTGGTATAGGTCACTGGCCCCAATAAGCGTTGGAGTTCTCCACTTAAGGGGCTAGTAGGGAGAGTGCTATGCTGCTGTAAATATGTGTCTCATTGGGCCAGTGTAGGCATATGTGCCATGCCACTCTGTGGTCATTGGGTCCAGTCTTGCACACACCCCACGATGGGATAGGTGGTTATTACCTTGGTCGGAACTGTTCCAGCAATGGGCTCCATAGCCAGCAAGGTGTGGTACACAGCAGCCAGTTGTTTCTCTATCAAGGTGTGCCAGAACTCTGCTCCTTTCCATAGTTGTGACCAGAATCCAATAGGTTGGCATGTCCATTCAAGCCACTGTCAAAGGCCCCATCCACAGCCCTCCTTGGTCACATGAACATCTAGCTCACAGGGCCTTGATGTGTACATTACCCTCAAGGCCTGTGCAGCCTTGACTGTGTGATTAGCAGCAGTAAAAGCAGCTGCCTGTCTCATCCCAGTCCCCACCTGATGCCCTTTCATACCAACCTGTATAAGGGCTTCAGAATTCATGCCAACTGCAGGATAAACACTCTCCAGTAGCCCCCAAAGACCCCAAAACTCTTGTAATACTGCCACAGTGGTAGGGGCGGGGAAAGCCTGGGCCTTGTCTATACTGCTTCTGGGATAACTTTAGTTTTACCTGACCAGACAACCCCCAAGAATTTCACAGACAAACCAGGTCCCTGAACCTTGGTGCTGTTCACAGCCCATCCTTTCTCCTGTAGATGTTGCAGCAGTCTAGAAACTGCCCCTTCTAAACCTGAAAGAGAATCAGATGTGAGCATAATATCATCAATGTAATGATACAACTGCACTATTTGCAGTTTCTTCCATGTGGCCAAGTTCCGGGCTACAGGTTTGTGACAGGTGGTGGGACTGTGGAGGTATCCCTGTGGAAGGACAGTGAATGTCCACTGCCGGCCTTCCCACGTGAAGGCAAACTGTTCCTGGTTTTCTGTGCTATGTCAGTAGAGAAGAAAGCATTAGCAAGGTCTATAACATAATGATACATTCCCAGCTCATGGCTGAGGGTGTCCAGAGCATCTGCTATAGAGGGGACAGCAGTAGCATGCAAAGGGGGTGAGACTTTATTCAATTCCCTGTAGCCCATGGTCATATGCCAGGAGCTGTCTGGCTTTCTCACTGGCCACACTGGGGAATTAAAAGGACTATGAGTGGGCTTTATGATGCCCACCGTCTCTAGCTCCTGTAGAGTTTCACCAATTTCCTTGTAAATAAAATGTCCCTGCAGGCAATTTATATTGCTTAGTATTTGTCACCCGCTGAGGTACAGGCAGAGCTACAGGTGGGTGCTCAGCCTGTCCCCTCAGAACTGCCTTTATCACACGTACTCTCAGTCTGAACTCATCTGCAGTGGTCCTTAACCACAGGCCTTGGAGGTTATCTACCCCCAAAATATATTCAGGGATGGGAGAAATGCACATGGTATAGTCCTTTGGGGGTAAATCCAATGGGATTTGGGCTTTCTTCACTCTAACTGCCTTACCCCCATAGCCATCTATCACAGCAGGGGGCCTGTGAAAATGCTCAGGGTTGGCATGAATCAGATAACACTCAGCTCCTGTGCCCACCAGCGCCAGGACACATGCATTCACAGGGGGCCAATGAATTGCTAATTCTACACGTGGCCTCTGGTCCCCACCATGTCCTGCAAGGTGGGGACTTTGAACACCCCCTCAGTCAAACCGCAATGCCCAATTGTCCTTCTGTGGGCGTGAGGGCTCAGGCGAATCCCGAGTAATGTCTCCCATGAAGTTTTGCAGGGATGCAGGCCGGGCATGAGGCCTTGACTCTGGTTTCCGTGTCCTGGACCTCAGCGGCTGGAACTGCTGCTCTGGCGTTAATTGGTGACACCATTCTAAGAAGATTCTGTTGGGCTGCCCATCGAGTTTTTCTTTCACTACCTCGGCCTTTATCAAATCAACTCACAGATGGGTCCTCGAGGCCTTCACGGAGCCTCTTGCACTTCTCCTTTCAGTTGTGGCTCGTACTTCCCTCCGTGCCCTTATTGTTTCAACCTCCCCCAGATCTGCTGAAGTAAGAGTAGCCTCCCTTATGTGTTGCCCTATGTGGGGGGCAAGAGTACTCGCTAGGGACCCAAAGAGATGGGGGAGCTGTACGGAGCTCCAGGTTCTCATTCCTACAGTGAACAACTCCACATCAGGGCCCTGGGGGTCCATATCATAGATGATATTTTTCATACCCAATTCCCACAGTACCTGTTGGAGCTCTGTATGTTTTCCAGCTACTGGGAAAATATGGTAAATCACCCTGATTAGGCCGAACTACCCTGATGGCAGCTCTCAGCCATTCCAGGAGTGTCTGATTCCCTGAGGCGTGATGGGCGTTTTGCAACCCCAGCTGGAGGGAAGGGTGAGTCATCAGGGAAGCCGTTCTACTCACCTCAGTAGCCGACACAACAGTGTTTTCCACCCGCATATCCCAGAGATGCAAAAGCCATGTAGGCAGAGATTCCGATGGCCTCTGCCTATACCTGACGCTCATGTCCACCAGCTCATCCTGGGTATAGGGGCAGAGCACACAGTGCTCTCCAACCTAGAGAGGGGGCTGCTCCTCCCCCGGAGGAGCCCACAGTTGTTGCATTTTTATTTTCTTAATTACAGTCCATCAGGTCTTTAATACAGGAGACGGTACCTCAGGTGGAGGCCTTGGCAGCAGATTGGCCCATGGCCCGGCCTCCTCCTCTTCTCCCCCGGGCTCCTCCTCCATCTCTGGGGCTGAAGGCACCGCTCTTCCCCCCTCCTCCACGGCCTCCTGCAATGCGGCTTTTCCTGCCGCCTCCCCCCTCACCGCTGCTAAGGAATCTTCCAGGAGCGTGATCTATCTTTTCAGTAACTGTCTCTCCTCCTTAACAGCATCCCATAGGTTATCGCCCAGCTCCTCCAAGCGATGCTGAAGTGTGTCTCTCTCCTGCCTAAGTCCCTCTCTCTCCTCACTAACCCTCTCCATAATTCTCTCTTTCTCCTCAATAACATTTTCCACTATCTTGATGAAAACAGACCCTACAATGCCGGCTGCTACTCAGCCACTTAGGGCCCCTAAGCAGTCTTCTATCTCACAGACGGTTAATTCTGCAGCTTCTGGTGTCTCCACCCTTCCTCAGTTCTGGGGAAGGCCCCACCCCTCTAGGAGGTGCTTTACCCAAGACCAGTTCCCCACTAGGGGCCCAAGTTGGAAACCCCACAGATGGGGACACGATAACAGGTGAAGCTGCACCCTCTGCCGCTGCATCCGCCGGGGCCTCCCTACCATCCACAGGGATGGTTCCGGGCATCTCCCCACCATCTCTAGGGGCAGCCCTCCCAAAAGTTGCACCCATTTAGACAGATTTTGGGTTCAGAGGTCCTGCTGACTACGCCAGATGTAACTCCAGGGAGAGGAAATCCCAGGGCAAAATACCTCTAAAACCGAAATCAGTCAAAGGGAGAAATAAAGTATAAACCTGTTTATTGCTTACAAACTGCAGTCCAGGCCGTTTCTCTCTCCTGTTCTGGCAGAAGCAAGTGAGAACTTCCTCCAATCTCTCAGGTTCAGATAAGCCCTCAGATGCCCAGGTAATTACTCACTGATATGGAGATGAACTACTTCTCTCCACCCCTTAGGAATGCCTGCTCATACAGAGATGCATTCAAACCAGGTGATAGATTCTGGAATATTACAATTTTACTCGCAGTCTCTCTCCTGGGTGTTGAAGAACCCAGCACCAGGTAGACTCCTCTGGGTCCTGAGCCTCTGTTAACACACAGAACCCCTCTGCAAGGTCCTGGGTCTCCTGGAACCACAGAGACAACTCCCTGGGTCTTGGACTTCCAGAAGCACATAGAATCACTTCCCTGGGTGCTGCAGTCCGGCCATAGCCTCCCCAAGGATCCAGTGGCATCCACCCCAAAGGCCATGCAGCAAACACAGATGGGAATGGGTGGGGAATGCCCCAGATGCGAGGCCGCACGTCCACACGGTTGCTTTAAGAGTGGTGGGTGTGCACATCCCTCCCCTTTCCTGCCCTGAGAGGTGTGCCAGGAATGCCACGCCCTCAGCTGGTGTAACCCTGGTGCCCCCAGGGGCAGGGCCACCCACAGAGGAAGGACCAGCCCCTGAGACAGCACAGTGCCCAGGACGCAGTTGGCAGGGTGCATGGCAAGTGGCTGCAGCCCAACCGTGGGCCTGGCCCCGTGTCACTGCCCAAAGGAAGGATCTGAGACAGGCCTGAGTCAAGATGGGCTGCAGGGCCTCGTGCTGGGAGCAAGAAGGTAGGCGAGCTGGGTGTGGGGGCCGAGGGCAGGTCCTGCCTCCTCTAGGGCTTGGGTGGGGTCCAGCGTTCATTCCCTCCCTCCCACAGGTCAGGCCTGGCAGGGGAGCAGCCCTCTGGGTCCCGAGGTGCCTGTGCCCCGAGCCCACCTGGGCTGGGCGGTGCGGTCCTCATCTGCTGAGCTGCCCAGGGGCAGCGGCCTCTCCCCTGCTCAGGCTGTGAGCTGGTGGCAGGCAGGGCCCCAGCCACCTGGTCAAGCACTGTGAGGACAAGGAGGGCTCCTGCAGGGGTGATGCCTGGGACCCCAAGCAGGCAGACAGCCCTGTGGTGCGGAGCTCCCCTGCCAGTGTGGGAAGCCACAGGGACAAGCAGCCACCTAGGCCAAGTAGGCAAGTGGGTCAGGGACCGGCCCCAACTTCTGCTCTGGGGCCCAAGGAGGTAGAGGGCCCTAGGTGCCCCACCTCGGCCTTGGGTGGCTGTCCTCCACACTGGACCAAGAACGTGGCCTGGCCTCGTCCTCACAGGAGTGACCTGGGTGAAGACTCGGCCAGCGTGTGCGGAAGGAGGAGGGATGCGTCTCACCTGACTGCAAATAGCCCTCTGGTGCCGATGCCAGCTGCTGCCCAGTGCCCTGTGCCCCCTCCACACTGGGTTCCCTGATGCCATAGAGACCATGGTGCCCTCCTAGGAGCCCCGCACATCTTCACCCCTCTGTGCCTCTGCACCTCCCGTGCCCCCAGGCTCATGGCATACCCCGCGCCTCTGGGTCTCGGTCAGGACTATCTCACGCAGACTGCCTGCCATCCTCCACGTTTAAACATGCAAAGCTCACAGCTTCCCACTTGGGTCTCCACCAGGCCTGAGCCAGCAGTGGGAGGGGCGCATGTGTGTGTGTCTGTGTGAGTGTGGGGGGGTCCTTCCTTGCCTCTTCCTGTGTCTCTCCCTCTGCCACCCCGCTTGCTTGCCAGTTTGAGGAGGGGCCGGGTGTAAGGGGGACAAAGGTGTCTTGCGTCTTGCTGTCCTCAGCTGAAGTCACACTCTGGAAGCCAGGCAGGAGTTCTGCTCTGACTCTGGGTGCGTGGAGATCTCTCCTGCAGGGCCCTCGCTGCCGCCCGATGCAGCCCTTTTCCGGGTAGACCCTGAGGAGCCTCCGAGAGCCCAAGCCTGAGGAGGTGTGCTCACCCCCAGCCGCTCCTGCCCGTCCCTCCGCCCCTCGAGACAGCCTGTGTGCGGGTGTCGAGAGGAACCCGTGCTGGCTCTCTGCCCGTAGCCCTCCTCCCTCCACTGGCGACACCAGCCACCCACCATCCCGACACCATGGGTGCAGCCGACCCCTTTTGGTCAACATTGGCTGGGCCACACTTTTCACTCCCGTGACTGTCACCCCTTCTGTGGACTGTGGTTCGGGTGGGACTCCATGAAGCGCCACATGGCCATGTCTTGTTGTTGTACCCAGTCTCACGACCTGCCTTTCAGCTCTCAAATTCATTCTATGAACATATATTGTGGTAACTGATGTGTAGCAATGATTTACCCTGCTTTTTCTATTTTCTGTTGACCCTGGTATCCATTTTTCTTCCTTTCACTGTAGGAAGATACACGTAGCATAAAGTTTTCCTGCCTGGCCATTTGAATGTACAACTCAGTGGCCTTAAAAACACTGGCTTGCCACGCAGCCATCCCCCCCACCCGTCCCCACAGCTCTTTTCACCTTGTAAAGCCAAAGCTCTGTCCCTGTTACACACGACGCCCCCTCCCACCGGCCCAGCTCCTGACCCCCTTGAAAAGCCACCTGCTGTTCTTTACTATTTGTGCTCCGCACTCTGCTGTCTTCTGGAACTCTGCTCATTTCCAGGTTAGACTGTCCCCTGCCCTCCATGTCTTCTCGTCTCTTTGGTGGACTTTCTGTCTCCTTTCATCTTGGGTTGTGTTGAAGAAATTAAACACTAACTCCCACCCCTGGCTCAGCCTCCAGAGCCACCCTTCCACTCCTATCTCTATGGAGTTTAGGGCTCCAGGGACCTCATATACATGTGATTTTTACAGTCTTCATCCCGTTGTGTCTCCTTTCAGTTGGTGTGTAATGTCCTCAAGGTTCATACATGTTGTAGCACATTGCAGAATTTCTCTCCTTTTTGAGGCTGAAAAATAGTCCATTGTATGGAGAGACCACATATTCCTTCTCTGTCCACCTCTCAATGGGTACTCAGGTTGTGTCCACTTTTTAGCATTCTTAATATTGCTGCTGTGAACGTGGGTGCACACATATCTATTCAAGAGTCTGCTTTTGAGTCTTTGGTGGATATATATCTACAGAAGCAGGTTTGCTGGTTCACATGGGAATTCTCTTTTTAATTCCTTGGGGTCTCACCATACTTGTTCCACAGCATCCGTACCATTTTACATTCCCACCAATGTATTCAGTTTCCAATTGCACCAGATCCCCACCCAGACCCGTTGTTTCCTGTTTTATGATAGTGGTCATCCTCCCAGTCACTCGGTTGCATCTCGTTATATTTTTTATTTGCATTTCCCTTTTGGTTAGTGGTCTCGAGCAGCTTTTTAAAAATGTTTATTTATTTTTAAATTTTTATATCATTAATATACTATCACACGAGCAACATTGTGGTTACTAGATTCCCCCTATTCTCAAGTCCCACCACACCCCATTACAGTCACTGTCCATCAGTGTAGTAAGATGCTATCGAGTCACTACTTGTCTTCTCTGTGCTATACTGCCTTCCCCATGTTCCCCCCACGTTATGTGTGCTAATCGTAATGCCCCTTATTCTCCTTATCCTTCCCTTCCCACCTACCCTCCTCAGTCCCTTTCCCTTTGGTAACCTTTAGTCCATTCTTGGGTTCTGTGAGTCTGCTGCTGTTTTGTTCCTTCAGTTTTTGCTTTGTTCTTATGCTCCACAGATGAGTGAAATCATTTAGTACTTGTCTTTTTCCACCTGGCTTATTTCACTGAGCATAATACCCTCCAGCTCCATCCATGTTGTTGTGAATGGTAGGATTTGTTTTCTTCTTATGGCTGAATAATATTCCATTGTGTATATGTACCACCTCTTCTTTATCCATTCCTCTACTGATGGACACTTAGGTTGCTTCCATTTCTTGGCTATTGTAAATAGTGCTGCGATAAACATAGGGGTGCATATGTCTTTTTCAAACTGGGCTCCTTCATTCTTAGGGTAAATTCATAGGAGTGGAATTTCCAGGTCAAATGGTATTTCTATTTTGAGTTTTTTGAGGAAGCTCCATACTGCTTTCCGCAATGGTTGAACTAGTTTACATTCCCACCAGCAGTGCAGGAGGGTTCCCTTTTCTTAGCATCCTCCCCAGCATTTGTTGTTCCTATTCTTTTCTATGTCAGCCATCTTAACTGGTGTGAGGTGATATCTCATTGTGGTTTTAATTAGCATTTCCTTGATAATTAGCAATGTGAAGTATCTTTTCATGTTCTTGTTGGCCATCTGAATTTCTTCTTTGGAGAAGTGTCTGCTCATATCCTCCACCCATTTTTAAATAGGGTCATTTGCTTTTTGTTTGTTGAGGCATGTGAGTTCTTTATATATTTTGGATGTCAACCCCTTGTCAAATATGTCATTTACAAACATATTCTCCCATACTGTAGGATGCCTTTTTTTATGTTGATGGTGTCCTTTGCTGTACAGAAGCTTTTTAGGTTGATGTAGTCCCATGTGTGTTCATTTTTGCTTTTGTTTCACTTGCTCAAGAAGATGCATTCATAAAAAAGTTGCTTATTTTATATTCAGAAGATTTTTTCCTATGTTGTCTTCTAAGAGTTTTATGGTTTCATGACTTACTTTCAGGTGTTTGATCCATTTCAAGTTTACTTTTGTGTATGGGGTTAGACAATATTCCAATTTCATTTTCTTGCATGTAGCTGTCCAGTTTTGCCAACAGCAGTTGTTGAAGAGGCTGTCATTTCCCCATTGTATGTCCATGGCTCCTTTATCATATATTAATTGACCATACATGCTTGGGTTTATATCTGGGCTCTCTAGTCTGTTCCATTGGTCTATGGGTCTGTTCTTTTGCCAGTACCAAATTGTCTTGATTATTGTGGCTTTGTAGTAGAGCTTGAAGTCAGACAGCATAATTACCCCAGCTTTATTCTTTCTTCTCAGGATTGCATTTGCTATTCAGGGTCTTTTGTGGTTCCATATGAATTTTAGAACTATTTGCTCTAGTTCGTTGAAGAATGCTGTTGGTATTTTGATAGGGATTGCATTGAATGTGTAGATTGCTTTAGGCAGGTTGGCCATTTTGACAGTATTAATTCTTCCTATCCATGAGCATGGGGTGTGTTTCCATTTATTGGTATCTTCTTCAATTTCTCTCATGAGTGTCTTGTAGTTTTCAGAGTATAGGTCTTTCACTTCATTGCTTAGGTTTATTCCTAGGTATTTTATTCTTTTTAATGCAATTGTGAATGGAATTATTTCCCTGATTTCTCTTTCTGCTAGTTCAACATTAGTGTATAGGAATGCAACAGATTTCTGTGTATTAGTTTTGTATCCTGCAACTTTGCTGAATTCAGGTATTAGATCTAGTAGTTTTGGAGTGGATTCTTTATGTTTTTTTTAATGTACAATATCATGTCATCTGCTAACAGGGACAGTTTAACTTCTTCCTTGCCAATCTGGATGCCTTTTATTTCTATGTGTTGTCTGATTGCCATGGCTAGGACCTCCAGAACTATGTTGAATAAAAGTGGAACAGTGGGCATCCCTGTCTTATTCCCAATCTTAAAGGAAAAGCTTTCAGCCTCTCGCTGTTCAGTATGATGTTGGCTGTGGGTTTGTCATATATGGCCTTTATTATGTTGAGTTACTTGCCCTCTATACCCATTTTTGTTGAGAGTTTTTATCATGAATGGATGTTGAATTTTCTCAAGTGATCTTTCAGCATCTATGGAGATGATCATGTGGTTTTTGTCCTTCTTTTGGTGATGTGGTGGATGATGTCGATGGATTTTTGAATGTTGTACAATCCTTGCGTCCCTGGATGAATCCCACTTGATCATAATGGATGATTTTTTAATGTATTTTTGAATTTGGTATGCTAATATTTTATTGAGTATTTTTGCATCTATGTTCATCAGGGATATTGGTCAATAATTTTCCTTTTTTTGTGGGGTCTTTGCCTGGTTTTGGTCTTAGAGTGATGCTAGTCTCATAAAATGAGTTTGGGAGTATTCCCCCCTCTTCTGCTTTTGGAAAACTTTAAGGAGGATGGGTATTAGGTCTTCACTAAATGTTTCATAAGATTCATCAGTGAAACCATCTGGTCCAGGGGTTTTGTTCTTGGGTAGTTTTTTGATTACCAGTTCAATTTCCTTGTTGGTAGCTGGTCTATTCAGATTTTCTGTTTCTTCCTTGGTCAGGCTTGGAAGGCTGTATTTTTCTAGAAAGTTGTCCATTCCTTCTAGGTTATCCAGTTTGTTAGCATATAATTTTTCATAGTATTCTCTCATAATTCTTTGGATTTCTGTGCTTTCCATAGTGATTTTTCCTTCTCATTTCTGATTCTGTTTATGTGTGTAGACTCTCTTTTTTTCTTGATAAGTCTGGCTAGGGGTTTACCTATTTTGTTTATTTTCTCAAGGAACAAACTCCTGCTTTCATTGATTTGTTCTATTGATTTATTCTTCTTGATTTTATTTATTTCTAATCTTTATTATGTCCCTCCATCTACTGACTTTGGGTCTCATTTGTTCTTCTTTTTCTAGTTTCATTAATTGTGAGTTTAGACTGTTCATTTGGGATTGTTCTTCTTTCCTGAGGTAGGCCTGTATTGCAATATACTTCCCTGTTAGCACAGCTTTCACTGTGTCCCACAGATTTTGCAATGTTGAATTGTTGTTGTCATTTGTCTCCATATGTTGCTTGATCTCTGTTTTTATTTGGTCATTGTTCCATTGATTATTTAGGAGCATGTTATTAAGGGTCCATGTGTTTGTGGGCTTTTTCATTTTCTTTGTGTAATTTATTTCTAGTTTCATACCTCTGTGATCTGAGAAGCTGGTTGGTACAATTTCAATCTTTTTAAATTTACTGATGCTCTTTTTGTGGCCTAGCATTTGATCTATTCTCATAAATGTTCCATGTGCACTTGAGAAGAATGTGTATCCTGTTGCTTTTGGATGGAGTGTTCTGTAGATGTCCGTTAGGTCCATCTGTTCTAATGTGTTGTTCAGTGCCTCTGTCTCCTTACTTATTTTCTGTCTGGTTGATCTGTCCTATGGAGTGAGTGGAGTATTGAAGTTTCCTAAAATGAATGCATTGCATTCTACTTCCACCTTTAATTCTGTTAGTATTTGTTTCACATATGTAGGTGATCCTGTGTTAGGTGCATAGATATTTATAATAGTTATATCATCTTTTGGACTGGCCCCTTTATCATTGTGTAATGTACTTGTCTCTTATTACGTTCTCTGTTTTGAAGTCTATTTTGTCTGATACAAGTACTGCAACTCCTGCTTTTTCTCCCTATTACTTGCATGAAATATCTTTTTCCATCCCTTCACTTTTAGTCTGTGTATGTCTTTGGGTTTGAAGTGAGTCTCTTGTAGGTGGCATATGGATGGGTCTTGTTTTTTTATCCATTCAGTGACCCTATGTCTTTTGATTGGTCCATTGAGACTATTTACATTTAGGGTGATTATCAATAGGTATGTACTTATTGCCATTTCAGGCTTTAGATTTGTGGTTACCAAAGGTTGAAGGGTAATTCCCTTACTATCTAACAGTCTGATTTAACTCACTTAGTATGCTATTACAAACACAATCTGTAGGTTCTTTTTCTTTCCTCATTTTTATTCCTCCTCCATTCTTTATGTATTAGTTATCATATTCTGTACTCTTTGTGTATCCCTTGACTGACTTTGGGGGTAGTTGATTTAATTTTGCATTTGCTTAGTAATTAATTGGTCTATTTCCTTTACTGTGGCTTTATTTTCTCTGGTAACAGCTATTTAGCCTTGGGAGCACTTCCATCTATAGCAGTCCCTCCAAAATACACTGTAGAGATGATTTCTGGGAGGTCAATTCCCTCAACTTTTGCTTATCTGGAAATTGTTTAATTCCCACTTCAAATTTGATTGATAACCTTGCCAGGTATTCTTGGTTCAAGGCCCTTCTGTTTCACTGCATTAAATATATCATGCCATTCCCTTCTGGCCTGTAAGATTTTTGTTGAGAAGTCTGATGATAGCCTGATGGGTTTTCTTCTGTATGTGATATTTTTTCTCTCTCTGGCTGCTTTTAATACTCTGTACTTATCCTTGATCTTTGCCACTTTGATTATTATATATCTTGGTGTTGTTCTCCTTGGGTCCCTTGCCTTGGGAGATCTTGGCACCTCCATGGCCTGAGAGACTATCTCCTTCCCCAGATTGGGGAAGTTTTCAGCAACTACCTCCTCAAAGACACTTCCTATCCCTTTTTTCTCTTCTTCTTCTTCTTCTTCTTCTGTTACCCCTATAATTTGAATATTGTTCCATCTGGATTGGTCACACAGTTATGTTAATATTCTTTTAGTCATAGAGACCCTTTTTTCTCTCTGTGCCTCAGCTTCTTTATATTCCTGTTCTCTAATTTCTGTTTCATTTACTTTCTCCTCAACTTCATCTAATCTGCTTTTAAATCCCTCCACTGTATGTTTCACTTCAGATAATGTATTTTTTAGTTTCTATCTCTTTCTTGAAGTCCTCCCTGAGGTCTTGAATATTTTTCTGTGGCTCTGTGAGCATATTTATGATTTTTACTTTGAAATATTTTTCAGGAAGATTGGTGATTTCAGGTTCCTTTGGCCCACTTTCTTGTGTTTGTGGGATTTTTCTTTGTACCAGGTTGTTTTGACGTTTCATATTTGCAGTAATAACTTGGTGTAGGCAGCACCCTCTAGTGGCCAGAAGCTCTACTCTCTGGAGCTGCTCCACCACTGGAGCAATGGAGGGGTCTGAGGGTGTCACAGGTGAGCGGCGCTGGTGCCTGCCAGGAGGAAACAGCTCTTTCCTGCTTCCTGCCTACAGTGTTTGCCTCATCTACCAGGGCCAGTGGGCCGAGTGCACAAGGAGGAGTCTCTGTGCTATGCTCTTGTAGCTGCTGTAGGTGGGGCAGCCCTCTGACTGGCCTGGCACAATGGGGGGGGGGCAGCAGGTTTGCAAGCCAGTGCTACCTGGTAGGGAGGAATGGCAGGCTGTGTATCACAGTGGGGCACCCTGGAGCTGCATTGCCTACCAGGGGGATGGAGCACCTGAAGCTCCTGAAAGTTCCCACTGCTGGGCTGAGTGTACCGGGACAACTTGTCCACCTGTCCTTTGTCCTGAGCAGTAAGCTCTGTGCAATCCCTGCCCCTTTAGCAGCCCTCTCACTGCTGGGAAGTCTCTCAGAGTGCCCACCTTTCTTTTGTCCCAGAGCAGCTGGTTGTGGGTACCTGTTCTCCACAAGCACCTGGAATCCCTGTCTCTCCAAGTACTCCACCTGTTTTAGCTTTCCAGCCCCACTAATCTCCAGAGCACCATGTAATGTAGGTTTGTGCTCCCAGTGCAGAACGGCAGGGCTGGTGTTTGGCAATTCTAGGCCTCCACTCCTTCCCCTCTCCATTTCTCTTCCTCCTGCTGGTGAGCTGGGGTTGGGGAAGAGCTTTGGTCCTGCTGGATTGTGGCGTTGCTACTTTACCCCTTTCCAGGAGGTCTGCTCTTTTCCCCAGAGGTAGGCAGTCTGTCAGTCTTCTTCCCTGTCGCTTTTTAAGGATTAGTTGTATTTGTTATATTTTCATATTATATGTGGTTTTTGGAGGAGGTTTCTCTTTCACTTCTTGCACCACCATCTTTAAGCCCCACAGTTGTTTTTTTAATATCCTACTCTTTAATGTCTGTCTTCCAAAAGGAGAAAAGGCAAGAGAAAAAAATGAAGGGGGGATGGGTGTCGGTCCTTTAAATCCCCTGGAAGTCACTTCAGCTGGAGGGAGAGGGGCTTGCAGTAATGGGGTCAGGACAACAAAAATGCTGCCTGCATCTTTGTCTGCAGCTCTTTGAGCAGACCCAGCAATCAGAGCACAGGTCCCCAGTATTTGGAGGACAAGGTTCTTCCTGTCCATCCTGGCTCCTGCAAGCTTTGTACTGGATGTTCCAGGGACACCTGTGCTGCTGTCTGCCATGAGGCAGGGGTGAGGGATGGGCAGCTGCTTCTGTGCTAAGACCTCATGTTGACCTAAATCAACCACAGCTTGCCGTCCAAGGCCTCCCCTGGAAGTCGTGAGCCTTCCATGGACCCCAGAGTCCCATCACAGCCCCAGAGGACAGACTCCGTCAGCACAGCTGCTGTCCAGGCAGAGAAAGATTCCTGGTGCTTTTGCTCCACCATCTTCCAAGAATCCTGGCCTAAGTTCTCCATTTTTATATTCCATTTTCCTTTCTGTCCCATTTTGGAAAATATATACTCCATTTCTACCATTGTATTTACTATGTTATACATTTAAAAATGAATTTTGTAGCTTAGGGTGTAACATTACTCAACAAATTTTACACACACATGAAGAATGCAGAAACTTTAGAGCTGTTTTAATCTGTTTCTTTAACACCACAGAGCAGTTGTGAATGCTTGTTTCTAATTACTCACATGTGTATACTTTTCTGTGTTCACCATCCTTTTCTATATTAAAACCTCTCCTAGTAAACTCCATTATTCCTAGAGATCATTCTTCAAAATGTCTGTGCATGAGGTTCTGTTGGTAGATATCACTCTCAAAATTGTTGATTTGAAAATGTGTTTAATTTTAACCTGAATCCTCAACAGTCAATCTGTAGAGTGTGAGTTTCCGTGTAGGCAGGTTTTTATTTAAGCCTTTTGAAGGTGTCATATATGGCAGACAGTGTTATATGTCCATCAATGACATGTCCTCTGCTTCCCAGACAGTAAATAGGCTCCAGTTCCTAGCCTGCCTTGCACTTTGTGTGGTCACGTGTGTGAGATATAGCCAATGACATTGGGGCAATCATCATGTCTCTCTTCTGGTCCTGGTCCATGGACCATCCCACATGTGATCTTATATGTTCTTTCCCCTTCCACCAACTTGACTGGGAGCCCACATGTTGAATCTGCTGGTGGAAAAAGCTCACTAGAAATTATCATTTTCAGCTTTATGTGAAATACAAGTTTCATTCACATTGGAGCCCCATATATCTTTGGTCATTTTATCACGGCAGTAAACATGAGGTAACAAAATAGTCCACTGTCATTTGGATGGCATTGTTGGTACTGAAAGGTCGGCCATAAGTCAAATTGCCCTCCCCTACCTGTGATGCCTCTCTAATCTCTGGATGCTTTAAAGATGGCCTCTTGGTTTTCTGTGTTCCTTAGTTTGACTGTATGAAGTCAATGTAAGAGTCCCTGTTCATTTATCTCAAAATGGATTAAAGACATACATTTAAGACTTGAAACCATTAAAACTCCTAAAAGAATTAGTGGGTAGTAAACACTTGAACCCTAGCAATACTTTTCTGTATCTGTCTCCTCAGACTAGGAATACAAATACGAAAAAAAAAAAAAAGTTGGGATGACATCAAACTAAAAAGCTTTTACACAGTGAAGGAAACCATCTCTGAAATGAAAGGCAACCATTGAATAGAAGGTATTTGCAAATGACATATCTGATAAGGGGTTAATATCTAAAATATACAAAGAACACATACAACACCACCAAAACAAAACACAAAAAATCCAATTACAAATAGGTACAGTACTGAATGGACATTTTTCTAAAGAAGGTATACAGATGCCCACCAGACACATGAAAACATATATAGTAGCATCACTAATCACCAGGGAAATGCAAATCAATATATTACAGGCCAGTATCCCTGATGAACATAGATGCAAAAATCCTCAACAAAATATTAGCAAACCAAATTCAACAATACATTAAAAGGATCATTCATCATGACCAAGTCATGACCAAGTGGGCTTTATTCAATATCAAGGATGTAAGCATGGTTCAGTATCCATATATCAATCAATATGATACACCACATTAACAAAATGGATAAAAATCCTATGATCATCACAAAATAGATGCATAAGAAACCACTGACAAAATTCACCACCCATTCCTGATAAAAATTCTCAACAAAGTGGGTGTGCAGAGAATATACCTCAAAATAACAAAGGCCATGTATGACAAACCCACAGCTAAAATCATACTCAGTGGTGAAAAGCTTAAAGCTTTTCCTCTAAGATCAGAAAGAAGACAAGGATATCTACTCTTGCCACTTTTATTCAACATAGTAGTGGAAGTCATAGCTACAGCGATCAGACAAGAAAAAGAAATAAAAGGAACCCCTATTGGTAAGGAAGAAATAAAACTGTTAGTATTTGCAGGTGAATATGATACCATGTATAGAAACCTTAGACAGCCCACCAAGAAACTGTTAGAACTAATAAGTGAATTCAGCAAGTTGCAAGATTCAAAATTAATGTGCAGAAATGTGTTGCATTTCTATGCATTGATAATGAGGTAGCAGAAAGAAAAATTAAGAAAACAATCCCATTTGTATTTACATCAAAAAGAACAAAATACCTAGGAATCACTTTAACCAAGGAGGTGAGAGAACCATACTCTGAAAACTTTAAGACATCAATGAAGACACGGATGGTGACACAAATAAATGGGAGATATACCATGCTAATGGATAGGAAGAATTCATATAGTTAAAATGTCCACACAACTGAAAGCAATCTATGGATTCAATGCAATGCCTACCAAAATACCACTCATATTTTTCTCATTACTAGAAGAAATAATCCTAAAATTTGTATGGAACAACAAATGACCCCAAAGATTAAAACAATCTTGAGAAAGGACATGGAGGGAGGTATCACATACCCAGATTTCAAGGTATATTACAAAGCTATAGTAATCAAAACAGTACAGTCCTGGCAAGAAAATTGATACATACATCAATGCAGCAGAAGAGAGAGACCAGAAATGAGTCCACATTTATGTGGTCAATCTATGAAAAGGAGAAAAGAATATACAATGAGGAAATGGTAGTCTCTCCTATAGGTGGTGTTGGGAAAACTGGACCGGCACATGCAAAAGAATGGAACTGGACCACTTTCTTATGCCATACAAAAAAATAAACTAGAAATTGATTAAAGGCCCAGATATAAGACCTGAAGTCATAAAACCTCTAAAAGAATACTTGGGCAGTAAGTTCTTGCATATCAGCCTTAGCAGTGTTTTTCTCGATCTGTCTCCTCAGTAAACAAAAGTAAAAGCAAACAGTTGGGACTACATCAAACTACAAAGCTTTTACACAATAAAGAAACCTGTCCACAAAATGAAAAGGCAATGTACTGAATGAGAGAAGTATTTGAAAATCATATATCCAAAATACACAAAGAACTCATACAACTCAACACCAAAAACTGCCAAATTATCCAATGAAAAACAGGAGAAAACTGAACAGATATTTTTCCAAAGGAGACATGCAAATGGCCAACAGACACCTCAAAACGTGCTCGGCATCACTAATCATCAGGGAAATGCAAATCAAAACCCCAAAGAGATATCACCTCATGCCAGTCAGAGTGGCTAGTATCAAAAGAACAAGAAATAATAGTGTTGGCGAGGATGTGGAGAAAAGGGAACCCTCACGCGCTGTCAATGGGAATGTCAATTGGTGCAGCCACTGTACAGAATAGTATGGAGGTGCTCAAAATTAAAAATAGAAGTGCCATGTGACTCAGTATTTCCACTTCTAGGTATTCTACCCCAATAAAATGAAAATACTATTTCAAAACATATATGCATCCCTACGTTTATCACAGTGTTATTTACAATAGACAAAATATGGAAGCAACACCGACAGACGAATGGATAAAGACAAGGAGTATACAGTGGAATATGGAGTGGAATATTACTCAGCGTAGGAAAAGGAATGAAATCTTGCCATTTGCAACCGCATGGAAGGACCTGGCAGGTAGTACGCCAAGTTAAGTAAGTCAGACAGAGGAAGACAAATATCATATGATTCCACTTACATGTGGAATCTGAAGAACAAAGAGGAACAAACCCATAGATACAGAGAACAAACTGGTGGTTGCCAGCAGGAGAGAGGGGATGGGAATTGGGTGAAGGGCATAAAGAGGTACAAGCTGCTGATCATAAAATAAATGTCACAGGGATGAAAAGCACAGCATGGGGAATGTAGTCAGTCACACTGTAATGACCGTATGGTGACAGATGGCAACTACATCTATTGTGGCGAGCATTTTGTAACTATGCAACTGCTACTTTGCTGTACACCTGCAACTTAAACAATTCTAATGTCAACTAGACTTCAAAAATTAAAAGAATGAAAACATGTATGTCCACAGTAAAATGTTTACATATAATGATTCTAGAAGCATTATCCCTAACAGAAAAAGATGGAAACAACCCAAATGTCTATCAATTGATGAACGGACAAAGAAAATGTGTATACTCATCCTGTGGGATATTACTTAGCCTTATAAATGAGGGGCTAGATCTAAACCGAGTACCAGCACCAGATCACAGTGCAACATGGATGAACCTCATGCACATCGCTGTCAGTTGCAGGCTGTCACAGAAGGCTCCCTACGATATTCACAGGAAATGTCCAGAACAGGGACATCTGGAGGGACAGACAGGATGTAGGTGACTGCTCGGTGATGGGTATGGGCTGGGCAATGGGAGGGGCAATCACTGATGGGAATGGGGTTTCCTTTAGAGGTGATGTACATGCTCTAAAATTCACTGTGGTGATGATTAGCATATCGGTGAATAAACTCAAAGTTATTGAATTGTACACATTAAATGAGCACACTCCATGATTTATTAATTATATCTGAATAATGCTATTTATAAGTAAGCAAACAACAAAAAGACAAGTATCAACATGTGTGACAACATCAGTGAACCTGGAAAACATTATGTCAAGTGAAAGGCGGCCACATATTGTCTGAAAGCATTTCTATGAAATACCCAGTGTGATGGATAATTCCACATCAACCTAGCTGAGCTGTGGTGCCCAGCTGTTTGGTGAAATGCCAATCTAGGTGTTGCTGTGAAGGCACCTTTTAGATGTGGTTAACTTTCTATCAGTAGCCCCGAGTACAGCTGGTCATCAGCTAAAATGTGAGTGGGCCTCACCCGATCAGTTGAAGGCATTAAGAGCAAAGACTGAGGCTCCCGGGAGCAAAATTCTCCTGGAGAGACAACATCACAGACACACCACTGGCTCTCCAGCCTGACGCCTTGTGGAACTCAGACTCGGGCTGCAACAACCATTCCCACCCAAATCTCTGGCCTGGCAGCCTTGCTCTGGAGACCCAAGACTTACCTGTGCCCCCAGCTGCAGGAGCCAATTCCTTAAAACGATTATCCCCCTCTCCTATCCCTTCCTCCTTCGCTTCCTCTCTCACTCATATATTGACTTCTTCTATTGGTTACGTTTCTCTGGAGAACTGCCTCCCAACCCCAGGAGACCCAGCAGGGGCAAATTCTCAGAGCCTGAAAGCAGATTAGTGGTAGCCAAGACCTGCAGAGAAGGTGAATGGGGAGCATTGCTTGTTTGATGGTTTCTTTCTGGGGTGTAAATGTTCTGGAATCAGTGGTGATGGTGGCACACCTTCGTGAATATACTGAAGTCACTGCAGGACACCCTATCGAATGATGCATTTTAGGCTAGGTGAACTTTACTTCAGCAACTTAAAATCAGGTACCGACATAAAGGAGAAGAGCTAGAGGGTCTTGGTTTTCTGTCCCCTCCATGCGTCTTCTCCAATGCCGACCACAGGGTCCACGAGAAGGCCAGCAGCACTCTGGAACTCTCCCCACCATTTCAGGCAGCCAGCAGCTGGCATAGGGCCCCTCGCCCTTCTTGGATGTCAGCGTCTGCGCAAACATTCTATTGCTTGTATGGAGCCAGGTGCCATTTTGAGAGATGCCTCCAGCTCCTGCACAGCCTGTCCGACGGACCCACACCAGGGCTCTAGGCACAGCCTCTAACATCAGGCCCTGATTATGCACGTGCCACCTCACCCCAGTCACCCTCTCTGCTTCTGCTGTCCCGACCTGGTAACTTTCAGGACAGGACCTCAGCTGGCCTCAGTGGGGTTCCCTCTGTCAGCAGACATGTAGACTCTCCCCTTCACGTAGCTGTCTGCCCTTGATTGGAATCCTAACTCTCTGCAGGCTAATGTGGAAAGATGTTCTGGTCTCTTCATTAGTTGATGTCTAAAAAGGAGGAACCTGATCAGATGCTAGGACCCCAAAGAAATGTCTGAGTACGCAGTACCCAAGCAATAGCATTTTTTATTTCTCTCTGGAAATAAGCCAGAAACAGGTAAACTGCCAACTGGGGGCCCTGTGGGTCAGTGTCTCTGGTTCACAAGGAGGAAAAGCGAGTGAACCTGCTGTGAGAACCAGACCCTCCCAAGAGGGATCTCATGCCAGTGTATTCCTGACTAGGACAGGGACAAGGCTCAGGAAAAATTCTGACTCCCCTGAAGGCTCAGCTCCTTCTATCACCTCCTTGATTGTAGCGTTGGGTAAAATATCCCTCTCAAGATTCGTAGGCCCTCCTTCATTGCAGGTCATACTATTACAACAACGAACAAAATACAAATAATTGTTTCTCAAGATTCTTGGGGCTTCAGGAGGCCACTTGGGATGGGTATAAAAATGTGCAGTTGTTTGTACAGTTCTTGTAAACCAGCATTTCACGTAAATTCAAACCTAAAAAGGAAGTAAAGATGAAACAATTAATTGCACGTTTTCTGTTTGCGAATATCAAAGCATGTTCACTATAACACGCCCCGTGCCTGTGTTCCACATCCCCAATGTTACTACGTTGCCTAGAACTCTTAACTGGGAAAGATTACCCCAGTGCACTCGAGGGCCTGGCTACACCGTTAACAGCTCCCCCCAGAGACGCTTCCCCACTGCACGGCTGCCTCATCTCTGCCTCTGGCTCCCCCTGAATAGCACACGGTGCCCTGTCACGTAGCCATACAAATGAACTGTCCTTGTTCATTATTTGTCATCAGAATTCTGGGCTCTGGGAATAAAATGGAGACTGGGCAACATGATTTGCTTGTGTCCCAAAGATGACACAGACCCCCAAGCGCAGTGCCCCTGTTACTGTGGACTGGTTTTCTGCACTTGAATGGCCCTGTAAGGATAAGCTTCCGCTGGGCCCTCAGCCCGGGGTTCCCGGCTCCCTGCCCACCATATACATGCTGGTGGCCCTTGATGTCGACTGCTCCCCAGCACAGACTTGGTGTGCTATCCCAAGAGGGTCCCACATCAACCAGGACTTTTTCCACTGCTGGGCTCACCCAGTGGCCTCAGCCGACCAATGCCACCTGACCCAGGCCCCATCTGAGCCTCCTTCAGGAGCCCCTGGGTGGCTCTCCTCAGCCCTTGGCCATGAGTTCTGTTCTCTGTAGTCTCGCGAACACTCCCTCCTAGAACTCACCGCAATGGATTTATCCGTTCACGGCTCTGGGGTTGCCTCCTTGGTGACATCAGAGGAACTAATGGCTAAACTCCACTGACCAGCTTTTCTCTAGTCTCCATGTGAAAACTGTATTGAAGTCCAACATTCTACAGTAAAGTGCCTGATCACAAGCTGAATGCTTAGTGGATTTTCCCGAAGCACACAGAACCACATAACCAGCACCCAGCTCTGGCCAGCATCCCAAATTCCACATGCTGTCCTCTGTTCAGGCTCTGGGGCTGCCAGCACCACCGCACATAGGAAGAGTCTGGGTCTCTAAGCCTACATGACCCTTGCCTGTTTCTGAACTTGGTGAAGGGAAATCGGACAGGCTTTGTTTTGTGATGGCCTCTCTTTTCCAGTTTGTGCCCATGAAATCCCTGCCTGCTGTTGGGCCTGCCGTCTACCGTCCACCCCCATGCTGTGTACTTTTCCACGGAGGAGCGTCCCACAGCGGGTCGCGGGTGGACCTCAAGGTTGTTTCCACTTTCTGTCTACCTCAGAGGCGCTGCCACCAGTACTCCTGCCCTTGTCTAGAAGCGAGCTGGTGTGAGCCTCTCGTCAGGTGTGTGCGTGGGAGCGGGAGGTAGTGCCAAGGGGTTAGGATGTATGGGTAGGGCTTCAGGAGATGTGTTGAAGGGTCATACCTGTTGGTACTCCACAGGATCAACTGTGAGATGACTAAGGGAAACCTCGATGAAACGGAGCGGGGTGGCCAGCAGGGAGCCCGGCCACTCCGCTTCCTCAGGGAGGGTCATCCGGCACAGGCCCCGACAGGGAGGCTGGACACGGCCTCTCGGACGAGAAGCCCACCAGCCCTGCAACTCAGCCACGGCCCTGGACTCATGCTTTCCTCACAGCAGCCCATCCCACTTCCTCCTCCTTCCCACGAAATGACCCTCCTCTCTGTGTGACGGGCTTGCCTGTGCTGGCGCCAGCCGTGACTCACACGGCCCAAACTGCAGTTCTCTGACATGCTCGAGTAAACCCGTTCTGACTGTTTTATCTTTAAGGTCAACATTGGACACGTCCCGAGGCTGCCTGTATATGGTGTGGTCACTGCTGACTACTTACTCGCCCCTTCTGGCGTCATCCAACTGTGGCTGCAGGTGGCCCTTCCACCCAGGAGAATGCTGTTGACTCTTCTTGTATTCATTACTCATGGGATGTCATTTTCTGGTAAGAGTTCCTTCAAGAGTTTTGCTCAGACTTCTAGTGGGTGATCTGCTGCTTCAACTGTCAATTTGGAGGAAGATCATTCTATATTATGAATAGGAGTCCTTGAGTAGACATTCATTGGAGGTGCTTTCTCACCTGTGGCTTGCATTTGCACAGTCTTACCAGAACCTTCTCAGAGACAGAAGTAGTGAATTTTTGTGTAACCCTATTTACCAATTTTTTTCTTACATGACCAGCACTATTTTATTCAATTTTTTAAAATTCTTAAATACCCACAGGGCGTCATAGTATTTGTCTCCATTTCCCTTTTAAAAGCACCTGTATTCTTTTAATATTTACAGTGAACTCTACAAACCACCTGAATCTGCCTCTTTTATATGATGTAAATATTGTACGGTACCTCATCTGTCCACCACTTAGTGCAAACAAGTGTCTTTCCCCACTGCACTGCACAGACATCTCCGTCAGAAGGCACACAGATGGACTTCCGTGGCTTTTCCTGAGATCTCCTCTCCTCTGTGAGTCTGTTTTTCCATCCTGACTGCAACCCCACACTGTGGGATTAATGAAGCCATAAAAATGATCTTGAGCGGTAAGAGGTAAATCCCTCCAGCATTTTGCTTCTCCCGCCTTGACTATTGATTGCCAGGCTTTTATATTTCCACAAACATTTGAAAGTTTGCAATCAACCACACACACACACACACACACACACACACACACTCTCTCTCTCTCTCTCTCTCTCTCTCTGATTGGAATTTTATGGAATTTGGAATTTGCAGACTCACTTGGGGAGCACAGCCAGCTTTACTCTACAGGGTCTCGCAATCCATAAGCGTGGTGTGTCCCTCCTAGCAGTGAAGCTCGGGAATCCCACACAAATCTGGGTGGGTTTCTTCTTAGGTATCGATACTGTGGTGCCTCAAAAATGGTACCCTTTTTTGAAATTTCAGTTTCAACTGGTTTGCTGGCCACCAGGACGGCTGCCAGTTATCCCAAAGAGTCTTGTTAAGTATCGGCTGGGCCCCTGTCTTTGAGGGGATGAGCGTTCCCTGGGCTTCCTGGGGTCACTGGGAGGGTTTGAGTGGAATTTCCATCACCTGAGCCAGCTGATGCCTCATTTTCAGTGAGATTGCTGGGCACAGGGTAGGTCTGGAAGGGTCCCTGAGCAAGGAGAGAGGCCTTCCTGGGACCTGCAGGGTGTTGAGCGCCAGGCCATCACCACCTGGGACTGGCAGGAGAGGCTGTGTGCAGGGGAGTCTTTTTGAACTGTGAATAAAATACAATGGACTTGTGTAACTGGTGACTGAACACTGGTCTGTACCCAAGGCCCACAGGGTTCCCTAAGTTTGCTGGTCTTTGGTGACCAGTGGCACTTTAATCTTTGTCTTTCCAGCCAGGGGGTTCCCTCTCCTCTCGCCTAAGTGAACCACGAGGAGCCTGGCCCACGGGGAGCAGAGGAGGTGATGGCAGGCACCTCACGGGGAAGTCCCTCCAAGCTTCTCATCATTTGCAGAGATAACACTTCCTTTCGCTTCCATCATGCAGTGATCGTTTTCATTGGAAACCCCGCTGGGCTTTCTAGAAGGTTTTCAGTGTCTGTGGTATGATCACGTGATGCTTCTCATTTTTTCTGGTAATCTGCTGAATGAACTACAGTAATTCATTTGTTCTGTAGATCTGTAAATCACATTGCAATTCTGTGATTTTAAGCATGAGGAAGCGGAAAAGTGTGTGTGTGTGTGTGTGTGTGTGTGTGTGTGTGTGTGTTCAAATGAACTTTTTAATTTAAAAGTTTGAAGATTTTAGAAAAGCTGCAAAGACAGTAGAATTCCCACATGCCCCACCCCCAACCCCTCTTGTCTCTCATGACTCACGTTGCCGTGGCTAGTTGGTCGCAAAGAATGGATGGCCCCAAGAAAGTCCACATTTTACTCAAACTTCCTTCCTTTTCCCATAAGGCGCCTGTCCTGTCCCAGATTCCGTCCAGGACACCACATTGCCCTGCACCAGGGCCCAACTTGCCCACCCAGGACTCCACTTCTAACGCCGGGTCTGGACTGGGGCTTCTCCAGCCCGGAGAGGATTGTCTGTGACTTCCATCCTTCCAAGGCCTTTGCTGCGTGTGTAGGTTTGAGTTAAACTGCCGTCCTGAGTGTGCTGGGGAGCACGTCCTCTCTGTTTATGATCTGGAAGAGTTGGTATAGGACTGGCACGATTTCTGCCATGAAACTAGTGAGGAATTTGCCAGGGAAGCAGCCTCTGGTTGGACAGGTTGTTCAGAAAGGATTCAGGACCCTTCAGCTTTACAATCTCATGATGGGTCACATATGATGAAGTGTTTTTTTTTCAAGGTTTTAAATTACCAACAATGAATGAGCCCCGGACACCGCAGGCCCCCATCCTGGAGCCCAATAAAAGCAGAACCCCAAGGCTTGTGCTCACGCCCTTTCTTGTTTTCCTCCACCTTGCTGTGTGTCCCCAGGCATGCTTTGTAAGCCCGGGTTTTGTAAGGAATACTCCTTGGTGTTTCTGTTCCATAATGGTTACCACTGAAGGGTGTCTTGCAATCTTAAGGACGGGGCCGGGCCAGCATGTTGACTCATGCTGAGACCTGCGCAAGCAAGCAGGGCCCCTGTTGTACCAGAGCACAGATGCCTGGCTCCTTCCTTGCCCACGGTTGGCAACCCCCCTGGGTAACAGCAGCCAGCACACGAGGTGGTGCCTGTCAGGACTGCTGGGCAGGCCTCTTTGAACACAGATGGCATGAGAAGGTGCAGAGAATCACAGACACTGGGGAGAACAGGTCTGGGGCAGGTCCTGAGCAGGGCCCCAGATGAGGCCTCCACCTCCCCACCAGGCCCCACAGTGGCTGCAGCCGCCCAGGTTCAGGGGTCGGCCGCTGGCCTCTGGCCGGACATGGTCCTCAGGTGGGGGCCCTCGGGAGAGGGATGCCTCTCCCAGCATGGGAGCCTGAGTAAGAGGCAAGTGCGTTGCGGAACGGCAGGCTCTGCCCTGACTCCGCACCTGGCCTTGGCGCTTAGGCAAGGCAGGCATTGTCCCAAGGAGCCCATGGTCTGCCAGGCCAGACGCCCACCCCAGACGACCAGAATCAAATGGGTACCGAGGAGTTGCCCTGGCTGTGCTGGGCATCCACAGAAGGGACTGGCGAGGGGTGGGTTCCTTGACCTCCAGCAGTCCTCTCACCTGAAGGCATCGCAGGAGGCACTTGTACTGACTGCCCCCGAGGGGTACATTGCCCTCCACGACAGTGCACACCGCCCTCTCCTGGGCTGAGCAAGGTGGCCGAGAACATGCTGTCAGGACAGGAGAGAGCAGGCCCAGGGCCATGGGGCTGGGCACAAAGGGAGAGCGGACTGCCCTACCCCCTGAAAGTGCCAGGTGGGCAGCCTATCCTCCTAAGGGGGAAAGACCAGAAGTACTCACGAATGGAGACTGTCAGTGCCTGATCTCATAGGCACATGTTCTGATGGCACCACAGGTGACGCTGTTCACGCTCACACAGTCATGGCATTTCAAACTATAGGCCCCTGAGGGAAAAGAGAACAGAGCTGTCCTCCTGCCCCAATGTGTGTTTCTCTCACCACGACCCGCTGCCTCCTCCGCAGCTGGCCCTGCGCCTCGGTGGACACCCTCAGCCCTGCACAGCTCTGCCTTCCATGGGCTCTGACTCTGGGCAGGATGAGCCCAGGGTAGAGACCAAGTGCCCAGGCATGTTCCCTGCTCTGGCACAGGCCCTAGGGAGCCCTACCCTGGGCGTATGGGGCCCACCTGTGCCAGGAAGGCCTGACAGTCACAGTCACAAAAGGCCAGCACCCTTCCAAACTTCCCTGCACACAGCCTCTCCTGCCAGTCCCAGGTGGCGATGGGTCGCCGCTCGAGACCCCACAGGTCACAGGCAGGGCTCCTCCCTCCCGACTCTCTCCTTGCTCAGGGACACTTCTGAACCCACCCTATGCCCCCCAATCCCACTGGAGATGAGGCATCAGTTGACTCAGGGGATGGAAATTCCACTCAAACCCTCCCAGTGATCCCAGGAAGCCCTGGAAATACTCATCCCCTCCAAGACAGGGGCCCAGCTGATACTTACAAGACTCTCTGGAACAATTGGCAGCCGTCACGGTGGCCAGAAGCATCTCCATGGTAAGGAACAAGGTATAGAAAAGCATCGTTTCCCTTGGGATCCTGAGTCTGTAGGTGAGGAGACCCAGGGCCCAGGTCAGTGAGGCCAGGGCTCCTGTGCCCAGCTTCTGGCCTCCCAGCCTCCAACAAGACATCACTCTTGGCTACCCTTCACCCCTGCACACCGCTTCCGCTCTGGGCTGGGAGCTCCTCAGAGCAGAGTCGGAGCCAGCGGCCGCCCCACACGGGAGGGCAGCCCCAGGCTCATGCCTTCACTTTACCCGGTGTCAGCCTCCCTGCCCTCCCTCGGGCAGACTGCAGCCAAGTCCGTGAGGTCCCGGGGCTGCATCCGCAGGAGCACATACGACACAACCCACAGACCCCAGGAGCACTGCCAAGCTCAGGGCCGGGTGACCCAGAATACCACCCCCACCCCCGCCTAGACCTCAGGACGTGTGAGAGGCAGGGCTAGGGGCTGCTCATCAGTACGGCCAAGGGTGAGTCAGCCTGCAGCCCAGCTCACCCACGGTCCATGTCAGCGTCAGAGCCCTTCAGAATGGCAACGCAGACATGAACAGAAGGACGTTACAAAACCCATCGCGGAAAGGACACACACTCAGCAGAGGTGGCGTGAGAAGGGACTCGGGTGGACAGTCAGGAGCTGAGAAACACACGTGGGAAAGGAAGAGACTAGAGACTGGGTGGAATCGGCAGCCATGCAGCCTCAGCAAAAGGGAACGCAGGGGATGTGCACCCCGTGCCCAGGGAGCAGAGGAGGGAATGCCCACAATTGGCAAGGGGACTCCGGGCGACCGTCCAGCTGTGGGCATCTGTGCACTCGGACTCCTGGGAGGGGAGGACAGAGAGGCGGAGAGAGAGGGCGAGCCTTTGGAGAGACGGCGGCGGACACAGGCATCTTCAACCGGGGCATCAGCCACAGCCTAGGAGCGCAGCGCAGCGGGCGCAGGAAGGACGTGGACAGGGAAGACCCACCCTAGACGCACCCCGGGTGAGGCGAGGGAAGCCGTTCTGAAACCTCGAAACCCGAACACAGCCAGAGGGGATGGGCCGGACCTTCGGGAGGCAGCCCCTGACCACCAGTCTGCACACAGCTGGAGGGGCGGCGACGCCCCAAGGACAGCCGCTCCCAGGGCTGCACCGAGCGGAGCCCATCACCGCGGTGTTTCTCCCACCAAGAGAAACGCACCCCACCGTGTGGGTGGAAGGAAGATGGCTTGAGACTGAGAGAGCTGGCCTGTCTCACCGACGGACCCGCTGCAGGAGAGGCTGTAGGAGTCACTTTAAACGAAAGATGCGACACGCGCCCAAAGCGGAGGAGGCGACAGAACTGAGAGGAGGAAACGGCTCCCCTAGCGTAGGCCAGGGCAGACTTCAGAGCGAACACAATGGCCAGCGCGAGGCACAGAGCCCTCACGTCCAGCTTCCCGGGGTCGGCAACGGAAGCACTTCCCGACCACGAGGTCCTCACCCCCAATACTTACAGGAGAAGATAAGCGCGGTCCACACAGCGCGGCGTAGGGTGTGAGGAGGAGACCTGTGTGAGCAGCGCCCGGGCCCAGCAGGAGTCGGACGCTACGCCCACGCGTCAGAAAAGGGCAGGTTGAGCCAGAATCTGATTTTACATTGCAAAAAACTAGGATAAAGTGCAAATTCACCCCAAAACAGAGGGCCAGGAAATAATGACCAGCGTTGGCTGGTAGGTGTTGGGGGTCTATGTGGTGTAGGTGGGGCTGGGACCCCAGGGTAGGGGGCCTATGTGGGTGTGGGAGCCCCAGAACGCTGTGGGAGGGAGTGTGTGGGTGTCAAAAGCCATAGGGCCTCTCAGATGTTGACACATTAGGGTACAGGCAAGGCCAGATGGGGGGTGGGAGAGAACGACCTACCAGGGGGTGGCAACCCCAGGACCCAGGAGAGGGGGTCTATGAGGTTCCGGGAGCCCCGGGGCCCAGGGGAAGGGGTCTAGGTGATTTCAGGAGGCCCAGGACCCAGCAGAGGGGGGCGGTTGCAGGAGGCCCAGGACCCAGGGACGGGTCTACATGCGGGGAGGTGCAGGACCCAGGGGTGGAATCTATGTGGTTCCGACAGGCCCAAGACCCAGGGAACAGTTCTACCTGGTTCCGGAAGGCTTGGGACACAGGAGTGGGGTCTGCGTGGTTCTGGAGCTGAAGACCCAGGGGAGGGGCAGGACTCAGGTCTGCATGCTTCCAAGAGGCCCAGGACCCAGAGAAGGGGGGGTTCCGCGAATCCCAAGACTCAGGGGAGGGGTCTGCGTGGTTCCAGGAGCCTGTGACCCAGGGGTGGGCCCGAGTAGTAGGATGCTCAGTACCCAGGGGAGGGGTGCACAGGGTACCAGGAGCTGGTCAGGGAGGGGTGGCCCATGCCGTGCTGGGAGCCCGGGCCTACTAGAGGGTCTATGTGGTTCGGGGAGGTCCAGGACCCAGGGGTGCGGTCCGTGTCTGGAGGGCGGGGTGCCAGCGGGACCCTGTGCTCTCCTCAGAGCGGCTGGGCAGCCCTCCACCTGCCCTCCGTGGCCCCGTCTGGACCCCAAGCCCCCCACCTTCTGGACGCCTCCCAGGGGGCCGGAGGTGGTGGGCACAGGGGCAGCAGGTGGAAGCATGGAGGCCTCTGAGGTCAGGCCGTGTCCCCAGGGCAGCAGCATGTGCTGACGGGCCTCCCGGCGGGTACGCCCAACTCCCGGCAGGCTTTGTGGAGCTTCCAGAAGGTTCGGACTGGCGTGGGCTTGGGGACGAGCATGTCTGCCTGCGTGGAGGCTTCCGGAAGGTTGGGGGCGTGCTCAGAGGCGAGCAGGCCTGGGGACTGTGGAGGGGCGGTGGGGGAGGTGCTGGAGGGGCGGCGGGGAAGGTGCCAGCAGGTTGACGGTGCTGACTTCCACAGGTGGGATGCCAGGAAGGTTCCAGAGGTTCACGCTGGCCGGGGATGGACGGGTTCCCTCTGGCTTCTGTAGCCTCAGGAGCCCCTCAGAACCGCGGAGGTGGAGGGGCCGAGGCTGACCTGCATGGGTGGGGTGCTGCAGGGACACCCTGTGGTCACGACTCATCACTGGCAATGGCCTGGTGGGTGGATGGAGAGGGAGCCGGAGATGGGGTAGGAGGGGAGGTGGCGCTAGGTGGTAGGGGGCCCCACGGGGGCTGCAGAAAGAGCAGAGCTCAAAACAGGGGTGAGGGAAACTGGGTGCAGCCTTGAGAGAGGAGCAGCAGGGAATCCCACCTAGAAGGCTTGCTGGGGGCTGGGTGAGTGCACGGAGCCCCAGAAGGTGGGTCCCTGGGCCGGAGGGGGCTTGAGGGTGGTGCTGGGCTTTGAATGGCGGTGGACTTGCCCGTGCCAGCTCTAACCTGGAGCCCCAGAGCTGACCCAGTGGCCCGCCCCCCCACGCAGGGCCAGGAGCCACTGAAAATGTCAGCCTTCTCTGCTGTGCTCTTAGCCGTGGGCCTGCCGCTGGTGGAGACAAACAGCACCATGTCTGGAAGACAAAGTAAGCCTGGGTCCCTTTAGCCTCCTGGGCTGGGACGGGAGGGAGCTGGGGTGCTTGGGCAGACACAGGGTGGCCCATGCAGTTTCAGAGTGAGCCACGGTGTCAAGAGGGTGGTCCACTGACTGGATGCTAAAGGTGGAGCGTCTGTGCCGCTGCTGTGCCCACCACCACACCAAGGGCAGGCAGGGGTGGCCCGCCAGCACCTTGCTTTACTCCCCAGCAACTTGCTCTCCCCTCAGTGGCCCTGCCTTCCTGGGAGACATTGGGCTGCGTGACCAGCTCCCTCCATGGGAGGGGGTCCTGCCCTAGTGCTCACCCAATAGCGGGCTGTTGTGCAGGGGCCAGGGTGCAGGGCCTAGAAGGGCAAGGAGGGTGCCAGAGGAGGTTTGGTGGGTGAGGACCAGTGGGCCAAGAAGGTGGATGGGAAGGGCTGGTGGGAGCAGGTGCCAAAGTCCTGGGGTCTCTTCCTAGAGCAGTTAGATGTGAAATGCTAGGTGGTGTGTGTGTGCACACGCGAGCTCATGTGTGATGGCTTGGGTACATGCTGTGGGTGTTCCCGTGTGGAGTGTGAGCACGTGTGTCCAGGGTGACAGTGTGTCTGGCTGCAGTGGTGTGTGTGCATGCGTTTGGCGTCTGTGCCATGTGACTGAGTGTGGGTGGGAGAGGGAAGCCCAGGGAGAGAATGGCTGGATGCTATGGGTTGGGGAAGATGGGACATGCTGGTTTGGGCTCACATAGAGGAGGGAGATGTTGGTGTGTTGGTCTGTTAGGACAGGAGAGCATGACACCCCACTTCCTCTTTTTTGCCTCGTCTCAGGTGCTTCACTGCAGTGTCATGTGTGTGAGAGAGAGAATAGTTTTGAGTGCAAAAATCCAACAAATTGTGCCCAGGGTGATGTGTTCTGTTCCACCGTGGCTGTGAGTGAGTATGTCACCATACTGGGGCTCCCCAGGCGGGCCGCAGTAACTTCCTGCAGGCATTAGGGTCTGTCTAGTTTTCATCCAGAGACAATAACTAATAGAAAAGTGACCTTTCTACTCAATTTGGAAAGTTCTGGGAAGCCAGGAGTTCAGTACAAGCAGGTGATGAAGACCCTGCTCACCGGCTCCTGGAGGAACAGTCCCCACATCAGGCTACGATGTTGGTCACAGAATACTGTAGTGTGGAAAGAAAATACTAGAGATTTATTCTCTCTCTTCTATTTTTTTTTGCCAGTTGGATTTTTTTCATTTTTATTTTGGTATCATTAATATAAAATCACATGAGCAACATTGTGGTTACTAGATTCCCCCCATTATCAAGCCCCACCACACACCCCATTACAGTCACTGTCTGTCCATCAAGCGCAGTGAGATGCTGTAGAGTTGCTACTTGTCTTCTCTGTGCTATACTGCCTTCCCCTGCCCCCCCCGACATTATGTGTGCCAATCATAATACCCCTTAATCCCCTTATCCCTCCCTTCCCACCCACCGTCCCCAATCCCTTTCCCTTTGGTAACTGTTAGTCCATTCTTGGATTCTGTGAGTCTGCTGCTGTTTTGTTCCTTCAGTTTTTTGCTTTGTTCTTATACTCCACAGATAAGTGAAATCATTTGGTACTTGTCTTTCTCCACCTGGCTTATTTCACTGAGTTATTCTCATTTATTTTTAAATGAAAAGTTAAGCTTTAATGGTTTCAAATGTCCCATTGAGAACGGCTCTTAAAGAGATGTACGTAATTAGGCATGTGGGCTTAAAATATGCTCTGAAACAAGTGGGCGTGCTTTAAAATGGTTGGGCATTGCGGCTCTGTCACCTGTAATTCACCTGAGAACTTCTGGCCACAGGAAGCCCTCCCTCCCAAAGGTGCACCTGAGGGCCCAGCATTACCTGGCTGGGCTGGACAATAGAGGTTCAGTTCCTTAGCCACTTCTGGGGGCCTTCCATGTTCCAGGGAATGTGTGAGGTGCTCAGTACAGGCTAGGACTCACTTAAGCCTCACATGGACATTATAACTAACATGGGAAAGCAATTTGCACAATGAAACGTGGATCAGGTAAAGTCATAAGACTGACCCCATGGCCCATTGCTGAGCAGTGCCCCTGGACAGGTCATTGTCACATCACTGTCACACCCAGGCTGTGGGCAGCGGCTCACTGTGGGCAGCGGCTACCAGCCCTGGGCAACACCCTGAATGGCCAGGAGTGCCATTCTGGTGTGTTTGTCTGGGGCCGCAAAGGCCTGCGAAGCCCCGTGTTTGAGAAGTGGAGAAAGAAGGAGCTCGCACAATCCCAAACAAAACTCCAGAACTGGTTCCCAGTGCCTGTGACAGGCCAGGGCTGGGGATTTGTTGCCACATAAGCCACTCCCCATCCCAGAAGCTGCTCAGGACACAAAGACCTGACCCTGCTAAACCTTTGTGTTAGCTCCTGACTGCCCCCAGGTGCCCTCCTTAAGTGGGGGCCTTTGAGGGGGACACCAGAAGGTCAGCATTGGACAGACACAGTGTTGGCGTTGATGCCTTCAGTTCACGCGATTCCTTTCTTTCTGTCTTTATTTCCTGTTAGGAATATTACCACGTTTCTACTATGTTTCAAAGCAGTGCATGAGGTTTTGTGCAATAGTTGAAACAGATCAAGTGGCACAAAAGTCCTTTGTGCTACTCAAGTCTACACCCTTCCTATATGTGAAGTGCTGTAGTCAATCCTTATGCAATACCCACGCAGCAAACATCACAGACACAGGAATGCATTATACTAAAGAAGCTGCAGGAGGGAGCGACGGGAGCGGCAGCAGTGCTGGGCTCCTGCTTGTGCTGACAGCGCCCCCTGCGTTCCTGGGCCTCAGACTGGCCTAGGCCACAGAGCGCGCCGCAGGCTGGGCCTTTGGGAGCATCCCTCAGACACAGGCAACTTGCAGCGGATGGTTGGACCCTGTCGCATTAAACTTGTTTTCCATTGACTAACTCATGGTCTGACTTCGAGGAGCCTTGGAACAGGAGGGAGGGGACCAAATCCAGGGGGTTGGCCCACACTTGCATTCAGAGCAAGTCCAAACCCTCCTGATGGTGACCCGTTCACCAGGGCTTCCCTCTGAAACCAAGCGCTGTAGCTCTGTCTCCTGCTGACACTCCCTCCTCTTGTGGAGGAAGTGCCTCCGGGCACTCCAGTCTTGGTGGGTGGGGACCGGAGGACCACCCATGGGGAGCAGTGTTCAGAGGCTTCTCACCTTTGGGGGGCCCAGGGTCAGAGGGGAAGACATAGTGATCTGGGCATCAGACACCCCAGGGAGTGAAGGCGTCTGCAGCATGGGGGGTGGGAGACACCCTAGGGGCAGCCCTCTGCTGGGTGGGGTGGGGGGCACCATGGCTGCTCTTCCTCAGCTCCCCAGCCAGGGCCTGGGAGACAGAAGATAAGGAATTCTGTGGAATGAACTTGGACTTTGCCCACCAGCTGGGCTCACAGGTTCTTCCACATGCATCTGCACGGCAGCTGAGACTCGGTGGACAGCCAGCTAGACTAGACAGCAGGAACAGCCTCCTTCCATTTTACAGTGGAGATGGCGCCGGAAGTCCAACCCTAAGTACTGCCCAACCTGAAGCACTGCCCAAAACACATGCTTTCTCCCCCTCGGGGCTGGCCCGACGTCAGTGTCTGGCTGGGTGCAGCCCTGCCCGCTGCTCACCTTCCTCCCCCTTCTTGCCACATCCCCGGCCAGCCCCTGACTGGTCCAACCTAGGGAGAATGCTGCCGGGGCAGTCTGGGAACCTTCCAGAAAGAGTCTCAAGGCAAGAAAGGCAGGGTGGGGCAGGCGGAGGGTGACCTCTGCCATCCCTGAGGCACAGAGGAGGACCATCTGTCACATTGGAACGCTCCAAACCGGGGGCCTGGGTACACCCTGGGAGACAGTGAGGAGGGAGGGAGGATGGGAGCTGCAGCAACTCCAGGACGGGAGAGGGTTTCCTGCAGGCATAGGCTCCCCACCCGTGCCCTTTGCCAAGCACAGGCTTTGTGCTCACACCAGCTGCTCATGCCTGCAAACCCCAGGAACACTGTCTCCCTGGCCACTCCAACTCCCATCCTGGCTCTGGAGCTTGGGGGGCAGCCGCCCAGAAACAGCCAGACAGGTAAGAGGTCGGCCACATGAGTTTCCATAGCAACCAGACACCAGAGTCTTCAAAAAGGGGAGGTTACACACAGTGTAAACTTAACAGGCAGGAAATAAATGTGCATGCGGAGAGTTCCTAAATCTGGCACTGGGGAGTCTCTGGTGATGTGGTGAGAGGCACTTTCAATGACTTGATAATGTCAGATATCAAATCATTGTGGGATGAAGCGTTCAAATGATTGGGGGAGGTATTGTCCCCATTGTGAGACACCCTTCCTAGGAGTCACTGGGAGGAAGGAGAGAGCGTATAGTGTTCAGAACAGCGGCCAAGGGCCCACAAAGGTGCTACCTTGTGAATGCAAAGCCTCAGGAGTCTTTCTCTGCTGCCATAAGGAGTCAGTCAAGTGAGGGATTGAACTGGGACTCAGCGGCCCACCTGCTTGCCGGGTCCTTGTGCAGACACAATGGGTCAGCATCCAGATCATAGGAGGGAAAACCAACAGAGCAGACGCTTCTTCCCGTCAACCGGTGGAGCGGTGGGCAGCAGACACAGCGAGACCATGGTGGGAGGAGCCGGGGCGCGGGTATTCATTCCCAATGGCCACATTTGTCTGTGAAGCAGAATATAGAGCATCTGCCCAGAGAATGAGAGCACACGTAAGATTGGGCTTTAGGTGGCATGATGGCAGCTTAGGACAGTCCCTCAAGGCCATGGGAAAGGAGGTCATGGGATGACCCAGCAGAAAGGAGGTCAGGGCTCAGCTAGCATCAACTGTGGAGAGACCCAGAGGAGCCTGCTGGTGGGTGTTGCCCAGGAGCACAAAAGGCACGTGGCTGGATTGCGCCTGGGCATGAGCTCCTCCATGAGCTAAAGGGCAAGAGAGAGTTGCAGCCCGTTTCAAGGGAGCAGTCAGGTGAGGATCTGTGGCAGCTTGGCTGGGTGGAGAAGGGAGGCCAATGGCAGCAGGACCAGGCCGGGCACAGGAGACAGAGCAGTGTGCTGGCAATACTGGGAGAAGAGCATGACAGGAGGGGCCGGAGTCACCAAAAGCCATCAGAACATGGTATGGAATTTGCGAAAGCCCACCTAATGGGGAGGGGGTAGATTAGTCGGTAAATGGCCTTGCCGAAGGGAGCCACTGTGTTGCTTAACAGCAGGTGCCGGGTAAGGGATAGGAATCCCCAAACCCGGTGGCTTAAGCAGGAGAGAAAAGCATCCTTCTTGCTCATGGACACGAACCGCAGGGGTCAGCAGCCCAGAGCTGTGCATAAGTGCGGGGAAAGCTAATATTGTTAAAATGTCAATGCTATCAAATGTGATCTACAGATTCAGTACAATCCCTATCGAAATCTTAGGGCTGTTTCTTGCAGAAATAGAAAAACCCACCCTAAAATTCATATGGCATCTCAAGGGACCTGTAATAGTCAAAATGATCTTGAAAATGAACAAAAGCAGAGGAGTCATACTTCTTCATTTCAAAACATCCTACGAAACGACAGTGATCAAAACAGTGTGGAATTGGCATAAAGGCAGACATATAGATCACTGGAATAGAACAGGGAGCTCAGAAATACACCCTCACAAAATGGCCCGATAATTTTTGACAAGGGGGCCAAGACTAGTTAATGGAGGAAGGACAGTCTGTTCACTAAATGGCACTGGAATCCCATGAAAAAGAAAGACGTTGGACCCTTACCTCACACAGTGTACAAAGATTAACCCAAATGGAGCACAGATCTAAACGTAGGCACTAAAACAACAAAACTTCTTAGAATAACACCTGGGGAAGCCCCCAAACGAGGGACTGGTCAGTGCTTAGTTGGATCTGACACCAAAGGCACAGCAACAAAGAAAAAATACACAAACTTGACTTCATGAAAAATTTAAAAGTTTGTGTATCTGAACAAACTATCCACTGAACAAAAAGGCAACCCACAGAATGAGAGAGAATATTTAATAGTCATCTCTCTGATAAGCAACTTATATCTGGAATATATAGAGAACTCTTAAAACTCAATACGCACGCACACACACACACACACACACACACACCCTAGTCCAAAATGGGCAAAGGAACAGAATAGGCATATTTCCAAAGATATACAGAAAGCCAGTAAGCACATAAAAAGCTGCTCAAAATCACTAACCACTAGGGAAATGCAAATAAAAAATATAACAAGATACAACCGAGTGACTGGGAGGATGACCACTATCATAAAACAGGAAACAACGGGTCTGGGTGGGGATCTGGTGCAATTGGAAACTGAATACATTGGTGGGAATGTAAAATGGTACGGATGCTGTGGAACAAGTATGGTGAGACCCCAAGGAATTAAAAAGAGAATTCCCATGTGAACCAGCAAACCTGCTTCTGTAGATATATATTCACCAAAGACCCAAAAGCAGACTCTTGAATAGATATGTGTGCACCCACGTTCACAGCAGCAATATTAAGAATGCTAAAAAGTGGACACAACCTGAGTACCCATTGAGAGGTGGACAGAGAAGGAATATGTGGTCTCTCCATACAATGGACTATTTTTCAGCCTCAAAAAGGAAGAAAATTCTGCAATGTGCTACAACATGTATGAACCTTAAGGACATTACACGCCGACTGAAAGGGGACACAATGGGACGAAGACTGTAAAATCACACGTACATGAGGTCCCTGGAGCCCTAAACTCCATAGAGATAGGAGTGGAAGGGTGGCTCTGGAGGCTGGGGCAAGGGTGGGAGTTAGTGTTTAATTTCTTCAACGCAACCCATGATGATAGGAAACAGAAAGTCCACAGAAGAGACTAGAAGACGTGGAGGGCAGGGGACAGTCTAACCTGGAAATGAGCAGAGTTCCAGAAGACAGCAGAGTGCGGAGCACAAATAGTAAAGAACAGCAGGTGGCTTTTCAAGGGGGGCAGGGGATGGGCCGGCGGGAGGGGGCGTCAGTGTGTAACAAGGACAGAGCTTTGGCTTTACAAGGTGAAAAAAGCTGTGGGGACGGCTGCGTGGCAAGCCAGTGTTTTTTTTTTTCTTTTTCTTTTTTCTTTTTGAGAGGGCATCTCTCATATTTACTGATCAAATGGTTGTTAACAACAATAAAATTCTGTATAGGGGGGTCAATGCTCAGTGCACAATCATTAATCCACCCCCAGCCTAATTCTCTTCAGTCTCCAATCTTCTGAAGCATAACGAACAAGTTCTTACATGGTGAACAAATTCTTACATAGTGAATAAGTTCTTACATGGTGAACAGTACAAGGGCATTCATCACAGAAACTTTAGGTTTTGATCACGCATTATGAACTATAAACAATCAGGTCAAATATGAATGTTCGTTTGATTTTTATACTTGATTTATATGTGGATCCCACATTTCTCCCTTATTATTATTATTATTATTATTATTATTATTATTATTATTTTAAATAAAATGCTGAAGTGGTAGGTAGATGCAAGATAAAGGTAGAAAACATAGTTCAGTGTTGTAAGAGAGCAATTGTAGATGATCAGGTGTGTGCCTGTAGACTATGTGCTAATCCGAGCTAGACAAGGGCAATAAAACATCCACGGATGCAGAAGATTTCTCTCAAAACAGGGGGGGTGAGGTTCTAAGCCTCACCTCTGTTGATCCCCAATTTCTCACCTGATGGCCCCCCAAGCCAGTGTTTTTAAGGCCACTGAGTTGTACATTCAAATGGCCAGGCTGGAAAATTTTATGCTACGTGTATCTTCCTACAGTGAAAGGAAGAAAAATGGATACCAGGGTCAACAGAAAATAGAAAAAGCAGGGTAAATCATTGCTACACATCAGTTACCACAATATATGTTCATAGAATGAATTTGAGAGCTGAAGGGCAGGTCGTGAGACTGGGTATGACAACAAGACGTGGCCATGTGGCGCTTCAGGGAGTCTCCCCTGAACCACAGTCCACGGAAGGGCTGACAGTCACGGAGTGAAAAGTGCGGCCCGGCCAATGTTGACCGAAAGGGGTCGGCTGCACCCACGGTGTCGGGATGGCGGGTGGCTGGTGTCACCAGTGGAGGGAGGAGGGCTATGGACAGACAACCAGCACGGGTTCCTCTCGACACCCGCACACAGGCTGTCTCGAGGGGCGGAGGGACGGGCAGGAGCGGCTGGGGGTGAGCCCACCTCCCCAGGCTCGGGCTCTCAGAGGCTCCTCAGGGTCTACCCGGAAAAGGGCTGCATCGGGCGGCAGCGAGGGCCCTGCAGGAGAGATCTCCACGCACCCAGAGTTGGATCAGAACTCTTGCCTGGCTTCCAGAGTGTGACTTCAGCTGAGGACGCCAAGATGCAAGCCCCCTTTGTCCCCCTTACACCCCGCCCTTATGCAAACTGGCAAGCAAGCGGGGTGGCAGAGGGAGAGACACAGGAAGAGGCAAGGAAGGACCCCCCCACACACACACAGACACACACACACGCGCCCCTCCCACTGCTGGCTCAGGCCTGGTGGAGACCCAAGTGGGAAGCTGTGAGCTTTGCATGTTTAAACGTGGAGGATGGCAGGCAGTCTGCGTGAGATAGTCCTGACCGAGACCCAGAGGCGTGGGGTATGCCATGAGCCTGGGGGCACGGGAGGTGCAGAGGCACAGAGGGGTGAAGATGCGCGGGGCTCCTAGGAGGGCACTGTGGTCTCTATGGCATCAGGGAACCCAGTGTGGAGGGGGCACAGGGCGCTGGGCAGCAGCTGGCGTCAGCACCAGAGGGCTATTTGTGGTCAGGTGAGATGCATCCCTCTTCCTTCAGCACATGCTGGCCGAGTCTTCACCCAGGTCACTCTTGTGAGGACGAGGCCAGGCCATGTTCTTGGTCCAGTGTGGAGGGCAGCCACCCAAGGCCGAGGTGGGGCACCTAGGGCCCTCTACCTCCTTGGGCCCCAGAGCAGAAGTTGGGGCCGGTCCCTGACCCACTTGCCTACTTGGCCTAGGTGGCTGCTTGTCCCTGTGGCTTCCCACACTGGCAGGGGAGCTCCGCACCACAGGGCTGTCTGCCTGCTTGGGGCCCTGGGCATCACCCCTGCAGGAGCCCTCCTTGTCCTCACAGTGCTTGACCAGGTGGCTGGGCCCTGCCTGCCTGAGCAGGGGAGAGGCTGCTGCCCCCAGAGCAGCTGAGCAGATGAGGACCGCACCACCCAGCCCAGGTGGGCTCGGGGCACAGGCGCCTGGGGACCCAGAGGGAGGCTCCCCTGCCAGGCCCAACCTGTGGGAGGGAGGGAATGAACGCTGGACCCCACCCAAGCCCTAGAGGAGGCAGGACCTGCCCTTGGCCCCCACACCCGGCCCATCTACCTTCTTGCTCCCAGCACGAGGCCCCGCAGCCCCATCTCGACTCAGGCCTGTCTCAGATCCTTGCTTTGGGCAGTGACATGGGGCCAGGCCCACGGTTGGGCTGGAGCCACTTACCGTGCGCCCTGTCAGCGGGAAGCTCTCAGCTGCATCCTGGGCGCTGTGCTGTCTCTGGGGCTGTTCTTTCCTCTGTGGTGGCCCTGACCCTGGGGGCACCAGGGTTACACCAGCTGAGGGCGTGGCTACAACGCAGCGTGTTCCTGGCACACCTCTCGGGGAGGGAAAGGGGAGGGATGTGTGAGACCACCACTCTTAAAGCAACCGTGTGGACCTGCGGCCTCGCATCTGGGGCATTCCCCACCGGTGCCCGTCCGTGTCCGCGTGGCCCTGGGGGTAGACGCCGCGCTATCCTAAGGGAGCCTACATCTCGAGCTTCAAGAACAGGGGCCACCGTGTCCTCCAGGCTTGGCTGCGTGGCGGTCCTGCAAGCCGGGCTCCGGAGGTGCCGCTGCAGTTAGCGTGCCTGCCTCCAGAGGGCGACAGAGAGCTCGGGCGTCAGGGCCAAGGGTCCGGCCGCTCTGGCTTGCGCGGCGGGAGGCTGGGATTCGGGTTTCTTCCCTTCTCTTAGCCTCAGGAAAAGAGTCCCAGGGCCTTCTTGGGGTACAGTCTCAGTCCTGGAGTTGGAGGTCGGAAGGACCATTGTGTGTGCTTGTGTGTGTTGAGGGTTGGGGGGTGGCCGGGACGGGTGGTGAAGGGGTGAAGCTGGGACCCACCCCCAGGGGAGAAGGAGGCCGACCAGGATGCGCTCCCCAAAGCCCACACATCTCAGCTCTTGCGCAAAGAGCAGGGAAGGGGTCTCAGTGTGCCCCTCAGCTGACGGTCCCCCTTCCCGACAGGGCACCACACACAGGGGCCCCTTGCCCCGGCCTTGCCCTGGGACGCCTCTGACCTGTCTTCCTCTCCATACAACACTGTCCCGCCCTCCCTAGGTAGAGGGAATCCAGGCCCCTCTCCGTGCCCTCAGTGGGTGGGCTGGGCCCTTGTCCCGCTGCTCTTCCTGGACACGCAGTCTCCTTCCCAGGAGACAGTCCCTGGGCGGGGGGCTGCCACACCTGTGGGAGGCAGAGAGCACAGTGGTGGCATGGGGAGCAGCCCCGTACATCTTTACCGGTGCTGAGCCATCCGAAGAAGGCTCTTCTGGGACCCACTCCTGGGCATCAAGGCTGGGGGTCTGGGAGGCAGCAGGAATTGGCACCAGTGCAGGGGCGCTCAGTGCTAGGTACCTCTCCCAAGTGCCCCTGCCTGGGAGGGGCCGGCTTTGGGCCTGCCTGTGTCCCAGCTTCCTGGGGGCAGGCTGCTGGGGACACGGAAAACTGGCCCATAGCAACAGCCCCGAAATCCCCAAGGATAGACAAGGAAAGGCCGGGGGGCTGGGGGACACCGAGCCGGGCAGGGCAGCAGGAGTGTGCAGTGCGGCCTGGGTGGTGCACCCGATTGTTCCCTTCCCTGCATTCTCCCCCCAGAGCCTAGCTGTGGTTCCCCCATTGCCGTAACCCCAAGTAGGGCACCACGGAAACCTCTGGAGAGGGCAAGGTGCCGGGGCTCTGGGGCCCCTCCAACATGCTGGGGACCTTGGGAGGTGGCAGAACCCCTGAGCCTTAGGGTCCTCTGAAATCATCTCCTCAGTCGTCTGAAAATGGGGCCCAGGACAGCACACCCTCCACCTCACAGGGATGCTGCCACACATAGAGGAGAGGACCCAGGTCCCCAGACTCGGGTCAGCAGTCCGAGGCTCGGCTCCTGCTGAGCACCTGCCGGACACAGCCCCTGGGAGGGTGGGGAGCCCCCGGCATAGGCCCTCTCCCCCCACTATGGCCTGGTGCTGAGGCTGCAGCCCTGACAGCACCCTTCAGGGCGGGAAAGGAGGTGTGGGCACTGCACACAGGGCCGCGGGAGCAAGCATGGGCCAAGGTGAGCCGGCGGCTCCTCATCCTTCTGTGCGAGGAGTGGCTTGCAGGCGCGCCCCCCCCGCCCACCAGTGACACTCATGTCCAGGCAGGCGTGGCTGCTCAACAGGACTACCAGGTCAGCCAGCTGAGCCTCCGGCTGCGTCTCTGGATCCCACAGCTGCACCCATGGGTCGGACGGCCTCCCACCCTATGATGGCTCCTTGCTGGCTTATGTGTACACCCCTGCCACCTGCACAGGGCTGGAGAAGAGGAGGCCCCATGCTAGAGGCTCCTGAGCTTGGTGCAGCCCGCCCCTTCCCTCCCTTCCCCTCCTCCTCAGGTTCCTGTGGGGAGGGATGAAAATGTCCAAGGCCCCTCTCATCTCTTGATAAGATAAGGGACGCATCCACCAGCTCCTTTGACCCATGGGGGAGGGAGGAGGTCCCTGGCAGCCCCATTCGGTCCCCAGCTTAGACACGGCACCTGCTCTACACACCACCCAGGAGCAGCGCTTGCGTAATTGTGGGCCAAGGTGCCCATCCATCTCTTTCCTCTTCCTCTGGCCCTGACCCCCACCCTGGGTACCCTGGCCCAGTCCAGGGACAGTGTCTCCAGTGACGCCATCGAGTTGGCCAGCCCGGGCCTCCAGGCCAGATAAAAGGACTGGGCTGAAAGGGGGTGGAGGGGACAGCGGAATGGCCTTCAGGGCAAAGGCGGACATGCGGATGGCAGGGCCCTGGCTGTCGCTGTGCCGGGCACGCGCACTGGGAGCCAGAGCTTCTCTTGTCCCCAAGGCTGTGCTGCCCTTTGAAGCCATACCCCAGAGTCCTGGCAACAAGTGGGTGAGGGTGCTGCAGGTCTGGAAGGAGAAGGGCTCCGAGAACTTCCACCTGGACTTGCATCGGACCTTCCAGGAGCTGGGGCCCATTTTCAGGTAAAGGCCTCCCCCTGAGCCTGGTGGGAGCACCCTAGCCTCCTCTCCTCACTGGCCGCCGAGCCCTTGCTGGGCACTGTGCGGGGCCATACCCCAGCCGGGCACTGTGCTGCGCACCCTGAGGAAGGCAGGGCGGGCACTCAGCCAGAGCCAGCCTGCACTTTTGACGGTGGAGACCCCAGCTCTTGGTGAGGGCAGAGCACCCAGGCCAGCGGCCCAGCAGATGGGAGGTGGACCCTGGGGCAGGAGAGGCTTCAGCTACCAGCGGGAGGGACTCCCTGCTCTGAGCCGCAGGCCAGAAGGGGAGGCCAGCAGGAGGCTGACCGGCTCGGTTCTGCAGAGCAGGGCTCAGGGGCGGGATGACACGGCCCCACAGCAATGCCCTGAGCTTTGTCCCACAGGTATGACGTGGGAGGGCCACACACGGTGTTCGTGATGCTGCCCGAGGACACGGAGCAGCTGCAGCGGGTGGAAAGCTCTGAGCCCTGGAGGACACCTCTGTACCCCTGGCTGGCCTACCGAGAGCACCGTGGGCACAGATGCGGCGTGTTCCTGCTGTGAGGGGCAGGAGGAGGAGGCAGGAGGGGTGCAGCCCCAGCAAAGCCGGGACCCCTCCCGGCCAAGCACACCTGGCCTCGAGCCTGTCTGGGTGGGCAGGGAGAGGGTGGCACTTGCCCCTCTGAGGGCCCTCATGTGGCCACATGGACCCGGGCCTGGAAGAGGAGCAGCAGCGTGGCAGGGGCCCGGACAGGGCATCCCCAGAAAGAGGGAGGATGCTGGCCACCTGGGGCCCCCACTCAGCGTGGGCCTTGGGGGTTTCCCTTGGGAATTGAGGTGCTCCCCTCACACAGACCAGGAAGCCCAGGCCTGGAGAAAAGGAGCCCCTGGCCAGGGGCACACAGCAGCGTGTGCCAGGCCTGAGACTACATGGGGGCTGAGGCCCTCTGTGGGGCCCCGGGGGTCCCAGAGGGGAGGGACACTGGCCTCAGGAGTGGGTTTCCTGGGGACAGGGTGGCAGACAGCAGGCCCACGGCACCTTTGCTCAGATACCAGGCCCTTGGAGGGTGCGTGTGTGAACCCAATCCTGTGTCTTCTGAGGAGTGCCTGCTGGGTGGGCAGGTTTTTTCCCATTGTGTGTGTGAGTGGGTGTGTGCCCACCTGGACCTGCGTGTGTTCCTGCTCAAGTGTGCATGTGGCCATGTGCTCTTGCCTTGGTCACTGTGTGCGTCTCTGTGTGCGTGCGTGTGTGCATTTCTGAAAGTCCGAGGAAGCGTGCCGTGTGTCATGTGTTTGGGAACTAGATGTCTGCCATGCATGGCCTCCAGTACAGGGTGTGTGACCTGAGTGTGCTGTGCGCATCTCCCTGTGTGCGTGCGTGTGCTCTCTGGTCGGGTGTGCAGGTGATCGGTCTCAATCCCTGCAGGGCGCTGGCCCTAGAGCAGAAGGTGTGCAGGCACCAATGTGGCTGAGTGGGGGCCCCGTCCCACTGTTTGCTGGAGGTTGGTCCCGGGGCCCCGTGTGCTCTGGGCCCTGTTTTGCCTGGATTCTGAGAGGCATGATCCCGTCCCAGCCTTAGAACAGCTGGAGATGGTGCAGGAAGAGCAGCAGGTGCTGCTGGCACAAAGGCGGGGATCTCAGCAGCAGGGTGGCTGGGGCCACGGGGGCTGGGAGGGGCCTCTCCACTCTGGCCACGATGAGAGCGCCACTGGCAAGCCTCGGCAGGAGGGCCAGCCTCCTTCCTCACAGAGGCCTCCATACCTGGGGCACTGGGGGGCGGGATGGCTGAGGCATGTGCCAGGCACGGGGCCTGCAACTTGGCAGGAACCAGCTCTGAGACCCCGTGTGGCACCTCCCGGTAGAAGCTCGGGGCTCAGCCTGGTTCAGCCTTGAGCACCCTGGGTGCAGCCCACCTAGGCCTGCAGCAAAGGAAACAGTGCAGCTCAGGCTGAAACGTGGGCAGCCCATACCCCAGTACCAGCGGGCAGCTGCCTGCCTCACCTGCTCCCTTTGGGGGTGAGGAAGACACCGGGGCGTGGGGCACAGGGCTGGGGGCCGGGTGCTGCCTTGGGCTGGCCTGAAGCTCTGCTCTCTGCCCTACAGAAATGGGCCCCAGTGGCGCTCGGACAGACTGCAGCTGAACCCAGACGTGCTGTCACTGCAGGCCACCCACAAGTTCATCCCCATGGTGGACCGGGTGGCCAGGGATTTCTGCAAGGCCCTGAAGGCAAAGGTGCTGCAGAATGCCCGGGGAAGCCTGACCCTTGACATCCAGCCCAGCATCTTCCACTACAGCATAGAAGGTGTGGGGTCTTGCAGAAGGGGCGGCTCAGTGATGCCAGAGTAGGCCAGGACTGGGGCAGGGAGGGCCGGTGGGAGGGAGGCAGCTGTGAGGCTGTGGGCCGCCTCGGGCTCAGCAACCCTGTCCTCCCCACAGCCAGCCACTACGTCCTGTATGGAGAGCGGCTGGGCCTCCTGGGCCAAGGCCCGAGTGCTGCCAGCATGGGCTTTCTCCATGCTCTGCAGGCCATTTTAAAATCCACCGTGCAGCTCATGTTCATGCCCAGGAGCCTGTCACGCTGGGTGAGCTCCCCGACATGGAGAGAGCACTTTGAGGCCTGGGACTACGTCTTCCAGTATGGTGAGGGCCAGGGGCCCCGCGGTGCTGTGGGGCAGGGACACTGGGGCCCCTGGTCTCCACCCACCGTGGTCGTGGCCTCCTCGTGGTCCAGCCGGAGAGTGTTAGCAGTGTGGCAGGGTGGGGCTGGCCCCTGACTTGGGGTAAGAGCTCGGACACTCAGGGGTGGAGGGCTGGTGGGTAGGAGGACTACAGGGGTTTGCCGGCACCTGGCCCAGGGTCTCAGTCTCCCTGACCCACACCTGCCCCACAGCCAACGGTGCCATTCAGAGAACCTATCAGGAGCTGGCCCTCAGCCCCTCGCAGCACTACAGTGGCCTCTTAGGGGAGCTTCTTGCGCATGCAGAGATGAGCCTGGAAGCCATCAGGGCCAACTCTGTGGACCTCACTGCCGGGAGCGTGGACACGGTCAGGCTGGCAACCAGCCCCCTCCTCACAGAACTGGGGGCCCACCTGACACTCATGCCCCTGGTCTCGAGTCAGTGCCTGCAGGATTCCAGTCTTGGACCTCAACTTCCGGACTGACGGAAGGCGCTGAGGGGAGGGAACTCGGGGGCCAGGTGGTGAGGGATGGGGCTCTGGCCAGAGTGCAGAGCGGGTGAGGCCGGGGCAGGGGGCACGCTGCAGCACAGAACCACAGGCACCATCTGGGTCCCTTGAAGAGGGGCCCTTCCCACTGACAGGTTTCTTGCGACTGTCACTGGAGATCCTGGGTGAGGAGGTGCTGGGCTGATGCCCACAGGACTGGTCCAGGACTGCAGCCTGCGGAGGAGAGAGCAGATGGCAGCAGGGCCTGGCAGGCAGGGAGGGTGCCAGCAAGAGGGAAGGAAGCTGAAGCTGCCTGCCTCTAGACCCACCATCCAGCCAGCATCTCTGATGTGCTGCCAGGGCTGGGCACTGGGATTCTGAGCAGAGGCCCAGGCCTGTGGTGGGGAAACTCACTGAGCAGAGGCTGAGACGCAGCCACACGGCCAGGGTTGGGGGCCAGGGTGGCCGGTTCACATTAGGACCAGGAGGACCCCAGGGGAGGACCCCATGGGAGCAGATGGACCTGGGCCCCAGGGCCCCTTTCCCCCACCTCCCCACCACCAATGGCCAGAGTGAGCCCCTCCTGGACCCCGGAGCAGGGTGAGAACCTCCTCCCAAGTTCCAAGAACCCTTAACTGGCTGGAGGACGCCTGAGTCTTCACTGAGTCTAGGGGCACCACCCTGGAAGGATTCAGGGAAAGTTGACCAGGAGGTGGGGAGTAGGGTCCTGAGGTCTCAGGTCCAGAGGCTGTGTCCTTCTCTGAGTGCGCATGGCACCCTGGGTCTGAGATGATCCCGCCCCCTGGGGAAAGGCCATCTTCCTGGGAGGGGCATCCTGAGGCTGAGGTGCCTGGCACCCATGGCTCCCACAGACGTCCTACCCCTTGCTGATGACCCTGTTTGAGCTGGCCCGGAACCCCACCTTGCAGCAGTCCGTACGCCAGGAGAGTCTGGTGGCCGAGGCCAAGATCTCTGAAAACCCCCAGTTGGTCCTCACGGAGCTGCCCCTGCTGCGGGCAGCTCTCAAGGAGACCTTGAGGTAGGTGGAGCAGACCCTGGCTGCCCAGCTGCCGGGTCCACCGGTTGGAGGGCAGGGCTCACTGGGCTTACACACGGAGCCTGGGGCCCAGAGACAGCTTCCCCAAGGCAGCTCCAGCCCCTGCCCTCCCTCGGGTATCCAGCATCATATGTGGGTGCTATCCTGTGCCAGGGCTGCTCAGGCTGGGGGAGCTTTGGCTGAGCTCAGCAGGAGCGGGGAAGCAGCTCCTCGTGGGGTGCTGTGAGGGGGGAGGGGAGCTCCCGTTGGCGGGTGCATCCTGGGCTGGGAGGGCAGCAGAAGGGAACTGTGGGCCCCATGCCAGCTGAGGACCTGCTGGTGGCCCTGTCCATAGGCTGTACCCCGTGGGTATCTTTGTGGAACGCCGGGTGAGCTCAGACTTGGTGCTGCAGAACTACCACGTCCCGGCCGGGGTGAGTGAGGCCCCACGGACCCCCAGCAGGCAGCTGGCCCGCGGGATCTTCGCCCGGGGCCGCTGACCCTGCCCTTCCCCACCTATGTGCAGACCCTGGTCAAGGTGTGCCTCTACTCTCTGGGCCGAAACCCCAGCGTGCTCGCCAGGCCCGAGAGCTACCATCCGCAGCGCTGGCTGAACTCGAGGGCCGCCGGCAGCAGGTTGGTGCACCTGGCCTTCGGCTTCGGCGTGCGCCAGTGCTTGGGGCGGCGCCTGGCGGAGGTGGAGATGCTCCTATTTCTGCACCACGTAAGCGGCCGGGCAGGGTGGCGCGCTAGGGGCGGGGCGCGCCGGAAGGCGCGCGCGGCTCTGGGACTCGCTTCTGTCCTAGGTGCTGAAAGGCTTCCTGGTGGACACGCTGACGCAGGAGGACGTGCGGATGATCTACCGCTACGTCCTCATGCCCTCCAGCCTCCCCCTGCTGACCTTCCGGGCCACCAGCTAGTTACGCACCGCACTGCGGGGCGGGCCGCGCCGCCAGGGCCCTTCTGCGCGGCACCAGCGCCCCCGGCCAGCCTTCTCCCAGGGTCACAGCACCGTCTGGCCCGCGCCCTGTACAAATGGAACAGGCCGGGCCCTCTGAGGAAGCGAGGCCCAGGCAGAGCCGCCGACGAACCCTGGTGGCAGGCCCAGGCTCTGTGCCCAGCCCCACCAGCGCCTTTTCCAGCAAGGAGCCCCTCTGAGGACCCCAGCACCAGCTCCAGGCCCCTCACGTGGCCTCCCGCATGACTGCTTGTCCGGCTCGTGGGCTTAGTGCAGTGCGGATGAGGGTGGGGCCAGCCAAACGTCAGTGGCCACAAGCGCCCTGCCGTTCATCAGTGGGCACATGTCCGTGGGGACTTTCTACAGGTCAGGCAGACACTGTGCTGCCGGTGAGGGAGGCAATTTTCTCCTGTAGTGGAACTATATTCCAAGAGTCTGAACTATGGAAATAGGTGCAGACGTCTTTGTTTCCATAATTTGGGTAATGTAAAAAATAGACCCAACATGACCTTCATTTAACAAAAGGATTGCTCACTTTGGAGTGTCTGATTATTGGGACACTAGGCATCTGTAAAAACAGAAATAAAACAAAGAAATGCAGCACATCTCTAAGTATTCATATAGGATGACGTCCACCACGGATTAACTAAAAAGGCGAGTCACAGAGTTATGCCAGTACGTATGTGGGCTCACCACTCCCCCAAACACCCCCCACCCCATGTAAACATATATCCTCTGTATTTTAGGCAGAACCTTAATAGTGAAGAGAAAAAACTCAAAGCTGCTAGAAACTGAGACAAATGTCCAGAAAAACGCCTTTTCAGGAGCCACCATTAGATGTCGGGAAACACCTATATTGTCAAAGTGTGTTGGGAAAATGTCCGTTTAATTCCTGTATTTAAATCCAGTTAAATGTGCATTAAAGAATCCCAGCTAAATGACATATTTTCAGAGACCCTGAGTGACAAAGCTGCCCCCCTATGGCAGTGCCCACCAAGACAGCTGCTCACCTTTGGCTCCAAAGAAAGGGAAGTGACCCGGGATAGGATGAGGGACCTACAGGCCAGTGTGGGCACGGATGTTGATACACCCACGGGGACACATTTCATTTCCCCCACTACGGAGAGGCGGAAGGGACAGGCCCTGGGCTCCTCAGCACTCAGCCTTGGGATACTGAGAACATTCCAGATGCGAGTCCCTGCTGTGACCTGTACGCCTGGTCAGTGTTCAGAATAGGCTCCGTTTAGCCTTCGACATGTGCCAAGGACGCTGTATTGACGTTAACCGTTTTACCCAGAGCAACAGGGGCCCCGGGTAGCGCGAGGCGCCCTCTGGTGGCCCCCGGCGTTGCCTCACCTGCAAACTGTGGGCGCCCCTGCTGGGACGACCCGGAAGCTGGGTGCACCATGTGGCTGGCACGAGCAGTCCGACTCTTTCTGTCCTTCACAGGACCTGCAAAAGAATCTGAAGGAGGAGCAATAACTACATTATTAGTGATATACTATTGCTCTAACGGACCCACCAAAACCAGACCCTTGTGCGTCACCCGGCCCACACTTGATATCTGTCACATACACACAAGGCTCCAGGCGAGGGACTGCCATTGACCCACCTCCCCAATCAGCAATGAGGGCCCAGAACACGAGGATTTTTGCCTGAGGGCACAGGACCAGCTGGTGGAACAGTGGGGATTGGAACCCTCGCCCGAGTTCTTCCTGGGGTGCCTACAACGCCAAGCAGAGGTGAGGGGTCCTGCCGGTGGGGCAGAGGTTGGAGCACAAGCAGGAGCATCCTGGGGAAGGGCTGCAGTCCGAGCTGGGATTGCCTGTCCTGGGGGTGGGGGTGGGGGTGGGGAGGCACGAGGCCCAGAGGCAGCCTTCCCTCCACGCCCCAGCCACTGAAATGAGAAGTAACAGGCGCCCCACGTCTCCAGCAGAGGCTGCACCGGGACTGGTACCTCTTTGCACAGACCGACATCAGCTGGCGCCCAGCCACCCAAGGGGAGCTGTGCCGGCACCCTCACATACTTGGCAGCGTGTGTGCTCACTGGGCACCAAGCCGGCTGCTCTGGCAGCAGAGCCTTCCGTTGCCCTTGGGACCTGTGTCCCAGGGGTGCTTCCGGTGCAGTGCGCCCTGGCTTCGGGCACCAGGTGGAGCCACCAGAGGGTTCTAGTCAAGAGCCTGGTGCTCGGACGTGCGGCGCCTACAGCCCTGTGCCTCTCGGCAGCCCTGAGAAAGACTTCGCTATCACACCAGAATCAAGTTCTTCCCTACTTTGCTCACTGTGTGTCTTTAGGAAGGCAGGAAAACACCTGCTAAGCAGCCATCACGCAAGACCGCCCTTCCAGGTGAGATGTGGGAGAGCAGCCCGCGCTGAAGCTCAGTGCTGCCTGGATAGGGGCCCTGCACCCGGCAAGGCTGTGGCTGATGCCCGGGTTGGTGCGGAAGATGCCTGTGTCCGCTGCCATCTCTCCAAAGGCTCGCCCTCTCTCTCCGCCTCTCTGTCCTCCCCTCCCAGGAGTCCAAGTGTACGGATGCCCGCGGCTGGACAGTCGCCCGGAGTCCCCTTGCTGGTTGTGGGCATTCCCTCCCCCGCTCCCTGGGCACAGGGTGCACATCCCCCACGTTCTCTTTTGCTGAGTCTGCATGGCTGCCGATTCCACCCAGTCTCTTCCTTTCCCACATGTGTTTCTCAGCTCCCGACTGTCCACCCGAGTCCCTTCTCACGCCACCTCTGCTGAGCTTGTGTCCTTTCAGCGATGGGTTTTGTAACGTCCTTCTGTTTACTGTTCGCATTACATCAATTTTGGAAATTAGGACATATTTATTATTTATATTCTACTGTGTATATGACATGTTATTACTTGTGTTACAGTGCTAAAGCCATCCTTATAAATAGAAATTTATTATCTAAAATCATATATTAATAGGCAAAACCGAAAGCCACAAATCTGATTACCTATTTCAAGAAATTAGAAACATTATAACAAACCCAAAGGAAATAATAGAAACAAATTAATAAAATGGAAAATGTACAAAAGGATAGAAATTTGAAGTTATTTCTTTGAAAAAAAAATACTGATAAATACCTAGGTAATGACTAACAGAGAAGACACCAATGATGAATATCTGGAATGAAAAAGATGACATCTCTACAGATCTTATAAACATCAAAAAGATATGCCAAAATATAAACCATGCTAGTACAATGGGTCTTAGAGTTTGTGAAAATAAGCCAAAAGTAAGTGAGTTCCACCTCCCCCAAAATCCTGCTCTGCCAGAAAACAGGATAGATTCCATCAGGCCAACTGAAGCCCAATTAATGGAGTCAGATAGCCCCGTACTGACAGGAGCCCACACTGCACTTTGCGTCTCAGAAGAACCGCAAACTGACATGGTGCAGAGGCCGTCCATGCTGTGTTTCTGGTGCTGCTGCTTAAAGAGACAATGGCTGGGAAGTCAACTAATCAGGACCGAAGGAGGCTGCAGCCCTCATTCACATATGCAGACCAGAACAGGAGCCTGGGGGCAGCTTTTTCTATAAAAATAATCTCTTCTCTCTGTTTCCCCAAACTACATTTGGTTCATTGTCAAAGGCTCCACCCTCCAGTTGAAAACTGGTTTTTAGTTGTTTGTTTTTTTGTAATAGTTCTCCTTGATTAAATTTCTTGTTCGATGAAGAAATTGTTAAGTTGATACCAAAGGCACAAACCGTAAAAAGAACAGCTGATAAATTGGTCTTCACCGCAATTCAACACTTTTGCTCTGCTAAAGACTCTGTTAATTGAATGACAAGGCCAGCTGTGGACCAGGAGAAAATATTTGTAAGTCACATAGTATGTGGAGAAGTGTAATCTAAAATATGTAAGGAACTCTCAAAACTTATCAGGTAAAAAAAGGAAGATCCAATTAGAAAATGGGCCAGAACACATGAACAGACATTTCACCAATGAGTAGATATGGGTAGCAAATAAGCACATGAAAAGATATTCACCATCATTGTCATTTATAACCACAATGAGATGTCACTATGCACATATCAGAATGGCTGAAGTAAAACAGTGACCACACCAAATGCTGACGAAGATGCAGAGAACTGGGATCATTCACAACTGCAGAGGGGAATATAAAATGGTCAATCACAGTAGAAAACAGGTTGGCAGTTTCTTATAAAGGTCAACATGCAACTAGCATGAGACCTAGCACTATACTCTTGAATGCTTATCTTAGAGAAATGAACAAGCATGTTCAGCAAAACACCTGTGCACAGATGTTACTAGCAGGTTCATTCAAAATAGGCAAAACCTGGGAACTACCCAGATGTCCTTCAGTGGGCAAGCAGTTAGACCAACTGTGGTCCATGCACACCCTGTGGGACACCTCTCAGCAACAAGAGGAATGAACTGGTAGGACAGGCAACGGCCTGGTGAATCTCAAGGGGGAAGTGAGAAAAAGACAGTTACATACGCACCGCCTCATACTATAGGGTTCCATTTGTGTAATATTCCCCAAATGATACAGGCTTTCTCAAACTGTCCAGGCACCCAGAACCTGTGATGGAGAATTCTCGGAGTGGGATCCCCTGAGGATGAGAAGGCAGCCACTTCTGTGCAGCCAATGTTGACTAAATGAATGCATAAGTGGTAGATAGTGAGTTCTCGTTCCTCGGTCCAGTCCTGTGCTGAGATCTTACATATTACAGGTGAGGAAATGAACGCTCAGCTGAGTGCATCCTTCAAACCTGCCACCACGTAACACCGAGCTGGAGACCTCTCTCCTCTTTGGGACACTTCACAGAAAAAATAAATCTTTGCATGGTTAGGGCAGCACAACTCCATAGGCCCTGGTGCCCTGCCACTGGGAAGCTCTTTGCTGGGTCCGTGGACTCAGATTCAGGATGGACAGAAAGCACAGAACTGGGTGGGCAATCCCGCAGCAAGTCGCCACAGCCTTCTCGGGCAGTGCCAGCAGCACCGAGCAGTGCTTCATCTTCTTTAGGGCAAACAGAGGAAGGTGGGACCTGGCCACCCCCTGGGGTCACCTAGACAACTGGGACTTCAGAGACATGTTTGTTTTTGAGCCAAAAAGCTGCTTTCCCTGAACTATCCACATAAGCAAAACAGTAATATCTGCTTGAGTGGTGCCGGGAACGTGGGGCTGGAGGGGGGATTTTTTTATCCAAAGCAGCCCTCGAAAGACTTTGCTCAGCACCATGCACCTCCTGGGGGCAGCTAAGAGGCCACCAGCCACTAGCCGCACGTGGCTATTGAGTATTTGAAAGGCTCAATTGTGGAACTGAGTATTAAATATTATTTTATTTGAATTAATTCACATCTAAACAGTCACACTCAGCTTGAGGTGAAGTCAGAACACAACTCTAATAGGCCTTAAGTGTCCATGTCTTGCTCTTCCTTGTATTTTTAAAATTTAATCAAGAAACACACTCCTCATTGTAAGATAAATTTTAGCCGAAATAAGCAGGCGAAGAGGGGCAACAAAGGGCCAGGTAGTTTATTTGAGTGCAACTCCCGGGTGAGGTTCCGCAGTCTGGGTACTACAGGCCGGGGAAGTCACGCCCGGTCAGGGAGGTGGGGGCTTATCTGGGGTTAGGAGGGGGAGGAGTGGGCAAGCTGTCCTAGGGGGCGTGGAGAGGCATGATTGGCTAAAGGTGACATAATAGACAACTAGAGACTTTTTTTCCTTCCAAGAGGGAGGAGGCTGACATCCGGGTCTTAGTTGGCACATCAGGATGGAATTCAGGGAGAGCTGTCCCCTTTCCATATAAGGCACGGACCTTGGGGTCTGGTCTGTTCTCCCCCTCTGGCATCTCTCTGTTCTGTTTGCCTGTCCTTGCTTTTCCTTCCTCCAGCCTAACATTCCAGCCTTTTGGTCATAATGGACAACGACTCGATCTGGCTACTTCCGGCTGACAAGGGGCGGCGTGGGGGTTTGAGGCTGGTATTAGGCCGAAGGAGGGGGTTAGTGAGAAGAGGTGCATAACGGTGAAGTAACATCTGGTTGGTGGCGACCTGGGTCAGCTGGGTTAGTGCTCTTGGAGGAACCTGAGGGCACAAGGGGCAACTAAGAGTAAACTATAAACTGTTATTAAGGGGCCCAGTAGGGGCATTAGCCAGGCCATTATGGGGGACTGGAATTCTGGATTGAGTTTACATCTCAATGATTAATATTGGGATTTAGTATAGATAAGACTGCATTATTAAAACAATACTTTTCTCTAAAATCACCCTCATTTGTATTAGAAGTAACCAGGTTAACAAAATAATTAACACTTGGCTTTATTATTTGCGTAAGTGCAGCAAGAAGAGCAATTGATTACATAGGCTCTTTTAAATATGCTTTGCTGGAACTTTTTATAAGGAATTTCAGATTCGACTTTTAAACGTTTCTTGAGGCCAGACAGCCAAGCCAGACTTGCCATCAGGTTGTGCCTGCAGTACCTCTACATTTGGGTGAATTCCTCTCTTCTCTGAGGTTCCCAAGACATTCCTGAGGTCCCTGCACCTGCCAGGCAGTGACCTTTCTTACTCATCTGGTAAGGCTGCTGGGAACTCTGTAAGCAAGGTACCAGGCCAGTTCTTTTAAGGGACTTTGTTGGCTTTATAAAGTCAATCTTAGTTCCTTAAAGCTGTCTGTTCATATCTGAGTTTACACACGTGTCTCTCAGGTATGACATTCCAGTCAAAGCCTTGGTAATATAACCAGTGTTTTTAATTGGTCCTCTTACTAGGAGAGCAGATTCTTATTGAACTTGTGCAAATAAACATAATGCCATGAAATATAAAAATAGTCACTGAGAGCTTTTAAATTCTGGAGGGATCAGGTAGAGAGAAAGAAAAAGTTTCAATTCTGCTTATAAAGGCAGTCATTTACTAAACTGTTGTCAGCTTAAGAGAAAAAGCTTAAAACACTTTATTAACAACATTTGAAACAAAAAGCCACAAATTCATCTTCCTTAGTTTACTTAATCCTATGTAACTAATACCTATTCTGCTGAAATCTAGTTCTTTACTAGCTTAAGAGTAATAAAACAGTGACTATAAATAATAAAAGACTTACAAATGACAATGGTTAAAGATTTGATGAGAGCTTACTGTAAGACAGTTGACATAAGGAAATTCTGATATTTCTGTAACACAAAACATTTAGTAACAAAGTTTAGCATTATTCTTTTTGACAGTGCTTTCTAGGTAATTAAGCAGGTAATTACATATCAGATAAATAAGCTAAATTAGCCAAATACTTTCTCCAATGAGAAAAAGTTCCTCTGACATGTTCCAGGGGCCCTCTGGAAAATATCAGAGTTAACTAGAGGTAAACGTACCTTTTTGAATTTGATTTTGGGAAGTTGTCAGAAGAAAGTTTCTTTGGCACTTGCTTAAATAGGATTATAGGTAGCCATGAAGCAATACTTATGTATTTAACTAGAATGACAACAAAATACCTCAAAGGCAAATAAAGAAGGTTACACCGTTGTTAGCAAACTTTAGCTTTTAGTCCTTTCAATATTAAGATTTCATTTTCTTAAATACTCAGACAACTCACTGAGACTTTAAGCAGGAGAAACTGCTTTGATAAAACAGAGAACCCTTTGCAATCTTTCAATATTAAGAGCAGACTAACAGTTAAGAAAATGTTGTCTTTTTAACTGAAAATAAAATTCTAATTTTGCTGTGTACTTGATACCGAGACTCATTTGCTTTAATTTTATACAGCATGACCATATTAAATTCTTCCACAAACTTTCTACAACCTTTTTACATTTAGATTTCTCTCTCTAAATAAACAGCTGGACTTTAGAACAGTTTCTTTCACCAAGAGACACATTATTTAGCATGCAGAAATGTTTTCCTTGTTACTTTAAGTAGTTTTAATTAGAACTTAAAACTATTAGGTACCTTAATTTTTAGTGAACACAGGCAAGTAGGCTATTATAAACTGTTACACTAGCATTCTTTGGATTGACAAATTTATGAACATTTTATAATTTCTGTAACCATAAGCTTTACAACACAATTTCTCACTAAGCACAAAGTATATCTTCTAAACTTGGCAAAACTTTAAGGTTTTAGGTTACCACAAAGATTTCTAGGCTGTAGATAGGTATACACACTGTAACACACAATTAAAAAGGTGTTCACTTGCCACACTTATTTAGTTCACTCATTCGTAACAACTATGCTAGATTACTTACAAGACCTTTACTGAATATTAGACAAAGCCAAGCCTTTAAGCGTTTTATTCTTAAAAGATCTAGCAGATAACATAGACTTAAATGACCTTAGGTGAATTTAGGCAGCTGATCCCCACAAGGACATGCCCGCCTCAGGCAAACCCAAATCAGCATTAATGCTTAACATTTTTTTATTAGATTTCCTGGAAGTTTTAGAATGCCCAATTTTCACAAGCTCTTGTTTTTAGATCAATTTTATTAATACTATCTGGAGGTAGGAAAATATTTTTCATCCCTGCATCTAGACACACAAACATACAAACTGAGATACAATGACCACAGTCAGCAACACTCCTCATACAAAAACATATACACAGACAGACAAACCGATACAAAGACTTGAGTCACTGATATCGAGCTGCCTTCCCTCTCCTCAGCTTCTTGTCTGTGGCTTCTGGAACCAGAGGGCGGGAGGAGCATGTTCTGGTGGGGGAAGAGGGCGGTGAAGGCGGAAGGAGAGGGGGAGAGGGGGTGCCGCCACCGGAAGAGGAGAGCAGGCAGCGGCATGGTTGAGAATGCAGGACTTTAAGATGGAGGCGACACGTGTTAAGACAAAGGACTTAAAGATGGTGGTGGAGAGAGGGGAGGGGATTGCGAGCTGAGGGAGGTGGGCGACTGAGGTCTTCTGGCAGATCTGAAAAGGAAGGACTGAGCAGGGTAAGAGGCTGACAATCTTTAACTGGAGATCGGGCCCGGAGAACCCGAGTCATTGAACGCAACATAAAGGTCTGGGCGGGAGCGCAGAGTCCAAAAAGCCTGCACATATGGGATTTCACTCTACTCTCCGCTCTAGTGGCAGTAATTAATCAAGTCGGTGAGGAGACTAAAATTGAAAGTTCCCTCAGGGGGCCAGTGAGATTGGTTGTCCAAGGGATACTGAGGCCCGTCCTCAGACCAAAGGAAGACTAGCTTCCGTTTGCGAACTTCCCGGGACAAACAGAGCAGCCAGATTAGAAATGAGACACTGCAATGGGGTCTGAGCCTCTGCTTTTGAGGGCTGGTTCCCCATGTCTGCGCCACATCCCAACTAATCCCACTGAGAGGAGCGCCCAGCGTCCCAAGCGTGCCAAGTCAGGGGAGACGTCCTGGGGCCTGGGGTAGGGACATCTCCCGTACCGCAGGGCCCGGGGTGGGCTGGATGCCCACAGAGGGTGGGCAGAATGCCCCACCTGGACGTACGTACGATTTCTAACAGACCAGGTGAAATGGAGTTAGGGAGGGAAACAGACCCAGGGGAAACTGAGGGACTCACCGGAAAATAGTCCACGCAGCGGAGAGCAGGCTGAGGTCCCGGGTCGGGGAAGGAGGGGGCGGGGCCACTGGTGGCTGGTCGGGACCCTGCACTCACTCTCCTTCCCGCGTTTCGCTAAAGGTGACATAATAGACAACTAGAAACTATCTTTCCTTCCAAGAGGGAGGAGGCTGACATCCGGGTCTTAGTTGGCACATCAGGATGGAATTCAGGGAGAGCCGTCCCCTTTCCATATAAGGCATGGACCTTGGGGTCTGGTCTGTTCTCCCCCTCTGGCATCTCTCTGTTCTGTTTGCATGTCCTTGTTTTTCCTTCCTCCAGCCTAACACTCATGGCCTAACAGTCTGAAACAGCTGAGTTAGCTGTGTGTGCTGGTCTTAGCAGTGTGGTCTGGAGAACTTCAGGTCTGGGACCCTAGGGTACAAACAGCCCTTGGCTTGCTGCTGTGGCCCCGGTGACACCAGCCTGCCCCTTCTGGGAGGCCATAGGCGCTACCAGGTGCCATGTAGGGTCAGAAGCTCCCTGTTCTCACCCCTCACCCTCCGGGCATCTGCAGCTGCGCCCGGGGCCTGGCTCCCTGCAGGGCTAGCAGGGCGCATGCTGTGCACACAGAGGATGGGATAGGCTCCCCAAGGGCTTGGGAGCCCTGGGGCCTGCTGCCGGCGTTCCCGGCCACCTGGCTCTCCTCTGCCTTCCTCCTGATTCCTCCTCACTCGCTTTCCACTCAACTGCCGCCCCTCTCTCTCTGCCTCTCCGGGTCCTGCTCCAGCTAGAGCGACAGTGGAGGTGCGTTCCCAGGAGCCAGCTGTTCAGTTCTCAGGAAATCTAGGAGCCTTTGTTAAGGACAGTCATTATTTAAAGTTAATTTATATTAACTTACAATTAAACAAATATGTCGTAACAAAAGTGACCCCAACGTTCCCTGTCCCATGGCCATCTACCCTCTGACAGTCATGCCCGCCTGCTGTAGGTACAGCGTGGCACCAACGATGAGGTACCTGGCATCTTCTCCGCTGGCCTGCAGCCCTTCACGGAGGCAGCGGTCAGCCATGGTGGGAGGACAGACGCCACAGAACATGGCAGATGCTAAAATCAGGTCTTGATTTGTTGTTTTGCTGATTATTTAGAGATAAGAAAGCGATAGAGAAAATGCTAATAATGCAGAAGTGTATTGTCTGTCGCTGTTAGAACAGCACAAAGTTTAGGGCACATATTCTTTCATATCTAATTCCACAAATTCATTTACATCATGGAAGACTGAGTTCCAACACACGTCCTCTGCGGTCTCACTTCCATTGTACTCTTTAACAGAGGCGGGAGTGTCACCCCGGCGTTCCTCAGACAGGGAGCTTCCCTGTGGGTGCAGGGAGCAGCAGTGCAGGTGCTGGGGGGGCTCCGTCTGTGTGTTGTGGCAGTGCTTCACCAGGGCAGCTGTGGGGGTGCTATGCCCACGCACAGTGCGCTGCATCCCTGCCATCCTGCCCCTGCCCTGCATTGCCCTCCCTGCCCCTGCCCGCCTATACTTCTCCCTTCTGACCCCTCACTAGCCCCCCCCCCCCGGCATTGTTCTGTCTCACTCCAGCTGGCCTCGACCTCCTTCCCCTTGGGTCACAGTCCTTTCAGTTAATAGCATGGGAAGGCTTAGTCCTCACGGCACTTCCACCCTCCTCAGAGGCCATGATGCCTGTGCAGACACGCAGTCCCTGAGGGTTCTGGGTTCAGGGAATCTGTGATGATGGCCAGACTGATGGGGGCATTTCACACCCTCTTGCTGCTGGGTCCCAGGCTGGCCTTGGAAGCCCCTCTCCTCCAGCTAAAGAGACCAAGGCTCTGAGCCCCAGTGCTGCCCACCGTCTCCCAGCGATGAAGCTGTGCGCCCAGGCCTTGGAGCTGATGCTCTGACCTCGCCAGGGCTCACCTCCCTGCTCCCACAGACACCTCCGGAGACCGGCTCCCTCGGTGGGGAGGCATCTGGCTCAGGGGCCACTCGGGGTCACGCCCCTACACTCGGCGGCCAGGGCACAGCAGACCGCAGTTCCCTGCTTCCCAGGCCATGTGTGGATGGACAGATGCCGGTCTGCTCTCCAAGGGTTTGCAGCCCTCCTGAGGCCGCTGGGACTCCTGGGATAACTACGATCACCACCAGAGCTCCTGGCTGCTGATCAACCACACGCTGGGCACCAGCGGCACTGAGTTTGAGTCCCCGAAACGGGCCTGATGGTGGTTTATTCAGGAGGAGAAGGGTGCCTCTTGGACATGAGGAAAGGGAGGCAGTGTCCAGCCAGCTACACTGCAGGCCGCAGCCCCCTCCTTGGGACCCCTCAGAGCCGTGTGGCCCCCTTGCCTCTGAATCGTCAGGGAGGGAACGTGTGGGCTCCCTGATGCCAGCTGGCATTGTGCAGTCCTCAGGGACTGAGGGGGGCATTAATTCCCCAGCATTCCTGGCCTCCTTGCTGGGGCAGAAATGGGATCCAAGCCAAGAAGTGCCTTATCCACACTGGCAGCTGGGCACGGAGCAAGCTGGCCAACTGGGGGCACAGAGAGACGCCCATCGTACCTGCTGCCACATCTCATTAGGTCTGCACAAGTGCCCTCCAGGGTCGGCATGCAGGGCCCCTGTGGTGAAGTGACAGTGGTGAGTGGGATGCTTGGCCGAGGCCTTGTGGCCAGGAGGGCATAGCCAGGCATAGGAGCCGGGCATTCCTTCCTGCCCCCGGAGCCTGGGGTGCCCTAAATAGCATTTTTCCACTACCTGGAACTGCGGGAGGCACATGCAGAGCCATTCCTTGCCATACAGGCCTGGGCCCTTGTCACTGCTGTGGAAGCCAGTCCCAGCCACAGCCACTCCGAGTGAGGCTGAGCACAGAGACCACGAGTGTCTGTGGGATGAATGGGTGAATGACTTCGCTGTGGGGGGGCCTCTCCCACCATCTCCTGCTGGCAGGTTGACAAGGCCCACTGGGGTCCAGGGGCAGAGGTCAGGCCTCTGCAGCAGAATGAGTAGGCTGTGTCACCCGTGGGGCCTTCCGGCCTCCAGGGACAAGCTGGCTTCTCCAGGCCCCAGGATTGGTCCTGTAAGAGCCACAGTGACACAGGGCCCTCCAGGTGGCAGGCTCCAAGTGAGGCCTTCAGGCACAGAAAGGTGCTTCCTGTTCATAGGGTGACCCCATGGGTGCACACAGCTGGCCAGGAAGCATGGGGTGGAGCACGGGAGCCGGGGCATGGCTGTGTCCCTCAGCTGACTGGGCACCTGAGCTCTCCCACACGGAGCCTTGGGGATGGAGACCCCCAGGGCAGAGCTGGGGGCAGGGCTTTCCCCCTCAAAGCCACCCCAAAGGTTCCCAAGCTAGCGTGGTCTCAGCTGTCCTGCTCTCCTGGGTGCAGGTCGGGGGTGTGGCCCTTGCTGCCCTGCTTTCTGGGGTCCCTTTTCCCACTGCATGGGGCCCTCCCTGCCTCTCTGCTCCTGTCCCTTGCCATCTTCCCAGATGACTTGAAGCAAGCCCCGTGTCTCAGGGGCCCACAAAGCACAAAGCACCACCCTCCCCTTCACTGCAAACATTGTCACCTGTTTCAGGAGTGGCCACTTTCCACACACTCTTCCTTAATTCACAGGACAGCTCTGGGGAGGGGTACCCTTATCACCATCTCACTGACAAAGAATTCAGGTCTGTGGAAGGAGGAGGCCACATAGCCAAGACAGGTCAACCTGTTTGCTGATGCCAGGGAAGGGGCCTCCCTGGCATACACCACTGTGGGGAAGGGGCCAAGCCCCCCAGAGGTCCCCAGGCACTCCTCCCCTCCCAGAACAAGTCTGCCTTCCTCCCGCCCTTCCATGCTGTTTTCAGCCCATGATGTGGGAAGCACCCAGGGCACCCCAGGGCGGCCAGCCCACTGGCCAGGAGAGCTGGGCTTGGAGGTGGTGACCTTGCTGGGTGACACCATGATGTTGGGTCAGGGGCTGCCTGGGCCTGGCTCACAGGGATCAGCGCACATGTGTGTGTGTGCCTGTGCATGTCAGTGGGGGGAGCATGGCCGTGCAGGCTTGTGTGCACTTGGTGTCAGCATATGCATGTGGGCGAGGCAGACGCAGTGTGGGCAGCTCTCAGCAGGGGGCTTCCCATGTGCTGAGTGTGCATCCACTGGGCACCAGTCATGGCGTTGCTGCCTAGGGCCCTTCTGAGACATTGGCCCAGCCCAAGCTGGCTGCTCATGGGGTCATCCAGTACATGGTCTACTCGGCTCCCTGCCTAGAAGGACCCCTGAGGGGCCACAGCCTCAGCTTCAGGAGCAGGTGCTGTTGGGATTGGGGCTCAGGTCCATGCCCACCCTCTGCTCTCAGCTTCCTGCCACCACTCCGCCCAGTGCCCTTCTGAGCTGCCAACCTCAGGCACCAGAGGGAGCTGGGCACAGGGGGTCCCTGGGCAGCGTACTGCACAGACCAGAGCCTAGCCCTTCCCCTACTCCCTCCAGGCTCTGCCCAGCAGTGCCACTCATGCCAGGGTTCTTGTTCACAGAGTCAAAGAATGAACTTAGCAAACACTCACAGTAGGAGAGCAAGTGAGAGGCTTTTATTTAGAGATAAAGTGAGAGGACAGAGCTCCTGGCTCACACCAGGAGAGGACAAGAGAGTCCATGGTGGTGCCTTGTCTAGGGGATTTATAGGTGGTTGAGAGACAAATGGCTGGGGATGCAGACCCACTAAATGGTCCCTAAATGCTTATCTTTGAAGAGAGACTAAGTTTCTTATCAGTCTTCCGGATTATTTGCAGAGTTAACATGATAAATGTACAGCTTTGATTCTTTCCCAGGACAGCAGCTTCTTGGTCTGGGAGCATATCAATCAAGACTGCCTGTCCTCTCCCAAGGTGGGCTGAGTTACTGTCTGTTATGTTAAGAAATCTATTTTTTTGACTTCTTGGATTTTAAAATGCAATCTTATCTTTAAGATGGAGTTTTTCCTATTTTTACTATGTTGTTTGTGACTGGGCTCACTTGCCATATTAATTGCCCAGGTTGTAAATTACTTGATTAGGGGCTCGAGGAAGAAAATGCAGCATCCGGGTAAAGTTAAAGAAAATAAGCTGGGCCTTTGAGCAGGCGAAAGTAAATTTTACAATAACATGATTTAATTGACACAATGAAGACATGGGCTATGCTGATCCCATTTTCTTGTCTGAGGGATGTTCAAACATTCCAGGCCAAGCTACTCCTGGCTTTTTAGTTTTTTGGGGTTTTTTTTGTATCATTAATATGCAGTTACATGAGCATCATTGTGGTTACTAGATCCCCCCATTATCAAGTCCCCACCACATACCCCATTACAGTCACTGTCCATCAGCAGAGTAAGATGCTATAGAGTCACTACTTGCTGACTTTTTAGTTTTAACTAATCTCATTGAAGAATGCTTATAGTCCTAGTTTGATATTTTACTTTAGAGAATTAATGTGACTCTGGCTTTGATTAATTGTTTAACATGGAGTTTTGGTAGGGGTCTTTTTCCAGAGGCCCTCACCCTACTCTGTCTAAACCCACGGTCCCTGACTCACCACAATTCTCACGATATGTGCCACTCCCGTGTGCACACCCTCTTGGCATCTGCCTGTCTGCTGGGTCCCCGCTCTGCCTGGTGAGCTCCATTAACCGTTGCTGGCCCACCTCCAGTACCCCTTCCCTGGGAGGCAGGCTGAGAGGCCCTGCTCACAGCCCAGCCCCACCCTGCGGAGGAAGGCAGGCTGGCCGATGCAGCCTGAAGGATGCTGGCAGCTGGGCACCTGCTCATCTGGTTGCCACCTTCTGGCTCCTGGAAAATACCAGCTGCCCAAGCTCAGGCATCCCCACATCCTGGCTCCTTGCTGCCCAGAAAGCTGGGCCCCAGAGTGCCGTGACTTGTGTGGACGCAGCTACTGGACTATTGGTTGCTTTTCCTGCACATTGTGAAGATGAGCAAACCACCAAGAGGGGCCTAGAGCACCTCTTTGCAGCCTTTGACCAGCCACAGGTGATTTAGAGGGATCAAGGCACCCACTTTACTGGACCTGTGTTACAAGGATGGCTGCAGCAGTTAGGAATGAAGTGGAAATTTCTTGTACCATATAACCCTACCGGGGCAGGCATGATAGAGAGGTACAACTGTTTCTTGACCAATAGTCTACAGGGCTGGTCAGTTCACCTATGGACAGTGCTACAGTGTTTGAATGAGAAGCCCCATAAAGGAGCTTTGGGCCCTGTGGATATACAACTATATGTGCAAACCAAAGGAGAGCTCTTGAAGCCAGGATATGGCCAGCAGAGCAACATCCTGCTGCCAGCCCCAACGGCACTGAACCCTGGAGACACTGCTGAATGGACTTGGCCCTGGACATTTGGACACATGGACCAGTGATGGCTGGCCCTTCTGCACCTTGGGAGAAAGGCCTGGAAGCTGCTTCCTGTGTGTTCTGGAAGTAACAGCAGAGTGGCCCCCAAAGGTCACAGTAATGTACCCAAATGTCCAAGAGGTTATTTTCTCTTATAGTCCTCGTGGTTTGGGCGTGCCCCCTGGCTGTTGCTGCCACGTGATGACTGCTCTGAACCCTCTGCCTCTTCAGCTACTTCCTGCCTATGAAATGGACGAGCTTTGGACTTAATCTGCATAAGACTTTGAACCTGGCTGAATCTTCTGGTTTGAGGATTATCATGATTTTATTGCTGTTCTATTGTTATATCATTAGTCTGGTCACAATGCTCCAGTTTTCTTGCCCAGGGACCATTGTGGAAGAGGGGGAATTAGTAGATTGTAAGGTAAGATTTCTGGGGGGTGGTCTGTGGGTAAAATTGTAATATTTCCAGAATATCTTGCCTGGTTTTAATGCACATGCATATCAACAGGCATTCCTCAGGGGTGGAGGAGTGTTCGTGTCCATATCAATGGGTAATTACCTGGACAACTGAGGCCTTATCTGAACCTGAGAGGTTAGGGGGAATGCTGGTTTGCTTCTGCTGGAGCAGGTAAAGAGAAACGGCCCCAGATGGCAGTTTGTAAGCAATAAACAGATTCTAAACTTTATTTCTCCCTTTGACTGATATTGGTTTTAGAGGCATTTTGCCCTGGGATTTCCTCTCCCTGGAGTTACATGCCTGTAAAACCCCAGACTCTAAACCTTTCAGAGGTCACCTGCACTTTGTAAGTGTGTAACTTTAATAAAACTTTCCCAACCTTTCGGTGCGTTCCTCTCTCTGGGATCACCAGCACTCTCCTTTCTCCAAATGTGCACCTTTTGCCTTAAATAAACTTCTTACTACTCAATTTACAAAGTTTTGTCTCTGAGCTTTTCCAGTGCTAAGTGTCTTTATTACTTTGCTTTGTCATTTTAATCCTCCTGATTTAAGCTCAAACCTTCACTCCCTCTGTCCTATTTCAGATAAGTAGGGAGGGGCTGCTGAGAGCTCAGATCTGGGCCTGCAAATAACCATCACCTGGGTGACCAGGTTGGAACTGCAGCTTATGGTCATGCTTTTTAGTAGCCTGCCTGAAAGTTCCTTTCTTTGTCTCTAAGAAGTTTGCAGAACATAATCTCACCCTGTCCAGTGCTCTGTGGGTCCCCCAAATCCTGGGGTAGTAAGGACTCAGTTCCCACGCAGAGCAGATCCAAGCAGACACTGGATGCCAGGTGACCCTGGCTTAAGGAGTTAGCAGGGGATGTGCCCCAAGCCATGTAGCAGTTCAATGGACGTCCTTTACTATCCTAATCTGTATTCCCTGACACTCCCACTTGAATAATTTCCTTCCTCACCTTGTACACTGACTTCCCTGAGTCTCCGAACAGACTCCCCGCTAACATCTCACCCCTGAGGTTGCCCGCATTTCTAAGTGTGTAATTTTACAACTTTACTCTGCTTCACCACCGTGTCTCTGCCCTTCAGTTCTTTGTTGCTGTGGTGACCAGAAACAAGGAAAATACACAATGCCCCCCAACAATATGGCAAAACCTTGGAAGTTCTAAAAAGAGTTAAAAGAAAAAACGTTCAAATAAAATAGAGTTGACTAATATACCATCAAAACAAACAGAAAAGTCTACTGTGAATTTAGATCCCAGGCTTCTTGGCACTTACACCAGGAGGTGGCTGGGCAAGTGGAGCCCCAGCCCTAGGTGGACACCCTGCGCGGCAGGGGCCCCACGTGAGCACGTGCTTGCAGCCTGTGCACCAGCGCCACCTCCCACCCCACCAACGAACCCCCTGGCCACCCTTGGGCCTAGGGATGAGCACCCAGCAGCTCAGTCCATCCCCCATGAGTGGACAAGGAAGAGGCCCTGCAGGAGACCTGGGAAAGAACGTAGGCTCCAGACAGGGTCATGTGCCCCAGGACCCCAGAGAGGGCTGTCCCCACAGACCACAGTGCCCATGCCTCCTTCCTTCTTCCCAGCCTAATCTGGGCCTCATGAAGACTGCAGGGACAGGGAGGCCAGGGCTCAGGATGGAGGATCAGGCACAGAGGGGCCTCTGGGGCAGTGCAAAGAGGAGCCTCGCAGCGTGAGTCAGGGTGGCTCTGCACTCCCAAGCTCATCTCCAGCTAAATTGCTATGTTCGACCTCAGCCAGGAAGCCACCTGTGGCCATATAAAGGTCCTCGGCGCTGGCTGCCCTGCAGTCCTAGCCAGCGGATGCCAAGTGATGAGGTCACTCCTGCTCTTGCTGCTTCTGGCCGCCCTGTGCACTGATCCGGGTAAGGGATGGGAATAGACAGGTATCGGTGGGGCTGGCTTCCATCTGAGGAGTCAGGGATCCGTCTAGACTGGGGGCTATCAGGAAGGAGCAGGGCCCTGGGGCTGTTCCCTGACCAGCCAGACATGGTTTGTATCTGGCTCTCATGGGGGCAAAAGACCCTGGTGAGGGGCTGAGGCTGCAAAACTTGGGGCCAGGCAGTGGGACCTGGGGTCCAGCCAGGGTGACATAGCATCCTATTTTCCTGGAACAAGGGATTCCTGGGAGGAGGGGCTCTCAGTGCTAAAAACCAGGAAAAATGCTTGGTCACCCACTTCCAGGCCCAACTGTGCCCCTCCCTGATGACCTGGCTGTGACCTTGAACAGAGCGCCTACCGCTTTTGGGGCCACCGGAAACGGGGCCTGCGGATGGGGAGATACAGCCTGTGATTGTCAGCTGACTAATTATCATCTAGGGTAATCGGCCCCACCAGCGTCCCCTGAGCTTGGGGGGTTGAGGTGGAGCCCCAGCTGTCCGGGGCGGCCCCTGTGGGGAAAGGAGGAGGGCCCGCAGCTGGAAGGGGGCACCCTGGGGATCAGTTCCTGCCGGAGGAGGCTGGAAGGACAGATGGGGGCCCTCAGGCAGGAGGCTGGCTTTTGGACTGAAGAGGGTTCACACCAGCCGCAGGCGGGAGCAGGAGCTGAGGGACCCTGGTGAGGAGGGGTGTGGGCCAGGATGCCTCCATCGTCCAGGCCTAGCCTTCCTGGTAGCTGGCGCTGGGACAGCACCTGCTGGGAGCCAGCCTCTGCTCCAGGGACCTAAGGATGTGAGCCATTAACTCTCAGCACAGGAAATGACAGAGGGACTTTCTGAAACTCTGTGAGGGAAACTGGCCCCACTATCACCTGGGACTTAGCTGCAGACGGGGGGTTAGGAATGGCCAGGGCTCACCCCCAGACAGAGGCCTATTCTTCTTGAGGGTCCCAGAAGCCTGACCTGGGAAGCCTGTCCTCTGAGCCGGGCAGGGGTGAGGGTGGGGGTGGGGGTGCTCTGCAGGTCTGGGCTTGACCACCTGGCTGCCTGTCTTGCAGCTACAGTGCCCCCCTCTCTCCACACAGGGGAATGGGCTTGGACATCAGCTGCCCCACATGTGGGAGGTGCTACCATCCCCACCCGCAGGCACTGGCTCGGGTTTGAGTAAGCATGCCTCGCCCAGATATGCTCACTGGAAACCCCCACAGGGCATGCTTCCCAGAACTTCCTTCCCAGGAAAGCCCCTTGTAGGGTGCCCCCACCACACCACAGCCCTCCCCCAAAGGGCTCTCTCTTGTGGCGTAGGACCCCCACCTGACAAGTTGCTCCCGGCTTGCCCCCTGCCCACCTGCCCCACCACAGCTCCTGGGGACTGACAGCTTTTCAGAGCTATCCCCCACCTGCCAGGCGGCTGCTTCTGCTGGAGGTCCTTTCTCCAGCTGACAAATGGAAATCTATCCGTCCATCCAGGCCCAGCTCCAGGGCCACCCACTCCAGGAAGCCTGCCCAGATGGCTCCCACCCTCTGTCAAGACTGTGTTCCGCTCCTCCAGGTGTCCCACACAATGTCCTTTGCACCCTTCAATCCGTCCCACTGGGGCTATGCCCCTGGGTGGCCTGTGGGGTGTCCAAGCCAGGGGTCTTTTCCTGTGTCCCTGTCATTGGGACTTGGGGTCAGTCGCACAGCACACAGGGGTGGCCAGGACCAGAGAATTTTGCTGCAGATGCCCTATCAATGGGCCTGAGTGTTCCTTTCTGTTAACTCAACAGCCCTGAACACCTACTGTGTGAAACAGCCTCACAATCACTGCTGCCCTTGGTGCAGGCAGCAGCCCTAGGCCTGGAGCCCCCAGTGAAGAGAACAGAGCCTGTGTGCATTTTGTTCCCCAGCAGGGCTTGACAGCCTTGAGCTAGTGGTCCCACCTTATAGGTGGGAACACTGCGGCTCAGAGGGGGACAGGGACGGTGGGGAGCAGGACATCTGAAGCCACCCACTATGCATCATGCCCTCTGTCATCCAGGTGGTAGCCTGCAGACTCCCACGCCCCAGCCTGCATGCCCACTCCTGCTCACAGCTGGGATTAACATGTGCAGGGCCAGAGGTGCCTCATGGGGGCAGGCCTGGCAGTGGCCATGTGGCAGGGAGCCCGAGCTCAGCCCGGCCCGGGTCCAGGCCCCCAGGCTGCAGCCCAGACCACGCCTGTGCCTCCTTCCTCCGCCTGGGCCTGCGTGGCCATGCATGCTGTGGCTGTGAGAACTGCACGTCTCTGGTGGAGTCCCCCAGACTGACAAGTACTGTGTGATCCCTTGGGCCAGAGAGCACCCCACCCTGCCCTGCCCGCACACTGGCCCTGCTCTGACCTGGCCCTAGCCTGATCCAGACCCCGCAGGTCCAGCAGGGACCCCCCAGTACAGCCTGTGCTAGGCCACAGGTGGCAGGGACTGACGTGTCCTGCTGCAATACTCATTGATTTGAGTCGGTCAGAAACAGCTCTGCCAGGAACCTGTAACATTATCAGTGTTAAGGCCAAAAAATAGGTTTCCCATTAAATTTGAGTGAGTCTGTGTGAAAGACTGGGGAGGGAGGCAGGGAGCTGGTGGTACACGGATTTGGCAAAACATGGGCACAGAGGGAGGCAGATGCCTGGGCCCCAGCCCTGAGCAGCAGCTGGCCCGTGTGCAGTCCATGGCCCCCTGCAGCCCTGTGACCTCTCCCTCTGACACCGCTCACTGCCTCAGGGGCGCTGCCCTGCCTTTCCCTGCCTCCTCCAGGTGCCCCTGGCTGTTGGCCTCCCCTGCACCCCTGGGGCAGGCCCACTTCTTCCTCCAACCTCCCAGGACCCCCTCTGCAGATCTGGCTCTTCCCTGAGCCTCCTCAGGCTGAGTGGGGCGCAGAGCTCTTGAGTAGGGCCTGATGGTGACAGGGACAGGAAGGCCAGGGGAGGTTACATCGGGGGGTCTGCGCAGGGTGGGGAGGAGCCATGGCAACTTGGGAGTGTGGGGAGCCCGACAGGGCAGCAGGGATGGGGCGGGGCCCTGCAGGGATGAGGGGGCCCTGGAAGCTGCTGCAGAGTCGTCTGCATTCGAGATAGAGGAGGTATGGGGTGGGCGAGACCGGGGCAGTCGGGAGGCCCTAGGCTGGCAGCTGTGTCCGTTTTCCCCCCTGCAGGTTTCTGCCACTGTTGCGGTCATGTCCATGGAGGCCCTGGCAGTGTCCCCCAGGCTCCCCCAGGGAGCTCTGCCATGGAGGGCAGCCAGGCAGCCTCACTGGGGGTAGGGGGCCATCCTCTGGGCCACAGCCCCCTGTAAATCCTGTTGGTGACAAAGGCCCTTCCCCTGGGACCCAGCCTGACCATGGGTAAGGGTGCCCAGGCTGACGAGTGAGGGTGTGCTCCTTGGAGGGGGCTGTGAGCAGAGGCCCCACCAGGGTGGGGAGGGTCCTAGAGCAACTGGGGCACAAGGACCAGGGATCCTGGCCGAGTGCAGGCACGGGAGGATAGCTGGGGGCTGGGGCCAGGGTGGTCGCTTCTTTGCGCTCCTTGGGCCACCCACAGTGCTTCCAGCAGGCCATGGGGCCTCCCTGAGCCCCATCTTGTGTTGGGAGCTGTAAACGCCTGCTGGCTCCCTGCACCAGTCCTGGGGCACAGGCTAGGGGGCGAGGCCTTGGGTCTCAGGCTCTCCCGCTCTGGGCCTCTGTGTACCTGGGGAGCAGGGGGATAAGAGGGCCTCCCTGGGGCATCCTCACAGCAAAGAGCCAACCAGGTCTTGCCTGTGATGAAAATCCACACCAGAGCCTGCTGGGCTCCAGGCCCAGGGCGATGAGCCGCCTTTGGGGTCAACCGTCCAATAGCGCAGCAGGGTATCCCGTTTCTCCGGCCGGGAACCTGGCGCTCTGCACCTAGCCAGAGGAGGAAGCACAGATGACGGATGTCACAGGCTCTGCTGGCGCGTGGGCAGCACCTCTGGTGTTTCATCCACAGCCACTCAGAAAGGCTTTGAAAATACTTCCCCTATTCCGTGCCATCCATGGAAACACAGCCCTTTCAATACCTGAGTGCGGCCATGACTGATCATGCACGTGAATTGAAGAATTCGCTCCTGGAGTGACTGGCATCTGCCCAGATGCCCCAGGCTCAGGAGGGGGGACTGTCAGAGGTGGTTTGCTGGGGCAGGGAGGGAACCGCTGCCCTCAGCCAGTCGACCTTGGCCCCAGGCCCTCGGAGGTCCTGCTGCCCTCTGACCCTCCCAGTCTGGGTGCAGTTTCTCTGTCCCTCTGCTTTGCTAGATCCTTCCCGGCAGTGGCAGCTCTAAGGTTCTAATTGCTGCAGCCATGAACGCTGCTATCTGCCCATGACTGAAACCTGACATTTATTCAATGCTGTTCATTCACTGGACCCCCAGCAATGGGAGATGAAGACATTAGGCACAGAGCCAGGTACCTCCCGGCCCAGCCCTGGGTTTCTGGGTCAGCTTCAAACAAGAGTCGCCTCTGTCAGGGTCATAGCTTCAAGCACAACCTCACGCTGGTGCATCCTGGTCACTATGCCCTGCATCCTGATGTGTCCCAACAGTGCGGGTGGAGGGAAGCTGCTGGTGGTTCCCCAGCATGGTTCACCTCTTTGTTTTTTTTATTAAGGTATCACTGATATACACTCTTGTGAAGGTTTCACAAGAAAAACAATGTGATTATTACATTCACCCTTATTATCAAGTCCTCCCTGATACCCCATTGCAGTCACTGCCCATCAGTGTAGTAAGATGTCACAGAGTCCCTATTTGTCTTCTCTGAGCTACACTGTCTTCCCCGTGACCCCACACATGCCATGTGTGCCAGTCATGATACTCCACAATCCCCTTCTCCCTCCCTCCCCACCTGCCTGGGTTTCTTTGGTAACCACTAGTCCCTTCTCGGAGTCTGTCTGTGGCTGTTTTGTTCCTTCAGTTTTGCTTCATTGTTATACTCCACAAATGAGGGAAATCATTTGGTACTTGTCTTTCTCTGCCTGGCTTGTTTCACTGAGCATAATACACTGTAGCTCCATCCATGTTGCTGCAAATGGTAGGATCAGCATGATTCACTTCTAAGCAGCCTGCACCCCTCCTCTGAGGAATCCTATTAGCCGTCCACACTGTACAGGTGCAGAAGCCAGAGCAAGTGACAGATGAAGGCAGCTGCCCAGTGGCCTGCCACTCCCTGGGGCTCCTGCCAGCCCCTCCTCCCTTTCGAGCGGGCAGCACCGTCTCCCAGCCTCCTTGGGGCACCTTCTGTGTCCCTGAAGGTTTAAAAGCAACTGTGCACGTTGCCCTGTGTCCTTATAATCCCTTGCCTGCCATCTTAGAAGGCTTTCCAGTCCCAGAAAGAGATAAGGAGTGCGTGCAGGGCCTGGCATTTCCTCTGACCCTGAATCTCAGAGCAGAGACGTGCTCCACAGGTCCGTCCGGGGAGAGGGGCCGAGGGTTGGCGGTGGGGAGGTACTGAGTCACTCTGACATCAGATGTCTCAAGGAGCCTGGTTTGAGGGGGAGGCAAGGCTCCCCAGACCCACAGGTGCCAAAGGCAAACCCTGCCAACAGCAGCAGGCCCTGGGGGACACTCTCGAGTTGGCCTCCAAGAACCAGAAGTGGGCTGTGCCAATGAGCTGTGGGCCCCAGGCTGCAGGGCCTCCTACGCTGGCTGGGTGGCGGGGCCTGGAGCAGTCCCCCATGGGGGTCCTCTCTCCACAGCCAGCCCCAGGGGCAGCATGGTCGTGAAGTCCTGCACCCCGATGTGCCTCAACAGCACCGTGTCCTCGATGGCTGTGCCCTCTCTGTGTCCTGCTGCCGGGGCGGCCAGTGCAGCCATAGTGGGACTGCAGGCTTGGTGGGCGGCCACAGGGCCCTGTGGGGCAGTGCCTCGGCCAGCCTGCTGTGGGCCCTGGTGCGGGCAGCCTGGTGAGCCCCTACCAGGGGCGGGCCTGCAGCTTCTGCCGGCTCTTAGCTGGACTCCGGGTGCGTGGAATCATGTGCCCAGCGCCTGCGCCCCCCCCCACCCTGGCAGGAGGAGTCCCTGTGCTGCCTGTCGCTCTTCCCTGCTTCCCAACGGCCCCCCAGCTCTTGTCCCAGGGGCAAGGCTCTCTCCCTGGAGTCTTGGGGGGCCCTGGCCCCTGGGAATGGGAAGAGTGCCTCCAGCCACCCCATTTGGACTCCTGCTGGGACTCTGCACTCAGGCCCCTCCAAGGAGCCCCCTGCGCCCGAGCTGCCAGCAAGGGACAGGTGGGAGGTTTGGGTTTGGGGTTGGGCCAGTCCAGCAGCCATTCCCCATTCATTCCCTCGTTCAGTCCTTCACCCACTGGCCCAGACACATCTTCCCACACATGGCAGCCCCACGGGCTCTGTTGGGTCCAGGCATCCCGAGGAGAGCCAGCCAACACCCACCTCCCAGGCGTCCCCCTGGGGCACAGTGTGCAGACAGTGCCCTCAGTCCAGGGGTACCAGCTCCTGCCAGGGGAAGGCAGGCCTTGCCAGTGGTGCCCTGGCCGGGGTGGGCCAGCTCCCCAGGACTCTGCCTGCCTTGGGATTGGCGCACCCTCCCGCCCCCAGAGGCACTCCCTGCCAGCCCACCCCCAGGGTCCCATGTGAGGGGAATAAAGCGACAAATCCTCGTGCTCTGAGGTGATTAATCTGTGGGGGATGCCTGCCCCCGTAGGTCACAGGCAGGCAGGGCACTTACAGAGGGGTGGGTAAAATTCTTGAGACACAGGCTCAGATGGGAAAAGCACAGTCCTCGTTGTCCCAAAGGTGGCAGAAGAACGCTTTCAGCAGATCCCTCCGGGGAGCCCTTCTGAGCCTCACTGTCCCCATCAGAGGTGGTCAGCCCTGCAGGACGCCCCCAGCCCCTCACCCCCAGTCAGGGCACAGCCAGGTGCCCAGAGCTCTTTCTGCGTGGCAAGGACAGAGGCCCCGGCTCTCTGGTTTTGCCCCTGCATCTCTGCCCAGGGCCCTTCCCCGGAGCCCACCCAAGGCCTCAAGCCCACAGCTCCCTCAGGGGTCGCCCTTCTCGCAGGCTGCGTGGCTCTGCCCTGCCCACATGCCTCCTTTCCCCGCCCCCACTCCTCTGTCCCTCACATGCCTCCCTCAGTGACTAGGACCAACAGGCCGCGTGAATGGGGATGGCGCCGTGTTGCCTGGCAGAACCTGGTGGAACCTGGCTCCCACAGCTCAGGCGTCAGGGCAATGGGGCGTCGTGACCGCCGGGAGGTCCCCTGGCTGGGCATGGGTCTCGGTTCTGATCCAGGGGCAGGCGAGCAAGTCAGAGGCCCAGCCCCGGCTGCCGCCCTGCCTCAGCCTCCACCCCTCCACAGCCCTGCCTCCAGGCGTGCAGGTCCCGGGAAGTTTTCACAAGCGCCCCAAGGAGAAGAGGGCCCTTTCTACTCCCAGCAGCCACCTCTCTGACCTTGCAGGGCCACTGCCCCCCAGCACCTGCATGCCTGACCTGCTGTGGTCCCATGCCTGCAACAGTGCTGTGGTGGCCATTCTGACAGGGGCACCTGGGGGCACAGGGGGCAGCGTTCAGGCCAGTGGGAGGGGCCCCCCATTCATGCACGGCTTCTGCCAGCTGGGTCTGTGCCTTGGGCTGTCTGGAGGACAGGGTGGGCTGAGGGGCCTTGCCTTGAAACAAGCATGTCAGGATTCTCTAGGGGGCCCTCTGAGCCGCCAGCCAGGCTTGCCAGCCTCAGGGGACACAGGAGGAGGTAGGTACGGGATCTGTGCAGGGCGGCCACCCCAGAAGCAAAGATGAGGCTCGGGGTTGGGCTCCCCAGGCAGCCTTGGAAGCGGGCGGGTTCTTTTCTTCAGGAGGCTGGAAATTTCCTCTCTCCACCCTTCTGATGAGTCCCCCTCCAGGGCAGCCCCACCCCTACAGTCCCCGCAAAAGCACCTGGCGCCACACAGTGACCCATAGCCTCCACCTCCTCCATTTAGAAGTCAGGGTGGGGCAAGGGCGTTTCTTGCTTAAGAAGACAATGATTGTCCCTTGCTACATACAGACAAGAAAACCGAGGCACAGACAGGTTTCCTGAGGCCCTCATGGTTTACAGACCACCTGCCACTGAGTCCTGAGTTCTCTCCACCCCTGCCCCACTCCACGGTGTCCCCATAGTCATTAAATCAACGGCAGCGGGCACCTACTGCGTACTAGGGTCATATGGGTGTAGGGATACCCACAGGGACAGAACAGGCACGGGGCCCAGCTAGCAGGCTTATCTGCAATGGCGGCCCAGAGCCTCGGACAGGGGCTGCAGAGGACAGTGGTGGTAGAGGGAGTTGGGGGCCTCTCCGAGGGGAAGGTTAGGGCTGGGAAGGCGGCGGGACAGCAGGTGCAGAAGCCCAGAGGTAGGAAAGCTGGACTCTTAGGAGGTGTGCTGTGGGGACACCAGGGTGGGCAGCAGCAGGCGTGTGGAGTGGGGATCATGCGACGGGGACCTCTTTGACCCCAAGAGCCCCTGACCATTGCTGCCAGTTCAGGCAGGAACGCTTTCGGGTGGTGTGAGGGGGAGACCACCAACCCAGAGCTAAAGCTGGGCCTGTTGCTCATGAACTGCCTGAGGGGGCAGGGAGACCAGAGCTGGGGCTGGGCTGGAGCTGGGGCTGGGGGGTCACACATGCCCTGGGCTCATGCGCAGGGCTGGCTCCTCTGCCCGGGCATGGTGGGGGCACCTGGGCCTCCACGTGTCACATTCCACCCACCCAGAATTCCTTGCTCCCCAAGGCGCCAACCCTTCTGCCTTCTTACATAACTTCCCAGACCGAGATGACGCAGGCCCCTTGGTCCCTAAGCCCTTGTGGTTGCAGCGATGAGCTCCCTGCCAGCCCAGCCTGGGACACACCCTTCCTTGGGGGCCCCAGAGCAGGTGGCAGCAACACACAAACCCCCTGGAGCAGACTGTATCTCAAAGCCACATCCCCAAGGCCTCCAGGCCAAGCAGAGAGTGCCCAGCCAGGCTGCTCCAGCCTCAGAACTCAGGGGCTGCCTGAGGCTCCTTCGGTACCACTAGTCCCCAGACCACTGGCTAATGCGGGTACGGCCGTGCTGCCTCCCATCACCCACAGCCGGAGGTGTCAGGAGGCTTTCCGTAAAGTGCAGGGCTTCGGTAGAGGTCCAGGCCTGAATCTGGGTCCCAGTGGAAGAGTAAAGCCCTTCCTGTGTAGCCACCCTTCTTGGGAGGACCGTCGTCCCAATCCAGAAATGACTGTTTTCTCTTGTCAGGGGCAGGTATTTATGTAAACAGAGGGGGAAGAGGACAGAGGAGAGGGCGAGACATCACCGCAGCTGTGTCCTAGAGGGTATGAGCGGATGAGTGGGTGGGTGGAGGGATAGGTGGAGGGATGATGGATAGGGGGGCGGTGGAGGGATGGGCGGGTAGGTGCTGGGAGCAAGCAGGGCGGAGGAGTGAGGAAGGAACCTGTGCTCGCTGCCCCGGCACCCACACCCGAGCTGTCCTGTGCTGAAGAGTTCACAGCACAAGCTCCAGGCCACAGTGGCAGCAGGTGCCCTGGGTGTGGCTCGGCAGCAGGGCGGGATCCGCGCAGACGCTCTGCCCTCCCCTAGAGCCCTAGAGGGAGCTCATCGGAGGGACACACGGAGAATGAACCCCCCCCACGGAGCCAGGTTTATCAGGCTCTCTGGGGTCCGCAGGCGCGGGTGGCCACACCCTGCGATCCCGTTCTGCTGAGTGCCTGCGGCGTGGGGGCCTCATGCCCCCCGGGTGCGCCCCTGCCCTTCGGCAGCCTCTCTCCCCACACCTTACGGAGGACACAGCTCACACCCTGAGAGCTTTCCCCCCATCTCCCCGTGCCCTGAGTGCCAGCGCTTCCCAGGGACATGCCACAGGGGCCGACAGGCAGGGCCTGTGCCAGGGCTCCGTGGAGCGGTGTCCCAGTGCTGGTCCTGGGTGCCAGTGTGCCTGGGGCGCTGTGGGGCCTCTCTCAGGGGGTCACCTGCCAGGCCAGAGAGCTGCTTTGTCTCTCTTGGCCCTCAGGAGCCCAGGGCTCCAGCCCAGCCCTCCCCAGGGCAGGGAAGGGCTGCCCACGTGGCTGCCCCCTGGGTGTACACCCTGGCAGAGTAGGAAAAATGGCCCTGCACGGATGAGGGGCCAGCACAGAGGGGCAGCACCAGCCCTGAGCCCCAGCTCGTGGCCCAGCCCAGGGGCATGAACTGCACCCAGAAGCCCTGCCCAGCAGTTCCAGGAGGGCAGCTCTGAGACTGGCTGGTGTGGCCAGGTTCCCAGGGGATAATCTCAGGCAGGTGGGGCCAGGTCAGGCCCACGGAAGCACGTGAGAGGCCCACGTGTAGGCCTGCAGTCTGTTGTGTAAAGGTGATTCTCTGGCACCGGGAGGGAGTTGTGAGGAGAGCCCCAGGCCAGGGGGCCAGGCCCAGCGCTGGCTCCCACCCCCTGGCTGGGTGGCCATGGGCAAGGCCCTGCCCTCTCTGCGTCATTCCAGGGAGGCCCTGCCAGCATGTGCACATATGTGGCTGAAGGGGACAGAGCAGCCCGAGGGAGATGCTACATCACTCAGCTGCCTGACTCACTGCGGGGCCGCCCTGCTGCCACCGGGAAGAAGCGAGAGACAGGAAGGAGGGTTGCACGCCCAGCCCACGTCGGGCAGACCCAGGCCCGGACTCCCTGCCACGCTGCCCTCCCCTGCTCCACCCTCTGACCTTCGACTGCTTCCCGGCCCCGTCACACTCACGGCAGTGACAAGGGGTGCACGGCAGAGCCATGCTTGTCTGTCCGTGCCTTCCAGCTAGTCTGGGGTCCCAAGGGTGGGACCCTGCCACTCCTCTTGGTCTTTGCCATGCTTTTGGTGCCTGGCACACAGTGGGTCCTTCTAAAGAGTTGTGACTGAGTGGGTGCAGAGCCCCCGGCATGTGGCACTTCCCCATTGATGGCTGGAAGTTGAAGAAGCCTCATGCCTGGCCCCAAGGTTGGGGGGCCCTCTGTCCAGGCACCTGACTTTGCATAGCCTGGTGCCTACCCTCAGCCCCAGGGCAGGGCTCAGGGAGCCCCCGTGCTGCACTTTGAGAAGGTCCAGAATGGCTTCTGTGCCACACTGAGCCAGGCACTTCCCTCTGTGGGCGACACACGCTTTGTGTGACTCCCACGTCCTGGAGGTCTGGGCCTTGGTTCCTGCCTCTCCCAGCTCCCAGGTGGAGACCCTGGCAGAGGGAGGCACAGGGAGGGGTGAGAGCAGAAGAGCCCCTGCTGCAGGCAGAGGCCTGGGCCTGTTCAGCGCCTGCTTCCTGGCCGGCTGAGCTCAGGGTGCAGGCAGAGCTGGGGGCTGTGCTATTCTCTCTCCACCTCTCCAGCGTGCCAGTCCTGCTGCCAGCATCCTGCAGGTACAGACAGCCAGGACCCAGGCTCTGAAAAGCAGCGTCTTTCTCCTGCTGGAGAGGAGGAGGGGAGAGGGAGCCAGTGGTGAAAGAGGTGCCAGGTTCTGCCCCATGCCCAGAGTGACCTGGTGCCAATCTGGCTTCTCTGGTCCTCATTTCCTCACCAGTAAAAAGATGTTGGAAGGAGGCCGACTTAAGGGGCCATGACAATTTCTCTTTCCCCCGAATCCTGACTCCCAAGACTGGAGTCAGGTCGCTGCTTGCAGGAAGCCCTCCCTGACTGCACTGTCCCATGACTCCCAGTCCTCTGAGAAGGCCTGCTCTCAGAATCACCCACAAATAAACTGCCTGGGCTGTGTTGATGGTTCTGCTAGGAAGCCCCCAGACACCTCACATTCTGGGGGGCAGCCCCTCCCAGGACAAAGGCCTTCTTCCCACAGAACCAGACGGGCAGTGAGCAGAGGCCACATGCTACACTGAGGTGGAGGTGCCCTGTGGATAGGCCAAGCGCAGGGCCCTCTCCAGCCCCAGGTGAGACCTCCACTCCTGGTTTGCACAGTGTCCTTGGACCAGGTCCAGCAGGAAATCCAATCCCTCAAACTTGTTTTTCCAGCAGCTTCCATGCTCTTGGTGCAAGTGAGTCACCTCTGCACAGCCGTCACCCCTACCCCATGCCAGTTACCACCCTGTCCCTGAGCCCTGTGTCCTGTTTCCCAAGGCCTGGGAAGTGTCCTCCCTCTCACCCGCCTCTGAGTGTCCATGCCTGATGGACATGGGGAGGTCTCAGAGCTTGGAGCAACCTTTTCTCTCTGGGTGTGGGCAGGGTGACCACCACATTACTTGCCTCATCAAGCAAGATGCCAGCCGCCCTAAACCAGGCCCCCAGGAGCCTGGGAACAGTTTGCAGGGCTGCGGAAGTGCTGCTGTGGGGCTGGCTGGGGAGCTCCCACACGCACACCCCAGGGTCCCTGGAGGCACTGCCACACCGCCCCTCCGCCTTTGGCCAGGTCCCACCAGGTCCAGTAACTGTGTCTGGGAGGGCAGCACCTCTTTAGACCCTGGCACTGAAATGTGGCCCTGACTTACCCGCATGTGGCAGGGGAGAGGAGTCCGCTTGCCAAGGGGCAGGCTGGAAGGAGGGCCTGGGGATGGGAAGCCCAGATCTGATAGGCCAGAGCCCACTATGCCCCCGAGAGCCTTAGACTAGCCTTGACCCCTGCCCTCCCTCCAGCAAGCGTTGCTCACCCCCTTTCCTCCACCTGCCATCCTCACTGGCACTTCTCCACAGGCAGGGGTGGTGGCTGGGGTAGGCCCAGGGCTGATCTCTGTCTGTGCCCTGGTCTCGTCATCAGTGTAGCCCGCAGGGCAGGGGCAGGACAAGCCTCTGTGGGGCCCACCCATGCCACCAGCAGGGTCCACCTAGCATGGCAGGGCAACAGTAGGGTACCAGGGCCAGCAAGCCGACAGGGAAAACGGGAGAGGGGCACTGTGCCCAAAGGCTCTGGGAGTCCCTCCTGGGAGCAGCACAAGAGGGTGGAGGTGGGAGGGGTCTGCCCAGCAGCCTCCTGCCAGACCCTGCAGGCGGTAGGGCCCCGGGCGCCGGGCCAGGACGAGCTCATGGCCTTGCAGGGACCAGAGCCAGACCCAGAGCAGGAGGAAGGCAGCTGCTCCTCGAGGAGGGCAGGTCCCAGAACGTGTGAAGGGAGCCACTGGATGGGGGTCCTGGGGCCACAGAGGGTGGGAGGCAGGGTTGGGGGGGACTCGAGGGGCACCCGCCCCTCCTCCACTGATGCATCAGCTCCTGCCCTGGCCAGGGCTTCCCTCTCTGCAGGCACACCCAGCGCCTGCCCCTGTCCCAGTACAGATCCCCCTCCACCCCCAATATCCTGACAGGACATTTTGCTTCCCTGGGGATCCTTTTCCCAGGGGTCCACTGGATGGACCCTGCAACCAGAGCCTTCCTCCTGTGTCCCCAGACCTGTGGGCACAGCCCTGGGCCCCCCCCCCAGACACCCACACAGGCTGTGGCTCTGTTCATCCTACCTGAGGGTGGCGGATGCGAGGGAGGGGACAGAACCGCAGAAACAAAGTGATCCAGGGATGGACCCAGGATGGGAGAGGAAGATGCCACCATGAGCTGAGGCCTCTGTCCAAGCCCAGAGGGCAACGTGGCCAGGGGCAGAGGTCCCTCCAGCTGGCAGGGGCAGGTGTGTGCTGGGCTGGTGGGTGAGAGCCGGCCAGGGTGAGGCACATGCGTCCTGGCTGATACCTGCACGAGGCCTGGCTGACTGCCCGCTCACCCCCGCCCCTCCCACCGGCATCCTCCCAGCTATAAGGCCTTTGGAGGGGAGGGGCTGCCACAGCTCCTGGAGACACCCCAAGATGAAGACAGCCCTACTGCTCCTTGTTGCCCTGGCCGAGGCCACTGGGCCAGGTGAGGGGCTGGACCGAGGGGCTGGGGTCGGGGCAGGGGCATGGGTGGCAGCTTTGGCTGCAGGCAGGACGCTGCAGTTGTTAACCTTTGGGCTCAGAAAATCCTGAAATTGTGGGTTGTCAGATTCAGAACTGAAAACAAAGCGAACCTCACCCTTTAACTTAGTAGAGTCAGACTTAGAATTTTCAGCATAAGAGAATTGGTCCATGGGACCAGGCATTCTAAGAGGGAGTGACACTGGGAATCTCCTCGAGATGCCTCCCCCTGGGGAAAGACCATCGCCAAGGTGATCCAGCCCCTCCCCTCCTGTCCCTGGGGCCCTCCCAGGTCAGCCCTCCCACAGGCTCAGCACACCACGCTGACAGTCCCGGGAGGGACAGGGACAGGGGCCTGTCCTGCAAGCTGCCCTCAGCAAGTCCCAGAGCTCGGAGACGTCCCAGGACAAGGGTCTGTCCAGGACACGCTGTACTGGCCCCCTCCTCACTATTCCTCTAGACAATCTGGGGGTCCCTGGGCTCCAGCAGACAGGGACTGTCCCCCCCGCCTCCTGAGGTTGTGCTCTGGATCCAAGCCCTGGCAGGGCCTGGTGGCCTCAGGACTGGCCTGGGGCTAGGCAGGCAGAGGGCTCCGCCCAAGAGGGGTCTTTTCAGGTAGTGATCCCAGGGTCCCGTGTCCCTGGGAGGCCTCCTGGGGGCCAGCTGAGACCCTGACACCCATCCCCCAGCCTGGGCTCTCCACTGTCACATGTGCTCCAGCTCCACCAACTGTAAAAACCCTCAAGCCTGCCCAGCCAGCTCCCGCTTCTGCAGGACCGTGACCAAAGGTGAGCAGCCCGGGGACAGGCAGGACATCCCGGAGCTCGTCCAGGTGCCCCGGGGGGTGGGGACCATCTCCGGGAAGGTCCGTGATGGTGGGGCCAGTGTGGGACTTGGGGTGCTGGGGACGTGCTGGGCGGCCGTGGGTTGGGGGTACTGTCCAGCTTGACCACGCCCCCGTCCCCAGTGGAGCCTCTGCGGGGGAACCTGGTGGAGAAGAGTTGCGAGGAGTCCTGCACGCCCTCGTACCACCTGCAGGGCCAGGTCAGCAGTGGTGCGGCCTCCACACTCTGCTGCCAGGAGGACCTGTGCAACGCGGGCCCCCACAGCCATGCACCCACCCGTGCAGCCACCTGCTCCACGCTGGGCCTGGTGCTGACCCTTGGCCTCATTGCCCTTATCTTAGGGCCTGGCCTGTGACCCTGGCAAGGGCTCCGTCCCTTCCCCGCCCTGCCCCTCTCCCACCATGATGGGGCCTCAGACACCCTGAGCCAGGACTTCCTTGGAAGGTCTGGGGCCAGGCTCTGCAGACGCACAGGACCGATGATTTGGAGCCAGCCCCTCCCTGAGCCGTGGGAGGGCAGGGGACAGATGGCATCCTGACCCCCTTCTGATTTCATATTCATTCTGTTTGGTTTCCTTTATTTCTGCTCAAACCTCTGCATGAAAATAAATGATGGAAAACCAGTGTGGTTGTGTGTGTGCCAGTCCAGGAGTGTGGGGGTGCAGAAGGGTCCATGGCCACATGGCCCCCATGTCCCAGGGCTGGGCACCCAGGGCCAGGCTTGCTGCATTCCTCACCTTGGAGGGGATACGACCCTCTCCCGGCACCCCCTCTGCAGCCCCAGATGAGAAGAGCTCTCCTGGGGGGGCTGAGTAGGAGCTCAGGGTGGAGCCTTCAGTGTCCCTGCAAGGCCAGGCCCCGCCATGGAGGCTGAGGGAAGAAGGGCCGCTAACCGCTCCCCCACCCCGGACACTCCCCCAAGGCTTTGGTCCAGGAGCCTCCAGAGAGGCTGGCTTGGGGCACCCCAGACTGCAGCTGAGCCTCATAACTGTACAGACACTGCCTACCCCAGCCATGGCCAAGGTAAGTCCAGCTACCTGGGATTGACCCCATCCAAGGTGAGCCGTGCAGCCTCCTCGGCCAACCTCATCAAGTTGGAGGGAGACGGTGTGTGAGACTCTGACCATCTGGGCTGGGTGCCCAAGGAAGAGCACAGCCCCCGAGGGCCTGGGCTCTGGGCCCTGCAGCCTGGATCTGAGCAATCTGAACTATTGTGCCTCGGTGGGCACCCAGCACCTAGCAGATGCCCAAGCAAGCAGCATTCCTCCCACCCCCAGGTGGAGCAGAGGCTGCAGGGGCCGTGCCCCCCCCTGAGCCCCACTGCCCCATGGCAGGCACTTCTGTGGTGGCCCCCCAGCAGCAGTGCAGGGCAGTAGCTGGTGAGGAGGGGTGAGTGGTACAGCCTGAGCCCAGGTCCCACAGTCACCCCTTAATCCCATACACAGCAAGGTGAGTCTGCACAGCCCCTGCCCACACTGGGGCCCTGTGGCTGGAAAGGCGTGGCACCCAGAGGAGGGCAGGCCAAACCCCTCCCTGAGCACACGCCCTGTGCGCCCACCCCCACTTCCCAGGGCCAGCTGGGTCCATCTGGTCCTGACCAGGCAACCCTGAGTGGGCACCCCAGTCCCTTGCCTCAGTTTCCTGTGTGTGCTGTGCCCTTGGCTCTGTGCCCCCTGCTCTGATCTGATGACCAGAGCCTGACCCAGTCAAGGAGGATCTGGCCGGGCTCACTGAGCAGGAAGCAAACAGCCCAGAGGCCCTGCGTTGAGTCAGTCACCGCGGATTCTCAGAAGAGCCACACAGACTCTCACTTCCTTTCAGTTCCTAGCAAAGTGGCAGGGATAAAAAGCCCCTAACAGACCACCTGGCTCACTGCGAGTGAACCTAGCAGAGTGGCGCGATGACGGCCTCAGCCTGCAGCGCCCGACTTAAAAAGCTGCCCCCTCTCTGAGCATGCTTTCAATTTGAACTGAAGGCTGTCTCCCCCATCTGCAAACTGCTTTTTTGCAGAAAGTCTCTCCATGATCAAATTTCCTGTTTTCCAGAGGAATTGTCAACAGCACTCACCTGGAAGGCAGCACCCCTCAATGTCACCTACGGGTGAGGACGGCCACCCTCACCCTCTGCGGGGTTGCAGGTCGGTCCTGTGGTGCTCCCAGGGGCTGTGCCAGAACACTCCCAAGGGCAGGTCCTGGGGCCAGTGCGCCCCCTGGTGGCCACCAGAGAGCTCAGCATGGAGAGGATCCTGCCAAGAAGAGAGGATCCTGCCAAGAGGGAACCCTCTTCCCTCACTCAGACCCCTCTGTGTCCCCCTGCCCAGGGCAGGGGGTAGAAAGCCATAATGGAGCATGCGGTACATGGAGGTCGGCAGAGAGCAGAGGGCAGGGTTCACAGGCAGACGCCATCCTGCTGGCGAGGGTGGAAGTCCCACAGCAGGCTGCACGCAGCAGGGCTTTGTGACAGGGAGGTCCCCCCGGAGTGAGGTGTGGTCTGTGCTGGGCCAGCCCAAGACGGGAGGAGAGTGCCTCCAGGGCACTAGACTCTGGAGAGGACCTCCCCCATCCTGGAAGGCCAGGGTGCGGCCAGCAAGCAGCAGGATGGAAGGAGCAGGATTCCCCAGAGTCCCAGTAGGCTCCATGGAGCCTGGCCCCTAAAGGGAAAACAAGGCAAAGTGGGGGAAGCCGGGAGGTGGTCAGCAGCCCTCACATCCCCAGGAGGGCCAGCCGTCTCTGGTCTGAGTGTGTCCTCGAGCGGCAGGACTCCAGATTGAAGGTCCCAGGCGCAGAATGGCCTTGCAGGGAACAGTCATGGCTCCTGGGGTGTCTCTGGCCTCCAAGGTCTCCATCCCATCTCCTGGCCTCTTTGCTGCCTCTCTGTGACCCCACTGGGCTGCCCCACAACCCCTTCAACAGTCCTAGATGGAGAGGCTGGCCACAGGGGTTCACTAGCCACCCCCTGGTTCTTAGCACCCAAGGAAGGGCTCCTTCTGCCAGAGCCCCAAGCCTGCAGCCCGTGTCAGGACCAAGAGGTGCAGGGCTGAGCTCATCACAGGGCCAGTACTGACTCTTCTGGCCCATCTGGAAGACTAAGAGGTGATTTTCTCTTTTCTGTAATAGAAATGTTAAATAGAAATGTTAAAAGCAGTTAAGCACCATTTTCAGACAAAGGTCACTTTTGGGGCATTTTGCAAAAGCAACTGAGGGTGCTTTCTGAGATGGATCACCAGACACCCCCTGCAACCTGCTTCAACGGTTGTCCCCAGCCACTCAGGCCCACATTTCCCACCAGACAGGGAGGGGGTTACCCTGTCGGGTCAGAGGGGCCGACAGGCATATGACCAAGAGCCACAGAGGAGGTCGGAGAGCTGCCCCTGCCTCCTGCTTCTCTGGCCAGCCACCCTGCTCTCTCTGGGCTGTGCATAAGCAGGCCTGGGGAGCAGTTGCCATGGCCCCTTCTCTTGGAGGTCAGCGATGCCCAGCCACCCTGCTCTGGGTGTGGCCAAGGCCAGAAGGGACCGAGATCAGCAACTGCCACTTCTCTCCTTCCAGGCAGCCTCCCACCTGCTGAAGTGGGGAGTCCAGACAGGAAAGGAGAGCAGTAGAGTCCCAGCCTGTGCTGGGGCCCCCAGCCAGTGGGGCCCCCTCCCCCAGAAACACTGCATGCCAGAGTGCCAACATTGTGCCAGGCTTCTGCCAGGGGACCAGTGCAGAGGAAAATGGTGACCACACCCAGCCCTGGAAATTCAATCAAGCAGACTTAAGTGGGGCCTGGGGGGCGGAGGCTCTGTGGGGTGCTTGGCTGAGGGATGGCGGAGGCAAGAGGCCCAGCCAAAGAAGGAAGGCAGGGCCCCACGTGGCCTTCCCAGAGCTGACCTGGTGCCAGCTCGGCCTATGTCTGTGGCTAATTTAGGGGCCTCATGCGGGTGCCATGGTCTGAGGCACCCATATCCTCTCAGCTTTGCCCCCTTGTGGCCGGTGCTTGGAGGCCTGCCCCTATCCTCCCCCCCATAGTTTTTGTCACCATCTAACATACTTTCTTCAGCTTAATCAGACTTAAGTACAACAAACTGTACATATGTAATGTACACAGTGAGAGGAGTCTCAATCCATCATGTGCCTGTGAGATCACTTTGCCCCGGAGCTGCCTGTAGCCCTTTATGCCAGCCCTCCAGCCCTTCCCTGCTCACCCTGCCCCGGGCAACCGCTGCTCTGGTCTGCTCTCAGCAGGGTCACGCAGGATGCCTCAAGCCTGGAGGCACGCTGACACTCACCACATTCTTATCACTCAGCCTGAGTGAGAGATGCATCCCGGTCGTGGTGTTTGTACTGCCCCTTTCTCGAGGCTGCAGTATTCATGGCATGGATGCAGCAGTATTTGTTTATCCACTATTGATGAACTGGGGGTGTTTCCAGGCTCCAGCTCTCGTGGATGACATTGCTGTGGACGCCTGTGAACAAGTCCTTGTGTGGACAGATGTCTCCATTCCGCTTAGATAACCAAGGAGAGAATAAAGATCAGAGAAGAAATAAACAAAATTGAGAAGAATAAAACAATAGAAAAAATCAATGAAACCAAGAGCTGGTTCTTTGAGAAAATAAACAAAATAGATAAGCCTCTAGCCAGACTTATTAAGAGAAAAAGAGAATCAACACACATCAACAGAATCAGAAATGAGAAAGGAAACATCATGACGGACCCAACAGAAATACAAAGAGTTATTAGAGACTACTATGAAAACCTATATGCTAACAAGCCGGAAAACCTAGAAGAAATGGACAACTTCCTAGAAAAACACAACCTTCCAAAACTGACCAAGGAAGAAACACAAAATCTAAACAAACCAATTACCAGCGAAGAAATTGAAGCGGTAATCAAAAAACTACCCAAGAAAAAAAACCCCAGGCCAGATGGATTTACCTCGGAATTTTATCAGACATACAGAGAAGATATAATACCCATTCTCCTTAAAGTTTTCCAAAAAACAGAAGAGGAGATAACCAAGGGGAGGAACGGACAGGGCAAATGGCAGGTGTCCTTTGGTTTCGCAGGACTGGCAGACTTTCCTCCCAAGTGGCTCTCCCTGCTGTGTTCCCACCAGCCGTGTAAGAAAGTTCCAGTTGCTCTACGTCCTCACCAACACCTGGTGTTGTCAGCCTTTAGACGTTCCAGGACGTCTTCTCATGGTTTGCCGTCTGTATATCTCCTCTGACAAGGTGCCTATTCAAACCCCTCTACTCCCTTGATTCCTTTGGGTTGTCTTATCATTTGTAAAAGCTATTCATATATTTTAGACATGACTTAGCAGATGTATGTTATGCAAATATTTGCCCCAGTGTAGCTTGCCTTTTCGTTTTCATAACATCGTTTGGGAGCAAACGTTTTACATTTTGATGAAATCCAGTTTATTGATTTCTCCTTGTATAGTGAGTGGATTTTAAGAAAAGTTTGCCATACTCAAGGTCACTAAGACTTCCTCCTACGTTTTCTTATAGAATGTCTGTAAGTCTAACTCCTATGTTAGGTCTAGGATCCATTTTAAGTTCAGCTTGATGCATGGTGTGACATACAGGTTATGATTCAGTTTCATCTGTTGAGTCCCTTGGTTGAAGAAGTTATGGCCTCCACATTGAAAGGACTTGGTATCTTTGCCAAAAGTCAGCTCACCATGTACATGTGGGCCGTTTCTGGACCCTCTGTTCTGTCTCATTGGTCGTTACATCCATCTTGACACCAGTATCATGCTGTGATTATAAGGCCTAAAATCAGGTGGTGTGAGACCTCTAAATTTTTATCTTGTTGTTTGTAATTGTTTTGGTTATTCTAGGTGTTTTGCATTTCCATATAAATTTTACAATTAGCTTGCCAATTTCTACAAGGAAACATCCCTTGGACTACTGATTGGGATTGCATCTGATTCGTAGACCAGCTTGGGAGAATGTCCATCATAATATTGGATCAGTGAATATGGCATATCTCTTCAGCTTGCCAAAAAAAAAAGGAAATCCCTTTTTTTTTTTTTTTTTTGTTTTTAGGATAAGCATACAATTTGTTGTCCAAACTGGGACACTTTTGTGAGTGAAAAGGACTCTAGTGATAATTACAGTGGGACAATTGAAATCCAGAACTGTCCCAGACAAACTGGGATATGTGTTCACTCTGTATATAACCACAACGTGCCTTAAAATAAACTAAAAGCATAATATGGGACTAACATAATGTGTTCAGGCATATATGCTTTCTGATGCCTGTCATATTATAGGGATAGTTTTTATAGTATATAAAGAATCAGATAAATGACATAGTTTTCAGTCAATTCTTCAAAAACAATTGTTTCTTCTGGCCAGAGCTTTGAAAAGTGAACAATTAATTAAAGATTAGCACATCAGGAGAGCACCTCTATAGAACAATGCAGACTAAAAACAGATTCATATGCTTTAACAACCAGGAATAATGGGTAGAATCTGCATCTTCTATTACTAGAATTGGTAGTCTCTTGTAAAGATATTTTCTAACACTTTAATTCTAGGAAGATTGAAAAAAAGATAATCTCTCATTTATGTGGATGATAATTTGCAGACAAAATGAGAAGGTAGTTTAACTAAGACTTAGTAAAAATGGTGCTTTATGTTTTTTCATTGCAACTTTAGAAAACAACTTAACATTGAATAGACCTTAAAAAGATCAAATATTATCATTTTTATTTGGTATTTCAAGCAATATTAACTACTTTTTTTCTTTCTGAATTTACCTGTCTTTGCATTTAAAGAATGGTTCAGTCTGTTTTTTATCCAAACTGATAATATCTGCTTTTTTTTTTTTTTTTTTTTTTTTTTTGAGAGGGCATCTCTCATATTTATTGATCAAATGGTTGTTAACAACAATAAAATTCAGTATAGGGGGGTCAATGCTCAATGTACAATCATTAATCCATCTCAAGCCTAATTCTCGTCAGTCTCCAATCTTCTGAAGCATAACGAACAAGTTCTTACATGGTGAACGAATTCTTACAGAGTGAATAAATTCTTACATGGTGAACAGTACAAGGGCAGTCATCACAGAAACTTTCGGTTTTGATCATGCAATATGACCTATAAACCATCAGGTCAAATATGAATATTCATTTGATTTTTGTACTTGATTTATATGTTGATCCCACATTTCTCCTATTATTATTATTATTTTTATTTTTAATAAAATGCTGAAGTGGTAGGTAGATGCAAGATAAAGGTAGAAAACATAGTTTAGTGCTGTAAGAAGGCAAATGTAGATGATCAGATGATCAGGTGTGTGCCTATGGACTAAGTATTAATCCAGGCTAGACAAGGGCAGCAAAACATCCACGGATGCAGAAGATTTCTCTCAAAGCAGGGGGGGTGAGGTTCTGAGCCTCACCTCTGTTGATCCCCAAATTCTCACCTGATGGCCCCCCTGCGACTGTGCCTGTCTTAGGTTGTTCCTCCCTTGAGGAATCTTACCCGTCTCTGGCTAACCAGTCATCTTCCGGGGCCATACAGGGAAATGTAAAGTTGGTAAGTGAGAGAGAAGCCATATTGTTTGCAAAGGTTAGCTTTTTACTTCTTTGCAGATTTATGCCCTGTGGCTTCTATGCCCAGCACTTGTCTCGAGGTATCTTTACCACCTGGAGGAATTATGATACTCGGTAAATTCGATATGAGGCACGAATTCTATTTAAGGTTTGTAATTAGGAAGGAAGAAGAAAAGCTATAGATGTAGCATATGAAGGAAACTTGGGAGGATTGATTATTTCTTTGACATATCTTCTTGTATAGTACCTTAAGTATGTATAGGTTTTAAACTACTAACTAATTTGCACACACATATTGACATAATAGGAATACGGTGACATAAACAAAGCAAATCTATAATTACCAGCCATCTCCAGTGAAGCCAAGAAAACCATTTAGGCACCCTAGGCATTTGTGAAAATTTATCTATGATATGATGGATATTTTCCAACTGTACTTGAACCATCAGACAAATTGAAGCAGCCCATTTCTGGGATCTGTTCACATCCCATATGTTCTTTTAACCATAGATAGTCTATAGTCATGAGATTTTGGGGTGCTACAACTTGCACCCCTCCCAACTCCTGGTTGAGTTCCAACAGTACAGATCCAGTCAAATTCGTTGTCTCACTGTATGCACATGCCAGCCTAGACATCTCCCTCCTCCTTCTCATGGCAAGTCCAGGAGATGGTGGGCTGGATGCAGCCACAACCGCAGCATCGTCCGGATCCCTGTGGAGGCTTTTTGATGATCATCCCCCGGCATGAGTCCTCCAGAGAGTGCTGATGCCGGAAGCTCCTCCTCATATCGTATCTTAGTTCATTTTCTGGGTATCCAAGCTAGGCCTTGATCTTCTGCATAGAAACAAACAGACCCTTTGCCCACACTTTGACATGCCCTCTATACCACTGTGCAGAACTCATTGGAGGTCAGCACACAGTAACTGCTTTTTTTTTTTTTTTTTTAATTAAGAGAAAGGAATATTATCAGAAAAGAGTACCTCCATAGCTGATCATCTGACACCCTTTAAGTGATCAACATTAAGGATATTTAAAGCATGCGTTGATCTTTGATTTACCAATAGTTTTATCCTGTTAAGGAGTAATCCCCCTTTTCTTTCTTTCTTTCTTTTTTTTTTTTTTAAATTTTTAATCTACACTTACCTGAAGAATACTATGTTTACTATGCTCTCCCCTATATCAGGTCCCCCCTAACAACCACATTACGGTTACTGTCCATCAGCTTAGCAAAATGTTGTAGAGTCACTACTTGTCCTCTCTGTGTTGTGCAGCCCACCCTCCCCTTTCTCCCTCCCCCCCATGCATGCTAATCTTAATACCCCCCTTCTTCTTCCCCCCCCTTATCCCTCCCTGCCCACCCATCCTCCCCAGTTCCTTTCCCTTTGGTACCTGTTAGTCCATTTTTGGGTTCTGTAATTCTGCTGCTGTTTTGTTCCTTCAGTTTTTCCTTTGTTCCTATACTCCTCAGATGAGTGAAATCATTTGGTATTTCTCTTTCTCCGCTTGGCTTATTTCACTGAGCATAATACTCTCCAGCTCCATCCATGTTGCTGCAAATGGTTGGATTTTTCCACTTCTTATGGCTGAGTAGTATTCCATTGTGTATATGTACCACATCTTCTTTATCCATTCATCTACAGATGGACATTTAGGTTGCTTCCAATTCTTGGCTATTGTAAATAGTGCTGCGATAAACATAGGAGTGCATCTGTCTTTCTCAAACTTGATTGCTGCGTTCTTAGGGTAAATTCCTAGGAGTGGAATTCCTGGGTCAAATGGTAGGTCTGTTTTGAGCATTTTGATGCACCTCCATACTGCTTTCCACAATGGTTGAACTAATTTACATTCCCACCAGCAGTGTAGGAGGGTTCCCCTTTCTCCACAGCCTCGCCAACATTTGTTGTTGTTTGTCTTTTGGATGGCAGCTATCCTTACTGGTGTGAGGTGATACCTCATTGTAGTTTTAATTTGCATTTCTCTGATAATTAGCGATGTGGAGCATCTTTTCATGTGTCTCTTGGCCATCTGTATTTCTTTTTTGGAGAACTGTCTGTTCAGTTCCTCTGCCCATTTTTTAATTGGGTTATTTGTTTTTTGTTTGTTGAGGCGTGTGAGCTCTTTATATATTCTGGACGTCAAGCCTTTATCAGATCTGTCATTTTCAAATATATTCTCCCATACTGTAGGGTTCCTTTTTGTTCTATTGATGGTGTCTTTCGCTGTACAGAAGCTTTTCAGCTTAATGTAGTCCCACTTGCTCATTTTTGCTGTTGTTTTCCTTGCACGGGGAGATATGTTCAAGAAGAGATCACTCATGTTTATGTCTAAGAGGTTTTTGCCTATGTTTTTTTCCAAGAGTTTAATGGTTTCGTGACTTACATTCAGGTCTTTGATCCATTTTGAGTTTACCTTTGTATATGGGGTTAGACAATGGTCCAGTTTCATTCTCCTACATGTAGCTGTCCAGTTTTGCCAGCACCATCTGTTGAAGAGACTGTCATTTTGCCATTGTATGTCCATGGCTCCTTTATCAAATATTAATTGACCATATATGTTTGGGTTAATTTCTGGGGTCTCTAATCTGTTCCACTGGTCTGTGGCTCTGTTCTTGTGCCAGTACCAAATTGTCTTGATTACTATGGCTTTGTAGTAGAGCTTGAAGTTGGGGAGTGAGATCCCCCCTACTTTATTCTTCTTTTTCAGGATTGCTTTGGCTATTCGGGGTCTTTGGTGTTTCCATATGAATTTTTGAATTATTTGTTCCAATTCATTGAAGAATGTTGCTGGTAATTTGAGAGGGATTGCATCAAATTTGTATATTGCTTTTGGCAGGATGGCCATTTTGACGATATTAATTCTTCCTAGCCATGAGCATGGGATGAGTTTCCATTTATTAGTGTCCCCTTTAATTTCTCTTAAGAGTGACTTGTAGTTTTCAGAGTATAAGTCTTTCACTTCCTTGGTTAGGTTTATTCCTAGGTATTTTATTCTTTTTGATGCAATGGTGAATGGAATTGTTTTCCTGATTTCTCTTTCTATTGATTCGTTGTTAGTGTATAGGAAAGCTACAGATTTCTGTGTGTTGATTTTGTATCCTGCAACTTTGCTGTATTCCGATATCAGTTCTAGTAGTTTTGGAGTGGAGTCTTTAGGGTTTTTTATGTACAGTATCATATCATCTGCAAATAGTGACAGTTTAACTTCTTCTTTACCAATCTGGATTCCTTGTATTTCTTTGTTTTGTCTGATTGCCGTGGCTAGGACCTCCAGTACTATGTTAAATAACAGTGGGGAGAGTGGGCATCCCTGTCTGGTTCCCGATCTCAGTGGAAATGCTTTCAGCTTCTCGCTGTTCAGTATAATGCTGGCTGTGGGTTTATCATATATGGCCTTTATTATGTTGAGGTACTTGCCCTCTATTCCCATTTTGCTGAGAGTTTTTATCATGAATGGATGTTGAATTTTGTCAAATGCTTTTTCAGCATCTATGGAGATGATCATGTGGTTTTTGTCTTTCTTTTTGTTGATGTGGTGGATGATGTTGATGGATTTTCGAATGTTGTACCATCCTTGCATCCCTGGGATGAACCCCACTTGGTCATGGTGTATGATCCTTTTGATATACTGTTGAATTCTGTTTGCTAATATTTTATTGAGTATTTTTGCATCTACGTTCATCAGGGATATTGGTCTGTAATTTTCTTTTTTGGTGGGGTCTTTGCCTGGTTTTGGTATTAGGGTGATGTTGGCTTCATAGAATGAGTTTGGGAGTATTCCCTCTTCTTCTATTTTGTGGAACACTTTAAGGAGAATGGGTATTATGTCTTCTCTGTGTGTCTGATAAAATTCCGAGGTAAATCCGTCCGGCCCCGGGGTTTTGTTCTTGGGTAGTTTTTTGATTACTGTTTCAATTTCTTTGCTTGTAATTGGTTTGTTTAACTTTTGTGTTTCTTCCTTGGTCAGTCTTGGGAGGTTGTATTTTTCTAGGAAGTTGTCCATTTCTTCTAGGTTTTCCAGCTTGTTGGCATATAGGTTTTCATAGTAGTCTTTAATAATTCTTTGTATTTCTGTGGAGTCTGTCGTGATTTTTCCATTCTCATTTCTGATTATGTTGATTTGTGTTGACTCTCTTTTTCTCTTAATAAGTTGGGCTAGAGGCTTATCTATTTTGTTTATTTTCTCAAAGAACCAGCTCTTGGTTTCGTTGATTTTTGCTATTGTTTTATTCTTCTCAATTTTGTTTATTTCTTCTCTGATCTTTATTATGTCCCTCCTTCTGCTGACTTTAGGCCTCATTTGTTCTTCTTTTTCCAGTTTTAATAATTGTGATGTTAGACTATTCATTTGGGATTGTTCTTCCTTCTTCAAGTGTGCCTGGATTGCTATATACTTTCCTCTTAAGACTGCTTTCGCTGCATCCCACAGAAGTTGGGGCTTAGTGTTGTTGTTGTCATTTGTTTCTATATATTCCTTGATCTCTATTTTGATTTGTTCATTGATCCATTGATTATTTAGTAGCATGTTGTTAAGCCTCCATGTGTTTGTGAGCCTTTTTGTTTTCTTTGTAGAATTTATTTCTACTTTCATACCTTTGTGGTCTGAAAAATTGGTTGGTAGAATTTCAATGTTTTGGAATTTACTGAGGCTCTTTTTGTGAGCTAGTATGTGGTCTATTCTGGAGAATGTTCCATGTGCACTTGAGAAGAATGTATATCCTGTTGCTTTTGGATGTAGAGTTCTATAGATGTCTATTAGGTCCATCTGTTCTAGTGTGTTGTTCAGTGCCTGTGTGTCTTTACTTATTTTCTGCCCGGTGGATCTATCCTTTGGGGTGAGTGGTGTGTTGAAGTCTCCTACAATGAATGCATTGCAGTCTATTTCCCTCTTTAGTTCTGTTAGTATTTGCTTCACATATGCTGGTGCTCCTGTATTGGGTGCATATATATTTAGAATGGTTATATCCTCTTGTTGGACTAAGCCCTTTATCATTATGTAGTGGCCTTCTTTATCTCTTGTTACTTTCTTTGTTTTGAAGTCTATTTTGTCTGATATTAGTACTGCAACCCCTGCTTTCTTCTCACTGTTGTTTGCCTGAAATATGTTTTTCCATCCCTTGACTTTTAGTCTATGCTTATCTTTGGGTTTAAGGTGAGTTTCTTGTAAGCAGCATATAGATGGGTCTTGCTTTTTTATCCATTCTATTACTCTATGTCTTTTGATTGGTGCATTAAGTCCATTTACATTTAGGGTGACTATTGAAAGATATGTACTTATTGCCATTGCAGGCTTTAGATTCGTGGTTACCAAAGGTTCAAGGTTAGCTTCTTTAGTATCTTACTGCCTAACTTAGCTCGCTTATTGAGCTGTTATATACACTGTCTGGAGAGTCTTTTCTTCTCTCCCTTCTTATTCCTCCTCCTCCATTCTTCATATGTTGTGTGTTTTGTTCTGTGCTCTTTTTAGGGGTGCTCCCATCTAGAGCAGTCCCTGTAGGATGCCCTGTAGAGGTGGTTTGTGGGAAGCAAATTCCCTCAGCTTTTGCTTGTCTGGGAATTGTTTGATCCCACCATCATATTTAAATGATAGTCGTGCTGGATACAGTATCCTTGGTTCAAGGCCCTTCTGTTTCATTGCATTAAGTATATCATGCCATTCTCTTCTGGCCTGTAGGGTTTCTGTTGAGAAGTCTGATGTTAGCCTGATTGGTTTTCCTTTATAGGTGACCTTTTTCTCTCTAGCTGCCTTTAAAACTCTTTCCTTGTCCTTGATCCTTGCCATTTTAATTATTATGTGTCTTGGTGTTGTCCTCCTTGGATCCTTTCTGTTGGGGGTTCTGTATAATTCCATGGTCTGTTCGATTATTTCCTCCCCCAGTTTGGGGAAGTTTTCAGCAATTATTTCTTCAAAGACCCTTTCTATCCCTTTTCCTCTTTCTTCCTCTTCTGGTATCCCTATAATACGAATGTTTTTCCTTTTGTATTGGTCACATATTTCTCTTAGTGTTGTTTCATTCCTGGAGATCCTTTTATCTCTCTCTATGTCAGCTTCTATACGTTCCTGTTCTCTGGCTTCTATTCCTTCAATGGCCTCTTGCATCTTATCCATTCTGCTTATAAATCCTTCCAGGGATTGTTTCACTTCTGTGATCTCTTTCCTGACATCTGTGATCTCCTTCCGGACTTCATCCCACTGCTCTTGCATTTTTCTCTGCATCTCATCCCACTGCTCTTGCATTTTTCTCTGCATCTCATCCCATTGCTCTTGCATTTTTTTCTGCATCTCTGTCAGCATGTTCATGATTTTTATTTTGAATTCTTTTTCAGGAGGACTAGTTAGGTCTGTCTCCTTCTCAGGTGTTGTCTCTGTGATCTTTGTCTGCCTGTAGTTTTGCCTTTTCATGGTGATAGAGATAGTCTGCAGAGCTGGTACAAGTGACCGCTGGAAGAGCTTCCCTTCTTGTTGGTTTGTAGCCTTTTCCTGGGAGAATAGCGACCTCTAGTGGCTTGTGCTGGGCAGCTGTGCGCAGACAGGGCTTCTGCTTCCTGCCCAGTTGCTTTGGGGTTTATCTCCACTGTTGCTGTGGGCTTGGCCTGGCTGGGGCTGTTCCTCCAAAATGGTGGAGCCCCGTTAGAGGGGGAGCAGCCAGGAGACTATTTATCTCCGTAAGGGGCCTCTGTGCTCCCTGCTGCCCAGGGGGTTAGAGTGCCCAGAGATCCCCAGATTCCCTGCTTCTGGTCTAAGTGACCTGTCCTGCCCCTTTAAGATTTCCAAAAAGCACTCTCCAAACCAAAACAACAACAGCAACAATGAGAGAGGGAACAGAAAGGAAAAAAAAAAGAAAAAACACGCGATTTTTTTTTTTTTTCCTCAGGTGCCGGTCCCAGGCACCCGCGCACTGGTCCTGCTGCCCTGTCTCCCTAGCACCAGGGTCCCTGTCCTTTCAAGGCTTCCAAAAAGCACCCACCCACCGGTCCCGCAGGGAAGGAACGCTCAATATTCTTTGTCCTCAGGCACTGGTCCCACGCACCCGCTCACCAGTCCTGCCGCCCTGCCTCCCTAGCACCGGGGTCCCTGTCCCTTCAAGGCTTCCAAAAAGCACTTGGCAAAAAGAGAGAAAAAAAAGGGGAAAAACGCGCGATTTCTTCCGTCCTCAGGTGCTGGTCTCAGGCACCCACCCACCGGTCCCACAGGGAAAAATGCGGGATATTCTTTGTCCTCAGGTGCCGGTCCCAGGCACCCGCTCACCAGTCCCGCCGCCCTGCCTCCCTAGCACCGGGGTCCCTGTCCCTTTTAGGCTTCCAAAAAGCACTCGCAGAAAAGAGAAAAAAAAAAGGGGAAAAACGCGCGATTTCCTCTGTCCTCAAGTGCCGGTCTCAGGCACCCACCCACCGGTCCCGCAGGGAAAAACGGGGGATATTCTTTGTCCTCAGGCGCCGGTCCCAGCCACCCGCTCACCAGTCCTGCCACCGTGCCTCCCTAGCACTGGGGTCCCCGTCCCTTCAAGGCTTCCAAAAAGCGCTTGCCAAAAAGAGAAAAAAAAAAAAAAAAAGGGGAAAAACGCGCGACCTCCTCCGTCCTCAGGCACCAGTCTCAGGCACCCGCCCCCAGGTCTCGCAGGGAGAAACGCGGGATATTCTTTGTCCTCCGGCGCTGTTCCCAGGCACCTCCTCACCGGTCCCGCCACCCTGCCTCCCCAGCAACGGGGGCCCGTCCCTCTAAGGCTTCCAAAAAGCGCTCGCCAAAAAAAAAAACTGCTCCGGTTTCTCTCCACCCGCCGTGAGCCGGGGGGAGGGGCGCTCGGGTCCCGCCGGGCTGGGGCTTGTATCTTACCCCCTTCACAAGGCGCTGGGTTCTTGCAGGTGTGGATGTGGTCTGGATGTTGTCCTGTGTCCTGTGGTCTCTATTTTAGGAAGATTTTTCTTTGTTATATTTTCATAGCTCTATGTGTTTTTGGGAGGAGATTTCCACTGCTCTACTCACGCCGCCATCTTGGCTCCCCAACCAATATCTGCTTTTTAATTGGACTGTTTAGACCATTAATATTTAGTGTAAGTATTGACATAATTGGATTTAAATCTCCCACCTTAGCTTTTGTTTCCTATTTATTGCATCTGTTTCTTCATTTCCTTTTCTTTTCTTGCCTTCTTTTGGATTAATTGAACATTTTTAAGACACTTTTTATCTTCCTTATTGACTTTTTTTGGCTACAACTCTTTGTTATGTCTTTGCCGGGATGGCTGTAGGTTTTACAATATATATGCATCTTTGACTGATCAGTCTCCATTTAAGTAATATTATACCACTTCACATAATGTAATAATCTTACATTTCCCTTCCATTCTTTCCCTTCCCACATATTATTGTTGTCATATATATACTTCTAAATATGCTTTTTTAATTACATTAGAAAACAATTTTATTCTGAAGATAAAAGAGACATGAGAAGATCAAGTTTTACAATTTTTATATAGCATTTCAACCAATATTAACTACTTTCTTTTCTTTTAACCCTTAATTATTGATTTTTGTTTTAAGCAATTATCTTTTGAGAAAAATTTAATAATGAAAAAATTCTTTAAATATCCCACGTATTTTCTTTTTCCACAACTTTGATTCATGTGTTAAGATTGTTCTCATTCTAGTCTTGGAAGGTGATACATAGGTCACCATGTGCAGGCCTTCCTCTTTTCCCAGTATGAGCTTAAGTGCTGCTTTCCTTCTAAATGCAGCTTTAGCTGCGCCCACTAGCTTTGCTATGTTGTGTTTTCATTTTCATTCAACTGGAAATTCTTTGTTTCCTTTTGAATTTCTCCTTGTTTAGAGATATGTTGCTCAGTTTCTAAGTATTTGGGCACCTTATGGACACGCTTCTGTTCTTATTTTATAATTTAATTCCACTGTCGTCCAAGAAAATAATTTGTATCATTTCAAACCTTGTACATTTATTGAGACTCGTTTCATGGCCCAGAATATGGTCTGTCTTGGTAAATGATCTGAATATACTTGAAAAGAAGGCTTCCTTCTGCGGGTTGGAGGGCCCTCCACCCACCAAGCAGGGCACGGGACCGTAGGGGCGCCCCCGTCCAGTAGCCTCCCACCAGTTTTTCAGTGGCGAGAAGTGAAATCTCTGGCTAAAAGGGTGGACTTTCTTTACCGTTTTCAGTTCTGTCAGACTTTTTTTTCATGTAGTTGGAAGCTCAACTGTTAGGTGCATGAACACAGAATCGCCATATCTCAGGGAGGAATCCTTTATGGCTGTGTCATGTCCCTCTTTATTCCTGATTATAGCCTTTGCTCTAAAACCCACTTTGCCTGATATAGACGGAGGCGCCTCTGCCTTCTTTGGGCCAGCGCAGCACATCTTTCCTACGCGTGGACTGTCAGCTTCTCTGCGGTTTTCTATGTGCAGTGCGTTTCCTGAGGATGGCACATACTCGGCTCTTTCTCTTTTTATCCAACCTTTTCTTAAATAACTTCTGCTTTTTAACTGGGGTGTTTGGGGCACTTCGTGGGCTTACTGGTGTAGCTGGGTGAAGTCTCTCAGTCGGCCATGTCCTCTGTCTCACTGTTCTTCCCCTCCTCCCTCTTTCTCTGCATTCTCTTTGATTAGCAGATCAATTTTTCGTGATTTGATCTTATCTCCTCTGTTGCTTTAGTAGGTAGAGCTCTTTCATTTTTTCTTTTTATGTGGTTCCTTTCGTGTTTCTAGTGCACATCTTTAACTTATTCTAGTTTATGTCCAAGAAATACACCATTTCTCATGTTATGTAATACATTTATAACAGCACACTTCTGTTTTCCCTCTGCTGGCCTACCTCTGCTATTATCATCATACAATTTCCTTCTACATTTGCTAGAAATTCCATAATACATTATTATATTGCTTTAAGCAGTCACTACCTTCTGAAGTAATTTACAAAGAAGAAACTCCCTTCTTCCCATTCTAGGTGTCCTTCATTTCTCTGTGAAGGTGTGTGCGTATGGTGCGACCGCCCATGCACCTGCAGGACAATTCAGTTCCTATAGGGCTGGCACCACCGGGGAATCCCTCCGGGCTCTGCATGTCTGAGAAAGTCCCTGTCACCTGCACTTCTCAGGGGTGCTCTTACTGGGCACAGAATTCTTCATTGCTCGTTTGGTCGTGCTTTCTGGCTCTTCAAACCTGGCTTCATGGTACTGGCTGCCTTTTGGCCCTCGATGCCTCCTATCACCTGCTGGTGCCATCTGCCCCTCCCTCTGGCTGTAAAATCAGATCGTAATGCATGCTGGTGCAGTTTTCTTATAGTTCTTGTGCTCAGCCTTTTGGGTTTCTGGATTCTGTGGGTTCACAGTTCTTGCAAACCTGAAAATTCTTGACCATTATTCTTTGAACTGGTTCTTTCCCTTCTCCCTCCCCTCTCCTGGGACTCAGATCTCATGTATGGGTCCACTTGAGGCTGTCCCACAGCAGCCTGAGGCCCTGTCCATGTTTCCAGCCTTTTTCTGTGGCTCCTGTTTCACAGTCACAACACCTGCTTTGCAAGCCCATGATCCTCTATCCGCAGTCTGATCTGCTGCTAGTCCCCACCAGTGAGTTTTTCATCTCAGACCCCTTTTTCATCTTTAGAAGTTCAATTTGTGTCAATTTGTGTCTCCTCTATCTTCTTAAATATATAAAATGTAATATGTTTTAATGCACTTATCTACTCACACTATTGTCTGTGGCACTTGGTTTTTCCTAAAGACTTTTTTCCTTATATTTTCCTGCTTCTGTGCATGCCTGGTGTTTTCAGTTGGTTGTCAGACATTTAGTTGGATGACTTTTACATTGTTGGGAGCTAGATTATTTTTTCTTTTAAATCATTTTTAGTTTTGAGCTAGGATGCGATTAAGTTTCTTGGCAACAACTGGGCTCCTCGAGGCTTGCTTTTACACTTTGTCAGGCGGGATCACGTATGGTCTTTAATCTCCGGCTGAGTTGGCCCCAGGATTGAGGCAAATTCCTTCTGAGCACCCGCCTCTCGCCCACCCTGCCGAGTACTCGGACACTGTCCGAAGGTTTCCCCGCCGCTCAGCGGGTGAGTTGTCCCGGCCCCCGGCGGGCTCTGGGCGCAGATTTGCCGGCTCCTCCCCAGCGGTTCCTCACGAATCCTGGGGCAGGTTCGGCAAACGCCTGTGCGGACGACGCCCGGCTGCGGATCCCGGAGCCTCCGACCTCCGCCGCGGCCCTGCCGGTGAACCCTGGCAGCCTCGCCTCCCGGCCCTGCACTCCGACCCCGCACTCCGGGAGGCGCGGGCTCCCTCGGGGCCCTCCCCACGCCGCGGCCAGGGCTCCTTCGCTCCAGGATCACTGCTCGGTGCTGCCCGCCGGCCTTGTCTGAAAAACGTGGCTTCTTTTTTGCCCCATTTCTTAGTATCCAGTTCCTCTTAATTCACGTAGCTGGCCACCCACGGTGGCGGACGGGCTAGGGTCCCAGCCCAGCAGAGGAGAAAGCCCGTGGGGGGCGGGGCCTGGCGCAGCCGGAGCAGGGGGCGGGGCAGGCCCGGGGCGGGGGCGGGGCCTGCGGTGATCCCAGAGCTCCGAGGCTGCGGAGCTCGCGGTGCGGAGCTGTCACCGCGGGGCTCACCGACAGACGCGCTGTCAGACCCAGGGAGGGGCCGGCGAGCGGCCGCGGGTGAGTCCCGGGCGCAGCGGAGGCTCATTGTGGTGAAGGTCACAGATGAGGTCGCCCCGACACCCTCGCCCGAGCTTGGGACCGCAGTGTTTTGGGCGGGCCTCTCCGGGAGGGGGCGGGTAGTGCCGGAGCCTCAGGCCCGGCCTTACTCAGGCCTTTGGCACCCCGAGGTCGACGACCGGAACGTGGGGCATGGAAGAGGGAGCTGTTGTTCTCAGGAAGGGGGAGCCTCATTTAGCCTCCCCGGGACTGGGACGCGGGCCAAATATCCCCGTGGGGGGCGGGGGTTCCCAGCCTTTCCCCCGAATCCTTTCCCAGAGGGCGGGCACCTCCATTCCGGGCGCCAGATCCCGATCGTGCAGCCCTGCCTGTGGCTGCCCTCGTGTCTGGGGGCTACACGCAAAGGCACGTCCGCGCAAGCTGGACATTGCTGCCCGGAGCGCCCGCGGTGGCGAGGGCTCAGACCTGAGAGCCGGACGGGCCTCTGCAGGTCTCCCTGGCAGAGAGGCCCCCAGCTGGGCCCTGAAAGCAGCAGGAAGTGGGAACCCAGGAGCAAAGGGGAGGGGGCGCAGCTAGGAGAGACCACCCCTCAGGCCCAGTCCTGCCCCAGACTGTCACCCGGTACCACGGCTGGGTGCCAAGCTCGCCTCGCCTCTGCGTGAAGCCCCACCCCCGGCCCACACCTCCTCCCGCACCTACACAGGTCTCCTGCATCTGCACTGTCTGGTTGGAGCGTCCCACCGTGGCTCTCTTCCCTTCCCACATCATGGTCTCCTCTCCCTGATGCCCAGGCTGAGCTGTGTGGCTCCTCTGTCCTTGTCGCCCCCTGTGCAGGGCTGCAGCAGCTCCAGGAGGCCAGGCGCTGTCAGAGGGCAGGGCGTGTCTGAGCCCCTCTGCCCTGCCCCGCCCCAGCCTGAGCTGACTCAAGGACCGGCCGTCCACCACCTACTTCTGCTCTGCCTTCTCGCCTCCAGGCATGGCGCCCCTGCTTGCCCTGTTCCTGGTGGCCCTGGTGGGCCTACCTGTGGGTGAGCTGGATGGAGGAGGGGATACTGATAGACTGTTTGGGTTGAAAGCGGGGAGGAAAGCCTGGAGCTCCCAATGGCCCCCTCCTGCACTGTTCTGCCCTTGAGGGGATGGCACCTGGTCTGACAGGCTGGAGGAGGGGTCTCTTCCTATACTCTGACCCCGTTCCCCTTCTGCCCACCCCATGGCTCCTAGCCCAGGCTCTGGACTGCCACGTGTGTGCCTACAATGGAGAGAACTGTTTCAACCCCATGCGCTGCCCAGCCACGGTCACCTACTGCATGACCACACGCACCTGTGAGTCCATGGGGTGCCCCCAACAGCCTTTACTGAGGAGCATGTGGGGGCACTCTTCCCTGCCCATTGGGGGACAAGAGGGAGGCTCCCATCTGCCCCCAGGAGTCTTTCTGGTTGAGGGGACCCTGCTGGAGGGCATGTGGGGGTTGGGCCAACCCCTGGTCCAGCCCCTCTCAGGGTCCTGGCCCCCCTGCAGACTACACCCCGACCAGGATGAAGGTGAGCAAGTCATGTGTGCCCAGCTGCTTCGAGACGGTGTATGACGGCTACTCCAAGCACGCGTCCACCACATCCTGCTGCCAGTATGACCTCTGTAATGGTGCGGGCCTCTCCATGCTGGGGACCCTGACCCTGGTCCCCATACTTCTGGCTACCCTCTGGGGTCTGCTCTAAGGCCCCACCCACCCACTCAAGGACAAAGCTCTGAGAGGCACAACCCCCACCTGACCCCCTGTCCCCTTGAGATTCCCAAAGCCACACCGAGGACCGTCTGCGAGACTGAACCTCCCCAGCTAACAGGGCCTTTGCTCCCAGGCCAAGATCTTTCATTTTCAAGAGACTGGTGTGTGGCTGCACCTCCCAGAAGTGTCTGGCCTTGATGGGAGAGGTTGGCCCCTCCTCTGTCCATAGATGGGGGCATCTGGGAAAGTGTGGTGTTCATGCGGGGTCCTCAGGCAGTGAAAGAACATGGATCTGAAGGGAGCCTTGGCCCACTTCTGCAAGCCCTGGGAGCAGGGCCCTGCTCCAGTCTGCCCAGTGGGTGTGCTGCAGGGTAAAGGGAGGGGAGGGACCCATGAAGGTGCAGGTAGCCCTGGGAAGGGCTCTCCGGGGCGCTAGGAAGGCTCTCTTTGAGCCTCTGGTTATGGCCAGGAGCTGCCCAGGGCAGGTGGCAAAGAGGGCCCGGTTAGGAAGGTCTTTGTCCCTTCAGCTGTCCAGGGAGCAGTGCCAGGCCCATGTGTCCAGGCAGCCCTTGGCGGGGGAGAGAGGTCTCTTGGCCTAAAGAGGCTCCCAAGGCCTCTCCAGCTGGTTCAGGTCCTGGGAGGGGTCCTTTCTTTCCCCCTTTGCCAAATCCTTTACCTCCCCCAGCCTGCTTTCCCCCCACCCCCCACTGGCACTGGGCTGGGGTGCAGGGCCTGAGGCAGCTGGCAGGCACGTGGGCGCCCGGTAGGCAGGCTGGCTATATTTGGTGGTGCCTGAACACTGACTCCAGGGCTATTTTGGGCTGGGAAGGAAGGGAGCTGAGCGGTGGGCTGACTCGGTCCTGGTCTTCAGCCCCAGCAGGGCCTGGCAGTGGAGCTCGGCCCTTTATGGAGGGAGGCAAGCTGCAGCTCGGTGCCCTAGGGGCTGCACCCATCCAAGTCAGAAGCAGGGTGGGTGGGGGGCTCTATCCTTAAGCCAGAGCCGGTGCCCCTCGTGGACACTAGGGACTGCATTGGCCCACAGGAGGGCAAGGGGAGGCAGAGTCAGGGATAGAGGAGGAGGAGAGGGAAGAGGGTCCTGGGGCAGAGTAGTTGTGGGCAGAGGAAGCCAGATCCACCCTGAGCTCTCATACCCAAAGGACCCTCAGGGGTGGGCATCCTTGGGGAAGTGATTGGACTCCCCTACAGAGCAGGGTTGGGGCCAGTGCAGGCCCTGGCTGGGAGGGAGAGCAGAGGTCGGCACACCTGGGCCTCCAGCCCCAGCTGCCCATGACCTTCAACTCTGGGAAGCAATCATTATACCCTGCTTATATGAGTTCTGTGTTCTGAGTCAGGTGGCATCCTAGGCCAGAGCTGGCAGGAGCCACTGCACCAGGTACTCCCTCCCTCCCACTAGGTGGTGATGGGTTAGAGCTCTGCCTGGCTGCCAGTGGGCTGGGGCCTGGAGCACAGGAAGCCCGGATGGATAGGGAGTTGGGGGTGTGGATGGGGTTGCTTCTCTTCTGTCCCACTTCCAAGGTCTGGGCACTTCTCTGCCCCTGCTGGTGGCTCATGCATGGGAACTGCCCTCAGGCCATAGCCCCTGGCTTGCTCATGTTGCGCTCCTCAGAGGAGCCCCATCAGAGTAATGACGATTCATTACTCATCAAATGAATAAATAGGTGAATAAACCTGTCTGTCCTTCTTTGTCCCCGCCAGCCACCTCAGTCTGCACTCAGCTCTGCCTTTCCAGGCTGGTCGGGCTAGTCTTGGTGGCTCTGTCAGTCCTGAACTGTGTCCACCCTACCTTGCCCAATCTGGACCTCAGAGCCAGCCCTGGCATGGGGCCAGGGGACAGCCATGGGCAGGGAAGAAGCAGGAGAGATAGGAGGCTCCTGAGGCTCACTGGGAGTACCTCGTCCCTCTGAGAGGAGTCCCTGGGGAAGGCTGAGGCAGGCCAGACCCAGGGAAGCCATCCCACCAGCCAAGCTCCTGGCTCCTGACCTGCCTCTGTCTCTCTGCCCAGGAGCAGGGTCTGACTGAGTCCACCCAGCTCCCAGCCCCAAGGACCCCACCAGACAGAGGGGTGGACAAAAGCCACTTGGGCAATCAGAGCAGACACACAGGGGCCCTGGGATGGCAGAGCTGGTCCCCCGAGGGCAGTCACCTGCTCTGATCCTGCAGTGCCCCAGCCCCTGCCAGCTCTGGGTGGATCACTTCTCCTGCATCTGGCTCTGGCTTTCATTTATCCTAGAGCTCCTTTTAGTACTAAGGGCCTTTCTGTTACCCCTGCCCCTGGGAAAGCACCCAGTAGTCCTGGGCCCCAGAGTATGATTACAGTGGTAACCATGACCCCTCGGCCCTCCCAGCAAGGCAGGCAGGTCCCAGCCCCTTCTCAGGGAAGGCCCATTTGTCAGGCAGGATGGCTGAGGGCACATGGGGGCTCTTCAGAGGGCAGCTGGTCATCTGACTGACTCTCGGGGTGTCCTGGAGAAGGTTTCCAGTTCTACCCAGCACTAAGCTTCCTTTGCATGTTTAGGAGTGAGAGGTGGTGTGGATAAAATGAGGGTTCCTGTGGCCAGGATTCTCACCTGGCCCTGGTTGACTAGCTCACTGCACACCTGTGGGCAATCTGACTCTGTATAAAGAGCTCCACCCAGTGCTCTGGGCGTGACACGGTGGCACGGCTGCAAGACTGCAGGAGAGCAGGGCAGAGGCTGGAGTGGTGGCAGCACCGAGGACAGAGGCCCAGAGGACGGCTGTGCAGGACGACTGTGCAGTGAGGCCCAGAGGATGGCTGTGTGGACAGAGGGGCCCAGAGGACGGCTGTGCAGACAGAGGGGCCCAGAGGCAGAGACAGGCTTGCTGCATGCACTCACTCTGAGTGAATGGGATTCTAGTGACTGACCTGCCACCTAGAAATAAAGTTGGGTATAACCCTTTCACCCCCAAGAACGTTTTGCTGTCAATTTCTTTGGTCACATTGAATCCATAGCAAACTTGCCTGGGGCTGAAACCCATTGGCAAGACAGGTGGGTTCATCTGAGGGAGACCAGAGGCTCTGTGCTGAGGGTCTACCCTGAGCGAGCCTACCTTCTGTGATCCCCAGTCCTACAACCTGAGATTGATTATCCCACCTGATGGGCAGGGAACAAGCTTATGGGATTAAACTAGCCTCACCTGAGGGCTCACAGCCATCAAGCCTTGGGAGCCAGCTGGACCCCAGTGCTGCCCAGGCCCCAGCCCAGCTTCTTGGCTGATCTGACCACAGGGTGACTCAGACTGTGGATGGGGCTGGGCGGGAGCAGCAGCAGGTATAAGAGGCAGCTTGGGCTCCCTGGGAGCCTCACCTCTTCTCAGAAGAACATGCAGTGGCTCCTCGGACTCCTGCTGGCTGCTGCCTTGAACCTGGAGCTGGGTGAGTCCAGCGCCTCCTTCCCTGTCCTCCATCACTGCTCTAAGCCCATCCCTCCAGTCTTGGCCACCACTGAGCCCTGGGCTGTGACTCTTGTCTTGCCAATGTCTTGCAAGTTCACTATGGATTCAATGTGACCAAAGAAAATGACAGTAAAATGTTCTTGGGGTGAAAGGGTTTATTACCCGGCTTGTTCTCCCAGCAGTAGGTTGAACACTAGTGTCTCTGCCTCCACCAGGAGTATTGGGCCGAGCTCTCTATATAGTGCAATAATAGCTTATTGCCTACAGATGTGGAAGCAGTAGCTTAGCAACAGGGCCAGTTACGTCATCAAGTGGTTTAAGTTCAGTGAGGATCTTGGCCATAGGAACCCCAACTTCCCCACACTCCACCCCTCCAGGACTCTCACTTTACAATCTACACACTGTCAATCTTCTGCAATGGTCCCTGTGTGAGAAAGCTGGAGCACTGTAACCAGATTCCACAACAGCAACAGAGATTAACAAAAATTTAGAGATAATTAGGAAAATTAACATACAACAAGATTTTGATACAGGTAACAAAAAGTATAATAATCCTTAAGGCAGAGGAGGTCCCTAATCCACAAAGACCTTAGGAGTGATAAAACACATTTTAATGACACCAACATAGGCCAATCTTGTCCATCAGGTAGGATGCATGCAAGAGAGTGGTCCTGGGATAGGACTGTAGCAGGAAGGGGGCCTCGTCCAGGTCTAGCGTACCATACTTTTACTCCTTTCCCTGTGGGGGTTACTGAAGGGTCTATATATAGTGCTACTGGAGGTGCTTGTACTGGCCATAATGATGAAACAAAACTCCCTGGTAAGATGCTCCTACCTTCCTTCTGGCCATTCAGGATATACTACTGTGACCTTTGGGGGCCACTCTGCTATTATTCCAGGAATACTCAGGAGGCCAGCTTCCAGGCCTTGTCCCCAAGGTGCCAGGAGAGCCAGGCATCGTTGTCCATGTGTCAAAAGGTCAAAGGCCATGTCCACTCAATGGAGTCTCCGGGGTTCAGTGCAGTTGGTGCTGGCAGCAAGATGTTATTCTGGTGGCCAAACCTCGGCTTCAGTGATTCTGCCTTGGTTTGTACTTGCAGTTCTACAGGGGAGGCAGCCACATGTGTTAACATGTCTGTGGGGCTCAGGGCTCCCTTTTGGGGTCTCTTGTTCAAACACGATAGCATGGTCCATAAGTGGACTGACCATCCCTGCAGACTATTGGTATCTGACTTTAGTCCGGATTTTAACAAGCCATTGTGCCTCTCTCTCATGCCTGCTGTGGTAGGATTGTATGGCACATGAAACTTCCATTGGATTCCCAGATGTTGCACCCATTCTTGCAGTGTATGTCCAGTAAAATGGGTGCCCTAATCACTCTCAATTACCTGTGGTCGGCCATAGGTGGCAAAGAGACACTCCAGGCCTCTTTTGGTCATCTGCTGGTCTGCACAATGGGTAGGAAGAGCAACCAGAAGTCCAGTAGCTGTGTCCACACAAGTCATGGCATACCGATATCCTCTGACACAGGTAGAGGCCCAATATAGTCTATCTGCCATCTGACGAGGGGTATAGGCCCCTTAGCTATTGTCCCATGTTGCCATGGAACTCAGTGTAAGTCCCTTTTAGAGCATATGACACACCCTTGTCGAGCTCTCCTAACTTCCTCAAAGGCCAAAGCCAAGCCCCACCGACGGGCTACAGCCCACATTGTCTTTTGCCCTGCATGCAACAAGCGCTGATGTAACCATTGGGCTACATGAGAGACAGGCTTTCCTTCTAACCAACACATCTGGGCCAATTTATCGGCTTCATCATTTCCTGGGGATGCCAGTGGCAAATGACCCGTCACATGGTATACTGTAATTATTTGAGTCTGGCCACAGGCCCATAAGTCTTGCCACAATTGTTGCCCCCAAAGGGGTTGGCGACCAACCAGCCAGTTGGCATGGTACCAGATTGGTAGCCACAGGGTCAAGCCCTGATAGACAGCCCAGCTGTCAGTGCAGACAACTCTAGGGGAGGGTCCTGGCTGATCAGAAGCCACACAGCCCACAGCTCTGCCCATTGGCTGCTCTTCCCCTCACCATCTTCCATCTATATTGTCTCAGTCTTAGGATGGAAAGCCATGGCCCTCCACTTTGGGGGCTGCCCACGGCTGGAGCCATCTGTGGACCATGCATCTTCAGGTATAGGGGCTCTTCCCTCCCAATAGGGACTCTCTGCTGCTAATGGTTCAAAAGCAAGTTCTTCCTGCTTTCCACTGGTGTATGTCACCGGCCCCAATAAGCGTTGGAGCTCTTCACTCAAGGGGCTACTAGAGAGGGCAGTACGCTGCTGCAGGTAAGCACCCCACTTGGCCAGTGTGGGCGTTTGTGCCACACCACTCCCTGGCTTTTGGGTCCAATCTCATACCCAACCCAAGATGGGATAGGTGGTTATTACCTTTATAGGGGCCATTCCAGTGACGGGTTCTGTCGCCAGCAAGGCGTGATACAAAGCAGCCAGTTGTTTTTCTATCAAAGTGTGTCATACCTCTGCCCCTTTCCAGAGTTGTGACCAGAATCCAACGGGTTGGCAAGTTCGTTCAAGCCGCTGCCAGAGACCCCAGCCATAACCATCTTCAGTGACATGAACATTCAGCTCACAGGGCCTTGATGGGTCTGTCACACTCAAGGCCTGCACGGCCCTGACTGCCCATTTTGCTGTAATTAAAGGCAGATGCACATGGCTCATCCCAGTCCCACCTGATGCTCTTTCATACCAACCGGTATATGAGCTTCAGAATTTGTGCCAACTGCAGGATAAACACTCTCCAGTAGCCTAGAAGACCCCAAAACTCCTGTAGCAATGCTACAGTTGTAGGGGTAGGAAAGGCCTGGGCTTTGTCTATAACTGCTTCTGTTATAACTTTGGTCTTACCCGAACAGACGACCCCCAAGAATTTTACAGACAAACCAGGTCCCTGAACCTTGGTGCTGTTCACAGCCCATCCTTTCTCCTGTAGATGTTGCAGCAGTCTAGGTGCTGGACCTTCTAGATCTGAAAGAGAATCAGAGGTGAGCCTGAAATCATCAATATAATGGTACAGCCGCACAGTTGGTGGTTTCTCCCATGTAGCCAAGTCCTGGGCTACAAGTCCATGACAGATGGTGGGGCTGTGGAGGTGTCCCTGTGGGAGGATGGTGAAAGTCCACTGCCATCCTTCCCGCGTGAAGGCAAATCGTTCCTGACTTTCCTGCTCAATGTCAATGGAAAAGAAGGCATTAGCAAGATCTACCACAGGGTTGGGCACCACCGGCCGGGCCCCAAGTCCACAAGACTGGAGGAACCAGAGAACTAGAGGGTGGGAGGGAGTTTGATGCAAGAAACAGCAGGGGAGGAAGAGGACAGAAAGGAACAGACACAGAAAGGGACACAGGGACAGGCAGGCAGAACCGGCAGGGCAGAGTGGCTATGGGGCATGGTGCCCTGCCTGTGGCTGGAGGGCAGGGCTGATGGGCAGATCTTTATACAATGAGCTTAGTATTTCAAAAAACACTGAGGTTGTTCTCACAGGAAAAAAAACAAAACAGAAGCTTGCTAGCCTCCCAGAGCCACCCTCCTGGCTCAAGGGTTTCTGTTCCCATGTTTCCCTCCCTGCTGAGGCTCCTCACTCAGCCGCCAGAACTAAGGCCCCTGTGCATCTCAGGACCCCCAGAGGCATGTGGGCATGGCCAGGTCTTGGGGAGCCTCCCACTTCCCCCATCACAAGCTCACCCGAATGCCCTCTGGGTGAGGCCCAGAGCCCAGGCCCCTGCCTCTCTGCTCCGCGGGTGTGGAACCCCATCCTGCCCCACCTGGCCCAGGGCCTACCTGGGCGAAGGGATTCAGACAAGCCAGCTCCTGCCCCTGCAGTGACGTGCTGCGCCCGGGGTGGGTCACCTATATTCTGAGCAGTCCCACGGGACATCCTGAGAGAGAGGATGGCGGAGTCCAGTGTCAGGACCTCACCTGGCCCTTGGCTGAGACTTGGTGCATGGTGACCTTCTCAATCCCATATCTTGGGGGACCTGGAGCAGTCAGGCACTTCGAGATGAGGGACTAGGGCCCCTGAGAATGGGAGTGGGTGCACAGTGATGCAGGAGGTGCTGCAGCTGTGCCCTGTGTCATCCTTCTGTCCCTCTGCCTTGGCTACAGCCCAAGCCTTGCAGTGCCACCAGGGCGAGGGCTTCAGAGGGTGCTTCCACAAGTCCATGTGCCTGCCGGGCTCCAGCCACTGTGTCACCATCACCACCTGTGAGTCAGGGACATGCAGGGTGGGCTGGCCAGCGGAGGAGACCCTGGCTTGGAGGGGCCAGAGCCTGATCCAGACACCCAGCAAGTCAGGAGCAGAGCAGGGACAGTGCCCGCCCCTCGGTCCGGGAGAGAGCCTGAGCAAGGGGCTGGGGGGCGGGCCTCGGCTTGGCGGCTGGGGGCGGGGTATGCAGGCAGCTCAAAGCCTCAGGGAACCTGCAGAGCTTTTCTCCTGTCCACCCCAGAAGTCCACTCCAGCTTCAAGGACCTGTCTCTGGTCACCAAGATGTGCTACAGTGGCTGCCCTGACATCTCCACCCTGGGCCTGGGCCCCAGTACGTCCATCGCCTGCTGCCAGGCCAGCCTCTGCAGCCATGACTGACTGCCTCCTCCACTCCCAGCTGGTCACACTGCCCTGCCTCCCAGAGCCCACAGACCAGCCCTGGACCTCAGGCAGCCTCTGCTCCTGCTGCTCAGAAGGCAGCTGTGCTGGGGCCCTGGGGCTGGGGGCCCACAAGGAGCACCCTAACCCAGGGCAGGGGTCAGGCGGCTGGAGACTTAGGGGCTGCGCAGGAGTGGATCAGAGGAAGGGGACAGGCCCTGGGCAGAGGGAGGGGCCTTTGGGGCATAAGGAGATGGGAGGGCGGCGTGAAGGTGAGCAGACAGGTGAGAGGGTGAGCCTGGAGGCAGCCCCCCACCACATGCAAACACACGCGTACACACGCACATCAGCAAACACTTAGTTGTGGCTCCAGAGAGCCTCGGGCTGCAAGGTGGAGCAGGACCCCAGCAAGGGAGAGCACGCTTCTTCCCCAAGCACGCCGCCTGGCCCTCTCCTTGGCCTTTCTTATTCTCACCTTGGGAACATTCTCATGGAAGAAAACATGAAAAAGACAATGCAATCAGAGAGGTGCCCACCCAGGAGGTGTGCTGTCCCAGCAGAGAATGACCCAGCAGGAGTGGCAGGGAGGGTCCTCGCAGGGGGCGGGGAGGCTGGGGAGGCCCCAGTAGGCCCCCATGGAGCCAGGGCTGCTGACAGCGGCTCCTCACACTGGCAGGGTACACGGAGCCCTGGGAGCGGGCTCGGGGACCACCCCAGGAGATCACAAAGTCGGCTCCCACCTTCCCTCTTGTTGCATGGAGAGGCATTCAAATTGAATCAAAGATTTAGATCCAAAAAGAGATTTTTTAAATGACAGTTCAGATAGAAAAGAAAGACACATTCTTCAAATAATTGAAACAGTTACCAGATTTTGTCGTAGGTGTACCCGAGAGTCAGGACACACGATGTTCACACACTTATTCATGGGTGTCCACAGCCCCACTTTTCATAATAGTCAAAACATGGAAACCATCTAGATGCCCATGAATGAATAAGCTGTGGTCCACCCAAAGCACAGGGTGCCACCCAGCCATGAAAAGGAGCGAAGCCCCAACATGCTTCCACAGGCATGAGGCTGGAAAGCGTGACGCTCAGCGCAAAGAGCCAGGCATGATGACCACATCCTGTGCGCCTCCATGTGTGCAGGGTGCCCAGAGCCAGCAAACCCGCAGAGACAGGAGGTAGGTTAGAGGCAGCAGGGGGCTGGGGTGACAGCCTAAGAGCAGGGGCCTTCCTTTCTGTCCCTGAAACCCAGTGGTGAGGGTGTACGCCTCTGTGGAATCGTACGGCACGTGCGGGACATCAAGAAAGCTGTTACAAACTAAAAAGAAAAAAAGAAGAGCAATTTTTAAAAAGGAAAACAAGACACAAAATCCAGACTGAGAAATATTCATGACTGCATGAAAATGTAAAAGAAGTATGTGAAAAATACTATAAACCAAACTAAAAAATGGAAGGCAAAGTAGAAAATATTTGCCATACATATGAGAAAGGGATGATTCTTTTCCTATATAAAGAATGTTTACAAATCCACGAGCAGGGGCCGGGAGACCCGAGGAGCATAGCTCACTCAGAGCCAGAGGGAAGGCACGATGTTCCCATCCACAAGCAGCCACTAGGCCACGGGGCCAAAGGGCAGGGGCCTGCCCTCGGTGCCTGCTGGGAGACGAGCCACCTGGGGACAAAGTGGCATCATCTGTGAGACTCTAAGACGCCCCCAGAGTTGTGTTGAAGGCTGGCTCCTCAAAATGTCACAGGTGTCCCTGAGAGAGGGCCCCTGGACACACAGCCACGGCCTCCCCACTCCTGGGGCTTGAGAATCTGGTTTAAAGCAGGTCTCCCGAGGGAGGACTTGGTGAGACCTGGGTAAGGACCCTGGTAAAATAGTTGAGGATTTTGAGGCAGGGGTTCTGGGTCTTGGACTGCAAGCTATCATTTTATGGTTTCTGTTGAAGGGTCAATGGGTCTTTAGGGAAATTCCTGCGATGAATGGGATCTTCCTGGAAATCTGGAGGGGCTAAGTGTGGTGATGGAAACTGGGGAAGCCCCCATCTCATGTGCACTGAGCTCAGAGACACACAGGGAGGAGGAGGGAGCGGAAAGGTCACGGCTGAACGGTGTGAACGTGCTCACTGCACCAAGTGCTCATCAGACTGTGAGCAGCCTAGAGGCTGGCTGGCACAGAAGGGGCACTACATTAGGGCACGTCCAGATTGGACCCCTTCAGGAAGGACACAGAAGAAATGGGCTACGGTGGCTGCCTAGGGACACTTTCACACAGTTCGGGCACTTTGATCACAACATATAAACACAGACTTAAAAGCTACCACTCTGCACTGCCACACACCACACAGTGGCATGAGTGAGTGGGAGGCTGGGCAGGGACATTCCTGGCTTTTCTGGGGGGTTTGAAGAGACAGGCAGGCTGGGGAGGAGGCCATGCCTGACATACGGAACCAAAGTAGCAGAGCTCTGACCCTGGTCACATGCTGACCTTGGCCCTGGTCACACCTTGACCCTGGCCACACGCTGATCCTGACCTGGATGCCCCTATAGGAAATGAGGGTGTAGGCCTCTCAGCAGGGAGGCTCCTAGCCCAACCCAGGCCCTGGCTGGGCCACCTTCCTCCTGCCCTAAGTGGAGCTGCAACTTAGCAGAGAGGCTGGGCCTGGGGCACCTGGTGGGCTCAGGCAGAAACCCTAGGAGGAGCGAGTGCCTGGGGCCAACCAGCTGTGTGTTGGAATGGAAAGCATGTGGGGCCCTGGGTCTGAGGACAGAAGGATCTGGGCTGATCTGGGGCAGGCAAAGGAACTGGGCTAGGCCCGCAAGGAGCCTGAGCGTGTGCTAGGTGTCTAATCCAGTTAGTGCATCCAGCACCATGCAGGGTTACAGGGTGGCGGCCGGTGAAGTGTAAAATCAGACAGGCCCGCTGTTGCCCCGCTTTCACCCAGCCCTTGCTAGGTGGCCAGCTGCCAGGTGTCTCTACCTGCAACCAAACATAGTGGGCAGTGTGTCCCTCCAGAGCCGTGGTGAGGACAGCGAGAGCCAGGAGCAGAGCGTGTGACGCACGCTATGCTAGGGGTGACTGAGACGCACCACCCACCTGGGCCCCACCCAGTGCCCGGGGAGACGCAGGCAGGAAGACCAGGTCCAGATGGGGTGGATCCTGCAGGGAAGACAGACGTGTGGAAGGGCCACGGAGAGGCGGTGATGGGAGTCCCCAGCCAGACAATATTACTGCATTCTGGCAGCTGTAGGGCTTGGAAGAGGGGTGACAGGGTCACAGTGGACACACCCTGGGGGGCCAAAGTGGAGGCACCGCTCAGAGTCCCGTCTAAATCATCAGGCAGGATGCCCCTCTGCTGCCGGGCCTTGGCCAGTGCCTCCCTGTCGCTTCCCTGACCTTCACTGGGGCCGAGTGAGGCCTGCCCAAGGGCAGCCCCATTAGCCCTCAGAAATTAAGGTGCATCTGCCTTCCGGCGGGCCCGGGTTAGTGTCTCCAAGGCAGCCCCCGCCCAGGACCTCTCTGTCTTTGCCCCCCGAAGCCTCCCAGCACACTTTGGCTGGCTGTCCCTGCCGCAGCCTCTCGCATCACAATGCCCCACGTGTCCACCCCAGAGGAGCCGCAATCTGGGCACTGGGGGCCTCTGGGGGGATCTGCCCGGGAGATCGAGGAGCCCCAAGGTGGGAGGGGTGCCCAGCAGAGGCAGGAGTGGAGGCCAGAGGGGCCCTGCCCTCCGCTACTCCCTTCCAGCCATCTGGGGGCCATCGGAGCACAGTGGCGGGGGGCCCAGGTGGGGAGGAGGAAGGAGGAGGTGGAGAGCCCCAGGCTAAAGGGAGTATAGAGCGGGGGTACCCCCAAACCTGAGAGGTCACCAGGACACGGGAGGTGGAGCAGGGAGGAAGAGGGCAGGGTGGGGGACGACAGCACTCTGCCAGGGGTGGTCTCCACAGCCCTGCAGCCCACACCCTCAAAAAAGGATTGCTCTGTCTGGCTGACCCGTCGGGTGGCCACACTGAGTGTCCGCTGTCTGGTGAGTGGGGAGTGATGCCTCGGGACTGGACCATGTGGGGGCTGTGGCTGGCCAGCTTGGGTGAGCTCAAAGAGGGGCACAGGTTGGGGGACAGTGCCCAGTGGTGTGGGGCGAGTGGAGGGGAGTGGGAGACAGGGGTGGCCGGTGGGGTGGGGATGGCCCAGAGTGGGCACTGGGGTAGACAGGGCCCCCGGCCCACGTGAGCATGAGGAGGGGTGCGGCATGAAGGGCCCCTGGGGCTGAGACTGGTGGGTAGGCTGCTGTCGGTGGCCAAGGCCCTGGGTGCCAGCTGGGAAAGCATGCTTGGCTGGCCCCGGGCTCCCAGGCAAGGCTCTGAACGGGGGATTATGACCTCAGGATGTCTGCCTTGGCCGGCATGGGGCACAGGGACCCCAGCTCAGAGTTCTGAGTCTCCCTGGAGGTTTGCTTGGTGGTAGCTGGACCCCAGGTGGCATGGCCCCCTCACTCCTGGGCCCCAGGACGTGAGCTGGGAAGGCAGAACTGCCTGACCATGACTACCTCTTCTTACCCGGTGGTGGCCCTGCAATGCTACACCTGCCATGGCCCACTAGCGAGTCCAGCTGCATCCCCATCACTACCGGCAAAGCCAGCGAAGCCATGTGCAAGACCACGTCCCACTCTCTGGGGACAGGTCAGCCAGTGTGGGTGGACAAGCGGGGCCCCTGCCACCACTGGCCAAGCCCGGAGCCCTCTCCTGCTCTCCCTTCCCCTTCCTCCTCTCTCCCTAAGCCCCCTTCCTCTAAAGGGAGCCAGTCCTCAGCCTCACGTGGGCGGCGGGGTCCCCGGAAAGTCATTGCCCATCAGCAAGGAGCCCCAGTGTGTCTCCGTGCATCCCTGCCATGGAGTAGGCACTCTGCCAGTGGTGGGTGGAAGAAGAAGGGGACACAGGATCATGGAGGGACTGTGACCAGGATGGCAACCCCAGAGTGGGCCCATGGGTGGCCCCAGGGCTGGGGCTTGCAGGCTGTGAAGGATGGGACTGCTGGGCCAGCCATGACGAATGGTATACCCGCACCGCACAGTGTACCCCTTCCTGGGGGAGTCCATGGTGACCAAGTCCCGCACTGGCAAGTGTGTCTCGGACATGGACGGCATCGGCCATGCCCGGCTTGCGTCCTGCTCAGCGCTGACCTGTGTGCTGTGGACGGGCCCCCGCTCTGGGTAGCCCCCGCAGCCTGGCCCCCACCCTCATGCTGCAGCCCAGCTCTGAAGGCCTTTGAGAAAGCCACTGCCACCCTCACCAGGCTCCTGGCCCCACTTCCTGGTTGGCCTGCCCCTGAGGCCTGCTGCTGCATTCTGGCTCTGCCAGCCCGGGCCTGTCTGCCAGGCCCCTTTCTCGACCCCTCAATCTCTGGGCCCCTCTGCCCTGCCTGCCTCTGTCAGTCCATCTCTCCTCCATCTGCCTGCGATATGGTCATCATGATGGTCATCAGGCCTGGGACACCCACACAAACCAGGCAGGTGTCCTGAGGGCTACAGGCAGCCTGACTCGGGTTGGGCAGCATTGCATCCCCCAGAGCTGGGTCAGGGCTGGCTCTCTGAGGAGGGGGCATTAGGGACAGGCTTTGAATTATGGGGAGACTGGTTGGGTGGAGGACAGAGCGCAGGCCAGGACTGGGGGTCCAGGAGTGGCCTGGATCTGGGATTGCTCCATGAAGTACCTACTGGCAAGGCCTTACCCCATGGTCAGGCTGCATCATGTGGTGAAGACCAGCAGCCCAGGTGCCCGCACCCACCACCTGCCTTCTTCTGGCTCACCACACCACTCCCTGGGTGCCTGGGGCAGTTGGAACTCCAGTACAGGAGGGCCTTCAAGCCACCTCGGCCTCGGGCTGGCGCCACATTCCCCAGATCATCTTTCCTGCTGCTTTCCCTACAGCTCTCATCCTCGGAGGGCCGCCTGGCCGGCACTGGGCTTGAGATGCAGTGGCCACACGTGCATGCATGGTCCTACGAATGCACAGCAACGGGCCCAGCACTTAAGGGAGGACATGACCCAGTCCTCCTATCCAGCGTGGGGCCCTTCCCTGGGGTCACCTGAGGGAGGAGGGGGCAGGCGAGTGGCAGGAGATGGCATGCCCCCCCCTCTGCCCCCTGCTCCGGCAGCTTCTCCTGGACTGTTGGGTGAGTTGAGAGTCCTGGGAGGGGAGCACAGCACCTCCATCTCCATCTGAGCTGAGATGGGGCTGAGATGGGGCTCTCTGGACCCACAGTGCTGAGCCTAGAGAGCCCTCTCCATCAGCCATCACCCCCTTCAAGGACGTCCTGCTCCTAGATGCAGGGAGGCAGTGGCCAGGGCCTGAAGCAGGATGTCCTGGCGAGTGACTCACGGTCAGGTGCCCTCAGGGACACCCTGTGGTTTGGGAGAAGACACTGGTGGCCTGGAAAACCCCCTCCTGGGGTCCTAGGCGCCCCCTACCTCTGCTTCCTTTGGGCAAGGCCTGCAGTCCTGGGGGCTCAGTGGTCCTGAGCCCGCTCTTGGGGGTGGGACCCCCACAGCCCCATGAGCCCCACCACTGGCTCTTGGACACAGGCCAAACAGTGTGGCCCCCGCCCCCACCTGAGACTTGGGCAGACTTCCAGAGTGGCAGGTGACTAGGAGGCCAGGATCAGTCAGGTGTCATCTTGGATGCCCCTTGGGGCTATAACTCAGCTTTGACTTTGTCAAGGGTTGTGGGGGCTGGACACTGTCCTCAGTCACCTGAGTGTCCCACACAAGTGAGGAACACTTGGCCTCAGAGCCTGGGTTGAGACTCTATAACACACAAATACGGGAAGGCTGTGTGCCCCTCCCGGCTGCCACTCCCACCTGAGCATCCCCCGCTGTCCCCACCTCCGGGGTATCAGGAAGGCCTCTGGCTGAGGAGGACCTCATCGTATGGGCCTCACACCCATTAACCTGAGAGGGGCCTGGCAGCCCCAATCCACGCCCCCTGCTGCCACCCCACACCTCACCAGGCACTCAGCCTCTTCTACTGCTGGCCTGACTCCCCCACTCCAGGCCACCACCCTGGTGGGTACCTACGACAGGTAGACACCAGGTATAGGACGCTGGGAGTGTACAAACTGGCCTTGGCCCTCACTGGGTTTGAGATGGATCCAAGTCCAGGCCAGGGCCTGCAAAACCAGGCTGCAGTTCCTGTGTGGCCTCCCTGTGGGCCGGACCAAGCTGCCAGGTGGGCACTGGGCTGGCTCTAGCAATGAGGGGTCCAGCTACCCGAGGGCCTGTGAGCGATGTGGCCCACCGCCTAGTCCTGCCAGCTGCCTCCACTTCATCCTGTGCCACCCTACTGACTCACATCACCTTGCTGCACCCTGGAGTGGGTGCCCGAGGGCTGGGTATAAATCCCCCGGGGTGCGGCACAGGCTGCCCCGTCTTCCTGCTCCCGAGCACCGAGGAACGGCCCCTTTCCCGGCCCTGATGCCGCTGCACTCGCAGCAGCCTCCAGCTCGCGCTCCCGTGAGTAGGGCAGGGGGCGCTGATGAGGAACCCCATCTGGGCCTGGCCCGGCCCACCTCCTCGGTGCTCCTGAAGGCCCCCCTGGGCTCATCTCCCTTACCCTGAACGAACCCCCAGGGCCCTAGAGCCTGGCTTTGCCCAGGACAGGAGTCATGGCCCCAGTCTCCAGGCAGGGAAACCAAGGCTCAGGTAGAGGGGCGTAGTGTTTGGGCCTGCTGGTCAGAGCCCTGGCCCTTGAAGAGTCTCAGGACGGTGAGCCACCTCTCCCAGGTAGGGGCAGAGGAGAGGCACTCCAGGTGGGCGTGTGGGGAATGGCCCGGAGGCTGGGCATCCATGGCCTCTCCCCCCATCCCCAGGTTGGCTCTGAGGCCTGGTGATGAGGTTCTGCCCCATCCCTTGCCCAGCTGAGACCCTCCAGTGCTTCATGTGTGAACAGCCCATGTCCATCTCTTCATGTAAGAATGTCACCCACTGCACGCCTGAGGACATGGCCTGCAAGACCATGCTGGTGCAGGTGGGGTCAGGTGAGGCCAGACCCCGGCAGTCTGGGGTGCACGGTGGTCATGTCCCCCAAACGGCCTTCAGGGCTGCGGCAGGTCCCCTAACCAGTTCTGTGGTGCTGGGGTGCGGCAGGGCAGAGGTCCCCTAACCAGTTCTGTGGTGCTGGGGTGTGTGTCCCTTAAGTGAGCAGAGACGCCCCAGTGCCACACACACACACACACACACACATACACACACACACACACACACACACACACACTGGGGTGTGTGTCCCTTAAGTGAGCAGAGATGCCCCAGTGTCACACACACACACACACACACACACACACGCTGGGAATGAACCAGACACACACACACACACACACACACGCTGGGAATGAACCAGACACCACACACACACACACACACACACGCTGGGAGTGAACCAGACATACACACACACACACACACACACACACACACACACACACACGCTGGGAATGAACCAGACACACACACACACGCTGGGAATGAACCAGACACACACACACACACGCTGGGAATGAACCAGACACACACACACACACACACGCTGGGAATGAACCAGACACACACACACACACACACACACACACACACACACACGCTGGGAATGAACCAGACACACACACACACACACACACGCTGGGAATGAACCAGACACACACACACACACACACACACGCTGGGAATGAACCAGACACCACACACACACACACACACACACACGCTGGGAGTGAACCATACACACACACACACACACACACACACACACGCTGGGAATGAAACAGACACACACACACACGCTGGGAATGAACCAGACACACACACACACACGGTGGGAATGAACCAGACACACACACACACACACACACGCTGGGAATGAACCAGACACACACACACACACACACACACACACACACACACACGCTGGGAATGAACCAGACACACACACACACACACACACACGCTGGGAATGAACCAGACACACACACACACACACACACACACACACACACACGCTGGGAATGAACCAGACACACACTCACACACACACAAACACACACACACACACACACACACACGCTGGGAATGAACCAGACACACACACACACACACACACGCTGGGAATGAACCAGACACCACACACACACACACACACACACACGCTGGGAGGGAACCATACACACACACACACACACACACACACACACACGGTGGGAATGAGCCAGACACACACACACACGCTGGGAATGAACCAGACACACACACACACACGCTGGGAATGAACCAGACACACACACACACACACACACGCTGGGAATGAACCAGACACACACACACACACACACACACACACACACACACACGCTGGGAATGAACCAGACACACACACACACACACACACACACGCTGGGAATGAACCAGACACACACACACACACACACACACACACACACACACGCTGGGAATGAACCAGACACACACACACACACACACACACACACACACACACACACACACACACACACGCTGGGAATGAACCAGACACACACACACACACACACACACACACACACACACGCTGGGAATGAACCCCCACCCCCCCACACACACACGCGCGCGCGCTGGGAATGAACCAGAAACGATGGGATTGCAAAGTTTAAGGACTGGGGATGAGGAGAGGGCCAGGGGCTGGAAAGGGGTTTGAGCAACTCCTTTCTGGCCTCAGGTCCACATTCTGTGGCAAGGGGACAAGTCCTGCTCTGCCAGAGGGTCCCTAAGTTCACAAGAGCCCAACAAGCCTGAACAGACACCCACACCAGAAAACACCCCAGTGAGCAGCCTGCTGCTTCCCTGGGGGTCCAGAGCTTCAGAAGTGAGGACCTCACCCAGCACATACATGTTTAAAGCCGTTTAATCTTGGGCTTTCTTTAAATAAAACAGAAACATTGCAGCTTTCCCACTGTGGCTATAAGGCAGACAACAGCGTGGAGCAGGCGAGGAATCAGGGGTGTTACCGAGCTCCTAGCCCCAGCTGCTCCGGCCTGACCCCTGTGCAGGAGTGACCCCACGCCCAGGGCCGTGATCCCAGTGTCCCCTGCCAGCCAGGGAGCTAGGCCAGGAGACAGAGCCCCAGGCAGGGTGCACCCAGGGCCCTTGGTGCGCTTGGAGGCTCTGGGCTAGTTCCTGCTTCTCTCAGGCTCCCCTTGTTCCAGCTGAAAGGCAAGGGATTGCGTGGCCTTGGCCAGCATCTCTGCAGCCTGGTGACCCTGTCAGGGAGTCACACAAGCAAAGCCATGGAGCCCCTCCCCAGGGCTAGACCATCAAGGGGGCAGCACAGTAGAAAGGAAAGAATTGACAGAAGGGCAGCATGTGGGAGAAGGTCAGCCCCAGTGGGAGGGCAGACAACTGAGGAACTGTAGGCCCAGAGAGGGCAGCGGTCTTCCCACAGTCACACAGCGTGGCCATGTGGGCATCAAGGGGTGCAGATGGGCAAAAGTGGGAGCAAAGGGTACTCAGGCAGACCCTACTCCCTGCTCCATTCCCTCCTTGGCAGCAGGCCCAACTGGGACACCTCCAGTGACAGGAAGCTTACCCCCTCCACATTTGACCTATGTCATCTGGGCTGACTGGTCCTAGTACGCGTTCTGGCCCTGCCCCCACCCCAGGGGGAGCCCAGGTGCTCTTCCTTCAGTCTGCCCCCTGACTTCCCAGACTCTGCCCCCCTCCCTGGCAGGCAGAGATTTGCCTTAAAATGCTGCGCTGACCCTCCGTGGCTCCTCACTGTACCTGGATCAGGCCCTGACCCACTCCAGGACTGCTCAGGTGCCACCCTGCCATGCCCCCCAAGTAGCTCAGACTCCGGGCTCTGTGCTCAGGATCGCTCTAGCTGACCCCTCTGCTCCAAGCATTCTTGGGACTTGGGCCCATGGAAGCATGGCTTCACCTGCAGGGTGAAGTTGGCCCCCTGACTGCCTCCCCCAACAGCCCACATGCCAAGAGCCCTGGGCCTCCCAATTTGCCCACTGTCCCCATCCTGAGGGCAGAGCTGGGTGGGGCATCTGTGTCACCCCATCCCAAGCCCAGCGTGGGGCCAGGCACAGAGGGGTATCAATAATGGGGTTGGGGGAGGGCCTGAGTGTGTGAAGTGGGCTGGGCTGGTCGAAGGCCAGTATGGCTTGGACAAAGCCCAGCCCGGCCAGCCCATTCTGCACCCGACCCCCTGGCAGGTGGGGATGGGTGGACAACTGCCCCAGGTGGAGGCTGGTGGGCAGGGTGTGGTGGTCACTGGTCCTTGACGACGTCACTGAGCCCACTCTCGGCCCGGAGCAGCTGGCTGCTGGCTTCGTTGTAAGCGATCCAGTGCTGCAGGTCTTCCGGAAGCTCAGGGGGCTCCACCTGCAGGAGGAGGGGTGAGACTCTGTGGGCCCCCTGCTGCCACAGGGGTACAGGGACGGGTGCCCAGCCAGGTTGCCGCCACCACACTGGGCCTCTGCTCAGGCTGTGCCCCAGACCCAGGTGCCCCTTCCCTGATGCCCTCATGGCCCCTCAGCACTTGCACTTCCTCCATCCTAGCTGCCAAGACGCCACCTCCTCTTTACCAGACCTGTGTCCCCCACAGGGATGTGCCTGAACCCTCCGTGTAGCTCCAGAACCCAGGCAAAAGCCCCTGGGGCTGGCTGGTTGGAGAGGGCGGCAGCAGGCAGGAGCCAGGAGGCCCAGGGAGCCAGAGGCCATCAGGGTCCCCAGAGAAGGGGGTGTGGGGCAGGGAGGTGGCCGGCAGGACCGCTCTGCCAGCAAAAGGCTTAGCAGGGACTGTGAGCCCCTCTCCTTCTCAAGTACAGCAGAAAAGCTGGGCTTTTCCCCAGCTCTGCTCCAGGCCTGACCACTGCACTGCCTCCCCTGCCCACTCAGCCACAGCAGCTGTCCCCGGCCTTCTCAGGGCATCAGGACGGTCAGACAAAGGTGCTCCCACCTGGAGCCCTGCCCTTCCCTGCAGATAGGGTAGCTGCCCAAGTCACATGGCCAGTCTGGGCCTAGGCTCTGCTCAATGTCCAGGCCTGGCTCTTGGGAGCCTGTCCTCCCAGCCCAGCTGTAAAAACCAGATCAAGACTCAGCTCCTGCCCAGCTCTACTCCCAAGGCCAGACTGCCCCACACCAGCCTTTCAGCAAACAGGATCCCTGGGCACTGCACTCAGCCTGCCCCATACTATACCTGAAACTCCACTTGCCCACTCCCCACCCCCCAGGCTCAGGCTGCAAACTGGACAGCTCCTGGCCATCAGCCACCCTCCTGCTCACAGCTGGGCATCTGCAGGGTATCCCTGCCATGCGGTGGCATCGGCCTTCTCATCTGTCACGTGGACCTCGCCTGTCCCCCGAGACCCTCCTAGCCCGTGCCTGCCCACATCACTCGCACCTGCCCTTGCAGGAAAGCCTCCCCATTTCTGCTCTCCCCACCTTTTGATCCCAGCTCACAGCCCATCAATTAAAAGCCTTGATGGCCAGCCACTACCTGTGCTGGCCATCCCCTCCTGGGCCACCCCCCTCCTGACACACCAAGGGTCACACAGAACAACCCCCATCCCTATGGGGTAGGAGGAGATCGAGGCCCTTTGGGTAGTTCCTGACTCAATCAGGAAACCAGGGCTGTGTCTGGGGCCCGTCGTGCAGCCTGGGGCAGTCCCATTACCACAGGGAGTTTTCTTTTTAGTTTACCCGCTTCTGATACAAGGGAAAGGCTGGCCTCTCATGATTAGAGAAAGGCTGTGTCCCTCCTCTGCTCAGGAGGTGCCTGTCCAAGGCCAGAGAGGACAGCGCCCTGCCTGAGGGCATCCAGGGATTGGGGCAGGCCCTGGCAACCATCGCAGCAGCGACACCCTGTCTGTCCCCAGGGCCCAGTTGCCATGCTGCAGGAGCCAGCTATGCTGTGCTGTGTTGGTGGGGACCAGGCCCTGAGCAGGGGCCTGGAGCCCAGGCTGGTGCTGCAGTCCTCTTCTCTGCAACCGGAAAAGGCACAAAGCAAGTAGCTCCCCAGGGCTTACTTCCCCAAACTCGGGTGATGGTGGCCCAGCCCCTCAGCTCCAAACTGTGTGCTGTGGGGAGGGGGTGTCTCAGGTCCTTGGGAGCTGCCAGCATCCTCCTCCACTGACAACCCCCATCCTATGCTCAGAACCAAAGACCAGAGAGGGTGGCTCTGAACCCCAAGCCACACAGTGGCACCAGGACTTAAGACTTCTGTAAGAGGCCTGTTCTGGGCTTCCTTGTTCTGAAAAAGCTGGAGGGTAGGGTGTGAAGCCCTGAGGGGTCAAATTAAGAAACGGCAGAAGGGAGCATGCAAAGCCCGTCTATGAGGAGTTAATTCAGGAACCCTGGAACATCCCAGGAAGAATGGAATCAGTCCAGGAGGCCCTGGGTCCCAAGGAAAGGGCTGATGCTCTACTCGGCAGGAAAGGGGCACCCCAAGAGGTGTAGGTAACAGAGCCCTCTCACCCGGGGACAGGGCAGGAGGCCTCGGGATCCCGCGTGGGGCGTGCACCCGGGGACAGGGGTGCTCACCCTGCGTTTGCACAGGTGCTGCACGACGCGCTCCGGGGAGGTGCCCAGCACGTGCTGGCGGGAGCGTAGCAGCGCGCAAACGAAGCCGTCGCGCAGGCTAATGAAGCGCGCCTCCAGGTAGAAGGCTCGGCCATCCCAGCCCAGTAGGCGGGTGCGCACCTCGAAAGGCTCCAGCAGGCGCAGCGAGCGGCGGTAGCGCGCGCACGAAGCCGCCAACACTGCGCGCGCCCCGAGCTCATGGAGCGCCCCAAGCACGCCGCAGCGGGCAAGGTGCGCAGCGCGCGCCACATCAGCCTCGCGCAGGTAGCGCGCGTTGTTCATGTGCAGCAGCAGGTCCAAATCCGAGGGCAGCACACGACCCGCGTAGCTCTGCTCGGCCAGCAGGTCGCGGACGCGCGGCTGCAGCAGGCGCGCGCGCAGCACTGCGCACGGCACGCGCACCAGGTACCATCCGTCCAGCAGTGCGAAATAGGCGAGCGCCAGGGCCAGCAACGCCACGAGCAGCGCCAGCATCGCGGCGGCGGCTGCAGCAGCGGGGAAGGCGGCAGTCCAGATTGCGGAAGAGCACGCGGCGCTGGTGCCTGCGTCCACCGGGTCCGCCTGGAAACCGGCGACAGCAGCGCGGCCGGAACGAACCACCTCGCGAGGCCGGCTCGGGGGACGCGCTGGAGGCCGCAGCCCCGCCCCGCCCCGACCCCTGCGCGCTCAGTGGTTCGTCCCGCCGGCGCGCCTTCGCTTTTCGCCGGCGGGCAGGGCGCGGGCACCACAGCGGCACCTGGCGGGCGTGCCCTGCGCTGCGGGCTCCGGAGTGTCGGGTGGTAGGTGCATCTCACCGCTGGCTGGCAGCGCGATACCCCGCGCCTCTCCCTGGACCTTGAAGACTCGGACTGACCCAGGAGATTCGGTCCCTCATCTGCTCAGAGTCAAAGGCTCCAGCATTTCCGCGCCCAGGCTGCGGGACTTTGCAAGAGAAATGGACACATCCTGCCCCCGCGGCGCTGCTTCCAGACTTACTGAAAACCGACCTTCTGCTCCAGAACTTCCTTGGGTCTGTAGGACAGGATGGAGCCCCAGCCCCTCCCCATTTCTCCTTCTCGCTGTGCCCCGCCCACCTCGCAGGTTCTCTACATTGATATCCATTGTCCTGCTCGCCTCTACTTGGGGGACAGCTGGGGGCAGAGCTCCAGGTGAGTTGTCACCGCGCCCTGGATGCACTGCAAGCTGCCCCAGGGGCGACAAAAGCCCCTTCTTCCTGCTGTAGCCTCCCTTTCTCTTCCACCTGGCCTTCCCTCCTCCCTATCACTGCCCCTTTCTCCTCTGGGCTGGGTCCTCTCTTTGGGTACCCCTGGGACCTCCCTTGATCACCCCCTGGCCGTGGCCTGTGACCAGCCAAGGTCTCAGCTGGCTGCAGGGCCAAGCCAGCAGCCCGCTCGGGGAGGATGACCTTCCTGGTGACAGGCTGGCAGCAGTGGAGCAGGGCAGCGGCACATCATGTCATCTGGCAAGGGGGAGGCTCCACTGCCCACTGCCAACACACGGTCCCCAGGCTGGTGCAGCTGCCCTGCCAGGATGCACCCTCCCCCTCCTTTTGTTCTTTCTGCTTCCTAAAGGCAAAGCCTGCTCAGGGCGGGGGCCACTCTCCCCACCGACAGCCATTTCTCAGATACTCCCAGGGAGAGGCCCCGGGCTGGCTTCTTCCCATCTCAGAGAAGTGTGGCCGGAGGAGGGAGCCCACTTCCTCAAGGTGCATTCAGCCCTCCATCATTCAGCCAAGGTGGAGGGGCTGCCCTCCTGGGCCCGTGGTCCTGAGTGTGTCACAGGCCTTGAACCACTGCAGATGAGAGCAGCAGGCTGCAGAGAGGGTACCTCAGGCAGGGGCCGTGCTGGAGAAGGTTCCTGGAGGGTATGGGCACCAGCAGGCTAGCACACGGGTGTGGCACCTTGGGGTATGTGTGGCCGGGTTGTGGCTTAGCCCTCTCTCCTGACCTTACTGAATCCCTGCCCGTATGGGACTGTTAACTGCAAGTGAGTCAGAAATGCAGTGTCAGCCGCCTCTGTGCCAGGAGGAGGTGAAGGGGGTGGCACTGGGCTGGGCATTCTCCATCTGGACCCCCGACCTGCTCTCCACCCTGTTTGTGTCCTGGGATTCCATAAGGGTCCCCAAAGGGCTTCTGTCAGCCAGGTACCTGAGGGTGAGAGGTTCAGAGGTCAGGCCATCTCTTCTGCTGGGCCACTGTAGCAGTAGCTGTGTTCTTGGTGGTCAGCCTGTAGTAACTGTTCCTTACTCTCCACCCTCCTAACCCAGAGGTCAGCTTCCTATGCTGTTGGCCTGTGGGCAGTTGGTAGTCCCCAGTGTCCCTCTCAGTGTGACCCTCTCTTTGTAAACAGTCTCCCTGTGACCCCTTGGAGTGCCCAGCCAGCTCTGGCGGGTACAGTGTCTCCCCTATGGCCCGGGGCACCTTTCATTTCCTGAGACTGTCCTGGCCCTGTGGAGGGCATCTCTGACCTCAACCTGCTTCTTGCCCTTGATTTACCCCTGGAAAAGGCCCTGGGGGCATGTTGGGTTGGGAGGGTGTTTCAGGAGGGGTGGGCAGTGGGAAATGGGCTCCCTCTCCCAACTCACCTGGGCCGTGGGGGAAGCCAAGGGGCAGATGGGCCCTCCCGGTGGGAGGCAGCCCCCACCATGCATATTGAGCTCTGGATCAACATGACACAGTGGGACCTCCTTGGGACCCACAGCGCCTCTGGGGTCCACCCGGCCAGCCCCTTGGCATCCACCAGGCTGAACTCTTTCCTGTGGAGATTGTCTCTCCTTTGGCAGGTGAGCAGCCTGCGGCCCAGAGAGGGGCAGAACCTTGCTCAAGGTCACAGGGAGATGGTGTGGCATCTCGGCCAGGGGGCCTTCCTTGTCCACTCTGCCTACCTGGAACTTTCTCTCTGAACAGCCCATGCATCCCACAGTCCCATCAGCCCGGTGCCTCAGTGGCTGAATGTCTGGGACGTCACTGTTCCCGTGTGCGGTCGCCTGCCTTTCTGCCCTCCCCAGCTCACTGGGACTGGGGGTGCCCGGGACCAAATCCTCCCTTATCTGTCTTTATATTCAGGGTACCCACCGTGAGCCTGCAATAGTCATTCCTCAACGACTGACAGATTGGTGAGTGGTTGCTGATCCAGTCTGATGCGGTGTGGTTACAGTGAGGTGGTAGTTCTCAAATGCGTGCTCTGTACCCTGCGGGCATTTGCCTGAAGCAGTCCGGTTGTCCAGTGGGGTGACTGTGCTGGGTGGCTACGGAAACCATGCTGTGTCCCAGGGGATGTGGAGGGCAAAGTATTATACCAAACAGGATTGTTCTTGAGCCTGAAGAGCTAATGAAACTGCCTTGCTGCGTGTGGGGCTGCTGAGGACTGCCACCCTTTCTTCCTCCCTGCATCTCCCTGTGGGAATGGGCCCGTCCCACTGCACAGGACTTGCCGGTTTTGCAGGTTCCCGGCTAGAGAGGAGTTGGGTCTCAGATGGCTGTGCCTGGAGCACCCCCAGATCTGATGCAGGCAGTGTTTAGATGAGACTGCTGAAGTAGCTGGGCCTGGGTGTGGCTGCAGCATGGCTTGCCTTAGCCGCCTCCCACTCCTGCTCCTTTAGAAAATTGGTCACCTCCTGGGACTTCAGATTTTTCTATTCTCCCTTGGCTTCCCATCTACCACCTAAAGACCATGGGTCCAAACCATTCGGGTCCCCTGGAGATCCTGTGACTCACACAGCCTGGGGTTTTCCTGGCTTTTGCCAGGATGTGAAGGTGGGGCTGGAAGGGCCAGCAGTGGGAGAGCAGACCCCACCTCGCAGGGCATCCTTGGCAACAGACCATCAAGACATCCTGGGGCTGCCGTGCGGTCCCACACTTGAACAGACATCATTCTGGATGAATTTATTTCATGAAAAATTAATGTAAAAGATATAAAGATGGTGTATTAATTACAAAGCTTAAACTGATTTCACCTTCTATTTTTGTAGAATTTTTCCTTTAGAAAATTGCCTTCATAAATCAGGATGTAATCCAGGCCCTGCCAGATCGCTGAGATGTGGGAGGCATCCTTGGTGCCAGGCTCCCCATTTTGGATTCTCGTGGCTAAGGCCATGTCCTGCAAGCTCCTTGTGTGTGTGTGAGCATGTGCTGGCGTGTGGACATTGTATGTGAGGTGACAGGCTACAGGCAGAGGGACAACATACTCAGTAGGAACTCCTGAGGGCTTGGAGGGGGCAGTGAGCCAGGCTGAGTGGCCTGGTGGGGGCAGGGCTGTGGAGACCAGTGCGAAGGAGTGGTTGGGGGGTGGTGATAGGCTCCGTCCGACTTTCTCCAGCAAGGTGCTGAAGTGGGCAGGCGTGTTCTGGGGCTCAGCCCTGTGGGTTGGGGGACAGTTGAGGGAAGCCCTGTGTCAGGCCCCAGCAGACACCAGAGGATGTTCCTCCTTCTTCCTGCCAGAGTGGACTCTGTCCTTGAGACAAGGCCCAAGGATCCTATAGTGATGGGGAAAGCCTATAGGGGAGCCCCATGCCTGTTCTGGGAGGCGCATGTAATCCTGTGTCCACGAGGTGGCAGCAGAGTGCCACCCACGGAGAGGCCGCTCAGGGAGGAGGGGCCTGGTGTCCAGTACCCCTCACGTGCACGTTACACTCGGTGCCCCAGTCTCCTCTGTCAAACGCGTCTACCTGTAGTATCCCCACATTTCTTAGCCACAGAACCGCAGACAACCAAATGGTTGCCGTTTGAAGCCACAAGTTTAGGGGTGCTCTGTCATGCAGCAGTAGGTGGCTGTTACAGCATCAAGGGCAGAAGCAAAGGGCCGAGGGTTGGGGCCACTGCAAGACCAGAGCTGCTCGGACCAGGAGAGCAGTTAGGGTGTGGAGGGCGGAGCCGAGCTGCTGGTCGGGGTGTGAGGGGTAAGGGACTGAGAGAGTCAGGAATGATTCTGGGTTCGTCAGCCGAGTGAGTGTAAAGTTGGGGAGCCTGACAGGCCTGGAGGAAGGGAAACCAAGCTGTGGGTAGGGCTGTTTCTCCATCTCCAGGGCAAAATGGATTTGGCTGCCTTACCAGCTTCCGGAGGTGCCACCACCCACAGAGCTCCCCACCTGGGCTCCCCTGCCTCCTTTTCTCTGCTTCCCTTGTCATATTGTCCTGGAATCTGTCCCTCCTGCCTGCCTCTTATAAGGACCCTGTGCTGACCCTGGGCTGATCCTACCCCCATCTGTAGCTAGGCTCTTATTCTCATCTGTGAGGCGCCTGTTGCCGTGTGAGGTCACACACTCTCCAGGCGTCCTTGGGGGGCCATTGGTCAGCCCCCACAGTGGGCACTCCAGCTGCCAGAGATTCACATTTGTCTCACGTGCAAAACAGATTCATTCCCCCCTTAGTTTCTTAGTTTCCCTGAAGTCTCCCCCAAAGCCCCTTGCAGCATAAGCTCAAGTGCACGCCGCCCGAGCCTCTCCAAAGTCTCAAAGGGCAAGGCGCAAAGCCTCCACGTGCCTGTGGACAAGGCTCCTAGTAAGCGAGCAGGAAGTAAAAGAGCTGGGCCGGGTGTCGCTGCCCCCCACGGGAAACCATCAAAGCAGATCTGAGGACAGCGGCCTGCCCTCCAGCCGACCCCGGCCCAGGGTTACGAGAGCCCGGTCACAACGAGCCTGCCATCCCCAGCGAGGCCACAGAGAGGCGGGGCCTCCGGGCGGCCTAGAGCGCCCCGGAAGTGACTGGGAGGGCGGCGGGGCGGGCCGGCAGAGGGCAGAGCGGGACATCCGGCCGGTGGTGGCGGCTCCGGGCCGAGGTGAGTGTTCCCGGGAGGGAGTGGGCAGTGTGGCCTTGCGCGGCTGGGCAGCGGCCCCGGGAGCTCGAGGCGTCCGGCCCTCCGCTGTCGCCCCGTGGGGGCCGCCCGCCCTCAGCCTGCAGAAGGGGTTGGCCCCGGGGGCCCCTTCCTCCCGGAAGGAGCCAGGCACAGCCTGACGACCCCTTCGCTTTGGTTTTGGCAGTGGCGCCAGACTGAGCTGTCACCTCGCACGTGGTCCCCGGGATAGAAGCGCCTTTAAAACAGCCCCGGGACGCCCCCCTGCACCACGGAGGCGGCTCTGTGCGACCACCCGCCTGCCCCGAGAGCTGCCGGCGGGGCGCCCCCAGTCTCCGCCCCGCCCAGCGGCCCGTCCCGGCCGCCTCGCCCCTCGCGTCAGACTCCAGCTGTCGTCGGTCTCCAGAGTACGTGTTTTTGAGTATTTACCCCTCATCGTCCCCGACACCTTCCACACTACCGGGGCTTCCATGAAAAGGTAGTTCCTCACTCCCCCGAGTCCCTCTGGCTCTTTCGGAAGTCCGCTTAGTTCCCCTAACACGGTAAGGGGTCGTACTGGTTGGGCGCCTCCTTTCCTCTCCTGCCCACCTCTGTCCCCTTACGCCCTCTCCCAGTTTTTTGTGTGTCCCCTGGGCCTGAGTGTCAGTGCTTAGGCTGGAAACCACCTGCTTTGTTGGGCACGTTAGGGTACCTTTTGGTTTAAGAAGGTGTTTCAGAAGTAATGCCTGAATTTCATTTTTAAAGGAACATATCTCGTGAGCCAGGCTACTGTGTTTTCAGCGGCCTGGAATCAGCCTGCACACACAGCATGTCAAGCACGAGGAAAGGTCCCTGATGAACCCATTTCTGGCGCGGATCCTCCCCCCAGCCATCCCAAGCCCCTCCTCCTCCCTCCTGTTGTGCTGAGAGTCAGTCCCTTTCCAGTTATGGGGGCCGCGTGTTTCCTCCTGGTTTCTAAGGTGTTGCATATTAATTGTCTCCTCAAGGGTGGATTATGGCCTCTACTTCCCCCTGCTCCCCACAGGGCCAAGCAGTACAGAGGCCCTGTTACAGCCAGTAAGTCGGTTGAAAACGGGGTCCGTAAAAACCAGCTGCTGCACTTTGCAGACCAAGAAACTGACTTGGGAGAGCGAAAGGAGGCTATATACCCAGACCTAGCCAGATAGAATTTGAATTTGGGGCTCTTCCTACATTTGAAAAAACTTTATTTTTTCTTGTGTTATAGTCTCAAAGGGCTGCATTTTGTGCTTCATACAGGAGTAATCCTGTGGTCTCCCCACTTGCGTGAAATTGGAAGAGGCAGCCAAAATAAGGGTCTGGGTGGGAGGTGGGTGCAGAGTTCCTGTCTAGTCTGTCTGGGCAGAGGGGTGTGAGAGGGCTGGAGGCCAGTCATGAAGGAAGTGAGGGGACACAGCTGGCTTGGGGGAGAAGCAGGACCGTCAGAGCAAACTGGTGAGGGCAGAAGCTCTGCCCTCCTCACAGGCTGGAGGACGTGTGTCCCCCCTGGCAAAGTGTGGGCAGGGGCGGTGACAGACTACCAGGCCTGTAAGGATGTGTCCACGGTGGCGCAGGAAGGCGTGTGGGTGCTTTGGGAAACTTTCAACGTTTATAGAAGGATGGAATTGTCCGGCTGGGACCATAATGACTCAGGTCACGTGGTAGAAGCAGGAAAGAGTCTGTGCCTAGCAGCCCGGGGGCTGGGTAGGGTTGGGCAGCTGCCCACACACCGAGTCATTTGCTGGCCAGCTCATGTATTGGTCGTCTCTGCAACATTTATTTCTGTTGCAGCTTCTCAGGATGTCTAAAATAATGACATGCTTACTTACAGTGGCCTTGGTACATGCTCTGTAACGGCTTGCTTTCTTCTCCTGTTTTCCAGTTCCTAAAGCACTGTATGTGTGAGGCAGCGTGGTGAAGCCGGGAGGGAGGCGCTGCCGCTCAGACAGTAGAAACTCCATTGCTGGAACCAGCACCAGAGGCCCCTCCACTCTGGTCCGTGCATGAGAGGGTGAGGGGCCACAAGCTCCTGCAGGGAAGGCCAGAGTTCCCGCTGTGGAGAAGTTCAGGGGCGGTGTGAGACTTCCCCTGCCGAGTGGACCAGGAGCCAGCAACGCTGCTGGGAGCCCAGGAGACAAGGGACAGCCGTGGCTGCTGGAGCTGAAGGGTGGAACAAAGGAGGGCTGTGGCTCTTGGTGGCCAGGGTTAGCTGAAGAAACGGTGCAGGCCACGTGGAAGGAGGTGACAAGGGAGCTGCCTGGCTGGGCCTCCCCTGCCACTGCGACAAGCCACCCTCCACATGGCCTCCAAGCCAGCTGCTGGGAAGAGCCCCGGGGAGAAGCGCAAGCGGGTGGTGCTGACCCTGAAGGAGAAGATGGACATCTGTGCACGCCTGGAGAGGGGCGAGAGCAGGCGGGCGCTCATGCAGGAGTACAATGTGGGCATGTCCACCCTATACGACATTAAGGCCCACAAGGCCCAGCTGCTCCGCTTCTTTGCCAATTCCGACTCCAGCAAGGCCCTGGAGCGGCGCCGCACCCTGCACACGCCTAAGCTGGAGCACCTGGACCGCGTCCTGTACGAGTGGTTCCTGGTGAAGCGTGCTGAGGGCGTGCCTGTCTCGGGCCCCATGCTCATCGAGAAGGCCAAGGACTTCTACGAGCAGATGCACTTAACTGAGCCCTGCGTGTTTTCTGGTGGGTGGCTTTGGCGGTTTAAGGCCAGGCATGGGATTAAGAAGCTGGACGCATCCAGTGAAAAGCAGGTGGCTGACCACCAAGCAGCTGAGCAGTTCTGTAGCTTTTTTCGGAGCTTAACTGCTGAGCATGGCCTGTCCCCTGAGCAGGTTTACAATGCCGACGAGACCGGCCTCTTCTGGCGGTGCTTGCCAAACCCCCCTCCAGAAGGTGGGGCGGCACCCGGTGTCAAACAGAACAAGGACAGGCTGACTGTCCTAATGTGCGCCAATGCCACAGGCTCCCATAAAATCAAACCCTTGGTGATTGGAAAATGCAGTGGCCCCAGGGCTTTCAAAGGCATCCAGCACTTGCCAGCGGCATACAAGGCCCAGGGTAACGTGTGGGTGGACAAGGAGATTTTTTCTGACTGGTTCCATCACATTTTTGTCCCTTCGGTGAAGGAGCACTTCAGAACGACAGGTCTGCCTGAAGACAGCAAAGCCATCCTCCTGCTGGACCACTCCCGGGCCCACCCTCAGGAGTCCGAGCTGGTGTCTGACAACATCTTCACCATTTTTCTGCCTGCCAGTGTCACTTCCTTGATCCAGCCCATGGACCAGGGCATTCGAAGGGATTTCATGAGGAATTTCATCAACCCTCCTGTCACGCTGCAGAGCTTCCACCCCCGTTACAACATGAATGATGCCATATTCAATGTGGCCTGTGCCTGGAATGCTGTACCCAGTGACATTTTCAGCAGGGCCTGGAGGAAGCTGTGGCCCGCGGTCCCGTTTGTGGAAGGCTCATCTTCTGAGGAGGAGCTTGAACGCCTCAGAACTAAGCCTCGTGATCCGACTTTCGCGCACATCCTCGAGCTTGGGAGAGAGGCTCCGTACCACCCGAGCAGCAGGCTTCATCGGAGCCTGGCCCCTGAGCATCGCGGGCCCGGCCTGGAGGCTGGAGAGGGGCATGCCGCCACTGCAGGGCTGGCCCCGGCCATGGGGACCTTGGAGCAGGCTGAGAAGGACAGTGAGGAGGCGGCCTGGGAGCAGGCGGCCTTGGCCTTTGATGCTGTGGTGCGCTTCGCAGAGAGGCAGCCTTGCTTCACGGCGCAGGAGGTGGGGCAGCTGCGTGCACTGCGCTCGGTATTCGTGAGGCAGCGGCAGGTGAAGCGGCGGCGCCTGGCACTCAGGGCTGTGGTCAAACTTGAAGCCCCCCAGGAGTGCTCCCCCCTGCCCTGCTCGTCCTTGGTGGGCAACCACTGACGGTGGGCTGCACTCCCCAGGGCTGTGGCTGTGAGGCCAGATCAGGCGCTGGTGGAGAGCCTTACCCAGAGGGTGAGCGCCTGACTTGGTGTCAGTTACTCAGGATAGCCCAGCCTCCGTGTGCAGTTCATAAGCTCTTACCTGTCCCACCACGTGAATGTGAGATGTCCAGAGGGGCCCTCCAGACCTCCGCATACCAGCACTGCCTGTGGCCAGAACCCAGGGTGGCTGGGCAGACTGGCCTTATGTTTGCTGAGCCTTCCTGTGTCTGAGGGTGGAGATATCTCCCCATCCGTCCAGTATGAGAAAGGCCGGTCCTCAGGCTGACCAACAGAAGTCCCTGCTGCCCCTTGACAAGGTTAGCATCTCCTCCTCGGGGCTCAGCCTGCTGGTCTGGTAGCCATCCCTGAGGTAGGTAGGCCCCAAGGGCAGGTGGCAAAGGGCTGGGTCAGTGTTGGACCTCCGTGGCATAGCCCCTGCTCGTGTCCTTACAGGCAACAGGTCACCGCCCTGTTTGTGTGACCTTACTCAGCATGTGGAAAGGTCCTGCATTTTACTGGTAGGTCCCACCCTGTGGGCTGGAATCCCAGCGTGGAGTGGGCCACACGCGGGGTTGGTATGGGAGACTTGCAGCTTGTAACGGTAGGAGTGACCAAGTGGGCCTGCCTGTTGCCTCACTGTAGGGCCACGAGGCTCGGCCTGTGTTTTGCAGCATGGCTCCAAGTCCAGGGTACAGTCTGCTGTCCACATTCCCCAGAGTTCTGTATTTACGGCCTTTATGTTAATAAATGTTGATCAGCCTCTGAGGTCAGCCTTAGATTTGCACATACGTAACAAAAGCAGTAAGGCAGGCTGCACATCCCCTGGTAATGTGCAGGAAGGTTGGCGTACAGGGGGTCACGTGAAAGCTGGTCCTGGGAGCACACGGTTAGTTCCCACATCTCCTGTTCTCGGACTCGTGGCTTCCTGCCGCCCTCCTGGAGCCCTGATTACGCGAAGCCCTTCTTGGCGCCCCTGTGAGTGTCGTGAAACGGCTGTACTTGGTGTTCTCGTCACCGTTTTGCCCTGGGATTCCATCCCCTGCTCTAAGGTCATAGCAGCTGAAGTGGCACTTCGTCTTCGCTCCTGTTTCCTGTGTTTGTGCTGAGAGACCTTTGTCCCTGAGAGCTGTGGGGCTCGTGCATTTGGCCTGTAGGCCACTTCTCTGGCACTTTTACATCCTCCTGAACACTGGTGGTGGTCAGCGCTGACAGGGCCGCATGCTGCGGACCTGTGTGTTGTGCTGTGCGTGTGCATCCGAATGCTAGAAACCAACAGGCCGTGTTCAGAGGCTCGTGGCCAGTTCTCTGGGCCAGGTCGTGTCCTCGCTGTCTTGTCTGCTTCCTTCGCAGGTTGGGGGAGCGTCTGTGCACTTGGGCACTTTTTTGTCACTTCCAGACTCATGTACCCCCGGTGATGTTGAATTGCAGCCGCTTGAGGTGTCGGGAGTCACACAGGAGTCACAGGGGGGCTGACCTTGCACCCAGGGGTGGGTGGCATGGAGGGACCGACGGGCTGGGAAGCAGTCTGACCCTCTGCCCAGTGCGGCAGCAGGTCCTGACTGGGTGGGTAAAGCCAGGGAGGGTGGATGCAGGCGGCGTTGTGGCTGGCTCTCCTGGGTGCCCTGTGGGTGCTCCGTCTCGTCAGACCATAGGCCCAGGCTGTTGACTCTTGTCATGCCCGCATGACCTGTCTGGCCATGTCATGGCCAATCAATAAATGCTTGTCAACGGACCTCCAGAGCACTGTGTGGGAGCACCCAGCCCAGCCTGCACTGGCAGTGTGTGTGTGGCCTTTTGGGGGCTTCTCTGTACGGTTGGCCGAGCCTCCTCCCATCCCTGCACCCCCCTCACAGAGTGGCAGTGTGCCAGGTGCCTTCACTGGGTGAAGGAATGCCTAGTGGCCATCACAGGGGCTGTGCACCTCATGCCCACCTCCCTCCTTGGGGCAGGCAGCACAGTGCGCAGGACTCGGTGGACCTCTTCCTAGGACTATTTGTCCATCTTGACTATCCCCTTCCTTGGCGGTCAGAACAACTTGGCAGACCAAGGCTGGAAAGAAGCTGTGTCCCTAGCTGTGCCACAGTGGGACTCTGCTACTTCTGACTGCTGTGTAAGGGCTTGGGTGCCCCCAGGACTGGCCAGGATGCAGGTGTCAGCTGCCACCTGTTGAACAAATTAGGGGTGTTATTCTTGGGTGTGGCCTGCAGCGCTGGGGCCCAGGGAAAGGAGAACAGTATGGTGGGAGAGTGGGGCTCTCCTGACAGGACGGGCAGCCCCTGGCTGGGAGCTCCGTCCCTGAGCAAGGCCGAGCAGAGCTAGACTGGCAGGCCTGTGCAGGTGGGGCTCTGGCACCCATAGAGGCCAGCCTACAGTACCTGCTTCCAGGTGGGGTCTGCAGGCCACTCTGCACTGCCCTCTGTGGGTGCCCCAGAGGAGACATGGTATCAGCCCTAGGAGGCTGTCCTGGCACATGAGGAGCTGCAGGGGATACCCTCACTGCCAGCGTTTCCCATGGGGCGGGGGGCAGACAGGGCCTGCCCAGGGTGCATCTGGGTGCCATTCAGCGTCGGCACCGTCCCCCACAGTCAGCCATGGTCTGTGGTGGGGTGTGTGAAGGAGACGGGAGCCCCAGCACACATTTGTGGGTGCAGGGTGGTAGGAAGGGACTGGCGTGGGGAATGAAGGGATGAGAAAAGGAACCTGGGAGCTGCAGCCCCCACTAGGACCTCTCCTGGCCCGTCCTACCCGTCTCTGAGGGCAGAGCCCTTGGGGGCAGCTCAGGGCCACTGTAGGCATACGGGCTCCGGGGGGGCCGGGGCCGGGGCAGGCAGCAGAGTTGGGCCAAACAGGACCCACCCATGCTGTCCCTGAAGGCCCGCCTGACTGCACTGGGGAGGAGGCAGCCAGGCCAGCTTCCATGGGGCTTTCCTGGTGCATAAAGGTACTTGTACCTCAACCGCCATTTAGCACAGAGCACAGCATGTATTAAGTACCCAGACGCATTGTGCTCAGTCTGAGGCGAGAGGATGGTCAGGTGAGGCCCCCGTCCTGCCTCCAGTGAACTTGGGTTTTCTGAGAGGGATGAGGGCTGCTGAGGAGGCTGGTGGCTTGCAGCTGGGGTGTTAGTTGATCCGTAAGGGCAGTAAGGAGAACAAAGGTCCCAGCCCGCTTCGGGTCCAGCCAGCAAGTCCGGGAGGTGATCCAGGTGGAACCAGGCTCCTGCCATGTGTCAGTGCGGCTCCCATGTCATTTTTCAAGGCAATTTCTCCATTCCCCACCCCTGACCCCAGTGTTGCACCAGCCTAGTCCAGCCTCCTTTGTTGTGCACATCACTTCTGCTCCATCCCTCGGACAGATCCCAGTTATTGGGGCACTTCCAGCTGCATGGGTGGCCAGACAGTGTACATGTAGTGAATAGAGAGCACACACTGGGGAGTGGGTCACAGCCAAATCCAGGCCAGGTCTCCTGGCTCCCTCCCACCACCACACCCTCGCCAGCAGTCACTTGCCCAGGTCTCGGTCCCTCCTGTGAGGACACAGCCCGGGATGTGGAGGGTGGAGGCGGGCATCAGCACCTGACCATCAGTGGGGCAGAGGATCAATACTGAGGCAGGCCAGGAGACCTGGGGCTGCTGACCCTCAGCAGTAACTCAGCTTCTGAAGCAGGGCTGGCACTCAGAGACATGGCATTGTCCTGTCTCCCAGCACCAGAGCCAAATACTGGAACTTGTAGAGAAAGGCAAGTGGAGATTTACTTACAGGTTGAACTGCAGGCTGGCTCTGGGTCAGGAAAAACATCTCAAAGACTGGTCTCAGGATCTGTTCTTTCAGAGGAGTCAAATTCGGCTGTGTTAGTCTCTGGAGAGGTTCATGCCCAGGGTATCATGTAAAACAATGAAACAGCCGAGAAGTCAGCCAATAGTGGTGGACCTGGGTTGCCAGGGGTGGGCAGGGAGGTTTGCTCAAACCACGGTGCTGCGGGGTGACCGGGCCTGAGGCGCCTCAGCAGAGGCTCAGCTGCGAGGGGAGAGGCACAGCACTGACTGGCCAGCAGATGCCAAGCAGGGTACACAGCAGGTGACAGTAACCACACTGCTACTGCATGTTGCCTACAAAGGGCGGCTTTCCAGTACAGTGTGAACACATGAAGAGACAGAAGTATGGCTCATGCCCTGGAAAAAGCAGACCACGGAACTGCCTGTACACATGAGATGTTGGGTTTAACCAGAGACTTCAAACTGGCTGTTGTAAGTATGGTTAGAGAACTAAAGAAAACCATGGTTAAGTGGGGAAAGGAAGGAAGATACTCTAATACACACCAAATAGAGAATGTCATTCAAAGATAAAACTTGTTTACAAATGAACCAGTGTAAGTTCTGGAGCTAAAATACAGTAAATGCAGTGGAAAACTCACTAGAGGGGCTTAACAGTAGGTGTGAACTGGCAGAAGAGCAATCTGATCAGAGGGTGCACAGTCCAGTGACCAGAGAGTACCAGGAATGAGGAAAAGTGGTCAGCCTTGGAGAGACTGGGACTTCACCACCTGCATAAGGGAGTCCCAGCAGGGGAGGAGAGGGCTGGGCCCAGAACCCAGTCAAAGAAGCAGCAGCCAGAAAATCCTCAGATTTACTGGGAAACGCTAATCTGCAGACATGGCAGGCTCAGTGAATTCCAGTGGGTCAACATAGAGATCTGCAAGCAGAAAATCTTGAAGACAGTAAGAGAAGTGACCATCGCCCTTATAGGGCTGACAGCTGACTTCATGTCACCATCAGCAGAGGCCAGGGTAGGGGGGCCAAGTGCTCAAAGAAAAAGCCACAACCAGAATCCTGTATCCAGCAAAGCTCTTTCAGAATGAGTGCATTGATATAAAAAGTGAGAGAATTTGTTGCCAGCAAGTTCTCAAGCTGAAGCAAGTGACCTTGGATGGTAATTCAAATCTACACACACACAAGCAGCGGTAAAGCAATGGTGCTGTTATGTGAGACCATACACGTGCTATTAACTTATTTAAAAGGCGGTTGTATAAAACAACATGGATATAATATACTGTTGGGCCTGTAACATAGAAATGGGATGTGCTTGCCAATAGCACAATGGAGGTGGGCAGGAGCAAAGTTTGGGCTAGTGAACTAGTTCCAGATAGTGACTCAGATCCATAGAAACAACCAGGAATGATAAATAAGAAAGTTAATTTAACAAGTTATGTATGTATCCCTATCAGCTTCCGTGTCAACCATGTGTTGTCAGATTTGCCTCCTTTATAGATGTGGTTTGTGCCTAATAATACCAGGGAAAGGCTACACCTTTCCAGCTCCAGACGTGAGTGCATGTCGAGTAAATCTGGTTAGAGGCACACTGGCGGCCGAGAGCACCCACTACCGAGGTAGCTCATAGATAGTGACTCGCTACGGAAGTTGCGGCGCTGTTAGAAAATGCTAACCCAAAAGAAGGCAAGCGAGGGGTAGAGGGACAGAAGGGACGCGGGACTCAGCACTTGCTGGCCCTGGGGGACTGTCTGGCCACGACCACCCAGTGGAGGGTGGCAAGTGGTCCCTGACTCAGGTGCGGGATTAAGGCTGGGCAGGGTGTGCGTGGTGTCCCTGAACTGCTCTGCCCCACCTGCAAAGATAAGGGGCAGTTTGATTCCACAGTCCTCAGCCTCCCAGGGGCTCTCTGCCATGCTCACCTCTTCTGATTGGAGGTCTGCCCAAAGTGCGGCCCTGCGAAGGACAGGGCAGGTGGTGCCGCCACCTGGATGTGGGTGACCGCGCAGAGCTGACCTAAGAACTGGGGAGAGCAGGCACGCTCCTCGCAGTGTGAGCACTGGTTTATTTACACTGCCCTTCCTCGGCAGGCTTGCCTTAGAGAACTTGTTCACATTTTGGTGCTAAAGCATGGGTGGTGTGATGGCACGAAACAGCCTGCCCCACGGTGCCCATAGAGAGCCACGTGCACTTCCAGCAGGGGCCCAGGAAGGAGTCCGGCGCCAAGCACCCTGCCTTCCCCCCAGGTCAGCAGACGCTGTCCCCACACAACCTGCAGTGCAGCCCCAGCAGTTTTCCAGTGGCCAGGCAGGCAGAGCAAGATAAGAGGCTATGGCCCCCAGATTGGGAGGGGGTCCCCAGAAAAGAGCTTCAGAGGTGAGGGCCACATCTAGCCGGGGAGGGGTAGGGCAGGGGTGGGGTGGCTCTCCTGCATGCTCTGGGAACCGGGGCAGGCTTGTTTGCCCAGCCCCAACCTGTGATGACTACCACAGTCCCAGGACCCTTGCTGTCCAGACCTGCATCCTTTCATCTGAACTGGGGGTGTCTGGGAGGTCAGGACAGGCTTTTCCTTTCCAGACACCCTGGGCTGGCATGGGGTAATGTTCAGGAAGGCAAGGGTGGGGGCAGCAGTTGTACAACTGAAAAGTTCTACCAAAGCCCAGTGTCTGGTCTTAGTGGGAGTGATGGGCGGAGCCTGGGCCACCCAGTCCTGAGGCTCTGTGGCCCGTGGAGGGGGCCAAGTGGTGCACCCCAGCATTCAGTCCCAGGGCCCTGGGGAGGCAGGAGGGAGACGAGCCGGCTCTAAGGATCGGATGTCAAGCTGCGATCTGAAGCAAGTTCGGGCTGCAGGCAAATGCTCAGAGAAGCAGGACCTGTGTCCCTGCCAGAGCCAGTGTGGGCATGGGGGCCCGTAGGTGCCCGGGACGGTTCCATGTACCCGTGAGGAGAGGTGCCCCTCCACAGTTGTGGGTGTGGGGCTATTCATTTGTTTTTCAGGCCTGAGCAAGGCCTCCCAGATCCCGGGTCTACCCGGCAAGTGGGACAGAGGTGACCAGGGTGTAGTTGCAGAAAGCCCTCCATCTGGCCAGAGACAGGTTGCCCTGAAGCCACTGGCAGAGGGTTGGGACTGCAGGGTAGACCTCTGCAGTGTTCTGTGGGAGAGCAGCCTGGGCAACTGGGAGGGCTTCATGGAGGTGGTACGCTGGGGGCTGGGCCTGAGAGGATGCATAAGAGATCCCCAGTTGGGAAATCAGGAGAAGCCTTAGGCAGATGGAGAGTGCCTGGAGGCTGGGCACCTCCCATGGGGGCTTCTGCACGCTCTGCTCAGGTTGTCCTCCCTGACTGCGCAGGTGTGGGAGGGAGCAGGTCCCTGGGACTGCCCTAGGGCCTCCTGCTGTGCCTCTGCGGCCCTCTATAGCACCCTCTGACACCTTTAAGTAATTTTGCCTCTTTTTATGGGGCCATACATTTTAATAAAGGGCTTTTTCCCCAGAAATCCCTTGGCTCAGAGTGAGGCTCCCTCTTGGCTCAGGTGCCTTCCTGTTGCCAGCTGCCCTAACGAGGACACCTATAAATCTCTGTTATTTGTGGCTCCAAAAATGAGGCCATGGTTCTCATTGTGCCTCATTAGTTAGACAGACATTTTTAAGGTATCAGAGACGGGCCTGGGTGCCAGGTAAGGGAAGATGGCAGAAGGTAGGTGGGCAGCTTCTTGGAGAGAAGAGCCCAGGCCTGGGAGGTCTGTGCAGTTGGGGACGTGCCCCCTCAGAAGTGCTGACCGTCTGCCCCAGGGTCAGCCCAGCCCCTACTCTGCAGGACCCTCGGCCCAGGCTGAGCTCATTCCTATACTTGGCCCCTTGGCCGTCACCGTGGGGCCCAGCCTCATTTTACTTTGGTCCTGAAAGGGAGAGTCCCTATGTCCTGGGAGGCTTTGCAGCATCTCACTGGTTTTCTGTTTGGGGTCCACTGGCACCACTTCAGAGCTCTGCCCACTCAGAGGGGCTCTGTCCACTGCTTTCAAATGAGAGAATTTAAAAAACAAAACACATACTTTACTGCAGCTAAAACAATTAAGTCAATTAAACAGCTTGTTTACTGAACTCAGAGTATTCAAGTAATTGAATTGTAGTCTCCAACTTGCCGTCTGCCGGGTAACGAATGCATGCTGGATGTCTCCGTCATCACTGTTCATGTTTTCAGCCCTGCTCTGAGAGCCCCCGAGGCAGCCATGGGCGACCCTGAGCTACACATGAGGGGCGTGGGGGGCGGGGCAGTGCTAAGCCGTTGTTTTGGAGACAGGCGTGTGACCCTTCGGTCTCAACGCCACTTTGGAAGCTGCAGTGAGGCCCAAGGGCTGGCACATGCCCCTTAACAGGAGAGGGTTTCTGTTTGGAGGAAAGTTCTAGAAGTAGGTGGTGGTGGCTAGTGAGAACATACTCAGTGCCACTGACCTGAAGCCGTGGGTAAAACATGTTAAGTTTGCCACGCTAAAAACAGGTAGAGACAGATAGGCCTTGTTGATCAGGACATAGGGGCCTTAGAGGAGAGGCGAAGCCACTGAGACGAGCACCAGCAGGCAGCCCCAGGTGGACAAGAGTGGGGCAATGTCACCAGCGCCCAGGATGGGCCCCCGAGGACCACACCTGAGGATTCAAGATGAGGGGATGCCTTGGCTTGTCCTGTCCCCTCCTCCCCGTTGCCCTTCAGCAGCCAGGCCTCTGGAAATGCAGGGATGGTGCTCCACAGTGTCCATGGGAAGGGCTACTCCTGGGGGGCCAGTCTCATCCAGTCCTTCAGTCAGGAGACATTTCCTGAGCACCTGCTCTGGGCAGGCATGGCCCTGGCCCATTGCTGGTCCTGGGTGGAGTCAGGCCTGGAGAAGCTGGGAGGAGGTTGCGTCTCCAGGCAGGCAGGGCCTCTGGCCTGTGTCCTCGGCCTGTGGGTGGGGCTGGCCCTCCAGCTCACCCTGACCTGGGTGCTTTGTGCATCTGTACTGCTTTCCTCCACTTCTAGCCTCTGTCATCTCAAGTCTTCAAACATTTACTGAGTGCCTGCCATGTGCCAGGCCTGGGCACTGGGGACACTTGAGGGGCCATGGTTTGAAAGGGATGACAAACGTCACCAACCAATACTGGCACATTTCCACAGCCTTGGGACCTGGGGTGTGTCCTGGACGTCTCTCTGAAAGGCTGTTCGCCAGCAGCAAGGAGGATGGGCTGTCCGGGTGGGGCCCAGCACGGGCAGAGGTGGGGGCTGTTCCTGGTGAGGCAACGGGACGAGTGTGTGTGTGCAAGAAGGCGTGCAAGAAGGGAGACGTGTCTCGTTCACAGCAGCTTCCAGAACCTTGCCCTCCTGCCTGTGTCCTCGGCTGTCTGACCCTTGACTCTGGGGCCACTGACACTCCTAGGCACCTTCTTGACCCCATCCTCCTGCACTCCCAGGGACCTGCCCATCCTGAGGACCTGCCCATCGGGGTGTTAATTCCATCATGTGCTGACAAACCTCCAGTGTCCATCTCCAGCCCAGCATCTCCCCAGACTCCCTGTAGTGGCTCAGATATAAGGCACCAGGACAACCTCTACTGGCCCCAAACCTGGGTGCCCTTTGACCTCTGTATGTCCCAGCCACACCCAGCAGCAGGGAGGTCTTTGGTGTGACACAGCTCATGGCACCTTGTGCATGGGACCAACCCCCTTTCACTCCCCAGGGCCCCAGCTCTCCCTGCCTGCACCCCGCCTCTGTTTGCCATGACAGCCAACATGACCTTGGTGTAAGTCAGTGGGAAAAGAGCTCGCAGTGCCAGCCCCTTTCAGATTCTTGCCTCACCAGTGAAAATCCCAGCCCCAACAGGGTGCCTGCAGATGGGGCCACCCTGCAAGGGGCCCAGGGTGTGGGGCCCTCCCACCCACCTTCAGCTGCCAGGTCCCACACGTTATCAGTCGGGCTTCTCCAGAGAGACAGGCCCAACGGGATGTTTGTATAAGCCTCAGGAGGTCCCCTGAGTTGCTGGTGCGCACCGCCATCAGCAGGTAAGTCCTGAGGTCTGCAGCTGGGGATCTGGGGCCCAGGAAGGGTCAGCGGTTCAGCCCAAGTCCAAGGGCTGGAAAAGACCAGTGTCTGGGCCAGCAGTCAGGCAGGACACGCTTCCTCTTACTCCCGTTTTGTTCACGTCTGCAGCTGACTGGATGAGGCCCACCACACTGGTGAAGGCGACCGGCCCCTACTGAGCCCACATATTCAAAGAGGGATCTCGCCAGAGCCCCTCACAGGCTCACCCTCAGTTCTGGGCAGCCCGAGGTCTGGCAGGCTCACGCCCTTCCCAGAGCACCGGGCATACCATCCGGGGGCCTTCCCAGGCCCTGGGTCTGTTTTCTGCCCCTGACCGGGATGTGGCCGCTGCGTGCAGGTGTCTGCCTACCCTCCTCTTTCTGCTGGAGGTGTGCACTCTGGGGTGAGGGCAACTGATCCTGCCAGTCAGCGTGTGCTTTCTGGTTGAGGACGGGGCTCTGGCCGTGCAGCCAGGCCATATGATCCCCAAGCATAATCTTTGCCTTATTTGGGGTCCAGGCCAAGGAGTTTCCCCCATTTAGTGGTGGAGCCCTCCAGGTAAAGACAGTGAGCAGACAGGACTCCTGGCCTATCGGACATGGAGGCTGGCCTTACGGATCACTGGTCTTTCCCCCCTCTTCCCAGAAGCCCAGCCCTGCACAGGCCCCACCCTGGTGCCCTGTGCCAGAGCACCCACACAGTGCCAGTGGGGGGTGGGTCTTGCCCTGCAGAAGGGACTTCTGCTCGTACCAAGGGGAGAAGCCCAGGAGCAGGGGGTAACAGGCAGAGAACACCCAGAGGTGGGGTTTTATTGTGTGTTGTAGGGACTGTAACTGCCTGGCACACAGTAAATGGTCTGGGGTTCCTACACCTCACCCTCAGCTGCCCAACTGCCATGATGAAGGAAGGGGTGCTGGGCTTCTGTCAGCCCCTCTGGTCCTGGGCACCCAGCCTGCTCTAGGTCCTGTAGTCCAGGCCCTGGGCACCACAGGTCAGCTCTGGGTGCTTGTGGAGTGGCAGGGTAGAAGGAGCCAGCTCCCCTCCTGCTGAGAGACCCTGACCCCTAGGAGGTCAGTGGAAGCCAACGGCCAGGAGTCTCGGTGAGCTGTTGCTATGGTCTGGGGGTCTCTGGGATTGCAGATTCCAGCCCGCCCCTGCCTCCGTTCCCTCTGCCCTGTGCCCTCTGCCCAGTGCCCTCTGTCCCCTCTGCTCTGCCTCGTGGCCTCTGTCCCCTCTGCCCAGTGCCCTCTGTTCCCTCTCTCCCTTCTGCCTGGTACCCTCTGCCCCCTCTGCCCGGTGCCCTCTGCCCCCTCTGCCCCCTCTGCCCGGTGCCCTCGGTGCCCTCTGTCCCCTCTGCCTGGCACCCTCTGTTCCCTCTGCCCCCTCTGCCTGGTGCCCTCTGTCCCCTCTGCCCGGTGCCCTCTGTCCCCTCTGCCTGGTGGCCTCTGCCCCCTCTGCCTGGTGCCCTCTGTCCCCTCTGCCTGGTGGCCTCTGCCCCCTCTGCCTGGTGCCCTCTGTTCCCTCTCTCCCCTCTGCATGGTGGCTTCTGTCCCCTCTTCTCTCTGCCCCTCATTGCCTCTGGAGCATTGGCTGAGCGCCTGCTGTGTGTGCTGCCCTGCAGATGCCCAGCTGGGCCTCCCCCTCTAGCACTCACAGCCCTGGTGGGGGGGGCACGACAGAGGAGCCCAGATGGCGCCATGGCCAGAGTGTGGTGGCCTGGCCGTGATAGGCACACAAATCCCGGCCTCTCCCAGCCTTGCCTTTGCCAGATGACCCAGAAGTGGATATGGGCACTTGGGGACACAGCAAGACCCCCACTGTGCTGAGGGCCAGGGTCCCAGGCAGGCAGTCTCTGACTGTCCATTCCGTTGTCCATCTGTCTCTGCAGCTGCCAGGAGTCATGCTGGCCTGAGGAGGTGGCTCAGCAGTGCCTCTGGGCCCCGTGCAGTGATGCCCCAGGTCAGGCCTCCGCCCCACACAGGCCCAGGATGTCCGCAGGCGCCCTGCCAGTGTGCTCCGGAGCGCTCAGAGGCCTGCGCACAGGCTTCCCCGCACGGCGTCTGCCTCCCCCCTGGTGCTGGCCTGGGAATGAGGGAGGCCCTGGGAGCCCACCCAGGCAGTGCGGGGCCTTCTTCACTTCTGATGAGAAGTCAGCTGTGGAAGGGTTCTGCTTAGTGCCCAGGAGACCTGAGCAGGGTCAGCCTCAGCCTACCAGGGACTTTGCTCAGTTCCCTAATAAGGTGCTTTTCATGCTGGCCTGAGGAGGGGCCGCCCCACCAGGAGCCTCCTGGCGCACCCACCAGCTGCCTGCGCTCAGGATGAGCCCTGCCTCCTCCCCGCTGCACGCCCGGGGGGCAGCTGACTGCAGGACTGGGTGCCACGCGGCTCTGTGATGCACTTTGCTCAGAGACATCAAGGCCTCTTTCCCGGGAGGAGGAGGCCTGGGAGGTGCCTGGGAGGTGCCTGGGAGGTGAGTTGGCAGCTGCAGGGTGAGTAACCTGCTCTGACTCGCTCCTGTCATTCTTCACAGAGAGGGGTCCCCTGACAGGGAAGGAGGGTGGAAAAGGACGGGGAGAGGGGAGAGGGGAGAAGCTGGACTGGGTACTGAGGGGCAGGCCTGGGAGACTCGGGCCTTCAGCCAGCTGGCTGTGGCTCCCCCAGCCCTTTGGAAACAGAAGGGCCTGTCCTCCAAGGTCACAGCTCTGGAGCGCAGTGCCGGCCTGAGGACTGCGGGTCCGGAGCACCCTTGGCTGGGAGGAACGTCAGCCATCTCCACCCTGCCCTGCTCGAGACTGGGGAGCAGGGTGCAGAGGGAGAGGGAGGCCTCCGAAGGGCTCCTGGCACCTGGGTTCCACCGGCTGCCCTCACCCCCCAGGCAGGGAGCAGGCTGTGAGGTGTGGCTGTTTCCCCATCACACTCTCTCCAGGGACAGTCCCCCAGCCTGCAGACAACGGGTGTTTGGGTGTGTACACTGGGGGTCAGCCCACACTGCAGTACCAGGCGCACGCGGAGCCTGACCCCAGCAGACCCACAGGCGGAGCCCAGCCCCAGGCAGAGTGAGCGGCCGCCCAGCTCACAAGCTGGTCCTTGGCGGTGGTCACAGGCTGAGCCTGATGCTGGCCCTTGTGCTCTCTCGGTTTATATGAGGAGGACAAGACCAGGGAGCCCGGAGCCCTGAGTAGGTTCTGCCCTTAAACTGGAGAAGCCAAGAGCCTCTGCTGACCGGTGGCCATCAGTGGGCGGCTCAGCACGATCCCTGGCCACAGGCACGGCCCCTCCCTCTCCTCTGCCAGGACTCCAGCTTCCAGGAGTTCCAAGTCCTCTGGGTGACAGTCAGCAGTCCTGGGGGTGGATGGTAACTGAAGCTGACTCACCAGAGAACTGGGGGAGGTGGGGGCGTCAGAGCTGGGCTCCCCCAGGTTTAGGCTCAAGCTGGTCCGGTGGCTCCTGGGGGAGCATCCTGCTGCGCCTCCCCTGGGGTGAAACAGGCCCAGCTCACCCTACGGACAGGAGCAGGCAGGGATCTGAGCCGAGACGCCTCCACGCCAGCCTCCACCCTCGGACACGGAGGGCTTTGGGGCCCAGCCGCCTCCTGCCTTTGCTCCTCCCCCATCCGTCCTGGGCATTGGCCCTTCCCGGACACCAGCGGGGGCTTCTAATGCGGGGTCGTAGGATTGCAGGGCCCAGCGTGCGAATGAGCTCCGAGAGCCAGCTGCGGACCTCCCGCAGGGGCAGGGCACTCCCTTGTCTCAGCACCTCTCCTCCCTGCCCCCGGGTTCACTGCGGCACTGTGCCCCGGCTGAGCCCCGGCCCAGGCGCAGAGAAGAGGCTGGAGACAAAAGAGCTAAGTGGAGCGCCCGGGGGGGCGGGGCCCACGTCCTAGAGGCGGGGCCGCATCCTGAGGAGGAGGGGCCAATGTCCTGGAGGGGTGGGGCCAGCATCCAGGAGGAGGAGCCTAGTCCCCTGTTGGTTCTCTGTCTCCCCCGCCTTGAGCTGCTGCTTGTAGCCTGGCCAACAGCTAGTGAGAAGCTGAGGCCTCTCGCCGATAGCCAGTTGTGTGAACTGGGGAGCAGATACGTCCTGAGCTCTGGGTGCTGGAGCTGGTCTGGTGTAGTGGGGGTGCCACGGGAGCTGCGTCGGGCCAGGCAGAAGGGTGCCGGCCAGACCCCAGCCCTGCTCCCTGTGAGGTGGCTTGGCCTCCGTGGGTCCTGCTCTTGGGTGTGATGGTGACCATGCTCCTGGAGTGTCAGAGGTGATGGGTGAGTGTGGAGCTGAGTACTGGTGTCAGTCTGGAATGGGTGATGGTGATTGGCACCTGATTTTGGTGGTGAAGAGGGTGTCGGCCAGTTGCTGATGAGAGTGACAGTGGTGACTGGCAGGCTCTGAAGCCCAGAGTGGACTGGGAACTCATTCCAGGACTGGCTCAGCAGGCTGCCCACACAGGGCCTGCCTCGTCCCCACCCCCGCCCGGATGTGGGCTGGCAGGAGAAGCTACTTTCAGTGCCCTCCATTTGTCCTCTGGGAGGCTGGCCCTTCCCCACCTGCCCAGAGAGAGAAGCTGAGGAGCCAGTAGGCACCCCAACTTCCTGTCCCTTGGTCTCCTGTGGGCACTGTGGGAAGTATCCTCGCCTTTTCTGCAGAGCTGGGCAGCTCCTGCCCCATTCCCAGTGTCCCACCTGTCTCAGGCTTCATGCTGGGCGGGTGGCAGGTGAGTAATGAAGACACCGTGGCTTAATGCTCCCACTGTCCAGAAAAGAAAACTGAGGCAGAGCAGGGAACATGACCAGGCTGAGCCAAACCTGGGTCTCCCCTGGGACCTGAGGTGAGCCCTCCTTGTGTGTCCCTCAGCTGAGGAGTCACACCCCTGGGTCCTGCGCCCAGTTCTGCCCCTCCTGTCATCAGGCGCCTCCCGAACCAGCCTCAGCATCCGCCTGCCGCAGGGCTCACACGCTCAGCTGTCTCTGCTTCATCCAGCCCAGGGCCACGTGGAGAAAGGGCGAGAGCTGCAAGGACGGATGCCACTCCAGCAAGCGGCTGGGCTCCCCAGCACCCCGCTGAGGAGGCTCTGCTGCAGCGTCCAGCCGAGTGGGGAGCTGGCCTCCTCGTTTTTTTAGTAAAGCAGCGCAGTAAGGCAGCAGCGCTCCAGGAATGCACCACTCTACTGACGGGTTCTTCCTAATTAGGAATGAGGAGAAAACTGCCCTTGGGAGGCTCACAGGCAGACCGCAGGCTGCCACCCACTGACTGCTGGCGTCTGGGCTGCCCTGCCATCCTGGAGCGTGGGTCCAGCCAGGAGGTGAGGGTGACCCTGGCACTGAGGCTCAGGTGAGGCCAGGTGGGCCTGCTCTCCCCCCACCCGAGACACTGCTGACCTGAGGTTGGCAAAGCAGCTCGGGGGCACAGAGGCGGGTGAGCACTGAAACCCCCTGCCTGCCTCTCTGGAGGAGGCCACGGTGGCCCGCCCACCATGCTCTCAGAGCCCCACAGGCAGCTGTGCCAGGCATGAGTAGTGCATGGTCTCTGTCCTGAGTGGATGGCCAGCCCAGGGGCTAGACACAAGGACAAGGGTCTCCTAGTGTGACAGGCATTTGGGGCGAACCTGGGGGGCACATCTGGGAGTCAGAGGGTGTCCTGTACAAGGGGACCCAGCCCTGGCCCTTGGGGGCAGGCACTGTCACAGCGTCCCCGGAGTGCCTCTGGTGGCCCCTTGCATGCCCTGCGGCCAGCCTGTGGGTACCCATGTGGACCCCTAGGCCACGGGGTCTTCTCAGTAGGACCCCAATCCAGTGGCAGTGTGACTCTCACCCAGCGTTAACCGCAGAAACAGCTGCTGGCGGCTCCCATTTAGTGAGCTGTGCATGCTGGGCCCTGCGCATCTAACCTGCCATGCCCCCAGATAGGCACTGCCGCATTGCCGTAGCTCCGCAGTGCTGGCAGGTTCTCCTTGCTCTGCGGTTTCAAGTGCAGGGGACTGAAGGTCGGATGTCACGACACAAAGTGGGTATTTCAGCAAGTGCTTCAAAGATCCACTAGGCCCCTCAGCTCTGGTGCTTACAGGAAGAGAAATTCTCTTCTTCAGGGGCAGCAGTGCCTCTCCAGCTTGTTGGCAGAAATGGGGGCTTGAGCCCAGTGAGGTCCAGGTCTGCCTCCCTCAGAGCCACACTCATCAGTGAAGTGCATTCCCCGCCAGATGGCAAGCCGGGTCAGGGTGGCTGTGTGGGTGATAAAGGTGGTGAAGACCTTGGTGGCGGTAGCGATCAGACATGCTGGTCACGGGGTTTGCTGTGGCCTAAATGTTTAAAGGTTAAATCCTGTGATCCCAGAGGTGATGGTGTTAGGAGGGGCTTTGGCAGATGATTGGGTTATGGGAGTGGAGCCCTTTGGAAAGAGCCCATTGAGCCCCTTGGCCCTCCATGTGAGAACCAGTGAGGGGTCTGAAGTTTGGCTTCACTGGAGCCCAGCCACGCCAGCCCCGATCTTGGACTTCCAGCCTCCAGAACAGTGAAAAATAACTTTCTGCTGTTTGCAAGCCACCCCATCTGTGGCATTCAGTTGGCACAGTCTGGGTGGACCAGAGCGGGGGTGAGGGTGGGGTGGTGGTAGTGGGCTGGCAGTGCTGGGGTTGATGGTATAGTGGTGAGGAGATTGGCATCAGGGTGCTGTGGGGGAAGGAAGCTGTGGCTTTAATGGTGGGGGTGGTGGGAGCTATGGACTGAACTGTGTGTCCCCAGATTCACATGAAGCCCCACGCCAAGAGCACTGTGTTGGGAGAGAGGCTTTGGGAGGTGATTGCGCTTCAGTGAGGGCAGAGGGGGTCCTGACTGGATAGGACCGTGGCCTTACAAGACCTGCCTCCAATCCCATGTACACAAGCCAAGGAAAGTCCTTGTGAGGACACCAGGAAGACGGCCGTCCACACGCTGAGAAGCCAGCTCCCACCAGAAACCTTATCAGCTGATGCCTCGTCTTGGACTTCCCAGTGCCCGTATCTGGGAGAAATAAAAGCCTGCTGTTGAAGCCGCCCAGACAGTGGTGTTTAATTAAGGCACCTGAGCAGCCTGATAGCGGGCGTGGTGGTGGTGTGGCCGTGCGGGTGGGGCAGGTGTTGTGACAGCGAATATGGCACCTCACGAGTGGGACCCAGGGGGGTCACGCCAGAGTCGGTATGGTGGCGCTCCCTCTTGCCCCCAGGATGGCTGTCTGCCTCCCCCAGGCCCATGCTCATCTCACCAATGGAGATGCTGAGATCCTTGTGGGCTTCTGACATGGCATTTTATTTTTACCTAGAAAAATGCAGCGCCCTCTGGTTCAGGGACTATGGTCCCACTGCGTAGTGGCTAGGCTAGAAATTTATCTTGTGCCCCCGGCCGGCCGAGGCGCACGGGAAATAGGGCCGGGGTGGTCAGTCGCTCAGCCAGCTTGCTCTGGTGCAGACCCGCCTGGGCCTTCCTTCTCTGCCTGGGTGGGCAGGCCAGGGAGGAGGGCCTGGGAGGGACGCGGGCCCAGGCCCAGGAGCCCCTCCTCACCTGTCCCCAGGGCCGCCTCTGGGCCTCAGGTGAGGGAAACCTGACTCCCTGGCCAAGGCCAGTGTCTAGGCATGTCCGACCTCCTCCCTGAGATGCCCCAGATCCCCAGGCTCTGCCCAGACTCAGGTCTGTGGGCTGTGGGGACAGCCCGAGGGCCCTGGGGTGGTGGGGGTGAGGCCATCAGGGCAGAGGGTGAGGAGCACCCCCCAGCGGAGGGCGGCCTGGTTTAGGCCTCTTTGGGCCTCAGTGTCGTCCACCACCCCTCGGGCAGAAGGCAGGTAAGGAGCAAGATGTGAAGGCTGTCACTTTGGCCCAGAAGGTTTAGGAGATGGAGTGGGGTGTCCTGGGCCCTTACAGGAGTGGACCTGGGGGATGCCGAAAGCCTGATGGCAGGTAGGGTCTGTGGGAAGATCTCTGTTCTCCAGCTCAGAGGGGGCATGTCTGTAGGGGTGGGTGTGATGAGGTGAAGCCACGGTGGGTGAGCAGCCTCCAGGAGACACGTCTGGACCCCTGGTCCTTACCTGTGCCTTCTCCTCTCCACTCAGGCCCCTGGTTTGTCCCCCAGCCCCAGCTGCACCTGAGAGGGGCTGGTCTTCTTCTGGGCTGGAGCAAGGGCCACGATCGATGCCAATCCCCAGTCCCTGTGGCCCAGCGCCTGGCCCAGATATGAGCCTCAGGAATAAGGATGCAAAAGGGGATCGTACGTCAGGGGTGAGACCTACTGGTCAGGCATCCTGCTGGCGCAGACCTGCCCTGGGGGCAGTCACCCATCACGGGCCTCCAAGGGCCCCCCATTAATGAAGAGGACAGGCTCAGGGAGTGTCTGGGGTGGCCTGGCCTGGCACTGGACAGCAGGACCAGGGCTGGCTTCAGGGCCAGAGGCTCGGCCATCCAATCCCTAGCTGGGTTTCCTGGGCCTACCCTCTCTGCACTCAATTCTCTCATCTGAGAAATGGGTGACGATGAACGCCCCCAGCTGCCCCACAGGTCAGGGAGATGCTGGGTGTGCAGTGGGCCCCTTCTCCCGTGTGACCTTCTTTCCAGAGAGATCACAGAACAGTGGACTCCTGTCCCCTGGGATTAGGAACGGGGCTCTGGCAGGTGGGCCTGGCTGAATAACTGGTGGGGCCTGCGACAAAACAGAAACACAGGCCTTTGTTCAAAGTTAGCAGGAATTGCACAAGAGCCTGGGGCGGGGAGACAGCCAGGGCCCTGTGGACCACCGCTCGCTGAGGCTCCACTGTGGGCAGCTCCTCATGGCTGGGGGATGTTGAGCTGAGATCTGGGGGACTGGGGCTTTGGCAGGGCTGACACCAGGCCCGAGGGCCCAGAATCATCACGGCTCACACCTGGCACCCTAGAGCCCAGCCGCACACAGGCAGGCACCCATGTGTATAAAAAGGGGAGCATGGGGGAGACACCAGCCTGGACAACCATCGTGCCTGGAGCTGGCAGGGTGACCAGGCCAGTGGCCTGGGATATCTGGGTCAGGAGCCCAGGAGCTGGAGCAGGTGGCCTGTGGAAGTGGACAAGATGGTCTGGGTAGGGAGGCGACTGTGAAGGGCACGGGGCTCAGGCCCCAGCCTCATGGCAGGGAGTGGCCAGCGGAGGAAGGAGGGCAGGACCCTGAGGGGGCCACCACCATTTCCGGGGGTGCTGGGCCGGGTCCCTCCACCCCTCCCGGCAGACACAGCGCAGAGCCTGCCTGCGTGGGGAAGCTCCTCAAGCGTCACACGCACTATTCTCAGCCTCTCTCCTTTTATGGCTCCGGAAGTGTGCCCTGGAAGCTGCCGGGAGAGATCTAAATGCAGATGCAGAGAACAGCGGGAAGGCGTGCCGCCACCCCCTCCCTGGCACGGGCTGTCCTGAACCCCAGCTCCTGGGGCATCTGGACAGTGCCAGCTGGTAGCAAACCCCTGTCCTGGCGGAGGTGCTGGGCACACCTGGGGCTCCTGCTGCATGATCTGGGCCGTCTGGGCATCTGGGGAGGCAGCCTGGCTGGGGGCCCAGTGGAGCAGAGAGGAGGGGGCTGCTGCCTGGCTCCAGGCCCCCCAGGCAGCCCCCCAGCTGTTCCTGAGTTCTTGTCGCACTGCTCCCACACTTGACTGCCAAGGTCACCAAGCAGACACTGGGAGCTTGACTCCCTCTTATCCCTGAACCTCTAAACAGCCCTCAAACGGGCCCCCCACCCACCGTGGGGCAGCCTCCAGCTGGGAGGTGGGCCTGAGCAGCTCCCCATTTGCTTTCCCCTGCGGCCCTCCTCTCTCTGGCCATAGACCCAGATTGGAGGTTGCTTCCCAGCCAAGACGAGGGGGACCCTTTGGACCCACCCCATCCAGTTCCCTTCCCCTCCAGGCCCTGCTGCTGGAGGGGGACTGAACCCAGCTCACTCTGGCTGTCTCTGCCCATGGGGGCCCCTCTGGGCTGCTGGCTCCAGCAGCTGGGGGTGCCAGGCATCCCTGGCCAGAGTCTCCTCAAGGCAGGAACCAGATGGGCCTTGTCCACTCCACGTGCCCAGAGCAAGCTAAGTGGCTGGCACAGTCAGTGAGCAAGATCATAGTAGAAGGACAGATCAGGAAGTCACCCATGGACACACAGACATTAGGCTCTACAGAAGACTCCTCTACAGGAGCCTCCCTGGAAGTGGTGGCACTAGGCCCAGACTTAGACAGTACAGAAAGCCATGCTGAGTCCTTGTGCTCAGGTTTTAAAACTGGGTAGGCCTTTGTCAGCTGAACAAGGGGTGGGGGCAGTTTCACTCCCAGCGGAGGGAATGGCATGGCTGGTGCACACTCCTAGCCACACACCATTGCCACAGCCGCTAAGCTGCCCATTTAGTCCTGCGTGACCACTGTGGGAGGACAACGTGGGGCCAGAGGGCCTAAGGAACTTGTGGGAGGTCACACAGCTAGAGGAGAAGCAGTGTGAGGAGGCAGTGCCCAGTGCCCACCCCTGTCCAGTGCCCTGTGGACACCCAGATGGGCTGGAGGGACAACCACCCAGTGAGCACCTCCCAGCCCATTGCCCTGTCCAGGGCTCCTACCTGAATACCCGCCCCTGGCAGGGGACCCCCCAGCACCTGACCTGCAGTGCCCCCGTGGGCCCCTTCCTCTCCTTGTCCTGGCCTGGGTCTGGGGTCCCAGTCTGGTGTTTTGGAAGCTGAGCCTGGGCCTCTGAGGGAAGGCTCGCCCTGCAGGTGTCGGCAGGTGTGTAGGGCCGCACGCAGACTGCATCCTCTGGGCCTGTGTGGAGTCACGGTGAGGACCCTATTTTGTGGGGCCACCTGTGCCTCCCTGTACCCCATTTTTCTCAGGGCCTGTTAAGTTGGCTCAGGATCTGTTGTTCTGACTGAATGGCTGACTCACCTCATGGTTGAACAGGGGAGTGATGGTTGTGCCCACTTTACGGGTAAGAAAACTGAGGCTGGGAAGGGGTGGGGGCTGCGGGGACTCACCCACCATGTCCGGGATGCCTCCGGGAGCCAGCAGGCATTTCCCGTGCCCTCTCACCATCCTGCCCTCTCACCGGCCTTAGCTTCCCCTCCCCCAGGTCATGGCTGGGGGTTGGGGTGAGGTTCCCCGGAGGCTGGGCTCTCCTCCAGCTGGCCCCGGGCTGCTGGGGTGTGGGCACCTGTGAGGCACAGGGGGCAGCCGGCTTGGGCACCTCCCTGCCACCACTGTTGGAAAAATACAGAACTTCCCTCGGATGGGAGGTGCTGCGGCAGGAGGCAGGAGGCAGGAAGGGGGAGGGTCTGGTGTGTGGGGGCCCAGAAGAACAGGCTGCCGGTTCCGGGGACAGGACACAGCACACAGCACACACACCCTGCCAAGCCCGGAGGGAGAGGAAGCGCGGAAGGAAGGAGGGGCGGGGGCGGAAGGAGGAGCCTCCTGGGACTCTGGCGCTGGGAGCCCCTCTGGGCGCAGCCCCTCTGCTCTTGGGCGCCCCCCCCCCGTCACAGGTCTGACACCAGCACCGAGGGGCCTCCTGAGACCCCTGCCCGGCTTGCCCGGTCTCCTGGGGTCTCTCAGCAGCTGCTCTGGTTGCAGGAGGAGCACCTGGCAGGTGCAGCCCAGGGACCCCACCTGTGGTGGTGGCCTGGGCAGGGCCCCCCACCAGGGTGGGAATGTCCCCTTGAGAAGAGGGGCTGGCCTTGCCCCCGCCCCCCCGCCGGTGTCTCTGCCCTCCACCCCTATCCTCCTGTCCTCTCTGGCCTCTGCCCGGTCAGGGCTCTAGCCCAGTGGGTGTGCCCTGCCCTCAGCCCACCCCTGTGTCTGCCTCTCCGTACACCCCCCAGCTCCACTGAGGGCACCCTCCCAGGAGGGATGGGGGAGCCAGGGGGTGGGAGTGGGGTGGTAGTGGGGGCAGGGCCAGCTGTGAGGCCCAGGTGTCCTCGCAGCTGCCCAGGCTCAGGTCCCCCGCCCTTCTGCCAGCTGCTCCCCCAGGGTGTCTGTCATGGCGGCCTGTGCAGCCAGGGCAGGGGAGCGGGGCCCAGTGCCACCCAGGGGGCACAGAAGGCAGACAAGGAGGAGCCACGGGGTGGTGGGCTCCAACCACACCCCACCTCCCCGGTCCCAGGAATAACAGCCTGACAAGTTGGGGGAGATCCTCCCACCAGGACCAGGTGGGGCACCAGGCCTGGGTACTGCGACCCCATTTTAGAGATGGAAAGTTGAGGCTCAGTTGAGCAACTGCCAAACATCTGACAAAAAAAGGACAGAGAAGGGCCCTTCCTTTTTCCTTTCCATGCCCGGTCCCGAATGCCTGGTCTGGGCCAGGCCCTGTTGCAGGTTCTGGTAAATCAGCTGTGAGCACCCGAACATGGGTGCTGGCCCTAGAGGCACACACAGCCCAGAGAGAAGGGAGAAGCAAGAGAGACGGCCTGGATTCCGGGCAGGAGAGGAGTGGCCTCGTGGGAAACCCCTGCAGAGCCGGGGCAGCAGGCCGGGCAGCACCGGGCACCAAGGCCAGGTGGATGGGGCCCAGGAACAGTCAGGAGCAGGCCTGCGGTGGCCCCGAAGCACAGGGTCGGCCTGGCCCTTCTCTTCCAGCCCCACTAGGTGTGTTAGCGAAGGAAAAGAGGCCACGTGACAAGGATGGCCCCCAGGGCAGCAGGATGGGAAGTAGGCATGGGTGGAGGGTGGGCACTGGGACCACAGCCCAAGCCCAGGAAGAAGGGCCAGGTGGGAGCCAGAGGCAGGCCCCGTCCCCACCACCAGAGCAGGACGGCCTGACTCAGGCACAAGGAGCCCCATCAGCTGGAGTACGTGAGTGTGAGGTGGCCCCCACAGGAGTTTGTGCTCACACCAGGGTGCTAAGTGGTGCGAAATGCCAACACCCTGAGAGAGTCCCCTGTGCAGACACTTTGGGAAGTTTCGGAAGCTTGAGGCTGGTATGAGTCCACATGCTGTGGCTGTGGCACTGCTGGGGAGGGAGGTGAACCTCTGCCCCTCGGCCCCAAGGTCATACTCAGGGCCCCCGAAGGGGAGCAGGGAGTTGCTAGGGGATCCCTGAGGAGCAGGGAGGCTTGGGGTACAGGGGGCCTGTCTCATCTTGCTGAGCAGACCCTGTGGTATATCTGGAGGTCTGGGCAGTGGGGACAGGGAGCCAGCCCCAAGGGGTCCCCAGAGGCAGGTGTGAGCTCCCACGGCCGTGGACCTGGTCACACGGCACCCACAGTAGGGCCGGCGCTTGGGAGGAAGGAGCTGTCGGGACACCCAGGGCTCCAGCTAGGGGCAGGGCTCTCTGAGGCTGTGGATTTGGGAGTGGAGATCCTATCTTGAAATAGGCATGTTAGCATCATCCAGTCGGCACCTGGGCACTGCGAGCCTGGAGCGCTAGGGGCAAAAGGTCAGAATCCCAGAGGGACTGAAGTGGGGGCTGCCTGGGTCCTAGCATTGGGCAAACCCCTGTGGTCTTTGGCCTGCCTCCCCCCAGGAGCAGAAGAGCTTGGCTCTGAGCAGGGTGGGAGCTGGACTGCCCTCCCTCTTTGCGCCTTCGTGCTCTGCGGGGAAGGGGGACTGGGGCCCACACTCTGCACCTTCACCCCTGTTGTTGGGGGAGGGGGCGTGAAAAGCGGGATGGGGGTGGTCGCCCTGTCCCAGGTGCAGGGAGCCACGGCCTTTTTTCTGGAGGCGGAAGAATGGAGCCTGAGGCTCCAGTGCGGGGGTTTGCTGAAGCTTCTGGGGTGATAATTGGGCAGCGATTAAGTGTCCGGGCGCAGTGGCTGTCACCTGTCACCCTGTGAGCTGTGAGCGCAGCCTCTGTGCAGGGCCTGCCCGGGCTCTGCGCCACCTGCCGCGGCATCCGCCCCCACACTGTGCTCAGGCCCACCTCAGGCTGAACTGGCCATGGGAGGGGCACCAAGGGGTCTGGGCCAAGCCCTGCCGGCTGGGCCACCTCGAGATCCCCTCTGCGGCCTGGCTCCCCTGACCAAGGTGATCTGTCACCCACTTTTCAGCCTCCTGCCTTTGCTCAGCCCCTTGCTATCCCCGCCAGCCCCTCTTGTGTTCACGGCTTCTCTCAGCATCTCAACCCCTGGGGACCCTCGGCCCTGGCTGGACCTCTTTCCTCCAGGAGCCCTGCCAGAGTGCTGAAGCCTTGGGTGGGGTGGGGTGGGGGCTGGAGGCCACTGTCGTCCGAGGCCCAGAGCTGGTCAGGGCATCTGGGCCTGCGTGCCTCCCTCAGGACCACTGGTCTCTGTAAACCGCAGTGGGTGGCCCTGGTCACTGGAGTGCTGGCTCTGGCTCTGGCACTTCCACTGCCCAGCTGGCTCATTGGGCACCTTCCCCCACAAGGGCCCTCAGACCCCCAGGCATGGGCACGAGCTCACGGACACAAGCAGCCCGCAGTGACCAGGAGCCACATGCATACATCTCACGGGGTAGGGAAGGCTGCCTCCTCGGGCTCCTGGCTGGGCAGCTCTGGGACTCCTCTTCTGGCAGCTTCTCTGCCTGACTCCCCCTCCCTGCTCTGTGCTGCCCCTCCACCCTCCCTTCTCTGCCCACCCACTTGCCTTTAATTAGAAATGCCAGGAAAGCGATTTTTGGGGAGTTTTTGCCAGAAAGATATCCCCCCACCAGGAGTGGAAGCTCACGGGGGAAGAGAAGCCAGATCGGCTCTGGGTTATGGGGAGGCCTCCCAGGAGAGCAGGGGGAAGGGGCCTGGAGATCCCAAAGTGTGGGCACCTGCATGCTCTCTAGGGTGTGAACAGGAGGGGGGCTGTGGGCCTGTGTGAGGGGTGGGCGTGGGCGGGGGGGATGACTGTGCATGCGAGGGGCTATGAGTGTGCATGCGGGGGGCTATGAGTGTGCATGCGGGGGGCTATGAGTGTGCAGTGTGAGAGTGGGAGAGGGAAGCTGGCAGCAGGCCCTAAGGTCACCCACCTGCTGGTGGCTGTGGGCACTGGTGTGTATTACCTGTGCCCAGAGAACATCAGAGGCCCGGGACCCATAACCATCCATCCTGGGGTAGCCCGGGAAAGGCAGCCCTCCCCCACCGCTGTTGCCAAGGAGGCGGAAGGGGCCTCCCTCCCAGGGGAATCTCAGCTTCCGGAGCCCCATTCCTTATATGGTGCTTTGCTGTTCCCTGCCTCTCCCGACTGCAGAAGTCGGCCAGCACCCCTTCCCTGCCTCCCTCTGCCCTTCCTCTTGGGGGAAGTCTTGGAGCTTCCGACCAGGTGCCCTCAGTGGCCTGGGGGGTTTCAGGGCCCAGCACCCTGCAGTGGGCTGTAGGACCCCTCCATCTCCTCCATAGCCCAACTCCCCCCGCGCCCCCCACCCCCACCAAAGCAGCTTCCAGATTTCTCTGGAGGAGCGAAATGTAAAGTCTTGGGCCTCACTAAAGACCTGGGAGTGGGGCACCAGGCAGCCTTAACCATCGTCACACAAGTGTCCACACATCCACACCAATGCCAGGGGCCCAGGCAGAGCCAAGGCTTGGGTGCGTCCCTCACCAGGCGCAGAGGACCAGCTCAGGGCCTGGATGCCAGGGCGCCGGGCAGGGGGAGGCAGAAGCCGGAGGCCACAGCTGAGAACTCACACCTGACACTGGGGAGGGCTGCCTAGCGCACCTGTGCATAGAAGCGTCCTGAAAGCCTCGGGCTCCAGGGAAGAGGATCTGAATGTCGGGTGGTTGCTAGGGCTCATCCGTGGCTGAACATTCTGAAAAACCGACTGGGCAGGGGCAGGGTAGGGCCAGTGGGGACCCAGGAGAGCAGAGCCCAGCTCCACCCCACCCCCAGTAAGGAGAGAGCGCTGTAAGAGGAGGAATCTGACCCTGGGATCCTGAGGGAGGGGCTTCCTCCTTACCTTTTGGGGGGGGGGCAGCGCGACAACCTGTCTCAGGCCCCCGGGAGCCCGCACCCGCGCCTCCCGGCTCCGCGCTGGAGCGTGGGAGGGTCGCTGGTCCCGCAGGTTGAATGGGCCCGCGGGCGGGGAAGCGCGCATTAGTCACCCCGGCAGCTAGTGCAGGGGGCGGGTCCTCGCCGGCCTGGCGAGGGGGCGCGGGGAGGCGGGGCGCGGGCGCGAGCGGGCGCCTGGGCCAATGGGAGCCGCGCTCGCCTAGGGGCCGCCCACGGGCCCGCGGCGGCATAAAGAGCCCCGGCGGCGCTTGGGCGCAGAGCTCACAGCTCCTCCGCGCTCTGCTGCTTACGCCCTGCTGCCGCCGCGCCGAGGGTCCCAGCGCGCCGCTCCGCCCGACCCACCGCCGCAGGCACCCGCATCTCCGCACAGCCGGCCCCTCAGGACTTCCCGATCCGATCGCCTCGGCTACCGGCGCGCAGATGGAGCTGGAGCACATGAGGAGCGGCGGCCTCCACGCCTACCCGGCGCCGCGGGGCGGCCCGGCGGCCAAGCCCAACGTGATCCTGCAGATCGGTAAGTGCCGGGCCGAGATGCTGGAGCACGTGCGCCGGACTCACCGGCACCTGCTGGCCGAGGTGTCCAAGCAGGTGGAGCGCGAGCTGAAGGGGCTGCACAGGTCGGTGGGCAAGTTGGAGAGCAACCTGGACGGCTACGTGCCCACGGGGGACTCGCAGCGCTGGAAGAAGTCCATCAAGGCCTGCCTGTGCCGCTGCCAGGAGACCATCGCCAGCCTGGAGCGCTGGGTCAAGCGGGAGATGCATGTGTGGCGGGAGGTCTTTTACCGGCTGGAGAGGTGGGCCGACCGGCTGGAGTCCATGGGCGGCAAGTACCCGGTGGGCAGCGAGCCGGCCCCCCACACCGTCTCTGTGGGCGTTGGAGGTCCCGAGGGCTACTGCCATGAGGCTGACCCCTATGACTACACAGTCAGCCCCTACGCCATTACCCCACCACCGGCTGCCGGGGAGGTGCCCGGGCAGGAGCCAGCGGAGGCCCAGCAGTACCCACCCTGGGGGCCTGGTGAGGAAGGGCAGCTGAGTCCCGGGGTGGACACACAGATCTTTGAGGACCCAAGGGAGTTCCTCAGCCACCTGGAGGAGTACCTGCGACAGGTGGGTGGCTCTGAGGAGTACTGGCTGTCACAAATCCAGAACCATATGAACGGGCCAGCCAAGAAGTGGTGGGAGTTCAAGCAGGGCTCCGTGAAGAACTGGGTGCAGTTCAAGAAGGAATTCCTGCAGTACAGCGAGGGCACGCTGTCCCGAGAGGCCATCCAGCGCGAGCTGGACCTGCCGCAGAAGCAGGGAGAGCCGCTGGACCAGTTCCTGTGGCGCAAGCGGGACCTGTACCAGACGCTGTATGTGGACGCCGAGGAGGAGGAGATCATCCAGTATGTGGTGGGCACCCTGCAGCCCAAGCTCAAGCGCTTCCTGCGCCACCCGCTGCCCAAGACCCTGGAGCAGCTCATCCAGAGGGGCATGGAGGTGCAGGACGGCCTGGAGCAGGCGGCCGAGACGGCCAGTCCCCACCCGCCCACCGAGGACGAGGCGGAGGCCCTCACACCAGCCCTCACCAGCGAGTCCATGGCCAGTGACCGAACCCAGCCTGAGTAGAGGGCAGCCCAGGCCCCGGCTTGCCCACCACAGCCCAATGGCCTTTGCCAGCTGGACTTTGGAGCTGGGATGGCTCCTGCAGTGGGGGGCTCTCATCTTCCTCCAGCCGGGCACCCCCCTTGCTCAGCCTCCTAGCCCGACCTGCACACAGACACGTCAGCCAGATGTGGGCAGTATCCCCTAAGCGGCAAAGGAGACCCTCTCCATTGCAGGGCCCCTGCCTGGTCATCCCCCCTCTGTCTGTCTGCCCCAGCCCCGAACCTGCCGGCCTGCGACCCCACCCTCCACACTCTCAGGCTTCCTCATTCTGCTCAATACCTGGGCCCTCTGGGCACTCAGAAACCAAGTGTCCAGGCGGCATGCCCAGAGTGCACCAAGCTCAAGGAACACCCCAGGGCAGAAGCTAAAGGCAGAACCAGTGCTGTGGGAACCTCGGCTTCGGGAAGGCCACCTGCCCCTGGAAGTTGCCATGCAGCTGGATGGCACCCTCGCTGCCACACACACCAGCTGGGGCAGTGTGGCTCCCTCCTCCTCGAGGCCAAGAAGCCATAATAAATGCAGCCGCAGCCACAGCCGCAGCAACAGACCTGGTGTCCTGGTGCCTCCTGGCCCCTCAGGTGAGGCTCTGCCCCTGTGATACCACCGCCAGGGGGTGCTGTCAAGCAGGAAGGGCCCAAAGCCAACTTCTTTTCTGGGGAGCCTCTGGGCTCAAAGCATCCCCAGCAAGTTAGTTTGGGGGTGGGGTGGAGGGCATCGCAGAGGCAGAAAGGAGCAGAGACCCAGGGACCAGAAGGGGGGCTGATGAGGGAGGTGGGGCTGGAGGAGTTGCTGAGCCAGCTCTCTCATGGCCCCTTGTGCTCTCTCTTCCTCCCAGCACCAGTGACTCACGCCAGCCCAGGAAAGGATCGAGCTCCGCTTGATGACTCACCCGCGGCCTGCGAGGGTCCCCCAGGGCCTGGGTCCTCTGACCCGGCTGAGGCAGCAGCCAGAGCCCTCGGAGCCAGGAGAGTGACTCCAGGTAATGGAGCCCCATCCCTCCTCCCTGAAGCCCCGTCCCTCAGCTGTCCTCCAGGGCCTGTGGGCTCCCCACCAGGTTCCCTCCGCCCCACCCCACTCCCTGTCCCATGCTCTCTCCCAGTCCTCTGGGCAAGCTGCCGGGCAGCACACCAGCACCTCAGGGGGACTTCCGCCCTGGGAGGGTTTCCTGCAGCCCCTGCTGGCCTCTGGCCCTGCCCCTCATGGTCCCATTGTCTTCCTTTCAGGTCTGAGGTTCCCACGGAGCCTCTGTGGCTGCACCGGGCAGTGCCCCCTGTCCTCCCCCTACACAGGAGGAGAGGCCTGCAGCCAGCGAGGAGGCTGCAGAGAGGAGGGCCCAGCAGAGAGCCGGTGCTGAAGACGGGCCAGCGTGAGGGCCAGGGCCTGCCACTATGCCCGCCCCGCTGGCCGCCAGCCCGCCCACCCGCCCCCAAGGCTGCTGTGGCTGGAGCTGGGGTCTGCGACCTCCAGCCCTGTCTTGCTCCAGCTCACAACCCCCACCCATGGTGCGGCCATCCTCTCCTGCCAGAGCTTTACACGAGCCCTAGGGCTGAGGCCACAGCCTCTGCCCCTGCTCCATGGCCCCAGCCTCAGGACATCCCAGCAGCCTTTGCTCCTGAGGCTCATGCAGGTTCTCTGCCAGGCCCTGGTTTTGCCCAGGCCTGGACCCCCACTTCCCCCAGCACCAACATGGTGCTGGCTGGCCACTTGTGTCTGCAGTCCAAGCAGGCCCTGGTTGGGGGTTCTCTTTTCTGCCTATCTACTGAGGGTTCCCAAAAATGCAGAGTTGTCTGTAGGTGAATCTGCCCGCCCCTCCATCCTGTGCCCCTGCCAGTCCCTCAGATTTTATTTTTGCACATGGGCCGTAACCCATACCCACAGGCTGGCACAAGCTACAGGAGGCCCTGGGGTCCTCAAGAGAGTGTAGCCACCCCCACTCCTCACACCCCCCTCACAGACCCATTTGTGGATGTCAGGCCAGGCTGTGTACACCCCTGCCACCTTAACCTAAAGACAGACTCTTTTGTAAGATTTTGCTAATAAAACACTGAAACCTCTTGGGAAGTGTGTGCTGCTATTTTTCTGCCGGCTTTGGCTGGCTCACCTGGAGCTGGGTCTAGGGATCCCTACGAGTGCAGACTGGGGGGTCTCTGGGAACTGAGAGAGCACAGCCCTGGCCTCATAGGGCAGTTGGTCAGAGTCCTGGGTTCTCAGGTTAGAGGGACCTAAGAGGGCTGCTGCAGGCCACCTGTCCTGAGGCCACCTGCCATGGGGGGACTGGGAGAAGCCATCATTCACACTGAGCAGAGGACTGACCCCTGCAGATCCTGTCCACTGCCTGCTGGGTGTGCATCCTGGGGGTCCTGAGAGCCCCTCTGCTCCAGTGTTCAGCCTCCACAGAGGCCTGCAGGCCCAGGGGCCCAGCAAGGCAAGATCCCTGCTAGGAGAGCCTGGGCTGTGAGATCATGAACTTGTCTCTATGAACCTCAGTTTTCTCACCTGCAAAATGGGAAGCATCACTCTTACAATCCATGCATGGGCTTAAGAACTCAGAAATGAGGGCCATCCAGCATCCTGTGTGTCGTTGGCCTCATCTGCCTCTGTGGTGCCTGAGAGGGAGAGAGAGATGGTCTGGAGGGGGCTTGGACCCCTGCTCCAGCCAGTGTTCAATGAGAAGCAGGACCGCTGGGAGATGGACTTGTTTCAAGGCACTGGCTCACTCAGCACGGGGCTGGCTAGGGCAGCCCAAAGCCTGGAGGGCAGGCTGGAATGCCCCACTCGACTGGGCTGCTGCCCACAGGCCAGATTTCCTCCTAGGCGAACGTGTGCTGTGCTCAGGCCCTTGAGATGACTGAACCAGGCCCACCCACATTCCCTCTCTAGCCCTCCCTCCTGAAAGTCAGCTGGTTACTAGCCTTAATCACATCTACGCACCTTCAGAGCAACACCTAGACTAGGGCTTACCGGATGCCTGGGCACGGTGCCCCAGCTGCAGCAACTCATGAACTGACTATCACAACCTCCAGGGCCATGTGCAAGAGCTGTCGGCCCCCCAGCACAGGTCCAGCCCTCAGAAGGGGTGCCTTACTGGGTGGGGTGCTGGGCCAGGGGTCGAGGGCCATGAGCAGCCTGGCCCAGCCCGGGGAGGGCTGCCCCTGCTGAAGGGCATGTGTAGGATGGAGCTTGTGGGACAGAGGAGCCCTTGGGAGGCAGGCAATGAGCTGGAACAGAGAGAACCACCTGCCTGCAGGAAATGTCGTCACCCTCCACGCAGAGAGGGCAGGCAGCCCTGGCCTGGCACTCTGTGATGGAAGGGCGGCCTCTGCCTTATTCTTTCCTTTTATTTCTTTTAAATAATGAAAACGCTGACAAGAATGGGAAGGAAACTGACAGGAACAGGAGGCTGAGGCACCATGGTGATGTTTGAGAGGCAGTAATTCCTCCCAGAGAAATACTACTTCTCACATCAAAAGCTGGGAACTGCAGAGGCTTTTTCCTTTACATAAAGTTGCTCCCTGTCATTGGATGACTGTGCAACAGGCTACCCGAGCGCTTCAAGTAATCTGACAGCAGCTCTGTCTTTGTGTCCTGAGAAAAGAGCGGGGTGGGGCGGCATGGGGTGGCATGGCGTGGGGGGCCCGGACCCTCCAGCAGACATCATGAGTCCCACAGCCAACCCCCAGGACAGGGTGTCCCCTGATTCAGCCTCTCTCCCCATTCCCCATCCTGCCCATGCAGATATCACAGACCACACAGTGTCACCTACTCATCTGGGAAACCTAGGTATAGAGGGCATTGGCTCCTGCCTCCCCCTGGGGAGCAGGCCTGGAACTGGGGTCAGATGCTTCCCCACCCTGCAGCCCTGGTTTGGAGGGGGACGTCTAAGCCAGGTGGGCCTTGGCTCAAGTCCCAGGGCTGCCTTTTGTACAAAATCAAGTCTGCCTGTGGAGCTGGCATAAGGGTCATAGGGCAGGGTGCCTGGGCCAGAGCAGGCACGCAGGACGTTCCCCCAGTTCTCAGCTGAGACGGTGTCTCCCAAGCCCCATCAGAGTGCTGTTGAGTGCGAGCCATTACCCCTGGTGGTTAAGAAACTGCATGCAGCACGCTGGAGGTGCCAACGCGAAGCAGCCTCAGCAAGGTGCATCCAGCGGCGTGGGGTCCGGCTGCTGCAACAAAGGGCGCAGCAAACAAAGCTGCTTATCTTCTGTCACATAAGCATGTGGCTGGTGCCTGGGCTCTACCTGTTTATTCAGGACCTTCCCAGTGCCCGGCTGCCCCCAGGCCACTGTCTTCCTCTGCTGGCTGAAGCTTGGGCTCCACTGCCAGACTGCTGGCGGCTGAGGTGAAGAGATGGGATGGCATGCCGCAGCCCCAGGGGCCGGCCCAGCCGAGGGGCCGCCACTGCCACCAACACCCTGCAGGGATCGTCTAACAGCACACGTGTAGGATGCAAGGAGGGAGGGTTTTGGTGGATGGGGGACAGACAGTCACACTGAAAATTGGGGTCATATGAGCCTCACCTTGCCTAACAGGGCCTGGCTCTGCCCCTGGCTCCTAGGAGGCTCCTTTGCATCTCTGTAGCCTCAGGCTGAGCCCATGAGCCAGGGTGAGGACGGCCATCAGGCAGCTAGGGTTCCCCTCGCACCCCAACAGGTGCTGCTATACCCAGCCAAACCACTCCACACCCACCCTGACCCTGCCCCCCGACCAGGTCACCCCAGGCTTCTCCCAGGGGGATGAGAGTGGGGAGGCCTGTGGGTGGGAGCTGAAGCCAAATCACACAACGGCAGGGTGGGGTTAGCTCTCACCAAGCCTCAGCAGGCTGGCCATCCAGGTCTTTTCTTGGCACCAGGTGGCTGCCATCGGTGGGACGCCCACACTCTCTCTGCACTGTGCTCTCTGCAGCCCTGGACCCTCAGCCCTGCCATGCCTCCAGGTCCCCATTTCTTCTGTGGCCCCATGCTGCTATTTCCCCCTCTGCCCACCACACTACCACTCCCTGCACAGGTCCACACAGCTGCCCAGTGGTGCCTGGTGTTCAGCATGGCCACCCTGCATGTCCTCCAGGGCACAGGCCTGCAGTCCTATTCCCTTTCTTACATGACACTGTGTTTTTTCCCAGCGTTCCTACTTGCTCCCTCTTGATCTATTTACCAGCCCCGCAGGCACACTGCCCACTGGGGGCCTCCACGTGGGGCCTCCCCTGGCCTGCTGGGTGTTGGTTTGCTCCTAGAGACCCCCTTACTGGAGTACAAAGATCCTTAAAAAATAAAACCACTGGAGTAAACTTCTGGGCCGAGCCCTCTAAGCCCCTGGATAAGGACTGAATTACAAGCCCATGGTCCAGGGCCCTGCCCAGCACCCCACTTCCTGCTTGTCCCCTGCCTTCGACCCCACCCCTCAGTCCCCACCTCTGCTTCCTGCTCTGTTCAGCCCCCACTGATGCCTCCCCACCCTGCCAGGCATTGTCCTTCCGGAATCCCGCAGGAGCAGACCTCCTCCGTCGCCTCCCCCAGAGGCCCTTGCCAGCTGCTTGGCTCTCGCTGCCTCCTGCAGCCCACTCTGCCCACCCGGCCCTGCTCAGCGTGCCTCCACCCTCTGACCTGCTCTCCTTATGGGATCCCCGACCCTGGGCACGGCTTCCGCTTCAGTGACCTCTGAGCACAGTCTCGCTCAGCCTGGGGTCCACCCGGAGGCCCTTGGCAAGCCCATGGCTGGGCCCAAGCTTGGCCCTGACCCGAGAGAGGGGCTGCAGAGGCTGTGGGCGCTCAGCGGGAGTGGGCAGGGTGAGGGCCACCCTGCACAAAGTGCACTGAGCCACGGCCTAGGGAGCCCACGGGAGGCAAGTCTTGCTCAGAGCTCCTCGCCCTGAGGGTAACCCCTTGGCTCTGGGGTGACAGTGAGACCAGGGACCCTGAGACCCTCTCTGACACCACCTCTGCCTGTCTCTCTGGATGTCCCGCTGGGTGCCAGGAAGCTGCCTGTGACCTCTCCCCTCCACCCTTCTGCAGGGAATGACGCCATGTGCCAACCACCTATTCATCTGTCAAAGCTCTTCTCTTCTCTCCTCTGCAGAGGCTACCCTGCTCCCCGCCCTTGGTGTCACCTCTGTGTGCCCAGCCCACCCTTCGCAGTCTTGGCACCTGCCTGGCACTCCCTGAGGACAGAGACCCCATGCCAGCCCTGCGCTCTTTCCTTGTCCATGCCTGCCGGGCGCCACCCCTCTGGGGATGGCCCTGGGCCCCCGTGCACCTGCTGCTCGCTTGTCTGGCGTCTTCCGTGCCAGGAGTCTGGGCTGTGAAGGGGGCTATTTTTAGACTCTGTTATCCCCAGAATTATCTTGTGTCTGTTTTGCCCTGGTGCTTGATACTGTTTTGCTGGAAAATGTCAGTCTGTCTCTCCACACTCAGGGGAAATGGGGACGAGGGGAACCCGTGCCCTGGAGGGGGAGGGCATCAGTCCAGGATCAGACAACCTCCTCTGATTACCCCTCCCCCAGGGCGCTCTGGGCTGTCCACTGCAGGAGACATTGGCCAGGAGGGCCTCACAGGAAGTTCTGGCGCCTCCCAGCCAGAGGGGCCGCGGCTTGGAGGGTGGCTGGAGTTCCAGACTAGAGGCCCTATTTGTTTTCCCACAGCCCTGGAAGCAGGGCCTGGCCTGGAGGAGATTTATGTAATTCATTCTTGTCACTGAGAGTTCAGACTTGGCCTTAGGGCACAGAAGCACTGCTCCCCTATGATCCCTGGAGGACGCAAGAGCTTGTCGCCCACTCAGCCCCTGCATCTCCTGGAGCCTCTTCCTTGGCAGGAGGGAATCCTGTGTGTTCCTGATGCTTCTGGAAGCCTGTGATGAGGCCCTAACTGGGGTTTGTCCCCTTCAGCACATGCAGGTGAGCCCATTGCTGTGTGGGGCTCCCTGTCAAAAACAGACAGGGTGGGGGCACCTGCATGGTGGGCAGGGGCTGGGCTTCTGAGTCCTTCCCTGGGCTGGAGGTGGTCACCTGTGGGAGGAGTAGACATGGAAAGAGGCTCTAAGCTGGGGCGGGGCCTGAGGATTTGGGGCAGGACCCACCCGGGACTCAGACCACACTGCTCACCAAATCTGAGCCCTTGGCCTGCCTTCAGGGCCCTTTACTGCTCCCTCCCCTCTGCCCTGTGGCAGCCAACACACTGGGGCCCTGAAGCTTCACTTGATCACACATTCCCCCATTAACTTCACCCACAGTTCGAGTGCCCCCATCATGTGCAGACCATGTTTGGGCTGCCTCCTCCAGGAAGCTCCCCATGGTGCTTGGTCTCATCTTGGCTAGCCCTAGCAAGTCAGCCTTGGACAAAAAACCCACATCACACCCCATCCAAGAAACAGGAGGGAGCCCCCCAGGTTGGCACCTGAGGTCCCCCCAAAGCCAGCTAACACCTCCCACCTCTCAGGACACTCCGCCAACACACCCAGCCCACTGCCCCACCACAGACTCAGTCACCTGGTGCAGGCCTGTCCTCTGCTGGCAGTGCCACTCTGCAGCGCGAGCTGGCACCTTTGTGTGAGCAACTGGCAGAGGTTCCCTCAGCCCAGGCTGGTTGCCCTCCCTGGCGATTTCTCCTTGGATGCGCATTTTTGAAGTTGTTGTTCTTTATTTAAATAGTGTCTCTCTGCATTTCTACTCGTCTCCCCTCCCCCACCATCCAGGTGTTGCTATGGGAACCAGGCTGTGGCACCCACAGCCTCCTTGATGGATGAGTTTCAGGGGCACCTGTGTCTGTGTGTGTGTGAATGTGTGTGGCGGGTGTGTGTGTGAATGTGTGGTGTGTATATGTGTGCGTGTATGAATGTGCGTGTGGTAGGGCAATGTGTGCCTATGTGCATGTATGTGTAAATGGCAGGGTGTGTGTGTGTGTGTGTGAATGCATGTGGTTTAGGGTGAGTGTGTCTGTGAATGTGTATGGTGGGGTATGAATGTGTGGTGTGTGTGTGTGTGTGTGTGTGTGTGAGTGTGTGCTGGGGTGTGTGCCTGGTGGGGTGGGCGGGGGCTTGAGGGCGGCTGCCACTAGAAGCCTCCTCCTTGTGTCAGTCTGCATCCCCACTAGGGATGCAGTCCCAGCTCTGGCCCCTCCCCTTCCTCCCCATCCTGGGTTGTCTGCGTGTGGCCCCAGCCGACATCCGCCTAGCCATCCATGTCCAGGAAGGCCCCCTGTAACTGCCCCTCCCCTTGCTCCCCTCTGACAGGGGTCGGGGGCAGAGCGTGCAGCCCTGGCTGGACCCCCTCCTCTACTCACCGGCTTCAGGAGCCACTTCACTGTGTTGGGCCTTGTCTGCCTGCAGTAACAGGACTGCAGCCACGGGCCATGGGCGTAACGGTCAGACTCAGTGCCGAGCAGCTGGCCCAATTCCCCACAGACCCACTGGGTACAAGTCTTTGCCATGCTGTCTGCTGGGCTCGCCTCCTCCCACCGGGTCTCTCTCCCTGCAGGGGCAGCTCCTGGGGTGCTGTCACATTGCCAGAATCCTTCCTGGCAGCTCTCTGGAGAGCAGGGGGGAGGGGAGCCAGGAGAGGGTCTCCTGGGTGGGGGTGGCCCGGCAGGCGGCGGTGCCTCCTAGGCTCTGGGCTCTGTGCCCAGCGCTGGCAGCGCCCACCCATCCGGCTTCCCACCCTGCTGGGAGCTCCACTCGGAGTCCCCAGAGCCGTGGGTGGGAGAGGAGAGCTGCGGCGCCAGGGCCTTCCTGAAGCAGGTGCACTCCGCCCGCCTGCCTCCCGCCCTCCCCGTGGGGCAGGGAGCTTGGGGACGGGAGGCAGGGCAGGGGGTGGCTCACGGAAGCCAGCAAGCGGCGGGGATCTGACCCCAGGGCAGAGCAAGAGGCCCCAGCAGAGCAGCTACCCAGGGAGAGGTATGCCTTCCACCGTGCACAGGGGTCGCGTCTCCTCCAGGCTGTGTACACGGACAAGGGCCATCAGGCTGCACCTACCCAAGGCTGGGACACCGCCTTCACTGGGTAATAACGGGGACATTGGGGATTAAATGAAATGTATGATTAAAATTAATTTCATCTCTTTATTTTTTATCATGGCTAGTAGAAAATTTTAAGTCACTTTTGTGGCTCACTTGATTTATGATACATGGTGCTTTCGGCCATGCCCATGCCCGGGGAGGAGGCCGTGGGACCCCACTGGGCTGAGCTGCCTTCCGAAGGTGGGGATGCGGCAGGAGCCCTGGGGGAAGGGAGGCTTCCTGCTTCCGGCGAGACCACCCCCACCCCAGGCGGCCCCTCCCCCGCTAGGGCTCTCAGCCACCAGGAGGGGGCGTCTCCTGCCCCAGACATCCAGCGACGCCTGTCATGGCCACCTCACCCCTCAGGGCTTGGGTTACAGATGGAGGTTTCCGCGCTTTGCCGGAGAGCTGCCCAACCCGATTGTTTTCAGGGCAGGAGGATGGCACCTGAATTTCTAACAGGCCTTCACATATTAAGGTGGAGCTGATCAGAGCCAAGGCCCTCAGGGGCTGCCCTTTCCCTTCCCTACACAGGGGACCACTGCCCCCTGCGCCCTGGGCCTGCACAGCCTGATGGGTAGTCCAGCTGGGCCCAGGGAAATGGCCTGGGTGTTGTGGCCCTTTTGTTTTCCTGAGGCCTCCCTCTTCGACCAGGAGGGGCTCAACTGCAAATGCCTATAGTGCCCACACCTGAATGGTGGTCCAAGGAGGTTGCCCCCTGCACCTGAATAGGGAGACTCCAGAGAGGGGGTAGGTCCTGCCAGGGGTCTCTGGGCTCAGCCCACAGAACAGACCTCTGCTCATGGCATCCTTTGGCCCCCAGCCTTTGACACCAGGGCTTGGTAATGCTGGTGCCCAGAGGTCTGTATGGGGGCTCTGCCACCTGTCCTGTGGGGGATTTCCTAACCCAGATCTTCCCCCAAGATGCTTGCCTGTCTCATCCCAGACTCCCTGTTCAGAGCACCCAGCCACAGGCCACCATGTCCACTGTCCCTGGCCCCAGCACACAAGTCCTGTCTTCCTGCCACAGGGACCACCTTCCACTGAACCAGAGAGGGATTTCTACCCTTCCAGGTCCTCTGTCTTCCCACAACTGGGAGCTATTTGTCAACTCTGCTGGCTGCCGAAACAAGCACACGCTGCAGCAAAGAATCCTTGTCCACAGAGTGCACATTCCGTACAGTTAGTGTCGGCTGCTCCACCTGCCTGTAAGCTTGCTTCAGCATGTCTGCATGGTTCCCCGAGTTTTCCTTTGAACTGGTTCCAACACTTCGCCAGCTCGCTCCTCAATGAGGTAAATACCAGCTCTGGCACGCATGCAGTTTGGAGTTGGCCAGAGCGCCAGAGCAAGTGCTTCCCTGCCTGCCGATTCCCATGAAGCCCCTTGCTTTTGCCCCTTTGCACCCGCTGGCACTCACCGTCAGGGTTGGGCATGGGACTCGGCACCCCCACCAGACTGCAGCTCTGGGATCAGCCAGGCCCTCCTAGCCTTGCACGCAGCCCCACACCAGTATTTCCCCCTGCTGTGCTCCCTCGGCTTCCCCCTTTCTCCAAAGGGCCTTTACTTCCATTACACACCTCCGAGGACACCTGTGCCCAATTGGCACTGCTGTTGTGTTATGTTGTTCACTCTCTTTCCTTGGCTCAGTCCTGCACCTCCTGCCACTTTATTTTATGAAGCTAGTGTTACCCTAATAACTAACAAAGCTAGACAGAGACAGTCCAAAAGGAAAGAAAATAGAAGAAAGCTATAGACCAATGCTTATTATGAACATAGGTGTTGTAGAAGTCCCTAACAAAACAGTAGCAAATAGAAATCAGTAGCATATAAAAATAAATGATTATATACTGCGCCCGAGTGATGCAAGCCTGGCTCAGTAGTTGCAGAATCAAGCAATGTAATTCATCATATTAACAGACTAGAGAAGAAAAATCACACAATCCTATCAATCGATGCTGAAAAAACATTTGAGGAAATTCAACACTCAACTCATGACAAAGCTCTCAGAAAAATAGGAATAGAGGGGAGCTCTGTTAATGCGATCGAGAGCATCTACCAAACACTTGAAGGTAGCATCGTACCACGATGACATGATTGTCTTGGTGTAAAATCCCAAGAAATCTACCCCCAACCCCCCTGGAGCTAATAAGTGAGTTCAAAAAGGTTGCAGGACACAAGATCAACACACAAAAATCAACTGTGTATTTCTTTATAGTAGCAATGATCACATGGAAACAGTAATTGAGATATAATACCACTTATAATGCTGGAAAAAGTGGAAATACTAGGGTGTAAATTTAATACAACATGTTCAGGACTCATATACTGTAACTGCAAAAGACTGATGGCATAAAAGAAGCTCTTACGTAAATGGAGAGACATACCATATTCATGGATTGGACAGTTCAACATTGTAAAGATGCCAATTCTCCTCAAATTTTATATAGGTTTAAGGAAATTCCTATCAAAATCCCAGCAAGAGTTTTTGTAGATATAGACAATATTACTCTAAAATTTATATGGAAGCGCAAAGGAACTAGAATTGCTAAAATGTTTTTGAAAAAGAATAAAGTGGGAGGAATCAATCTACCCAATTTCAAAGCTTCTCGAATGCTGCAGTAATCAAGATTGTGCAGTATCGGTAGCAAGATGGATGAAAAGATTAGGGGAACAGAAGGGAATCCAGGCAGAGACCCCCATGCAGTCCAGCTTGGTTCTGTCTGGCTGTCAAGGGGAAAGACCAGTGGGCACCCCACGCAGCTGGAATCCTCCCCTGTGCCCCACTTTCAGGAACCCATGACCCCAAGAATTCCACAGCCCTCTCCTGTACAGGCAGCCCCTCCTGCAGTCCCCTATCCTTGGTTGAATGCCTTGGGGGAGAGGGTGGGGAGGACGGGAATGGGGCAGGCATGGAGGCAGGGTTCTGCCGCACATGCATGATGCCCGCTGATGAGGGAGTGGGTCTGTAGTTCACGTTTTCCCACCATTGCTGCATTTGAATTTGAACAGACTTCCTTCCGAATCCCTCTCTTGGGTTAACCTGGGGGACTGTCATCCTTGCTGAGCACACCTTCCTTTCCAATGTCTTCTCTGGGCTAGTGGGTCCCTTTTCTGGAGGCTCAGGTAGGGCTCCCCATGCCCACCCCAACTCTACTCAGGGAAGGGTCTCAGAAAGGTGTGTCTTCAAAACTTCTACTGCTTTGGGGAGGGTGGGATGTCTTTCACTGCTGCTGCTCTTCATGGGTAATCTGGAATTTTGAATGACCCATAGCCTGCCTTCCTCCCTGCCCCAGATATGCCTGATGAGATAATGAGGTCCGCAGCCCTGGAGGTAACCAACCAGAGGCTGGATGGCTCTGGGCCAGGGGTGCTGTGGAAGGGACTTTTGTCAGGGAGGCGAGGCAGTGCCTTGAAAGTCCTCTCTGGGCCTGGGGTTTAGCCTCTGCCAAAGTGAGCCGGTCCTTTCTAGGCACCTGCTGATAGGTGGGGATAATTCCCCTGCAGAGAGGTGGCCAAGCAGGAGGCGAAGGACTCATCAAGTGACTTTCAAACCCTGGGAGATGAAGGGTATGGGAGTCTTCCCCCAGAGGAAAAATCCATTTCCTCACCCACCACTTCCTCCTACAGCTGTGACCATGGCCGTCCTTGACGGAGCAACGCAACCTCTGCGATCGGAGCTGCCACAGGCAAGACTTGTGAATTATTCATGGGGAAGCAATGAAACATAACTGCCCTGATACACTGTTCATGTTAACAACATCCCTACATTGGTGTCTGGGGTGTCCACTTGTCTGTTGCTGAGGCTTAGGTGGGCAGAGGCCAACAATGGCTCCCAGAAGTCTGAGGAATTGCTCTCTGGTGTTACCTGGCCTACAGAGAGCTCGCATATGGGTGGTCCCTGTGTGCCACCAGTGTCTGTGTAGGTGGTGGGGGCCCAAAGGTAACCAGAGGGGCTCACCATCAAATGGGCGGACTGGCCATGCTGGCCAGCATGGCGTGTGGGAGGTGTTCAGCGGTCACTGGATGCAGTGCTTGGGGGGCAAGTGAGGAAGGTGGTCAGGCAGTGAAGTGGAGAAAAGAGGGGTCCCTGAGGAATCCTCGAAGAGCCAGTCCCCCTGTACAGTCCCCACCAGCTGCCTGCTCAGCACCCATGTCTCCCATCTTCCTCGCTGAAGCACTGATGTCTGAGGTGGTCCTTCCCAGAATCTCTAGCTGTGCGGCCCATTTCTTGCCAATGAGGACTAACAGGTCCCTGGGGTGAGGCTTCCAGGAAACTGCTTGGTTTCAGCTGACACAGACTCTTTCACCCTTTTCACTGCCTGTAGTGGTGATGTGATGGTCGAAGGCAAAGCGGCCACCTTGGAGGCGAGAGGAATTTTAAAGAAATCCCCTATTAAGAAAGCAGAAGGAGGCAGGATCCTTGGTGGACCGTGGAGTTTCCAAACCAGCTCTGGGCTGCCCACTCCAGACTTCTGATTATAAGAGAAGGTACCCACTTATTTGAGCACTACGACTGGGTCGGGGGTAGCTTCAGCTGGGTGGAACTTTAACTGGAGCAGAGAGAGTCGGTGCCCCTTGCGGCACCCTCTCCGCCACGTCTGAACTGCTGCAGCGACAGTCAACCTCCCTCTTTCTTCCTTGCTCAGGGCAGCCTCCAAAGGACAGGGCCGGACCTGCTGGGGTGGCTTGGAAGTATGAAGGAGTCAAGGCCCCCAGGGATGGCTCCCAGCCAGCCACGTCCCTGAGTGCCCTGGCTGTCCCGGCCGGGCCGCCAGCTCCTGTCCTCCTGTGGGCTCTTTCTCTGTACCTGACAGGAGCCGGCTCAGGGTGCCAAGTCTCCTTCTGGGGGGATGGCCAGCGGCTGGCCAGCAGCCAAGAGGCAAGGCCTGCCCCAAGGCCTGCTCTGATGTGTGGCCAGTGGGCCCCAAGGAAGAACGGGCTGAGGCCGAGGCCGGCAGGGCTGGCAGGGGAGGTGGAGATCCCGAGGGGGAAGGGATGGGCGGTCTTGGCAGGGGTGGGGGGGCTTTAGCACGAGTTTCCTGGGGGTGCTTATGGCAGAGGCAGACTTGGAGGGTGGTGGTCTGAGGGCAGCCCAGGGGCCCAGAGGAGGCCAGCTCCTGCCTCTCTGACTTGGCCAGGCAAGGACGCCCACATCTTCTGAGGCAAATGCCAGGTCTGAGCCCATCGAGGGAAGTGCTTAGGCGGCCTGTGTCCTGCTCCACCTCTTGGGCGCACAGATCTGAGGCTGGGACTCCCCCTCACAGAGGCAGCAGGGTGGAAGGGTCACCTCAGAGCGAGGAGAAAACTGGCTGGGCGTGCGCTGGATTGGGGGGCGCCCCACACGCACGCACGCCACACACAGGGCTCTCACAGTGTCCTGCCCAACTCTCCTTCCAAGTCTGACCCTGCAGGTTGATTACTTCCCCGCCTGGCTGCCCTCCCCCCATGGAGGAAGGAGTCCGGGTTTGCTGACAGTCAAGCTGCTACCACTCTGCTGTGGCCACAGGCATCTGCAGCCACACGGGACAGGAGGCAGGGAGCTCAGGCTGGGTCCAGCCCCTCTATGCTTCCTCCTGGGAGTGGGGTCTCTCTGCTTCCTCAATGAGCTGCTTCTCTCCATCAGCACACTGAGGGGGACCCAGCGAACCCCTTTGTGCAGGTGACGTGCAGGCTGTGGCGGCTCCTGCAACTAGCCTCTGGGGCGTTGGTTGAGGTCTCCCTGGCCCACCCAGGTCCCCGGGCTCTGAGAGGCAATAGGGAGGCAAGGCCTGGCCCTGGGTGCGTGCTAGAGGCCTGTGCCAAGCTGGAGGACAGGTGGACAGGGCAGGCTCGGCGGTGGGGGCCGGGGGCTCCGGGGTGGAGGGCCCAGGGCCATCCATGTCCCCTCCCTGAGCCAAACTGGGTCCTGAGTGTCCTCCTAGGCATCAGACCTGGGCCCCAGCCATCCATGCGCAGACCAGCTTCCCCTCCTTCTCATCCACCATGCACTCATTCACTCAATCCAGTGCCACCCTGAGCCAGAAAAGGAAGCCGAAGGCCGTCTCAGGCCAGGCTTCTCAAACTCCATTGTGAGACACTGTGAAATGAAGCGGGACTATGCAGAATGGACATGTGGCCATGTGGGCGATGAAGTCAAAGTGGGGGACCCAGCCCAGCTGCCACCACCAGGGACATTTTCTGAGGTTGCCTGTGCAGCCGGACCCCAGTCCTTCCTGCCCTTACTTGCTCCAGGTGCCAGGCCCTCATGTCAATCATTCCACAGATGCTGAGCCCCACCCCACCCCACCCGGCACTGTCCTGTCAGCCCTGGTGATGGGGCCAGGCCAGCATCCTCTCATTTGGCTCCACCAGCTCCTGTGCTGCCCGATGGCCAGTGAAGACACAGGCTGGTGGCGGGTGCTGCTCAGGGCTCCCTGGTCCCAGGCGACTGAGCTGCCCCCTCCTCGGACTCCCTCTCCCTCCTGGGGTTGGGCCCTGCTTCCTTCCTGCCAGCACCCCTAGGACAGCATCTGGGGGGCCGTCCTCTGCCTGCTGCAGGGAATGGTCCCACCAGTGCGTTGCTCACTTCACCGAGCACCTGCCGCATGCCAGGCCCTCCCGGGTGTGCCCGGCCACATGCCATGCAGCTCCCGTGTCCCGGATCCCCTTTTCCAGGAACAGGCACAGAGGCTGCTGCATGCGGGTCATCAGCTGGTGAGCCTTGGGACCAGCCCAGGCTGTCCCCAGCATCCAGCCCCAGAGCCAGGTGGGGCTCTTTCCAATGGGCTCCGGTTGTTAGATAGGCTGCACAGGGGCCCTGGGGGACAGTAGAAGTGTGTCTCTGGGTGTGGGGACACCGGTGAGGAGGCCTGTACCATCCTGCTCCCCTCGGCCCGGCGCCCAGCCTTCAAGCCGGCAACCTATGTTCCCCACCTGCGGCCAGCTCACCCCTTTGCTTTTCCTGCCCTGTCTTTGGCCAGGTTCCCCCTCTTTTTCTACTAGACTCTGGTCCCATCGTTTGGTGTGTGGTGGGGGCCCGCTGGGACCCTGCAAATGGCAGGGAATGGCACCAACAGGGAGGTGCTGTGGCCCATTTTCAGGGTGTACGCCCCAGACCAGCCAGAGGTGGTCGGCTGGGGGCTCCCTGAGACCATGGCCATCGGCTTTTGGCAGTGTGACCAGAAGCCTGGCTCTGCTGCCTTGGCGAGAGTCCTGGGCCATTGTGGCAGCCGGACTGTGAGCTCCTCGAGGCAGCTATACCCCTTTGACCACTGTGCTTTGCGTGCCCCACCCTGGGCCCAGTCTGTGTTGGGGGCATATTTTATATTTTTTAAGGGAAGGAAGGGAGGGAGGGAGGAAAAGCTGGTGGTGTTGCCCCTGCCTAGACCCCGCCCTGACACTCCTTGGTGCTGAGGCCAAGACCGGCACCCCGAGGCCTGGCCTTGGCTGGCCAGCCCTCCCTCCTGCCTCCCGGGCTGCTGGCCTTCACCCAGCTCCTGAAGGCCCCAGGCCCCTGTGACCCCCAGAGCTATGCCCCCACGGTTCTTCCTGCCGGGAATTCCTCCCTCCCTGTGCACACCCTGCTTCTTCCTGCTTCCGTCCAAATGTCACCATCTCAGACACCACTTTCCCCGGTGCCCAGTCTGAGGACAGTGGCCTGCGTCATCCCACAGCCCCTCCCGGCCCCCAAGCCTCACAGTCCAGGGTAATGCTGGGCATCTCTCCTTCTCATTTCTGTCTGAGTCTCTGCACCCTGTACCGGGTGCTGTCCAGGCGCATCACAGTCACACGCAGCAGGTGCCGTTTTACAGGTGGGGAAACTGAGTCACACAGGGGCTCAGCCATCGCCCACAGCCCACAATGCATGGTGGAGGAGCGGATGTGAGCCCGAGCTCCAAGCAGGAGGGGCCTGTGGGGTTTAGCCGCCATTGGGCTGATGACAGGAGCAGCCTGACTCAGGGTCGCTTGGCTGTGGGCGACTTGAAGTCTCTGACCTCCATCCCCCACGTCCCTCTGGGCCGTGGCCCACTATCAGCCCGAGTCTCCCCACAAGCCCTGCCCTCCCGGGCCCCACTGCTAGGCTGCAGGCCTAGCCCTGATGTGTTTGGGAGGGGTGACGGGAGGCCCAGGAAGAATGGGGTGGAGGAAACTGCAGGAGGGCAAGGGGAGAGGTGGGGAGCTTCCTAGCTCTGTGGACACTGGCGCGGGAGCAGTGAACATGTGGGACAGAAGACCGGACGGGAGGGGACACTGTCTGGCCAAGCTGCCAGGGGGCTCTGGCGGAGCCTGAAACTCAGTGGGTACACGGTCTCAGGGGCCCTAACATGACCCCAGGGGCTGTCTTCTTGTGGCTGAGACCCTGCTCCCAGCCTGGACCCCACCAGTGACCGCTGATGACCGGCTGGAGGAAGTGAGCGCCATAGGCTTCAGCCCGCTTGGCCTCCCTTAGCCTCCCGGTGGCCAGGCGTCCCAGTGCACCAGCCTTCCCAGCCCCAGCCCACTGGCCTCTGCACTGCCCGGGCACATCAGAGGGCAGTCTGCTGCCAGGTCAAACCTGTGCCCCAAGCCCTGCATTTCCAAAGCACACCAACCCACCTCCCCTGCCACATGGTGCCCCCAGGGCAATCTGGATGCACACATACCCACCCCTGCTGGCCCATGCGGCCACACATGCCCTGAGAACCGCGGCCTCTCAGTTCCACGTGCTGGGATGCTGTTCTCTTGGCTGTGACGCCTTTTATTTTCTCACCATCTGGAAAACACCCATCCAGGCTCCATGGCCCAGCTCCGATGGCCCTTCCTCCAGGAGGCCTGCCCTGATTCTCCCAGGCAGAAACTGTTTCCACTGGGCATGTGCTTTTTGAATGGCCAATGCTTTGTGAGTCTGTCTCCCTGCCAGGCCGTGGGCCCCTGGGGACACAGACCACCATGGCCCCATTGTTTCCCCCGTTCCCAAGCTGACAGGGGACAGTACATTCTGGGCGCTCAGTGATCATATGGTGAATAAGTGGATGAGTCAGATGGTGGCAGGCTGTCGTGGGGAGCCGTGGGCTGTCAGAAGAGCCTGTATCTTTCCCATCCTGTCTCTCCCCAAGATGGGATCCATCTGAAACTCAAGTTCTTTGCGCCTCCACCACCCTGCCCTCCTGGCTCCAGTCCCCTGCGTGGACCTCGGGTAGGTAGCAGGGGGCAAAGGAATCATGGGAACGTTCTGGCCGAGACCCAGGTTGGTGGCAGGGCCTGCACTGTCCGAGGCCTTCCTTGGCCCAGGGACGCTGGAGATAGGGTCCTGCCCCTGCTCTGCTCTCCAAAGGGAAATCCGAGTCTGCATGTCCGATTCTGGGTTCCCAACCCTGGTGGTGATGGTACATGCATGGGAACCCAGAATAAAATTTGGGGTGAGCCGAAGGGCGGTGGGCTGTCTGGGGGCTGCCCTCTTCAGCCTGTCTTTGCACCCCTCCCAACTTGTCCCCCAGGGAATGCTGGCACCTCACCCTGGGCCCCTCAGCCCCTGCCATCTGCCCTGGCCCCTCACAAGCATCTTGACCTGGGCAGGCTGTGGCACGGCTTGTCCCCACCCCTCAGGCTGGTGTCCTGCCATGCCATGTTCACGCTGTCTGCCCACCCCCCTGCCATCTGAGCGGCAGGGCTTCTGGAATCCACCCCTAACGCCACCCTGCTGGGAGCTCACCCAACCAGCTTCCTGCATCCACAAAGCCTCATTGCCGAGGTGTGAGCGGGGTTTCTTTCCCTAGCTCCCTCCTCCCGCCATGGGCCCATCTCCCATTGTTAATTCTACCCCCAGGGAACCACCCTTGGCCCCTCCTATCACACCTCTCCCCTGAGAACACCCAGAGTCCTCCGTCCCTCTCCTGCCTCCTCCAGGAAGCCTTCCTAGACTGTGCCTGGCCGTGTGCTTGCCCCATGGCAAGGACTGTCCCTCAGCTTCCCAGAACTTAGGATCCTTTATCTGGGCCCCAAACCAGAGCGCGTTGGTCACACAACAGGTACCTGTCTTAAGAACCAGCCTTATGCCCTGGCAGGGTCTCGCATCTGACCCCACTGGAGGCGGACTCGCCTGCTGCATCCCCAGTGTCCCCTGGGCCTCCCGACTCCTGCGGAAACAGGCCTGCCCGCCTGCAGCCCAGACCTTCCCCAGCCCCACTCAGGCCTAGATTCCCCTGCTCCCCTTTCACCCTCCCTCTGAAGAGCTGTAGCTGGTAGGGCCTGGCCTTCCCCTCACCCTCCACCTCTCAGCCTTGGGTGGGGACTGCAGCCTGCCGGATTGGGGGCAGGGTGGGGATGAGGCAGTGGGGCACCCCCTGGCTGCTGCCAGCCCCCCTGCTCAGCGCCTGGATCGTGCCCCTTGGTACAGACCCCCGCTGCTGCACTGGTCCAGCCCCTGGGCAACTGGCTTTGCCCTTGAAGTGGCTGCCCCCTTAGGCCTGGCTCACCCATGGCCCTGTGCTCAGAGCTTCAGAGCAGAGGTCACCTGTGTATCCCCAGGAGGCCATCCATCACCATGGAAACTGCACTTGCCTCCAGGAGGCCCAGGGACTGAGGCCCCAGTTCAGGTTTGGGGCCATGGCTCCTCCAAGGTCACATCACCCCAGTGTGGCCTGGGGTCCAGCTCCGCTCCACTGGGCTCTGTGCAGTGTTGAGAGTCTTTAGCAAGTCCCCCCTGACACATCCCCAGGGCCAATTCTGGCCCCTCTTTTGGTGGCAAACCTGTGCTGCTGTGTCTGAAGGGTGTGCAAGGAGTGGGAAAACCCCTTGTGTGGCTTTACGGTGCCCCAGAGCCCGGGCTGGGCTGCATTGGGTCCTCTGCCCTACCCCCACCCACCGCCCGGTCCCCCGCTCCCCTCCAAACACCCTCTCCAGGTCAGGGAGTGGAGGGGCAGCAAGCCTGACCTTGGACACCTGTGGGAATGCCACGACCGGGGCCTTCTGACCCAGGAGCCTGGCCCACGGTCCCCTGCCTCCAGAGCCCAGGACCCCTCTTCAGGGGCACTGTTGGCCGGGGGTGCTTGTGACTTTTTGGGGTACACCCCTAGGTTCCTCGGGCCCAAATCCTTGCTGGTGGTTGTGGGGCCCAGGGTGGCCTGACCCACTCTCCTCTTGGCCTCCCTGCTGACCAGCCTCTCGGGGGAGCCCCCTTGCTCTCTGGGCCTCACCCCGAGTTTGTCCACAGCAGGAGGGGACCCTCCTTTATCTCCACACTTTGCAGCACCATGATCTCCTCTGTGTCAAGGAACAGAGAGCCAGAGCCACCAGACGGGCCCCAAAGCCGCCCAGCTGCCATAGGACCTTGACTCTCCCCTTCAGTGGAGCTCTTCCCACAGCCGAGGAGAAAATCTCCAAACAAAACTCAACTGTCAGGGAGCAGAGGGTGGCAGCTAGACCCTGCTGGCGGGGCTGCGGGGCCAGGTGAAGCTCTCCAAGGCTGGGGGCGGGGGGACCCTGGCCTGCCCAGGCTGGAGATGGCTTCGGCTCACAGAGCTCCTGGTCTGGGAGAGGATTTGCCTTGGGGTGGGGGCTCAGTTTCCCCAGAGGCCCCTCCGAGAGGGGGCAGTGGGCCTAGATGGCAGTTGGTTCCGCTGGCCATGAATGGCCCTCTGGTGACTGTAACTTGTGAGGGAGGATGCCTGGGCGGGTGGTGGCAGGCCTGGGGGAGTTGCCTCCCTGTGGCTGGACCTTCCCTATTTTATTCTCTGGGCTCACAGGACGTGGCCAGGGCAGCAGGAGCCAGGCAGAGCTGCCCTGGGTTGTGAATACACAACCCAGTGAGTGCGAACCGAGGGAATGAGCTCAGGAGGGCAGCCTGGTGGCGGTACTGGGGAAGCACAGCCTCTCTGGCAACACACACCCGCTCAAGGGACACACGCCCCAAGGGGCTCCTGGTGGCAGGAGCTGTGAGGCCTGGCCGGTGGCCCGAGGCTGCCTTCCCGGTGGCCGCAGGTCCTGCCCTTTGACTGCTGCACAGGCCAGGGTGTTACTGAAAACCGGTCCTGGAAGTCAAATCCCAAAATCACAAAACACAATGACAAGGTTTTGGGGGAAGGAAAGGAAGATTAATTTGCCTGCATATGAGGGAGCGGCAGGCTGTCCTCCCCACGCACCAGCAGGTGGGGCTTTTCTGGGGGAAACCAAGGCAGAGGCTGCGGTGTTCATGACCACAGGCACATACAGTCGCCGCCTGCTAGGATCCGAGCCCATTCTTGGGTGATTCAATTGCTTTTTGCTTTTCTTTTTGCTTCTGGGACAGGATGTTCTGGGTTCTACAAAAATGGCTTTCTGTGGTATCTCTCACCCTGACTCAGAAAACAGGGAAAACAAAGAGGGGCTGCCCCCGGTTAGTGGTTACCAGGTTTGGGGGCTACTTGAGTTCATTCTCCGTTAACATTAGTGTTGGGTTGTAAACCCAGGGATTTCAGTATTCCTCTGTTACCAGGTGGCACTGTCTCTGGGCCTGTCTGGGTTGGGGGCCCAGGAGGCGAAGTAGACACGGGGGCTTTCTCGCCACATTGCAGACTGGGGTCCTTCCCGGCCTCAGACAGCCGAAGTCACGGCCATGCTTGCCCGGAAGCCCCCACCGCCCTTAGCGTCGGTTGGAGGATGGAATTCCAAAGACTGTGGACTCGCTTCCCCAGGAGTCAAGGTCCCAGGGATCCCAGGCCACGGACTGGCTTCACAGGGGTCTCTGAGGAGGTATTCACCCCTGGGGGAGCCGGGCACACCACAGGCCCTCCAAGATGCTCCCCAGATGGCGGGGGGCTGCCCCTGCAGACCACTGGCCATCCCTCTGGACTGATTTGCTCACACAAGGATGCCTCCCCAGGGCCCGGTGGCCCCCACCCTGCCTCCCTGCGGCTCTGGGCCTCTCCCGACTTCCAAACCACATTGGGAAGAGCACACGCATGACAGGTCTGGCAGGCATGGACTCCCACTGGACCTGCTCCACTGTCCCTGGGCTGGGGGCAGTGAGGGCCTATGCTCCCAACCCTATGAACCCTCACAATCTTTCTGGGTGTAGCTGTTCATTGCCAGGGCTTTCTCAGAGAATAATTCTTTGCTGTCCTCTGGCGGCCAGCATCAGGTGGGACTGTCCAGGGCCTTGCGGCATCCAGGCCAGCCTGAGGAGCCCCTGGGTGACCAGCACGGGACACTGAGTGAGTGTGCCCACAGACCCACAGGGGTGGGGTCCTGCCCCCACACTGGCCCTTCCGCGGCCAGACCAGAGCCCCCCGGCCCCAGAGTTCCTGATCCCTCCCTGTCTTCTCCTCAGGCCCCCCAAGGCCACCAGGCCCTCTGGACCCCGGAACCAGGCAGAGTCCCTTGCCAGTTCCTGCTCCGTGATCGGCCCTGCCCACGCCAGGGTCCAAGGCAGGTGTGTTGACTTACCCACCTCATCTTTGGCTTTAAATGGCTTTTTTTTTTCTGATAAGGCAAGTCCAAGCTCACTGCAGATAAGCTGGAAATTTTTGAAAAAGGTACGGGAAAAAAAATCACCCTAAATCCAGCATCTGGATATACTCTCAATTTTAATTTAGAATTATATGACTTTTCATTCCATGTGGGATCCTGAGTGATTTCCTGAGTCATTAAACAGCCTTCAGAAACATGATCTTTGACCACTGTCTGCTCTTTGAACGGTGTGGCTGTTTTAAACCTGTGAAGATTCTTGAGTAGTGTGTTTTTATGCATTTCTCATTTTCCTGTAGATCAAATTCCCAGAAGTCGGATTCCTGGTCAACTAGTGTGCAATGCTGGGGGTCTTAGTGGAGGTTCCCGGGGGGGCTGCTAATCTAGAACCTTCTACACAGTCTGATCTTTACGTGTTACACGATTTCTCTGATTAGCCTGGCGCTCACTTGAGTTGACTTTCGGCATCATTCTCCGGGTACCTGCCCCATGTTGAGGGAGGCGGGGAGCCCGGGGGCAGGGCTGGGAGGGCCCCAAATAGCAGCCAGGTCAGGAACTCCTCTTCTCCTTCCTGGGGCCCGGTGGGTGGGGTGGCGACTGGCCGAGGGGGTGGTCTGCCCCCTCTGGCCTCTGCTGGCGATCCTGCCTCTGTCCCCATCCTGGGGCCTGTCCTCCCAGAGGCGCCTGTCTCCATGGTAGCTGCACCTGGTGGTGGCTGCCAGCGTCCCCACTGGAGGTCCACCTGCCTGTTGCCCAGCCAGGAGCAAGAGATGGACCCTGGTGAGCAGGGTGAGCCAGGGAACCCCGGAGGGGGTGTGGGGCAGGGCCTCCTCAGTGGCCCGCCAGGCTGGCTCTGGGCTGCTCCGCCTTTGTGTTCCATCACGGTTTGTGGGGGCACCCCTTTCATTCTCCTCTTCTGGGACCCTCTCCTGACACTGCATGGAGGGGCAGGCAGTCAGAAACTTCTGGAAGGGCTTCAGTGATCCACCGCAAACTGGAGCTGTGCCTCTGGAGCCTTCTAGAGCGGGCAAGGTTTGCTTGGAAGCCCCGCTCTCCCCCATCCACCTTGCAGCACGATGGGGCCACAGCCATCCCTGCACCCAAGAAGAAATGGGGGTGCCCAGCAGTGAGGCCCTGGCATCCTCCCTCTGCACGACCCTTCCTGGTGGCCCGGGGCCTCCAGCCCCTGTGGGGACAGGGAGGGCCCCCATCTCCCATCTTGCTCTGGGGGCACAGACCCCCTGGAGAGCATCATAAACAGGCATTTTGAGCCCAGTGCGGCTCAGCCACCATGAGCGAATACATGCTGGGTGGGTGGGCGGGGTCATGCGGGCAGCGAGGCCGAGTAACCAGCCGCCTGGAGCCTGGGCTTCACACCAGCTTGGTGACGTGCCTCTGGGCGCGTCAGCTGGGGGCTTCTGGGGCAGAACCTGATGTTGCTGTTGGGGCTCGGGCGGGGCCGTGCTGCCCTGACCCAGACCCCTGACCTTGTTTCCATTCGCACAGGACACTGGCTTCCCAGCCTGGTTTTTTTTCCTGCTCAATTAAGTATTGATTCTCTTGTTGGGGAGGGAAAATTTTCCTTTGACTTTCAAGGCTCTTCCAGCTGACACAGATCGACAGGAGAAAAAACCAGAGAGTTTGATTGCATGCACACGGAGGCCCAGTAACAAAACTGACACCCCCATATAAATGACCAGGGCAGGCAGTTTTTGTACATTTTTGACAAGGAGACAATAAATCTGTGAGGAATCGATTGGACAAAGAAAACTTCTGTTCAGGAGCTTCAGTTAGCAAGGAGTTCTCAACAGCATTTGGGCTGGGGTGTAAAAGTAACAAGGTTTGTCTATGCAGCCTTCTCGGCTCTGAATTCTGGGGAGGAGGGCGTTAGCTCCCCGTGCAGGGAGGACCCTGCTTTCTGGAGACACAGCGGTGACAGTGTTCTTGCACTGGCTGTCTCTTAAGTAACTTTAATTAAAAATAATCAGTATGCTCCAGTGGTGCATTTCGGGGTGGCCTGCCCTGGGCCCCTACACTTGATAAATGTGTCCGGCAGCTCGGAGAACCGTATTGGCTACCTTCATGAAGCTTCCTTCTCCTGCTCATGAGTGAGGAGCCCTGCTACCTAAATGGTTCGGAACATGCTTTTTATTTACACTGAGACCTGCTGGCGAATTATTTTTCAAAGAGGGCGAATCCCTGCAGCCAGCAGCCCGCAGTGCCTTCCTTCCCACTCCTGGTCATCCTTGTCCACTGAGTGAAAACTCCCTTCCCTGCCGTGTCAGGGTTTGCTCATTGCTGGTGACGTGGCCATCTTTTCATTTACTTAGTGGCCCTGGGACTGCTTAGGGGGGAGCCTCTCCACTCTCTGCCTGTGGGGTGCAGGCCCTTCCTGACTTCTGTGTGTGAACACTGACGCTTTGTGCTGGATGTTACAAATATGTTTTCAGTGTTCACTGTTTGATGATTTGCAGGGATCGCTCGGGCCCCAAGTCCATGTCACTGACCCCAAATGTGAGTTTTCCTTTGTTTTCTCTTTGTGCCATATTTAGAAAGCTCTTTTCCACCCTGGAACTTGCAGATCATAAACCCAGTCTGCTGGGTTGCAGCTTGGGCATTCAAATGTGGGACTCTATCTACTTACTTTGGTTCAAGGAGTAGGGTAGGGACCCAGATTAATTTTTTACCCCAAATGATGAGCAATTCCCTCAGCACCCCATCCTCCTCTTGGGCCGATGTTTCCCGACCAGGCACTTCCCCTTCCTGGGCTGGGTCTGGCAGGTGACGCACTCTGGACTATGTCCAGCACCCGGTGCAGTGGGCCTGTCTCCTGCTCTGCATCGCCAGTTTCCCAGTTACTTTTACCCTTTCTCCTGCAGATGCATCGTAAAGACATGACTCTGGGCCAGGGTGATGTGGGGCCTGGCCTGGCAAGAGCCAAAGGATCTGGGGCTTCTGCTGGGCACCCCCAGCACAGGGTTGCAGGGGCCTTCTGCTTCTCTGTCCTCTGCAGAGCACCCAGATGGGGTGATCTTGGGTGAGTCCCCAAGTCACAGCTCCCCATGGGAGGAAGTGCTGGTAAGCAAGATCAGAGACATGTTAGCCTTGGAGAAGAGCCTGGTGCTGGAGGCAGTCCACCACTGCATCCAGGAGCACAGCCAGGTAGGACCTGAGAGACCCTTGTGCCACTACCCTCTGCCACTCCGGGGCTCCCCTGCCCAGGCTGACCCTTGGCTCCCTCTGGCATCTGCAGTCCTGGAAGCTCTGACCTTCTGGCTTGTGTGCCCAGAGGTGCCAGCAGGCAGGCAGGAGTCCAGGCACAAGTTGGGAGGCCAGCCAGCACACAGCACCTGCTACTTGGTACACAGTGATCACTATGGGTGCCCTGCAGCCAGGCGTGTGTCTGGGAGCATGACACACCTGGCCCCACTGGGCCTCAGGGCCTCTAGAGGACAGGGTGGTGTCTGGTCCACCCCTGTGCTCAGGGACCTCCGACTACAGGGTGCAGGAGGCTCCCAGCTCACCCTCCTGGGTTCTTCCCAGACTGGCCCAGCTCTTCCCTCATGCCCCACATGCTCAGGCCCTCTGTCCAGTGTGAGGGCCTGAGCCACCACAGGAGGTGGTAGAGGTCCCAGGGGGGACAAGGGCTGTACCAACCCCTCTCCTCCACATTCTGGCTCCAGGTTCCTCGGGGTCTGGGGCTGGCAGACAGGACTGAATGGAAGGGACCACAGCAGGGTTAGGCAGGCTTACAGAGGGAGGTGGGCCCCAGGCACACACACAGCTCAGCTTCAGGACCTGAGAGATCCTGCTTGGTGGGGTGGAGCAGCCAGTCTGCCTGCAGGAATAGCATGTGCAAAGGCCCCTGAGGCCAGCAAGGTGAGGGCACGTAGGGTGCAGGTGCTCTCAGGAGACGCTGGCAGGGCCAGGCCAGGCAGGGCTCCCCAGCAGTGTTAAGGGATTCAGCCTCTGTCCTATAGGCACAGGGCTGCTGGGGTCAAGCAGAGCGGGCCTGGCCAGGCACACTTAGTGTGAGCACCCTGCTGGTGGTTGGGGGCAGAGCCCTGAACCTCTCCTTACCCTCTTGGGGCATGGTTTGTTGCGTACTCTGCCTGCCACAAGGCACTGCCATACTTGGGAATTCCCAATGGACTTGGCCCTCCAGCTCTCCATTGCCAGTCCCAGCAGGGCCTGCCTATCCTGTGTGCTCAGGGCTCCACCTGCCAGCCTGGTGGGATGGGGGGCCCGAGCACTGCGTTCCGTCTGCAGCTCATCAGGAAGGAGGTGTCAGAAGACACAGCACCCAGGAGCTCCTGGCGCCCTTGAACCTGAAAGTCCAGCGGCCTCTGGAGAAGGTCAGTGCCTGGGCAGGGTGCTCAGGGCTCCCACGTGTGCTGGCTCCAGGGCCAAGGAGGCTGTGACCAAGGCAGAGGCTTCTCCCCTCACCCCAGACTGCCTTAACCTGAGCTCTGAGGGCAAGGAGGTGCCGGAAAGGCATGGGGGTGCTGTCGCCACGAGGAGGCACTGTTCATGTGTGGGCTGCTCCAGGACACCAGACCCCAGGCGCCAGGCAGGGAGGGGCCTGGCGAAGGGCAGGGACGGGGTGCCACTGCCTACCAGCAGTGGTCCTTCCCCTAAGCGCAGAGGCGCCACCAGTGACGGCATGAAAATCAGGAAATGTGTCCTGTTCTTGCTGCTCAGTGTGGAAACGACTAATTTTCATCAAGAGAAAATAAAGGGGACTTAGGGAAAATTCTGAGTGTGGTGTCCTGGACCCTTGTGAAGTGTGTTTGGAATGCAGAGCCATGCCCCTCGGGGTGCCCAGGGTGTGCGGGCTAGAAGCGCAGTGGCTGGGCTGTCCGTGCAGGCCTGCAGGGCAGCACGTAGGGCCAGCTTGGCTGTGCCCAGGGGGCCTCCAGTCAGGGATACTGAGGCCCTAGGCTCGCCCAGAGCAGCTGCAGGGGCCACAAAGCTTAGAGCCCAGTTCCTGGCTGTAGCCCCAGCACCAGCAAGGCAGCACTGTGGGTGAGCAGGGGGCCTCCGTGTCCTCCATGTGCCTCTGCAGCCCCACACAGCAGCGGGCGCAGAGCCGGGGGTGGTCTGGGGTGGGCGCAGAGCAGCTTCCCCAGCTTCCGGGCCCACTCAGGCCACTGGCCTGACAGCCCCTCCCCCTGCTCCGAGACCTTCCTCTTCCGCTTGTACGGGCTGAACCTCAGAGACCGTGCCAGGGAGGACCTGGTAAGGAGGCACCCGGCCAGCCTTCTGGGGCTGTCCCACTAGTCTTCCTGCCAGCGGGAGGTGGGTTGGCAGCCCTGGGGCCACCCGGCAGCCCCGAACCCCTGGAGGCAACCCCACTACATCTTGGCTGTTGCCCTCCCACCTGTCACATCGACTATGACACTCATGGCCTCAGGCACTCTGCCGGTAAGTGGGGCCAATGGTGCAGTACTGACCAACAGGCACCGTGGGCACCTGGTGGGGCTTTGTCTTGGCTCCATGCCAGCCTGGTGGCCCCACAGAAGTGCATGCTCTTCAGGGCAGGGGTGGGGCTTGCCTGCCTGGCTTTGTAGGGCCCCCTGGAGGGGTGAGTGGGAGAGAACAGGCCACGTGCAGCTCTGCTGCACAGGGACCTGCTCATGGGGTCCTCTGGCCCACAGGGCATTGTGGAGGCCATCGCATAGTGTCAGCCTCGCACCTGGAGGAGGTGTGGGCTGTGCTGGAGCCCTTGGGCTGCACCAGATTCCTGAGATCTGCCTCCATGTCCCCAGGCAGCCAGGTAGGAGGGCCCAGGGGCAGGAGGCAGGCGGACTGAACAGCGTCGCTTTCATGCTCTGGCTGCAGTTTGCTCGCTGGAGCCCTGGCGGTGACCCTTGCCTGACCCATCTCCCTGAGGAGCTGGAGTGGGGGGTTTGGGCCTCCCCTGTTCTTGCTGTGGCCGAGCAGACCTGAGCCTTGTCCCTATGGCCCCACACATGGGGTCCACACCTTTGTTGGGGCTGACGGGCCAGAGGGCCTGGCCCGACCTCAGGTCATATGTGTGTGGCTTGGGTGCCTCCCTGGGAACAGGCTCTGCCTGGAGAAGCAGGGGAGCCGGGGGACTTCCTGGAGGAGGGGCTGGCCTGGGCCTGGGAGCTTGACCCTGAGCCTGTGCACAGGCTGGCTGCTCCCCGTGAGTGTGCTCCCATGGCGAGGTAGGTAGAGAGGCCTGCATTCCACAGGACCGCGCCAACTGCCCCCTCGCCCACTGCAGCTGGGCCCCAGTGGGCACTGGAAGCTGGTCAGCAGCAGCTCCCTGCTCTGCTACAGGCAGATGGCCATGCACTCCCGGGAGCAGATGGCGCCCTGGGTGGAGAGCATCGTCTCCAGGCTGGTGTTGTACTGCTTCTCCTGCGGCAGCTACGTGAGCCCTGCTGGGCCCCGGGCGGCCGGGCGCCTGGGGGTGGGCACGCTGTGTGTGTGTATGCATGTGCATGGACGGACACCAGGTCAATGTCTCTTCATGTTTAGTCAGCAAGTCCCACCTCCTCGGCCTGTCAGGTGGATTTTACAGGTGACACCTGGAGAGCAGGGCCTGTTGGGAGATCAGTTATAAAAATGGGGCATATGGGCCATTTTGGGTGGAACCTGGAGTCTGAGGTTTCACTTGTCACGGTTTTGTATTTAAGAGATGGAAGATTCTAATCCTAATCAGAGACTGACCTCTGACACTGGACACACCCTGACACTGACCCTGTCCCTGACCTGATCCGCATCCAGACCTCAGAATAATCTCTCAGACCATCACTCTCACACAAATGCCACTGAATGTGAAAGGACAGGTCACTGCAAATGACCCCACGGAGGGCCTGTGGCCTCTTAAGCCAGCCAGAGTGTGCAGGGGGCCGTGCTGTGTGGCTGCTGTATGTGAGTGCACGTTGCCTGTGCCTTGTGGGCTGCGTGTGTGACGTAGCTAATGGCTGTAGGTTCATCCCGTGCTCTGTGGGCTGTCACTGTGTGTCTTGTGTTGTGTGTGTGCTGTCTGCTCCCCACGGTGGGCACACAGGCTGTGTGGTGGGGTGTCCTGACTGCACGGACAGGACCATGTCCTAAAGACAAGCTTCCTGTCCACCGGCTCCATGCCCGTGACGATGCTCAGGCAGGAGAGCAGCCCCCGGGGCCACAGGCTCACGCAGATCCCAGAGCTCACTCAGTGCCTCCTGGTGAGTGACCCCCAGCCTTCCCAGCGGGAGTGCAGGGACTGTGGCGGTCAGGGGCCAGGGGCAGGCCATCGCCGAGGCTCCTGCTTTGTCCTCCCAGGACATGCTGCAGAGGGACCCCAACTTCCTGGCCACCCTCTTCTGGCAGAAGATCATACTGGTCATCGTGGGACTCAGGTACCTCTTCCTTGGGGATCCAGGAACGGACACAGGCCGGTCCTCTGAGGGTGGGGTGGCCGACATGTGAGCAGATGACAGAATGAATGAGGCCCGAGGGCGGGGCTGGACCAGGACTAACAGAGACCGGGCCGGCTGGGCTAGGGCTGCCTTAGGTCAGAGGCAGGGTGATTCGCCTTGCTTCTCATCTGAGACAGGTTGTTAATGCCAGTCACACCCTGACCCTGACCCTGGTCACACCCTGAGCCCTGACCCTGGTCACGCCCTGACCCTGACCCTGGTCACACCCTGACCCTGACCCTGGTCACACACACACTGACCCTGACCCTGACCGCAGTCATGCCCTGAGCCTGACCTTTTCCATAAGCTTTTCTCACTTGTGCGTGTGTCCCTCTCACTAAGCCTTGACCCCATTCACAGTGCTCACACTGACTCAGAACAATCTGTTTTCTCCCAAATAAATAAATGTCCATTAACCTACAAGGATGAGCGAATAGCAGGATGACCCAAATGAGCTCCATTTTCTGCGCCTGGCCGGGGTCCAGAGCCACTCCCACACGGTGGAGTATGTAAGCCTCTCCCTGCTGGGGACCCGGACAGCCAGGTCTCTCTTTCCAGGGACCATGGCTGTGTGTGGAAGTCCCAAATCTTCGGGGTCTCTTGCAGTAACCTGAGGCCAGGCCTCAAACCCACGGTCAAGTCCAACATCTTGCAGGCCTGCCTGCAGAGCTTGTACGTGCTGCCCCGCTGGAGATGTTGAAGGGCAGCCTGCCTCCCGTGGAGTCACCCCTGGATGTCACAGGGACCGCCCTCCCCTGCCCTGTGCTCCTGTCCTGGGCGGCGGGTCCTTCCTCGCCACGTGTGGGAGGGAAGGACGCTCTGGTCCACCTTGGATTTCCTCCTGTTCTCGCCACAGACTTGCTTTGACTTTGGAAAAGCTCTGGGTCCTCGGGTTCTGCTCCCTCCGTGGGCTCCGGCCCCCACGCTGCTAATACTCTGTAAGATTCCGATGGGGCCCCGGGGAGGAAGCGTTCCGCTCGATGGCTGCCATCTGCTCACACAGCAGCACATGGGCATGGGCAGCGCCCGCTGGGTCTCCCCTTGCCCCAGGCTGTGGGCCTGCCCCACGGGGCATCTCCTCCCAGCCCCTGCTCCCTAGCTGGGACCCCACTCTCTGCCCGGAGCTGGCGCAGACCCGCGCCTCCACACGCTCGCTGGGGCTCAGAGCACACCTACCACCCACGCTACCGGTGCCAAGTGCGCGCAGCGCCCGGTGCCCTGCCTGCACTGCTCCACGGGGATCAGGAGGGGGCGCCCAGGAACGAAGGTGCGGCTCCCGCGCCGTTTCTCGTTGGTCTTCAGGTTCAGTTCTGCAGAAACAGAGCAGAGCAGGAAGAACCCTCCCGCCCACGAGCTTGTGAGTAGCACCCGAGTGACAGGGAAGACGCACATGCCTGCTCCTAGGCCCACGTTAGAGATGGCAGGCGGACGCAAGCAAGGACCCGCGGTGTGCATCTTAGGCTGGGCTTCCTGTGAGCAGGTTGTGGGCCAGGATCATGTGGGTGGTTAACTGGGGTGCACTCTCAGAAGAGGCCGCCTGATGGGGAGAAGCCAGGGTGGGGTCCAGGAGAAGGGGGCCACTGTGCAGTGTAAGGGAGGGCTCTGGTGGGAAGCTCTCACGCTGGCGTCGCTCAACCAGGACATAGTCCAGCTGCTGCACTGGCTCGGGGCTGGCAGTGGGCCGCGCTGTGTAAGGCGAGGCACAAGCCGTCAGCAGCCAGGAGTGGGTGTGTGGATCTGACTGGCAGACACGGGAGGGAGGGTCTGGCTTTCTCAGTGTATCAGAGGCAGGGCCACAAGACACAGCATTGGGCGTGATTTACCAGTGAGGTGTCACGGGCATACAAATTGCCCAAAGCCTGCAATGTGAGAACACATTGCTCTGACCTGTAACTGTGAAACTAGCACCAAAACCAAGATAACAAGCAGATCTGTTACCCTTGTGCCACGGTTCAGTCCCCCCCTCACCCTTTTCCACAGACACCGCCATCTGAGCACTGTCACTATAGATCACCACTATGTAATCACTGTATGAATTTTGCATTTTGTAGAATTATCTATGAATGGAATCACATTGTATATACTTACCTTTGTCTGGATTCCTTTTACTCAGTAGATTCTGAAATTCATCTCAATTGTTGCTAAAAGGTATCCATAGCTCACACTTTTTATTGCTGACTAGTATTTGATTTCACAGATTCACCCCTATTTGTCAATCACTCACTGGGTGATAGTCCTCAGTGTTGTTTCCAGTTTTTTGCCATTACAACTTAAGCTGCTGCATGTAGGTCTTTGTACAGACATGTGGTTTAACTTTGTGCGGTAAACACCAGGAGTGGGATGGCTCCTAAGGGTCGTAAGGTAGGTGATGTTTAACTCTTTGACTTGCCAACCTGTCTTCCAAACTGGCTGTGCCACATATGCCCGCCAGCAGCGTGAGCCTGGCCTCTCTACAGTTGGCCAGCATGTGGCTGCCGGTGGGTGTGGGGGCATCTCGCCGGCCCCTCGCCGAGGTGTGGGGGCATCTCCTACACGCTTTGACCGCCCCTTTGTCCTCTTTAGTTCCTGACTTCTAAGTGTGCTGTCCTTTTGGTTGTCAAGTAGCCTCAGAGTTCCCTTTACACGCTCAACAGCTGCCCTTTCTCAGACATGAGGGGAATGCATCTCCTGCTGATTAATGGCTTGCCTTTTTGTTGTCTTAATAATCTCTTCTGGAAAGCAGAAATTCTTAATTTTGAGGAAGTCCAGTTTATCTGTTTTTTTTTTTCTTTTGTGGATTGTATCTTGGGTATTGAATTGGGGACATCTTTGTTTAACCCAAGGTCATAAAGATTTTGGCCTAGTTTTCTTCTAGACATATTGTAGAGTAGGTTTTGCACTTGGGTCCATGATCTGTTTTGAGTTAACTTTTATATGGTGTATGGTGTGGACTGAAGTTTAGTTTCTTGCCTATGGAACCTGTGGTTGTTCCAGGACCACTTGCCGGGAAGTCCATCCTCTCCATTGGACTCCCTTTGTACTTCTGTCAAAAACCAGTTGACCACAAATCTGGTTCCTTTTCTGGCCTCTTTATTCTGTCCCCCTGATGTATTTATCTGTCTTTATGCCACATTGTCTTGCTACAGTAGCTTTATGATAAATCTTGAAGTCAAGTAGTTAAGTCTTCCAACTTTCTTCTTTATTTCCAAGTAGTTTCTGCTATTTTGAGTACTTTGCATTTCTGTATGTTATAGAATCAGTAGGTCACCTTCTACTAAACAGCACACTGTGATTTGGGGATTAAATAAAATCTATAGATCGATTTGGGAATAACTGACATCTTAACCTCATTTTGTCTTCTGACCCATGACCTCAATCTCTCTCTCCATTTAAGTAGTTCTTTGCAGGCCTCTGAGTATATCTTGAGCATCTTTTGTCAGATTCTTTCCTATGTATCTCATACGTTTGTGATACTGTTGCTATTCAGATTTCCAGTTGTTCATGTTGACATGTATATATATATATATATATATAGAACTATCTTCACTCACTAATCCTTTTCTTTAGAGTCTAATCCGCCATTCATCCTTTGTGCATTTTTTTATCTTACATTGTGGTTCTCGTCTCTAAAAGTTGCTTGGATAATTTTTGTGTCTTCCATGTCTCTCCCATAGTCACCTTTTCTCCAGCGTATTGACAGAGGGACGTTTTAGTGGGTGCCAGGCACTGTAGTGGAAATGGGTCACATGCTGGATATGTTTGTATTCCTAGAATTATTCATGGACTTTGTTATGATACATAGTCAGGTTACTTAAAAACACACTTTGATCCCCTTCCAATCTTGCTTCTAAACTTGGTTAGGGAGCATTTATTCTGGAGCTGAATTTGCCTTGCTATTGAACAAGACCCTTCGGGGCACTCCGCCCTGTGGCCCCATGAGTGCTGAGGTTTTCTGTGAGGGCTGCCTTGCAGGGGAACGAGTCCCAGCACACCAAGCACTAGGGTTGTTCCCTCGCATCTCTGGGGGATACTGTACAGCCTTGGGGGGCTTAATGAGCCCTCGGCCGAGGACGCGGCCCCCAGGTGAGCTCTCTCCTCCCCAGGTCTTGGTCCTGGCCTCTAGCAGCCCTGCAGAAATGGGAGCGTCAGTGAGAGGCGAGGGCTGGACCTGCGTTCTTGAGACTGGTCCTTAGCCACCCCTGGGCCTCAAGGAAGGGCCTCCCTCTCGTTGACGACTCCCCTTTTCCATAGCACTTAAACAGCAACACACAGCCTCGAACTTGTTTAGATACTTACTTTTATTCTTGAGTTTTTACAACTTGATCTTGCCTCTGTCCAACCGCACTGGGGGATTATTACGGCCAGGAGCCAGGCCTGGGTCCAGCCCCATGCCTCCCTGACAGGTGCGCCTCCCACAGGTGCCTCTCCCCACACGTGGGGTGCGTAGGACGCGTTCAGTTAGTATCGGCGGAAGGAGATGAGTCTGTGGCTGGTGAGTCATCATGGCAGGGCCCCGAGCAGCGCTGGACGCTCTTGTTTGCATTTGCAGCACATGCTGTCTCCTTTGAACCTGAGGCTCCTGGTGCCCGGGCTGCCCAAGGGAGCAGTTCACAGTACTCATGCGCAGCACCACTGCCGAGGGTCTTCCATCTCCCAGCGTTTTCTGAGCGCGTGCCTTGGTCTTCCCACCCCTGCAAGTGTTTATGCAGCACCACAGAATATTAGCGCGTTTACTTCCTCAGTCACAGAGCGGCTCCTGGTGCCAAGTGCTGTGCTCGTCTGCCACCTGCCAGCAGGGCGAGTGTGGGGCAGCAGGCCTACGAGTGGCTTTGGCCCTGCTGGCTCTGGATATCTGGGAGCACCCACCGAAAGATGCTCCTGCCTGGAGCCAAGGGGATGGAGGGTGAGAGCAGGGCAGCTGCACCAAAGCAGTGGCATTTAAGGCAAACAAAGGACATGGCCTGGGGTGCGGGGCTGGGAGGAACACCGAGGGAGGGTCCGAGGGTCCCAGGCACCCGTGGCTCATGGAGTTCTGCTCCCTTCCAGCCTTGGAGATGGCCTACGACCTGCTGACTTTGGCAGCCAGAGTGCTTACTGGCCTCACCCGCCAGGGCTCAGCCCGGGGTGGATGTGTTGTCATCCGCCCAGGGCCTTGCAGCAAGGAGTGGCCGAGCCCTCACTTGGGTGGTTCCCTGGGTGTCTTGTAAGGGTGGATGACGCGTCATCCAAGGAGGGCCGTGGGGCCGGCGGTCACCCCAGGCGGCTGTGTGCCCCACCAGGTGCTGTACCAGAAGTGCCTGCAGGCCCTCCACCTGCTCCTCCAGAACTTCATCTCTTAGAACGAGAGTGTGGCCGAGATGTGCTTCCTCCTGCAGGTGAGTGTTGGGGGTGGTGTGGGGTGCAGGGCAGGGGGCTCCCAGTGCCCACCCCGGTCCTGGCCTCAGGTTCTCCAGGGTCCACACAGGGCAGGGCCCCCGCATGGAGAAGCTTGGCCGGCCGGCCTGCCCCACTGCCCGAGCGCCCCAGGGCTCGCCTCCTGTTTCTGAAAAGCCGAGGTCCCGCTTCTGGCCCTGGGAGCAGGAAGGCCCGGACTCGGGAAGGTGTGTGGGCTCTGGCACAGCCTGGATGTGCACGTCTCAGACACAGGCCTCCCTCTGCCCTTCCCGACAGGAGCAGACCCAGAGCTCTCAGGGGCCCAGGGCTTTCTTGGTCACGTGCAGGATGGCCCCTGAGGGAGCGGGGTGATGGCCGGGCAGGGAGGAGGAAATGCCAGGGGCAGGACTGCTACAGGGGTGTGAGTGGGGCAGCCAGGCTGGGTCCCAGGGGCTGACAGCCCCTTGGGTGCTCCCCACCCAGCACACCGAGCCCTGGCTGAAGTCAGACAAGAGCCATGAGTGCAAGCGGGCAGCACAGTCCATCTTCCTGCTCCTGAAGTATGTGGTGGACTATGTGAAGCTTGCTGTGAGTGACCTGAGGGCCCAGTGGCCTCAGGAGCCAGGCAGGTGGGCCCCATGTGAACGGCAGAGCAGAGAGATGCTACGCCCTCCTGCCTGTGCCCTGGACTCGCCTCCCAGCCTCCCTCCTGGTTCCTGCAGCTTCATTCACAAGCCCAGGGCAAAGCATGCGCCGGGGACAGGACATAGGCTGCCCGGGGGGTCCCAGCCCTGGGCTGGAGGTCACAGTTCAAACAGGGTGGCCTGGGGATGACAAGGGTGCTGGGGAGCAAAGACTTGAAAGGAGGGAAGGAGGGAAGCCGAGCAGCTGGCTGGGAGAAAAGCGTCAGCGAGGGAGCAGCCCACCTGACTCACAGAGGCTAGAGCCACGTGTGCAGGGACCCAGAGCAGTCAGAACGAGCAGGAAAGGGTCCTGTCGGAGCGCTGCTGCTGCCACATCTCAGGACCAAGCGGGAAGCTCTTGAAACCACGACCGCCTGGCACTGGAATAAAGACACACGAATGATGGATGGAAAAAGAAGCGGTGGAAAACTAGGCCCCACTCGTCTGGTGAATCGATTTTCAAAAAAGGTGCCAAAGCTCTTGAGTGGGGAAGGGAAAGGACTTTCCACACAGGTGCTGGCAGGGGGAATGGGCCTTGTCCCCCACCTCACACAGAGAGAAGAACTGCTTGCGACAGATCATGGAACTAAGTGCCAGTCAGAGCCGTGAGGTGTCAAGATTTCTACCAGTTTGGGACAGGCAAAGATGTCCTAGGTAGAACACAGAAGGCCAGTAACTGTGAATAAAGTGCTGATAAAATTCATCAAAACAGAAACTTCTGAAGGCAATCGAGTCAAGACACGGATTGCACAAAAGCGAGTTCTGTGAGTTTGTCTAAAGGAAGATGTGTTCCCAGGGTGCCGTCCAGACAGACAGGTGTGTGTGCAAAGCACACGGAGGCAAATGGGCCCCTCATGTCATAAGGAAAGTGCCCGTTACAACAGCAGGGAACAGCATGGCTCACCTGCTGGAAGGATGAAAGGAAGGGCTGCCACTTGGAGCCTGGGGGTGTGTGGAGCCACCAGCCCGGCCCGGTGCTAGCGGGCGTGTGTACCTGCAAAGCTATGTGGGAACACTTTGAGGCTCCTACAGGTGAAGCCCTGCCCAGCTGGCAGCTGTGTAGTTCCACCCCTGGTGTTCACACTACAGTATCAATAGTGGCTTTATTCCTGATAGCCCTAGATTGGCAGCAACTCGAATGCCTCTCAGCAGGGGCATATGGTGATGAATGTGACCAGCAGTGACAGAGGGCACTGGGCACACATGTGAGTCTGCTCATGGGAAGGGTGGGTGCTCAGCCTGCAGCCTCACTGAGTGGCAACTGCGGGCCATTCCTGAGGTAGCCCAGCTGTGCCGAGCTTGGGGTGGGTGGGTGGGAGTCACATGGGTATGTCCTGGTGTCTGAACCCACCGTGTACCTCATATTTGACTGTTGCATTGTCAGTTTTACTTTAAATAACAACTATGGAAAATTTTTAATTCGGTAGCTTTTGCAGCGATATTAGTTTACAAACCTGAAATTTTTATTTTAAATTTCAAAAATGAGGAAGTACATGAAGGATAGCATGGGCCTGCTGTCTTCCTGTTGCAAATAAAGAAACAGGTCAAGATTAGAAAGTGCCTATGGTTTTACTGGGGGGTTTTAGGCAAGGCTCAGTTTGAACTCACAATTCTTAAAGTATAGATAGATGGGACATATGTATAGATATAAATGTATGTATGGCTGTGTTTGTGTGTCTCAGGAGAAGACCCAGAGCAATGGATGTAACAGGAGCAAAGAGCCCACCTATGCTTAGATCCTAGCTTCTAAATAGTTCTAAAAAGAAGGAGGGCTGTTTCGAGAAAAAGCTCATTCAGTGGTGGGTCAGTACAAGCTGAGCCCAGGGCTAAGCCCAGGGTGCCTGGTCACTCTAGATAGTAAGCAAGCAAATGTCCCAAGAATGAGGAGGTCATAAAGAGAGGACACATGAGCCAGGCGGACAGAGCATCAAAGAAATGACAGCCACAGATTACAACCAACTGTAAAGTAAAACTCCAGTGGTGTGTACAGCAAACAAATAAGAAATACACAAATAAACAAACAGCTAAATAAGTGGGGGCCTTCTTCAGAGCAGAATGGTCTCTAATAAATAAAACACAGGAGAAACACGGCTTAGATCATGGATGGTGCTAGAACTGGGGGCAAAGGTGGAAGGAGAGAGGGTAACAGTCTCAGAGTATCCCCCACAAGTCATTAATAATTCCTAAGGGGAAAACAGTACCTGAACAGTGGAGAACTTGGAAGACAATGTTCTGACCAGGTGATCAAAGCTAACATGATCAAGACTGGACAGGACACCCCATGGCTCTTGACGTGACTCACTGAGAGGCGAAGAGCCAGAACCCAGTCGTGAGGAAATAAAGCAGACAAACCCAAGAAGCTTGTCTGTACTTTTGAAAAAAGGCACGGCTGAAAAAGCTGAAGAATAATTTCAGACTAAAGGAGTTAAAGAGGAGTATAAAACAGAAAATGTTCAGGAGCAGATTAAAGATAGCATGAGAGGTGAGACAGAAACCTCCTCCAAAAACCACATATAATATGAAAATATAGCAAACACATCAAATCCTGAGAGAGCAGCAGGAAAGAAGGCTGTGGCAGACTGTCTACACCTGGGGAAACCAGCAGACCTTAAAGAAAAGGGTAAGTACCAAAGCCATGATGCAGAGGGACTCAAGCCCTTCCCTGACCCCGGGTCACCAGCAGGAGGAAGAGAAATGGAGCAGGGAGGGGGTGGAGGCCTAGTGCTGCTGAACACCCATCCCTGGAGATCTGCTCTGGGAGCATGAACCTATATTATATGGTGTTCTGGAGATGAGAGGGGTTGGAAAGCTAAGACTGGCAGAACACTTGGAGACACTGACATTCCAGCTGCTTGTGTAAAACAGGGATCCACACTGGGCCACTCTGGGACAACAGAAAGGCATGCAGTCTGAGAGATTTCCAAAAATCGAGAGGGCTGCTAAAGGGACAAGAATTGCACAGAGCTTGCTGCTCTGGAGAAATGACAGGGGGACAAAATTGTCCAGGTGCACTCTGCCCAGCAGGTGGGGAACTTTCAGGAGCTTCAGGTGCTCCATCCCCCTGGCTGGGAGAGCAGCTATGAGGCCCCCTACCATGATATGCAGCCTGCTGTGCCTTCCTCCCAGCCAGCACTGGCTCACAAACTCGCTGCCCCCACCATTGCATTAGGACAGCCAGAGGGCAGCCCCACCTGTGGCAGCTGCAAGTGCAAAGCAGGCTTCTTCCTGCTTGCTTGGCCCACTGGCCCTGGCAGGGGAGACAGGCACTGCAGCTGGGAAGCAGGAAAGAGCTCTTTCCTCCCAACAGGCACCAGAGACCCCTCACATCACTCTACAGGCTGAGCAGCTCCAGAGAATAGAGCTTTTGGGCACTAGAGGGCGCCACCTACAAATATGAAATGTCAAAGGAACCTGGTTCAAACCAAAATCCCACAAACACCAGAAAGAGGGCCAAGTGAAACTGAACTCATCAATCTTCCTGAAGGAGATTTCAAAGTAAAAATCATAAACATGCTCACAGAGCTACAGAAAAATATTCAAGAACTCAAGGAGGAATTCAGGAATGAATTACAAACGTTGAAGAATATATTTTCTGAAATGAAACATACAATGGAAGGATTTAAAAGCAGATTAGATGAAGTAGATGAGAAAGTAAATGAAATAGAAATTAGAGAACAGGAATACAAAGAAGCTGAGGCATAGAGAGAAAAAAGAATCTCTAGGAAAAAAGAATATTGAGAGAACAGTGTGACCAATCCAAATACAATATTTGCACTATAGGGGTACCAGCAGAAGAAGAGGAAGAGAAAAAGGGATAGAAAGTGTCCTTGTGGAGGTACTTGCTGAAAACTGCCCCAATCTTGGGAAGGAGATAGTCTTTCAGGCCATGGAGGTACACAGATCTCCCAACACAAGGGACTCAAGGAAGACAACACCAAGACATATAATATTTAAAGTGGTAAAGATCAAGGATAAAGACAGAGTATTAAAAGCAGCCAGAGAGAGAAAAAAGATAACATACAAAGGAGAATTCATTAGGCTGTAACCAGACTTCTCAACAGAAACCTTACAGGCCAGAAGGGAGTGCCATGATATATTTAATGCAATGAAGCATAAGGGCTCAAACCAAGAATACTCTACTGGCAAGATTATCATTTAAATTTGAAGGAAGGATTAAACAATTTCCAGACAAGCAAAAGCTGAGAGAATTTATCTCCCACAAACTGCCTCTACAGTGTATTTTGGAGGGACTGCTATAGATGGAAGTATTCCTAAAGCTAAATAGCTGTCACCAGAGGAAATAAAACCACAGTAAACAATTAATTACTAAGCAGATGCAAAACTAAATCAACTACCCCCAAAGTCAGTCAAGGGATAGACAAAGAGTATATAATATGATACCTCATGTATATAAAGAACGGAGGAGGAAGAAAAAGGAGGAAAAAATAGCATACTAAGTGAATTAAATTAGACTGTTAGATAGTAATGAAGTTAACCTTGAACTTTTGGTAACCACTAATCTAAAGCCTGCAATGGCAATAAGTACATACCTATCGATAATCACCCTAAATGTAAATGGTCTGAATGCACCAATCAAAAGACATAGGGTCACTGAATGGATGAAAAAACAAGACCCATCCATATGCTGCCTGCAAGAGACTCACTTCAAACCCAAAGATATACACAGACTAAAAGTGAAGGGATGGAAAGAGATATTTCATGCAAGTAATAGGGAGAAAAAAGCAGGAGTTGCAGTACTTGTATCAGACAAAATAGACTTCAAAACAAAGAAAGTAACAAGAGACAAAGAGGACATTGCATAATGATAAAGGGGTCAGTTTAACAAGGGGATAAACTATTATAAATATCTATGCACCCAACACAGGATCACCTACATATGTGAAACAAATACTAACAGAATTAAAGGGGGAAATAGAAAGCAATGCATTCATTTTAGGAGACTTCAACACACCACTCACTCCAAAGGACAGAAGAACCAGACAGAAAATAAGTAAGGAGACAGAGGCACTGAACAACAGATTAGAACAGATGGACCTAAAAGACATCTACAGAACACTCCACACAAAAGCAGCCAGATACACATTCTTCTCAAGTGCACATGGAACATTTTCAAGACTAGGTCATATACTAGGACACAAAAAGAGCCTCAGTAAGTTTAAAAAGTTTGAAATTGTACTAACAAGCTTCTTGGACCATAAAAGTATGAAACTAGAAATAAATTATTCACAGAAAACAGAAAAGCCCACAAACACATGCAGGCTTAACATCATGCTCCTAAATAATCAATAGATCAATGACCAAATAAAACAGAGATGAAGCAATATATGGAGACAAATGACAACAATAACTCAACACAGCAAAATCTGTGGGACACAACAAAGGCCATGCTAAGTGGAAAGTATATTACAATACAGGCTCACCTGAGGAAAGAAAAACAATCCCACATGAACAGTCTAAACTCACAATGAATGAAATTAGAAAAAGAAGAACAAATGAGGCCCAAAGTCAGTAGGAGGGACATAATACATATCAGAACATAAATAAATAAAATCCAGAAGAATAAAACAATAGAGAGAATTGAAGAAAGCAGGAGCTGGTTCTTTGAGAAAATAAACTAAATAAATAAACCCCTAGCCAGACATATCAAGAAAAAAAGAGAGTCTACACACATAAACAGAATCAGAAATGAGAAAGGAAAAATCACTATGAACACCACAGAAATCCAAAGAATTATGAGAGAATACTATGAAAAATTATATGCTAACAAACTGGATAACCTAGAAGAAATGGTCTTTTTAGAAAAATACAATCTCCCAAGCCTGACCCAGGAAGGAACAGAATATCTGAACAGACCAATTACCAGCAAGGAAATTGAATTGGTAATAAAAAAAACTACCTAAGAACAAAAGCCCTGTACTAGATGGCTTCACTGCTGAATTTTACTAAACATTTAGTGAAGACCTAATACCCATCCTCAATGTTTTCCAAAAAGTACAAGAGGAGGGAATACTTCCAAACTCATTCTATGAAGCCAGCATCACTCTAAGACCAAAACCAAAGACACCAAAAAAAGGAGAAAAATACAGACCAATATCCCTGATGAACAAAGATGCAAAAATACTCAACAAAATATTAACAAACTGAATTAAAACATCAAAAAGATCATCCATCATGATAAAATAGGATTTATTCCAGGGATGCAAGGATGGCACAGTATTTGAAAATCCATCAACATCATCCACCAAAAGAAGGACAAAAATCACATGACTATCTCATAGATGGTGAAAAAGCATTTGACAAAATTCAGCATACATTCTTGATAAAAAGTCTCAACAAAATGGGTATAGAGGGCAAGTACCTCAACATAATAAAGGCCATATATGACAAACCCACAGTCAATATCATACTTAACAGTGAGAAGCTGGAAGCTTTTCCTTTAAGATCGGGAACAAGACAGGGATGCCCACTCTCCCCACTGTTATTCAACATAGTACTGGATGTCCTCGCCACGGCAATTAGACAAAACAAAGAAATAAAAGGCATCCAGATTGGTAAGGAAGAAGTTATACTCATTGTTTGCAGATGACATGATGTTGTACATAAAAAACCCTAAAGAATTCACTCCAAAACTACTAGAACTAATAACTGAATTCAGGAAAGTTGCAGGATACAAGACCAATACACAGAAATCTGTTGCATTTCTATATACTAACGACAAACTAGCAGAAAGAGAAATTAAGAAAACAATTCCATTCAAAGTTGCATCAAAAAGAATAAAATACCTAGGAATAAACCTAACCAGGGAAGTGAAAGGCCTATACCCTGAAAACTATAAGACACTCAAGAGAGAAATTAAAGAAGACACCAATAAATGGAAGTACATCCCATGCTCATGGATAGGAAGAATTAATATTGTCAAAATAGGCATCCTGCCTAAAGCAATCTACAGATTCAATACAATTCCTATCAAAATACCAATGGCAAGGATCATGGGAAGATGGCGGCATGAGTAGTTCAGAGGAAATCTCCCCAAAACATATATATTTATGAAAATACAATAAATACAACTATTCCTAAAAGAGACACCAGTGGATGCAGTACAATAGCCAGGATACATCTACATCTGTGAGAACTCAACATCACATGAAGGGGGTAAGACACAAGCCACAGCCAGGTGGGACCCGAACACTCCCCCACCCCAAAACCTGGTGGAAAGAAAGGAGTCGGAACAGGGAGGGAGTGAAAGCCCAGGACTGCTAAACAACCAGCTCTAGAAATCTGCACCCGGAAAGCAGACACAAGGTGCATGGGGTGCTGGATATTAGAGAAATGGAAAAGCAAAACCTGTGGGCAGGTCCCTGCAACCGGCGCCCCTGAGACAAAAGAAAAGTGAGTGCTTTCTGCAAGTCTTAAAGAGACAAGAACCCCATAGCTGGACAAAGTTGTCCTGGCAGCTGGGAATACCAGGGAAACTTAGGAGCCCTAAACCTCAGGGAGGCAGTGCAGCTCTGAAGCCCCTCACGTCACTAAGCAGACTGCAAGTCATTCCTCCAACTGGCATGGACCCTGACACACCAGTCCAGTAGCAAGAGAGTGGCAGCGCCTGCCTGGGATGGCAGCGCCAGAAGGGACTGGGAGCAGATCTGTGCGCCACAGGAGAGGCTTGTGCTAGCCTGCAGCAGTGCGACCGAACAGCCTGGGCGTGGATCGCGTGTACTGGTGGCAGTGAAGCCAGAGGAGCCCAGTAGAGGCCTGCGCGGGAGAGGCCCGCATGCACCTGCAGTGGAGCCAGAGGGAGCAGGCATGCTCCCAGCAGCCGACCGGAATCCCAGCCCAAGGCACAGCCACCTGGGCCAGACCCAAAGGCCGGTGCTGCTACACAGCTGCCCGGCAGGGTCGCTGCTAGCACGGAGGAGCGCACCTGGTGTGCCTGCCACTCCCCGCAGGGCTCCGTGCTGCTCTGATGGACACCACACCCACAGCAGCTTAGGGGACTAACCCAGTGGCTGCTCCAGGAGTGCGGGTAACCGTCACAGGCAGCGGAGAAGGGCAAGGCATCCAGCAAGCAGGAAAGGACTTTCTTCTCCCAGCTGACACACCCGCAACCTGCCTACAGCCACTGCTATCAGCAGGAAAAGGCAAAAAAAATCTGGTCCAGTCCAAGATACTTCAAACAACACCTGAGAAAGGATCTGCAGAGGCAGACCTAACCAGTCTCCCTGAAAAAGAATTCAAAATAAAAATCATAAACATGCTGACAGAGCTGCAGAGAAATATGCAAGAGCTAAGGGATGAAGTCCAGAGGGAGATCACAGATGACTGGAGGGAGATTATAGAAGTGAAACAAACTCTGGAAGGATTTATAAGCAGAATGGATAAGATGCAAGAGGCCATTGATGGAATAGAAACCAGAGAACAGGAACGCAGAGAAGCTGATGCAGAGAGAGATAAAAGGATCTCCAGGAATGAAACAATATTAAGAGAACTGTGTGACCAATCCAAAAGGAACAATATCCACATTACAGGGGTACCAGAAGAAGAAGAGAGAGGAAAAGGGATAGAAAGTGTCTTTGAAGAAATAATTGCTGAGAACTTCCCCAAACTGGGGGAGGAAATAGTTGCTCAGACTACAGAGTCACACAGAACTCCCAAGAGAAGGGACCCAAAGAGGATAACACCAAGACACATAATAATTAAAATGGCAAAGATCAAGGACAGTGACAGAGTATTAGAGGCAGCCAGAGAGAGAAAAAAGGTCACCTATCAAGGAAAACCCATCAGGCTATCATCAGACTTCTCAACAGAAACCTTACAGGCCAGAAGAGAATGGCATGACATATTTGATGCAATGAAACAGAAGGGCCTCGAACTAAGGATACTGTATCCAGCATGATTATCATTTAAATATGAAGGAGGGATTAAACAATTCCCACACAAGCAAAAGTTGAGGGAATTTGCCTCCCACAAACCACCTCTACAGAGTATTTTAGAGGGACTGCTCTAGATGGGAACACTCCTAAAAAGAGCACAGAACAAAACACCCAACATGAAGAATGGAGGGGGAGGAATAAGAAGGGAGAGAAATAATCATTAGACTGTGTTTATAATAGCTCAATAAGCTAGTTAAGTTAGATAGTAAGGTAGTAAAGAAGCTAACCTTGAATCTTTGGTAACCACGAATCTAGAGCCTGCAATTGCAATAAGTACATACCTATCAATAATCATCCTAAATATAAATGGACTGAATTCACCAATCAAAAGACACAGAGTAATAGAATGGATAAAAAAGCAAGACCCATCTATATGCTGCTTATAAGAGACTCACCTCAAACCCAAAGACATGCACAGATTAAAATTCAAGGAATGGAAAAAGATATTTCATGCAAATAACAGAGAGAAAAAAGCAGGTGTTGCAATACTAGTATCAGACAAAATAGACTTCAAAACAAAGAAGTAACATGAGATAAAGAAGGATATTACATAGTGATAAAGGGCTCAGTCCAACAAGAGGATATAACCATTATAAACATATATGCACCCAATACAGGAGCACCAGATATGTGAAACAAATACTAACAGAATTAAAGGAGGAAGTAGAATGCAATGCATTCATTATGGGAGACTTCAACACACCACTCACTCCGAAGGACAGATCCACCTGCAGAAAATAAGTAAGGACACAGAGGCACTGACCAACACACTAGAACAGATGGACCTAATAGACTACAGGACTCTACACCCAAAAGCAACAGGATACACATTCTTCTCAAGTGCACATAAAACATTCTCCAGAATAGACCACATACTAGGCCACAAAAATAGCCTCAGTAAATTCCAAAAGATTGAAATCCTACCAACCAACTTTTCAGACCACAGAGGTATAAAACTAGAAATAAATTGTACAAGGAAAGCAAAAAGGCTCACAAACACATGGAGGCTTAACAACACGCTCCTAAATAATCAATGGATCAACAACCAAATTAAAATGTAAATCCAGCAATATATGGAAACAAATGACAACAACAACACAAAGTCCCAACTTCTGTGGGACGCAGCAAAAGCAGTCTTAAGGGGAAAGTATATAGCAATCCAGGCATATTTAAAGAAGGAAGAACAATCCCAAATGAATAGTCTAATGTCACAATTATCAAAATTGGAAAAAGAAGAACAAATGAGGCCTAAGGTCAGTAAAAGGAGGGACATAATAAAGATCAGAGAAGAAATAAATAAAATTGAGAAGAATAAAACAATAGAAAAAATCAATGAAACCAAGAGCTGGTTCTTCGAGAAAATAAACAAAATAGATAAGCCTCTAGCCAGACTTATTAAGAGAAAAAGAGAGTCAACACACATCAACAGAATCAGAAACGAGAAAGGAAAAATCACAAAAGACCCCACAGAAATACAAAGAATTATTAGAGAATACTATGAAAACCTATATGTTAACAAGCTGGAAAACCTAGGAGAAATGGACAACTTCCTAGAAAAATACAACCTTCCAAGACTGACCCAGAAAGAAACAGAAAATCTAAACAGATCAATTACCAGCAATGAAATTGAAGCAGTAATCAAAAAACTACCCAAGAACAAAACCCCCGGGCCAGATGGATTTACCTCAGAATTTTATCAGACATACAGAGAACACAAAATACCCATTCTCCTTAAACTTTCCCAAAAAATAGAAGAGGAGGGAATACTCCCAAACTCATTCTATGAAGCCAGCATCACCCTAATACCAAAACCAGGCAAAGATCCCACCAAAAAAAGAAAACTACAGACCAATATCCCTGATGAATGTAGATGCAAAGATACTCAACAAAATATTAGCAAACCGAATTCAAAAATACATCAAAAGGATCATACACCATGACCAAGTGGGATTCATCCCAGGGATGCAAGGATGGTACAACATTCGAAAGCCCATCAACATCATCCACCACATCAACAAAAAGAAAGACAAAAACCACATGATCATCTCCATAGATGCTGAAAAAGCATCTGACAAAATTCAACATCCATTCATGATAAACGCTCCCAGCAAAATGGGTATAGAGGGCAAGTAGCTCAACATAATAAAGGCCATATATGATAAACCCACAGCTAACATCATACTGAACAGCGAGGGGCTGAAAGCTTTTCCTCTGAGATCGGGAACAAGACAGGGATGCCCACTCTCCCCACTGTTATTCAAATAGTACTGGAGGTCCTAGCCGCGACAATCAGACAAAACAAAGAAATACAAGGAATCCAGATTGGTAAAGAAGAAGTCAAACTGTCACTATTTGCAGATGACATGATATTGTACATAAAAAACCCTAAAGACTCCACTCCAAAACTACTAGAGCTAATATTGGAATTCAGCAAAGTTGCAGGATACAAAATTAACACACAGAAATCTGTGGCTTTCCTATGCACTAACAATGAACTAATAGAAAGAGAAATCAGGAAAACAATTCCATTCACAATAGCATCAAAAAGAATAAAATACCTAAGAATAAACCTAACCAAGGAAGTGAAAGACCTATACCCTGAAAACTACAAGACACTCTTAAGAGAAATTAAAGGGGACACTAACAAATGTAAACTCATCCCATGCTCTTGGCTAGGAAGAATTAATATCGTCAAAATGGCCATCCTGTCCAAAGCAATATAGAGATTCGATGCAATCCCTATCAAATTACCAACAGCATTCTTCAATGAACTGGAACAAATAGTTAAAAAATTCATATGGAACCACCAAAGACCCCGAATAGCCAAAGCAATCCTGAGAAGGAAGAATAAAGTGGGAGGGGGATCTCACTCCCCAACTCCAAGCTCTACTACAAAGCCACAGTAATCAAGACAATTTGGTACTGGCACAAGAACAGAGCCACAGACCAATGGAACAGAATAGAGACTCCAGACATTAACCCAAACATATATGGCCAATTAATATTTGATAAAGGAGCCATGGACATACAATGGGGAAATGACAGCCTCTTCAACAGATGGTGCTGGCAAAACTGGACAGATACATGCAAGAGAATGAAACTGGATCACTGTCTAACCCCATACACAAAAGTAAATTCAAAATGGATCAAAGACCTGAATGTAAGTCATGAAACCATAAAACTCCTAGACAAAAATCTCTTGGACATAAACATGAGCGACTTCTTCATGAACATATCTCCCCAGGCAAGGGAAACAAAAGCAAAAATGAACAAGTGGGACTATATCAAGCTGAAAAGCTTCTGTACAGCAAAGGACACCATCAATAGAACAAAAAGGCATCCTACAGTATGGGAGAATATATTCATAAATGACAGATCCAATAAAGGGTTGACATCCAAAATATATAAAGAGCTCACACACCTCAACAAACAAAAAGCAAATAATCCAGTTAAAAAATGGGCAGAGAAGCTGAATAGACAGTTCTCTAAAGAAGAAAGTCAGATGGCCAACAGACACATGAAAAGATGCTCCACATCACTTGTCATCAGAGAAATGCAAATTAAAACCACAATGAGGTATCATCTCACACCAGTAAGGATGGCTACCATCCAAAGACAAACAACAACAACTGTTGGTGAGGTTGTGGAGAAAGGGGAACCTCCTACACTGCTGGTGGGAATGTAAATTAGTTCAACCGTTGTGGAAAGCAGTATGGAGGTTCCTCAGAATGCTCAAAATAGAAATACCATTTGACCCAGGAATTCCACTTCTAGGAATTCCTAGAATGCAGGAATTTACCCTAAGAATGCAGGACTCCAGTTTGATAAAGACAGATGCACCCCTATGTTTATCACTGCACTATTTACAGTAGCCAAGATATGGAAGCAACCTAAATGTCCATCAGTAGATGAATGGATAAAGAAGATGTGGTACATATACACAATGGAATATTATTCAGCCATAAGAAAAAAACAGATCCTACCATTTGCAACAACATGCATGGAGCTAGAGGGTATTATGCTCAGTGAAATAAGACAGGTGGAGAAAGACAAGTACCAAATGATTTCACTCATATGTGGAGTCTAAGAACAAAGGAAAACTGAAGGAACAAAACAGCAGCAGAATCACAGAACCCAAGAATGGACTAAAAGTTACCAAAGGGAGGAGGCGGAGCCAAGATGGCGGCGTGAGTAGAGCAGTGGAAATCTCCTCCCAAAACACATAGAGCTATGAAAATATAACAAAGAAAAATCTTCCTAAAATAGAGACCACAGGACACAGGACAACATCCAGACCACATCCACACCTGCAAGAACCCAGTGCCTTGTGAAGGGGGTAAGATACAAGCCCCAGCCCGGTGGGACCCGAGCACCCCTCCCCCTGGCTCCCGGCGGGTGGAGAGAAATCGGAGCGGTTTTTTTTTTTTTTTTGGCGAGCGCTTTTTGGAAGCCTTAGAGGGACGGGCCCCCGTTGCTAGGGAGGCAGGGTGGCGGGACCGGTGAGGAGGTGCCTGGGAACGGCGCCGGAGGACAAAGAATACCCCGCGTTTCTCCCTGCGAGACCTGGGGGCGGGTGCCTGAGACCGGTGCCTGAGGACGGAGGAGGTCGCGCGTTTTTCCCCCTTTTTTTTTTTTCTCTTTTTGGCGAGGGCTTTTTGGAAGCCTTGAAGGGACGGGGACCCCAGTGCTAGGGAGGCACGGTGGCGGGACTGGTGAGCGGGTGGCTGGGACCGGCGCCTGAGGACAAAGAATATCCCCCGTTTTTCCCTGCGGGACCAGTGGGCGGGTGCCTGAGACCGGCACTTGAGGACAGAGGAAATCGCGCGTTTTTCCCCTTTTTTTTTTCTCTTTTCTGCGAGTGCTTTTTGGAAGCCTAAAAGGGACAGGGACCCCGGTGCTAGGGAGGCGGGGCGGCGGGACTGGTGAGCGGGTGCCTGGGACTGGCACCTGAGGACAAAGAATATCCCGCATTTTTCCCTGTGGGACCGGTGGGTGGGTGCCTGAGACCGGCACCTGAGGACGGAAGAAATCGCGCGTTTTTCCCCTTTTTTTTCTCTCTTTTTGCCGAGTGCTTTTTGGAAGCCTTGAAGGGACAGGGACCCCGGTGCTAGGGAGGCAGGGCGGCGGGACTGGTGAGCGGGTACGTGGGACCAGTGCCTGAGGACAAAGAATATTGAGCGTTCCTTCCCTGCGGGACCGGTGGGTGGGTGCTTTTTGGAAGCCTTGAACAGACAGGGACCCTGGTGCTAGGGAGACAGGGCAGCAGGACCAGTGAGCGGGTGCCTGGGACCGGCACCTGAGGACAAAAAAAAAAAAAAAAAAATCGCTTGTTTTTTCCTTTTTTTTCCTTTTTTTTTTTTCTCTTTCTTTCTGTTCCCTCTCTCATTGTTGCTGTTGTTGTTTTGGTTTGGAGAGTGCTTTTTGGAAATCTTAAAGGGGCAGGACAGGTCACTTAGACCAGAAGCAGGGAATCTGGGGATCTCTGGGCACTCTAACCCCCTGGGCAGCAGGGAGCACAGAGGCCCCTTACGGAGATAAATAGTCTCCTGGCTGCTCCCCCTCCAACGGGGCTCCACCATTTTGGAGGAACAGCCCCAGCCAGGCCAAGCCCACAGCAACAGCGGAGATAAACCCCAAAGCAACTGGGCAGGAAGCAGAAGCCCCGTCTGCACACAGCTGCCCAGCACAAGCCACTAGAGGTCGCTATTCTCCCAGGAAAAGGCTACAAACCAACAAGAAGGGAAGCTCTTCCAGCGGTCACTTGTACCAGCTCTGCAAACTATCTCTATCACCATGAAAAGGCAAAACTACAGGCAGACAAAGATCACAGAGACAACACCTGAGAAGGAGACAGACCTAACTAGTCCTCCTGAAAAAGAATTCAAAATAAAAATCATGAACATGCTGACAGAGATGCAGAAAAAAATGCAAGAGCAATGGGATGAGATGCAGAGAAAAATGCAAGAGCAGTGGGATGAGATGCAGAAAAAAATGCAAGAACAGTGGGATGAAGTCCGGAAGGAGATCACAGATGTCAGGAAAGAGATCACAGAAGTGAAACAATCCCTGGAAGGATTTATAAGCAGAATGGATAAGATGCAAGAGGCCATTGAAGGAATAGAAGCCAGAGAACAGGAACGTATAGAAGCTGACATAGAGAGAGATAAAAGGATCTCCAGGAATGAAACAACACTAAGAGAAATATGTGACCAATACAAAAGGAAAAACATTCGTATTATAGGGATACCAGAAGAGGAAGAAAGAGGAAAAGGGATAGAAAGTGTCTTTGAAGAAATAATTGCTGAAAACTTCCCCAAACTGGGGGAGGAAATAATCGAACAGACCATGGAATTATACAGAACCCCCAACAGAAAAGATCCAAGGAGGACAACACCAAGACACATAATAATTAAAATGGCAAGGATCAAGGACAAGGAAAGAGTTTTAAAGGCAGCTAGAGAGAAAAAGGTCACCTATAAAGGAAAACCAATCAGGCTAACATCAGACTTCTCAACAGAAACCCTACAGGCCAGAAGAGAATGGCATGATATACTTAATGCAATGAAACAGAAGGGCCTTGAACCAAGGATACTGTATCCAGCACGACTATCATTTAAATATGATGGTGGGATCAAACAATTCCCAGACAAGCAAAAGCTGAGGGAATTTGCTTCCCACAAACCACCTCTACAGGGCATCCTACAGGGACTGCTCTAGATGGGAGCACCCCTAAAAAGAGCACAGAACAAAACACACAACATATGAAGAATGGAGGAGGAGGAATAAGAAGGGAGAGAAGAAAAGAATCTCCAGACAGTGTATATAACAGCTCAATAAGCGAGCTAAGTTAGGCAGTAAGATACTAAAGAAGCTAACCTTGAACCTTTGGTAACCACGAATCTAAAGCCTGCAATGGCAATAAGTACATATCTTTCAATAGTCACCCTAAATGTAAATGGACTTAATGCACCAATCAAAAGACATAGAGTAATAGAATGGATAAAAAAGCAAGACCCATCTATATGCTGCTTACAAGAAACTCACCTTAAACCCAAAGATAAGCATAGACTAAAAGTCAAGGGATGGAAAAACATATTTCAGGCAAACAACAGTGAGAAGAAAGCAGGGGTTGCAGTACTAATATCAGACAAAATAGACTTCAAAACAAAGAAAGTAACAAGAGATAAAGAAGGCCACTACATAATGATAAAGGGCTCAGTCCAACAAGAGGATATAACCATTCTAAATATATATGCACCCAATACAGGAGCACCAGCATATGTGAAGCAAATACTAACAGAACTAAAGAGGGAAATAGACTGCAATGCATTCATTGTAGGAGACTTCAACACACCACTCACCCCAAAGGACAGATCCACCGGGCAGAAAATAAGTAAAGACACACAGGCACTGAACAACACACTAGAACAGATGGACCTAATAGACATCTACAGAACTTTACATCCAAAAGCAACAGGATATACATTCTTCTCAAGTGCACATGGAACATTCTCCAGAATAGACCACATACTAGCTCACAAAAAGAGCCTCAGTAAATTCCACAATATTGAAATTCTACCAACCAATTTTTCAGACCACAAAGGTATGAAAGTAGAAATAAATTCTACAAGGAAAACAAAAAGGCTCACAAACACATGGAGGCTTAACAACATGCTACTAAATAATCAATGGATCAATGAACAAATCAAAATAGAGATCAAGGAATATATAGAAACAAATGACAACAACAACACTAAGCCCCAACTTCTGTGGGATGCAGCGAAAGCAGTCTTAAGAGGAAAGTATATAGCAATCCAGGCACACTTGAAGAAGGAAGAACAATCCCAAATGAATAGTCTAACATCACAATTATTAAAACTGGAAAAAGAAGAACAAATGAGGCCTAAAGTCAGCAGAAGGAGGGACATAATAAAGATCAGAGAAGAAATAAACAAAATTGAGAAGAATAAAACAATAGCAAAAATCAACGAAACCAAGAGCTGGTTCTTTGAGAAAATAAACAAAATAGATAAGCCTCTAGCCCAACTTATTAAGAGAAAAAGAGAGTCAACACAAATCAACATAATCAGAAATGAGAATGGAAAAATCACGACAGACTCCACAGAAATACAAAGAATTATTAAAGACTACTATGAAAACCTATATGCCAACAAGCTGGAAAACCTAGAAGAAATGGACAACTTCCTAGAAAAATACAACCTCCCAAGACTGACCAAGGAAGAAACACAAAAGTTAAACAAACCAATTACAAGCAAAGAAATTGAAACAGTAATCAAAAAACTACCCAAGAACAAAACCCCGGGGCCGGACGGATTTACCTCGGAATTTTATCAGACACACAGAGAAGACATAATACCCATTCTCCTTAAAGTGTTCCACAAAATAGAAGAAGAGGGAATACTCCCAAACTCATTCTATGAAGCCAACATCACCCTAATACCAAAACCAGGAAAAGACCCCACCAAAAAAGAAAATTACAGACCAATATCCCTGATGAATGTAGATGCAAAAATACTCAATAAAATATTAGCAAACAGAATTCAACAGTATATCAAAAGGATCATACACCATGACCAAGTGGGGTTCATCCCAGGGATGCAAGGATGGTACAACATTCGAAAATCCATCAACATCATCCACCACATCAACAAAAAGAAAGACAAAAACCACATGATCATCTCCATAGATGCTGAAAAAGCATTTGACAAAATTCAACATCCATTCATGATAAAAACTCTCAGCAAAATGGGAATAGAGGGCAAGTACCTCAACATAATAAAGGCCATATATGATAAACCCACAGCCAGCATTATACTGAACAGCGAGAAGCTGAAAGCATTTCCACTGAGATCGGGAACCAGACAGGGATGCCCACTCTCCCCACTGTTATTTAACATAGTACTGGAGGTCCTAGCCACGGCAATCAGACAAAACAAAGAAATACAAGGAATCCAGATTGGTAAAGAAGAAGTTAAACTGTCACTATTTGCAGATGATATGATACTGTACATAAAAAACCCTAAAGACTCCACTCCAAAACTACTAGAACTGATATCGGAATACAGCAAAGTTGCAGGATACAAAATCAACACACAGAAATCTGTAGCTTTCCTATACACTAACAACGAATCAATAGAAAGAGAAATCAGGAAAACAATTCCATTCACCATTGCATCAAAAAGAATAAAATACCTAGGAATAAACCTAACCAAGGAAGTGAAAGACTTATACTCTGAAAACTACAAGTCACTCTTAAGAGAAATTAAAGGGGACACTAATAAATGGAAACTCATCCCATGCTCATGGCTAGGAAGAATTAATATCGTCAAAATGGCCATCCCGCCAAAAGCAATATACAAATTTGATGCAATCCCTCTCAAATTACCAGCAACATTCTTCAATGAATTGGAACAAATAATTCAAAAATTCATATGGAAACACCAAAGACCCCGAATAGCCAAAGCAATCCTGAAAAAGAAGAATAAAGTAGGGGGGATCTCACTCCCCAACTTCAAGCTCTACTACAAAGCCATAGTAATCAAGACAATTTGGTACTGGCACAAGAACAGAGCCACAGACCAGTGGAACAGATTAGAGACCCCAGAAATTAACCCAAACATATATGGTCAATTAATATTTGATAAAGGAGCCATGGACATACAATGGCAAAATGACAGTCTCTTCAACAGATGGTGCTGGCAAAACTGGACAGCTACATGTAGGAGAATGAAACTGGACCATTGTCTAACCCCATATACAAAGGTAAACTCAAAATGGATCAAAGACCTGAATGTAAGTCATGAAACCATTAAACTCTTGGAAAAAAACATAGGCAAAAACCTCTTAGACATAAACATGAGTGATCTCTTCTTGAACATATCTCCCCGGGCAAGGAAAACAACAGCAAAAATGAGCAAGTGGGACTACATTAAGCTGAAAAGCTTCTGTACAGCGAAAGACACCATCAATAGAACAAAAAGGAACCCTACAGTATGGGAGAATATATTTGAAAATGACAGATCTGATAAAGGCTTGACGTCCAGAATATATAAAGAGCTCACACGCCTCAACAAACAAAAAACAAATAACCCAATTAAAAAATGGGCAGAGGAACTGAACAGACAGTTCTCCAAAAAAGAAATACAGATGGCCAACAGACACATGAAAAGATGCTCCACATCGCTAATTATCAGAGAAATGCAAATTAAAACTACAATGAGGTATCACCTCACACCAGTAAGGATAGCTGCCATCCAAAAGACAAACAACAACAAATGTCGGCGAGGCTGTGGAGAAAGGGGAACCCTCCTACACTGCTGGTGGGAATGTAAATTAGTTCAACCATTGTGGAAAGCAGTATGGAGGTGCATCAAAATGCTCAAAACAGACCTACCATTTGACCCAGGAATTCCACTCCTAGGAATTTACCCTAAGAACGCAGCAATCAAGTTTGAGAAAGACAGATGCACTCCTATGTTTATCGCAGCACTATTTACAATAGCCAAGAATTGGAAGCAACCTAAATGTCCATCTGTAGATGAATGGATAAAGAAGATGTGGTACATATACACAATGGAATACTACTCAGCCATAAGAAGTGGAAAAATCCAACCATTTGCAGCAACATGGATGGAGCTGGAGAGTATTATGCTCAGTGAAATAAGCCAAGCGGAGAAAGAGAAATACCAAATGATTTCACTCATCTGAGGAGTATAGGAACAAAGGAAAAACTGAAGGAACAAAACAGCAGCAGAATTACAGAACCCAAAAATGGACTAACAGGTACCAAAGGGAAAGGAACTGGGGAGGATGGGTGGGCAGGGAGGGATAAGGGGGGGGAAAAAGAAGGGGGGTATTAAGATTAGCATGCATGGGGGGGAGGGAGAAAGGGGAGGGTGGGCTGCACAACACAGAGAGGACAAGTAGTGACTCTACCACATTTTGCTAAGCTGATGGACAGTAACCGTAATGTGGTTGTTAGGGGGGACCTGATATAGGGGAGAGCATAGTAAACATAGTATTCTTCAGGTAAGTGTAGATTAAAAATTAAAAAAAAAAAGAAAGAAAGAAAGAAAAGGGGGATTACTCCTTAACAGGATAAAACTATTGGTAAATCAAAGATCAACGCATGCTTTAAATATCCTTAATGTTGATCACTTAAAGGGTGTCAGATGATCAGCTATGGAGGTACTCTTTTCTGATAATATTCCTTTCTCTTAATTAAAAAAAAAAAAAAAAGCAGTTACTGTGTGCTGACCTCCAATGAGTTCTGCACAGTGGTATAGAGGGCATGTCAAAGTGTGGGCAAAGGGTCTGTTTGTTTCTACGCAGAAGATCAAGGCCTAGCTTGGATACCCAGAAAATGAACTAAGATACGATATGAGGAGGAGCTTCCGGCATCAGCACTCTCTGGAGGACTCGTGCCGGGGGATGATCATCAAAAAGCCTCCACAGGGATCCGGACGATGCTGCGGTTGTGGCTGCATCCAGCCCACCGTCTCCTGGACTTGCCATAGGAATGAGGAGGGAGATGTCTAGGCTGGCATGTGCATACAGTGAGACAACGAATTTGACTGGATCTGTACTGTTGGAACTCAACCAGGAGTTGGGAGGGGTGCAAGTTGTAGCACCCCAAAATCTCATGACTATAGACTATCTATGGTTAAAAGAACATATGGGATGTGAACAGATCCCAGAAATGGGCTGCTTTAATTTGTCTGATGGTTCAAGTACAGTTGGAAAATATCCATCATATCATAGATAAATTTTCACAAATGCCTAGGGTGCCTAAATGGTTTTCTTGGCTTCACTGGAGATGGATGGTAATTATAGATTTGCTTTGTTTATGTCACCGTATTCCTATTATGTTAATATGTGTGTGCAAATTAGTTAGTAGTTTAAAACCTATACATACTTAAGGTACTATACAAGAAGATATGTCAAAGAAATAATCAATCCTCCCAAGTTTCCTTCATATGCTACATCTATAGCTTTTCTTCTTCCTTCCTAATTACAAACCTTAAATAGAATTCGTGCCTCATATCGAATTTACCGAGTATCATAATTCCTCCAGGTGGTAAAGATACCTCGAGACAAGTGCTGGGCATAGAAGCCACAGGGCATAAATCTGCAAAAAAGTAAAAAGCTAACCTTTGCAAACAATATGGCCTCTCTCTCACTTACCAACTTTACATTTCCCTGTATGGCCCCGGAAGATGACTGGTTAGCCAGAGACAGGTAAGATTCCTCAAGGGAGGAACAACCTAAGACAGGCACAGTCGCAGGGGGGCCATCAGGTGAGAATTTGGGGATCAACAGAGGTGAGGCTCAGAACCTCACCCCCCCTGCTTTGAGAGAAATCTTCTGCATCCGTGGATGTCTTGCTGCCCTTGTCTAGCCTGGATTAATCCTTAGTCCATAGGCACACACCTGATCATCTGATCATCTACATTTGCCTTCTTACAGCACTAAACTATGTTTTCTACCTTTATCTTGCATCTACCTACCACTTCAGCATTTTATTAAAAATAAAAATAATAATAATAATAGGAGAAATGTGGGATCAACATATAAATCAAGTACAAAAATCAAATGAATATTCATATTTGACCTGATGGTTTATAGGTCATATTGCATGATCAAAACCGAAAGTTTCTGTGATGACTGCCCTTGTACTGTTCACCATGTAAGAATTTATTCACTCTGTAAGAATTCGTTCACCATGTAAGAACTTGTTCGTTATGCTTCAGAAGATTGGAGACTGACGAGAATTAGGCTTGAGATGGATTAATGATTGTACATTGAGCATTGACCCCCCTATACTGAATTTTATTGTTGTTAACAACCATTTGATCAATAAATATGAGAGATGCCCTCTCAAAAAAAAAAAAAAAAAAAAAAAAAAAAAAAAAGTTACCAAAGGGAAAGGGACTGGGGAGGATGGGTGGGAAGGGAGGGATAAGGGGGTGGGAAAAAGAAAGGGGGCCTTACAATTAACATGTATAGTGTGTGTGGGGGCACATGGAGGGCTGTGAAACACAGAGAAGACAAGTATTGATTCTATAGCATTTTACTACGCAGATGGACAGTGACTGTGAGGGGGTATGTGGGGGGGACTTAGTGAAGGGGAGAGCCTAGTAAACATAATGTTCTTCATGTAATTGTAGATTAATGATTCAAAAAAAAATATTCCCATGGTTTAGAACTTTTAAAAATATATGTAAAATAGCATATATCAAAGAAGGTAATAATGAAAATTTAAAAACCATTAAAACTGAATGATCATCAAAATAATACATATAGAAATTTGCAGGGTACAGCCAAAGTAATACATTGAGGGAAATTCATAGCATGAAGTGTTTGCATTAGTAACAAATGGTACAAGTTAATGTGTTAAGTCATTTGAATTTTCATTCATCATAAACCCCAAAAAGAAGGAAGGAGATAATAGAAGCAGCAGTTAATGAGACGAGAGACGTGATGTGATAGCTCCACAAAGTCCAAGGTTCTCTCTTTACAACTGATAAGCTGAACAAACAAAAGGCGCAATTCAAGTGGACACATCAGACTTCAGAAAGGTTAAGAAGAGAACGCTATGCGCAATTTAATTCCATCAGTTTGGAAACCAAAATGCATGACTTTCTGATAATATACACTAAAGTGCCTGGGAAAAAACTAGAAGGCTGACCAGTCCTATGATTAAATGCTGCTGAGGAGGACTAGTTGGGGAGAGGAGTCAGGGGAGAGGAAGCCCTGGTAAAGGGCCCACTGGGTTGGGGGGGCAGGGCTGGAGTCAGGGCAAGGACCAGCATATGTCACTACAGTGCCCCAGGATTGCTCATCAGTAGGAGAGAGGCTGAGGGTACCCTCCCACCCCAGACCCACATCAGGCTGGCATGGGGGCTGCTGGGGTTCAGTTCAGGGTCTTGCTTCCTGCTTTGTTTTCAGTTTTGCACTGAAAATATTTGCCTTTTTTCTGATGATGCCATCACCCACACTTGGAGCACAGGTGCCAGTGTGGTGTTTGAGCACAGCTGCTGCAGCCTGAGGCCTGGGTTCCAAGCCCAGCACTGATCCACCTCTGCTTTGGGGGCAGGGTTCTACCATCCTGTGCCTGTGAAGGGGGCAAAAATAACTAGCCTGCCCGTGGGGCTAGAGGTGGCTGCAGAAGCTGCTGGCAGAACTCTCACCCTTCACCAGAGCCAGGCATCCTGACAGGTCATTCTGTGGTGGCTCTAGGCCTCATAGAGTCCCACCTGCTCTGGGACCTTTGCCAAGGGGCCCAAATGCCTACCAGCAGTGGTTCCTGGGCCTGTGCATGCAGCAGGTACTGCATCTCTGGGCCCCTGAGGTCAGTGGGCCCAACCAAGGGGACCCAGCCGCCTATGCTCCAGATGCCAAGAGGCCTGGCCTGGCCCTGCTCCCACCCTGAGCTGGCCCTCCCTGTCCTACCCATGTGGCCACCCCCCTGCTGCCCTCCTCTGTTGTGGCCATGGCCACCCTCCCCAGCTGCGATGCCCATCTCCCCCAGGGCCTTCTCAGTACATCCAGCTGTCAGATGGGTTGACCCCCATGCCTGCCAGTGTGAGGGTGGTTTTGATCTGAAGGGAGCCAGAGCCACACCCCGAAGCCTGAGATAGACACACGGTGACTCAGAGACTTAAATCCATGGTGGTGAGGCTCAGATGGGCACCTGGCAGGTGGGCTGAGGCTGGCGCGGGCCTGGGTGCAGCTGGGATGGGGTTTCTAGGGAGGGTGTAGAGAAAATGAAATTTCCCATGGCCAGGATTCTCACCTGGCCCTGGTTGGCTTGCTCACTGTGTACATGTGGGCAACACATTACCACTGACTTTATATAAAGAGCTCCGCCCAGTGCTCCGGGCTGCATGGCTGCAGGAGAGCAGAGGCTGGAGTGGTGGCAGTGCCAAGGACAGAGACTGAGGCAGCTGTGGGGGCAAAGAGGCCCAGAGGAAGAGACCGGCTTGCTGCACGCAGACTCGCTCTGAGTAGATGGGATTCTAGTGACTGACCTGACACCATGGGCATAAAGTTTGGTATAAACCCTTTTGCCCCTAGAATGTTCCACCTTCATTTTCTCAGTCTCATTGAATCCATAGTGAACTTGTCCGGGGCTGAAACCCACCTACAGAGCAGAGGGCCATGTGGTCCAAACCCCAGCCAGGTGGCCTTAGCCACACCAACCTCCTGTGGACTTGGTGACAGAAGTGGGCCCCTGTATCCTGCACGTGGGGGACAGCTGAGAGCAGAGCCGCCCTCCTCCACAGCAGGAGCCCTCTCACCTCTCACTGGCACCTGGGCCACTGGCAGCCCCGCAGCCCATGTCCAGGGGGTCCACCTGGCTGCTGACTGCTGGCCCAGCAGCTTCTGGCTCAGCCAGCCCTCCTCCACGATGCCTGGGCACATGTGGGCAACATGACCCCTGGGGGTAGGGGTCACGTCCCTGCTCCGGCTCCCCTGCCAGCTGTCAGGGTGATGGCCCCAGCTGGGCCCGTCCTCCAGTGAAGCAGCTCCTCCCAAGTCTCCACCCCCTTCCCTGTCCTTGCCCCCAGCCCACCCTCAGCCATCTGGAAGGGTGAGCATTGCCCTTTGGTGGGGCTGGGGTGGAGTCAGTCAGCAGCCTCCCCCAGAGGATCTGGGGACACTGAGTGAGGAAAAGGTCTGGGAGGGCGTGGGAAGGCAGGTGAGAAGAGGCGGGGTGCAGTCTGGTAGAGGAGGAAACCAGCCAGAGGACGGAGCCCCGGAGATCATGGGCACCCTGACCTCAGGCCCTGGACCCCTGACTCACCATCTGCCTCCCAGGGAACTCCTGGTGATGGAGCGGGAGGAGGGGGCTGATGGGGGCTCTGCGTTCCTCCTCTTTCTGCTCCCCCTAGGTGGGGTCCATATGGCGTTCCCAGACAGCCCCACGGAGCCAGCAGCACCTACTTCCCGGCACAGCTGTGGGGGGCCAAGCAGGACTCTGAGCTGCTCCCAGCCCCAGTTGGGGGCCCTGCTTGCTGGGAGGCAAGGGGACAGGAAGCCCATCCTACTGTCCTTGGGAGGTCCTGCCCCCTGTACCCTGAGGTTTGGGGGAAGGGGTGTGAATCTGATTGTCCTAAGATTCCACACATGTAAATGCGATTTCTAGACTAGTAAGTCTTAGATTCCCTAATTCTGAATCCCAAGACCCCAGATGCTTGTTCAAGGAGCTGCAGTTCTCAGGCAGGCTCTGGGCACCTGCCTTGACTCCGGCTTCCCGAAACTCACCGACACCCTGACCCAGGCCCGCTGCCCTCTGGGGGAGACCCTCAGGCACAGCGCCCGTGGGCTGGTTGGGGCAGGGAGGGTTCTGGAGCAGCGCAGCTGGCAGCTGACGTGAGCAGTGACTGTCTCAGCACGTCTGGCTCTGCCACAGCCTTTTTTGGAGGCGTTTCTGTTCCACATGGGGCAGTAACTGGCATGTTCGGAGGTGTTCCTCCTCTCCTGGTTATTTTTAGGGCCTGAAAACTTACTCGGGGAACCTGCTGCTCCCTTGGCTCGAGAAGGGCAGGGTGACAGACTGCTGTTCCTGGAAGGGATCTCAGTCACCCCGTCCTGCTCCAGTGATGCTGGAGGGAAAACTGAGGCCCAGAGGGGAAGGGCCTGCCCAAGGTCAAGGGCCCTGGCCCCAGCCAGCCCAGCCAGGTTGTTGGCTCCCCTGGGGCCACTCTGAGCAGACTCTGCCAGTCACAGGGACACCCCAGTGCTGGCTGGTGCACCAGGTAGGATATGTAGGAGGGAGCCCTGCAGGGGCCAGAAACACCTCCCACCATCTCCCATGCAGGGAGGCAGTGTGGGGAATCCCCACTCCACGGAGGTCTGAGACTTCCCTGGGCCACAGGCAGTAGGTGGCAGAGCAGGTAGGCAGAGGCCCATGTGACCCCTCCCCTCCCTGACCAGTGCGTTCTTCCCTCCAGCACCCACCCCCATCCCGAGGTCTGGGGCAGTTCCCTCCCCAGGGCCTGTCTCCAGCCAGGGGGTAATGTCTTGAGCCAAGGTACCTACAGGCTCTGGGAGGATGGTGGCCAGGGCCTCCTGGGTTTACATCTGTGAGAAAGGGCTATCTGGTCACCTCCCAGGGCAGCTGGAAGGGGTGGGTGGCAGTTCCTGGGTTTCTTAGGTGAGGCACTAGCTGCCCTGTCTCTCAGGTCTTGAGTTCTCCAGATAGGCCTGGCTTCGGGAGAAGGTCGCAATGAGCTGAGAGGGGTGAAAAGAGGCTGGGAAGGGCACTCCCAGCCACTGGAAGGTCCCAGAACAGGTCTTGGATCACGGAGCGCACTGTGGGTTTTCTCCCCTCTGCAGTCAAGGCCAGGTGCGATGCAGGGCCTTGGGAGGGGTGGGAACTGAAGGCTCAGTCCTTTATCTCAAATGAGGCCAGGAGGAGCCGGCCCCACTGGGGGGTGATCCCTGAGCAGCCCAGAGGTGGCAACCAGGTAGTCGTCGGGATGGAGGGAGGGGGTGCTGATGGGGACAGGCCCCTCACGCTGTAGCCAAGGTTAGACAGGAGGGAGTTCCTGACAGCGTGTGCTTGTGGCTGATCAGGTGCAGGAAGCAGGGGGAGAGGTGGTTGTGAAGGCGTTGCCAGAAGAGCCTCCACATGCCTAGAAGCAGGGCCAAGGCTTAGGCCTGCCTCCCTCCCCAACTGGCACAGTTTGGTTGGTGACAGGAAAAGGGATAAGCAGATGGAAGTCAGGTGAAGAGGAGCTGCCTGGAACCTTAGGAATGTGGGTGCTGATGAGACGCACAGTGCCGGCTGCTGCTCCTGCTGGCTCCACCCCAGGTGACTCAGACTCTAGTCATTGGCCTTGTGTGTCCTGCTTTCTATCCTTCCGTCCTCCAGATGTTCCCAGACTGCGGAAATGGAGGACAGGCTGACCAGTGAGATCTTCATTTGCAGTCTTAGAAGCACCACCATCAGTAATGCTGGTCATGTTGGGTATTATCAGCACCCAAATCATTCCTGACCACCATCACCACCACCACGACCACCACGACCACCACCACCACCACCATCACCACACCACCACTACCACCACCACCACCACCACCACCACCATCACCACCACCACCATGACCTGTAGCTTCAATGCCATGCACAAAACTGTCACCACTCCCTTGGGATGCACAAAATCCTGCCCAGTGAGCACCACCATCAGCCCCACGTGTCTCCCTAGGGTAATGACAGATGGGCAGTGGCAGAGGTGTCACAGCTGTACTTATAACAAGTTGCTGATGAGGACAGTGCTTACACAAAGATGCCAAGACAATTAAGGGTGCACAGGTCCAGGGAGACCTCCCTGGTAGCCTGGCCAGGCCTGGAAGAGAGTGGTTTCAGGTGAAGGACTGGCAGGTGGAATATCCATGGCTTCCTTTGGGTAACCCATCCGTTGAGGGGAGGGTCTGGAATTAGAGTCAGGAAAGCTGGGTTCAGACGCACCCGCCCCACTGCAGGACACAGCACATCACTAAGCCACCCTGAGCGTTGGTTTTCTCATCTGCAGATCACATCAGGGACCCTGCCTCGTCAGTGCCAAGAGCACAGAAGTCTGAACAGCTGGGTGAGTACGGGGCAAACCTGCAGAGATCCTCACCCTACTTCTGAGCATGAGGTGCCCCTGGCCCGGAGCACCGCCCAGCACAGGGCTCATCACAGGAGGGTGATGGAGGGCAGACTCAAGCAGGGCCCAAGGGTTCTGATGAATGAGGTGGGACACCCTGGGAGGCTTCCTGCACTGAGGGACAGGGAGCAGACAGCAGTTTCTCTGGCGAGTGACCATGCCGGCCAGTCCTGGAGCACGGAACAGGTGTGAACACGGGCCTGGGCAGGACAGAGGAGGCAGCCTCCCCTGGGAAGACAGCCCTCTTGGAGGGACAGACAGGGACCGAGGAGAAGCCTGACACTGGTCACATGCTGTCCCTGGTACCAGTGGTCACACTGAGGCATTCCACCCATATGCAGGGGTGTGTGGCTTGAGCCTATCTTATGGGTTTTCTTTTCTTTTTCTTTTTCCGTTTTTCTGTTGCACATGGTGCTAGGTGTGAGCAGGGCCAGGGAAGCAGGGAGCCGACAAGCCCCTGCCCTGGCCACTCCACAGGGACAGTGCAGAGCCCTCTTTAGCAGCTCAGGCCTCCAGATCCTGGCCCGGGGCACCGTGCTGCCTTCCCCAGAAGGACCCATCAGGCAAGGGTCTGCCAGGGGCTCAAGATCTTCTCTCCATGGACCTCCCATTCCCAGGCCTGTCAGCTTCCTGCTGTAACAACAGGAGGATAAGGAAGCCAGCACAGGCAGCCGACCTCATCGGAACCCCCGGGCCACACACTTCCCTCCCTCTACCACACAGGCCTGCTGTGGTCACCCAGTCTCCCAGCCCCTCCCGGCCAGGCATGTCACCAGTGGCCCCTCCCTGTCCTTGTGGAGCCCTTGTGATCGTCCGTGGTCACTGGTCATTCACACAGGAGGAGGTGAGGGCTTGTGGAGGGGGTCTCACAGACCCTCCCACACCTGGCCAAACTCCCACAAGCTGAGCCCTGAACCGGAAGTGTCAGCCACGGGCATGGTCACCGCGGGAACTCCTGCCAGGCCGTTTCCCTGCTTTCTGCTTGGTATTGTTTTCATTTTGAGTGATACAGTTGGGGAATCAGTCTCAGGGTGCTGGGGCCCACCTGCACACCCCTCGTGGGGGCCAGCTGCTTGCTGTGTTTCAGGGCCCAGCGGGACCGGCCCAGCTGCCTAAGGCCCTGGGGTTTCCCAGGGTGGGGAGGACAGCCTTGGGAGAGAGGATCTGGCTAACTTCGAGCCTCTCACTCCTCAGCTGGGCTCCGTGTGGAGGCTCAGGCTGCCCCCTGCTGGAAACATGGAGAAAGGCAGGACTCAGCATTTCCGCTCCTGGGGAACATTGCAAAGCGCATCCTCAGAAACTGGGCCCCATGCCATGGACCTTGGTGGGAGGTGGAAGAGGACCAGGTGGAAAGAACAGGAAGCCAGTCATGTACCTAGCACCCCAAGGCGTGGGGCGTGCCCTCACACCCATCGTCTTGACTGCTGGGACCACTGAGGCCTGGGGGCAGGAGGTTCCACAATGATGAAGGGTGTCCTGGGACCTGGGAACATGGCCCCAGTCCAGCGTGTCCTGGAGCTGCCCCAAGACCAGAGGGTGGTGGGTGGATACAGAGGAGGGCAGGGGTCCTGGAGGAGACTGTTGGCCTACTGGGCCAGCTAGCAGCAGGGGGTGCCCCAAGGCTCCTCGCCATATCTGCTGTGACTGCATTTTTCTGCTTCAGGTTTTGTTTAAAAAGCAATGTTTGTCACCTTTGCAATGACTCAGGGAACAGGGGAGTCAAATGCTTCCCCACTGTGGGTCTAAAAGTCCATGAGGGCAGGGGTCCCTGGCATCTGAGGTTCCCCATCCTGATCCTTCACAGCACCCTCCGTGGATGCCTGGGGGCCACGTGACCACGGGCCTAGGAAACAAGCCCACACACAGAGGGGCCCTCACATCCAGGCAGGGCCCAGGGCAGGGGTGGAGCCACAGCCCCCACCAGGCTTCCCCAGCCCTCTCTGACCCAGGCAGAGGGACCAAAGCCGGTCAGGGAAGCCCACCCCAGCCCACGGAGGCCACAGCTTGCATGCTGGCCAGAGAAAGGCCACACAGGGAGAATGCACGTTTTTAATTCTTTTTATTGAAGAAAAGAAAAGGAGAGAAAAAATAGATTCCCCACCCCTGCCTCTTCCCGGAGTGGGATTTCAGTCCTACCCCGGGCGGTGCAGGTGTAAGGGCTGTGCTCTCCGCCTGGGTCTAGGGAGGCCCCCTGCCCTAAAAAGGTGTGGGGGGCTGGCTGCTTCCCAAGGGATAGGGGTGTCTAAAAAACGGTGCCAGGCTGGCCGGGCCAAGCAGGCTGGTCCTCTGCTGTGGCAGCTCAGGTGGGCATCCTGGGGATGCTGGCCGCACCCGGCCTGGCTGTTGTCCGCGGCCGCCCACCTGCCTGCCGGGGCTGGGCCCGAGGAGGGCAGAGTCCGAGCCACCTTCTGGCCTCTGGAGCCCTGTGCCCACCGGGGCCACCACTGCCTCCTGTCCTGTCTGGCTCTGGTCCCAGCACTGCGGGCCTCTGCCTGGCCGCTGTCCGAGCGCCCTGAGGCCGGGGCACGGGCCTGGCCCGCTGCCCGTGGGCGTGTCTGTGCCCGTCCTGCGGCAGGAGCGGGCCGAGCAGCAGCCTCCTCCGTGGCCCGGTGCATGGCCGCTGCCCACCCGCTCAGACCTCGGTCTGGAGGTCAATGATGTCCTGGCCCACCAGTGGGATGGTGGCGCCCGACTTCTCCCACTCCACACTCCGCAGCTCCAGGGGCGACGGCGGCAGCGGCTCCAGCTCCTTCTTCACCCACGCGGGTGTCCCGTGGGTTTTCCGAAGGCTCTCCCAGGGCCGCTTGTTGGGTGTCTGCTGCTTTTCTGGCTGCAGGCCGGGGCGTGGAGGGGGAGGGGCCGAGAGGGAGGCACGGAGCAGACCAGATGGGGATGGAGGAAAGGGTGCAGAGCGTCAGCGAGGGAGGGGCCGGCGGGGGAGGGGTGGGCAGCTGGCAGCCCCCAGAGCCCCGGGGGCCGAGCGTGGAGCAGAGCCTTCCCAGCCTGCATGAGGATGTGGGCAGCTCGCGGGGAAGGGCGCTGGGGCCCCGGCCTGCTGAGCGCCCTCGCTTGGCTCTTGCCCAGCCTGCACCCCAGCATGTGGCCTGCCCTTCTAGCTGTGGCTGGGGGGAAAGGCCCCTGGGACACACCCTTCCGCATGCCCAGTCCCTGCAGGCCAGGCTGGTCCTTGGGAGAGGCTGAGTGAACGAGTGAGTGACGCAGGGTTGGAGGAAGAAGGAGAAAACCACCTGACCCAAGGGCTCCCCGGCCCCACCCACCCCCAGCCTGGGCCCTCCTGACCTTGCTGTCTGGGCCCAGCACCTCCTTGTCCTTCTCCGTGTGCTGCAACTTCCGGTTCAGGTCCTGGAACATGTCCTGGTGCCGCTTCCGGGTGTGCATGATTTTCTGCAGGGGAGGGGCCGCGAGTCCTGAGCCAGGAGGGCCGCACTGCCCGGCCCCACCTGTGCTGCCCACCGCCACCTGCAGGCTGCCTCCTGGGAGGTGTCCTTCCAGCAGGGTGGGGTCCTCCTCCCTGTCCCCTCCTTGACTGCTGGAAGGGCCTGAGCTGCCTGGTTGAGTAGGGGCTCAGAGCACACCTGGCCCAGGTGTTCAGGGGAGGGGACACCAGGACCCACCTCAAAGTCCAGTTCTGCATACCGCGATTTCCGCCGCTGCGGGGAGAAAGGATTTGTGTGCATTTGCGACCAGTTCCCTGAAGTCTTCCAGTCCACAAGCCCAGACCTCTCCTTGCCTGAGATGGGGAGACCAGGAATCCCCCTTCCCCATGCCTCGGGGACAGGCCTCTAACTGGACCAAAGGTATGATTCTCAGTGCCCAGGTCCCTGTAGGTCACCCTCTCCTTGCGACACTGGGTGCCCAGCCTGGAAGCTCTGGGAGCAGAAAGCAGGGCTACTGGGCCCCAGGGCAACAGAAACCCACAGCCCTAGACCTGGGGTGAACCTGCAGAAGCCCCTCATTCCCCTGTCCCAGCTCAAAGGGGCTGGCCTGCCCTCAAGACCGTCCCCCACAAGGCCTGTGCCAGGGCTGGGCAAGAGTGTCTGGCTCAGCCTGCCCAGCTCCCAGGGACAAGCAGGTCACCGGAGGCCGTGAGCCAGGTGAGAGCGTGGTCTGCAGAGTGTGGGGCTCCCAGAGAGCGCCGGCCTGGCTGCTCTTCACGCCTCCTGTCTCTGAGCCCCATGTCCTACAGGCTGAGTGGGGCCAGAGGGCCAACTCCCAGTTTCATGCTGGTCTCAGGAGGGACTGGCTGACATAACCACCCAACCATGGAAGGAGCTGGATTCAAGCTGATTCGGGCCCAGTATGGTGGGTCTAAGCTACAAGCCCTTGAACTCCTCTGCAGTTGGAGGGACCAGCACCTGGGAGGTCCACCCGAATGGGGGCCATTCCAGCCCAGGCCGCAAACTCCTGTCACAAGGGCCCAGCAGGGAGTGAGGACACCTTGGTCCTAAGCAGGCCCTGCCCCTCGCCGGCTCTGCAGAAGGCAACCCCTGCTGCCTGCCTCACAGGCCTGTGTCCCTTCCAGCAGGGGTGAGCCAGAGTGCTGGCCTTGGGGTCGCCCAGGCACCAGCTTCCCAGATGTGGGCTGCCTGCCCCACCTGCTGGGCCACAGCACCCACGGTGTGTGTCCCTGTGCGCCTAGCTGCCCTCACCTCCAGGGAGCTCACAGACAAGGTGGAGACATTCTCGTTCCTGGTCCCGGCCCCCGTGCTGGGTCCCGGGTGGGCCGCAGGCTCCCCAGGCTCCCCCAGGCTGGGAGCTGCTGGCTCCAGGGTGGGGGGCGGGGGTGGGGGCAGGGGCTGCTGAGGGGGTGGGGGTGGGGGCGGTGGGGGCTGGGCCGGGGGTGCCTCAGGGGGGCAGCTGCTGGGGTTCTGGCGGGAGGGCGGGCTGCGGGCAGGGAGGCTGGCATCGGGCGCCATGTTCAGGTGGATGAGACGCGTCTGGGGCATCTGGTCGATGTGGATGCTGTACTTGGGCTCCTCCTGGGCCTTGGGCCGCAGTGTGGCAGTGGCTGTGGGCAGGATCACGTAGCTCGTGTCCAGGGCCTTCTCCTGGGCCCTGCTCAGCTCCGTGTCCAGCTTCTTGAAGATGTCTCCGTCCCCGGCGAAGGAAGACTTGGGCGCCCTCTCCTTCTTGAGGGTCAGCGAGTGGTTGGGGAAGTCGGGCAGGGGGCCGCCCGGACAGTGGGGCGAGCCGTGCAGGTGCAGCTTAGACACGTTGGCTGGCAGGCTGTTGAAGTTGGGCGGGGGTGCCTTGGGGTGGGCTGGCTTCAACTTCTCCTCCTCGGGCAGTGACGGCCGCTTGAGCGTGCCCGTGATGGTGGCCGTGCGGCACGCCGTGATGTCCTTGTTCAGCACTGCGGGGACAGGCGAGGGGGTCAGGGCAGACTCGAGGGCCTGGCCAGGCCCCGATCAGGCGCAGCCCCTCCGTGTTTGGTGCCATAGCAGCGGAGTTCTTTGCCCTTTCAAACAAGGATGGGACACAGGGCACCTCTCTGTCCATGGGGGTGGACAAGAGGACAAATGATGGCACCCCCACGCTGCCCTCTCTTCAGTGCAGCTGCATGGGGACCAGGCAGCCATGACCTCTGAGCTGGGCTGCAGCTTGCCCACCTCCCACCTCACTCCTACCAGTCAATTCACTTCCATGGGCCACAGAGAGCCCAAGGCTGGCTGGCCCAGTGGTGCCCCACCACCCCACTCAGGGCCCATCCTCAGAAAAGCTTCTCTGAGCCCAGCCCTTGCCCTGCTGGCCAGCGGCTGGGCTCTTACCACCCCCTTGCCCAGCCCCCAGACACAGCACTTGTCAGCTGCTCCGGAATGCCCCCTCACCCTCCCAGCTGCCCAGGCTGAGGGCCGCCCTCAGACCTCTGGCCCCCTCCTGATGGGGGCTCCTCAGGCCCCAGCCCTGGACCCCTTCTCTTCTCTGCCCTCCAGATGCCAACACTGCACCCACGACTGCAGCCCTGTGCCCTGTATGGCTCAGCAGGGGACCTGCCATCTCCTGGGCCAAGCCTTCACCGTCCCAGGGTCAAGAAAGGCCTCCTCCCTCCCCACCTCTCCAGGTTTGTCCCTCCCACGGAGGTCCCCCTGTTCACCTCAGAGCCAGGGCCCAGCCCTAGGGACAGCACTGCAGGCCTCCCGTGTACTCTGCACAAAATCCAAACTTCTAGGCTGCCAGGCCTCTTGCTGGGATGCCCACCTCACCCGTGCCTGCCTGGGCACATCCCTGCTCCTCTGCATACCAAGCTAGGTTGAGCCATCTTAGTAATATGGAAGAAACTGGAGGCTGAGACACCAGTACTGCCCAAATGGGACTGGGCCCAGCCTCCAGAGGCCCCTGAGGTCACCTCTCAGGGAGGCTAAGAGAAGGAAGGAAGGACATTCTGTTGAGCTCTCATTTAGCCCAGCTCAGAGGCTACCTCCTCCAGCAAGCCCTCCTGGGTCTACCTGGTAGCTGGGGACAGTCCCAATCTGGGGGTGTCCCAGGGCCTCCGCCATGGCTATCTCCCAAGAAGGTACTCCTCAAATATCTGACAGTCAAGAGGGGTGAGACGGGCTGGTCCCCCACAGCCCAGAAACAGTCTGCCTGTTACGGCCCTAGACACCTGGCTCGCAGAGACAGGACCTCTGGGGGGCCTTTTATTGGGCAACTGATTCCCTTTCTGCCTTTGAGTCCAGGAAGCTCAGTGCTGGTCAGGGGCTTAGGGGCGGGTTTCCCTCCCTGCCTCCATCCTGCTCCCACTCCCACTCCCCGCATCTGAAAGTCCGACCTGCCTCTCCTCCATGGCTGGACCAACGATGAAGAAATGAAGGTGACACGGAACACAGGCCCTTGAGGGGAGCCAGGCGGGGTGCGTGGGGGTGGAGGGGGGACAGGGCTGGCAGCTCTGGCCCTCTCGCATCACCTCCCCTACGAGGAGTGGGGAGAGCGAAGGCCAGTTCTGTGGGTGCTGAGGGCCGGCAGCGCTGTGCTCCTCACCTGGGGGCACGTGGGGGTGCAGAGGGCCCGGGGCTGCGGGGCAGGGAGTCCCAGGAGGTTCCCTCCGGCACCAAGAACTGCGCCAGTGCTGGGAGCCCCTCGCACCTGCTGGGCCCAGGCTCCGGGACACTTCTCCAGAGGCCTCCTCCGCTCGTGCCCTACACGCCCTGTCTGCAGACCCAGGGGAGGCACGGATGTGGCTGGTGCAAGCGGAGGGCACGGCGGGCCCAGGGCCCACATCTGCCCGCTCTGCCCACTCCTGGGCAGCATCCCCGCGGTCCAGGAGGGCCCGACCCAGCCTCATGGTGTGGGCTGTGGGGGTGGGGGTGAGATGAGGACAGACAAATGGACAGACAGATGCACAAAGAAAAGAAAAATAAGCAAGTGGGCCTTGGTGATGGCCACCTGTCGCTCTCACCTGTCAGGCGCTCACCTGATCTACAGGCCAGATCTACGTCCTTCTCAAAGTCGGTCTGCAAGACAGAGGTGAGCAGGGTGAGCCTGCAGCAGGTGGGCAGGGCCGTGCTGAGCTGCAAGGGCAGCCGCACCTCATGGGTGTCCATGGCTCATAGTGTCGTACTGATGTGTTCACCTGAAGTGAAGCCCCGGTGGGCACCCCGGCCTATGCGTACGCGCTGCCCCAAGGCCCTGCTGGCTTAGCTGGCAGCTGCCCCACTGCAGCTCACCCATGCTCTTGCCTCTGGTCTGTCTCCCTGAACCCTGGCCCTTAGGCCTGCAGTGCAAGAAGCCCTCTGTCCTGAACCCCATGTTCCTCTGAGGGGGCAGGCTACCACCTGGTGACGAGCAGGGCAGCGGTCCCATGTCACCTCTGTAGTCCTCCCCATAGCCCTGGGGATGAAGAAATGGAGGCTGACCAGCGGCCAGGGATAGGAAGAGTGGGGTCTGCACACAGATATGTGGTGCCAGGGAGGGACCAGCTGCAACACCTGCTCCATCCCAGGCTAGGAGCTGGGGAAGGTGACAGTGGGCAATCCAGGACACCTTCAGGGAGCCCAGACAGCTGGGGACCAGGACCTGGGCCGCCCCAGGCCAGGGCATAGTCTCTCTAGGGGCTGTGGGGTCCCAGTGGATCGTCAGCCCCCTTGTTCTCAAACCTGGAGGTTCCTTCTCTGCAAACACAGAGGTTGGGTTGGGGGAGACCACAGTCTGAGAGTAGAGGTCAGGCCAGCAGCAGTGTCATGGGGTCCATGCTCCTGAGGACACCAGCAGCCTCCCTGGGCATCTGCTAACACCCTGCCTGGGACCCACACAACCACCATGCAGTGACTGGGCACCCCAAAGACTGAATGAGCACCTCTGGCCGCCAGGCTCTCTGATAGCGAGAATTCACCCAGGGCACTGTGAGGGCCTGAACAGGCAGCCCGAGGGGTCAGGGAGGGCTTCTCGGAAGAGGCTGAATCTCAGCAGACACCTGCACAGGGGGCAGCAGGAGTGGGTGGGTGTGCAGTGCCTGGGGTCTGACAATGTGTGTGGTGCTGAAGGACCAGAAGTCAGGTCCTGAGGGGACCTGGCTGAGGACAGGCCATGGCGGGGTGTGAGTGAACAGACAGGCTGGGGCCCCAGTCCCTGCAGGTGGAACGGGAGAATCGAGTTCCATTCCTGGCTGAGATGCAGGGCAATGAAGGGACCTGGGAGATGGAAGGAGGGCAGGGCAGGGCTGAGGCGAGAGCTGGGACTCAGAGAGTGCCACCCCGCACAAGGCCACTAACTGGTACCATGAGCGGGCATGTGGATGCTAGCCCTGCCCAGACTCACCAGCTTGGCCCTGCCCGCCCGTAAACTCCGGACCAGGGATTTCACCTTGTCGAGCCTCAGTTTCCCCAACCTCAAACTAGGCTGCAGGCGCCCAGAGCAGCTCTCACCAGGGTGAGGACCAGAGCAGCCTGGTGGGGGCACTGAGCCCTGAGCCCTACCATGAGCTGGGCGTGGCCATTCTGGAAGGAGCCCCCTGAGTCCCCGTTGCCCTCCTCCTGGCGGTCCACCACGCGGCACTTCACGGCATCCTGGACCTGGGAGGGGAGAGCAGAGGTGGTCAGCAGCGCAGACTGAGCCCCAGAGCGATGCTGGGAAGGAGAGGGGAAGGACCGCAGGGTGGTGTCTCTGTGTGGGGCAGCCAGTGCCAGGGCCAAGCCTCCCCTCCTCCCTGAGCTTCTTTTTATGTCCTTTGTGATACAAATACTCAAAATGTGGAGCTCTGGGTCCCCTGAGATTGTGCTGCAGGCCCTCTTGGCCAGCCTGTCAATGAGAACCCAGCATCCACCTGAGGGGTACCTGGGGCCGGGACCCATCCTGAGTCACCACACACTGCGCCCCAACTGTTGGGGGCAAGCTGAGGGCCTGGCCCTCACTCCCTCGGGGACACCCTGCCCGGGCACCTGCAGGGGCCCTGGGATGGGAGTGTGTCCGGGGGGGAGGGGGCGCCATGCGGCAGGACGAGGCCCGTATCACTAAGAGCAGCATGCTCCATCAAAGGAGATTTCACCCACTACATCCTCAGACTCTTCAGAAAGGCACATTCTTGATAGTTTCATGTGAGGGGGACACCCATGCAGCCAGCATAGAGCTTGTCACTAGGGATTCGTCACTAGAGGAGGAGACCTGCTTATCCAGCGACATCGTTGGTCAGTGTGAGCAAGAAGCAGCGGCTGGCATCTTCACCTGCTGCTGACAGCGCTGCTCTGAGAGCAGGGGGCAGTAGGGGGCAGTGTGCTGCCCTCACGGAGCTGACTCTTCAGGAGACACCATGTGCAGAGGCAGTAAATGAGATGGGGGGGGCTGTGAAAGTACAGAGGGCTCCCTGGAGGAGGTGATCTGAGTGCAGGTGGTGAGTGCTGGGAGAAGGCCATGCTGGGGGTTCCTCGCTCCCAGACAGACTCACCATGGACCTGTGGACCTGCCCCCACTCACCCCAGCTGCTGAGATTGTACTGCTGTGAGGACCTGGAGTCCAGTGCATTGAGGCCACAGTCACCAGAAGCAAGGCCAGGGTCTTGCTGGCCTGGAGCCAGTCTCCAGAGCAGCCCCCTGTAACTCCCCCTGCAGGGGTGCCTCCCTTCCATCCTTCACTCACTGACGAGCCTGGCAAGCATTTGCTGAGCACCTATGTGTACCCAGTGGATGCGACCCCATCCAGGAGATGGCAAATGGGAAGGTGCCTTCCCCACTCACATGAAGAGGGGTGGGGACCTCCAGAGCGCCTCTTGTCCCTGCCTCCAGGATGGCTGGCCTCACTCCGCCTGCTCCCCCAGAGACGCAGGCTCTAGTGGTGCAGACGACCACCTTACTCGCCGGCCCGTCAGCATGTCCCATGCCCGCGGAGCTGGCCAGAGCTGCCTGGCATGGCCTCTGCCTGCCTCTCCCAGCCCATCTTCCTGCAGCCTCTCATGGAAGCACAAGCACAGACCCATGCCCAGCCTGGCCCAGGGGCACAGACCTCACACATGGCAGCCCACAGTGAGGCAGACTGGGAAGTGTGACCTGCGTGTCCTGCCCCCACGGGAACACTTAGCACCTGCTCTGCCCCATCGCCACACCCGGGTTTCTTGGGTGTCCTCAGGGGGGCCCGACCCTTCCACAGAGCAGGCCCCCTGTGCTCTGGGCATTCCTGCCCTCTGTCCTGGCAGCCTGTTGTTGCTGTGTCTCCCTCACTGTGCCCTTCTGTCACTTAGGCAGTCCTTCAGAATTCACCTTCCAGTGGCTTCGACGTACCCCACTCCCCCCACTGCATGGGACACGGCCTCCGGCCTCCGCTCAGCACCTGCTCCCGGGGCTGGGCCTTCAGGCTCTGGTCCTGTTGGCGGGATGTTCCTCTCTCATAGCCTGCCCTTCTTGTTTCCCAGAAGCTGGCCCACGAGGGCCAGAGTGCCACCTTAGAGCCTGGCCGTGGGAGCAACTGGTGGGGCATCTTCAAGTCAGAAACCTCAGGGCGCCCTCCTCCTGCCTCATCCTGTGGCTAGAGCCCCTGGCAAGGGGAGTCCACATCCCCCAGGTCTGAGATCTGGGCTTCAGCTGACACGTGGACAAGGTCAGCACGTGGTCCACCCATCCCTGTTTCAGCATGGTGTCCCCATGTTCAGCCAGGTAGGATGCCCCCTGTGCCAAGGCCCAGGGCCCACACCCTTGGATGGTGAAGCTTTAGGTGGGGGAGGTCAAGCTGGGCCGTGCTGCCTGTCCAGGAGGCGGTGGAGCCTCGGCCTGAGCAGACAGCTAACCAGTTGTCTGCCCCAGACCTTCTCTCGGTGCCCAGAGGCCCTGCTGGCCCCGCGTCTGGAAGCTCTCTGGGCTCCGGTGGTGTGAAGCAGCTGCAGCCTGGCTTCGTGGTCCTGCTCCCCACGCTCAAGCTACTGCTGTGGCTTCCTGTCCGGTGTCCTTCATCCTTTCGAACCTGTGTGCTTCAAAACTCCCCTTGCCACCTTTCTAGGAGATTCCAGGAGATGCGGATCCCACACGTCTGCCCACCGTGCCTGCCTCCAGCCTTGCTGATGTCCTGGTGCCAACACTGAGCAGCGCCCCATCTGACCTTGACGTAGGCAGCTCTTCCATCTGATCAGCACGCACATTTTTCACATTTCAAACCCCTCTATGGTACAGTTGGGGCACAGCACCTTAACTGGCCACCAACCAGTGGCTGTCGGGACATAGTTCGGTGAGGACTTCCGCTTGCTGCCTCCTGGAGGGGCCAGGAGACCCCAGCAGTCCCAGTGGTCCTGACGGCTGCTCATGCCTCTGGTGGTCTGGTTCCTGTAGCCCCAGGGCTGAGCTCCCCACCCCATCCCCGTGGGGTGCAGGGTCCACCCCAGTGGGAGGCTGTTCTATTAATAAGCGACCGTTCCCTGCAGCCTGGCTGCGGGCTGGCCGAGCCCCCCTCACAGCAGCGCGGGCGTGGGGGCTGCCGCCCACCTCTCTCCGCAGGATGCAGTGCACCATCACTATGACGAAGCCCTCCAGTGAGTCAAAGACGGCGAAGAGGATCTGGAAGAGGGCCGAGCGGCGGTCGGTGACAGCAAGCACAGCCGACATCCAGGTCAGGGCCAGCAGCGGCAGGACCACACAGGAGCTCCACAGCGAGGCCCTGCGGGCGGCGGGCGGTGGCATCAGGGTGGCCCTGGGCCCTGCGGCTCCTGCCCCGCTCGTGGACCGGGCACCCAGGCCGAACCAGCCTCAGCCCGTCTGCCTGCTTGGGGACGGGCCAGCCACCCTCCCGCCTGGGGCCCTGCTGGGCCTCCCACCCCCGGGGCTGCCTCCTCCCCCTTCCCCGGGGCTCTCTGACCCCTCCCCCATCCTCTGTAGAGGCCCTCTCCCCTACCAGCCCCACTGCTTCTCTCCTGGGGAACGGGGTTCTGCCAGCAACCCCTCCCCAAGTCCAGGGCTCCCAGGGGAGCTGGGGACTCCAGAGGCAGGGAACTCTGGGAGAGCCAGGCCCCTGAGGTCTGGGAGGGGAGGCACCCGGGCGGAGGGGCAGAGCTGGGCGGGGAGGTCCTGGCTCGGTCCAGCTCCCAGGGCCCTCAGGCTGCCAGCCAGGAGGCTAGGGCACGAGCCACAGGATGGTCATGGGGCAGGGGACGCTGGCCAGGCCTCTGAGCTCTGGACAGAGAGAGAGAGAAACAGAGACAGGGAGAGGAGAGGAGCAGAGACTCTGGAATAAGGCAGCAAGACAGACAGACCAGCAGAGACCCCCAGCAGCTCTCTCCTCTGGCAGGCCCTGCTCGGCCCCCCACGTCCCCAGAGGGGCTTGCTTCTGCTCCCCAGCCCCCGGCCCCTCCTCCAGGGAGTCCTGCAGGAGCACCCACGGCAGGCTGCGCCCGACACCACCTTGCGCCCCCGCTGGCTGCACTGGAGCCTGCTCTAAGCCCACCTCCTGGTCTGTACAGTGGGGTCACTATGCCACCTCAAGGGGCCATTGTAGGGAAAGGACCCCTGGTACCCAACAGGTGCCTGGGAAATGTGCCCAACCTCACCCTCACCACTACATCAACTCTTGGGACTCTGCCCCATGGGCAGATGACTGCCTGCAGGGGCTCAGAGGGGCTGTTCACGTCCCTGTCACCGTCCCTAGGGGTGGAGGCTGGCATCAAGCCCACTTGCTCCCTCCACCCCCCTGTCAGCCTGTCACAGGGATGATGTGGCAGGGGCAGAACTGCAGGAGGTGGGGTGGGGGCATACAGAGCAGGGGCCGGGACCACCAGGAAGAAGTGGGGTCTCAGGGCTGGTGGGAGAGAAGCCTGGACAAGGACCCCCAAACCAACAGGGCCTTGGCCAGGGTGGGGGGTAGGAGCACCCCACACTGCAGGCCCTGCCCCTCCACTCTCTCCAGCCTGTCCGAGGCCCAGCCCCAAGGGACTTCTCCATCCTCATCTCTAGACTCCTCTTGGTGTCCGGGCACAGAGGTATGCCTGCCTCCTCTCCTATTGCACCACCTCCTCCTGGGCCCATCTTGAGGACCCGGGCCTCCTATCCCAGCCCGATTCTTCTCTAGGACAGAGGTCCTGGCCCTGTCCCCACCCAAGGCCTTCCCCAGCTCCCTGGATGGCTCTCTGGCCACCTGCCTGGTCACCTTGAAGCCCCCACACCTCCTCTGTAGGCGCAGCATGGCCACTAGAACTAGGCCTCGAAGACCACTCTCCTGGCCCCCCTTCCAGGGTCCCACCAGCCCTTGGCAGTAAGAGGCTGGGTGGCACCACCTGCAGTCTTTGTTCACTATGGACGGATGAGCGTGCTGCCTCCCTCCATGCCCACTTGTCCCCCCCGGGGACGGGGGTGGCCTGAGAAGGTGGGCCCTCCACGAGCATCCAAACGCCTGCAAGCCATCCCTCGTTCCTCCCTGGGCCTCACTTTCTCCACCGTGGCAGATGGGGCTGAGTCTCTCTCCCCCCTTCCAGAGCTGACCTTCTTTGGTGGACCCCCTGGCCACCCCTGCCCCACGTTCCGAGCAGGAGGGGCAGAGCCTCCCTACCAAACAGGTCATCCTGCTCGGAGGCATCTTCCCTTGGGCCTGAGGCCTGACATTTACAGCCCGATGACTCTGCCAGCTGGCAGATGGCTGGGGCTGGGGGACCCATGGATTATTTGAATTCCCACAGCCCAGCCCCTGCAGCTTCTGAAAACGTTTCTGCAGAGCCTTGGGGGTCAGGTATGATCAGCAGGAGAAGAGGGGCCAGGTAGGGGAGCGGAGCATGGGCAGTCCCACCATCCGCCCCCTCTGGAAAGCTAGGTGCCCCCAAGGGGGGCTTTGAGTGTGGCCAGGGGTGACCAGGGTCACTTGTTCCAACTTGCTGCCTGACCTCAGAGACGCCCCAAGGCTCTCATGACAGGCTCTGGTACAGCCCCGCGTCTCAGGGCAGGTGAGGTGGTGCCTACCCACAGAGGCTGGCGTGAGGAACAAAGAAAGGGCAGTGCTGAGGCCCGGAGAGCACTGTGCTCCGGGGTGCACCCGCCAGCGCTGGGGCCCGGCACGGAGGAGCAGCTGCGTGTGCCTTGAACCTGCCCCCCATCCGGAGGGCTCTGGCTCAGCCGGACAATCCTTGCCCCTGAACTCATGTCCGCCTTAGCTCAGCTGCTTCCTACTGCCAAGAGAGCCCTGTTCACACGGCTCTTAAAATCCTGGGCCCTTGGGCCTGGCTCGGGTAGCGAACACAGGAGGTGCCATGGGACACGTGGGGCTGGGGACAAGACAACCCAGACCCTCTCAGGGCAGCAGAGCCCAGGGCCCTCCGGACTCACCCTCTGCCCCAGACCTCAGGCCCACACAGTCCCTGCCTGACTCCTGGCCCTTGGTGACTGCCCAGTCAGCAGACAAGTCAGCTGCCCTGAGCCTGCTGGCCTGTGTCCACGGCCATGATTGCCTCTCACACACACGTTCAAACACTCAAATGACTTCCACCAGCATGCACACACATGTTCGTGTGTGAAGACTCACACCCACATGCTTACACACACAGTCTCACACACACTATGCACACCCACCCATATGCCTGCACCTGTGCACACGCGTGCACACACACACACTCTGGCACACAGAGTGCTGGCCTACACTCTGGCACTACCACACACTGGTGATGGCCCCTGGCTGACCGTGTCCTCATGCTGACCCGGCCCACATGCCTGTGGGGACCCCTGCCCTGTGTGCCTGGTGCTAAGAGGCCCTTCAGGATGGAAGAGGGAGCCTGGCAGGGCCGGGGTGGGGCAGGGCAGGCAGGAGATGAGGCGGCCAGAGCATGGGGAGGCCAGGCGGGGCTGCCTCGGAACCTCAGAGTGGATGGCAGAGATGACAGCAATGACAGAAGAAGGTTAAAACAAACAAATGTAACTCAGAGGCGGGCAGAGCCTGGGGGCGGGCAAGGCGGGCACGGGCAATGGGAGGCACTAACATGGCATTACTGGTGGCTTCAGAGGCGGCGGCCGCAGAGAGGGCTCCACACTCGGCACACGTGAGGGCGCGCCCGAGGGGGGCCTGGGGCAGCTGGCTGCAAGTGAAATTCAAAGGCTGAAACAGAGGCTGACACTGGCCTAGGGGACACCGGTTTGGTGGGGGGCAAAATAAAGGGGCCAGACCAACAGATGGCTGTGCGGCCCAGCCTCTCTGGTGGGGGGGGGGCCGGGAGGGCAGGTGAGGACAGCCCCTGGGGGGCCCTGGTGGTGGGCAGGGTCCTGAGCAAAGCGCGGGTGGGTCGAGGCCCTGAAGGGCCAGGGTCCTTGGGGCAGCTTTCTGCCTGGTACACCCAGAACCTGGCGTGTGTCCTGTGCAGCTGGCACATCCACGCAAAGCAGAACCTGGGAGCAAGGCTGCCATTCTCCATCCCCCATCACTGCTCTGACCACGCACTGTCCCCACCAGGGTGGCATCCGCTCACCTGGACTGGGCATCGGTGAGCTACCTGGGCAGAGCCCTCCCTTGGGCCCTGTGCGTGCATGTGCGTGCATGTGTGTGAGCAGGCACAGAGCATGTCTGGGTGCCTCCTGCCTGTCGGGGAGCAGGGCTCTGTGCACAGCTGCATAGGCCAGCCTGAGTGTCAGTGCCTGAGCTGTGGCACCTGTGCACACGGGCAGGGGCCCTACCGATGAGGAGGTGGCTGCATGGACATGCTGCGCTCTAGCATCCGTGTGACCCAGCTCAGATCCTGCTCCACCAGCCCTCACCCTGCCCAAACCCCAGTCTGCTCAGCTGTAAAATGGGAACACACAACAGTAGTGGCCTCAAGGATTATCCTATGAAGAAAACAGGGCCTGGCCAGGCAAGTGTGCAGTGTGCACAGCACTACAGCGGCTCGGTGTGGTCTGGGCCTTCTGCTGTGACCGCTGTCCCAGGAGCATGTGTGGGTGACAGTGTGTACCAGGAACGGGCTGGGACGAGGCCTGTCAGTCCCCACCTCAGACTGGGAATGAGGCCCAGGGAGGGAGGCTCTCGGCCACTGGGGACCCTCCAGGGTCACAGGCCTCTCCCAAGGCAGCCTAGCAGGTTTCTAACCAGGACCAGAGACCACCAGGGACCCCAGGGAAGGGTTTCCTAAAGATTCTGTCCACTGGAACAGGGAGGAGGAGCAGGAAGAGAAGGGAGAGGGAGAGAGATGAGAGACAGAGACAGAGAGACAGATGGAACAAGACTGATCCAGGGGAGGTGCAGGGGAGACCCCGCACAGACACCAGCCAGGGCGCAGGCAGACAGAGCGGCAGGCAGGGGCACGGTGAGGGGGGCTCAGAGGGCTGTGGCAGGACAGAGGGGTCTGTCCCAGCCAGCTGGTGGCTCCAGCCGTTCCCTGGGAGGCCAGAGGGCGGCACCACCCCAGGCAGCCTCCCTCTGCTGCTGGACGTCACCACAGTGCTGGGTGCCTGCAGCCAGCACGGCCCTCTCTGGGCTCCAGTCCCCTGGCAGGAGGAACATTCGGCCCGTCCCCAGCACTCTCCTCCCTGCAGTGAAGGACAAGGACCAGCAGGCCACCTCCCTGCTCAGGGTCACTCAGCACCGTGGGGGGGGACAGAGGCATGGCAGGGGTGCCTTCCCTCTATCAGGGTGAGCCCCGCGGAGGCGGCTTTTCAAAAGCCATCAGTGTCACTGTTTATGAGGATCTTACAGGGGCCCTGCCCTGTCATGGGCCAGATAGAGAAACTGAGGCACAGACAAGGCGGGGCGGGCTGTGAGCCTATGCAGAACCTGTGCCTCAGTCCCCCACCTGTGCCAGGGGCTCGGGGTGGGTGGGCTCTGGGTCTTTCGACGCCAGGCGGGGGAGCTGCTGTGGCGCCCGGCCCTACCCTGCCCGCTCCTTCAGCTTCTTGTCTGTGATGCCGTCCTTGGAGACCAGCTTGTTGAACACCAGGATCCCGATGACCATGTTCACCTGCAGGGCCGAGAGGAGCAGGGTGTGGGGCTCCACGTCTGGCCTTGGCGCCCCCAGCCCTCAGCATGGATGCTGTGCACCCCATGCCCAGGCCGGGAGGTGGGTCTCCAGGGAAGAGGGGTGGGCTCTCACCCCCTTCCCCTTACTGCCCCCCTCCAGAGCCCTAGCTGTCAGGCAGGGTTCCCTATGTCCCAAAGCCCCCCACCAGCTCCACAGGGCTGGGTGCTGCAGCCCCAGCCTCCCACCAGACCTGCTTCCCTGGGATCTGGAGCCCTGCCCCGTGGGGCGGACCTAAGGAGGGGGCCAGGCCAACGTGGCTGGCTCAGAGGGTGACCCAGGGCCTCTCCCTGCAGGCTGGACAGGGTGGGCCCTCAGGGCAGACACCCCAGGGTGGGTTGTGCTGTACAGCCCAGAAGCCTACTGACCAACCCCAGGGGGGTTGGAACAGTTTGTGAAGCTGGGAATTCCATCTGCCCAGAGGTCAGAGGTCAGGTTGGGGGGAGAGCCAGCTGTCCCTGCCCAGAGTGGGGCTGAGCACTCCAGGGTGTGAGCCGGCTGGCTACACTGTGCTGCCAGGAGCATACACAGCTCACTCAGAAGGGAGCACAGGTGCCCTGGGCACCTGAGCTGCAGCGCCCAGCTCTTTGCGTCAGGCTCCTCTGTCCTGGCTGGGGCCCACCTGAGGGTGAGGGCCATGTTGGGACACCCCCCCCCGTCCTGGCTCTGCTCCTTCACTCTCTGCCCTGGGAGCCCTTCAACCTTACCTCAGGTGGCCTCGCCCACCGGCCTTTCCTGACCCCCCACTGGCCTCCTGATCCCCAGTAAGTGCCTCTTGGGGTTAAGGTTTGTGTCGTCTGCTACTTCCCCAGGGCGCCTTGCAGCCAGAGGCCCTTGGGTTTCTCCTCTCCCTGCCTACTCTGCTGGGAGCCGGGCTCCCCTGAATGCCCTTCCCCCATCCCCGGGCCCCCAATCTGCAGAAATGCACCTGAAGAGGTGCACAGCCCACCCCCTGGCCATGTTCCTTCAGTCTGGGGTCCCTGGGCCCCTGGGCCCAGAGGTCCAGGGAGGCTGACTACCCACGGTGCCACAGCTTCAAGCGGTTCCGGCTCTGCACCCAGCAAAGGCCTGGGGCCCTGCCTCCTGCCCCGGGACTGGGAAGCTCCAGGCCGGAGCATCAGGGGGTCTGCCTGGGGTGAGGTGACCTCATTTTCTGTCAAGTTCAGGAGCCATGCCCGGGGCAGGATGGCAGACTCTCTGCTCAGCCTTGACCTGCGGTCACCCCGTGTGACCTGCAGGAGCCCCCAGACCCCTGGGCACGGTCACTAAAGTGGCCGGCTGGCCAGCACTGATGAGCCTGGCACACAGGCCTCCACTGCCGGCGCCTCCCAGGAATAAAGCAGCCCTGGGCTTCTCAGCCAGGCTGAGAGCTGGGGAGGGGCTGTGCACAGACGCTGCCATCCCTGGCCCCCAGGTCCCAGCTGGTTCCTGAGCTCAGTCTCCCCTGGTACACGGTGGCACTTTTCTCTGCCACCTGCAGCCTGTGTGTGAGCCTGGACATGCCAGTGACAAGGTGGCACAGCCCTACAGCAGCAGAAGCCTGGATACCCAGGGGCTGGAGAGGGAGCAGCCCGACTCGAGGGGCAGGCTCAGAGCAGAGCCCCAGCCTTTCCCTCATCCACAACCCAGGAAAATGACCCTGGGTGCCACACAGAGCCATCTTGCATCCCTTATCAAAGGCACATGGGAAACCCTGAAAAGGTAAGCCCAGGGCCCCGCAGGGGCCGTGCCTCCTACTCAGGAGCCTGCAGCCTGCACCCTTCCAGGGAGAAACCCTGGCCTGCCTACCTCCACCTGCCCGCACCCTGCTGCCTGGTCAAGCCTCTGCCCACCTGTCCATCGCCCCAGTCCATCACTCAGCAGACCCACATGGATCTCCTGGCTGGTACACAGCTGGTGCCTGCTGATCAGGCAAGTTGTGCTCATAGAAATAAAAGGCCACTCCTCCAGCCCAGCCTCAGCACCCATGCACGCCAAGGGCAGGGTGGGGGACTGTGGGCTCCACCCACCCTCTGGTGACCAGGGCAGCCTCGAGAGGCAGCAGGTGCAGCCCAAGGCCCTGGACCAGGGGGAGGTGAGGGGCCCAGCTCAGGGGGCGGGAGGGTCAGTACCAGCACTACGGCGGCGGCAGGTCCCACGAAGGCGTACAGCAGTCCCCCCTCCAGGGACAGCCAGCAGCTGGGGAGGGAGACAGGCTGGTTAGTGGCCAGGCACGAGCGCCCACCCACTACGGAGGGGGTGCCACCAGCGCCTCAGGAGGGCAGGCGTCCAGCGCACGTGTGGATGCCACACACTCATTCCTACTTCTGGACCCTCAGGAGCCCCAGGTGGCACTGCCACCCCTGGTTTACAGGTGGGGGCATGGCCCAGAGCGCAGGGTGCACCTGCCTGGAGCACACACAGCAGAGATCCAGGCGGCCAGACAAAGGTGCCCTCACTGTCCCCCAGGCTCCTGGACCCTCCCTAGTCCCACACACAGATCTTCCCCCTGACATGATGCCAAACGTCAGGCTGGGTCCTTGGGCTGGCCCTCTGCCTGCCTACCCGACTCAGGCCCCACAGCCTGGGCACCTCACCCCCACACTTGCTCACCAGACCCACAGGTCCCTGAACCTTCTGGACACCACCCATGGTGGCCACAGGAGCCTCGAGCCCAGTGAGGACACTCTGTGTTCTTCATGTGCTTTTCCTCCGCCTTGAGCGTTCTATCCACATTGTCTGTTAAGCAACTCCTCTTCATCCTTCAGAACCCCACTTCTGATCCACCCCTGACCCCAGCAGGCTGGGTATTCCTTCCTCTCAGCTCTGGGGCTGGCGCCCATTTATACCTCCCAGCACTCACCCACTGCCCACCCCCAGGTCTTCCAGTAACTCGGCCCCACCATCACATGGGCATCACCCCAGGGTCCAGCCACACCCTGTCTCCCTGGGGGTCACCGTGAGCCAAACCTACACAGCCCGTATCAGGTCTTCCTCCTGGCTCCGGCCCCAGTTTTCCCTGCCCCTGTGGTCACAGGCTTTTCCAGGCCTCGGCTCCTCTCCTGCCCCATGGGAAGCCACACTGCCCCCAGGATAACCCTAGGCTTCCTAGCTTGGGCATTCAAAGCGCTGGGACCTGGCCAGCTGCCCTTCAGGGCCTCAGTGACTTCATCCATGAAATGGGCCCCAACCTGCCCACCCCACCCTCCATACACACTCCTTCTTATCAGACTCGTATAAGGTGGAGCCCTATCATGCATATGGGGACACTGAGGCTATCGAACCTGCCCAAGGCTACCTAAGGGGAATGTGGGTGGCTCTGATGGGCCCAGGCCCCATTTCTCTCCATTCCACTGGCCCAAGGCCAGAGAAGAGGTGGTTGATGTGAGGAAGGCGGCTGTCAGAGGAGCCCAGCCTCCATCTCCTGGGCCCCCACCCTCTCCTGCCTCCGTTTTCTCATCTGCAAGACAGGTGCCCAGCCAGCTGTCACCTTCTAGGGTGCTGGGAGGGTCTGGGGGAGCCGCATGGCCTCCGCCACATTCCCACCCCACCCTGACTCACTAGTTCATGGTGCTGTACCCTCTGGCCTTGGTGAATCCCACGGAAATGGCCACGACCAGTGCAGGGAGCCCTAGGGAGGGACAGAGAGAAGGGTGTTGGTCCCCCACTGTCTGAGCCCTGGTCGGCTCTCAGCCTCCTTCCAGCACTGCTGGCAGGGCCAGGGGCCAGGGAGGCAAAACATGCCTTTGAAGCCCTGGGCAGAGGAGGACTCAGAGCACGTGAGAAGAGGGACGAAGGGAGGGCAAGCATGAGGACCCACAGAACTGGGGGCAGGGCTGCCAGGCCAGCAGGTAAACACAGCACAGCCAGTTACTGGAGTTTCATGTGAAAAAGGAAACATTTTAAACCGTATGTCCCAAATACTGAATGGAACATACACCATCATCTGGAGTTCACACACAACTTGGCATCAGCATTCTATCTGGCAACCCTATGGAGGGGCAAAGGCCTGGGAGGGAAAGCGCCTTGGAGCCCAGAGGACGGCGGGTGTTGGGGGGGAGCGCGGCCAAGCAGCGGGGCCAGGACAGGGCAGAGCAGGGGGGCCCCGCCGCCCACCTGCCCCGGCTCACCCCAGCCCAGGCAGAGGAAGCGCTTTCGGATGAGGCGGCTCCGGAGGCGGCCTGTCACGGCCATGTAGGACTGCCAGGCCTCGGTAAGCACCCAGCAGAAGGATGACAGGAAGAAGAAGTGCAGGAAGGCGGCCACCAGCGTGCACACCACCTGGGGAGTCGGGGGTGGGCAGGCCCTCGCTCACCCAGCCCACGCCCGCCCGGGTGAGTGGCCCTGGTCAGATCCCCAGGCAGGAAGCCACCCCGGGGTCACCGGGTGCACGACCCTGACATCTAGGCACCCCACTGGGTGCTTGTGTGACCTGCCCACCAACTGCCAAGGACAGCTGGCCCCACCTCCCCACCTTCCTCACCCACTCAGAGACGCAGCTAGTGCTGGCAGGAGCTCACTCAAATGCCCGGTTGGCACCCCCCATTTGGTAGGTGGTAAAGCTGAGGCCCAGAGAAGGCAACTCACCCCTAAGCTCAAATGGCAAGGCCCAGATAAGACCACACAGACCCTGGTGCCCCACAGTGGGCCAGGGCCAGGGTGCTTGAGCTGGCTCCCCTCAAAGTGCCAGTCCAGCCAGAGACTCCAGACATCAAGTGCCCACGTCCTGGCCAGTGACAGCCCCCCTCAGGCCTGAGAAACATGGCGGCCATGGCCAGAGGAGGGACATGGCCCTTGCACCTTCTCTCTAAGCTTCCCAGGGATCCTGGGGTCCAGCCCCTGCTGCGGGCTGTTGACATCACTGCCAGCACCCCACCTGACCCACCAGGGATGCTGGGACGTGCATGCCAGGAAGACGGCGGAGGCCACCTACCTTATTGCGAGTCTGGGTCTGTCCAATGAGGATGAGCGCATTGGAGGAGATGATGGACAGGCAGAAGTTGATGAGGATGACAGAGCGCTCTGAGCGGATGTACCTGTGAGAGGGGTGCGAGGCCCTGCTCAGTGCCCAGCGGGGCCGCATCTTCCCAAGACCTGGGCTGTTGTGGTTGCATCAAGACCAGGTGCCACTGCTCCCTGAAGACAGTTTCCACCACCATCACCACCACCTCCACCACCACCATCACTACCACCACCACCACATACCAAATTCTAGCACATAAGCAGGTGCTAGGGAGGGCCCTGGGGGCTACCCTTCCTGCTGGGGATGGTCCATCCTTAGAAATGCTTCTTGTTGTGCATGACCCTCTCCCTCCCTCCACCCTTGGGACACAGCTCATTGCAAGGCTCTCACTGTCCGCTCCTGGCTTTCACCCCAGCCCCACCTTGCCCCACCAGCCCCACCCACCCTATCTCATCTTGACTTTGAGGCAAGAAGGTAAAGTGGTTTTGAGTCAGGGCTGCAGATTCCATGCCTGCAGTGGCCCAGTCACATCTCAGCTGTGTATCCCTTGGCAAGTGATGCAACCCCTCTGTGCCTTGGTCTCCCCATCCATGAAAAGGGGTAGGGTGATAGCACCTGCTGCTCAGGGCTCTGGCTGAGATGAAAGGGACAGGTTGCAGGGGCTTCAGGCATCACTGCTTGTGCTCCTAGTTTCCCAGCACAGTGTCCCCAGCATCGCCTAGTGGCTGAGATCCAGGCAGGTGGACAGCAGAGGGCACAGGGTTGAGCCCTGGGGGCTGAGATGTGGCCTGAAGGAGTGTGCGACCTTGGGTGGGTCAGGCTCCCTCTGTGGGTCTCCACTTCCTCTGGGAGCCATCGGGATGGGGTCCTGACTACCATCACAGGGGCAGTGATGGCCAGCCAGGCTTAGGAAGAAGGCCCTTTGGAAGCTGAAACCTCAGAACTGCAGCATGGCAGAGTGGGAGAGGCTGTCCAAAGCCCCTTTCCCCAGAGGTCTCAGGGAAGGGGCTGGGCCAGCGGGCCCAGCAAGCCCCTGGGGAGTCAGGGCAGGTGGTTTGATGGGGGCCCTGTGGAAAGGGCCCTGGTGGATGGATGGATGGGTGCATCATCCTTGGGCAAGACACAGGAGGGGCACTGGAACCCAGAGCCGCCTCTCTCCACTGGCCACGTGCCCTCTCCTCACGGGCCCCCAGGCCACATCAGTTCTGTGGCGGCCGATGGAGCGGCACTCTGGGAGTCTCAGTTGGGCCTGGGGCACGGGGTACCCGCCTTCACCCTTCCTGTCCCAAGCCTCTGCCCAGTGGGGCTGAAAGTGGGGCTGTGGGGGCAGGGAGAGGGGACCCACTCCATTAGCACATGCTTGCTTGCACTCACACTTACACACACCTGTGGCCACCTGGGCCTGACATAGGCCCACACCTGTGCACACCCTCATCACCCCGTCCCCCACCCCCACCCCCACCCCCCAGGGCCGGTGACCAGCTCGGATTTGAGCCCTCGCTTCATGCCTTCTGCTCCCACATTGCCCAGGGCCCAGCCCCATGGGCTGGCACCAGACAAACAACACCCAGGGGGTTTAGGGGTCCTGTGGTGAGTGGCTTGGGGGAGGGGAGGGCAGGGGAGCAGGCAGAGGTTGGGCTCAGAGAAGGCAGTGGCCTTGTATGCCCAGGTGACAGGACAGAGGGGGAACTCCAGGGCATGGGACCCTGGTGGTGAAAGGGCAGGGTCCTCAGCTGGGGAGTGGGCTCAAGGTGGCACCCACAGGGAGCTCCTGCAGAAGGCAGAAGGAAGCAGGGCTGGTGCCTTCTGTGCGAGGCAGTGTGGGCATGGCACCGTGTGGGCACAGCACAAGGCAGGAGAGGAGAGCACGGTTGGCCCACCCTGGCATGTGCACGTGCCCCCAGATCACAGCAGCAGTCAGGCAGTGGGCAGAGGTGGAGAGGTGGGGGGTACCGCTGTCCAGCCGGGAGGGCACTGGGAGTGGGGTGGGGCTGTTGCCTGGGAAGGCGTGGAGGAAGCGGCCTCTGGGCTGCTCGTCGTGCACTGTGGCTGCTTTTGAAGGAGAATGGATGGACCTGACCCCGGCTACCCCTTTCCAGAACCACTGGGCCCCTGACCAGCGCCCACCCATGCCCATAGGCCCACCTCCACACGGAGACATAGACAATGATGAGCATCAGCAGGGTGGAGGAGGACACGCCGCAGCCCACGATGAGCGTCACCGACGGCACGGCCGCCTTCTCCATGTTCTGGGGGAGCACGGGGGGAGGCAGAGTGAGGGACTGGGTGTACATGGGCGGCCCCAAGGTCCCTCTGTGTGGGTCTGAGTCTGGGGAAACACCCAGGCAGAGCGTTTCCCTCCCCCCAGCGTCCCCGTGAAGCCCGACTGCCTGGCAGCCCTGCGCGCTCCCTGACCCCAACAATCCCCACCCCGCACCTTCCGTCTGGGCTGTCCCCTGGGAGGGGGTCTCGTCTCTTGCTGAGGGTGAGGGTGATAAAGCCTTTGCCTCCATCATTTCACAGACCCCCACGCCTGGGCCCCATGTCACAGGTGGGGTCCCGGAGGCACCAGGCCCAGCCCCCCACCATGGGCAGATCTCCCAGGCTCCGTGGTTCTGGAATGCCTCACAGCTCCAGCAGCATGTAACCGAACCCCAACCTGCCCCCCACTAAAGCCTGGGTCCCAGCAGACCCTGCCTGTCCTACACACACCCAACGGCCCACGGTCTGCCCTCTTTCCCTCACCACCTCTCCCGCTCCACCAGGCCCTGCACGAACTGCATATATCAGCATGCCTCCACTGGGCTGTCCTCTGACCTTGCTATTGGGCAAGGCCCTGCACCTTCCAGCCCCACCCGGACATGCTGCCCTCGCCACTGGCCACTGTCCCCCTCAGGGCCTTTGCACCTAGCTGCCACATGCTCAGTGCTGCCTCTGGCCATTCTGACCTCAGCTGTCCCCTCTCAGAGGGACCTGGGGCCCGCTGTGCCCACCATTAGCCCAGTGCAGCCCTGGATACCTGGCTGGTCTTTGTGAATGCATCCATGTGCTCACCTACGTGACTGCATGACCCAGTCCCTGTGGCAGGCCCAGTGTACAGGCCACGCCAGCCCATGTCAGGCAGACAACACGTACTCATAGAAGAATGGCAAGGCCCCACTGTGCCCAGAACCCACAGACCATGCACAGGGCTGGCGAGAACCAGCTCCACAGCCTCCTCAGTGTGCTGCTTCCAGTGCGAGGGAGGCCACGAGTCCGGGAGCTGAGCGGGAGAGCATGGCTGGGCCGGGTATCTTTCTTATGGGCTCCCCACCCGAAAACAGACATGTTCCAGCCCCTGCTCCAAGCGTGACTTGGCTGACACCCCTCAGAGCCCCCCTCAGGCCCCTGAGCCTGGCATGCTGCCAGGCAAGACTCTGCCCCCATAGCTCCCGAAGCCTGCCCATACCTCTAGCCTTTGGATGGGGCCTCCTGCCGTCCTCAGGTGCCTAAAGACCTGGAGCTCCTGGTTGGGGCATCTGCCCCCGACCTTGATGGCTGATGGCTAGAGGGCCCACCACACTGGTCTCCACCCATGTGCACGTTGCTCCTGTGGCCTGGACTGCCCTCTGCCCCCTGGGGGCATGACCTCCTGCCCCCCAGGCTCTGGCCCAGTGCCCGCTGCTGTGTGAGCCTGCAACCCACTGTCCTCACGCTCATGGGCCCCTCGGGCCAGGCCTGGCACATCGCTGGGCACTGTGACCGGATGGATGAATGGAGAGCAGGAAGGCAGGCTTCCGGAAAATCGAAAAAGCCATCCAAGGACACCCAGGCAGTCTGTGGTCCCTGGGGGCATGGCTCACAGTGTGACTCCAACCAAACTTGTTTCCAACAGGACCACAGGGAAGGGGGCTCTGGGCCTGGCCAGCAGCCCTGAACTACTGGGTAGCCTCGGAGCCCCAGCTAACCATGCAAGTCACAGGCGTTCGAGTAAGTGGCTCATACCTGCTCTGTGGCTGGCTCCGGCCCTGACCTCCATGGCCATCTGCCTCCATCTGCCCTCATTAGGCCTGGCAGCCACCTCCCTACCTGCTCCCTCCTCCTCTGCACCTGGCTCATCCGTCACTCCTGCCAGCCTGGCCTGCAGGTTCTGACGCTATGCGGAGAGGACAGATGACAGATGGGTGGGCAGGGGTGGTGGGACCTCGTCTTGCTGGGAGAGCTAGACTGGAGACCAAGGGAGAGAGCTGGCCCCTCCCACACAGAGAGCAGGCAGAACAGGCGGGCCTCCTGCCAGAGATGGCGCCCTAGCCAGGTTCAAGAACGCCCCAGGGCCTTGGCACATGCTGGCTCCTCTGCCCACTGCCCTTCCCCTGACCTCCACACCTGGCTCCTCCCTCAGCCTAGATGTTACCACCTCATAGAGGCCTCACTGAACATTATCTGAACCAGCCCGTCTCTCTATCCAGCCTCTTGTCTCGAGACTATCTGAGGGGCCACTTCCTCAACCCAGGAGATTTTTCTTGTTTTTGGATGACACAGTTATCCTCCATTTCAACTATGTGAACCACTTACTTCTGAGCTTCTCTCAAATCCTCTATGCATCTTACATGCCCTGAACACTGACTGATTTCACTCCTACGGCACCATCTTTGTCCTGTCACGGCTCTACCCACGGCTCACAACTGCCCACACGAATAAGCTCTGACCCCAACATAGGCCATGCTTGACCTGGGCACACCCTGAGCCCTGGCCCTGGTCACACTCTGGCTCTGACCCTGAGCCCTGGCCCTAATCACAGGCTGACCCTGGTCACACTCTGACCCTGACCTCATCACAGGCTGACTCTGCTTTGGGCACATCACGAACACCTTCACCACACATGCTCACAGACTGCTGACCGCACACCATGCTGTGTGGAGGGCCACCCACAGCTCAGCCAGTTTAGTCCCATGGCCGCTCTGGGGCAGGTGGCACTGCCCCCTCTCCAGTGTGATCAAAACTGTTACTCAGCCGCCTGGTGTCACGGGCCCACAGTGACACAGCTTGGATCTGATGCCTTGGCCGAACGCCGGACCAGGGGTGGGGGCATCAGGGTCTTGCCCCATGGCTCCACACCCCATCCGGGATCTCATCCCTCCCTGGCTCCCAGGGTGTGACCACAGCACCCCAGCTGTGCCATCTCCAGCCCTTGCTCTGGACTGCAGTCCCTTGAGGCCACTCCCTATCCCAGGATGCCCAGCTTCCCCCTGCTCAGATGCGGATGCCCACCCAGGCCAATTGGGGTGGTACGAAGCTGCCTCCATCCCTCCCCATGCCCAGTCCAGCTCACCTCTGCCACCACTTACCTGCCACTGGGCTATTCTCCCCAACTCCTGTGGCCTTCCCTCTGGGACCCTAACCCCACCACCACTCCCTCACCCCCAAGCCTCCCAGCCTCCCAGCTCCCACTGCCTGGGGACGAAGCCCCACCCCGCTGCACCCCTGCCCTGCCCTCCTGGCCCCACCCTGTCTCCACTGCTTCTTGCCTGTTGCACCCTCCCCACTAAGCTCACTCACTTCTCAGGGCCCCGCTCCAAGCCTCCTCCTCCTGCCTGGCTCTGAACCACCCCCAGGAGGGAAGGAGGCTGTTGCTATGCTCCCAGAGCGCGCTTCCTCCCTCCAGCCTGCCCAGGCCTGTCTCCATCCGACCTCGCAGCCACTGGGCCCAGGGCAGGCACTAACAGGGTCAGCACACTGTGAGGGCTGCGTGACAGTGGCCTCACCTTCACTCTCTGTCCCTCCCTCATTGGTCCCCCTTCCCTGGGGCCAGAGCTGGCAGGAAAGGAAAGGCGGGCAGCAATGAGACCAATGGCAGGTGGCAGGGGACTGAGCCCACCCCAGTTCCTTCCCACACTCTTGCTCTGAGCTCCTGCCCATGTCCTGAGGGGTCACGGAACCAGGCAGAGCTGGCTACTATGCCATCTCCCAGATGAGGAAACGGAGGCTCACGACAGCCCATAAATCTGCCTTCTGCCTCTCACCAGGGAGTGACTTGGTGGCTGCTGTGAGCCCCCAGCCTCAGTTGCCTCTCCTGGGACATGGGGACAGGGTGCCCCAACCTGCCAGCCGCACCCACCTTTGTGCACACTGCCACAGTGGGTCATGGTGACAGAAGGGCCCCCTGCCTTCAGCTGCTGATCCCCTGCCCAACAAAGCCTCAGACCCTTCATGGACCAAGACCCCAGGACAGTGGCCTCCATCTGCCATCCTCAGAGGGGCCCAGGGCAGGTCAGCAATTCCCAGAAAGGCCCCCATAGTGGGTGTCAAGTCCCTCACCCCCCGAGTTCCACCAGCACCAGCCTCCCCGCTGCCCCCACTGGACACGTTCTCAGGGCCAGGCCCGCCCTGCAGCTCAGTCCCCGAATGGGATGCTGCCTTCCTGTGCATGACACTGCAGGGCGCTCCAGGCCCTGGGCCAGGACAGCCCCATCAGCTGGGGTACTGCTCATGGCCCCGTGAGTGGCACTGGAGAGGAGACTGAGGCTCAGAGGGTCTGAAGGCCAGTCTAGCATCACTGTGTATGAGGGACAAGTCGGTGTTCCAAGATTTGACCAACTGGGGTCTCCTATGGACCAGACCCTAGGCTGAGATGAGATAAGGGGCATGTACCCTACTCCAGAGCCCTCCCCTGCCCCCAGTCATCCTCACACACAAAAGGAGGAGCAGCTGCCTGGGACACAAGGCTGGGCCTGTCCTGCTTGCTCTGGCCTTGCAGGAGACCCGAGAGGCCCCAGCTCAGATGGCTGCTCGCCTGTACAGTGGGAACCTGCTGCTTTGGTATCAATCACCATCTATGCAGAAAGCCACCTCTTCTAGGCAGCCCCCAGGATGGACCTGGCTGTTGCCTTCAGGGCCCTCTCCCTCGAGAACAGCAGTCCCATCATAGAGACAGCCTGCTGGCAGGGGTGCACCAGGATCAGGGCTCAGAGCGCAGATCCCCATCCAGCCAGACTCAACTCCAGACCCTGAGCAAGCCCCACATCCAGGCCTCCGGTTCTCTGCCTGTCAATGTAAAGGTTTAGTGGCTGTGACCTCTAAGGTCCTGCCCAGCTCTGACCACGTGGGGGACCCTGGTTGACAGCACTGCATTCTCTACCCTGACCCACATGACAAAGTGGGGTGGGAAGAACGTCCTTAGAGGGGCACGGAACGTCTGCCACACCGAGCCAAGGGTTCTAGGAGGGGAGAGCTGTGTTGATGGGGGCCGGCAGCCCAAAACACGGAGGACAGCAGGGCCCCCGCCCGGTTTGTCCCCCCTCTCTGTGACCCTTCCATACCAAGCCTGGGGCAAGGGGCTTGTGAGCAAGGAGCCCCACTCCCTCCCTCCTTGGGGGGCCAGTGACCTGGCTGGGATGGGGAGGCCAGGGAGTGCAGCTTGGCCCTGGGCAAGACAGTCCCAAGTCCCAGTGGACCAGGCCCACCGAGGGCTCCAGCCAGCAAGCTGGCCCCAGATGCCGTCACCATAGAAACCGGCGGCCCCCACAAGAATCACAGGAACAAAAAGGAGGCCCCTGAGATGATGGGGCCTTCCTGGGGAGGGCTGTGGATCTGGCCTGGGCCCAGCACCCTCGGCCATCCCAGGATCCCTAGGCAGGGACACAGCTGCCGCCAAAGGCCACAGTCCACCTGGGTGGGTGGGGAAGGGTCTCAGGAAGGTGGCAGCTCCTTCCCCTCCCTTCCCCTGGCAGTCACGGACCCTGCCACCAGCTGAGGGCAGCCTGCCAGGCCAAGCCCTCCCCGGGGCCCAGAGAGCCTCAGGATCCAGCCTGCCTGGCTCCCGAAAGCGCCGGCTCCCTCCAGGGTCCCAGGCCCTCAAGGAGAGTGGGGAGGCTCCCCATCAGCCACTGGGGGGCCCGGCCGGTCTCCAACTCCACTCTGCCATCCCCTTGGCTGCCAACCCCCTCTCCAGGGTCAGGGGCCCTGCCCGCCGGGCCACGGGGCAGCGAAGGCCGCCCTGCCCCTACGTGCCCTCCCCGCGGACCGGAGGCGACGTCCCGCCGCAGCCCCCCGCGCGCCCCCGCCGCCCGCCGCCCGCCGCCGCCGCCGCCGCCGCGTCGCGGCCGGGGTCTCACCGCGTCGGCGCTGAGCTGGGCTAAGATGGCGAAGGTGGAGAGCCGGTCACAGAGGCAGCGCGTCCGGAGGGCGTCGAGGGGCACCGTGCGGCAGCCGCGCCACGACCAGGGCCCGAGCTGCGGGGGCGCGGGGGAGGAGGGCCTGGGGGCGGGACACACGGGGGACAGGGCGGCGTGAGCGGCGGCCGGCCGGCGCCCGGGGCCCGTCCCCGCCGGCCCGCGCCCGCACCTGCGCCCGCCGCCGCGCGCCCGCCCCGCCGCCGGCCCCCGGAGCCCCGCGCCCCATGGCCGCGCCGCGGAACCACGGGAGAGCGGCTCGCGGGAGCGCGGGCCGGCGGGACCGCGGGGCGCCGGGCTGGCCCCGAGCCCGGAGCGCCGCCCCCGCCGCGCCCCCGCGCCGCGGGCGGAGGGAGGGGCGCCCCGGAGCCGGTGGCCTCGACAGTACCCCTGGGCGGGCGCCGGCGCCCTTGGGACGGCCCCGCCCTCCACAGCCGCCTCCCGGGGGCCTGGCTCGCCAACTGGGGCAGAAACAGCTTTCTCCTGGTAGAGGGGAAGCAGTCAGAAAGGCCCCCACGGGACCCAGGGTTCTCCTGCCATCCCGGGCCCATGACTGCTTCCCTTCCACCTCCACTGCAGGAGTTGTCAGGTCTCAGCGCTCTGCTAACCAGTGGTTCCTGAGCTAAGCCCCCCACCCACCAAGGCCAACCCACATGTCCAGGAACTTGGGAGGGTACAGCCACGCACACCTGGCCCGGGCTAGGCCTGCCTTCTCTAGGCCTGCTGTGGCTTGGCCTGCAGAAGGTGCCCATGGAGTGCAGCCTGCAAGCTGGGGATTTGGGGCCTGGGGTGGGTGGTGGTCTCCAGTCTGCCTCAAGAGGCCAAACTGAAACTGCAGTTCAGGAGCCACAGCTCCTTCTGAACCCAGGGCACCCCCCACCCCCACCCCAAGTAATTCCAACCAGCACCTGCCTTGAGGGGGAAATTTCCAAGTCTCTACTCCCAGCCCAAGAACTAGGGAGCTGCAAGGGGCCTGCCGTTCAGTTCACCTCCCCATCCCACCCCGTGTCCACCGCACGCTGGGGCTGAGCTGCACCCTGCCAGCCTCCTCCCCAGAGGAGCGCTGACCTGCACACACACCTGGAGAACTCCGCTCTGCTCAGCGTCTGCGAGCAACCAGCCTTGGCCACCCCTCAGCCGTCACCTTGGGGAGTTACCCTCCCCCTAGCTTCAACTTCCTCCTCTCTGAAATGGGGAGTGGGACTGCCCAGAGGATGAAGTGGTGGACACCCATTAGGTGCCCAGCACAGTGCTACATGTTGTATCAACGTCTTTGGAAACATTTAGGACTGCCAGCTGCAGGTACTGAGCCCGGGAGCAGCTCCTGTTGAACTGGAGGTGTTACTCAGTTTCCTGTCTGACCTTCAGGCCTGGGGTGGGGGGAAGGGACACACTCTAGGACAGGCTGGAGGCCCTCGCATCTGCTTTTCTCTTGATTCTACTCATGGTGAAGGACCTGCCCCCATTTTACAGAGGAGGAAAACTGAGTTCCAAGGGTGGCAAGATGAGTCCCAGGAGCCAGCCCCAGACTTTGTGGGATGCACCAGGGCTCTCTGGTCCCAGAAGACCCTCTCCTCCTGCCTTTCTGATAATCTATGAAATGCAGTAAATGGGGCAATGTCCTTCTCATGGGCACTGTTCTCTGAGCCCATAGGGGCCAGGGTTTGGGGGGCTCAAAATGCATCCACTTTTTTAGGGGCCTTCCATAAAATGAGGATGCATTAGTAGGCATCAGTCATGGAGGGGCCCTGGAGCATCAGCCTCTCAGGTTCTGGGGGCGCCTCTGCCAAAGCCTTCTGGCCTTAGCCCATCTGAACCTCTGTTGACCTCGGAGGAGCTGAGGTATGCCCATCACAGAGCACGGCAAAGCCCAGGCAGGGCCAGGGCGGAGGACGCAGCATTGACCCCAGCCCCAGGGACGGAGGCTGGGGCTGGGCTGCCCCTGTGGTCCCAGCTCCTGGCCTGCCACCATGCAGGTCCTGCAGCCCGGACACAAAGTAGAGCAAAGTCAAAGCTTATTAAGACCCCAGCAGAGTCCCCTTCTCCCCTTCCTTCCTCAGGAGAAAGAAGACCTGGTAACCACGGAGCCAGAAACCATGGAGCAGGTAGGTAACCATGGAGCCACCCAACCTGGGTGACAGAAGGACTGGGACGGGAGTGCAGAGTCCTGACAGTCCTGGGGCTCCTGATGACCCCAGGGCCAGCCTGGTCCGCCCTGCCAGCCAGAGGTTTATCAAGGCCAGCACCACAGGACGGGTCCCAGAGCACTGAGCCCTGGCTGACCCCCACCCCTGACCCCATCCCTCCTTCCGTCCCACTGGGAATGCCCTGTCCTCAAGCCTGGGCCTGCATGTGGCTGTGACCCTGGAAGCACAAGCTGCCGACTGGACAGCAAGCCAGGCAAGCCGACGCAGGCCAGAAGAAACCAAATCAGGGTCCTCCAGGAGAGGGTCTCTCGGGCCACTCCCATCTGGAGACACAGCACCTCTTGCTAGCGACCGGCTTGTCCACGATGTTGGCCATGTGGCTGTTCTTCAGGGCAGGACTCTGGCCAGTCAGTCCTGGGTTCAAATCCCAGCTCTGCTTCTCAGGATCCAGCATGGACACTGCCTCTACTCTCCTCCTATGAGCAGAGGGGAACACGGAGCCCAGCTCTCCTGCCTGCCTGAGGGCTGCTGGGGGCACCTGGAGAGGGTGGCACCCTGAGGCCGCGTGTGAGGGCAGCCGGGCTGGCTGGGACCAGCAGCCTGGCAGGTTCCCAGCCAGTGTTGGCGGGTCTGCAGGGCGCCAGGCCGACAGCTGCTGGCAGCCTCCTGGGAAAATGCCAGCTCAGGCCAGTGGCTGGTCCTTCAGGGCTCCTGTGATGGACACTAATTAGCTTATCAGCCTCCCAGAGGTTGGGAAAGCAAGAGGCTGCTGCCCACTCTGCTAAGGGGTCTAGCCAGAGCCTGGCCCTGTGGCCTCATGCTATGGGGGGCACGAGGAAACCCCCAGTCCTGGTCTGGAGATGAGCTGGTCGGGCTGGGAGCCCAGCAGGTAGGCGGCTGCTGTCATTCAGGAGGCTTCCTGCACCTGGAGCCGGTGCTGCGGCTCATGTGGACCCTGCAGGACTGCGGTGCAGTTCTCTAGTCTTGAGCTCTCCCACTCCATGTCCCCTGGCTCCAGCAGGCCCAGTGCCATGCTCAGCAGGCCATATTTGGGGGTATGCTCAGCTCTCTGACATACATTCAGCACAGAGACAGACCCTCTCCTTGCCCCTCCCGTGCCTGTGCACTGTATCATATGACCTTGGCAATAACCTCAGCTCAGCTGTGGATATAAAAACAGGCTCAGAGGTCGCTAGACTGCCCCAGGCCATACAGCCAGACGAAGGAGGGCTGGGATTCCAGCTCACATCTGTCTGACCTCCCTCTGGGCCTAAACATCTGAACCACAGCAGAACAGATCTGACAAGGACCCTAAAGGGTAACCTGGGACCCAGACCAGACAGTAGGGTGGCCTTCTCAAGGCCCCGCCCAAAACCAGGAAAAAAATTTGGTCCAGTTGGTTTCCTGTGTGGTGAGCAGAGCCTTCCACATTGGAGGACATCAGCAACAGGCTGGCCTGGAGCACAGCAGGTGGGTGGGTGGTCCTGACCCGAGGGCACTCACCTGCCTCTCAGGCACACCTGAGCAAGGTCAGGAAATTCTCAGCCTTCCCGCTTTAATAAAACCTCCAGGATGCATCCTCTTAAACATGTCTGGAAGTCCTTCCCCACATCAGACCACAATCCATCCTGCTTCAGGGGACAGCTGTCCCCATCTCTGCAACACAGGCAGTTACCCCCTCCTCTTGCACACAGCCACACGTGGGAGACTGTTTGTCGCCTCTGGTCTGAGCTTTAGAAACTTGGAATATCTGGGTCAGGGAGCCAGGCCCCCCTTGCCAGCCCTGAGGAATCTGGGCCAGTGACACCTGCTCTTCCCCCAGCACTAGGCCCAGGCTGAGTGACGGCATGGGGGCAGCAGCTCCTCCCAGGACCAGAAGGGCGGAGGGCCCTGGGGCTTACAGAAGGAGCACCTCCCTGCCTGCATCGAGGGGAATCTGAGGGGGGCCCTGGACCCTTCAGATCAGAGCCTGGCCCCTCAGAGCTGAGTGCCTCCCCTGTGAAGAGGGCGCCCCCAGAGTGGGGCTGTGGAGCCTGCATCAGAGCGGAGCTCCCAGGGCAGAGCCGTGCCTCCCTACCAGACCAGCCAGGCCAGGCAAGGATGGCTCCACCTCCAGAGCCATCGGGCCAGCTCCCCGGCTCCCTTAGGGAGGTACCCCTGAGCTGCCTCCTCTGTGGGGTCCTCCTGCCTCCTGCCCCATGCCCCCTACAGTATGCTCTGCTCCTGGCTTCCAGGCCTGCCCCGCATCTCCCCAGGAGGGCTGGATGGGCCCGGCTTGCCCACACAGCCGCTGACACACCAGCAGAGTCAGGGTGCTGAGTGGACGGGCACAGCCCCCTGCCCAGTAACCCACTGCCTGCCGGCAACCTGGGGCCCTCCGTCCCTCCTTCTCACACCTGCAGCTGACCCCTCAGCAGATCCCACTGGCCTTCCTTACATAAGGCCCCGAATCTGACCCCTGCTCACGCCTTGGTGGGAACCACCCTAGTGGGACCCCTGCCAGCATTCCCCTGGGCTGTCACCCTGCTGACCACCCATCCTCCCGTGACCAGCACTATCACTTAAAATATGCCAGGCCATGTCCTTTCCTGCTCAAACCCTCCATGTCCCCTCCTCTTTCGGGGACCCACACTGCCCTCGGGACCTGCCCCTCACCACCCTGGCCTCCCCACTCTTCCCTCCAGCCACCTTCAGGCTGTGATGCTCAGATAGTGCCCGTCCGACCCGACCCAAGGAGGGGGAGCTGGGAAGCCGAGGCTGATCCCACCCTTAGGCAAATGGTCCTTCTAGCCACTTGGAGCTGAGCTGCCTCCCCTGAGAAGTGGGAGCAAATCATCACCCCACACGCTGTTCAGGGAGACCATAGGGACACAGAGCCCATGGCAGGGATATCAGGGGACAGTAACACAGTGTGAGAGCCACCCGCCTACCCACCCACCCATGAGCCAGGGCCTTCGCTGTGTTCGTGATGCCTCCTGTCGGCCCACGGAGCAGGTGCTATTATGGGACTATGCCCGTCAGGGTCTCCTGGGGTTTGATGGGCTAATTCATACAGGAGTGTGAATGACTCATAGGTGTCTTCCCACACAGCAGAAAAAAGCAGAGTGGGCATAGCATGCCGCAGTGGGGAGCAGGGAGTGGGCAAGGTGTCTCTGCAGGCAGGGGCTTCTAGGAGCTCCTCAAAACTTTTCAGGCTGGCCTTCAAGACCCTCAATGGGCTGACCTCCACTTGTCCCCTGAACCATCCCATCCATGAACCTGGCTCAGTCATACTTCACCCAACAGGAGTGCCCACCTGCCCCTGCCCGCTGCTGAGCCATGGATCAGGCTTGTGCTGAGTCCTCTCCTCCAGGGAGCCTGCCTGAAGAGCCCATGAGTTCGTGAGCTTTGCACCTGGCCCTCCGTCAGGTGCTGCCCCACTTCTGTGCTGGGGCTCCCCTCCCTGGGTCCTACCTCACCCAGCAGCTCATCTGACCCCCAAGCCCCACTGGGCCCTGGCAGCCCTGCTGCACACGCCAGCTCACAGGACCATGGTGACCCAGCACACAAGCGCCCTCTCCTGCCTCCAGGCCTTGATCTGGGCCAGTCCCACTGACCACATGCCTTCCTGTCCCCTGGGTGACGCAGCCTGGCCTTTCAGAGCTCCCCAGAGTCACAGTACTCCCAGGAAGCCTCCCTGACTGCCCATCCATGCCTGGTTACCAGCTGGCTGCCAGCTCGGGAGCCCCCAGGGCAGGGCATGTCTGCTCCCCTAGCATGTGGCCCAGATCAGCTCTGCCCCCTTTCAGTTCAGGGCCTGGTGGCCATGCCTAGGGCCTCGAGGGGCCCCTGGTACTGTGACCTGTGGACCATGGGGACAGATACCTGCCTGGCCTGGGTCTTGCTCAGTGGGCTGCCTGGTGAGGCCACGGCCCTCAGGCCTGTGTCCCTCCTGTGGCACTGGCTTTCCCAGCACTGACTGGCTGAGTCCATTCAGTGCACATGGGTCTGTGACCAGGGCTTCTCATGCTGCCCACAACAGCAAGGTGCCAATCTACTTGCTCCCGCCTGGAGCCAGCCACACTCTGAGTCAGGGCCTCCCGCCGCAGGCCTGCCCTGGCTCTTCTCTTTACCCATCCCGCTCCCCTGGGCAGACTGGGCCCCTGCAGAGAGTGGGACCCTGGGTTCCGTGGCCCCAAAAGGGAGTGATCTGGCCTGGGAGGGCCAAGGTCCTACTGGTACCCCTCCACCCACTGACCCCTCACAGCTCAGAAGCCTGTACCCTAGGGATCCTACTTGAACCCTTCACCTCACTCAGGACTCTACCTGGTGTACCTCTGGCCCAGCTCTGCATGGCCTGTCTCCCACCTGTACAACTGAGGGGCCACTACCCTGACACCCACACCTGCAGGCTCCAGCCACTGGCTTGGCCGGATGGTCAAGCTGCACACTCATGCACTCCCTCAGCAAACGCCTCCCTGGCCTGCCAGGCCTTGTGATAAACATCCCCGACTCCAACGGATCCCACACCTCACTACCCACCCTGGCCAGCCCAGCCCCGTCTCCTCTAAGGTGTGCTCCCAGATGCCGGGGCCCATGGGCTCCCCTCTCTGCCCTCCCCGCGGCTGCCCGACCCCCCTGGCTGGGGTCTGATCCCATCTGCTGTGGTTCAGATCACCGACTGGGCATGGGCGTGCCCTGGTTCCCATGTGGAGGGGCACTCCCACCACCACCGCCACCTGAACTGTCCCCACAACCTCCACCCTCATAGCTGTCACAGAGACCACCCTCACAACAGTAGTATCACCATCAACACCACGGCCAATACCATCAGCAGTACAACCGTTCCCCCCACACTACAGCATTTGTTACTCACACTGCCACCACCACCACCACCACCACCATTGCCATCACTGCCGCCGTCACCACCACAACCACCACTGGCACCACCACCACAACTGCCGCCACCACCACCACAACTGCCACCACCACCGCTGCCACCACCACTATCACCACAACTGCCACCACCATCACCATCACCACCACGACCATCACCGCCACCACTGCCACTACTGCTGCCGCTGTCACCACCACTGCCGCCATTAGTGCTGTCAGCCACAAATCACTACCAATGCTGCCACTCTCACCACCACTGTCAACAGCGCAATCATGGATACACTGACCATTACTGGGTCTTTGTGGTCACCAGCACTGCCTGCACTATTACATCACATTGGCTGCTATCATCTTCTCAGAAACAGCACAGTGACTGTCACAGGACACTAGCTGGTAACCTCCATCACCAGCACCCAATCCCAGCACATCAGGGCACCGAGGAGGCAGGACCGCCTTGCAGGTGTCACACCCCCATCAAGTATGGCGGTGTGAACTCAGGCAGCCACACCATCCCCACCGTCTGTCCCACCTCTGACCACCACCTGACCCTCTAGGCACCTCCCAGGGCACCTGACTCCCAAAGGACCCTGCTTCCAGGTACCTCTGCCCCAGGGCCAAGAAAGGAGGGCAGAGACGCCCATGGTCACTCTGCCCTCCCTGCCAATGTGGCGGCCTGCAGAGATGAAAGCAGCTGGTCACTGAGCCCCAGTACCACCAACAGGGGTACAAACCACTGAGCGGCCCAGGAGCCAGGGTTCTGATGGAGCCATTCCAGCCTCTGGGCGGAGCCACTGCACACCCAGCGGGGGCAAGCGAGTGTCTCAAGCAAGGAGGGTCACCGCCCCCCTCTAGGCACACCCCTGTGGCTCAGAGGCCCACAGCCCCCCTCCCCTGCCCTTGCCATGCCTCTTCAAGGTCACTGGGGGCCACCTGTGTGGTGCAGCCTGGTGGGCACTGCAAGGCACTCTGCTTGGGGTCAGGACCCATGAGTCTGCTTGTGAACCCAGGCAGGCATCACCACTACTCTAAGCTTCGGGCTTCTCATCTGTGGTCCGGGGGAGTGGACCTGCCAGGGAGGGGGGAAGAAGGAGCTTTTGGTGGGAGGACCAGTTACAAGGCAGGTGCTCAGAAAGTGTCAGCCCTGTCCTTCCACACCGCACCCACTTCCACCTCTGCTGGGTCACCTCCAAGGGCAGAGCTCACCCTCTGCTTCTAAACAGAGGCTTGGAGATTTGGGTGACGGGCTGGTGGAGACCCCGGATCCACCTCTCATGGGACTCCTTGTTCCCCAACACCCTAACCTTTCTCTGCCTGGGTGCCTTTGCCCATGCTACGCTTTGGACCTGAGGTGCCTCTCCCACCCTCCTGCCTGTGACACCAGCTGGATCCTACACAACCAGCCCAAGCTCTCCTGCCCAGGAAGCCCTTCCCAGAGCTGAGCCCTCACCTCCAGGCATGGGGCATTCGGCCCCATCCCCCTGCCCCCAAAGGCAGTGCTCCAAGGGGCTCACCGCTGTCCCCCAGCACAGGGTGCAGGGCCAGCTAGGGAGGGGCCTCTCCCCCAGCAGCCTTCCCAGAACAGCAATGGCAGCACCTACTTGTTGCATGGTTCCCTGCTGCAGCTACTCCGCATGCATCATCTCAGTTAGGAAGCCCAGCAACCTTATGGATGTGGAACCGAGGCTCAGACAGACACACAGTCAGTGGGCATCAGGGCCAGGATTTGAGCCCTGCTGGAGGCCGGCCAGGCCTGCCTACCCTGCTCAGCAGCCACTTTCCGGTAGGGTCCGTGTGCACATGCTCTTTGGGGGCCTCCTGGGTGCGACCTCTGTCCCCGTGAGCTCCCCCATTTGGTGTGGCCTTGGAGGGGTGGGTGGAGACCTAAACAAACTGACACTGTGAGAAGAGTGTGGGCAGAGGCCCAGCAGCTTCCAACCCAGACACGGGGGACCTGGAAAGAAGTGAGTGCGGTTCCCAGGGGAATGGAGAGGGAGACTGGCTGGCAGGACAGGGTCTGGGCAGGCGGCAGCCCCACCGCTGAGCCCTCGTCCTGGGCACATGATGTGGGGCCACAGTGCTGGGTGGGGGCGAGCGTGTGACGTGACCAGGCCACTGCTATAGGCACACAGAGCTCTGGCACATCGCAAACGGAAGGACGGCTGGAAAGCCAGCAGACAAGCTGGCAGGTGTTTGGGCCCCTGCCAGGAGCACCTGAAGTCACTGTGGGCCAGGCCTTCCCGGAGACCACATGCACCCGACAGGGCCCCACAGGCAGCTGCTCTCCCCCTGCGCCTCAGGGCTGCTCCCCGGGTCTCATGCAGCAGGGAGGTGGGCGCTGGTGGCCACCCCCACTTGCGGGCTCCACCCAGTGCCCTGGCACCCAGCCCCGCCTCCTCGCGGAGCCCTAGCTTCCCTGTGAGAGTGACTCTGGAGTGGCTCCTCCCCCTTGCCCGCCTCCCACCGGAGTCCCTGGGCACTGACTCAGGCTTTTGGTCTGGTGCGTACTGCAGAGCCCGGGCAGGTGCTGAAGGTGGGGGGAGCATGGGCGGCAGGGGCTGGGGGGCGAGGGTGGCAGTATGCAGGCAGCAGGAGGGACCTTGCAGCGGCCCCACCTTCCCACCCCTGGCAGCGCCACACTCCTACTAGGTGTCTGAGTGCTCAGCCTCTTGACCAGAGACAGCACAGGTGACTCACTCTGGACCCCGAGCCGCCTCTCCCACCTCCCACTGGTACAGTCATCCTCCCAAACACAAACCGGCCACGCACCGCCCAGTACCAACCCAACTCCAGCTGCAGATTCTGAGAGCTCAGAGGCCTCCCCAGTCTCACCCCTCATCCTCATGTCTCCATGGACACCACACTCCATGTCTCCAGGGCCGCACACCCGCCCACCTGCAGGTGCAGAGATGCTACGAGGCGCAGAGGCATCCAGTCACTCGGTGGAGCGGCGGGGTGGGGACTGGGAGCAAGAGACCAGCACGCAGCCCAGCAGGAGGTTCATGGGTCCTGATCACCCCCCCTCCACTGCCGAGGCCCCCTCCCCAGACACACCTCACCAAGGCTGGCCCTGGCCCAGCAGTGCATCTAGCAGAAAGAAAAAGATTTGGGGTCAGGGCATCTCGGGGACAGCTCCGGGCCGGCACTGGCAGCCCACCCTCTGCAGTTGCCTGAGAGGAGCCTGGTGGGCCTGGGTGGAGGATGGGGGCTGGGTGGCACCTTGTTAGACTGGGAGGTGGTGGGCACTCATCTCATCCCCTAGTACAGTCAGGGAACCCGAAGCCAAGCTTGTATGCCCAGTGCGGGCAGAGCAAGGGAATCCTGGGCTGGGCAGCATCCTGACCAGCCAACCAGCTGGAGGACCCCACAGACCCTGGGCCTGGGACACGCAGCCCCAGGAGGCACTATAGTGGGGACAACCTGGAGCTGGGTCGTGGGCAGGCTCAGGTCCTTTGACCTCTGTGCCCTCCCAGGAGGGCCACTCTCACCCCGTATCCAAGAGTGGGGCCCGGCATCCTGGTGAATGTCCTGGTGGCTGGGCGATGGGGGCACCTTGAGAGAAAGGCCCTGTCACCATGGCCAAACTGCATAGGGCAGCCTGGGTTGAGGACAAATGTGAGAGACCCCCTTGAGATGGGGCACATTCCAGCAGCCTTTGCTCACCTCCCGAGGGCTTACTGTGCACCTGGCAGGGGACCCGGGAAGGTGGACATCTGGTGCCGCCTGGGGGGTGGGGTGCCCCATGTCCTGCATGCAGATACAGGAGTGGGAAGTGGACAGGGTGGGATGCAGGCAAAGGAGCAGGGTGTGTGGGGGCAGGAGCAGGCATGGGGGCCAGGGCCAAGGGCTCTAGCTGTCCTGAGGGGCGGAGAGGGAGGGGCCGCTGGGTGCCGGGCAGTGTCTGGGGGCGGCAGGCTGCCAGGAGGGAGGACCGGGGGAGGCTTATGGCCCCACTCCATCCAGAGTGCAGGCTCCTGTCTGTTCCCTCCAGGTCCACCCTGCAAGGAGCCAGGTGGGGCTCAGCAGTCCCTTGACGAGAGGGCAGGCACACGGGGCCTCTGCCAGCCCCCACTGCCCACAAGAAGTGGAGTGAGACTCAGAGGAGGGAGGGGCACCAGAGGGGGTGCTGGGGCTGATCTGGGGCTGCGGGAGGGGCACAGGCTGGGACTGGTGGGCAGCCCCACCTCTGAGAGCAGTATGCCAGCCCTCCCCCATCCCAAGGCCACACCTAGGTTTGGGGAAGCAGAGCACATCCTTCCTCCCACACTTGCTGGTGGCGCAGATCCTGAGGCCATTCCCAGGCCACCAAAGAGGCCTCCTGTGTTGGGCCCGGCCCTCCCCCCCGCCCCGTCTCCTCTCTGCCCTCCTCCTCTGCCCCCATAGGAACCAGCCGGCGTGGGAGAAATTGCTCTGGGAACCAGCCGCTGACAGCGATGTGGGGCCCCTGCCAAGTCCCCCTTCCGCTCACCCCCTTGGCCTGCCCCCTCACTGCCCTCTCCGAGGAAACCAGGCGTGGGGAGCAGGCAGGGCTCTTAAAGGGACCATGACACCACTTGGGCAGGAACCCCAGGGAGGGGGCCGGGCCTGGGTCCTGAGTGCCCTCCAGGACAGCTTCCCAGCCTGGGCCCTCTGCGTAGAGCAGCGATGGGAGAGGGTGCACACTGGAACAAGCCCCGGGTGGCCCCGGGCTCCATTCCTCCCAGCCAGACCGAGAAAGCTGGTGTGAGCACGTGGCTCGGATGTAAAGGTGCCTCAGTTGGGGCCAAGCTTCAGGAGGAGAGCCTGACCGCAGGACCGTCACCCCTCTGCCAGCCTGTCCCAGCGTCTGCCCTGCAGGCTCGGCTCCAGACAGCAAAGGTGCCAAGAGCCTACTAGTCAGGGAACACCCCGACCTAGCTGACAGGAGTCTTTCTGATTGATGCGGGTGTGGATCTGAGAGCAGAAGACGGGTAGGCATGGAAGCCTGAACTTCCTGGAGCTCACAGAGGGGGTCATTTGGCAGGACACACCCCAGATACTGGAGGGCAGGACAAGCACCATGGAGGGGGTCTGGCCTAGGCCCTGCCATGCCAATGTCCCTCTGCTGGGCCTCAGCTGTACCACTTTCAAGTGAGGGCAGAGCTGCTCTCTGAAGATCTTGCCAGCTCTGGCTTTTACATTCTATATAAATCTGGGTTATTTATTTTTTAAAAGGAAACTGCAAAATATTTGCAGTTTTCTATGAGTGAAAGACTCAGGGAACTGTCCTTAGTACCATACAACTTAATTCCAGGAGGTGCACCTGGAATCCATCAGTCCCTGCCACCCACCAGTCCATCCTTTCTGCACCCCTCATCCCCCATCCCCCCATTCATCCTCTGAAGTATTGGGGAACTCTGCAAGGATCCCACTTTCCCTCCCTAACATCTCTGCTCCCCAGGCCCTCCCTGCAACTGGCCAGGCTGGCACACGGGCGTGGAGAGGGGGCCCTGAGCCTCACTGTCACGCAGGGCTCAGGAGCGGATGATCTGGTGCCTTTGGGCTGAGAGGGTAGGAACTGGTCACTGTCCTCAGGTTCTTAGGGCAAGGGAGACTCGAGGGGACTGTCAGGGCCCAGTGTTTAGAGTGTGATCAGTTGCCTCGGGCGTACATGTGGAGCCCCTGTGCCCAGGTGTGTACATAACTGGGGTCCAGGCAGCAGAGAGTCTGCACCGTGGGCGGGAGCCTCCGACTCGGCCTCTCTGAGGTAAGTGTGTCACGTGGTTGACTGTCTTGTGGCTACCAGAGGAGGCGGCCTTGCAAGCACATGACACATGCTTAATACATGTGAACACGCACAGGTGATTCCAGATGAGGCTCAGGGTCAGGGTGAGAGTGTGAAGTGGCAGGGTCAGAGTGCGGCCAGGGTCAGGACTCAGAATGTGACCAGGACCAGGGCTCAGTTGGCTTTTGGGGTCTTAGTTCAACCTGTGACCAAAAGTCAGTTGTGGACCCAAGTCACAGATCAAGAGGTCATCATTTCTCAACTGATGGTCACCGATGACTCCTACCCTCCCGCTCTCAGTCCTATCGACACACAGACCCTTTTTCTCTAAGCACACACAGACACAGTCCACGCCAGCACGGACTGGGGCCCTGGGCACTGGTGCAAGCAGACCTGGGGCCTAGAGGTCTGTCACTGGGCCCCATTTCCGGTCACCTGGGAACGCTTGGCTCCTCTGGCCCAGCCATGGAAGGAGAAGCTCCCCAGCACATAGAGGCGAGGGAGTGGGGTGCAGAGCCAGTTCCCCACCGCCGGGGCCCAAGCCACCCAGTTTGAGGTCAGATACCTCAGGGTCCCCTCCTGAGCTTTCAGCTGGGCCCTGTTCTCTCTGAGCCTTGGCTTCCTCAGAGGTGACAGGCACAGTGCAGCCAGGCTCCCAGGTCTGTGTGCAAAATGCCGCCTGGAGCATGCCTCACACATGACCCAGCTGTCGGCACCTTCCTGCCATCCCCAGGCCCTGGGCTCTTAGGCACAGAGGCCTTAACAGTCCCACTCATCCATGCTGGGGTGGCAGGCAGACACCCCACACCTGGTAGAGGGAGGGCAAGTGGAGGCCACAGTTAGCGGGGAGCAGTGGTGACCGGGGTGCAGTCCTCATCCTGCACCCCACTCTGCCCCCATCCCCAAGTAGGCAGACTCCAGCTGCAGGACCTGAAGCTGAGGTTCCTGGAGGGCGAACGTACCCAAGGCCACACAGCCATGCGAGGGCCCGTGGCTCAGTGAACTTGACACACTGGCTGGCCAGACCTCTCCTAGCCTCCTCCTCAGCCGCCCCCAGCCCAGCTCCTGGCCCCAGACCCAGAGCAGGAAGGCTGGTGGTGTCTGCTGAATGACCCTGCGCACCCTGCGCACTCTCACCACAGGGCCTTCGTACCACCTCTTCCTTTGGCCAAAACGCTTGTCCCCAGGAGTACACTGCTGTGTCAGGCCGTTGCTCTAACACTACCTCCCCAGAGCCTTGCATGAACCTGCTCTGAAAGGCACCTCTCCCCACCTGCCTGCCACCCGATCCATCTGGCTCCGTCTCTGGCAGGTGGCCTGACCTGCTGCTTCCACAGGAACCTGCTTTAGTGGCCCCCCTCACAGGGTTTGGCGGGAGGCTGAGGGCCACGGCCTCCCAGAGCAGCGGCCTACTGGAGCCCAGTCATCCCTGGCAGGTGGTGGAGGAGAGGGGAGGGATGGGCGACAGATGAGGGGCTGATCTCCCCAGCAACTTCCATAGTTGGTGACAAAGCCCCCCAAACTGGCCCTACGCCCCTCCAGGCCTCCCCCTGCACCTGTCCTGCCTGCTCTCCCAGGCCAGGCCTCACGCTTTTCCCCCAGCCTCCAATTTTTTCTCTAGCTCTGCTTCTGCCTGCCTCCCGCTCTCTGCCAGGCAGACTCGTCCTCCGGTCGGCCATGCCAGGAGCCTCCCTGGCCTCCCAGGACACGCATTCATCACTGCACTGTCTGGAGCACAAAGGACGTAGGGCATGTGCCCCCAGGCCGGGGCCAGGCTGAGCACACTTGTACCCCCAGGTGGCCAGGGGAAGAGGCGCAGAGAGGCCAGGGCCTGGCAGTGCCAAGACTGAGGAGGCCAGCGGTGACAATGACACCCAGGTGCCTGGCCATACACCAAAGCCCTTGGGGGAAGGGCCCGACCCTCACCAGGCCTACCCGGCCCACCAGCGTCCTGCCACCGAGCTCTCTCCTGCCCAGCTCCCGAAATTTGGGCCCTCTGGCCCTCTGGGTGCAGACCTGGGTGCACACCTTCGGGCCTTGACACACACTCTTCCCAGTGACTAAACGAGCCCATCACCTCTCGCTCTGCCTTACTCTGTTGGGGAGGACACGCTGATAGGGGTCCCTACATAGGGCCCTGCACCGCACACCACAGCCCAGCCCTGCCAGGTGTGGAGAGGCACCCCATTTGTCCTGGCCACACTGGAGCGCCTGGCACCAGCTGGTGCTGTCAGTGCCAGACAAGGACCTGGGCCCAAGACCCCAGGAGGCCCAGCCCGCTTCCCATTTGATCACTCGGGGTCTCTCACCCCACCCACGCAGCTGCTGCCAACTGCAGGTGGATGGAGCAGGCCAGGGATGTCGTCAGCGGTCACTGACCCAGGGTTGGACCTCCACATCCCCCTCCTCCCCTGGCTGTGGACTGCCGCGTGGGGCGGGAGGCGGGCTGGGGGGCTCCATGCTGCCTCAGAGCCAGAGCTGCGCAGGAAGGGATCTTTGAGGTTCAGATGGATGAGGGGAAAGTGGCCCGATCCCAAAACTTGCAACCTGCCCACGCCCACCCCGAGGGCCCCGAGGCCACAAAGCGCAGGGGAACTTACACGTCAGGCTCATCCCACAGGATGCAGGTCTGGTTGGTAGTGCCCTGGGGGAGAGGGGGGCAAGTTAGGGCCACCTGCCTGCCCTGCGAGAGCACCAGAAGGTCAGTGTGGGGGGCCTCCCACGGGGGCGCTAGGAGTTCTGCCTAAACTGCTTCTCCAAGAGGTGGCGATGGAGACCTGGAGTGGGGAAGGGACTGGCCCAGCCCCCCTGACCCCTGCTATGGGGCTGCAACTAGCTTCTGTCCCCTCCCTGAGCAGGACTGGGCAGCAGGGGCTGAAGCCCATCTGGGGAAGCCCAGGTGGTTGGTCCAGCTTACTGCAAAATGGGGTCCCAGGGAGACCCTGCTCAGAGGGCCCTGTGGGTAAGTGAGCACGGGTCAGGGGGGCACAGGCAGGCCCTCAGCAAACATCCCTGCCCCACAGCCACAGTGTACCAGCACCAGGATGACAGGCATGGAACCGTGGTGGGCAGCAGGCTCTGAGCATGGGCGGGAATTACTGAGTTCCCACCCCAGCCTACAGTTCGCCCTGGATAGGGGAGAAAGCCAAGGCCCAGAGAGGCCGAGCGACTCACCCAAGCCCACAGTGGGAAAAAGCAAGGCTGGTTCTCCCATAGCCCTGCCCTGGGGTTAAGGCCTGGCGCTGCCGTCGTGGCTGGGTAACCAGGGTGGGTGGCTGGCACCTTCAGGCTCCTGGTTCTCAGCTGTCCAAAGGCATCTTGGCCCCAGCAGCTCTGACCCCCAGCAGAGAACCCCATGAGGGCCGTGAGGCCCAGGGCAGCCTCACACCCTCAGAGAGGATGGCTCTCTCCTGCCCAGGGAGCAGCCAGGCCGAGGGGGGCTGGGTGCGACGGCCAGAGCTCAGGCAGTGGCGTCAGACAAGCGATGAATTAAGGCTCCACATTGCCCTGCTGTGGGACCCTGGGCGAGTCACTGCATCTCGGTGAGCCTCGGTTTCCCCACCTATCATTCAGGAATAAGAGCAGCTCTCCCACAAGGCGGCTGTGAGCCCGAGAAGCTGGGGCATCCCCCCACCCCTCGCCGTGGGACAGATGGGGGGAATCACGTACACGTGCGCAGACGTGCACACAGGGGGAACTCACATTGTACACGTGGGCAAACTCTATCTCCAAGGGTGTGAGCAGGGAGCGAGGTGGGGGCTTCACGGTCACTGAGATGACCTTGGAGTTCAGGACAGTCGTGTTCCTGGGGCAGAGCCAGCAGGTGGAGTCAGGGGGCAGGGGAGCCTACCAGCCCTGCGGCCCCTCCCCAGGGCCCCCCTCATCACTGCCCCACATGGCTGCAGCGGCCACCTCTGCGGGGCCAGGCCCGGCCTCTCCCATGTGCCCCACCCCACCCCTGGCCCCCAGCACCCACCTCTGCAGGGCCAGGAAGCTGCCCAGGTTTCGGTAGAGCACAGTGCCAACCACAAACACAGACGAGTCGTCAGCCTCTGGAAGAGATCACTGCCAGGTCCCCCTCCTCCTGAGCCACCCGGGCTGGCACTGCTCCAGCAAGGGAAGCTCCTGGCCCCGGCTCCTTGGTGGTGCCCACCCCTGCCACGGGGTGACTGCCTAGGTCCCTGAAAACTGGGGACAGGCAGGGCTGGCTCCTCTTACTGGGAACCAGAGTTGCCTGCTGTGTGACCCCAGGGGGGATCCTCTCCTTTCCTGTGATGAGTAGGTTGATTGACCCTTCAGCAAAGAGTGCATGGGAGACTCCAAACACAGGGAGGGTATGGAGGGCTTCCTGGAGGAGGTGACCTCAGGACCACTAAGAAGAAATGGATACCACCCAAGGCAGCAGCCAGACTCCAGAAGGAACTTCCCAGGGTTGGACCCTCAGACCTTGGCACCCCTCACCTGCCAGCCCTGTGGAGAAGACACTCTTGGACACAGTGACCCTGTCCTCTGGCACCTTGGCCCAGTCGCCTGTGGCCCTCCAGCCCTTCATGGGGAAGCTGATGTCTGTGGCTCCACTGGCTGGGAGCTTGTGGATGCTGAGGACTGGGGTGGGGAGGGGAGCAGCCAGAGACGACAGAGACAGGGAGACAGAGAAACAGGGAGAGCAGTTAAGAAACAAGAGGTCTCGGCCCTGGGGAGCTGGGGAGCAGGCCTGGGCCTCCAGGACACTATGTGGGGCTGTGCCTGGCTGGAGGGGGCTGAGGCACACCCAGGGTCTGGGCTACTTCCACTAGCATCTCAGTGACACGCCCACGCCCAGCGGGAGCCTCCTGCCCATGAGGACCCAGGCCTGGACTGAGTTCCATGGCCCCAGAGGGTGACAAAGGTGGGCTCTGTGGCCTTGAGGGGGGCCACATGGAGTGGTACCCACCTCGGTGCCCCCACTTCCTTTGCTGCTTCTCTGTAAAAGGGAGAGGGAGAGACCCTACCTCACAGGGCTGGGCAGTAAAGGAGACACCAGATGGGCTGGGTGGGAGTGGGGTGGCCCAGGAAGGGAGGTGCTGGGGGTGGGGACAGGCTGAGGGACATGCAGCCTCATGCGGAGACACCAGAGGGGCAGCTGGTGGCGTTGGCCGGCTTTTCTCCCGACCTCTCCCTGAGGGAAGCTGGCCCTGGGGCCTGGCTGGCCTCCGGAAGGCCTTTGGCCCCACCAGGCCCCAGCCAGGGGCAGGCCTGAAGACCCCAGCCTGGGGCTCTGTCCAGCTCTCCAAGCCAGGCATGCCCTGGGGTGAAGCGGCAGACAGGCCTGGGAAGACAGGACCCGGGGGAGGGAGGCCCCGAGCCTCTGAGCCTCCTTCACCCCAGCCCACCCTGGGCTCCCTCCACCTGGCACCCCGAGGCCCGGGCCCAGGTCTGTGTGGAGCTGCCACCTTAAGTGTAGGGGGAAGGGGGCCCTGCCTCTGCCCATCTCTGGGGCCTCCTCTGACAAAACCCTCCAAAGCCCACCAATGCCCACCTCTGCGCCTTGGCTCGCGCGTTGCCCCCCACCGCACGCCCTTGCCCCTCCAGGCTCGGCTTCCCGGCAGTGCCCTCCCTGCACCTGTGAGGTCAGCTCTGTGGAGAGGGATGGGCGTCCCCAAGTGCCCAGCTCACCACACGGATGGACGGAGGGACCTTTCCTGCGAGTGCATCACCAGTGAAAGAACGCTGAGCAACTTCACTCACTCAGCCCTGACCGAGTGCCTGCTGTACGCCCAACTGCTCTACAGCTGGAGCTGCAGCAGTAGGGGGCAGATGGCAGGCCAGGCAGTGGCAGAAATAGGTGGTCTGGGGGCAGTGACAGCTGCGGGACAGGGGCGGGGTGCATCTCCAAACAGAGTGGCAGCAAGCCTCCCTGGGAGGCCACGGTTGGCTAGAGACCTGGCCTTAGATTCCTGGATTCCTCTGGGATGAGTGTATCCAGGGCACAGGAAGGCGTGGGGAGGGGAGAAGAGGGGAAGGATAGGGAAGGTAGGGGAGGACAGGAGATGGGGTAAGAGAAGGGGGTAAGGGAAGGGAGGGGCAGGGGGGCACAGCACAGGGGCAGCTCTGAGGCCAGTGGGCCTGTGGTCAGGAGGTGGAATTGACAAGACCAAAGCATGACCTGTGGGGTCCCTGGGGGCGCAGGTTCCCTAGAGGAGGGCCTTGTGTGTGAACACTGACACCCCAAGATGGACCCCGGGGGGCACGGAGAGGGATCAGCACCTGGGGTCCAAGCTCGACAGGAGGGTGGGGAAAATTTGAGGGGCCCTGGGGCTGGGGAAGGAAGACCTGCCCCTCCTCTGCTTGGGCTCCGAGAAGGAGGGAAAGGAGCTCAGGGGAGGGGGTCAGACTCTGGGGGTTCTGTGTGATGAGTGTGGGTCCCCAGGGCACAGGGGTGGGGTCTTGGGAGACAGGTAGAGGGATGCAAAAGGTGGGTGGGGTGTGCAGCTCAGTGGGTACATCGGTGTGCAGGTGTGTAGGTGGGGGTGTGTGGGGGGGTATAGATGTGTAGGTGGGGGGTACATCGGCACGCACGTGTGTAGGTGTGTAGGTGGGGGTGTATGTGGGGTGTGTAGATGTGTAGGTGGGGTACATTGGCATGCAGGTGTGTAGGTGTGAAGGTGGTGGTATGTATGGTGTGTGTAGGTGTGTAGGTGTGTGTGGGGTGTGTGTGTGTAGGTGTGTAGGTGGGGTGTATGTGGGGGGTACATCGGCATGCAGGTGTGTAGGTGTGCAGGTGGTGGTATGTATGGTGTGTGTAGGTGTGTAGGTGTGTGTGGGGTGTGTGTGTGTAGGTGTGTAGGTGGGGTGTATGTGGGGGGTACATCGGCATGCAGGTGTGTAGGTGTGCAGGTGGTGGTATGTATGGTGTGTGTAGGTGTGTAGGTGTGTGTGGGGTGTGTGTGTAGGTGTGTAGGTGGGGTGTATGTGGGGGGTACATCGGCATGCAGGTGTGTAGGTGTGTGTGTGGGGAGTGTGTGTGTAGGTGTGTAGGTGGGGGTGTGTTGTGTGTGTGCAGGCATGTAGGTGGGGGTGTATGTGGGGGGTGTAGATGTGTAGGTGGGGGGTACATCGGCATGCAGGTGTGTAGGTGTGTAGGTGTGTGTGTGGTGTGTGTGTGTGTAGGCGTGTAGGTGGGGGTGTGCAGGTGTGAGGGTGTGGAGGGTGTGGGTGTGGGCGGGGGTAAGTGGGCAGCTGTGGATGCTCACCAGCCAGAACAGGCTCCCCCGAGCGCCCCTCCAGGGGTGGGGATGCCGGGCCCCCTGGGAACCAGCTTCCACTGCGGGTCCTGAACCAGAGAGCTGAGATCCTGCCTCGCTTGCCGGGCCCCACACTCACTCCCTGGGAGATGGGCGCTTAGCCCAGTGAGGGGAGGGGGGAGGGAGAGCCACAGAGAGGCCAACGTGGGACTAGGGAGCCCCACCTGCCAGCTTGGAGCCCACTCACCAGGTGACCTCCAGCAGCGCCGGGCCCCCAGACCTGGTCTCCCACCTGTGAGATGAGGTCCCTGCTCCCCAGCCCCAGAGGTCTTCCCAGCTCTACCCCAGCCCTGGGATCCTGAGCCCCTCAGAAAGGCAGGGGCGGTGCTCCGGGGGCCTCCAAGGCCACAAACGGGGGGCCGCTTGTCCGACCCAGGGCAGGGCCATGCCGACTAGTTGGGTGGGGGGTCTGTGCAAAGCCCAGGTGTGTGGAGGCCTACAGTGCAGCCCATGCCCACGAGGCCGAGTGCCTCACACGTGAGGGGAAGTTCTCCCTCCTTGGTGCTCACTGGGTCCCATCTGGGTCCAGAGGCTACCCCGGGACACCCCCTGTGAGGACAGACCCCGACTAATGGGGACTCCGAGGAGGGGCTCTCAGGATGGGGACGATTGGACAAATTTGGCCCGCAGGAGTTGTTAAGGGGATACAGGTGACCACCATTAAAGAGAACTGTGGTAGATGTTTGTGATGGCCCCCACTCCCCTCCCAGGTCCCAGGCCCGTCAACCGTGGCATCCCGGCAAGGAGGGCACCGTTCCTTTCCCATCACCACGTGGGGCTGGGTGGGGACCTGGGCCCTCTGACTTCCTGAGTCGGGGCAGAGAATGGAGGGCGTGGCTGTACAGCTCTGCCTTCAGACCTGTGAGGCTGTCCCAGCACAAAGGAGGCATTGGGGGTGACAAGTGGAAGAGGGTCCCCCACCCCAGGAGGGTAACAAGCCAAGGGCTGGCTGTGGACTGGGGTCCCTGGCATGTCCCAGGATTCGAGGGCTCCAGGACCTTGTTGGGTCTGAGCCACCACATGCTGACTCCCTCCTGGGGTCACAACAGACCCTGACCCCCAGGGCCTTGAGTTCGTGCACCAGCAAACACAGACCTAGTCTTGGAAACCAGCATGGGAAGGGCCCTGCGCAGGAGCCACGGAACCAGAGGTGGGCTTACCCAGGTTGTCTGTCACCTGGTACGCGTCCCGCAAGTCCTTCATGCGGAAGCCAATGACGTCCACAAAGTCCTCCACCAGCCTGAATAGTTCCTTGGCGTTGGGGCCCATCTGGGGTGGGGGTGAGGGGGGGGCAGGGAGCCTCAGAGACGGTGGGGAGCAGCCCGCAGAGACTGCCTGCCACCTGCGCACTGCACTGGGTGTCCTCGAAGGCCCCTGCGCCCCCGCCGCCTTCCCGTCCTCTGCCTCCCCCTCCCCAGCGTCCCCCACTGCCGCCTTCCCTCGCTGGCCCTACCAAGGTCTCACGGCTCATTCCCCAGCATCCCAAGACTCTGGACCCAAACCTGAAAGCAAGCTTGGACCGCAAGTGTCTATCTGCGTTTTGTGGAGCTGAACACTGAGCCCGGAGGGGCTGTTGTGCTCCAGCCCTGAGGGCAGCCATCCAGGCTGGGAGGAGAGCAGGGTGTCTGGGCACCCGCAGCCCCCACACTGGTACTGTCCTGGGAACAGGCTGGTGGCCGTTTCCAGGCCAGTCTGAGCAGAAAGGGACACTGACTGCTCTTTCCAGGCGAGAAAGAAACACCAGGCTCAGTGACCTCAACATGGCCCACATGGCAGACACGTGCCCTCATGCACACTGAGCCCCACGGGGTGAGCTACCGTCTCTGACACTGGGGGGACCAAAGCTCAGAAGATAAGCAACCACCTCAGAGTCACATGACTGGCAGGGGCCATGCTGGGATGTGGCCTCAGGGCTCCACCCAGGCTAGCCTGGGACCTAGGGAGGCACCAGAGATCCCTGTGTGCCCATCAGCTAGACTGGTGTCCATACCAGCTGGGCCTCCTCCCACTTGTCCCGGTTCTCCTCAGCCAGCAGGTTGCTGATGATCTGGACAAAGTTCTGGAAAGAAGGAGGGCCAGTGAGCAGAGAATAAGGCACCAGGGTCAGGGTCAGAGTGTGACCAGGGTCAGGGCTCAGGGTGCAACCAGGGTCAGGGCTCAGGGTGTGACCAGGGTCAGGGTCAGAGTGTGACCAGGGTCAGGGCTCAGGGTGTGACCAGGGTCAGGGCTCACGGTGTGACAAGTCAGGGTCAGAGTGTGACCAGGGTCAGGGCTCAGGGTGCAACCAGGGTCAGGGCTCAGGGTGTGACAAGTCAAGGTCAGAGTATGACCAGGGTCAGGGCTCAGGGTGTGACAAGTCAGGGTCAGAGTGTGACCAGGGTCAGGGCTCAGGGTGTGACAAGTCAGGGTCAGAGTGTGACCAGGGTCAGGGTCAGAGTGTGACCAGGGTCAGGGCTCATGGTGTGACCAGGGTCAGGGCTCAGGGTGTGACAAGTCAGGGTCAGAGTGTGACCAGGGTCAGGGCTTATGGTGTGACCAGGGTCAGGGCTCAGGGTGTGACCAGGGTGAGGGCTCAGTCTGAAGTCTTTCGGGGCCCAGCCTCAGCCGGGCCTGTGCTCTGTGTAAGGCTGGGTTCAGGACCCCTCCCTATCCGTCTTCCCAGGTGTCCTGGTTGTGCTCCTGGGAGCTCACCTGCACGTCCCCGGGGGTGGGGCTGTAGTATGCTCTCCGGAAGATCTCGGTCATGTTCCTCAGGACATCGATGGTGGAGAGAAGGTCCCCACTGTAGCTGGTCCCATCCTGGGAGATCTCCACCAGTGTCTGGATGACCTCGGAGACCCCCTCCCCAGGCAGCCCACGCTGAGCCTTCGCCAGGTGCTCCCGGGTCTGGGGGAGATGGAGGGGGTTATGTGCCATGACTCTGCAGGACATGTCATGGCAGGTACCAGGGACCTCCCACACCTAGAGGGTCCTCTGCAGCCCCCAGCCAGTGGCCATTGCTGACTAGTGCCCCCAGGGCATGCCGCTGTGGACAGAGGGTGGAAGAGTGCCCTGGAGTGATGAGCGGGCCGAGAGACTCCAGGGTGTGCCCTCACCATCATCTGGATGTTTCGGTAGTCGATGGAGATGCAGCGGATGTAGGTGGGGGGCTCCCAGTAGGCGATGCCTTCCTCATCCAGCTCACAGCGTCGCAGGATGAGGCCTGGCAGGACAGCGGATCAACTCTGCCTCCTTCTCCTCAGCTGGACCCCACACCAGTGCAGGAAGCCCACCCACGGTTCCCAGGCAGGAGCCCCCCGGGAAGTGACCCTCGGGCCCCCAGAAGCAGGGCCTTGCCCCAGGCCTCACGCTGGGAGCAGGGCCTACACAGGGCGGGACTCCCTTGTCTCTCTTTCAATACATTTCAGAGCGGCTGCTGCAAGTCAGGAGCTGCAGTAAGGTGCCCAGGACCCAGCAGGGGCCACACCTTCAGAGACCCACCTGCATGGAGGCAGAGGTCTCGGCCAAGTGAGGGACTTCAGAGTTCACCCCAGGGCCTCTCCTGTAGCCCCTCCCAGCCCAGAGCCCCAGGAACAGCCAGCAGCCTAGGCCCCCTGCCCAGCTCCACCCACAGGGGGGTGGGAAGGCCCCGGAGTGCTGGGGACGCTGAGGGGGCCTTTTGGCATCAGGCATTAACAGCTTTAAGTACGGGCAAACCTAGGACCCAGAATACAGTCCCAGGAAATCGTCAGGCTGGCGGGCATGGTGTGTGCCCACCATTGTGAGAGTCGCAGACGACCGTCACAACACCACGGCCCAAGAGCCATGTGGCGGGTGGGGTCACATGCGCCCCGGTAGGTGCAGATCAAAATGAAGGGAAATAAGGGCACAGGTGCCGACCATGCACACCACTGGGTGACCCGTATCTTCTTTGTTTTGCTTCTCTGGGTTTCCAATATACTACCAAGAACATGTATTGTGTCTAAGAAAATTGGGGGAATACACAGTCCCACCGCCATCCCCACCCTACAAGACCACCCCACCAACTCCTTACCACAGCCCTCGCCAGGGCCCCACAGTGCCCTAGTTTTACAGAGAGAAAACAGAGGCTCAGAGAGGCTAAGTCAGTTCCTGAATGTCACACAGCAAACAAGGGCACACAAGCTGCCAGCATTCCTTCAAATAAGAGGGGCAAACAAGACCAGCCTTGGCACAGCCAGGTCCCTTCCCCCGAGCCCACTTGGGTCCCCCCACCATTTACTCCCCAGAGGTGCACAGTATTAGGACCACTGGCAGCAAGGCCAGTGCTGGTCCTGCAAGCCCAGGGCAAGTGTGTTAACTTCTTTGTGCCTCAGTTTCCCACCTGTAAATGGGTGACCTCACTGCACATCACACGAAATGGGCTTCGGGCAGGTGCTGGCTCTTGGTAAGCACTCAGGATGCAGTGGCTGCTGGCTGTGCCCCCCCCAACCCCACCACTACTGGGCTGCCTAGGCGCCGTGCACCACATGCCCTGTGCTGACAGCTCCTTGGGCCAGGTGTCTTGGTGCCTGACAAACATCTCTGTGAGGATGGGACGGGAACCCTCACACCGCCTGCCCTGCCGACCCCCACCTGTGGCATTGCGGGGACATCGGACTGCAGCCACCTCTCCAGCTGGAGTCTCCTTCCAGATCACGGCACCAAAGCTGTCCTCATCACAGATCTCATGGGGTTCTGCCGAGGGGTCAGGGACAGCGCGGGTGAGAGGGGCAGGGCATGGCAAGGAGGGCTGAGAGCGGGCAGCAGGCTCAGGGAGGCGAAGGCCCCTCCAGGACACCTGCCGTCATTCCCCAGCAAAGTGAAGCCCCAGGCCCCCCCAGCTCCTCACTCACCGGGACATCGCTGGGCGCTGCACTGCCGGTACTCATCCTGTGGGCCCTGGCACGCTGCTCCCCCGAAGAAGGGCCCTGAGCAGACACGCTCCCGCCGCTGTGTGCCGCCCCCACACGTGGCACTGCAGGCACCCCACGACACCCAGGCCTGCCACTTCCCATCCACTGTGCGGCATGGCCAGGTGCAGAGGCACAGGGACGAGGATGAGGAGGGTGAGGTCAGGAGCCACAGGGATGCAGAGACACAGGGATCCAGGGATGTAGAGCAGGAAGCCAGGAGGAGAAAATAAATTGAGGCCAGGGGAAGAAAAACAACGGCTCAGCTGGATGCAGAACAAAATGCCTGCTGGGCACTGGTCCCCCAGGCCCGGGGGCCACATGCCCCGCCCACAGCGAGCCTGCAGGGGCCCCATCCCTCCCTGCTGGTGCTCAGCAGGCCCCCTCCCCAGCCCCGATGAGGCCTCACCTGGGCACTGCTGCAGGAAGCAGTCTCGAGTCTCTACCCAGTGGCCCTGGCACTCGGCGCCCCCGTACGAAGGCCCATTGCACTCACGCGTGCGCTGCTGCCGGCCCTGGGCACAGCTGGCGGAGCACGTGCTCCAGCTGGACCACTCATTCCAGTTTCCATCCACTGCCCGGCCCAGGGGGAGAAAGGGGACAGGAAGCCGGCGTGAACACCCAGGGCCTCATGCCCAGCCTGGTTCACCGGTGTGAATGCCCCCAGGGGGCCCACCACCCCACGGTACCAGTGAGAACGCTCCGGGGTCTCCAACCTACAGGCTGATTACAGTCTGAGGCTCCAACCTCTAAGCACCCTAGCAGGGGGACTCCTGCATCTGGCCAACGCCCCCACCCCTTCACCCCGCCCTTCCTCGCACAAACCCCCTCCCCCACGCCCTCCCTCTCCCCTACCAGGGCACAGGGCGATATTGCAGAACTTGGTTTGCTTCTCAGGACCCTCACAGGGGTTGCCTCCAAACTGGGGAGGCCTGCAGGTGCGCGTGCGGTCCCGGAAGCCACGGCCGCAGGTGCTGGAGCAGAGGCTCCAGGGAGACCACTCATCCCAGGCACCGTGCACTGCGGGGAACCAGAGGGCACTGGTAGGCCCTGCGACCTTTGCCGGGCTGGCCGCCAGTGCCACCCTGCCCCCGCTGGCCGCCCCGCCCTGCCCACCTGGACACACGGCCGAGGTGTTGCACAGCCGCTGCTCGCGCAGGGGCCCGCTGCACTGCGTGCTGTAGGAGGAGGACACGCAGAAGCGCGTGCGGGTCTGCCAGCCCTCACCGCAGGTGCTGGAGCACACGCTCCACGGCGACCACTCCTCGGCGGCGGGGTCGCCTGCAGGCCCAGACCCACAGCATCACAAGCCCGCCGCTGCCTCCGCGCCCGGGGCTGCCACCTGACCCTCAGAAGGGCTGCCCCAGGGGCCGCTGGACGGCAGACCCAAGGGATCTGAACCAGGGCTGATGCCAAGAACTTGCCATTTCCCCTGCCAAGCTGGGGGCCCCCTGGGCGGCCTTCTGTCCCTCTGGGTCCCTGGGGTCTGGCCTCACACCAGTCCCTAAGGCCAGCCTGCCTGGAGACAAGCTCCTGGAACCTGAGAGGTTAATCTGATTGTGGTAAATTATCAGTTATCACCTAGAATTAGCACCAGTGCATCTATTTGCCCAAAGGCCTGGTCCCCTGAAACCAACCTTCCCCACTTCACAGTTGTTTAGTTGGAGCCCTCGTCAGCCCACCGCCCCATGCGGGTCACCTGTCTGCGGCGCTGGGAACCCGAACTGCTGCAGCTCATCCCCCAGCTCGTCGCGCCGCCGGGCATCCGTGGACCGCAGGGACTGGCTCCTGGAGTTGGGGCGCCCGGCCGCTGCAGGGCAGGCTCAGGTCAGCACCCAGGCTGCCGCCTGGGGCACCTGCCCTAGAACTTGAGGGCTGTGCTCTCCACCCAGTGTCTCTCAGTCCCCTGCCAGGGGGCAGGCATGCCAGCACCAGGGCATCCCAGCCTGCTGTCAAGCTGCATCTAGTGACAATGAGACCCCTTCCTGTGGTCCCCTCGCCCCTGCTCTGCGTCCCTTCCTGCTCTTCCGCCAGCAGCCACCGCTGTCCACCTGCAGGACTTCAGGTCTGAGGGGCTGCTGGCCTCCTCCCTCAGCATCCCATCAGCACCCCGTCTCCCAGGGCCTGGCTTCCAAGACACCCCAGGAACTCTTCTTCCCAGGAAATGTTCATCAGGGGAAAAAAAACCCTGAAGAATGACAGTCTCATTATAACTTGATTTAACTTTATGGAAGCCTCTAAAATATGCATAAGGTCATTAGAGCCTTATTAGAGAAATACATCCTGGAGGCAGGGTGCAGCTGGGGCAGTCAGGTCTGACCAGGGCTCCCCGGGTGGGGAGGAGGGGACACCCCTGCAGTCAGCCTTCTGTGTGCACCCCAAATTCCCAGTCCCACAGATGACAAAAAAGCCCCATGCAGTTCCACCTAACCACCTAATTAGAGGTCCCTCCTGGTCCTAGGCCCGTATCTCCACCGGCGGCCCTGCAAACCAGGCCTGGCCCTTGGCTAGGCTCCTCCTCTAAGGCCCCGCCCCACCATAGTCCCCGCCCCTCAGAGCCCGGGGGTCCGCCCTCCCTCTCTTCCAGGCCAAGGCCTACCTGACCTGGCATCGTCGTAAGGCCCTCTCCCTGGGCCTCTCCCGCAACCGGCAGCCTTCCCTCTACCTGGCCCCACCCAGGCCCGGCCCTCCGCCTTCCCCCAAGTGGTGGCGCACTCACGGCTGCAGGCCTTGCGGTTGCACAGGCGACCCTCCTCCAGTACCCCCTCGCAGCCGCCTCCTTCGATGCCCGGGGCGGGCAGGCAGGTGCGGGTCCTCGTCTGCAGGCCGCCCCCGCAGTCCCGCGTGCACTCGCCCCACAAGGACCACAGCTTCCAGCCGCCTGGTGGGAACCAGAGGGCGGGGGCTCAGCGCTGGGGTGTCTGGGAGTGACCTATGGGGGTCTCCAGGGCTGGGACCTCAGGCACCAAGGCTCCCTGACAGACCTGCAAATGGGAAGGCCGGGGGTGGGAGAGGGGCACAGCCGGAGGAGGTTCAGCCAGGAGGCCAAGTTCGGGCCCAGGGGCTAAGTCATGGGCACGGAGGTAGAGGCCGGCACAGGCTGGGAGGCACACTGGTGCAGGGAAGGGGTCTGCCCAGGGACAGCCGTGGGGGCCTGGAGCCCTCCCTGATTCCCCGGGGTCCCTCTGGGGTGCCAGGGTCTGTACTGGCTTTGAATCCAGTTGGGCTTTGGGTGCAGAGCTGGTGGTGGTGGTGTTGGAGGGGGGTGTGTTTGAAGAATGAATGCATGAATGAAAGATCCCCCCCATCGATGACTGCCTTATAAGGTCCTGGTGATGGGGCTGAGGGCAGAGGGGCCCTTCTGTAGGGCTCTCATTCCTGGGCCCAGATCCTCAAGCTCTGCAGGACACCTTCCTATGGCCCCAGTCCAGTCTCCCTGAGCCTCAGATTCTCACACCCCTCTCCAGCCATGATCTGTGGCTCTTCACCCCAACCCACACAGGGGCATGAGGGGGCCAAGGTCCTACACCAGGTGCCACACCAGGCCAAGTCTCTCCCAGACCCAGCCGAGCTGGCCACCAGCTGCTGAAGGAGCATGGGGACAGAGGCCTCCACCCAGGCCTCCATGCCCCTTCTGCACCCTCTGCTGTGACCCCAGCCACCCCCTTTCAGCTCTCTCTAGCATCTCCTCCATCCTGGCCTTAACAAGCCAGACCTCGTGGCCCCTGTGCCACTAAGAACACTGAGCAGGAAAGCCTCAAAGTACTGGGGAGCCATTGAGGAGTGAGCAGCACAGAGGCCACTCATCCTGGGCCCGAGCAAGGGGGGGGGCACTCATGGGCTGAGGAAGGGGCTGCTCCACCCAGGCCTCCCCTCCAGAGGCCATGGTGCAGGACCCTGGCCACCACCATCCTGTTCAGGCTGTCTGAGCCCCCACATTCCCAGTGAAGCAGTGCACTTTTGGGTGTGGACTCCAAAAGGGGGAGCAGCCTCACCGAGCACCCACTATGAGCCTGGCACCCCACATGCAGCACCCTGACGTTGTACCACCTACCAGGCAGCCAGCAGCTAGCAGTTGGCTTTTCTAGGCCAGCACTGGGACCTGCACCAGAGCTGGGACACTGTCCCACACCGCCTGCTTACTGCTCCAGGCTGCAGCAGGGGAATGGGGCTGACCCAAAGCAGGTCACGCCTGGCCCAAGTGAAAGGTCCCCATGCCTCTTGGACCTTGGTTTATGGGTGGCTTGGGGGACTGGACCCCATCTCTTGGGGACAGCAGGAGATCCCAGCAGGTGGGCCCAAGAACAGGGGTGGGGTGGGGCGGGGGGCACTGGAGCTGAAAGACCAGGTTCACGTGGTGGTCCCACTGCCCACTGGCTGTGGGAAGGTCAAGTCCATCCCACCCTGACCTCACACCCCTCATCTGTGGATAAATGGGAGCTACTTTCCCAAACCAATGGCATAAGGGTAAATGTCAAGAAAGGGCTTGGGAAGGTTGGGTGTGGGCGTTCACCCCAGGGAACCCACTTTAATTTGGAGCAAATCCAGTGTCCAGGTGAGTGGAGTCAGGCACATTCCTGTTTCTCCATGGCTACTAGGAGCCTGTGCTGGGAACGACCAGCAGGGGGCACCAGGGGCAAACAAACGGGAGGCTGGGAGGGCACCCGCCTTCCCCAGGGCCGCCTCCTGGCAGGCACACAGCCTGGAAGGAGAGCCTTCCACGCCCCAAATCTATTGCCAAGGCCTCGCCTCTCCCTTTCCTCACAGTGCCCGCCTGCCATGGGTCCTACCTCCCCTGGACCAAGCTTCCTGTCCTCTACCTGAACCCTTGCTGGTGAGACAGCAAGTAGATGGCTGTGGGCTGGCAAGTGAATGCCCCCAGATAGCAGGGGACAAGGGAGGGTTTGCTTGGACCGCAGTTGCTGCCCTTCGTGGGAGGGCATGAACCCTGCTATGCCCCAGGTTCCCAGAGGTGCTGCGAGGCCTGGGGAGGACCTGGGAGGGCCACGCAGTAGGGAGGGCTGGCAGGGCCATGCAGGGGCACTTTGCATGGATCCTTGGGCTGGGGTCGTGGGGGCCTGGTCTGAGCCCCTTCCTGGGTCTGGAGGCGATGCCCTCACTGGTCACTGAGTTCCCTCCAGGGAGGCCTTTCCACCCCCATTATTCAAATGAGTAGCCTGGGGCCTGCAGGGGTGAAGGGAGGCTGTGCTGGCATTGTGCCAGGGTGTCTGGCCCGGCCCACCTCCTCTATGAGAGGCTGCTCCCTTGACTGTGGCTCCCAGGGGCCGACCTGGGCAGGGATGTCTTGGCCCCAGCCCATCCCTGGCGGCCCTGCTCTGTGCCTGAACCTCAGCACAGGAGCCCCGAGTGCCTGCCACCTCAGGAGGCCGCAGTGTAACCTGTTTACAGTGAAGCAAGCTGAAGCTGAGACAGGGGTGGTCTGGCAGCCAAGGACTGCGGTGAGGCCACTCCAGGAGCTCTGCCCCAGGTCCAGCGCTGAGGAGGTGGGCGGAGCCAGGGTCTCCAGTGCTGAGTGAGGACTGAGTTTGGAGGCTACTGCATAAAACCAACTTATCTTAGACTGCGATATCCTGGGAGGGCCCTAAACAGGTGGGGCGGGGCATGAGTGAAGACAGGCAGATGGGCCCTGGGGGAGCAGTGGGGACTCCCCAGCACAGCCTCCACTGCATGTGGGAGGGCAGGGGAGCAGCTCTGAAGGGAGGACACCAAGACTGCCCAGATGTGTGGCCTCCATCGCTGCCCCTTCATATGCCCTCACTCGGGCCACCTGGGCAGCCTCATAACCACTCCATTGGGCAGATCCAAGCTAGAGGCAGGCTGACAAGGAGAGGAACATAGAGGAGCTGGCACTCAGCCCACCATCAGACTCCCAAAGCTTTTCTGTGCGCCCCTCAAGTCCACCAGCCAGGTCCCACTGCAGGGCCGCACCCCAGAGCTGCAGGCCTCAGCCATCTGACATGCAAAGCCACCCTATCCCGTAATGCCAAATAAAGGGACAGAGGGGCCTGGGGTCCAGGGAGATAGGCTGGTGGTGCGGTCAGGGCACACACACCCTGCCTGTCTGCACTCCCTGCCCCCACCCAGCCCCCGCGTGGAAGCCTGAGTGACGTGGCAAGTAGCAGCGGGTGGGGGAGAGGGTGTCCGAGGAGGCTGACTGGAGGATGCCACCCGGTTCCCATGGAAACTGCTGCAGCGCTCAGTCTTCCAGGATAGACTCAGGTTGGGCCTCAGCTGCCAAAACACCCACTATTTCGGGGCTGGTTACCTTGGTGACCCAGGTGGTGGGGATGTGGTGGGGAAGGGGAAAGGGGGAGGGGGAGGGGCCCATGCGAGGCTGGGGAGGACACCGGGGGGGATGGACCAGGTCCCCAGGCCCAGCCCGACCCTGGCCACACACTGAACCTCATGACAGACTGCCTTCTGATCCTGGGCACAGGAGCCCTGATCCCTCGTCACACGTGGAGCCCTAATCCCAGCCACATACTGATCCCAAGCCTTGCCGTGCTCCTGCCACTAATGAGCATTCAGGAAATGGAAGCTGCTATTTTTGTTGTCATTTTTATTTTTAACGTGTGTCCCCACACATAGCTGACACTTGTAAATGCCTGTTGAAGGAACTCATCCATGACAGGGAATCCCCGGAAAGCACTGCTGGGCCTTTCGGGACTCAGCGAAGGGGTGCTCAGGCACCCTTTGCTGGGTGGGCTTCGAGGGGGCAGCGAAGTGGGCAAGGCGGTGGTGGGGGGGTGGCTGCCCCTCCAGGCCCGGAAAGAAGCCGCCATTCTTCCCCCACTCAATGACTCCTCTGTCTGGAGGCCTCATTTCCATCTCATTAGTGGATGAATGGAGCCAATTAATGGCCTCAGCGGCCTGGCCACCCAGGAGAGGACTCCCGGCCTCCTTCCCACCATGGTGCCCCAGCCTGGAGGCTGTGGCCTTCCGGGCCCCCACACCCCAACTAGGCTGAGATGGGGCACCCTGGGAGACCCTCCCTTGCCAGGCTTTCCCTGCCTCCCTGCTTCCGAGGACCCCTTTGGAGGAGGGAGCTGTGCACTTACCATCTCCTCCAGCAGAGGTCTCCCCAGCCCAGCAGGTCCATCCCCACCCCTGCCCAAGGTGGGGTTCCCCAGGGACCCACTGCACTGAGCTCCTGTGACAACCCCTGACCCCCACCAAGTTATGCCCTGTCCTGAGGCACCAGGCTCCTCTGAGTGCCTGCATGCGTGTGCAAATGGGGACCACAGGGGACAGGATCCCTGAAGCCCCTCCCAATCCAACCTCTGTCCAAAAACCCCTGCGGCCCAGCCCGCAGGTCCTGATACTTGGGCTGCTCCTCCGGGGCCCACAGTTCCCGCTATCAGCCCGCCTAGCTTCAGCAGGTGCCACCAGATAGAGCTGAGAGCCCTCCTTCACAGAGGAGGGGGACAAGGAGTGCCCCCACCTCTCGCAGGCGTGTGACAGGCACCATCTCCCTTAGCCTCGCTCAGACCCTGCGGGCCAGTCTGTCCGGCCCTGTTTCCCAGAAGGGACGCAGGCTCCCTGAGCTGGCCAACCCGGCCCAGCCTCGGGGTGATAGGTTTTCTCTGGCTCCGTGTCTTGGTCAGGTAGCTGCTTCCTGTCCTAGGAAGGGTGGCCTATTACAAGCCTGAAGGCCTGGTGTGTGACCACACCCGGTCTCCTCATCTTTCTGGGAAGCGGAACCCCAGCAGGGCCATAACGCTCAGCCTCCCTGGAAGCCTTGGGGCTCCTAGGGGTGTGTGTCACAGCATGGGGCACCCCAGCTGAGTGGTGACAGGCTGGAGACAGCAGTGGGGACTCCACCTCTCTGCAAGGCTGTGTGGCCTTGGGCCAGTGGCAGCCCTTGGCCCAGTATCAGCCTCTCACACGCCTCCTGACCCACACTACCAGGATGTCACTCACCCGTACACTCAGGTTCCAGAACAGTCCAGGGCAGAGGTGGAGGGGGGTACACCACGCCCCCCACCAACAGGGACATACACAGACATAGAGACAGGTACATGTGCATGTAGGGACACACGTGTGCACGCACACGCTCCCAGCCCCTAGGATGCTGCTTTTTCATTGCCGTGCATGTCGCTTCTGCAATAAAATTCCTTAATTAAAACATGAATATTTAAAACAACCCTTGGGAGAAATGGCCCATCTCACCAGTCATGGAAAAATGCAGAAACAGACTATGGGAGGGCGGTGGACAGCACCAAAGGACCAGAGCAGGAGTGGGCCGGGCTGCCACAGAGGGGCTGTGGGGAAGAGGGAGCAGGTGCTTTGGCCTGAGGACTGCTTGCCAAGTTGGATGCGTGATGTGGCCATGTGGCCTTTGGACAGGCCAGGTTGGAGGCAGGGTTAAAAATGGGCCATGGGCTTGCCTGGGCTGCCAGCTTGCTCCCAGCTCAGCCCCATGAGGCCTTCTTAGGGCAGAGATGGAGGGATGTACCTGTTCCACACTCCCCTGGCCAGCATGAGGGGACAAAGCTTCCTGGGTACAGGACTCAACAGCAAGATCTGGGTTCTGGTACCCACACAGCTCAGCTGTGTGTCTTCTGAATGGTTGATGGGCCTCTCTGGCCCATGTGGACCCGCCCCCACACACACGTGCAAGCACTTGCACAGCCCTCCCAGCAGAGCTCATTGCAAGAGAAGCCGAGGTAGGACCCCTAGGTGGCCAAGAGCTGGCTCAGCTGTCTGCCTACCCATTACAAGCTGTGTGACCCTGGCCACTGCCTTAACATCTCTGTGCCTCATTCCATTCAACAAGCATTTATCAAGTGCCAGCCACTTGCCAGGTGCCGTTCCATGTGCAGGGGCTGCACTGGTTAAGGGGACAAACATGCCTGTCCTGTGGTAACTCCATCCTAGCAAGGTCAGAGGACAGGGAATGGACCAATAAACACGGGGACTTGTCCAGGGTGTTCACGGGCGGCACACCCCATGGGAAGGGAAAGCGAGGCAGGGTGGCTGAGGCAGGCCTCGCCGACAAGGCGACAGGTGAGCAGGGACTGGAGACAGGAGCCTCATGGGGAGGAGCGTTTCGGGGCAGAGGCAGCAGCCCCAGCAAAGGGCTCCCTCCGGGTCTCCTGTGCTGCTGGGAAAACCTGTTCCAACGTGGATGCTTCTGTCACAGACGAAACCCTCAGAACACCGCTGCTCCTGCTACTGCTCAGGCCATTTCGATTCCCACAGTCCCAGAAGCACCGGGGCCCTCTGGGTCCAGGGTGCAGGCGCTGGGGTCTGAGCTGCCTCTGGGCCTGACAACAGGCTTGCCCAGTGCCGACAGGCTCCCTCCTCCCTGTGGCCTGCAGTTCCAGCCCGACTGCCCTCCACGTGGTCTCCCCACAAGACCGCCAGCGCCCCAGCCTCTACACTGAGCCTTGTCAAAATCACTGAAATTGGCCCTGCAGCCCCCAGTCTCAAAGCACACTCATGCACGAACATGTGTACATACTGTGAGTGCACACATGCACATGCTCACTCACAGTGCACAATGTACTGCACACATCCATGTACACGTGTGCATACCAGTCATGCACATATGCCTGCACAATGCGCATACTGACAATGCATGTGTGAACACACATGCACACACTTATACTCATGGATACATGAACACATACTCGCACACATGCATGTGGTGCATGAACACAAGTACATGTACACCCTCATCCCCACCCTTTTCTGACCACCTGTTTCAGACATTCCCTTTCTCAGAATCTCAGCGCAAGCCCCGCCCTGCCCTCATCTCCAGATACCCCTTCCTCCTCCAGTCTCTTTGCCCCCAAGCCTGTTGGTTTCCCTACTAGTAATAAACAGAAGAACTGGTATTTTGTCACTAACATCACTTCTGCTGAGACACACTTTCACACAGCCTCCTTCCTCATGAAATAAGGAAAGAAGATATTTTTACTCTTTCCATTTTAAAGATGAGGGGTCTGAGGGGAGGACAGGGCTGATGGGACTGGCCCAGGGGCCCACTGAGTGCCAGTCAGGCTGGAACTCGAACCTATCCTGGTCCTGCCCTGGTGCTCCGGGCCCAGAGCCCCTTCTCACAGGAGAGTCCCACTGATGGTGGGTGACCCATGGGCATCTTACACTCAAGTCCCACTGTGACCCCTGGGTCTTTCTCCCCACTGCATCCCCACCTCAGCTGATGATCTCATTCCTAGCCAGGAATCCTGGGGGTAGTCCCGCCACCTCCTTTGTCCCTGCCCAACCCAAGTCAGCAAGCCCAGCAGCCCCACCCCACACCCTCGTCCCTCCCCACTGCCGCGGCCAGGCCGGGGCAGCTCCCTCCCAGACGCCTTGCGCCTCCGCCCTGTCCCCAGCTTCTCCTGCACGTGTCACTCAAGCCCTCCAGTGGCCCTCCTGCTCTCAAGATGACACACAACTTCTGGCTGGAGGCCTGCCGCCATCCCGCCCCAGCTCCCTGCAGGGCCTGCACACAGTAGGTGCTCAGGAACAGAGTGAAGCTCTGGCTCCCTCCATGACACATGTTGTCACCACTCACCCCCCATATGTCATGCCGGCCCCATCCTCTTGACCTTCTCCTCCCTGTAGTGTCTGCACCTCCTGAGCATCCTGGGCACTTCCCCCATATGGTCGCTGCCCACAACGCTAACAGAGACCAGGGCTGTAAGCTGGGTGCCTGGGCCTGGCCCTGGGGCCTTCATATCCAGGGTGACAGATAGTCCTGCAAAGCAGGCAGCACTTTCCAGACAGAGAAGCTGAGGCTTGGGAGAAGTGACTGCCAGGAGGGGCAGAGCAGAGGGATGGACAGGCCTCTGCCCTGCCCTGGCCTCCCTGTCCCCACCGACCAGCCACCACCCCGCTTCTCTGCCTTTACTGCCCCCTCCCCCAGGACCACTCCCGCCCTGAGGACCACTCTAAAACTCTGTGGACACTGCCCAAGCCAAGGCCACAGCGACCTTTGTCTTGCTCAACCTGAAGTTCAGCCCTGCCAGCCTCCTGCCCCACTGCCATGCCCTCACGTCCCCTCATTTTGGTGGGGCATTTTCTGCTGGCTTCCTGGATACCCCACCAGCCCCTGCCTCCTGCTCAGGCCCCTTCTCTCCCCTGCTCCTCTCCAGCTGCGTTCACTGCTTCAGGGGGTTGCTCGTCTGCCATCTACAGCCAAGGGACCATGAGTGGAACCGTGCCCGTCGTTACTGACTCTTGCTGCACCTGCGCACAGCTTATCTTGTGCCTTTAAAGGTGTTTTTCTGAGGAGTCCATGGGCCTCACTGGCTCAGGAGAGGCTAAGGGTCCTGCACAATGTCACCTGGCCCCACAGTGACCCACCCAGCATGGAACACCTGGCCTGGCCCGGCCCCAGATGCCCAGCACACATGTTCAGCTGCCTGTCTGGGGCCTCAATCTCAACAGTCTGAGAAGAGCTGTCCCCTCCTGCCCTCCCTGTCCTAGTCACAGCCTCCAGATGCTCCCAGGAAACCCCGGGCATCCTGCAAGGGGGTCTCCATCTTCAAGCGTGTACAGGGCTGACCTCTTGCCCCAGTGCCCCCTGAGCCCCAGGCAGTGTCCCATCGGGCCGACTGGGTACCTTCTCACCAAAGAAAACCCAAACTGTCCCAGAGGCAGACACCCTGGTGGACTCAGACACACTGCCCAGCACCAGGTCCGGCCTCTGCCCTGCCCTTTCCTCAGCCTGCAGGACTGTTTCCAGCCTCTCCAGTCTCACCTGCACCTCTCCCAGAATCCTGAGCACAACCCCCAGTCTGGGAACCCTGGCCTCTGGAAATGGCAGCCCTGCCCCACTGGGGACTCCGTCCCTGCATTGTTCCTGAGATGCTCTCCTCTCGTCAGACTTCTCTGCTTCAAGTGTTTGGCGGTTTGGCCCCCTCCTCCCCCCAACAGAAGGCAGACCCACAAGAGCGGGGTGTTCTTGCTGTTTCTCACTGTGTGTCCCTGGTGCCTAGAACACCTCACAGGGGCTCAGGAACTAGCTGCTGGATAAATGGATTGTATCGCCATCCCACATGCAGTCCCCAGATTCCCTCTCCTGACCACATCTCCTAACATCCCGCTGCTCACTGTTTCTCCATGCAGCCCATGGCCCTGGAGGCGCTGGCAGACCTCAGCCACAGGCCACGGCAGCCTGCTGGTCCATTAGAATCATCCTGCCTGCAAAAACAGGAGGACCCTGCCCCAGACAGGAGCTGAGAACTCTCTCATCCTGGGAAAACTCAGAGCCATCCTTCACTCCTTCCGTGAACACGCAGCAAGCAGCACTCACCTGTCGGGCGCCAAGCAGGCCCTGGGGCCCTGAGCCGCACCCGGCCATTGCCTGCGGCACCAGCCATACACTTATCACCGTGCACCTGGCGTCCCTGATGGAGTACTCAGCCCTGAAGAAAAGACCCTCTCCCACCTGGCCTCTGCCCAGAGAGCTGCCCCCAGGCTGCCCTTCATCGGTCACTCACGTGGCGCACCATCCCCTCCTCGGTCCTGAGTCAGGCTGGTGAGGCAGTTCTCAGGACCACCAGCTACACCATCCCTCAGGCAGACATCCCCTCGGGGGACCAGCGAGCCACTGGCAGGATGGCCGGTGTCACCGCCCAGGCAGGCACAGGGGGTCTGCATAATGCCGCAGGGGTGCGAGCTCCGGCTGCCAGCCAGACAGGCATCCAGCCAGCGGCAGAGCATCTGGCAGGCAGCGCGGCTGGGGCTGCGGTTGCCCACGACCAGGTACTCCACTGAGAAGTCATCGCTGGGGCCTGGGGGCCCCCGAGGGGGCCTAGGGCCGTCATCCTGGGGAGGCTGCAGGCGCTGCATCTGCAGGAATTGCTTGCCAGCCTGCAGGAAGGCAAGGGGCGCTGAGGGGTCGCACAGCTGTAGCACCTCGTCAAAACTCTCCATGCCTAGGTAGGTGCGCGTGGACTCCAGGAAGGAGTCGAACTGGTAGGTGCGGATGCGGCTGGAGCTGCTGCAAGGCGCGGGTGCCTTGGCAACCTTCATGTAGAGCGTGTAGCGCCGCGGGTCTGGGTTGCGCAGGGTCCAGGAGCAGCGTGAGGCGTCGGCAGGAAACACAGCAGCCGCAGAGAAGTACCCAAAGAGCTTGCCCTGCACCAGAGTGGCACACGGCTCGGCCCCCCAGGCCGCACACAGCCGGTGCCCCAGCAGCAGCAGCAGGGGGCCAAGGATCCAGGGCGGGCCTGGGGCAGCGGCCTGGCCCCTCATCCTAGCTCGCGCGGCCACCGGGGTTCTGCGGGCTGGGCAGGCAGGCACAGGCCAGGCCTTGACATGCCAGGGTCTGGCAGTGAGCGGGGCCAGGCGGGCCGGGGCTCCAAGTGAGGGCAGGTGGAGAACTCTTCTGGCCACCTAGCGGGTAGCAGGGGCCCTAATATCCAGGCCTGATGGCTGCCTGGGGTTGCCAGCAGCAGCTGGAATAGAAAGAGCAGAGAGGGGACAGTGTGACCTCAGAGACCTGCAGGGACCAAGACTCGGGCACATGGGGGCAGTGCCACACTGCACAGCCCAGGCTTTGCCTGGCTGACACATGCCCTGGCTCTCCTCCCAGGCGCCTGTTCTGTCCACCTGTCTGTCTGCCACCCAATGTGTCCACCTTCAGGGGCTGGGGCCCAGCCAGTGGGATGAGAGACCCCTTCCACCCAGGCCTGAGCAGGGAGCAGTGGGCAGTGCTGGGCCAGGGCCACAGGGCTCTGGCTGTGCCCATCTGCCTGGGCAGCTGGCAGTGGCTCCTATGGGCTCTGGGCCTGCCTGCCTGCTCACCCTGTTGTGGCCATTTGCCCACTTGGGCCTCTGTGGCTCTCTGGCCCTCCGGTGAGAGCCTGGCACTCTCTCCTAGCCATCTCCCTGCCCCGTCTTCTTCCTCTCTGACCTTCACCTGTCCCCAGCCCAGTCTTTCAGGGAAGAATGTGCAAACTTCACAGGAGGCTGGAACAGGAAGGCCATTGCAGCCACTCCCCAGCTTCCCAGCAGTCCTGCCCCTCTGAGCCTCGCCCCGGGATGGGGGTGCAGAGACCCCCCCTCCCCACAGTGCCTCTTCACTTCTCCTGGCTGTGGCTGTGACATCTGGTGCCGCAGCCTCTCAGACTTCCCCCTCCGGCCTCCCTCCCTGTTGGGGGCCTGCAGCTCCAGGGGGGAGGCTCGGGGATGCAGCTGCCAGGAGCTGCCAATTCCAGGCTTGGGCCTGAGCTGACCCTTGCCTCACACCTCTTTCTTGAGGCTGGCACTGTGCCCCCCCCCCCCACTTAATGGTGAAGAAACTGAGGCTCAGAGAGGGTTAGTGACTTACCCACCATCACTGTGAGGGGTGGGGGAACCCACACATGAACCCTGCAGACTGACCCCAATCTTGTGTCTCAGGGGTCACCTCCCCACTCCAGGAGAGGGTGTTGGCTGTGTGCTGCCCACTCACACCTGGACAGGGGACACAGTCCTACCACATGAGGGCAGGGACTGGGCAAGGCCATCCTGGGCTCAGGAAGCCAGAGGTGCCCATCCTGGACTGGCCTCCAAGCCTCAGTTTCCCCACCATCCCTGAGGACCCTGGAGGGGCTGTCCATCCCACACAGCAGCCGAGCTGAGGGACGAGATAGGCGGAGCCACAGACAGCCCCCAACCCACCTGGCCGGCACTCTCCTAACCATGCACACACCGGCCACCTGCCCACGGGGATTCGCTGCTTCCTGTTGCCCAGGCCCAGCTGGCCTGTGACACAAGGTCAGCCGTGGCTCTGCAGTCCCCTCCTGGCATCCTTACTGCTGGGCCTTGCAGGCAGAGCAGAGAGCTGGGCGCAGGTGGCTTTCGACTCTGAGCCAACCTGAGCCAGATGGCTGGACTTGCACTGCCCCCTCATGGCCATGTGGCTTCAGCTGGTCCCAGCATCCCAGCCTCAGTCTCCCCATCTGTAAAATGGGGGTGGAGCCTCACTCTCAACAAGCAGGTAAGGTGGGACCTGGGGGTTTACCCAGAGATGGGGCAGGCAGTGACCCCAGCAGGATGAGGAGGTGGGGTGGGGGCCCTGGGTCACCAGGGGTAGCTGTGGACAAACCCAGCCCTCTGGGGCTCTTTAGTGGCAAAAGTTCAGGACCCCTGAGAAGGTAACTTGCAAACTTCTTGTCCTGGTGGCTGTAGGCTGGGCCCTGCCTTCGGCTCCTACCTCTGGGAAGCCCCTTGTCCTTCTCCACCTCTAGATTACTCAGCGGCCGGCACTGGATGTGTGCACAGCAGAGGCCGCCTGCCCTGGCCACACAATGCAGAGGCCCCATAGCCACTCCCAGACCTCGGGGGCAGCCCAGCCTCCCCCAGGAGGGGGCAGTGTGTTCCAAAATCTCACCTGAGCCCCACCTCTGCCTGCTGCGCCCCTCCGCCAGTCCCACGCAGGGACCTGATGCAAACCCCAGGCTCGCAGCTGGAGCCCCAGCCCCAGAACAGGCTCCCCAGTGCCCCCGGGAATCCCAGGGCCTTAGCCCTCGTCTCAGGGGCATGTCGGCAAAGCCCCGTGGAAACTGATCATAGGTCTGCATCCACGGACCCCCACGCCCCCTTGACCCCACACACATCAGCCAGCTCACCGTGCTCCATCCTGGACCCTGAGTCGAGGTCCCCCAAAACCCCCTAGAGGGGCCTGCATGTGACAGCCCAGGAGAGGGCCCACACCCCCCACCACTCCCTGCTGCCCCTACTCTCCCTCGGCAGCTGGCTCCTGGCCGCCCACCCATAGCCTTCCCAAAGAGGGGGAGAGTTGTGGGGGCCTGGAGGGGCCGGGAGCAGGCTCAGGAGCCAGACGCACAAGCACCAGCCGCTGGGGGACCGCAACAGGCTCAGGCCTCTTGGGCCTCCATCATCCCACCTGGAAAATGGGTACAGCCTGAAACAGACACCCAGCTGCGAGGTGCTGTGCAGTAGGGGCTGCTGAGAGCTCTGTCTCCGCCTCCACGTGGCCATGAAGACTCCGCGGGCCTGGAGGGGGACCTTTCTGTGGGGCCCACCCGAGCCAGGCCCTCTGTCTCCGCAGCAGCAATCTAGGGCACCTGCTGTGGCTCTGTGCATTGGAGTGCACAGAGGGGCCACACCTGGGAGAGGGCTCACAGGGGCTGGGTGCCTGAGCCAGGATTCGAGCCCAGGTCTGCCAGAACCAGGCCTGATCCTGCCCTGTCCCGGGGCCCGTGCTCCTGGCATCCGTGCCTGCGGGCCATCGATGTCAGCAGCTAACTCCACGCCTTGAGCACCTGCCAGGGGCATGAGGCCCACCTTCAGCGTCCCACACAGTGGGCAACAGGTGGTGGTACAGGTCAGAGGCAGGACAGTGCACCAATCAGAACTGCCCTTTGAAAGGCCGGCTTGGGGGCTGGCCTGGGGAAGGGTCGGGCATGGTAGAACCCGAGTTTGGTGGGAAAGGGGGCAAGGGCAGGGTGCTCAGGAGACAGAGGGGAGAGGCCCCAGCAGTCAGCTGGGCTGTGGGGTGCACAGGGGACATTCCTGGCCTGGACACTAAAGAATGGGACATGCCAGCTGGGAGGCTGGATAGAAGGCAGGTCAGAGCAGAGCCCAGAGCCCTTTCAGGCAGCTGTACCCCTGGGTACCCAGGCTCTGCAGTGAGCCTTCAACAGACTCCTGGGGTCTGAAGACAGCCTGGAGGTGCCCACCTTTGGGACTCTCAAACAGGGTTCCTTGAAGCCCTGGGGTTCCATGTGGGGACCACAAGGGCCATTAGAGAGCGAGGGAGTGTGGGAAACATCAGGGTTGTGGATAAAATGAAGGTTCCTGTGGCCAGGATTCTCACCTGGCCCTGGTCGGCTAGCTCACTGCACACGTGTGGGCAGCACGATGCTATTGACTCTGTATAAAGAGCTCCGCCCAGTGCTCTGGGCTGCAGGGCTGCAGGAGAGCAGAGGCTGGAGTGGTGGCAGCGCTGAGGACAGAGACGAGACGGCGGCAGGTAGAGAGGCCCAGAGGCAGAGAGCGGCTTGCTGCACGCAGACTCACTCTGAGTGGACGAGATTCCAATGATTGACCAGTCACCGTGGGAATAAAGTTGGGTATAACCCTTTCACCCCAAGAACATTCCACTGTTATTTCTTTGGTCACATTGACTCTATACTGAACTTGCCCGGGGCTGAAACCCACTGGCAAGACAAGGATGCAGGCCACTTCCTGGCACCCGGCTCCCTCTAGAGCATCTCTGCCCTGAACAGCTCATGCCCTGGGCTCTGGGGAGGCTCTGCTGGCCAGGAGGCTTTCCAGCTCTGAGTCTGAGCCCCTCAGGAGCGGTCTGGCCCTGCCTCTTCTGCTGGGTCACGGGGCAGGACTGGGCAGGAGGCCCAAGGCTGTCAGGTGGCAGTTCCTGCCCCTCCCAAGGGTCACTCACCCTCCACCTGCCCATGCCTCACCCTCCATCCTACCTCCAGGTGACCCGCAAATCCTTCATAGCCAGCGGAGCTCCCCTTCATCCCATTAACCACCTGCCTGATACCCTCCAGCAGGGCCCCTCCTGTCCTTGACATGCCAAGGCAGGCCCACACGGGCAGAACTGGGCGGGCCAGGGGCACACTGGCCCCAGGCCCCAGGCCGCACAGGGTGGGGAGGAGTCCATCCCCGGCCAGGGCAGTTGGTGCTGAGACAGGGTGGGGGCGTGCAGGGGCGCCCTGACCCCACCTGGCACCTGGGGTGGAATTCTTGAGGAGCAATGCCTGGAAGGTCCCAGGATGAGTTTGGGCAGGGCTTGAACTGATCTATTCGGGGGTCCCTCTGACTGCTGGCAGTTGGTGCAGGCAGGGAGAGACGGGAGGAGGCATGTGTGATGTCAGGAGTGTGGTCGGCTGGGAGCAAGGTCACAGAGATGACCTTAAGATTGGGCAAGTGGGCTAAGGGGGGCCTCACTGAGGTAGGAGAAGTGGATGTGTGTGCATGTGCGTACATGCATGTGTGCATGGGCATGTGTCTGTAGGCTTGCTTGAGGGGACCACTCAGGGAGAGCCCAATGGTCAAGCCACCTCAGGAGTCCAAGGCAGGGCCTCAGAGGAGGGTGGGCCCAGTGTAAGGCGGGACCCACACCAGGTGCAGTCAGCCGCCCCTGGAGCATCTGCACTGTGGCGCCCTGGGGCTGGCCCACGCCCCTTCCTGGCCATACCCAGCCCCTCCAGTCCCCACCCCTCCCCATCACCTCCTCAGGGCTAGGCTGGTCTCGCTGCCAGGAAGTTCTTCCTGCTGGAGAACCCCATCCCTTCAGCCAGCCTCTGCCCCATCCCTGCCACAAGGCTTCCCGGAGCCGGCAGGAAGGCCTCTAGGTAAGGGGTGGGCCAGCACTGAAGATGTCTAGTGGGGTGACAGGATGGAGGCCACCAGAGATGGCAGGCAGGTGACAGCAGAGGTGTGGGAACTAGAGAGCTGGCTGTGCCAGGCGGGGACAAGTTGCTGGAGTCGTGGCAAGAAGGGTGACAATGACTGCCATTTACTGAGCCCTGACCATATGCCAGGACGGGTTTAAGACTTCACGGGACCCCCCTGTTCAATCTCACAGCACCCTGAGGGGTAGGAGCACCATGCGCCCCACGGCGTGGCTTGTGGGTCACATCAGCCAAGTCTGCTGTGCCCAGCTCCCAACATGTGTGCACACTGATGAACCAACTGCCCCCTGCCCTGCAATCAGAAGCCATGGTGCCTCAGTTTCCCCACCATACAACACGGATGGGGACTGGATACTGCTTCCGAGGGCTCCCTGAACCTCCAGCGTCATCAGACCATCTGCTCTTCCTCCCCAGGCTCAGCACCCTCCCAGCCTGGCCGGAGCACACACAGACCTGCCCAGGCCCAGGGTCCGGGGCCCCTCCCCACCCACCCTAGGCCACCAATGGCATCCCCAGATTTCAGCCACAAAAGGCACTCTGTTGTCCTGCCTGGCCCTCTGAACAGTGCTCGCCTGTGTGTCCTGGGAAAAGGCTTCACTGGGGGAGGGGTGGGGTGGGCACTCGCGGCAGGGAGGACAGCCCAGGGGCTGGCGGGTGTGTGGGGGCCAGGAGTGCAAGCGGAGAGGCCACCCAGGGACACCCGGCCTCCCCTCTCCAAGCCTGCCCTCTCTGCCCAGGGTGCCCTGTGGGCCTACAGACCCCTCTCAGGCTGTGACAGGTCAGGCAGCCTGGTCACCCATGGAGCCAAGGCAAATCTCTGGGGGGCCCCCAGACACAGGCCCAGGATGGTCCAGCTGAGTGGCCCCAGGGGCTTGGGGCCATGGGAGCCTGGACAGGCTCCCTCCATAGGCACAGAGCCAGGTGGGTCACTGGGAGAACCTGCCTCTCCACCCCATGGCCACCATCTGCCCCCACCCCACTCCAGGCCAATCAGGCCCCCAGTGAGCCCCTGGTCATGTTCCAGTCACAGTGGAGACAAGGGGGCCGACCAGCGAGGCATCACCATGGGGCTAGCCTGCCATCAGGTCCAGGCCCTTAGGACACCCCCCATGCCCACCACACGGGCCAGGCCCAGCCCCGCAGAGCCCTCCTTCCCCTGCCCTCCCTCCTGGGCACAGGGGCCACCAGGGGCCAGCACTCTGATGGGCCTCGGATGCACCATCCCACCTCTCATGCCCAGGATCCCATCACCCCAGACCACCTGGAAGTCACCCATGCAGCCAAGCTCCTGGGCCTCTGCTTATGCCATGGCCTCCCTCCCAAGTGTGGATGGGCCCTTGTCTGCTTCCACTGCATCATGCACCCCCCAAGCACGTACATGATGCACACACATGCACGTGCACATACACACACAGGATGCACTTGCATGTGTCTGCACACACAAATGCAAACGTGCTTGTGCACATAGATGCGCCCTCCTGGAGAAAGTCCCAAGTGGGGACAGTGGTAACATCTGTCCCAGGGACTGGGAGCTGTGCGCACATGAGGGTGGGGGCTTCCTTGAGGAGGGAAAGCTCCTGGAAGTATGGGTGACACGTCACTGTCCTCTCCTCTCAGGGCCCTCCTGCTCTGTACTCAGAGTCCCTGTGCCCTGAGACAGAGACGCTGTGGCCACACCCAGCTGCTGGTCTGGGAGTGATCCCCCCATCCACACTCCACACAAGGATCTGTGCTCCTGAGTCCCTGGGAGGAGGGGCTTGTCCAAGGTCATTTGTCCAAGGTCATGTGGGGAGGGCACTGGGACAGTGCAAGATCAGAAGAGGCGGTCAGGAAGAGACCCTGGCACGCGCAGGCCCTGGGCAGAATGTGCTGAGGACCCAGGGGTGTCCCAGGGAGGCCTGGCCAGGTGGAGACAGCAGACCTGACAGAATGCAGGTCAGCACTTAGCCTGGACACACGTCCCCAATACCCACAGGCTGTCCTCTGCGTGGGGCAGCTCAGGTAAGGAGGATCAACAGAAAGTGTGGGGCTGGGGCTCAGGGCCTCAACCAGCTGTACCCTGCCCCTGGCTCCAAGAGGGCTGGGTAGGCAGAGGCAGCAGGGAGAACCTGTGGCCTAGGGCTGACGGGGAGAAGCACTAGGGCCCAGGGCTGGGACAGGCTGGGCACTTAGGAACACATGTGTGCGAGGGGCACGAATGCGTGGGTAGTGTATAAGTATGTGTGAGGGTTCCAGGACCAGGGCGTAGGGGGCATGAGGGAGGGAGTGTGCACACATGCAGTCCATGTGAGTCGCCAGTGTGCATGCATGCCCATGTGGGGGTGCTGTTGTCCAGAGGGGGGTTTCTGGAGGGGCCACCTGTGAGGCAGAGCCCAGGGATGGGGCTGTGGAGCGTGCTCTCTCCCGCTCACTGACCCCTCCTTCCCACCCTTTCCATCTGGTTCTCTGGCGGGGCTCCTAAGCATTCCGCAGGGTCCCCACCAAAGTCCTCACAAAGACTGGCCCCTGACGGTGTCAACTGCTGGTGCACAGCACCGGCGCACAGGTTAGCAGAGCTTCCCACCCTGAGTCACAGAGAAGCGGCTGGTCCAAAGTCACCTTGCCAAGCAGGAGGGGGGTTCAGGCTGGCTGACTCCCAGGTGGGCTCAGGGCCCTGGGAAAGTGAGCCAAGATTAACAGGTGGGCGGGAGGGCACAAACCCCAGGGCAGGGTGTGGTGTGGCCAGGCCTCTGGGTTTGCCTGGCGGAGCTCCGCGGCCTGCTTGCCAGCACCTCAGGCTCCACCCCACCCGCGATTCCTCCATCTCTTCTCTACCACAGGCACCCTCAGCAGCACTAAACCCAGCCTCTGAGCCCCTGAGAAACTGCCTGGGTCAACCCTGACTCTGGCTGCCTGCCCTGCAGGCCTCTCCTGGCCTCTGGTAGGCAGGGGCTGGCATCCCAGGGTCATCCAGCAGAGTCCAAAGGGCCACAGGGACCCCATCTGCACCCGTTCCCAGTGAGCCCCCAAGGAAGCCCACAGACCACCATGGGCAGGACCAACACAAGATGACAATGGCATGAATGGGGGTGAGCCAGGTGCCCATCACGTGGGCAGAGCACTTCCACTTACCAAAACCACACAGGATAGAACACACAGTTGCGCCTGAAGAGGCACAGAACATTCGACAACAGGGAGACACTACCAGGGTCATGCCCGATGGAGGATGTGGTGTGGCAGGAAGGAGACTCCTGCTGCTCTCCCACCCTTTGGTGTTGTTCCCACCTCTTGTCACTTTTCCAATTAATAAAAATGAGTTAATAAGAACAAGAAGGAGGGTGGGAGGTGGGGGACAGCAGGGGTGCCCCCCTACCTGCTCTGGGTTCTATGACTGCGCTCCAGGCCCTGCCTGGCCCTGCGGGGCAGGAGGGCTGCCGACCCCAGCACAGCTGACACCGAGGCAGGGGGGCTCCCTGGGACCTCCTCTGAACCCAGGGCTTACAATCCGCTGCGATGGGTCTCAGGGTCTCCGTGCCACGTGCCGCCCTTCGTGGGGAGGGGACTCATGCCCCTGTCACATGCACCCTCCACCGAGGCAGGGTCAGAGTTCCAAGTGAAGCCCCTCCATCTCAGGCCTCCCTCTTCCCAGCAGCTGGCAATGGCATGGGGTGGGAGAGGCCTCTCCAGTGTCCCATCAGCCCCGATGCTCTCAGAGCACCACCTCGTCCTGGGGTGTGAGCACTCATAGTGAGTCCAGACTCTGGGGCAGTGGCTTCAGGGCAGTCCTTTATGGGCTGCGTGTGTGGCACTGCTGTAAGTCTGTTTGTTGCACACTGATAGGGGGTCTTGGGTGGTTCAGGGCAGTGGGCATTCTGTTGTGATGAATGTAGTCTGTAGGGCAATGCAGGTGGGTTGTGGGCAGCCATGCCCAACGGGTGTGCATCTGTCCTCCTGCACCCTGCAGGGCCAAGAGGTCTGGCTCCCTTCCCTCTGAAGCCCCCATCTCACCTTCACCTGCCTCTCCAACTCTTATCTATTCCTCAACCCTGCACTGCCACCTGCCACAGGGCCTTTGCACGGAACCACAAAGAACCTTCTGACCCCCTCACTACCCCCAACCCTGTGGGTCCCAGTTTGGTTGCTAGTTCCTTGTGGAAGCCTTCTAGGGAAGTAACACCTCTGGGCTCATTACCTTCTGGTTCCCTAGACCCTATTCACGGAGCCTGTCAGGGCATCTTTCCTCCCAAATTCCTCCCAGCCTTCACAGGGGTGGTGGGACTACACCCTCCACTTCGTCCTTGCTACAACCCCAGTGTGCGTGTGTAAACGTTCAGTTATGTGTGTGCATGCAGGCTGTACACGAGGTATCTGGGGCTGTGTTTACCCAGAAATCACGCAGTCCAGAGGGTTCCAGGGGACAGAGGGAGAGTGTGGGCCTGCTGGCACAGCGAGGGTTAATAAAGCCCTCCAGGTTAGGGGTCCTCATGATGGCAGTTAGAGCTCTACTCCCAGAGGTCCGCCTCTTGCACAACGTAGGCACAGAACCTGCCCAAGGGTGAACTGATTCCTCCTGAATACTGCCATTCAGGGCGCACATCCACACCAGACCTGCACCGCGGCGCACACGTGTGGCAGTCTGCATGCCTGCACACAAACCCCCGGCAGCCTGTCGGTCGGACACGCACATACCTTCGTGGCACACATGTACCCATGCACACATGTACATAAACACGCTCGTTCACCCCTGTGCACAGTGCACGGCGGTACCGGGGGCAGAGGAGTTCTCGAAGAAACCGGTAGCGGGGGCTGGCTGAGACGCGATTGACCGGCCCCAGTGCGAGGCGAGAGACCCGCGAGAGGGCGGGGCGGCCGGGGCTGCCCAGGATGGGGCCGGCGCGGGAGGCGCGCAGGAGACGGAAGGGGCGGGCAGGGCCGGCGGGCGGGCGCGGGCGCCCTCTCCCGGCCGTCGGAGGCAGCGCGCCGCCCTTCGCCACAGCTACCGCAGCCCCGCACCGGCCGTCCGCTCCCCTGACCGGAGGCGTCCCCAGGGGCGGACTCCGGGGCCCGGCCGGGCGTGCCGGCCAGGGGCGAGGGCGCCACGGGAAGCTGCCATCGCCCTGGCCGCTTGGCCGGTCCTGCAGGGTCCGCCTCCTGCCGGCCCCGCGGCCGTGTGTCCGCAGGCACCCAGCTGCCTCCGGACCTGGCCAGCCGGGACGCCGCAGACCCGGCACACTGCGGGCCCAGCACGTTGGATCTCGAGACGAGCGCCGAGAGCCTGGGCAGGAAGGGCTCCGTGACAATAACCCGCGTCCCCATTTCACGGACGTGGCCACCGAGGCCCGAGAAGGGCCGGAGCCTGCGGGCAAGGGAAGGGACTTGGGGGACTCGGCAACTTGACCGCGCGTCCCTTCCCGGCCCGGGATCCGGCGGAGTGGGGCGTTATGCTCAGGGCGACGAATTGCCTTTTGTCCGCCCCCGCACGGGAGCGGCGGGGACAAGCGCCCTTCCCCGGGATCGGAGGCGGCAAACTCCCCGCTCGAGCCCCCTGCGCCACGGCCGCCCGGGGAGCCGCGCGCCGCCCGGACGCATTCCCGCCGGTCTCGGGGCTCGCCCCACTCGCCGCCAGGCTTCGGGGCCCCTGGGCCGGCCCCCGCCCCCCCGATCCAGGCGCAACAAGTCTGAAAGCAGCGCCGAGAAGCAGCTAGCGAGACGAGAGGGAGGGCGCTGGACCGAGTGCGGGGCGCTCCGGGATCCCGAACGCGCGCAATGTCCGCCTCCGGGGACCGGGCGCGGAGGACCCGGCGCTCGGGGCTGACCCGGCCGGCGGCCCACACCCCGTCCCAAGACTCCGACCCTTCGCGGGCAGAGGCGCGCCCAGAGCCCCCGCCACTCTCCTTCGCCAGCTTGACCTTGCTCGGGTACTCAAAGCCGGATCCGGTGGCACCCGGGCGTCGGGCGCAGAGTTACACTGCTGCCTACGGTCGAGGTGGGAGCGGCTCCCTCCCTCGCTGCCTCCTTGGCTGCGGGGGTCGTAGAGGAATGAAAGGCTTCAGGGCTCCAGGAGACCCTGCGGCCGCCCTCCCATACCCCAAACGCCGTGTACCGTCTCCCGATGTGGAAACGGTCCCCAACCTGCGTCCGCGCGGCCGCTGCTCGGAGGGGGCGTGTGTTTGTGTCTGTGGGGGTGGGTACCAAGGGTCTCCCTGGGTCCCCAGTGGGGAGTGAGAGCGCAGGCCTCCCAGCCCCCTCCCCAACACGTACGTCAGCCGGCTCCGCGGCGGCGGGGTTTCGCGCCCCCTGCCCACCCACACACCTTTACGCCTTTCAACACCTCCCGAGCTGCAGCTAAGGAATCCTGGTCCTAGAGCCGGGAGAATGGGGCGTGATGGGGAGCACACGAGGGACGGGTGCCGAAGGAGCGGGTGTGGGTTAGGGCTCGTCCGGTCCTTGCCTGGGTCCCTGTGCTCCAAGAAACTTGGAAGCCTCAAATAAAAGTGAGAAGGGTAAGGTATCCAGCGGGCCACAGTCTGATGCCAGGCTGGCGCTCTCTCTGGGCTGCCTGGGAAGTGACCCAGCAGGAGCCGCCGCAGCCCGGCGGAGGGACCCGGCTCGGAGCCGCAGCCTCGGGCGAGCCCTGCCGGCCGCCTCATTGCTCGGCGACTCCCAGCTCGGCCGCCCCCTCCGGAAGCAGGCCCGAGGCACGCTCTGCCCTGTCCAGGGGGCCGCGCGGACCAGGGCGCCTGGCCCGGCCGGGAGCCCCCAACCTTTCGGGAGGGGGCGGGGGCCGTGCTCATTCCTCGAGGCAGCTCCGCGAGGTTCCAGGCGAGCACGGGGGCCGCGGAGGGCTGGCGGCCTCTGCCCGCCGGGACTGGGGACCAAGGAATGCCCGGTGCCTGGCCTCGGTGCTTTGCACAGAGAGGACTCAGGACGACCCAAAGTTCGGAGCGCCTTATCCGCGCGGCCTGCCTGACCCAGTGGAAAAGAAGACGAGAACGGAGCGGGCGTTTGTGGGCGTGTGGGCACGCTAGGGTAGCCCTCTGCCCAGTGTGGGGGACGCGAACCTCCGCGTGGTCTCCTCCGCTAGGGCCGGGTCTATGGGTGAGCGCTGCGAGGGGGACTCTCGGGGCTTCTGGCGCCCACCCGGGGCTGTGCGTGGGGGGAGGACATCTTGGGCCCTTGTGATGTCTGTATGGGGCTCTGTGCGTGATAATATGAGGGCCGCACACTGGGGTGTCTCTCTTGTACCCACCTGGGTCTTTGTGTGGCTGCGGGGTCACATCTGGGGCTCTCAACGACCCCTGCCAGCGTGTGTGTGTGTTGGGGACACAGCGGGAACGCCTTCCCCAGCTGGCCCTGGGTCTGTGCGTGTGATGGGGAGAGGGCGCCTTCCCCGGCCTGCCATCCTGGCCAGGCTGCGTGTGTGCGCGGACTCGGGGGAGGTGAGCGGCGCCGAGAGCCCCTCTCACGTCCGGGGTCGCCCCTTCCTCAGCCCCCCCCGGTGCGGGCACACGACCTGCCAAATTCTGTTGCCGCCGCTGGAGGAGGCGGGGGCTGGTGGGGGTGGGGAGGGCGTCCAAACTCCCGAGCTCCAAGCGCAAACCTCGGAGCTGCGAAGCCCCAAACGGCCAAGTTAGGAAGTCCGGGCGCCCGCCTCTCCCCCGACCCCCTCCCACCCTCGCTGCGCCCCCGCTCGCCGCGACCCCAGCCCCCAGCGGGGGCCTCTCTTACCTTCCCTAGCAGAGGCGGCCCCACCAGCGAAGACTTGATCCTGTGAGTTGCAAATGCCCAGGAGCGCCCCGCTTCGCCCGCGGCGGAGCCGGGCACCCGACCCGGTGGGGGGGGCTCCTCCTGCCGCCGCCCCCGGCCCGCTGCAGGCCTAGCCTGGACGCCCCCGGGAGCGCCCCCGCCGGCGCGCGCAGGCCCCCTCCCCTCCCCCAGCCGGCTGGAGCCCCCTGGGCGCCGCGGAGGTCCGGATGCCCGGGCTGCGGGCGATGCGGGGCGTGCGGCCCGGGCCCGGCCAGGACGCGGCGCGGTCGCCTGTGCTCCCGGATCGCCGGCTCCGCGCTCTCTCCGCCGGGGCCGCCGCCAACGCCGCGGCCGCTGCCGCCGCCTGCGCCTGCCGCTCCCTCTCCGGCCGCCGCCGCCGCCGCTCCGCTCCTCTCGCCTGCCCCGCTCTTCTCGCCTTTTTTCCCCTTACTGGGGGGGAGGGGGGCGAGCCGAGCCGGGGGCGGGGCGGCGCGGGGAGGAGGAGGCGGCCGCGGACGGGGAGGAGGGGGAGAGAGGCGGGCTGCTTCCCCCCACCGGGCCGCCGGCGCTCCCCGATCTCTCGCTCTCTGAAACTGGATCCCGAATCGGGAGCCAGAGACCGCATTACGGATTACATCAGGCTTTATAGAGCTTCCAGATCGCACATTAGAGGGGAGCGCGAGCGGGGGGCGGGGGCGGGGGGGAGGGGAGGGAGATGGGGGGTGGGTAAGATGCACACACGCGTGCACGCCGAGGAGAGCCCAGCTCTTGCCCCACGCAGCAGGATCTCTGCTCTCCCAGGAGCCAAGAAGTGGCTGCCAGCTGTCCTGCTGGATGATGGATGGATGGGTGGATGGATGGATGGACCCATGGCACATGGACAGAGGGAAGGCAGTTATAGGGTGGTGTTCATAGACAACATAGGTGCACGGGAGGATGGGATGGGGGACAGGATGAATGAGGTAAGTGGGTGCAAAGGGAGGAGATGGCCTGGAGGGTGGATGGATGGATGGATGGATGGATGGATGGATGGATGGATGGATGGACAGATGCCTGAAGAGATGGGTGGGCTGTTGGACGGATGGGCAGATGGGTGGACAGGATAGGCGGGTGCATGAATGGATGGGTGGCATATGAGTGGAGGGCAGGAGACATGGGTGAGCTGTGCATATGGAAGGATGTTGTGTGGGTAGGAGGGAGAGAGTGGGTGGGCGGGTTGGACAGAAGGTGGATTCATGATGGGCAGGAGATAGAGTCAGAGGCCAAATCCAGGAGGATCCGAGGTGGGCAGGCGGAGGGAAGGGCAAATTTGAGCTGCCCAGGTTGGGTTTGACAAGTCTTTCCTCAGGGGGACTCCTGTTTGGGAGCGGCTTGGGGAGACCCATAAGGAGGTGGTTTTGAATGGTGAGGGCCAACCCACCATTTACACTGTGTAGCTGTCCTCGGTGACCCCCTCGTTCTCCTCCTCCATCCTCCTTTGAATCGGTTGCAGTCGGTATTTCGAGTGTGTTTTCCATAAACTGACAGAGGCCGCCTGTTAGCTGCTTGTCTCCCATCTGAAAGCATGCAGGGTCCTTCTTCTGAGACTTTTGGCCGGATACCCACAGGTGGCCTCCAGAATGAAATCCAGAATCTTGGAGGAATGATCTCAGGGTCCTTCTCTACTAGGGTGCTTCTGCCTCCCAGCCCCTTACTCCCTTTTTACAACTTGTGGTCCACTCTGAATGGAAGATCCTCTTCCTGAATATCCAGAACTTCACACACTTATCGCTTTAGCAGTCCACTAATGCCTTTGCTGCCCAAGCTCAACATCTGGTCCAACTGTCTGCTTTTCTCAGCAGACTCAGCAGGAGGCCCCATCAGGAATCACTGTTACCATCAAATACTGACCATGATTGTCACCATTCTCAAGCTGCATGTCAGCATCAGCCCCCACACTATTCCACCCTTGACCATCGTCCACCAGTGCCTCTACGTCACCATCACGGTCCACACCATCACCACCAGCACCACCTGCTGGGGCAGGGGTCGGGGAGTAGCTCTGACCCCCGAGGTCATGCTCATCTCAGCAGTGGCACTCTGTCAAAACCAGGCTTTCTCAAAAGGCCAGCTGGGGTCTAAAATTCTAGGGGTGTCCTGAGCATCTGGTCAGAAGGGCCCAGAGATGCAGACCCCAAGACTGGCTGAAGGGCTGGGGAGGGCCTCCTTCACGATCCAACCTCCTTGACAACCCTATTCCTCCCCTCCCTCCTGGGGGGAGGACCTTCTTCCCCAAGTCTTTGAACTGGTGGCAGGGACGGAGGTGGTGCCCCCGGGCTGCCTCTGAGGACCCCCAGCTGTGCCTGACCGCCCTTCCCTGCAATCAGCCTTCCCTGCACCTGCTCTGGCTTCCTGGTCTCCTCACCGCACTAGCAGCCCGTGGCCACCAGGGGGCCTCTGATAATAGGCCAGGAGGCAGCGCCTGAGTGCCCGCAGCTCTGAGTCAGGATTTCAGTGGCTGCTTTGCCACCAGCACTTCTCCTGGCGGGTGGGGGAGGGTAGCCGCTGTCCTGTCTCCTCTGCTTTGGGACCTGCTCTGGGATTCCCAGGGTAAGGATGGGGTCCAGCCAACCAGGCCATCAAAGGCAAGGTGGTGTCCGCTCAGACTGGAGCTTCTTACCAGGGCCATGCCTTCCCCTCCCTGCACAGGGGACTCCTTACCTCCCTTCCCAACCTGCCCCTTTTGGAAAATTGTCACCTTGCCCCTGTTCCTGATCCAGAACCCAGACAGTTCCCCCTCCTAGAGGCAGAGAGAGCCTGCACCCCACCCCACCCCCCTTCCCTAAGGAGGGAGAAGTGTCATGTTGGCCTCTGAGGATCAGATATAGGGAAACAGGCCCACTGCCCCTGACCTGGCTCCCAGCTGAATGCCCTGAAAAAAGAGTCACCTGATGCAGCCTTAGTTTTCCTATTGGTACATGAGTGTCTTGAAGGTTCCTTGCATTCCAGACACTCCAGATTCTAGAACTCTGAACCAATGGCTACTCCTGAAATTGCTACCAATTTACCTCCAGTGCCCCTCCACCAACACTTGTTTAAACCCTGGAGCCTGACCATTGGCACCCAAACTGGGGGCCTGGCCACACTGAAAACTCCTAGTGGGGCTCAGCATGGGAGGCCGAAATTGATGGTCCCGTGCCAGACCAGCCCTATCCAGCGGGACACCAGGTCCTACAGCCTCCTCACCCAGCCTCGGGGGGAGGTGACACTTGGCACCTCTAAAGCCCTATTTGTGGCCTTAAATCAAACTCTGACCAGAGCCGTCAACTCAGCCGTGCCCCCTAACTGACTGAGCTCTGATCGTGGATCCTGGTCACACGCTGAGCCATGATGCTCGTCACATACTGAGCCTGACTCCCTGAAGGTCTTACACATCAGCTCTTTGGTCTCAAGGTTGAGTATAGACCCTAAGGCACCCCTGGGGGAAGGGAGGCAGAGGAACAGTGTGGGGGTAGGAGGACCCCACAGTGGAGCAGCAGGAAGCATTCCTCAGAGTCCCGTCTCTTTCCAGCCATTATCACAGGACCATCCCATCCTCAGAGGAAGCAGTGAGGGCCTGGGAAGGGGGGCTTCCTTGAGGTCATGTGGGGAGCAGGGGTGGTCTAGAACTGAGCTCTCTGACTCCTGACCCATGGTATCTCAATCCTGTGCCCAGGGACAGCGGCAGAATGAGGGCCTTTAGCATAGGCACCCTTCCTAAGGCTTCAGGGGCCACCTGGGGCTGGATAGAAGGGGACAGCACAAGATCTCCAGCCCCTGGGCATCCCATGGTCCTCTCCAACTACTCAGTGAGCTTTGCAAGACAGAGGCAAAAGGGTGAGGGGTGGGGGCTGAGCACCACAAGTAATTAGCCGATTCACATGCAGGATAATTAATTGTGGATGCAACACGGGGCAATTAGCCTCCCAGCCAGGTCTATGAAGCTGCTGCTACTCAGCAGAGGGAGGCCCTGCCCGGTGCCAGCTCTGCCCTCAGGCATATCCCCCTTCCTTCCCAGCCCAGCTCAGCCCTCCATCTCTCCAGGCTGTGAAACTGGGAGAGAAGGGAACAGAGCTGGGACGGCTGGGGGGAAGGACTGCAGGAGCAGAAGCCCCTGTTCCTTGGGGAAGTGCCAAGGCTTAGGGAGGCACAGCCCTTCCTACGTGCCAGGCACCTTGCAGGCACCACTCTGGGACCCTCCCTGGTTCCTCTGTGCAGAGACCCCTGCTCCTGCCTGGGCTCAGAGGGGACAGTGAGCAGACCCTTCAGGAAGGGCCCCTGTAGCCAGGGCGTGCCTGGAGCTGGGGGGATGGGGAAGCACACAGGGGCTCCTGAGCAGACACTAGTCAGCTTCGATCCCGTGAAGTTGCACGGTCCTGCACTGACCATCACTCTTGCCCCTTGTCACATGCTGAACCCTGACCCCACAGCAGTTTTACTCATTTAGCTGTTGACTGGGCCTGGTCTGGTCCAGACCAGGGCTCTGGTAGGGTCCACTTGGTAGCAACTCAGGGTTAGCAACAGAGGAGGGGGGCAAACTGTGGACCCAGGGTGCTGACCTCCCAGCCTCCCCTCGCCTCTCTTCTCAGGCTGCCCACCGCTGGTGGCAATGGTCAGCGAGGCCTGCCCTCGGCCCAGAGCCGGCATCTAGAAGGCTCTCTCCAGCAGAACAAATGGTGGCCATGGAGTATTGGTTCCACTGGCCACATGTGGCTACTGAGCACTTAAAATGTGGCTCATGTGCCCAAGGAGCTGAATTTTTAGTTTCCCGTACTTTTAATCAGCTTCACTTGAAACAACCACACATGGCTGGAGGCCACTGTATTAGCACAGCTCCGGCTGGCCATCCCAGCTGGTCTGGCCTCCACCCCAGGCAGGGCTCCTGGGCCTGAGGGTGCCTTAGCCTTGTCACTAACTCAACTCTAACCAGTATGTGTCCTGTGGCCCCAAGCCGGAAGTCCCTGTAGTCAGAGGGGCCAGACAGTGTCCTGAATGCTCCATTTTCCAGCTGTGTGACCTCAGGCAAGTTGCTTGCCTGCTCTGTGCCTGCTTCACACGTAAAGTAATAACAGTGGCCACCTATGTGATGTTTGTCATGATTAAATGAGTAAGTCATTTAGCAGGCTTAGTACAGATGGCAAATAGCAATGGAGGTGCGGGCTCTGCTTCAGAGCCACATTTCTCCAGCTCTCTGATGCCAAGCTTCCTGGCCAGGGCCCAGCTCCTGGCCCCACTCCTGCTTTCCCTGCACTGACTCAGCCCAGCCCACAGGACCCCTTGGGGTCAGCAGGTGGGACTGCAGTAGACGCACCAGCTCATCCTGCTTCTAACCCCACGCCATGTGCTCCCTGTCCCCACCCCACCTATGGCCAGGGAATGAGTTTCGTAGGCCCACGGTACCGACCCCAGCACACCCCCAGCCCTGTGGGCCTGCCCACCACCACTCACACCCCAGCTGGCTGGCAGGGTGGGGACCTGGGAGGGGAGGGCAGCCCTCAGGGCTCCAGCTGTCACAGTCTTGCCCCTGGGAGCTCCTCCGTCCCTGACCTTCAGCCCCGTTGCTCTGGCCGCACCCAGACCACCCTGATGCCTTTTCGCCACCTCACAGATTTCAGGAGTCACTGAGGGGGACGCCAGGCCTGGAAAGACTGAGGTCCCTTCAACCAGACACAGTGCTTGTTTCCACGGATGGAGTCTGAGCCCCTAGGTGCCGGAGCGTGGGCACCTAAGAGTGAGACATGCCTCCCGAGAGTTGGCCCCACAGGCTAGGAGGGGCAGCCACCAGGCTGAGTGAGGGGGGAAGAGGCTAGGGGTAGCGGGAAGAGGTGGGGGTGTCAGGGGGAGCCCTTGTCTGTGGCCGCACCTGCCCCTGCTGGTTGGGCGGCATTACCTCTGTGCTCTACGGAAAAGGCCCAGACACAGGAGGGCACAGCCGAGGCCACTCTGTGGGTCCCCTTGGTCAGGGCCAGGGTGGGCTGCCTGAGGGAGAGGAACACAGGGACGCTTGTTTGGGGAACCCAGAACAGGTGCTTTGAAGAATGTCTCCACGCCAGCCCTGGGCCTCGAGGTCTGCGGGGGCAAGTCCGTGATGCCCTGCCCAGCACACAGACCAGCAGCCTGCACTGCCATCCCCTCCTGCAGGCCCAGGTCTCCCCGGGCCGCGGTGCTGACTCAGTCCTCCGTGCTCTGAGGAGCGCGGGCCGGCAGGCACCGCTCACCTGCCCCTGCCCTCCCTGGAGAGGGGCAGACCGGGCAGTCGCAGGCTATTTTCAACCACTGGTTCTCACACTTCTCAGGGTGAGAACCAGGCGCGATTGGCGGGTATTCCTAACACCTCTGGGGTGGGCAGGCAGAGGAAATGCAGGTCAGGGAGAGTTGAGGTGGCACCAGCTGGGCAAAGCTACTGTGGGCTCGGGGCTGGCTGGGGACCTTCAAGGCCTCTGCCAATGGTGACGGCTGGGTGTGCCTGGCCTGACATCTCTCCAGCATCTGTGCCGGCCAAGCTTACCTCACTTCCTGCCTCTCTCTGCCCTCGTGGCAACTACCAGAGGCTGCAAGGTGCTGTTTCAAGCTGAGACGCTGCAGCCCGGAGACGTGATGTGACTTGCCCACGGTCACACAGCCAGGGATCAGGACTGACACCACAAGCTTCGCTCTGACCCACCTGGGCCTCGGAGTCCTGGGCTCGCTCTTCAAAGGGGGCCTTCATGATCCACAGGGCAGAGAGGGAAAAAGGAGGGACTGTCACGGGCAGAGTTCCTGCCTTAGGCCAGGAGCAGCACAGGACGTTTCCCGGGCAGGGTTCCAGCCTGCAAAACACCCTGCCTGAGCCCAGGGCATGGCCACACACAGGCCCAGACCCTGACCACAGGCTGAGCCTGACCCGGGTCCCATGCTCATCCTGATTCCTGATCGCTAACTGAGCCCTGATCCTGGCACACACTGATCGCCGATCATAATCACAGACTGAGTCCTAAGCTTTGCCACATCCTGGTCGTACCCTAAGGACAGTGTCACTCACAGCCATTGGGCCAGTTTCCATCAAGCCCCTCTTATGGGCCTGGTACTCTGCCCAGACTAGGCCAATGCTCTCGCCCCACCCCACAGCCTTAGCTCCCAAAGCGGAGGCTGTGTGGACTTCTGGGCCTGTGCAAACACATGTCCCAGCTTCCCCTTGCAGGACTCCCTCTGGGCTTAGCAACCCCCCAGGACTGTGGGACGCCTAGCAAGCTCTGGGAGCTTTCAGTGGAGGGAAATCAAGCATTTACTGAATGGCAGAGTAAAAATCAAAATAGACAACAAGAGGGATGAGGAGAGAGCTGGAGCAGAGGCATGTGGTGGTCTTGCTGGCTCTGCATGGTCATCGGCCACATGTGGCACACAGTGGCTCCAAGTGGCATGGAGAGTAAACTGGCCCCCTGCCCTGGCAGGTGCAGGCCAAGCTCTCCCCCGCCCACCTGGTGCCCTGACGCCCACTAAGACTGGTGTGCTCCCACACACTCCTAGCTTCTGCGTGCTCAGCACAGCTGACCCCAAAAGAGGCCCAGGCATCCTCAAAGCCCCTGGACCCCACCTGAGCCCCCATGTGGGTCCTCCCCATCCCGGGCCCTGATGTCGCATCCCATGGTCTCACCAGAAGGCCTCACTGTCTCAGCTGTCACTGTAGGGTGGAGGTTGGGGGCTGGTCTGGGTGGCATGGCCAGACAGAGGGACATGCAGAGGGCAGCAGGTACTCAACTCCACACAGGGTATGGCTGCCCACTCCAGATCCGTGGCATTGACATGCCCAGCCCCTCCCTGCTCACCTTCTCTGCACTAGCCCCTTCCCTGCCCACCTCCCTGCCTATCCCTGCCTGAGCCAGCTTCTTTCTTATGGCTGTAAGCCCACTATCCATGTGTTGGGGATACTCTGTGCCTTTGGGGGCTGCTTGGATCATGACACCCTTGGGAAGGAATCCTGTCTTTCCACAAGGGAAGGGCGACCCCATGCCTCAGGGTCTCCCTCCACACCCCTCTGCCTGTTGAATCACTGTCATAGGATGGGGACTGTGCAGGGGGAGCTCTTGTTTGTCTCTCTCTCCCGGAAGTCCAAGTGCCATTAGCAGGGACCATTCTGGGGCCTGCAAGGTAGCAGGGAAAGTTGAAGGCCGGGAGGAGGCAGAGGAGGGGGCAACTGAACTGGCTGGAGGCAGAGGCCCAAATGTTTGAGATGCTGGAGGGAAGCTTGTGGCTCTGAAGACAGGATATTTCGTGGGGCAAAAAGCCAAGTCCTGGAACTCTCAGCCTGGGGCTGGTGCTTCTGAGCCTTCTCCTTCCTCCTGACTCGCACAGCCCTGCCGCTCCTCCACAGCTCTGAACCAGAGGCAGGGCAGGGCTGCCCACCCCAGGACCAGGCTGTGGTCTCTCAAGAAGCCGAGGGATTTTGCATGTTCGTTTGCATACTGTTTGCATTCCAAAGGTGAAATCACTCCTCCAGCTGCTGGGGTTGGTTCCTGGAACTGCAGCGCTCCCAGTACCTGGCAAATGTGTTGCTGCTGGGAGTGGGCACAACTGGGAATGGACTTTATGTGGTGAAAATAACGTATAATATTTGCCCAGCACTTTAAGATTTATATAACACCTTCAAATATTTCAAATTATTTTACTGTCAAAACAGCATGGGAAAGGGAACATAATTCCCCTCTTAAAGGTGGTGAAGCTGAGGCTCAGAGATAGCAAGTCAATTGTGCAAAGTCACACGACAAGCAAGTAACCCTGCAAGGATCTGGGTTCTTCAAATCTTCTCCTGCTCTTCTTAGATGACTGTCCACCCAACTGACACAGTTCTCTGCCCGGAAGCTACTGGGGGAAGATGGTGGCGGTGGTGGTAATGGGGGTGATGGTGGTGATGGCGGTGGCAGCAGTGGCGATGGTACTGGTGGTGCAGGTGATGGTGGTAGTGGTGGTGGTGGTGATGGTGGTGGTTGTGATTGTGATGGTGGTGGTGGTGGTGGTGGTGGTGGAGGAGGAGGTGATGGTGGTGGTGGTGGTGATGGTGAGTTGGGTGATGTTGAAAAGCATGAGTCTGCCATTGGGATGACTCCGAGATCAAGAACAAGAATCTATTCGGCTCCTTCCTCAGTGCTTGCAGAGACAGCGGTGGCTTGTTCAATGCCTGCGTCCTTCCTCCTGTGGTTAGTTTACCATCCCCTCCACTGGAGCTCAGGGCAGGTGAGAGATATTCCCTCCTCAGGGCCTGCTGTTCTGTCCAGCAGTCCCTGCTGGTGGTGCTCTCTCCCAGCACTCAGGGACATGGCCTTATTTCTACACCTGTCCTGGCCCAGAACTCAGGCTGGGCCCAGCTGCCTCTGGCCACTGCCTGGCAAGTGGGAGCCTGATATGGAGATGCAGTAAGACAAGGGCAGCATCTCCTTAGACCTCCAGGAACCCTCTGGCACTCTGCAGCCCCCTTCCCCACCCGTGCCCACCACCATGTTCCCTGGCCAGGCAGACACTGACCCCTGCTCCTCTGCCTTCACACTAGAGCCTGGCTCTGCAGGGCTGTGGCTGTCCCGGGTTCACTGCTTGGCTGTGAATCCCATATGGTCTCAGCCCCAGGGCAGGCACACATGTGTACACACCCATACAAGCACACAAACATGCACACACAAACTACCCATATATGCACAATCACACACACTCCCAGATGCACACAACCTGGCAATGGGCCCAGTCACATGGCCAGACAGAGTGGAGCCAGTCCCGGGTCTGTTCTGCTGCACCCAGGATCCTGCCCACCCTGCTGTGCCCCATGTGGCCTTGAATACCACTCTCCAGGTTTGCAGGGATCCCTGATGGATGTCATGCAGCTGGAGCTTGTAGGCCTCCAGGGAGGGTGCTATGGCTACAGAAGGATCCTTTCTGAACGTCAACCACAAGTCAATGCTCTGAGATTGAACATTCCCTGGGAGTGGTGGGGGGCAGTGCCACAGGGAGAGGAAAGGTGGCCCCCTGCCTGGACAGGGTGGGGGGTTGGTGCCCTACATTCTTCAGAGCAGCTTAGATGTAGAGGCGCCAGAGCCTTGGGAACCAGCCAGCTGAGATGCTTGCAGAGATTCCAGAGGGATCCCCACGCGGAGCTCGCCGTCCTGGAGGGCCAAGGGGCCTCCCGACCTCCTGCCCTGTCCGCTTTAGGGAATGCCACACCTACCCTGAGTTGCCAGGGCTGGTTACTGTCAGCTCTTCACATCTTCATGGTGCTCAGTTACCGGATGCATGGTCTCTTTTAAAGCACATAATGTTTCAAGTGTGCTATAAAGGCTGGGCTCCATGCATGGGAGGGCACCTGCCTGTTCCCCAGCTCTGACACAGCTCAGACTTTGGCCTATTTGCTTCAGACATTTTCTGATTTTTAGAGGAGAAAAGATTACCAACAAGAGCTTGCTCTCTGGGCTTCCTCAGTTTCCCACTTTGCCCCTCGTCTTCCTGGGTTCCTGGTTCCTCTGCCTCTTTGCTCACATCTCTGGGTCATGCGCATTTGTCCAAATTGTGCAGCGAGGCGGCCCCCGGGCCCTGAGATGCGGACAGTCAGTATTGCTAGTGAACCTCCGGCAGCGGTTACTACGTCTCTGGGTTTGTCCACGAGTCCGTGTTGATGGCTGTGGCTCTGTGCTTCCTCATTCTTAGGGCTGCGTACTGCGCACAGCCTGGGCCGGTCCTCAGTCCTGGAGCTCATTCCCAGAGCTCCCGTTTCCCCAGGGTCACATACATTGGAGTCACAGGGACAGTGCTTGGGGCTGGCCTGCCTACACAACAAGGGGCCCTGATGACCCCCTGTGACTGCTGGGGCATGTTGTGGGTATCCAGGAGCAGGTGCCTGTGGGTTGAAGAGCACTTGCAGCTTGAACTGTCCAAGCACAGTCAGCTTGCTGTCCAGCCAGGTGCACCCTTGGGGACGGGCTGTTGTTACACTTGAACTACAGCCAATCGGCCAGGGGGGTCATGGGTGGGCATCTTACTGTGGTTCCTGTTTGTCTTTCCCTGTTCCTGAGATACTCCCATTGGCCTTGGAGGCTGAGAGAGATGGGTATGCTGGGCCAGGTCAGGGGACAGGGCCCGGAGAGGCCTGCCAACCTGCTGCCAGGAGGCCCTGGCAGAAAGGCTTGGGGAAGTGGAAACCAGGCCCCGTCCAGGTGTAAGCTGGGTTCAGGTCCCTGCTGTGAGCACCAGCAGCAAGTGGCAGCCATGGGCCCTGAGAGAGACCCCGAGCCTGGGGGCACCACCTCCATCCTCGAGCACACAGCCTTCGTGCTGCACCGCGACAGGCCCTACTGCCGGCCAGCCAGACGCCCTGGGTGAGTGAACAACCAACGACCAAGTGCATGAGTGAAGGAGGAAAAGCCAGCTGGGAGCACTTCACCTGGAGGCAGGGTGCTTACTAACCTAGGGGTGTTAGAGCCTCTTCCAGCAGCAGGATAGAGGTGGCTGGCCCCAGCAGCCCCGCAGCCTCGTCAGGGGCAGGCCTGGCCAAGGGACACAAGCCGGGGCTCTTGCTCTTCTGTCCTTTCAGCCAGCTTTGCTCCAGGCAGGCCAGGTGACAGCCCAGGTGCAGCCTCTCACCTGTCAATTCCTCTGCCCACCTGTGCAGAGCACGGCCAGGGCCTGGAACTCGATGGGCAGGGAAGAGAGCAGGGCAGCAGGCCCCAGTTCAGGTACAAAGACAGGGAGGTGACAGTGGCCTCTGGGTGGTCTAAGAGGAGCAGCAGACTGCATTCCTCACTGCTGACCAAGCCCAGCTGAGAGATGAGGAGCTGGAGATGTGCCCCGTGCAGACCAGGAGGGGACAACTGCTACCATCTGGGTGCCTCTCGCCCCGCCCTGTTGATAGGCCCTCCCTGCCTTCCTGACCAGGCCTGTAGAGGGGAAGGCAGGTGAGCCAGAGGTGGACGTGATTGCCAGCTCCCGATGCGGCAGCCCAGGAGTCCCCATGGGGTCCCGCTGCGGTCAAGCGGCCTCCCTGGGAAAGGACACTGCTGGGGGTGGAGTACCGCCTGCTGGCTCAGTCTGCCCCCCAGGGCTCACGGCTCCCCTGGCAGGACAGGCATAAGGCCAGTGTGACTGGTGGCCTGGAATGTGACTCAGCCAGAGCTGCATGCTGGTGAGTTGTGGAACATTGCCTGCCGAATTAAATTAAGCACCTCAGAATTAAAAATACATATTTATTTTAACTGGTTGGAGTGTCGGGAGGGACCTGAAAGGGAGGGGAGATGAACTATTACAAATTAGATAATTGAGGCAGCAGAGAGGAGAGCGCGCCGAAACGGGAACCTGGAGGCCGAATTGTGAATTCCCCATGCCGTGCCATTGAGAGGGTGAAAGAAAGTCAGATGCAAAGAGGAAAAAATAAATAAACAGGCAACGAAAGCAAGCCCAGCCGAGAGGTTCCATCATGTTCATTCAGGGAGTAACGGAGGGGGCCGTGCGAGCTGAGGGCGTTTGGGGCTGCGGGACACGCAGGTCCGGGAGGGCCAGCAGGAGGCTGGCCAGTTACAGGGTGAGGCTCAGCAGGCACCTGCCTCAGGCCCCCGAGAGTGGAGAGCTGGGAAGGTGCAGCAGAGGGCCGGCTCTCCAGGGAGGCTGCGTGGTTCAGGGAAGGCCACTGAGATGCCGGGCGGTGGCACAGCCAGTGGCTGGTGGCCTGTGCTCTTCCTCCTGGCGCTGTGATGTGGACATGACAGACACAGAAGGACGCTGGTGGTGGTGCTGGGGCTGGTGGGGTGGGGCACTGGTTAGGGGACACAGAGGAGGGGTGGTGTTCAGGGGCTGAGTGGCACTGATGCCAGGCGAACAGTGGGGGTCCCTGTCTCACCTTCTGACATGGGGCTGTGGGGGGAGCTAAAACCCCAGATTTGACCCCTAAAGGTTGCAAGGCCTTGGGCTGATCCCTGACTTCCTCTGTGGTCTGTGTTCCTGGAGGTCTTGCAGGCAGAATACTCCCCAGGACCTTGGGCTGGAAGGGAACACAGCAGCTGGGCCAGTGTTGCTGGCACAGTTGATGGAAGGTGGGCAGCGGAGATAATGGAGTGGAGAAGCATGCTGGGCCAGGCCACCAAGGAGGCTGGTGTGAAGGCCCTGCGTGGTTAGGCTCCCGCCCAAGACAGGTGCCTGGCCCAAGCCCAGCTTCTCAAATCGGTGTGGGGACGGAGGGTATCTATAGGGACAGCCCTCCAGGGCATGTGAGTGTGTGCGTGTGCGTGCCTGTGTGTGTGTGAGGAGGTGATGCTCTTAGTGCACACTCACGCCCACCCACACCCCCGGGATCACACCCCAGTGTGCGTTCCCACAGTGCTTAGAGTGGGTCGGGCAGGCGATGTGGGTCACAAACGGGGCCATGACTGTGGAACTGGTCCCTTCTGGGCTGACCTCCTTAGTGCCCAAGGCTGCCAGCGACCTGCTGGCCCCAGATTTAGATAGCGTGAAGAACAGCAGCTGCCCAAACCCTGAGAAGGTGGCAAGGGCCATTTTCCCAGAAATAGGAGGAGAAAAGACACAAGGACTTCTCCCTGGCCCCTCTCCCCCTCTGCCCCCAAGGGCTGGGAGTCACAGGACAGATGAGGCCCCTGGCACCTGGGAGCTGATCCCGACGGCCTTGGGACTTTCCCTCTCCCTTGGCCACACTCGGCCACTCCAGTGGTCCCCATCTCCCGGTGCAGCCCGGGGACTGGGCCCTTTCTGGCCAAGAGCAGGTCCGGATTTCCTACGAGGGGAGGGGCTTAGCTGGCTGCGATCCCCGCTCCATGGAGGCTGCCTGGTCTGACCTGATCTGAGTCACCTGATCTGTCCCAGAGCTGGGATTGGGGACCCATCAGAGTGCCTCTGGGGCTTCATCTACACACCAACGTCCACACCTCCAGGAGCCTCATCTCAGAAACCCAGTAACTTTCGGCAGGGACCTGCCCTGAAGGGAGGGCCTCCTGGTGTAGCCTCCTGCCCATGTCCCCTCCTGCCTGCCTAGGAGCCCGCAGAGACGGGTGGACTGCCATCTTGCAGATGCTTTAGGTGTTGTGGGGACAGATCTGAGGCTCTGGCTGAGCTCTGGCTGCACAGGAACACAGAGCTGGGTCCCTGACCTCTGTCCTGGCCGCAGCTGGGCCCCACGTCCCTTCAGAGACCCCTACAGCTCTGCACAGGGTGTAGCATCCCTCAGTTTGATTGGGCCCTGGCTCACCCTGTGCGCCCAGTGCCTCAGCCACTGCTGAATATGGAGGAAGCCCAGGTGTATAGGCATGTGCCTGTGTATGTGACCTATGTGTACATGTACATGCATGTGTGTATGTGGGTATGTGTGATACACACATGCACATACATCTCATGCATACACAAAGTACAGTGCAGGTGTGTCTGGTGTGTGTACAGGTGCATGCAGACATGCATGTGTACATATATGCCACACACAGGGACATGTGTTTGTACCCACATGTATACACACAAGGCCATGGACATGTGTATAGCTACATGGCACAAACACACCTGGTGTGCACAGACATGTACACAAAAATACAGTGTGCAGACCTCACAGTATAAGTGCACATGCACATGTGTTTGTCATATGAGTGTTTGCATGCCTGACGTGTGTGTGGCCAGAAGAGGGAGGAGGGGTAGATCCCTCTGGCCTGGAAAATCTGAGTGGCTCAAGAAATAAACCTCTTGGATTGTATAAAGGTCATGCTGTGCTTTTCACAGTTCTAGGGAAGGTGTGAGGTGCTACCTGTGAATTTTAAATTGGGCCAAATGGAGACTGGCAGTGTCCTGGGCTTGGCAATCAGGGGCTGCCAGGTTCTCCATCCTGTTCCCACTGTGTCGGGAGGCACCAGCCCCTCCCTGTCTGAGGGAGGGGCCAGCACCATGCCCAGCCCCCCACACCCTCGCCTCACTGTATGGAATCTTCCCTGTGTGCTTTCCTTCCCGGGACGCTCCCCCACCAGGGAGCTGAGACTTACGCCTCTGCCTCAGCACACACCTGCCCCACAGTATCTTTTGGGAAGCTTTCAATAGCCTGTAACAGAAAACCCAACCCAAGCTGGCTTACCCATGAAGGGATTGGATTGGCTCGTGTAAATGGAACTTCGGAAGTTTGTGGGTTTCAGGCGAAGTTTGACCTGGGCTGCAACTCTGCTTGTCTGTGAATCTCCTTGCTTTTTCTCATCCTCAGGCATTGACTTTGTCTTCCTGGTGGCTCTCTCCATGGAGCAGGATGATTCCGCATCCTCAGACCTCACCTGTACCCCACACAGTCCCTGCTCATCATGCATCTGATACCTCAAGGCCAAAGTGACTGCCTGAGCTCCAGCTGTCACATCAGCCTTCAACCCAGCAAGAAGAAAGATCTGCCCTATTCTTTATGGGCACCTCCCAGAAGCTGCACACATTACTTCCAACAAATCCGTTGGTGAGACCTTACACCCATCTGCAAGGCAGGCTGAGAAGTGAGTCTGTATTCTGGCAGCTATTCACTCAGCTCAACACCCAGTGGGCCTCAGGCAGGTGGCACAGACACTGCTTCTGAGGTGGTGGGCCAGTCCCCACACGGGGCCCTCCCTCAGGACTCAGCACCCACAGGCCAGCAGAGCTGTACCCTGCTCGGGGACCAGTGACAGGATGGGGATGACTCAGACACTGCCCTCCCCTTGGTCATCCCCAGACTGGTAGGGAGACAAGCCCTGGACCCAGGGCAGGGGCAGTGAGGGACACAAGAACTGGCCAGACAGATGCCCAGGAAGGACTTCTTCAGACACTCTGGGCAGGGAGGAGGCAGGTAGGGTGACACAACCCCTATGGCTGGGCATGGGGCAGACTTCCCGGTGGCCACACTGCATTGGCAGCCCACTGGGGGCCTGTCCAAATGAAGAAACTGCTGGCCTGCCATGGACGGGGAGGAGCAGGCACAGTGTGTCGGGCAGTGCAGGGCCCTTGGCGCCTGGGCCTGTGTGGTTTCCAAGGCTGGGAATGGCCACGTGCCCTAGAGAGGGCAGAGCCTCCCGGCCTCCCTGCCCAGTGAGTGCCAAGTGGCCTGCCCTGTGCCAGTGCTGCCTGCCTCCTGACCTCCTCACCTTCCCCCAGAACCCGCGAACCCTTAAGGGACCCGGTCATGTGACTGATGAACAAGCCCCCTCCTGCGGCCAGAGGGGTTTTAGCACAACCCAGATTGATTGCCTGGGAATAGCTGGCAGACAGGCTCCTGAGGCCCTAGTCCCACCCCAGACGCCTGAGGGTGCAAAGCCTCCATCCTGTTGCCCCATGTTCGGCACCCTGCGGAGGCCTGGGAAAATTCTGCACCGCTTCCAGCTTATGTCTGGTCCCCCGCCCAGGCTCTATGATGCTCTTTGATGGTGGGACAGAGTTGGTGCAGGTCTGACGGAAGAGCAAGGTGGAAGCAGCGGAGAGACAGCTGTGTGCTGGGAGGCGTGGCCACTGGCTTCAGGCGGTCCTGGGTTGAAATCCCAGCCCCTCCTGCACCTGCTGTTGCCCTCTGGCTGGGCCTCTGGTGCCTCACTTGCAGAGTGGGGTGAATGTCTCCACCTCTAGGGTGTGGCGTGTGCAGTAACTGGTGGAGACCAGCGCACAGTAGGTGCCCAATACACACCAGATCTCCTTTATTTCCTTTGGAGAGCAGCCAGTCTAATGGGCAGAGGGTGCCCCTGCCCTTGGAGAGCCAGATGGGGGGAGATGGCAAGGTGGGAGCAGGAGATGCAACAGGTGCAAATGTTGGAGGGAAGGGGGCTGTGCTCAGGCCCACGAGCACAGGCTGCCCTGTCCTCACACAGCCCCTGGAGCCCCATAGGGCACAGCTGCCCTGCCCCAGACATGCCCACCAGGAATGCTCCTCCAGCCCAGCCTTCCCTGGGGCTAAGCCCCTCACCCTAGAAAATCAGAAATAATTAAAATGTGGGTCTCTATGAATTCTAGCATATTTTTTTATTTGCTTTTCCATCACTGCAATCAGGACACAAAATTGTCTCATCATCCCCAAACTCTTCTTTGCCAGCCACGAATCACAACCTTGGGCTGGGTAAGGCAAGGGCAGCACCTGTGGCTGCCGAGAGGGTTCCTGGCAGGAAGGCCATGGTAGCAAAGGCAGGAAGGAGAAAGGCCATTGGTGCGAAGCCGTGGAGCCTTTGGTGGCCAAAAGGGCTGCAGCCTCCAAGAAGCCAGCAGAAAAGACGCCTGCCACCGAAGGAAAGGAGCCTGCTGTTTAAACCTAAATGTGCTTATTCCACAAAGATCGGCTGAGTTTGAGTAAAGACCTGATCAGAGAGGCAGCAAGAAAGAAAGGTGTCGGTCATCACACGGTCCCTGACCTCAAGTTCCTGGCCATCCTGTATCACTACAGTCTTGTCCTTTGGAGGGCGTCCTGTCCATGGGCCCATACAGCCCCGGCCTTCAGAGGCTGGCTTCTTTTACTCGGCACAATGCCATTGAGACCTGTCTGAACTGCTGCATGTATGAAAAGTTTATTTTTCCTGCTGGCACTGTTCCACGCATGGCTGTACCCCAGTTCACTTAATCATCGTCCCCTAAAGGACACTGGGTAGTTTCCAGTTTAGGGCTACTGTAAACGAAGGTGCCATGAGCATTCAACTAAAGGTCTCGGGAGTTTGTGTTTCACTTGGGTGAACCTAAGTGGGGTGGATGCCCACTTAGCAGCGTCCTCTGGGGCCCAAGGGGCGTGTATGTCTCCTGTTTTCCAGAGTACCCACCCCATTCTGCACTCCAGCCCACAGCGTATGAGAGCCCCCGTTGCCCACAGTCCCACCGCACCTGGTCTAACCCCTATGTTGTATCTGAGCCGTTCTCACAGGGCTGACATGGTATCTCATCATGGTGTGAATCTGTGTTTCCCTGATGACTAGTGGTGTTGAACATCTTTCCATGCACTTATTTATCATCCAAATACCCTCTTCAGTGAAGTGTCTGTTCAAGCATTTGTACTTTTTAAAAAATTTTTATTTTGAAACAATGATAGGCTCATGAGAAGTTGTGGAGTCAGCACAGAAAGTTCTCTTTAGTTTTCCTCCACTTGGGAACATCTTACTTTGCTTTCCTTCCTGAAGGCTATTTTCACTGGATGCAGAATTCTGTCCTTTTCTTTCAGCAATTGGAAAACACTATTCCACTTCCATCTGGCCTCCAGGGTTTCTGATGAGACATTCAAAGTCAGTTGGATAATTTCCCCCTTCTAAATAACTCGGAATTTTTTCATCTACTTTCAAGCATTTATTCTTTGTCTTTAGGTTTTAGCAGTTTGATTCCAATGTGTCTGAGAATGAATTTCTTGGTTTCACACTGAATCTGTAGGTTTGTGTATTTTACTGAATTGGAGGAAATTTCAGTCATTCTTTCCCCAAATATCTTTTTCTGCATCATACTCTTTCTCCTTCTGGGACCCTCGTTCATGAATGTTAGATCTCCAGATAGTAACCCACCGGTCTCTGAGACTCTGATTTTCTTTGACTCTTTCCTACCCTCCTGTTCATACTGGACTCTTTCTACTGATCCAGGTTTATGTTCCCTGGCTATTTCTTCTGTCATCTCCGTTCTGCTATAGTGGGAGTTGTACCGTGAGTATTTTTATTTTGGTTATGTATTTTTCAGATCTAATGTTTCCACTTTCTTCTTATTTACATCTTCTCACCCTTTTTTTTTTTTCTGAGACTTTCTATATTTCTGTTTGTTTCAAGAGTATTTGCCTTTACTTATTGGAACGTTTTTATAATAACTGCACAGCCTGGGCAGTTTGGGAGGGACGCTGAGGGGCTGAGCCCCTCCAGGAGAGGAGCCCTGTGCATTGGGGTCCTGACATCAGCAAGGTCCTGGGTACCCACCCCCTCTGCTGTGTGAGGGCTGGGAGTGCACACCTGTGCTGGGGTTTTGTGGGCACCCAGGATGCTGGAGAGGACAAACGGACAAATGCTGAAGGCCCCAGGCTGCCTGTGTCCTTGAGGGGCCCAGCAGGGCAGTGGCTGGGTGTGCCTAGGGAGTGAGGTCAAAGGTCAAAGAGGGCACTGGAAGACCTGGAGTGTGAGCCCAGCCGGGGGGTTGGGGGTAGGGTGAGCACATAGGCAGTGCATCACGGGGTGCCCAGTGGGCCCTGAGATGCCTCCCCTTGAAAGGAATGGCTTTGAATTCTAGGGGTAGTGTGGGTGGATGTCGGGAGGCAGAAGCCTGGGACCCTGGGGACTGTCCTGCAGAGCCCTGGGCGTTTTCAGATCTGCCAGGAAGGCTTCAGAATGTTTTCCAGGGCCACTGGGAAGACAGCAGCCCAACCTCCCAGGAGACCCTTCTAAGGCCAGGGTGGCACTGAGGGTGAGACCCAGAATGCCCAGGGGGATTGGTGGTGGGTGGTCTGCCGAGAGCTCCCACACCATCAAGACAGAGACCCAGGGAGGCCTCAGGGGCTCTGGAAAGGCAGGCGAGGTGAGCCCCACAGGGAAGGCGGGGACCAGGCTAGGAGAGCTGAGGGCCTGAGTACAGTTCCTCTCTGCCTCTGAGTTCTGCCTGGGGTCTGGCCTTGAGCCAGTACGGTGTCCTGGGGCTGCCCCAGCAGGCAGAGCCTGAGCAGCGCCCTCTCCCGGCCCCGCCCGGAGTCCTGCTGTCTCTGCTGTCCCAGCTCCTGCCCTTGGACCTGCCCCCGTGCCCGCCCCGCCCTCTCACCCGTTAACTCCAAGGGGGCCCACCCTCTTTCTCCCCCTCACAGCACCTCTCTCACCTCCCAGGTGTGGCCACACTGCTCAGAGCTGTGGGCACACCTCTGCACGATCGTGGCAGGCTGTGCTTCCCACACCAGCCCCCCTGCTGGAGCCCCCGCTCTGCCCTGCAGGGAGAGCCCTGAGGGCTGGCAGTGCCCACAGCATCTTGCCTGGGCCCTCAGCAGACGGAGCCAGGGCAGGTCCCAGCACTGACACAGCAGGAGGGTCTGTCCCTCTGTCACGGCAGTTAGTCACCTACCCTCTAGGAGCCTTGGCCCCCGTCTCTAGAAGGAGGGGGTCTGATTCCCACTCCATGGACAGCAAGCTCCAGAAGGCCACCTGGTGGTGCAGCTCCTACCCCTGCTGGGGCAGGCTGGGCTGAGGGAGGGCATGGTGCCCACGTAGGGTCCACGGTGGGGGATGTCAGGGTCAGCTGGCCAGGAACCCTGGTTTCTGCCAACAGAGTGGTATCTGGTGTTGGTCAGCCCCTTAGGGGGCTGGGTGCCAGGCACAGTGTAGGGTGAGGGGCCTTCAGTGGGTGGTGACACAGACAGGAGGTCCCCATGGTAGGCTGATGTGGTGGGGCGGTGTGCTCCCCAAACAATGTCCTGGCCGGGCCCTGCTCCTGGCCCCCCCACCGGCTCTGCCCTACACTGGCCCAGTTGCTCTTGACCTCTTGCTCCCCACAGGGAGGGAGGGGCCAACCCTGGAAATCCCACTGTCCTTCCTGCAGAGCCTAGGCAGGCCACCCAGGCCTCTGGGGGCTCCTCCCTGACCCTCCCCTGGGGACGCATGCCCCCTCACTGCTTCCTGGGGCCGGGACTGGTGGGCCATGATGGTCAGAAATGACCTCCCAGGATACAGCAGCTCGTTTCCCAGATTCCTTGTAGCTCACAGCCCTGAGCTGTGTCTAGCGCTCACAATGTAGCAGGCAGCCTTTGGTTTCCCAAACTGCCCTGCTTACAAGGCACCTCCCAGCTCACAGAGTTTCTCACAGCCAAGCCAGATGGAGCCCTTGACTCAGAGGGGAAGAAAACCCAGCTCAGGCATGTTCCAGCAGAAAGGAATCGGCCCCCATAAATTGCTGGCAGTTCCTGCTTCAGGTCTGGGTGAATCCAGGAGCTCGCGTGGTGTTGGAAGTGCCCCATCTCGCTCCTCAGCTCTGAGCTCTCAGACAAGCTCCTGTCTGTGGTACAAAAGCTGGTGCCCTGGAGCCACTGAGGTAGTAGCCACAGCAGAAAAGAGGAAGAAAAGGACAGGTAGCAGCAGGATGGGATCCCCCAGGAAAGGGACTGGCTGGGAGGAGACTGAAATGCCTGCTGGAAATGCCCCGGGGGAAGGTGCCAGGAACAGCTCTGGAGAGGGAGCAGGGCTGGGTGGAGGGAGAGCCTGCTCAGCGTGCCCCTCTCCTGCTGCCTCTGCCAGCCCACAGGAGCTGGAGTGGCCCTGCAGAGCTGCCCCTTCTCAGCAAGGGGTTCCAGGCCTCTGCAGCACATGTCAACCCATTCTGGGGTGTGGGCTACCCTGTGGGTGGCACAGGAGCTCCATTTTGCCAGGGCCAGTCCCACAGAGGGAGCTGGCAGGGGGCGGGGTGCCTTGGTGTCTTGCGAATGGGTTTCAGTCCCGAGCAAGTTCGCTATGGATTCAGTGTGACTGAAGAAATTAACAGCAAAACATTCTTGGGGTGAAAGGGTTCATTACCCGGCTTGTTCTCCGGCGGCAGGTCAGGCACTAGCGTCTCTGCCTCCACCCAGAGGCCTGGGCCGAGCTCACTGTATAGAGCAATAATAGCTTATTGCCTACGGGTGTGGAGGCGGCAGCCCAGCAACAGGCCAGTTTACATCATCAGGTGGTTTAAGTTCAGGGAGGACCCTGGCCATAGGAGCCCCAACTTCCCCACACTCAGCCTGAAGCGGAATCTGGGAGTGTCTCCGGAAGCCACTGCAGACCACAGGTGGTGTGGGGAGGGGGACAGGCTTGGCAGCAAAGCCCCCACTGCCGAGCCTTGCTCACACCCTGCAGGCCGCTCGCAGGTGGGGACGTGCTGCTCACCACTCACCTGGCTCCTCCTGAATGCTCGGATTTACGTGGGGTTGACTGTCAGCAGCTGAGCTCAAAGCAAAACTAGATGATGGGACATAGCTGGGGAGGAGGCCGGACTCTCTGTGGGACAGGGGTGGGAGGCCCAGACAGGGAGGGTCGGCAAGGCTCCCACCCCCTGCGCAGCACTGCCTGGGCATGCAGGGCGGTGGGGGGCAGGAGGGGACAGATCCAGACTGTGGGATGCCTGATGGGGACACACCCAAATCCACACAGGTTCCCACACGGGGCCTGAGCCCTGGTCCGGCAGGGGGTCAGGACTACAGGAGACCTCCCAGCCCTGGGCCCAGGCTAAGCCCCTGCCTCAGTGGACATCCACTGGCCTTTGTCCCAGGGAGGCCTGGGTAGGGGTTGTGAGGACCCTGTTTCTAGCTGGGCATGTGGCTCTGCTGACACCCATCAACAGGCCTGCATGTTGTCCTGGGCTCACTTCTGCTGCCTCCTGTCTGTCCCCTGGCCGTGACTCCTGGTAGGAGGGTAGAGACTGCACTGCCCTGCGCTCTGTGGTCACTCCCACGACTCCCTTCCCTTGGTTTTTACCCCCTCAAGCCCTGTAAATACAGCAGCCATCACCCAACACAGGCAATATGCCCAAGGCCTCCCAGCCCTGCGCTGGCCCAGGGTCACCGGGGGAGGCTGGTGAGCAGCGCACCCCCACGGCTAGGGCCAGGGCATGTCGGGGGCCCCAAGGACAGACCCCACCTCGCCTCCACACTTGGACCTTCAGCACCCCTCCTTCTTCTTGGTTATGGCAAAGTACAGATGGTGTATTTTCTTGTGCTGGAGCCTCTGCATCTGTTTTCCCATCGGAGAAATGGGGTGGGACCCAGGATGGAGGCGGGGTCATCTCCCTGCGCCTCTTGTGCCCTCCTGGAGGGGGCGGACCCATCGCTGGTTCCAGTCACGGCTCTCCCAAGCCCCTCTGTGAATGTTTGCTGACTGAGTGAAGGGATGGGTGGGCACAAGGGTAGATGGATGGATGGATGAACTGAAAAGGGAATGGCTTTAAAGTCTCAGTATGAGGGGGCTCAGTGGTAGAGGGCACAATGCCATTATGCTTTATCAGGGCATCTCCTGGCCCTCCGCTCCAGGCAGCCCCACCTCATGAACCAGAAAGCCTTCCCATGTCTGTCATGGTGTGGATGGAGGATGGGCCCTGGAGCTCAGACCTTAGAGGGCCGGTGGGTGCTAAAACCCACAAGCAACATGCCTGGTGCTCCATGGGCCAACCTCTGCATATGTTATTTCCACATGGTCAGCCTTGAGTGCCCATTTCACTGGGGGCAAACTGGGGCCCATTGGGGTGGAGTGACTTGTTCAGGGTCACACAGCGAACGAAGAGTAAGAGCTTAGTTTGAACCAAGACAGAGCTCCTGGCACTTCTGGGAGTCAAACCGCAGGCATGCCCAGCGGCTGAGGCGAGCTTGCGTCCCTCAGCTGTGGCAATGATGGGGCTGGGGCTGCTGCTGTCCACCCTGGTATGAGGCCCCTCTGAGTGCCCAGGCTGTGTGAGGCGGGGAGGACCAAGGAGCAGCAGGCCCCCAAGGAGAAGCCCCTGGCCATGACCACCAACCTGCTTGCCCACCTGTTCTGCAAAGCCTGTAGCTCAGCCGAGGGGCAGGTATCAGAGAGGGAGAAGGGACAGCTAGGAATCTCCTTTGGAGAGGAAGGTGGGGGGCAGTGAGAACCCCAGAGGAGGGCACAGGCCATTGTGGTGAGGGCAGGACCCCCAGCCCCCAGGGCCTTCACCACAATCAGCTGAGGAGGGAAAAGCATGGACGGGGGTCAGGAGCTCAAGGTCTAGGCCCAGCTCTGTCCCACTGCTTGGCAAGCTTGACAGCAGCACGGGGGAGGGGGGGTACATTCTTGCTCTGGGCCTCAGTTTCCCCCAATAGTACAAATGATCTCCAAGAGCCCCTCAGCTCAGCCACTCTATCATTCACTACTCACTTATTCATTCATTCAACAAACACAGTGCAACGCAGCCATGTGCTAGCTGTTGCCAGCAAGTAGCTCACAGTGTGGGCAGGGCGGGGATCAGACCTGGCTGAGTGCAGAGAAAGGCGAGCGCCGGCTGGGGAGCTAGAGGAGGCAGCTGGGGCAGGGGCAAGGGGGTGGGGAGGACATCTTGAAGGATGGGGACGCTACCTGCCAGGCAGAGGGGCTGGAGGCAGAGGTGAGGGGGCATCTGGAGAGATGGTGGCTGTGGGCATGGGGCAGCACCCTGATGGGCCTGGAATGCCAGGCAAGGTGCTCAGATGTGGTCCTGCTGTGATGGGAGGCCTGCAAAGGGCCTCCAGCAGTGGCTCTACCTCCCCAGATCAGACCAGGTGGATAAGCCAAGGAGAACAGGGGCTCTCCCCAACCACCCCGACGGCCCCTGCTTCTCATCAGCACCCAGGCAGCGGGCCTCTCCGTGTCTTCCACCGACACAGAGCACATGGTGGTGAGGCCTGGCAGCTTGTGGGAGGGACGCCCTGGAAGCACAGTGCTGTCGTTTTGCACAAGGCCACTCACTGATGTCACCATCAAGCATCAGCATCTCATCACCGAGTTTCCTATGTGCTTTAGTGGGGGAGGTTTTGGGTTCTGAGGGTGGGGGTGGAGGGTGGCACAATGAAGTTTCTTCTTGACTGTGAGTGTGAGAAAGTGTGGGACTGTATGTGAGTGTGTGCAGGGAAAGGAGTGGGGGGCAGGGTGGTGGGGGCCGGGGCAAACCTCTGTATGCTATGGGCTGAACAGGAGTTTGGGCAGAAAGTGACATAGGAGCGGGATGTGGATACCTTCTTCCGCAGCCCTGTTAGATTCATACTGTTTCTGCCTGACAAACTTCTACTCATCCTTCAGCACCCAGCCCAGATGACCGTTTTCTGGGAAACATTTCCAACATCCCAGGAGTAATGTTCTGCTTCCTCATACAACCTTCTAACAATAGTTAGGCAGCTCTTTGAGCCTGTCTGTCCCCTTCTGCGCCCCAGAGATACCCTGAGGGCAGCACCCACATGTTGTCGGTGCTGGTGCCCGGCATCTGTCTATAACATCAGTCACAAATCAGACATACCAGGAGCTCACATGTGCCCAGGCATCCAGACGGCCAGGACCTGGGCTGAGGGCCACCAGAGGCTTCCCTGGCATTGACCCACTCAGACCTTATGCCAACTCCACAGAGCCAGGAACATTATGATCTGTGCCACACAGATGAGAAAGCTGAGGCAGAGGGCAAGTGTCTGAGGTGTTGGGCCACCTGGCAGGCCTGTGGCAGAACTAGGGGTCAGGCCAAATGCCCTGTGGAGGACACTGCAAGGTTGGTGGGGAGTGGGGGCTGCTGATGGGCTGGCCCATGGGATGGCTGCACAGCGGGAGGGAGCGGAGGGGAGGGGAGGGGGATGGAGCCTGTCTGCCCCCCAGAGGGAATCTCCTCACGGGAAGAACAAAGGGCTGCTTGCAGGGCACCGTGGAGGAAACCTAAGTGGGCCACAGGCAGGAGCTGAGTTAACGCGGGTAGGAGGAACCGCCGCTGGGGCGCTGGCTCAGCTCCTCACTTGCAGGAAGCTCTGATGCCAGGTCCTTTGCCGCCCTGCCCTGCGGGGACCCACTGTGTTCCCCCAGAGGGGTCCAAAGCGGCTGTCACCCCCGCCCCCACCCCCACCCGGGCGTGAAGGCGCGTCAGCAAGGTGGCGGGGTTGCTGCCATCCCCACGCCACGCGTTCACACCCCTACTCCTACTGCCCTCCCCACTGACGTTCAAGCTTCTTGCTCTCCTGCTGCGCCTGCACGAGGCCTCTCCCTGAGCCCTTGGGGCTGGTGCAGCCCCTTCTCCCCAGACCCTCAGTGCCTCCTGGCCGCTCCCTGTAGCCCAACCTTCATTACTCCCCATGAGAAAGCGACTTGCCTGGGTCCCCGCACCTGTGGCTTGGTCAAGATGGCTGCGCTCCTGTGTCCAGCAGACAGGGTGGGATGCACAGAAGGACAGCAGGGCAGGCTGGGGGTCGCTGGAAGAGGCGCCCATGGCCGCTGCTCCCAGTCTGGGACCAGCCATGGGGCAACAATCTGCGGGGTGGGGGGAGGACTGCGGCTGCATCCAGTGGGACAGAACGGGTATCTGTGAGTTCTGGCTGCCAGGGTCCCTCTCCCGGTCTCCCCCTGCTTATCTTCCCATGCTTGCTCACCACAGAGTGGGGCAGGCTGCCTGGGCGGCCAGCAAGGGGCAGAGCAGGTGTGCACCCCACCCGCTCGCCCCCGTGGCAGGCTGGGTGTGCCGGACCCAGCGTGACTGCCCAGGCAGTGTGCGCGTGAAAGCCTAATTGGCAGGCCCTGACTGTGAGTTATGGGGGTGTGGGCGGAACCCTGTCCAAAGTTCATACAGCTCATCTGTGACCCTGTGGGCCACGATTTTATACCGGTATGTGCTGAGAGTGCTCGTGGCTGATACGGGGGCAGAGTCCTGGCCTCAATGGCAGAGACAGATCTGGGGCCCAGCACAGCCAGAGGCTCATAGCAGACCTGTGTGTGTCCCTCCCTGCCTGGGCCAGGTTTCCCACCTGTGGGATGAGGGCGCTGAAGAGTTGGCGTTAGTGGCTAGGCTTCTGGGGTCAGCTGTGGCTGGAGATGTCAGGTGTTTCCACAGGGGAGGCTCTGACGGCCCCATGTGGCTCCTCGTCCCCCTGTAGGGTACTCACAGCTCACCTGCCAGAAATGTTTCGAGACTTCCCTGGGCCAGGCCTCCTCATTAAGGGGGTCTTCCCTGACCCCCAGGCCTCTTTGGGTTCCCCACCCCCCTGTTCTGCCCATGCACAGCCTCTACTCAGGGTCCCAGGGCACATCTATGTGATGCGTGGCCTGTCTGCTGGGCTGTGAACACTGGGCTGTGTCCTGACGCAGGACTACCAGGTGAGCCTCATCTTCCTTTTCTTGCTGTGTACAAGAGCCAGGTGGCAGCTGGGCACACAGAACCCGGGAGGATGGCATTTGACTCCCTGGCAGCTAGAAGTACCCAAAGGACCCAGTTCTGGCCAGGAGAGGGGTTTAAGCAGATATGTGTGCAAAACCTATCCTTAAAAGTGCAGGGCTGGGGAGGAATGCAAGCCTGTATACCTCTGCACTGTCTGGTTCTTCCTGCTGGTTCGAAAGCAGACACGATGGCTGGAGCTCACACAGCTATCTTGTGCCGAAGCAGACAGCCCATCTGAGGATCAGAGGAGCGACTGGATTACAGGAGGTTGGGATCCTGATGATTGTGAGGTCACCTTCCCAGCCTTATTGCCTATCTGGACTTAACATGTGACATTAAAAGTAGACACTGATCTTGTTTATGCCACTGTTACAGGGTTTTCTGTTATTAGCAGCAAAATCTAATCGTATGGACTCCCCAGGGCCTAGCTCACTGCCTGACATTAGAAATAAAGCCTGTTAAATGAATAAGTGATGGTGAACAGCAGGAGATAAGATTTGGCAGGAGAGGAGAGGGGACACTGTGCTGGGCAGCAAGCCTGGGTGGTGGGTGCGGAGCCCAGACTGCTCCTGGGATGCGGAGATACCCCCACCCAGGGGTGGAGGAGGAGCAGACCCCACCGCGCTCGGGAGGGGTGGCAGACTCATCCTTTGCTGGGGATGCAAAGATAACATTCAAACCTCCCATCCTGCTGTCACGGATTTCCTTTTGCTTTTTTTTTTTTTTACCACTCCTGCTTGGCGTTAAATACCTTGGCAGGCTATTACAGGTCTCACACCGGAGTTGATTTTCCAAGTGCCTGGTGGTGCAACATGACTGGTCTTGAACAGTTGGGAGTGAGGCCCTTGCCTTGGTCAGACCCGCTCCCCTACCCCATCCTGTCATGTGTGGGGCCTGTGCCAGCCCCTCCCAGCACACGCTCTTGCCTGACATGACCCCTGTATGGGGGACTAGACTGCCCCAGGCCCAGGGATCTGCCAGCCCTTCACCACACCTGCGCTCAGGTAGGCCTCGCAGGCACCCCACGGCCCCATCACCTCTCACATGGGCACTCAGGAAACTCCCAGAGAAGGTGTGTTGCTGCCCCATGTCACACAGCAGAACAGGGGCAGGTTTGGTGATAGAACAAAGCCCATGCCACATACGGCACACCATGTGAAAAATAAGCCCCCCTAAGTACAGATCACGTGCTCATTCACATACTTGTCAGCACTCCCTGAGGCCACACCACTGCCAGGCACTCTGCAGAGTGCAAATATGCCCCTCCTCCAGTGGGCGGGCATATACCTGAAGGATGACGTCTGCCCTGATGTGCACAGTGGCTTTATCTGCCAGGAATGGAGTCAACAGCAGAGTGATGGAAGCAGGGGCTTGTTTCCCCTGTGACGACAAGTCTGGGGGTGCAGCTGGGGCAGAGTCTCCCTGTCCTCAGCTTGGGACCTGTCCCCTTGCCCCTCCAAATGGCTGCTGTCCTCTGCACATGATGCCACATTCCCAACTGGAACCCAGAGAAAGCAGGACAGTACATCTGCCCTCCCAAAAGGGCCTGACCACCACACATGCTGTCTGCCCCAGCCAGGTGTAGCTTCCGGGAGGCTAGGCACACTGCTGCCTTGAATGAAAGTGGGATTCTGTTGGTAAAAGACAAAGGGGGACTGGGCCACAGTGATGTCCTAGGCTTGCAGGATTTGATGCATGGGGGAGTCAGTGACGGGCGCTCGAGGGCTTCGGGGAGCAGCGTGGATGGCAAACCCCTTCTAGGTAGGGCCTAGGGGTGGTCGCAGATGGTCTCCTAGAGAAGCTGACATAGGAGCCAGGCTTCAGGGCACAGAGAGGAAGGGTGGGAGGGAGGGAAACTCACTGCAGATCCCTCTTCCTCCCCTACTGACACCGTTTGACCCAGAGCCCCTGGAAAACCACTGAGAAGCCCACATTGCTCGTCATGTTAGAGCGAGCATTTGGGGGTTGGTACTGCATGAAGGCTCCTTCTGAAGCCCCTCAAAACACCCCTAAGCGGTTGCCCCTGTGCCTACCTAGCGCTTAAAGGGCAAGATCTAAGCTGGAGGCTTGTCAGCTAAGGACAAGCCAACCTCTGTCCCTCAGGGAAGAACCTGCCCTGCAGGAGCCAGTGCTCGCCACTCCCCTTGGCCACGGAGATCAGCCCAAGGATGGACAATCCAGGGCGCCCACAGCAGCCAGCTCTCAGACAGGCGCTGTCTTGGAGACGTCTCCCCTGAAGACACTGCACTGTGTGTGGTCAGGGATAGGGATAGGGAACTTGCTTCCCTTGTGCTCCAGCTGTCCTGGGGGCAGGGTGAGAAGCCTTGTCCATATCCTGGCTCACCTGTGAAATGGGCACAGGCCACCTGCTCCAGGGCCATGGTGAGACTCAGTACACAGGGGGGTCAAGAGCCTGGGCCAGCCCTGGCACAGGCTGATCTGAGAAAATGCACGCTGGCCCACTGGTGTCTCCTCTTCCTTCTGTCCATGTGCATGTGTGCATGCATGTGTGCACACATACACGTGCCACATGCTCTCATCCAAGCATACATACAAGCACTCATGTCCATGTGCACACACACACATGTATGTACTGAGTTCACACGTTTTGTGTGTTGTGCACATCTTTGCCGTGTCCATTTGCACCCTCTTGCACTCACATGGTGTCCCTCAGCGACACCCAAATCTCATGCACACCCACACACACATTTGCACACGCACTTAAGATCTCACGATGTTATAAGTATCAGGAACCAGGGCCTATTTTGGGAAGTCCTGGCTGGCTGGAGGCTGCCCCTGTTGATCCCTCCATGGAAATGCCCTGGCGTGATGACAACCCGATACATCCCTCCAGGTGCTGCTCAAAGCCAGCCCCCTTCTGGAGCCGGGCGACCTAGAGCCACCAGTAGTCATTCGGTGCCTTTAACAGGGGGACAGTAATGGCGTGGTGACGCGGGTCAGGAGGACCCACATTATCAGCGTGGACCACTCTCCCGCCCCAGGCGTGGCTCTTAGTTCAGCTGTGGGTAAATGAGCTCAGGGGGATGACCGTGCCGGCCCAAGGGCACTCAGGCACCGGCCCCAGGAGCGTGCCCGGTTCCAGGCCCCTCCTCCAGGGGCCACCTGGAGGGCGAGGGTGGCTGTCGTCGGAGAGGAGGGTGCGACCCGGGACGAAGGCCTTCAGCTCTCGTGGGCCTGCGTCCCCGCGCGGGGCACGGCCGCGGACGTCCAGCCATGCCCGAGGCCCGGCCACGCCGTCCGCCTTCTCCCCAGCGTAAGCCCCGCAACGTCCCCGCCAGCGCCAGGCTCCCTTCGCACCCCTTCAGATCCGGAGGGCCGAAGGGGACCGCTCCTAAAGCGCATGCCTCGTCTAACTACACCGTCACCGGCACCCCTGTTCTACGGATGGGGAGACTGAGGCTCGGGGTGACAGGGCCGGCGAAGCGGGAGAGCCTGGCAGGTCGGCACTGCACGCTCTCCGTTGGCTCTGCAATGGACTGAGCGCCCGCCGCTAGGAGATTTCTGTCCCAGCCGGCCGCCGTCCCTGGCCTCTACAGGCTTACGCGCGAAGCAGTCTGGGACTTGTAGTCCCCGGTATGCCGTCTGCGATTCGGGCGGCAATTGGATGATACATGGCGCGGGGGCCGGACAGAAGGGGTACCTCACGGCGCTGCCCGGCGGGAGCGGCCGTCACGTGACGTTTGAGTGCAGGCTCCGCCCCCCGCACCGCCCCTCGCGCCGAGAGCGCACAGAGCGCGCCCGCGAGCCACTTAGGCGCAGGTGAGGCGGCGCGCGCGGCGGGTCGGGCTGGCGGGTCGGGCCGCGGGTTCCAGGCGGGCCGGGCCGGGAGGGCGCGCGGCCCGAGGACTGGGGCCGGGGGCTGGGATCGAACGGGGCCTCCGGGAGGGGCGGAGCGGCAGGGGCGGGGCCTGGAGAGGGGCGGGGCGGGGCCTCGAGTGGGGCCTTAGTCTAGGGGCGCCGTGTCCCTGCCCCTGGGGCGCCCGGTGCGGGGCAGTGGGGCGGTGAGCCCACCGAGGGCGCATGCGTCCAACCCTCCGCTGCGGTCCCGAGCGCTCGCCTCCAGGCCCCCGCCCACTTGTGGGCGCCCGGACGGCTGTCAGCTGCGCGGCCAGGGCGCCCAACCGGAGCCCCAGGCTCTGCCTGGAGGCGCGCTGCCCGCCGTTCGGGGGCCCTGCTAGCCGTCCCCGCAGTCCCTCACCTGGCCTCCTTTCGCAACCCGTCCGCGGCTCGCTTTCCCGCCACCTCTCCCACTAGCCTTTCCTGGGCCACGCGTCTGCTTTCCGTTCCAACGCCTGTCCTGGCGCCGCCGCGTTGGCTTGGTTTCTGTTGTACCTCGTCCCGGTGAGGCAGGGATCGGCTGTTTCTGCTGCCTCCGTGGGGACAGAGCATTACGGGGAGACACGGATGAAGCCGGCCGGCATCTGAGGTTTTCTGGCCGCCAGATGGGCCTTTCACCCCTTCCTTCCATTCAGTAGTGCAGGTCCTCAGTGGGAAGCTGGAGCAGCAGGTGCCTGCCCAGCACAGCGCAGGGTCGGGAGCCCAGTCGTGATTGCAAATGGCCATGGGAGATCAGCAAATATGAGAAGGCTTCCTGGAGGAGGTGGGACTTGAGCTGGGCCACGTCCACATCTCTCCTCTCTTGGCTTGGCTGCCCTGGCTGTCCAAGCAACTGCCTTGGGCACTCCTCTGCAGGTGGGGTGGGTACCTAGGTACAAGAACTGCCGTCTGGGGGCTTGTCGGCTCCTGGGCAGAAGCCCTTAGGCTCCTCCACAGGCTCACAGCTGCCTGCAGGGTGACGGTGGGGATCTGGCTCCTGCCTGTCCCTGCAGCCACATTCTCCACGACTTGCTTCATGCGCACCAACAGTGCAGAAGTCCTTGCTGCACATCCCACACCTCTCCCGGCCCCAGAGCGTGGGTGCCCGATCTTGGAATGCCCTTGTGCCCCTGATGTCTCCTTTGGAATCCTTTCTGTCCTCTGCCTCCCATGGGTTCACCCACATTTATGCCCAGGGCCCACAGCACCCCGTGCTCACCTTGTTTCTCTCACACATGCCTGAGAACCCCTCCCTCTTGGTCGCCCTCGTGTTTGAACACCTGGCCCAGGTCTAGAGCAGCATGGGCACCAAGCAGATTGTGATGAGGTAGTAGACTGGCCGTATAAGCTGGTGGAGAGGATGTGGCGAGAAATGCGGTTGTGGCTGCGTAGAGCCTAGAAGCAGGGAGATGGGGAGACTTGGCAAGCTGTGACCAGTGGTGTACCGGGCCATCAACCACAAGGACTGGGGGGCCCGAAGAAGGGGGCCTTCCTGGGACATGGAATTTGACCTGGGCAGGCAGCAGGGTGAGATCTGCTTGGCCAGAAAGGCTGGGTGGGCACATTCTGGGGGTGTTAGCACACATTGTACCTGCCCCACTCACCCAGCAATCCGGATGCCGGACTCTGTTCTCAGCGATTTACGTTCAGTGATTTTGCCCAGGTCCCTCAACCGTGAAGGTCCAAGCGGTCATTCAGCTCCAGACATACAATTGCTTCTGAGGTGCAGGGTGTTTCATTGCTCTCTCTGGTGTTTAGGATGGAGGGACAGCTCACTGAGACTTAGACTTTCTTACATGCCCAGGTGTATCCATGGCTACCCGGTTTGCTTCGCCTGTGTGTTTGCCGCAGTAGAACAGCCTGTGAGGCTCAGCCCGGCTGTAATTCATTACAGTCTGCAAAGGCCGCTCTCTGCAAAGCCAGTGGTGATGGACTTGCCAGCCCTCTGCGGGCGGGCCTCCCAGACTCGTCTGCTTTCTGCCATAGTGCCCAGCAATGTTTGCTGGATCTGTGAACGGGGGAGTGGGTGGCAAGCGAAAGAGAGGAAGCACGGGCAGAACACACGTGTGAGTGGGCCTGTCCTGCCTCCCCTTTACCTCCTGTCAATTCTCCGTGCCCTTCTGTGCTCTGCTCTGAGCTTCCTCATCCCATGCGGTGCGGTGAGGCAGGTGTGGAGGTGGGCTGTTCCCATCTTTTAGGCGGCAGACTTGGGGCTCAGAGAAGGTGCCTGCACCCCAAACTAGGGCTCTGTGGCAGACACAGCAGCTGGCTTACACCGCCCTGGCGGCTCTCCCCACCCACTTGGGAGCCCTGTCTCTGGACACCCCACTGGGGCCTGGAATCGGTGGGCTCCCAGGAGCTGTTGAAGAAGTAAGGGGCTCACGACAGGGCCAGCCCAGACCCATGTTCCCCCTCCATCACGCTCCTGTTAGTGCTGCCCAGGAAGCCGAGGAACCTTCTGTAGGAAGGGAGTTATCCCAGTCTGTGTCCGTGGGAAGGCAGGACCCACCCACAAGCCAAGCCAGGTGACTTGCAGGTGCCTGAGCTGGCAGAGCTGACGGGGACAGTGATGCCTCCCAGGGCCCCTGGTCCAGAGTGCCCTGTCCACAGCCCACAGCTGTTCTTAGAAACCTATCAACAGCTGTGGCAGGTTTCCACGGCTTTGTGCCAGCTGTGGGATTGTTCCCATCTGCCTGGGCTTGCTGAGGGCCAGGACAGGTATGAAGTGAGGTGAGGTGAAGTGATCCCACGCTTGGCTTTAGATGCGCACCGCCCCAGATGAAGCCCTTCCCCCCGTAAGGCCTGCCCTGGCTTGGGTGGGTCCTGTTAGGACTTGAGCTGGCTTGGTGGGCTTAGGTGCCATTGCAGGTAAGTGGGGTGGTCTGGCGGGGAGGGTGGCTGTCTGGATAGGGTCCTCGGTGGGATCCCTGACATGGTGCCTGTGGTCAGGGCTGCCCTCCGAGAAGTGGAGCGCTGTGTGAGGATTTTCGTGAGGCCTTGCTCAGTGGCTCAGGTATGCTGGGGGCAGGATGGGGGCTGCTTTTGTGGGTAATTTAAAGTTACCCACTAATTAGTCAAGATACATAAGGGACAGATGTCACACCTGACAGTTTATCTGATGTTCACAAGCCTACATTGTTTTTCTAGGTTTTATGTTACAAATAAATGGCCTCATCAGGGAGGCCTGGTAAACCTCTGTTTCCTTTGACTGGATTGATGGAGGATTGCCTTACTTTCTGCCTCTGACTTCACCCAGGCAAGGATCAGGACCCAGCCGTGACCGAGTTAGCCTCCTGGCCTGGAGACAGGGATTCCAGGCCATGGACACAGCTGTGCAGCACCATAGCCAAAGGACGCGGCCTCGAGCCTGCCCCCAGGCCCTGCCCTTTCTGACCTGCAGCCACCTAGGCGGTGGCTCCAGCACTCCTGCAGACAGGGCCTCACAAGTGCAGCGCCTTTTGGAGACTTTGCTTAAGGAGGGCACAGAGGCGTTTCCCAAGGTAGGGGAGGGCCGGGGCGGCTGCTGGAGCCACCCCTCTCCTGGTGATCTGCAGGCGGCCTCTCCACTGCCCCCTGCTCCAGAGACCGTGCTTGGCCTGGACGGCGAGGCAGGGCCTGCTGCTGAGGTGGATCACTGAGAAGCAGGAGAGCTGACCTCATCACCGGCAAGTCACCATGGTTTACTGACTTCTGGTGTCTGCCAGGCTGGGTTCCTCATACTCCTCTTGCCAGGGAAGGCCCCAGGGCTGACTTACTTATTCAGAGTAGCAGGCTTGGAAGTGACCTGTCAGGCTTTGGTCCCAGTATTCCGGCTCCAGGGCCCAGTCCAGCTCAGCTGCCCTGCCGGGGTGGCATTCTGCCCTGCAGCTTCTAGGGGAGGTCCGGGCCAGAAGACACTTGCACACAGAAAGATGCCCTGTGAGCCAGGGGACATCATTAGTAATGGTGACGGTGATGCCAACAGAGACCTGATCGTGGACTTCTTGCCCAGGCTGGGCTAGCACTGGAAGGAGAGCTCGGCGAGGAACTGAGGGCTGTGAGGAGTCTGTATGAAGGAGAGGAGAGCCTGGCATGGAGCCTGCATTCCTTCCCAGTAGGGCCAGGTGGAAGGTGGAGAGGAGCAGGCCCGCGGCTGGGTGGTGGCTGGCTTGTCCAGCCCTGGGGAAAGATGTCCATTCATCAAGCATTTTTGGGGGTTTGGGGCCAAGTGCTGTACTTGGACACCCATCTGCGCATGTCTGTCTTTGTCCTTCCATCACCCAAGCCAGACCCTGGACTGGGCTGAGGGGTGCAGGCAGCCTGTAGTGGCTAGGAAGCTACGGGTGCAGGTACTGGGAAGGATCTGGGTGGGATGTCTGGGAAGCGGGGGGCAGGCACCGTGAGCGGTGGTGGGGTCATCAGGCATCAAGGCTGTGCTCAGGGAATTGGTTCTGGACAGAGCTGGTGAGGAGGAGGCGGGATGCAGCCCCACTGCCTCCCTCCCTGCCACCTTTGGCCGCCCTCCACCGGGACCCACAGTGCATGCTAGCCAAGTATTTGGAAGGGGCCGTGTTTTTAAACCAGCAGCCCGGAATCAATCTCCCCCACGTTCAAACAACACAACACACAGCCTCCTTCCTGGGCCTGGCTGCGCTCAGCACAGGCTGCCAGTGGCAGCTCTAATGAGCCGGATTCATTACCGAGGGCTGACCTCCTTCCCGGCTGCAGCACCCCCGGTGGAGGTGCTGACGAGCGTGGGAGGGCGGGCTGGGCGCCGAGGCAGGAACTGGACTCTTCAATTGCGGGGTTTCTGAACACGCCCGCGCCAGCCCCCTGGTTCACCCTGACCACCTGGCACTCCTGCCGAGGCGGAGCTCTGGCGGCCCCGCCCCCTGAAAATCCTTCCGGCGCCGCCCTCGCTGCGTCAGGCTCCCCCTTCCCTGGCGGTGCGGCCCCTTGCAGTGGACCGGGCCGCCCTCCCAGGCTCTGGTCCACCTGCTGGGCCGACTTCTCCCACCGTGTCAGCTGGCTGCCTCTGTGCCTGAAGCAGCCGGGTGCCAGCCCCACCTGCCCACCTCCTCTGGCCGTTCAAGGCGAGGCCGAGCACCGCCTTTTAGGAGCCCTGTGTACAGGCCTGCACCTGACCTGCCTGTCCTTCTGGAGGGTGGACGCAGGGAGGGCAGCCCACGTCCCGTGTGGCACCGCCTCCTCGCCTTGCAGTCCTGTGTTGGGGCGTCAGCTTCCTGTGACCTCCCCTGCGTTACCTGTGTCTTCTGTCTCTGTGGCCCCCGGACAGGTAGAACACGCAGTGGGCACTCAATAAACACTCATGGACTCATGGACACACAAGCCAGTGATGGAAAGAGCTGTTTCCCAGCCAGCATCCTTGTCTGCTGGGCCTCTGGTGCACCCGGGGCCACCCCCACATCTCCAGGCCGCAGGAAGCCCTGAGGGGCGCTAATGGCGTTGCTGGGCCAGCCCTCTGAGCAGGTGCTTCACTGGGGCTGCTGGTCTCAGAGCGCAAGGCAGACAACAGCTTGCAGAGGGTGGTGACCCGCCTGAGACTCACACCTGCCGGTGGAGGGGTTCCCCAGCGCCCTGCTGCTTCCCAGGGGGCCGGGTAGCCCTGAGCTGTGGGCAGACCTGCATTTGGCAGGCGGTGGCGTGTGGGGAGAGCTGCAGGGGCCCCAGGAGCATCTCCACGGCTCCCAGCTGAGGGGCGTGGTGGTCTTAGTGCTACTGATCAGAGCAGGTGTGGGGGGAGTTGTTTCCTCTTACACGGCAAGGCCACAGAGCAGCCCCCGAGCAGAGCTGGGAGAACAGGGTCCGTGTGTCCCCACCGCCCCTGCAGCGGTATGGACCCTGGCTTGCGGAGAGCTGCCAGTCAAGTGAGCTTGAGAGTGCACCTCAGGACTGGAGGAGCCCTAGTCACCCCTTGTGTGCACCCCTTACCTTTACCCAGAGCAGCTCTCACCTCACGCATTCACCTGTGCTTTCTGAGGACTGTGTTTGGAGAAAGGGTTCTGTAGCTGGGAATAGTTCCAAAACTGGCCCAGCCTTCACGTTACCCCTGGGAAAGCAGCGGTCAGGGCTGCAGGGGTGCGGCCTTGCCCTGCATCCTTTGGGACAGGGTGGAGAACTGGCCACCTTTCTGTGCCTCTGCCCACTGGGAGGAGGGGTTTGGTGGCCGTGGAGAAGGGCCATAGGCAGCATGCAGGTTCTGTCCTATGGGGCAGGAGGGAAGCCAGGCAGCTGGGTGCAGGCACGGCTGTGGTTGGGTGGGTAGGAGGTCCTAGTGGTGTAGAGTAGGTCTGGCTGAGGTCACCAGCACCCCGCACATGTGGGTAGCCTGAAGGTACATGTTGCCAGACTCAGTGTAGTCAGAGACCCAGGCTGATGACACAGCCACTGTCAGGGATGTGTGGTCTCCTGCCAGAGCAGAAGAGAGCTCTGGCGTCTTGTCCTGGGAACTGAACACTTGACTCAGGAGGCAGCTGGGTCACTTTTGCTTGTAATATGTTACCTGGGAGGATCTTAGGGCTCCACCTCACAGGGCCGGGGAGTACAGTGCCTCGTGCTCCCGAGGTTGGGGACTGGAGATGGTGCCAGTTCTTCTCATGTTCATACCTGCTGGCCAGGCAGTTTTGTGCCTTTGGAAGGCTACCCTTCCTCCCTGGGCTTCCCCCTTTTTCTCACTGGGGTTCTTCTGTGCGCACAGCAGTGGCTCCCCTTCCTCTGGTCCTTTCCTGGAGGCAGGCACTCAGGAAACTGGGTCAGGTCGAATATGGCCTCTGCTCTGTCCACCTGGTGACCTCGGGCATGGAGATGGACAGCCTCATGTCTTTTTTTATTATTAATTTTTTTATTTTCTGTGAGTAGTACAATCACGTGCAGTTGTAAGACACAATTCTGAGCCAGACTGTGTCCCTTTCCCAGTTTCCCTGGTGGCAGTGCCTTGCAGAGCGGTCACATGATGCACCCAGGGGCCAGACATGGATGTGGTCAGAACACAGGCTCTTGGCGTCCCGAGAGCATCCCCACGTGGTGCCCTTTTACAGCCACACCTCCCCGCCGCCCCTCTCTGCTGAGCTCCTGGGAACCCCTGGACTGTCCACCTTTCCTATAGTGTCGCTTCAGGAATTATGTAATGGACATAGCAAGTCCCCTCAGGGACTGACTTTTTCTCGGGTGCACATTCCCAGAGATGGTCAGGGGTGCTGCACGCACTGCGTGTTGGCTTCGTGCTGTCACTGAGTCCTACTCTGAGGTTCGGGTGGCCACAGTGTCACCCTTCCAGTGTCCTTGCACTTTCGCATTTTGAATAGTTACTATCATTCAGAAGTATAAACATAAAAGCAAGTGTGCCTTGGGAAGTGAGCCTCACATCCTGGGAGCCTGGCCCTGACGTCCACTGGTGACCCTGCCCTTGGGTTCTCGAATGTCCTTCCAGGTACCAGTCAGACACAAGCCGACTGTTAGAGACCTGCCATGCACAGACTCCTTTATGTCTTTCCTTTCTCTTTTGCAAGTTACACCAAATTTCTGTACCTTGATTTTTCTCCCCCTACTAAATAAACTCTTACAAATCTTTCTGTGTCAGTACAGAGAGCTTCTCTTTCTTTTTGACAACTACAGAATATTTTTGAGTATGGGTATGCAGAGTCAATGTAATAGTCTCTGTTAATGGAAATTTAGGTCATTTTCAATATTTACCTATTAGAGAATGAATTCCCTTGTTCATATGGCATTTGGTACATGTTTAAATATAATATATGTGAAGGATAAATGCTCTGAAGTGCAAATGCGGTGTCAAAAGGTACATACTTGCCCTATGTGACACACAAGGGCGACACACCGCATCACGCACCCACGAGGCATCGTGAGGGTGCCTGTCCCCTGCCCTTCCCACGCGGCAAAGTCAAGCTCAGATAGGACACATGGCAAGATTCCCTTCATTGTGAATGAGTTTGGTACCTTTTTGTATATCAAAGAGTCATTTGTATTTTCTTTGTGAAAATTTTGTTCCTTTGTCCATTTTTAAAAACTGTGTTGTCGATCTTCCCATGGATGATGGAATGACAGATGCGCTCCGGTCCCGCCTCCTTCATCCGCTGCCATCACTGCTTTGCCGCGGAGCAGCTTCTGTGTGGTTGGCTTTGTCAACTTTGATATTGTGGCTTTTGGATTTTGAATTATAATTAACAAGACTTCTTCAGGTTTAAAAAGAAATCCAGTGTTTTCTTGCAGTTTTCACTGTCTTACTCTTAATGTTTTTATTAGTTTGTCTTTCATCCTGGCATATGGCATGAGGTTTTAGGTCTGACTTGAATTTTTTCTGGATATTTTACCAGGAGTCCTGTCCAGATTATTAAAGAATCCATGTTTTCCACATTGTTTTTATGTCCCATTTGTATTTAGATCGAAAACATCTATTTTATTGTGAAAAGAACACTTAGCATGAGATGTACCTTTTTAACAAATTGAAGTGTCCGACCCAGTGTTGCTGACTAGAGGGACCTGTTATGCAGCAGAGCTTGAGAGCTGCCTCATGGTGCCTGACCGAAACTTTGTGCGGGTTGATTAGTAGCTCCCTATTTCCCCTCCCCTTAGTCCGTGGCAGCCACCACTCCACTCTTTGAGTCTATGGATTTGACTGTTTGGGTCCCTCATATACGTGGAACCCCACAGGATTTTTCTCTCTGTGACTGGCTTACTTCACGTAGCATCACATCCTCGGAGATCAGCTGTGCTGTCGGGTACTGAAGCCAGCCCTTCGTTTCAAGGCAGAACCACATTCCATTGCATGGCTGTGCTGTTTATGCTACTTTTCTCTATTTGTCTGTGGAGGACATTTAGCTTGTTTCCATATCCTGGCTATTGTGAATCCTGCTGCACTGAACACAGGGTGCTGATATCTCTTTGAGGTCCTGATTTCAATTATTTTGGATAAATACTCAGACTGGGATTGCAAATCATACGGTATTTCTATTTTCAGTTTTCTGAGTAGCCTCCATACTGTTTCCACAGCAGCTGTGCCATTTTGCATTAACAGTCTGCAAGGGTTCCAATTTCTCCACATTGTCACCAGCACTTGTTGTCTCTGTTTTTTTGATAATCACCATCTTGATGGATGTGGGGTGATAGCTCATTGTGGCTTTAATTTGCATTTCCCTGAAGATTAATAATGTTGAGCATTTTGCATATACTTGTTGGCCATCTGTATTTCTTCTTTGGAGAAATGTCTATGCAAGTCCTCAGCCCATTTTATAATTGGGTTATTAGTTTTTTTTTGTTTTTTTTTCTGTTGAGTTGTGTGAGTTCTCTAGAGATTCTGGAGATGCACCCCTTGTCCCATCTGTGGTTTGCAGATGCTCTGTCCCATTCCTTAGGTGCTGTTTCACTCAGCTGATGGGGTCCCTTGCTGTGCAGAAGCTTTTTAGTTTGATGTAGTCCCCCTTGTCTGTTTTGTTTTTATTGCCTTGTGTTTTTGGTGTCATATCCATAAAATCATTGCCAAGACTGATGTCATGAAGCTTTCCCCTATGTTTTCTTCTAGGAGTTTTACAGTTTTGGATCTTACAAACATTTAAGGCTTTAATCCTTTCTGAGTTGATTTTTGTGTGTGGTGTAAGGCGGGGGTCCAGTCTCACTCTTTCGCATGAGGATAGCCAGTTTTCCCAGCACCATTTTTTGAAGACTGTTCTTTCCACATTGTGTGTTCCTGGCTTCCTTGTTGAAGATGCACTGACCATAAGTGTGTGAATTTATTTCTGGGCTCTCTATTCTGTTCAGTATATCTGTATGTCTGTCTTTATGCCAGGAGTGTACTGTTTTAATTACTATAATTCTCTAATATATTTTGAAATCAGGATATGTGATGCCTCCAACTTTCTTGTTCTTTCTCAAGATTGACTACATTTGTTTTTTACAAGCTCTTCATTGTCTGTGTATGCAGTTGTAAGCACTGTTTTAATTATTAACACCTTATACTGTTTTAATATCTCAGAGAACTCATTGCTTTCCTATCATAATTATTTTGTCTATAGTAGAAGTTTATCTTTACATATGGACTTTGAATTAGCTTGTCTGTTCTTTACCGGGTACCCCCCCAACCCAAACACACACATAACACACTTAACCTCTAAACCTGGTTGATTTTGGGTTGGAATTGTGTTAAATTTGTAAATTAACTAGGGAGAGTGACATCTTTGATATTGTCTCTTCCTTCTCAGGAAGGTGGTATATCTTTTCAGTTTTTTTAGGTCTCCTTTTACATTCTTCTATAATGTTTTCAAGTTTTATCTGCAGAAATTTGTGGCCTTCTTGTTATTGTAAGGAGTCTTTTATTCTGTGTTATCCTCTGTGTATACATACATGAATACTACTGGTTTCTATATAAAATTTTGTCCCTTGTTACCCTATTGAATTCTGTTGTTTTTTAATTATCTTGGGTTCTCCAGGCAGCCAGTCATAGCAAATGGTGATATTTAACCTTCCCCTATCTAGTTTTTATACTATGGGTTCTTGCTATCTCCAACTGTGCAGGCTGCTCCGTTAGCATAATGGCAAACATTGTGGTGGGAGTGGGCACCTACTGGGAATGGCCCTGGCGTTTCCCCATTGAGCAGATGGACTGAGATGGGTGTTTCACAGGCAAGGAAGAACAGGTCCTTCCTATTTTATTGAGTGTTTATTTTTTAAAATCACTCATCATTGTTGAATTTTATCAGTTCCCTTTGTTAATTATCTGTGGGGAGGATCAAATGGTTTTTCTTCTTAGGTAGGTAAATGTGATGAATTATAGTAATGGAGTTGCTGATAGTGAAACAGGAGATTCTTGAATTCCTTGAGCTTCCCTTGGTCTGATACCTAATCTTTTAAGGTGCTGGTGCTTACATTTTGCTCATGTTTAGTTTAGTGTCTCTGTGTTGCTCTTCATAAGTAAGGTTAGTCTGTAATTTTCTTCTTGGTTTTTGCTTTTTTTCCCAGGTTTTGATATTAGTTTGGACTTGATTCATAAAAATAATGTATAAGTTTTCTTTCCTATGCACTCTCTAGAATAGATTAATAGCGTTGAGTTACCGGGTCTTTAAAGGGTTGATAGAGTTCCTCAGTGAAACTGTTGGGACCTGGTGCTTTTTTCTTTGTTTTATTTTTGTTTTGAGGAAGAGAGTCCTTTTTAAGTTTTATTTCTATTTGTAGGTCAGGTTTATAAATTACATTTTCTAGAAAATTGTTAACCTCATCTAGGTTGTCAGATTTATACATGTAGACTTGAGTAAAATGATCTCTTCTGATTCTTTTAATTTCCTTGGTGTCTTGGGTTATTTCCTTCTTATTTGCTCCCTTTTTTGCTTGGTTGGGTTGCCTAGTAGGTTCCACTGTATTGTTTTCATTTTTCTTCAGAGATTCAGCCTTCGTACATTTTCGTTAGATTCATTGTCATGTTTTTCTGCTTTCTAACTAATCACTTTTGAGTATAGTTAATTCCATTTGCATTTTCTTGGCTTTCTTATCTTACCTTTCCTAAGAGTTTGATTTGTATGCTCGGTTCATTTATTTATGTTCTTTTCCAGGAAGTGTTTACTATTTAAAAACTGTTCCTTAAATTCTGATTAATATGTTTTCCTTATTGCTGTCCAGAAGTTCTGTAACTTTGGTTTTTATTTTTATTTTTTGGTCTAAGTGTTGTTTAGGAACAAGTTAAAAAATTTCCAAACTGTCTTTTGACTTAACTGGTTTTGTTCTTATGCTCTTTTTAATTGCATTTTGGTCAGAGAATACTGACTATTCCGTTTTGGACTTTTTGGGTTTTATGAGGTCTTACTTGGTCCTAATATGGTGTCAGTTTTCATCACTGTTTCTCAGGTGCTTGAAAAGAAGAGCTCTTCTGTGTTGACTGTGTAGAGGCTGATGTGGGTATCAATCAGTGTACCACTTTGGTCACCTCATTTGGGTCACATATACCCTTAGTTTTTGTCTGCCTGCTCTTTTGTGGGACCAAGAGAAGGGAATTACAGTCTCTACAGGTGGCACATTTCTGTCTTTCTCGTTCTCCTGCGAGTGCTGGCTGCTGTGTCACTTGGTGCTTAGCTGTTTATAACTATTGTATTTCTAATCCAAATTGCACCCATTGGTGTCATAAAGTACCCCATTTGTCTCATTTCTGCATTGTCTGGCTTTAGGATTTTGACTAATCATGTTTCTTCAGTTTGCATTTCCTTGGCAGACCTCTGCCCATTCTTTTATTCTTAACTCTTTTGAATCACTTCAAATGTGTCTCCTGTATACCACATAAAGTTGGATTTTGCCTTGTGATCCAATGAGAATTTTTTTTCACTGTAGAAGTTAAACTAGTTTACATTAATTGATCAAATATATTTGATTTTAGTTCTATCATGTTTTGTGTGTATGTCTTTTAAAAGTCTTTTGCTGTGAGATGTTTGCTTTTTTAAAAAAGTTTATATAGTTTTGATATTTAGAAGAGTCTGTCCCTTTGTCTTAATGGTTACCTTTGTAACATTATCTCATGTAATGCTCTTAAATTCTGTTGTCCATAGGGGGCACTTATTAAGTATCTTCTGTGTCAGGCAGAATAGTTTCTGCTTTCCCCACCTTCTTCCCATCCCTTCCTCTACTCATGTGACCCACAGAGAACTACACTCTAATCCATGAAAACTGTGACTATGTAAATTCACAGTGGGACTTTGCAGATTAAATTAAATTAAGGTTGTGGATCTTAACGAGATTATTTTGGATTATCTGGGTAGGCTCAATGTAATTGTGTGAGTTCTTAAAAGCAGAGCTTTCTCCAGAGAGAAGTGAGAGAGATGTGACAGAAAGGGGCATCAGAGAGACTCCGAGAGTGAGAAGGATTTGAGATGTAGGAACCATGTGCAAGGATGGGAAGGGCTTCTGGGAGCTCAGGGTTGACCATTGACCAGTTGACCACCAGCAAGGAACTCATGACCTCAGCCCTATCTATGGCTGCCAAGATGTGGGTTCTGCCAAGTTATCCCCCAGTCCCCCAGCCTCCAGTAAGGAACACAGCTCAGGTGAACTTCTAAGCTACACAAACTGTGAGACAGCAGATTTGTGTGTTTTTTCCTGCCAGATGTGTGGTGATTTGATATGGCAGCAAGAAGAAATGAGTACCCCTTCTGTGAGTAATTATAAAGTTAATATACTTTGTTTTTTTTTCTTTCTGCTATTCAGTTGTAGTCATAATAGTACCTTTCTCAGTGCACTGTTACTGAAATGTCAACTGTAAATTATTTCCATTGCCTCCTGGTTCTTCCTGATGAGGTGATGAGCTCATATTCTACTTCTCCTTTTCTCATTTCTATCTCAATTTTTATTAGTTGGGTCATTTCTCCATAGTCCGATCATTTCATTATTTGCATTGTGTCCCTACAGTCCCACATTTGCTTTAGTCTTGTATCTGCAGGTAGATGTTTAATGCCCACAACCCCTTTGATTGAGTTTCCTCTGTCAGCTTTTGACAGGCTGAGGTCTGCCCTGCAGGTGCTTTCTCAAAATGGCTAATGGAAGTGGTGGTCCCTAGGGCTTGTGCGTTAACACCTGTGCCTCTGGGCTTGAAGGAATCCTCCGCTTAGGCCTGCATTCTTTGAGTATCTGGTAGATGACATTCCACTGTCGTTTGACTTTGACTGTTGCTATGGAGAAATCTAAGGCCTGCCTGGTTTTTCTTCCCTTCGTAAGTGATTCAGTTTCTTTCTTTTCACCTCAGTGTGTTCATCTTTCTTGTTTCTATTCTTTATGATACTCCCCCTACTCCCTAAAGATCTTTTCTCCTTTATACTCTTTCCAGTTTTACCTTCATATCTGTGATGTTTTTTCTTTGTTTTATGAGTTCTGCCAGCTCAGGCTTATCTTCACCGGTCACATTTCCATCTGCTTTTTGAGTTCTTGCAGTTCTGCTTTGCAGACTTCTTTTGCTGGAACAATTGCTTGATTACTTGTGAAGTCTGGGCCAGGCTATCTTTCACCTGCTGCAAGGTGGGGACAGGGCTGTTCATCTCTGGTGGATGTTACTGCTCTTTTCCTGTGCCATCTCTGGGCCAGTTCTTCCATTGTTCTTTTAAGAGGCTTTGAAAATCTTGTTTTTGTTTTTATTATAGTAAAAGATGCATAACATGAAACTTGTCATTATGACCATTTAAAATGTACGATTCTGGGGCATTAAGTACGTTTAGGTTGTGGCACACCATCCCTACCAACTGCCTCCAGAACTCTCTAATCTTTCCAAACTGAAACTGTCCCTACTAAACATCAACTCCTTATTCCCGCCTGCCCGCCTGCCCCGACAGCCACTAGCTACTTTTATCTGTGAATATCACGACTCCAAGGGCCTCCTGTTAGGGGAACCATACGCTATTTGTACTTTTGTGACTGGCTTATTTCACTCAGCGTAATGTCTTCATGGTTCACCCATATCGTAAAGTGTCAGACTTTCTTTTTTTAAGGATGAATAATATTCCGTCATGTATATAGGCCACCTTTCCCTATCCACTCATCTGCCCCTAGACACTTGGGCTGCCTCCGCCCTTTGGCTGTTGTAAATAATGCTGCTGTGAACATGGGTGTGTGAGTGTGTCTAGATCCTGCCTCCAGTTCGTCTGTGTGTACACCCAGAAGCGGAATTGCTGGATGACACGGTAATTCTATTTTTACTTTTTTAGTGGAAACATCATACTGTTTTCCATAGCAGCTATATAGTTTTACATTCCTTCCAGCAATGCTCAAGGGCTCCAGTTTCTCCACATCCGTGCCAACTCTTTATTTTCTGTTTTTTAAAGACACCTAATGGGTGTGAGGTGGCCTTGATCTCCATTTCCCTGATGATATGTGATGTTGAGCATGTGTTCACATGTTTACTGGCCGTTGGAATGTCTTTGAAGGAATGTCTGTTCAAGTCCTTGGCCTATTTTTTAATTGTTTTTTTTGTTGTTGTTGTTAAGTTTTAGGAGTTCTCTTTATGTTCTGGATGTTAATCCCTTATTAGATATACACTGCAAATATTTTTTCCCAGTCTGTAGGTTGCCTTTTCACTCTGTTGATAGCGTGCTTTGATGCACAAAAGTTTTTAATTTTGATGCAGTTCAGTTTCTCTATTTTTTCTTGCCTGTGGCTTTTGGTCATGCCTGAGAAATCATTTCCATATCTAATGTGATGAAGCTGTTTCCCTGTTCTCTCTTCTAAGATTTTTATAATTCTAGGTCTTACAGTTAGGTCTTTGATCTCTGTTTTGGTTTTGTATATGGTGTGAGATAAAGGCCTGTTGATTTCAGCACCATGGACGGCTCCAAGCCGGCAGAGCTGGGCCCTCCGGCCAGTGGTGCACGGCTGCTTTGGTGTCTGAGCCACTGGCCCATCTGGCACTCAGTATCAGTGGGTGGGGTGGACCGTCAGGGGAGGAGTTTTGGGGATTTGCTGTGGGTCAGGGGTAAGAGGAAGCTCTAATTTCCCCAGGCTCTGGGTTGTCTGCATTTTTAGCACCCTGGTGAAGAGTGTGGGTTTGGGGGGCATGACCCACACCTGCTGCCTGTCACCCTGGGCAGATGATGGCACCCCTCTGTGATTTAACTCTGCCATCGATAAAAAGTCCTCCTTCCACCCTTCCCCTCTTCTGTGAGACCTTGCTGGCTCTGTTGCCCTCTCTCCCGTAGGCTTGGTGTTCCCTTACTCAGCCAGGTCACTTGCTGAAATCACGCCCATTACAGCAGCAAACAAACAGCATGGCCTCCGGCCTCCCACCCTCAGCATCACTTCCCCCTGCAGACTGCACGGAGGAGGCGGTGATGGCCTGTGTGGTGGCAGTGGGCCAGCGGCTCTTGGGAGGATGGGGCTGCCTCCAAGGGTGCACCTGGCCATGCTGCCACCAGGGTGACGGCAGGGTGGCAGTGCAAGGGGGGTTTCCTGGTGGTCAGGATGGTGTGTAGCACCCGCAGGGCCATCTGCCATTGGTGCTCGCTGGTGACAGCGAGTTTGGGGGCAAAGTGTCCCTCTGTGGCCACCTGCAGTGTTGATGGTGGTGACAGTGCCTGCTTGGAGAGGGCACCCTGCTCCCGGCTGCCCAGCCCGTCTTCTGCGCATCTTCTGCTTGGGCTTCCTCACAGGGCCCCCCCCAGCTCTCCTCATGGGCCCTCTGTATGGCCCTGGGCCTTACTGAGTATGTCTGTCTCTGCCCTGGGCAGCAAAGGTCTTGTGAGCAGAGCCTCCCTCCCCACAGGGGGGCGGTGTGCCTGGTGTGGGGGTCATAAAGGGTGCTCCATCAGGAGTGAGATGGTAGGAGTGTCCCCCCTTTCCTGTGACCTCAGCTAGCCTGCCCTCAGGACGCCTCCACCAGCTGCTCTGCGCCGTGGCCCCCACAGAGGTGTGGGGAGAGGCCTGGGGTTTCTGCTGTCCATCCAGGGCCCTCGGACATCTTCCCTCGCTGGCTTCTGTTGGGAGAGCGTGGCTGGGACACCCAGGTGCAGCTGTTCCAGCCCCACGAGCCTGTCTGATGGCTGTGGCTGCTCTGACACCTGGGCCCGGTGGGGCAGGGGCAGAGGCTGTGGTGAGAGAGGGACCTGGGTCTGGGTCCCCCTCGGCCTCTACCAGCTGGGTGTCCTGGGCAAGTTCCTACCTCCCTGAGCCTCAGTTTTCCATCTGTGAAGGATATTTCTGCAGGCTTGCTGGTTCAATGAGGTAGTGGCCTTGAGCGGTGGTCCCGGGGCTGCTGGGCCCTGCCCCTGCCCCCGGAGAGCTGGGCTGTCTGGCCAAGCAGGTGGCTTCCCCCCTCTCTGGGCATGATCCTCTGCCCCCCTCCCTGAGCTGTCTAGAGTCTCCAGGTCTGAGGGGAGTGGGGCTTCTGGACCGCCTGTGGCTGCCCTGGCCCTTGTGACTCAGGTACAAACTCGCTCATTCCCGGGGGTGCCCGCAGCATCCGGGCACAGCTGGGCTGTGGGCAGAGCCAGTCCCAAGCCTTGGCCGGGCCTTCCAGGGAGGGGCGGGCAGCGCAGGAGCCTGCAGCACATCCTGGCAGCCCCCATGCCCTTGGCGGTGCTCTGGGCCGTGGCTGTTCTCAGCGTTGTGCTGGGAGGCGTCTGGGGTGCCTGGCTGGCATTCCACTTGATGGAGTCCAAGTTGCTATAACAACACTCCGATGTGTGTCATTGCACCTCCCCCAGGGGCCCTCCTCTGCCTCTGGCTCTGTGGCACACATAGAACACATGCACGTGGGCCCAGCATCTGGCCTAGGTGACACGGAGGGTCGGGGGGTGGTCTGGGAGTGGGCACAGGCATGAGCTGGGGCTTTGTGACTCAGGGTCTCCATGCCCAGGTGCTCCTCAGGGAGGTGAGGGCATGTGTCCAGGTCACTGTGAGAGGGGACTTGACCCGTGCTTGTAGCTAACCCTGAAGGAAACAAGAAAACTCAGTGGTTGGACTGGTGACCACACCTGTCCCCCGAGGCTCCTCGTCCCGCTGGCTGGCCCGAGGCAGCAGCTGTGAGAAGAGGGTGCTGCCGTGTCCGCTCCGCAGAGCAGCTCCCTGGCTTTGGCAGCCGGCCCGGGGACCCGTCTCTTCTCACTGGCTTCACGACCCCTGGCAGTTCTCACCCCTGGGCCTCCACTGGGGTCATTTCTAGGACCTGGGAGCAGACTGTGCCCGTCCCGGGGAATGAGCCTGGCCGTGAGGTCTGAGATGGTCTTGTCTGGCCTGTTGCACTGCAGTGACTTTTCTCTGTATTACCTTGGGAAATGAAGTGACGTGCCTGCCCTCTGGGCTCAGCCTGGTGTCCCTGCCTCTCCCTCCCTCCCTCCCAGCCTGAAAGGTGCACCTGATGGGGCTGAGCAGACTGTCCCCAGCCCAGAGCCCTCCAGAGGCCCTGACCTCCACCTTGGTGCCTGGGAGGGCCCCATCCAGCCCAGAGGAGATGACGTAGGGTCTCGCCTGGCCTGGGTAGTTGGCCCAGTGCCCACTGGAGGGAATGAGCATGCAGTGCCCAGCTGTGGGAGTCCCCATGCATCTGGGGACATTGCTGCGTGGGCCTGGTGCTGGGGACGTGAGGTGGCCGGGAGGTGACCCCAGCTGTGGGGCTTGCCTGCCTGTGGCTTGTTGGGGGTGTGTCGCTCGGGTCAGTGGGTTGTGTGCATCCCTTGGTTATCTTGCACACCTTGCTTTATCTATGTTACTGGTGGGCGTGTTTAGCGACCATTTTGTGAGAGCGCTTGACATGAGACAGGAGCAGCCCTCTGTCCTCTTGTGGCAAATACGTCCCCATCGTATGGGTTGCGTCTTAACTTCACCTACAGTGCATCTGAGTCTTTAAAACCTGTTTTTAATATGCTGCCAAACCTATTCTCTGTGTGTGTTTAACAGTGCTTTTGTATTTGGGAGGTATTTTCTTTTGGTTGTTTTATGTTTTATTTTAAATTTATTTTTAGACTGTTAAACCCTTTAATCCATCTGGATTTATTTCCATTTAAATTTCAGGATGCGGAACTGGCTTGCATTGTTCTCAGGCCGTGTGTAGGTTTGTCCGGACATTGGGTAGGGGATGGATGGTGATGGGGGAGGCAGTGGGCTCTGGGAGGATGCTGGCCACTCCCCACTGCAGGCTGGCGTGCTGAGGCGGAAACCCTGTCTTGGTCCCACAGAGAGACTGGGTGAGTTGGGCTGCAGGTGCCTGGGGCTGCCCCCCAAGCCCAGGGCTGGGGTGAGAGTGTGTGGGTGGCAAGGGTGAGCTGGGCTAGGCTCTGTCCAGCAATGCATGTCCACTTCACCCTTGGTGTCTGCTCTGCCCACTCACCCCAGGCCTGCTGGGGGCTGCCTGCAGCTGCTCCTGCACCGGGAGGTGGGCTTTCTTGTCGAGGGTGTCCAGTGCTGGGCCTGGCCCATTCTTCACTTGCACTGGGGGCTTATTGCTCCCATGCCCATGGCCCTGGGAGTCCTGTATGTGGCAGGTCCTCTGCCCTTGGTCTTGTCCCTGTGTCCTGCACCTTCTCCAGGGTCCAGTGCCCGAGGGGGCTCAGGGCTGCCCTGTGGTCCTCAGGGTTCCCTGTGGCCCACCTGGGTTAGCGTGCCCTCCTCTCTCTCCACTTGCTGCCCCAGTGACCCTGAATGGGACAGAGAGTGTGCACAGACTGGGAGAGGAGAAGATACTTGGAGGGCCACAGGGCCGTCAGAGGCAGGGTGAGGGCGCAGACCTGGCAGTGCCTGCATGCTCCCAACTCCCCTGGCAATGTCTGTAAAGAGGAAGCAGGTCATAAACCTCCCATGCCCAGTCCCCTCTAGGAAAGGCAGAAAAAGGCTTTGGTGTCTCCAGCCAGGCCCACCCTCCCTCCTATGACCCCCATCCTCTGCATCCACAGAATTTTCTTAGTCACTTCCTGGGCTGTGCGTGGTGGGGAATGAGCTGCTTCTCCTGGGTTGGGACCCCTCTGTGTGGGGGTGCGGGGTGGAAGCAGGCACTTGCATTCAGGACCATGCTGCCATGGCCGTGACACAGCTGGCGGGTATGATAGCTGTTTTCATCGTGACTGACTTGATTTGCTAATTTAAGGGTCAGGGTTTGAGAGACCATGCAGAGCGTGTTGTTATAGAGGGACAGTGGACTTGACCAGGAGATGGACCAAGGATCGCCCAGGGGCTGACTGAGGACCAGCTGCTGCCAGACTTGCCTGGAAAATCCCCGAGAGCAGAGGAAGCTGGCACCTGCCCCAGGGCCCATCCACTAGGGCACCCGCTTCTCTGCCAGCCTGCCTTCCTTTTGCCCGGTGGGAACATGTCAGCTAGGGACTAGAAGCAAGAGGGGGCAGGCCCTGATCGCTGCAGTGCCTGCCCTGTGGTGGGCCTCAGCTGCCCCCGGCCCCCAGGCACAGACCAGCTGCTACCCCTGCCTGGCGAGGGTCGGGTCCCTCAGTCCTCAGGGGGCTCCTGGGAGCAGATGTCCACATGGGTGTCCTTGAGCCCCTCCAGGTGTTCTACATTCCTCAGAATGGGGCCCGCCATATGGTGGCTGGTGTGCGCTGCACGCTGCCCTGCTCTACAGACCACCCTGTGAAGGTTTGCAGGGGCCTTACCCCTGGCCTGGATTCAGGCATCTTCTTTCTACTCAGCCTGTCACCTCCCTGGGGGAAGTGGACCAGGGGCTCACCTGGTTCCACCATGGATTGTACAGCTGCAGCTGTCCAGGCGGTGAGCCACAGGGACCTTCCCAGGGGATCCTGGGCCAGGTCCCCCTTGGCCCCAGCAGCCTCAGCACCTCTTGCCCATGTCAAACACTTTCACCTGCGAGAATCCCCTCCCACCCCCGCAGGCCTCTGTTGCATGGATTTCCCACTTCTGAAGTGATGTGCTTGGAAGCCCAGTCCTCAGTGGATGAACCTCGGCCAGTCAGTGTCCACTGGATTTTATCAGTAGCTCTTGTGAAGACCACCTTTGCTCCAATCAAGGGCAGAGTCCCTGCTGGGCCCAGGCAGCCTGGGATTGGCCTGGGCTCTCCCTCACTGGAGCACTGGCGCAGCTGGTGGTGGACAGGGTGCTGGGCTAGGTCCCCTACCAGGCCTGCCTTGGCCCTGCCTAAGTTCCCCTTACCTAGGCTGCAGCCAGGAGCCAGTGCACAGGGCAGAGCCCAGTGTGGTCAGGAGGGCCTGGTGGTGGAGTTCTTTTGCAGTGAGCTGGGGCCAGTGCTCATCTTCCATGTCTCAGTCTCGGGGTCCCCTGCTCTCAGGGTACCAGCTCTCACCAATGCAGGCTCCTGTAGCAGCCTGGGGCAGGTCCTGGGAGCTGTGGCTGAGTGACAGCACGTCCGGAGCTTCAAGGCTAGCCCTGGCCTCTTTTCTAAAGGATGGTGTTTATAAAATGAGAGTTCCTGTGGCCAGGATTCTCACCTGGCCCTGGTTGACTAGCTCACTGTACACCTGTGGGCAATACATGGCTGTTGACTCTGTATAAAGAGCTATGCCCAGTGCTCTGGGTGTGACATGGTGGCACGGCTGCAAGGATGCAGGAGAGCAGAGCAGAGGCTGGAGTGGTGGCAGTACCAAGGACCGAGGCCCAGAGGATGGCTGTGCAGGATGACTGTGCAGAGAGGCCCAGAGGATGGCTGTGCAGGCAGAGGGGCACAGAGGCAGAGACTGGCTTGCTGCATGCCGACTTGCTCTGAGTGAATGGGATTCTAGTGACTGACCTGCCACCTGGCAGGTTTTCACCCCCAAGAATGTTTTGCTGTCAATTTCTTTGGTCACATTGAATCCATAGCGAACTTGCCTGGGGCTGAAACCCATTGGCAAAACAATTGGCATAGTTGGCAGGATTCATTGTTGACCAAGGAAAAAGACAGGCTGCCCTTATGGGAGGGGTGCTTCAGCGGGCAGCCCCTGTCAATGGGGAGACAGTGGATCGTCCCCCAATGGGTGTGTGGTCTGAGGTGGCTTGCCTCCTAGAGGACTGGGCCCCACCCCAGGACTGGAGGCAGGTGGAGGTGACACCTGAGGCCGTAGGGGTGGCCCTTGGTATAGTCAGCAGATCCTTTGAGAAGCAGAGTGCCCGTGAGGCAGCGGGGACTGTGGGTTGGCTGCTTCTCAGTGTTAAAAAAGTCTACAGAAGAGACCCAAGAAATGGTGACACGAGAACACGAGCTACAAACTTCTGTGGATTCCCTGAGGAAGGAGATGGCATTGATGTGGGAGGAGGCAGCAGGAGAGCGCTGGCAGCAAGGTGCCATCGGAGACGAGACCGCAGTGCTGCCAGGTGTTCTGAAGGAGGAAGAGGCCAAGGAAAAAGACGCACTCCTGAGGGAAGCACAGGCGGAGGTGGCACGAGAACGTCAGCTGTGGAGCATTGAGCTGAAGGTAAGAGAGCTTCTGAAGACTGAGCTGGCAGTGCTGCGAGGCACTGCAGCAGAGGAGGCACTCAGGGGAGTGGAGAGAAAGGTGCCATCAGCCCCAGAAATGGAGGAGCTGGGGAAGGATGCAGGGGTGGTGCCGGAGGCACTGGCTCCTCCTGTATTGAAAGCACGCCCAGTGGTTGTAAAGAAAAGAAAGACCCAGCAGCTGGAAGTTCCTCCAGGAGAGGAGCAGCCCCCTCCCCGCCTCGTGGAGCACCCTATGCTCCGCCCCTACACTCAGGCTGAGCCGGTGGCTGTGGGACTTAGGGCTGGATGGAATTGTTCTGTCGGGATCAGAGATGGGAACGCTGTCTTCCCTGACAGTGCAGCCCGCCTTGAGGCAGCGATTACAAAATGCGAGGTAACACGTACAGTAGCTGAGGCAACGAGAACCCGGAAAGAAATAAGATGTGTTACTCACAGGAGGAATTTGAGGTGCCCTGTGAGGGTTACCAGGACTCAGATGTGGGTTGATTTGATTTGGGCAGGAGTAGATAGAAGGAAAGGAAATTAGACCGGAAGCCAAATAGGATCTTACTGGAGCTGTGGCAACAGCTGAAACCAGAGCAGCAGTTCCAGCCATTAAGTCCAAAGAGGCAGAGGTCAGAGACAGAGCCATGAGTCCGGCCTGTGTGTCTGCAAGACTTTTTGCTGGACAGGCTGGAGAACAATGTTCGAGCTTCTTTGCACAGGGACCATTGCAGAGGACTAAGGGCACAGAGATTGAGGAGAGTCCTGGAGGGGTGGAGTGTGGATAAGATGAGAGTTCCTGTGGCCAGGATTCTCACCTGGCCCTGGTGACTAGCTCACTGCACACCTGTGGGCAGTACATGGCTGTTGACTCTATAAAAATGAGCTCCGCCCAGTGCTCTGGGCACGACATGGTGGCAGGGCTGCAGGAGAGCAGAGCAGAGGCTGGAGGAGTGGCAGCACCAAGGACAGAGGCCCCTAGGATGGCTGTGCAGGTAGAGAGGCCCCTAGGATGGCTGTGCAGGCAGAGAGGCCCAGAGGCAGAGATCGGCTTGCTGCATGCAGACTCGCTCCAAGTGAACATGATTTTAGTGACTAACCAGCCACCTGGAAATAAAGTTGGGTATAACCCTTTCACCCCAATAATGTTTTGCTGTCAATTTCTTTGGTCACATTGAATCCATAGTGAACTTGCCCCGGGCTGAAACCCATTGGCAAGACAGATGGCCATTAACTGAGTTGGGGGTGGGTGGAGTGTTGGGGGAGGCCAGATTGTCACGGCCACCCCCTGCCTTCCTCCTGGGTGGGATGTTTGCCCAGGCTCCAGTCGGTGTGATGCCAGGCCTGGTGCTGGGCTTGCAGGGCCTTTGAGACCCCCCTGGCTGTCCTCTGAAGGTGGCTACAGCTGGGCTGAGCTGCCCCCGTGGTCCCATCTGCACCATGTGGTTCCTTCAAAGGCCAGCTGGTGGTCTTCCCCAGGGAGTCCTGTTCAGCTGGACCAGCCGAGGGCCTCCTGCCTAGTCCTGGGCCCGAACCCCCTTTCCTTCCCGTGGCACCAAAATACACAGATGCCACGCGAGAGAGCTCAGTGCCACAGAGATGGGTGAGAGAGGGCCGTGCTAGGAGAGTGCTGGGAGTCTGGGTGGCCGGTTGGCCTGAGGGAGCCAGGAAGGGGAAGAGACTGAGGAGGGATTCAGAGCAGGGCAGGGCTTGGAGAGGCCTGAGGAGCCTGCTGGAGGCAGCTGGAGAGAGAGGCTGCCCGTTAGGGGGCCTCCGAGGCCTCTGCACATGCAGCCCGAGCTCTGGGCAGCCGCTCTGGGTGGGCTGCAAGGGAGGGCGGCCAGGGGCCTCGGGGTGGCCATCTCGCCTGGGAGGCTTCCACACACATGGCTTGAAGAGGCCTGTCTCTGCTTTCCAGGTGCTTTTACGTGGACAGGCGTGGTCTGTTTGCAGTGTTCTTTCTATTATTAGGCACTTACCCATTTCTTCTCACTTGGCGAAGCAGATGTCCCAACACCATGTATTAAAAGTCCTTTGATTTGAGATGGAATGTTTATTATATACTGTCCATATGTACGTGGGTCTATTTTTATACTTTCTTTCTTAGTCCATTGGTTTGTTTTCATGAGCAGAGTTTTAATCACAGAGGTTTTCCAGCGTTTGTTAAAGTAGCTTTATTGAGTACAGTTCGTGCATCCTGAAGTTCACCCTTTGGAAGGTACAGCTCAGTGATTGTACGTCCAGCACTGTCATCTAGGACGTTTTCGTCAGCCCAAAGACCCCCACACCCGTCCCCCCGCCCCACGTCTGGCCACCTGTCTGTTCTGTGTCCTGGAGTCACCTGCTCTGGACCTTCCTGTAGGCGGAAGCACACAGTTGCTAACTGTGTCTGGCCCTTTCAGTTAGCACGACGCTGTCAGGATCCGCCTGTGGAGTGGCTGTGGCAGTGCTTGGTTCCCTGGGGCTTCTCAGGGTCTGGTGGTAGCTGTCTTTTTGTTTGTTTAGGAGCTGCGCGCTTGTGTTCCCAGAGGAACTCCTGTCCGCTTGTCCAACTCTACACAAATGCTAGGGTGGGAGCATCCTTCTGAGGCAGGGGTGTCTTTCTGCTTCATCATTTCCACCTTTCTGCCTTCCTGGAGTGCTTCCTCTTAGAGATGTTTCCCATTTTGTGTAAATTCACTCGTAGATGCATTATCTTCTTTGTTTGTATCGTAGGTGAGGGTTTCTTTACCACTGTATCCTTTAACTGGCTTTTTGCATGTGTGAGGGCTGTTGCTCTCCATTTGTGAATTTTATGCCCTGCCACTTGACCCAAAGCCTTTAATTCCTTGAATTCTAACATTGTCTCTGGGGTTTTCCAAGAACACAGTCATACCCTTTGCACTTGTATTTCTCATGCCTCTGGTTGACCTCTAGGGCTGCGTGGCTGATGCTGCAGAAGCCCGGTCAGATGGTGCTGGACACAGGACGCCTGTGCCCCATCCTGGATCTTTGGGAATGCTTCCAGAGTCTTCCTGTTAGTACAGTGCTCCTTTTTAGGACTGAAGGGTACTTACTTCACCATCTTAAGAAAAGTTCTTGAGTGTTTTCATCAGGATTTTGTTAATGCTGTTTTTAGCATCTGTGGAGACCTGGATGCTTTCCCTCAGGTCCGTTAATATGGTGTGTCCGTCACATCAGTGAATCTCCTCGTGTGGAACACACCTTGCACTCCTGTAAAAGTAAACACACGTGGTTTTGAATTTTGTTATTAGTATTTTATTTAATATTTTTGCATCACTATTCATAACTAACACTGACTCGCCATGTATTTTTTTGGACTATATCAGGTTTTGGTACCAGTGTTATGCATCTTCATGAAAGGAGTCAGGAAGTCTCCCTTCATTGTCAGCCCTGGAATCATTTATGGAGCATTGGAAATATTTGGCTTTGTAAATATAGCAGAATTCCCCTACAGAACCACCTGGTCCCGGTGGGTTTTGTGGGAGCAGTTTTGGTGATAACTGCTTCTGTTTCTTCTATCCAAGTTTGTCCCTGTAAGCTTTCTGCCCCCAGCGGGCCACTTTCGGCAGACTTCATTTTTTAGAGACGTTGCCCATTCCATCTACGTTTTACTTCTTTGCATAGAGATTTGAAAATAGAGCCTATGAGTCCTTAGCTTTTTTCTGTTTGTGTAATTATTCCTCCCTCATCATTTCTTCTGTGGTGTATTTGTCCTTCCTCCCTCTTTGCTTTCTTTTTTTTTAAAGTATCATTTGATATGTAATCTTATGAAGGTCTCACATGAACAGCATTGTGGTTTCAACGTTCATCCATATTATCAAGTCCTCACCCCGCCACTGCAGTCACTGTCATCAGCACAGTAAGATGCTGTAGAGTCACTACTTGTCTTCTCTGTGCTGGACTGCCTTCCTCACGACCCTCCTATATTGTGTGTGCTAATCAGAATGCCCCTCAGTCCCCTTCTCCCTCCCCCCACCTGCCCTCCCCCACCCCTCCCCTTTGGTAACCACCAGTCCCTTCCTGGGTTCTGTGATTCTGCTGCTGTTTTGTTCCTTCAGTTTTGCTTTGTTGTTATACCCCACAGATGAGGGAAATCATTTGGCACTTGTCTTTCTCCGCCTGGCTTATTTCACTGAGCATAATACCCTCCAGCTCCATCCATGTTACAAATGGCAGAATTTTTATTTGTATGACTGAATAATATTCCACTGTGTATATGTACCATATCTTCTTTATCCATTCATCTGTTGATGGACACTTAGGTTGCTTCCATTTCTTGGCTATTGTAAATAGTGCTGCGATAAACATAGGGGTGCATGTGTCTTCTTGAATCAGGGATCTTGTTTTCTTCGGGTAAATTCCTCAGAATGGAATGACTGGGTCAAATGGTATTTCTATTTTCAGTTTTTTGAGGAACCTCCGTACTGCTTTCCATAATGGTTGAACCAATTTACATTCCCACCAGCAGTGTAGGAGGGTTCCCCTTAGTCTGCAGCTTCACCAGCATTTGTTGTTCCTTATCTTTTGGATGTTCACAATCCTAACTGGTGTGAACCTCCCTCTTTGTTAGACTAAGTTAGCTGTTCATTGTCTTTTTACTGGTATATTTTAGAAAACAGGATTTGATGTATAGATTAGGTTTGTTGTTTTTCTTTTATTTATATTCCCTTTCGTGTGGTTACTTCTGAATTATTTTACTGCTCTTTTTCTAACTTTTTGAGCCAAGAGTTTAGTTCGTTTGTCTTCACTTTTTAAATAAAAAGTTTAGTGTTATGAATTTTCCCCTGACCACTGTTGTCAATGTGTCTTATTGCTTTTCATATATAGTGTTTTCACTTTTTTTGAGGATAAATTCCTTAAATTTAGTTCTTTTTTCTCCAAGGGTTGCTTAGGAGATTGTTTTTCAAGTGGGAGAGACTTCCTGGTTTTTGGAAGGCATCTTGAATCTATGTCTGTGTTAATGCCAGGGCCACCAGTCCTAGTCCCTGTGGCTTTCCGGTCTGGAGTGCTTGGTCCACAGGCATGATGTGTCCTGTTTCTCATCTATACTTTCTTTAGCTTCTTTTAGTAATGATGTTTGTTTTCAGTGTACAGATCTTGCACCTCTTGAAAATTTATTTCTAGGATTTAAAAAAATCTCCAATGAATTTTAATTTTATTTTTAACTTGAAACTCTTGGACATAATCCTAGACTTAAAAGCTACCAGATGAACAGAAAGACATCTGTCCACTGTCACCCACTTTCCCCGCATCCGCTTTCTCCCTCTGCTTCTTTGTGTGTATGTCCACGTGCACATTTTCTTCTGAACTGCCGGACAGCTAGTTGCAGACACGATGCTCTTTAGTCCTCAGATGTGTGACCTTCTTCGTAACGATACAGTGATCAAAATTAAGGAGTTTAATGTGGGAACAGCACCCGGGGCCTGCCTGAGGATCTCGTTCATGTGCAGGATGGGCTTTGGGAACTGCCCTGAGGAAACCTCTCTAGTAAAATGAAACCCAGGATGAGTGTCGCTCCTGGGTACAACCCTCTTCAGCCTTCTTTAACCCGAAATGGTTCCCCCGTCTTTGTTTCCCAAAGCGACTCTTGTGACAACTGTGGGTCAGTCATTTGGTGGGCCGTCCAGGCATTTCTGGTGTTTCTCACACTCATGCGTCTTTGCCAGGAGTGCTGCAGAGGTGGCGTCGTGTCCTCCTCAGCGTGTGCTGGTTTGTTCCACTGCCGTGATGGCCACTTCGATCATGTGGTTACGGTGATGTCTGCCAAGTTTTTCCCCTGTGAAGTTATTGTTTTTCCACTTTTAATTAGTAAGTATATTGGAGAAGATACATTGAGACTATGTAACTGTCTCGTTACACTTTGACTCACTCGCTCTAACATCCGCTGAACATTCCTGCCTGAATCTGTCATTATGGTCGCCAATCCATCATTCCTTCTTAGATTATCAGCTGGCGTTCTACTTTAAGGAAGGGACTTCCCTCCCTCCCTCCTCCTTCCCTCAGTGAACCCATGGATTTTTTTCCTCTGGGTTATAATCCCTTATTACCATGTCTTTTTCGTGCTCAGACTGTTCCAGGTTTGGCTGGCAGAAGCCTTTTCAAGCTGGTTCCTGGCTCCTTTTGGGATATCCCTGCTACCTTCCAGCACTCCCTTTTACTCTCATGTAACAGAACATTCTAGGTTTATTTTTTACTTTCTCTGCCCCAGCTGTGGAACCAGCCATTTCTTCAGGGAGTCTTAATTCCTTTTAGGGAAGAATGGTATTTGCAACCAAGATCTGTGTGCTGGGTGTGCTCACTGCTATGGGATGCCAGCATCTTACTGGATACAGCTGGGAAGTCATGAGTATCACACACACACACAGCTGCATCTGTACATGGTTCCATTCACCCACTCACATCTGCACCCATCCGTGCATGTTGAAGACTTGAATTCACGCTGATGCCTCCAAGCTCCAGTTGAGTGGTGTGGCCTGGTGGGGTGCAAGGCACAGGCGATGTGGAGGTGAGGGCCGTGTGAAGGTGAGGTGGTGCTTTTCCTCCATAGCTCGGGGTCGCCAGGCAGGACTGGTGTGAGTGGGTTCAAGTTCGTAGTGCCTGGTGCAGAGCCTGGGGGTGAATTGTCCCAAGTCTTGCCTGTCTCTGTGATTTTGTGTAAGCTACTTTCCTTCCTCAGTTCAGTTTTTTCATCTTAAAAATTAGGGATTGAGCAAGCTCAGGGGACACGTGGCAAGGTGCCTCTGCCCTCTCCCCTGAGCCCATGGTAGATGTCCATTATCCTCCAAGGCCCCCAGGGGCCCCAAACATCCCAGATGTCTTCTCTGTGTGGTACTCCTGTCTTGGCACCAGGTGTGACCAGACTTGGGGTGGTCTTTTGGGCAGCCTGGTCTAATGTTATATCCTGGCCTTCCTCTGGGGTCTCCAAGCTGGCTTGGCTTCTAAACCATGCCCACGACACATCTGTGTGCTGCTACCCAAGGGCAGCAGGCTGTGGAGGGGGTTCAGGGCCAGATGGCATCCGTCCAGCTTGAGAGCTCTCGCTCGGCCAGCTCATGCGACTCAAGGAGTCACTGGCTGATCAGCCTCTGCCTGGAACAGTGGGGGTAGGACCAGGCTCCTTGGTTACCTCCAGCCTCACCACCCCTGGGGCAGTGCTGTGGTGTCCAAGCAACACAGCCCAGGGGTGCCTGCCTCCCTGAAGGTGCCACTGGGACTGGCAGCACAGGGCAGTGTGAAGCAGCACAGGGCAGTGTGGGCTGTGCTGGGCATGTGACCAGGTGAGCAGAGAGAGGGCTGCAGAGGGGGACTGGGGCAGCAGGGGAGGCCTGGCCAGCTTTCTTTCTGCATCTACTAGCACCATCCTCTTCTAGTCCTGCCTCCTTCAGGAAGCCTCCTGGATTGTCTCCCCTCTTCCCTCCCTTCCTCTGACACTCCTCACACAGACAAGGCATTGAGGAACGCCAGCGCACAAGGCCTGTTAGGGCCCCTGCTTGTTTGGCTGGTGGGGTGGAGCAGAGAACAGCATGCCCTGGAGTCCTGGCTGATGGAAGCTTGGCCCACAGTCTGGCTGTATTTCTCATCCTGGCACTGTGGCCAGAAGAAGGCTCGCTGTGCCTTGACCAGGCACCCTGCTCGTGGGCGTGCTGCTCCGACACTCCTGGACCCCGGGACGGCAGGCGGGCAGCCCGCAGCCTCACCTTGAGGGCCAGGTTAACTACGGTTGTGGCTGTGTTTGGGTGGGTTGACAGGCAAGGGAGGTGGCAGGGAGAGCTGTGGGGTTCATGTGGGGCATGTTGGGAGAGAGGCCTGAGGGGATGAAGGCTGGTGCCCAGGCCAGTGCTGGGGCTGGGACTGGAGCCTAGGTCCTGAGGGCCGTCAGCAGGGACGAGGCCTGGGCGGAGGACCAGGTCTGGGAGCCGGCAGCTCAGGACCTGGGGGCCCCGTGATGAGGCACTGGTCCCCCTGCCAGGACAGGGCCGGTGGGCTGTGCGTGCATCTGGGCATGTTGGGCTGTAGAAGTGGCTGCATGGCCGGGTGCCCCCATCAGTTCTCTGTTCCCTGTGCTGTGGCCCTCCTGGAGGACACCAGGGGTGGGAGGAGGGCTGGGCATAGCACCCCCTGTGGGCTGTGGGCCCAGCCGCCCCCTGTTTCCTCTGGCTGACTGCTCTTCCCCCCTCTTCCCCTAGCCGTCCCGGATGTCATCGGCGTGGGGGAAGGGCAGGAAGGCCCGGGGTGGCCGGAGACTTGCTGGTGACCAGGAGCCCTTTCAGACTTGTAGGCTTTAGGGTGGTTGCCGGGATGGGACACAGAGGCACCTGCAAGGCTGGGGACAGAGGTTCTGAGGTGTGACCAGAGCCTGCTCCCAGCCAGCAGTCCTTCATGGGCTTCTGTCCTGCCCTAGGGATGCCCTGCCCTGGGGGTGCCCTGCCCTGCGGCCACCCTGCCTGGTACCTCCTATACATAAGTGAGGTGATCAAAGTTCTGGGCTCAGGGCTGGTGGGGCCACTGGCCAGCTGGGGCAGAGCTGGAACTGGACTGTGTGCTCTGCAGAGACGAGGTTTGCAGGGCAGGGGGGATGCCTGCTGTTGCCGTGTGGATCAGGGAGGCTGAGGAGCTGGCCTGCTGCCTGTGGGGACGCTGGGTGGGTGCGCCCCCTGTGGGCAGTGTAGCTCTTTGTGCAGAGTGGCTGTGAGGTCCCACGTGGGGTGACAGGCGGGTAGCAGGCAGGGTGGGCCTTGGCCCGATGTGCTCGGAAGGCCCCTCCTTGCTGCAGGTGCCCAGGAGCTTAGCACCTTGTTCATGTTCTCCCTATCCATTTGGCGTTTCATTTTGCCCCAGAAAAAGGATTTCCCCCAGTGGGCAGGCTTTGGAGAGAGCGAGTCATGCCACTTGCTTGAGGTCAGTCTGTTGCTCTCCTGGTGGGATGGGGTCAGGCTGCTGTAGATGAAGGTGCAGGTACTGTGGACTGAGGCTGGCATCAGGAGACCCTGGCCTGGACTTGTCCGGGCTCCCCGGCTGGCTTAGGGTGCTAGCGAATATGGCGTCTCCGGCCTGGCCCTCGGGGAAGTTAAACTCAGCCTGTCACTACCCTGTTCCCTGAAGGGTGGTGGGTGGGGGTCAGAGCTGCCCCTGGGCTTCGTGCAGGGGCCATGCGGTGGAAAGCCACGGAAGGTGAGGTTGCATCTGTGCAGGGCTGGGCACAATGTGGGTATGTGGGCCCCTTCCTCCCCTTCTTCTCTGTGCCCCTGGCACTCTGGGTTTGGGGGCATTTCACAGGTCCCTGGACCTGCTCAGGTCTGGGGGAGGCCGAGGGTGGGAGGAAGGGGATGAGTCCTGTTTCCTCTTGTCCGGCCTCCCACAGCCCCACTGTGTACCCGGCAGAGTGGAGTGATGTAGGCCAGGCCCCTGCTGGCCTCCCGGCAGCCCTGCCTTGGTGCCTGCTGTGGGCACCTGGGGCCTCTCACCCAGCAGTGGCCGCCCCCCCTCTTCTATTTGACAGGCGTCGCCCTTCCTAGCTGGTCCGCAGGTGGAGCATGAAGCCCCTAAGGGCAGTGGGGTGTCCAGTGCTGACGTGGCCATGTGTCTGCCACACTGAGGGCCAGAGGCCCAGGGAAAGGGCGCCCTGAGTGGGAGTTTGAGCTCACTAGTCCACAGGTCTCATGGGTGGGCAGGCAGAGGAAGAGAGGGATGGTAGGACCACCCTGCTTATGGAGAACCTCTCTCCGCCCTGGGGCCTCTTGGCTTACCCAGGGGGCAGGGCTGGGCAGAGGCACCCTGCTCTACAGAGTACTGCACCTTGTCTGCTGGTGGGGAGGTTGGCCTGGCCTTGGGGAGCCCCTGCCTCTGACAGCCCCAGGTGGATAGAAGAAGGCTACAGGCAGAGGCCATGTCTTGTTTGGGAGCCCGTCTGGGGCAGGAGCAGCCCTGTCCTTGCCCTGCATTGGCCCTGAGTCCTGGTCATTGGACCACCGCCTGGAGCTGTGTCCAGGCCCTCCCTCCTGGGGTCCAGTGGCGTCCTTGTGGCCGGCTCTCCCCTTCCTGGGCCTACGGGCTTTGTCCTGGGGTCGGGGCTGCATTGCTGGGGCGTTCCCTGGCACCCCTACTTCCTCTGGTGCCCTGTAAACAGGATCTGGGCAGTTCAAGGCTCTCTGCAGGCTGCTGGGTGGGGGTTGGCCAGGAGAGAGCCTGGCGCCATCCTGGAAGCTGGCAGCCCTTGTGGCCCACGGAAGCTGCTCAGCCGGAGGCCTTCTTGGGAGTGGGCATTGTTCTGGCGACCTGTGTCCCGCAGCTTCGAGGCAGCCGGGGCCATTCCTAGGCACCAGAGGATCCACACACCCTCCTGCCTGGCCCTGCGCCTCCACCCATCCCCTGGCCTGCCAGTGGTCCCCACAGCCTTAGCTTGGCCACTCCCTCCCTCGTCCTCATCTGGCCCCACTGTGGCCTTCTGTTACCCGCTCCCTGCCCTTGCCAGTTGAGAAATGTTTGTGGCTGGGGGACAGGGGCAGCGGGGACACAGCCTGGGGGTTTGGGGTGGGCACAGCTGAGTGCCCGAGGCCCTTGTCTCCCAGAGGTGGGGGAGGGACCTGCTGGGTTCCGGGTCCCCAGGGGCTTGGGTCCTTGAGCACCTAGTGGGCAGAGTATGTGCACCAGCGTGAACCTGTGTCCTGGGCTGGGGCCCCTCTTTGTGGCTCTGGCAGTGGGGTGGCCTTCCCCTCCCTCCCTCTCCCAGCCTGTCACTTCCTCCAGTTGGCCTCGGGTCTGTCCTTGGTGCTGCTGCCCCTCCGCTCTCAGAGCTGCCCGCCCCTCTCTCTTAGACCACAGCTGGCACCTCCTTCCTGCTGCTGCTCAGATCCGCTCGAGCTCCCTCCTCTGGGGAGCAGCCAGACCCCCAGCCTGTGGTGCTGGCTGATCCTGTAAGGGCTTTGCAAGCTCCTGGTTGGGGCCCTTGTCACAGGATATTCCGGCTGATTCCCAATGAATGTTCATGTCCCCAAAGCCAGGGCCAGGCCTGCCTCGTCCACGTTGGACAAAGTGCCTGGCACACAGTGGATGTGTGTGGTGTATCTGGGGTTGGGCTGAGCCCTCCTGGGTTCCCGCGCCTGCCTGGGTTCTGCATGGCCACCTAGGACAATGCTGGTAATTTTCTGGGGCTGCCTCTGGGGACTTGAAGAGAGCGTTGGGTCCTACCTGGACCATCTCCTCAAGGCAGACACCACACTCACAGCCTCCACCCTTCCTGGACTGATCTTTCCAGGTGATGATTCCACTAGAATTTTACAAATTAAGCTTTAAAAATTTAAGATTATACATGCACAAGGTTTAGAGAATAAATGAGTTTTATGTGGTTAGTTAAGAAAAAGCAGTTATCCCCAGGCCCCCTTTCTTCCTCTCCACAATGTCAGCGGCTTCTGGTCCTTGGGTCCTTACCTCTAAGAGGCATGCCTGAGTCACTGCTCCTTCGTTTCCCTCAACATTTGCACGTTACTATTTGACTCCTGAGATGACGAGTGATGTCTTTCCACGTGTGGGCTTGCTCTCACACGTGCAAACACGTGCAAACACACACACCCACTGTCAGGCACATAATTGTAGATGAGTATGCACCTATACACACAGGTATACACGCCCACATGCATGCCTCGCATGTTGCTCGTGCACACACATACACATACCTGTACATGTGTATACACAGCTTACATGTGTGTATACACATTGCATATGCTCACACACATGCATGCGCATGCCTCCCATGCGTGCATGTGCATACACTAACGCCTTGCACATCACACATGCGCATACACATGCATGCCTCTACATGTGTATGCATGCAAAGGACACCTTGCACATCACAGATGCACACATTGGCATGTGCCCTCCACTCTGGGCACAGTTGTTTGTTGTGTCATGCTTGCAGGTAGACAAGGCACCTTTTCAGTGCAGCCGCATGTGCTCCAGAGAGCTGGGACTTGTGAACTACGGGTCAGGCCATGTGTGTCCTGCGCATGGTTCAGATGTGTTCATTTGGGGATTTATCTTGTGTTTTAGCTGGTTTCTTTCCCTTGGATTCCTCTCGTCTGGATTCCTTTACTTGGACTTGGGGCTCTGGGCTGGTCCCGTTTCCTCTGTCTTTGGCTCTACATTCTACTCTTTCCTCGTGCTTTTCTACGAGTTCTCCATTTCTGTTCCTGTGGCTTCATTTCTCGGCTCTCTCCTGTGTTCTCTGGAAGTCCCTTTTTGTAGCACTCTGTTCTGGTTTCAGAACAACACGTCCCATCCTGGGGATGGCAACGAGGGCGTGTTGTATGGAGCCTCCTTGGAGGCCCGGTGCAGTGCAGCTCAGACGTGAGTGCACCTGCTCGTCTGGACCCTTGTCCTGCTGCCGTTGGCTGCATGGCCAGGGGCACATTCCCCCCGACCTGTGCCCAGGGTCCTCGTCTGCAGGGTGAGACTGTCTTCACCACCTGCAGTCTGTGAGCATTAGCTGCTCTCCTTATGACCACGTTTTCATCTCTGGTGGTGCTGTTTCCTCCACGCTGTGCCCCCGTGTGCCTCGGGCTCCACCTGCCACCTCAGCCATCTTCAGCTGTGGCCTGAGCCTGTCAGGTGCTGGGGAGTGGGTGAGCACGCTGCTCCCAGCCGAGACCTGCACCCCTCCAGTGCAGCGTGCACCCTGCCGGCCTCCCCTCTCCCTGCCGACTGGGCGTCTCCTCTCAGGAAGCATCAGGAAAGTGAAGGGAGGTCCAGTGGCGACTTGGGCAGACGTGGGATTGAGGCCTGAGGGACCCACGGAAAGGCAAACCGTTTTGACTTCATCAGGGATTGTCGAGAGTATGCACCGAGAAGCCCTGGCACCCCCAAGTCCCTCTCAGGGGTACCCGAGGTCCTCTGTTGGCCAGCTCTTGCTGTATGGGGCTGGATTCCTTCATACGCTTCAGGTGAACTGCTGAGACCGCTTGTGCCGGCGGCAGGCATGGGAGCCCAGCGTTCCTGAGTGTAACACTCTGCTGCTGTTGGGGAAGATGTTATTTTTCATGAAGATATGCTGTTCACATTAATAGGTAATTGTCTGCTTTGGTTATTTAAACGTGAGTTAAATCTATTTTTAAAACTTCATTTTACTTTGTGGTGTGGTAAATAGTGATAAAGTCCCCCTAAACCAGAGCTCCTTACGGTCTTGGATACTCCCTAGCCATGGAAGGGTCCTGAGACAGGGATGTTGGGGCCCACGGCGTGGGCCCCACGGTCTTGCTCTTGCAGGCACACAGGGTCCCAGGAAGCCCACACCGGCTTAGCGACTTGGGCCTGCCTCTCTGCCTCCGTGGCGCTCCCATGGCCCTCTTGCTAAGGATTTTGTGCCGGGGAGTTGAGGGGAGGCGTGAGGTGTGGAGAACTCAGCCTGGGCTGGCCTGTGTGCCCCATGTGCCGTGCGGACGCTGTGAGGATGTGTCAGACCAGACAGAGGCCCTGACAAGCCTCTGTGCACACAGGCCCAGGTGTCCCCGCAGAGGCGTGCCAGCAGACACACCCAGATGCCGGAGACACTGTAGGTCACGGGCAGTGTTCAGGTTGGAGACACCCCACTATATCCTGGAGCCACAGTTCACAGGAGGGGCAGACTGGGTGGTCACGATGCGCGCCCCCCCGCCCCCCCCCCCGGGGATGTGCGGATGCCACAGGCCATCTGTTCTGAGTGCCTGCTGTTTGCCCCCCCTGCTCTGAGTGTATCTGCTTCCTTTTGGCAACAGGCTAGGAGGGACTTCTCTTCCTTGCCCTCATTTTATAGATGAGGTGACTGAGGCCCAGAGAAGCTGGTGGCCCAGCCCTGCCGCCCAGGTAGCAGTGGTCAAGGCAGGCTCAGTGTCAGGCAGCCTGCCTCCAGCCCTCCTCCGTCCTGTGTGGCTTGTGGGGACCGAGCTGGGGGCTGAGACTGCACACATGGCATAAGCCCCAGGGGTTCTCTGCCGGGCACGTTGCTCGGCTCCTTTGGTGGGTGGGTGCTGACCCCCACGGGGGTCCAACCGTCTCAGAAGCCAGGAGGGGGGTGGGCTTGCTCAGGGGGAGAGCAAGGGGAGCTGGGGCTCCGGTTGGCACTGCCATGGTCTTGAGAGGGTTGCTGTGGGGCACAGTTGTTCCTAATGTCCCCACACTCGGACTCTGGGGAAGAGGATGCTCGGAAGGGGCTCAGTGGGGCTGCCGCCCAGGGCTGGGAGGAGCCGGCTGGTCTGGGATCCAGGCTTGAGTTTGCCCGGAGTGAGGACCCAGCGGAGCCAGGCTGGCTGGTGGGCTGGGTGCACAGGGTCCCGTGCGCCCCCGAGTCTGCGTGCCAGCCCTTCTCTCCCTCTTCTGCCCTGGTTTTGTGTTTCCTCCAGCTCCGTGGGAAGGTGACCTTCCAAGAAGATGTCCTATGGATCCGTTGCTGGCAGCAGTGGCTTGGGGAGCCATGGCCCTTTTGGGGGACCCTCCAGACAAGGCTGTCAGCCGTAGGTAATGAGTGTGTGGCAGTGTGGGCTGGGGAGGTGGGGGGTGGCAGGGGGCAGGTCTCTGCTGTGTCGTGTTGGTGGCAGGCTCTGTGCCTTTGACCAACACTGCCTGTGACCAGGGCTGTGGGTGTTGGGCTGAGTCGGCACCAGGAGAGGGTGCCTGCCGGGAGCGGACCTGCACGTCTGCTGCCACCCCACACTGAGCTGGTGTGCTGCAGGTGCCCCGAGTGGGGCTGGGGGTGGTCAGGTGCTGGGTGAACGGCCCAGCAGGCACGTAGTCTGGTCTGGCCTTCCTAATGAGTGTTGAGCAGGTGTTACTTCTTGTAGTGTACAGAGGCCAAAACAGGTCCAGGGCGATGCCTGACTCCCCAGGGCCACGCAGCTGCTACAGGGCAGAGCGACACCCCCTCCAGATTTTTCTGAGTGCAGAGCCCCCCTGCCCTGTCCACTGAGCTGCATAAGCCCTCAGGCTGGCCCCACGCCCAACCATGAGGGCCCTCCGTGGCCTCTGAGTGTGCTGTCTGCTGGCCTTGCCTGTCTCTGCTCCCCACCTCTGGTCCCAGCACCTGGATCAGGACAGCCTCCATGAGCAGCTGTCTGGGAGGGGGAAGGGGATGGGATTTGGGGTCCCTGAGCCTCTGCTCCTCTTCTTGGTGTGCTCCTGGCCTACACAGAGAAGCACCTTACTGCGTACGCCGGGCTGGGCTGTGTGCAGTAGAGCCGACAGTTGCATTCCACTGTCTGCTTGCTTTGTCAGCCTTGCTCCTGAGGCCCTGATGTGGCGCAAAGCTGTCCCTTTCCTTGGTCCTGGCGGTGGCGTTCAGTTTTGTGCCTCGCCTGTGTTGGGTGCTGGGCGTTGATTGCTGGTGGCGTGCCAACCATGCTTCTGCAGGCGCACGCCCTCTGTGCCCGGCCTGGCCAGCTCCACACCCCACAGGGGCCGCCTCCAAGCGTGTGGGGTGGTGTCCTCTGGTTCTAATGCGGTCGCCCTGCTCACCGATGGGCCCCATCGACTTGTGTTCACCCTGTGCTTGGCCTCTCCCGGGGTCAACTCTGTTCACTTTTCTCCCAGGGTTGTCCTGTTCTCACTGTTTCCTCGTGTGCTTTGGGACTGAATCTGGTCGGATGTGCTGTGAGGTCTCCTTGCCCTTCGGGCGCCTGCTGACGAACAGAAGCTCCTCCGTGATACGCTTGTCATTATGACTCATGGTTTGCACTTTTCTGTTTAGTGTGGTAAATTCTGTCCCAAGATGGTAACGATGCTGTCTTTACTTTCCTCCAAAGCTTGTAGGATTTGTTTTTATGGCTAAGCCTTTCCCTCGCTGGAGCTGAGTCTTGTTTACGGTGCGGGGTGGGGTGGGGAGGGGGCACTGTGCTGCCTTCCTCTCTGTTTGAGTAACAGGTTGTCTGCGGATTCCTCTCCTATGACCGGCAGCTTGGGCTCCCTGGGAGAGGTTTCCATATAGGTCCCCTGAGTCAATTTTTCTATTTCTGGGCAAAATCCCATCTTAATTTCCGTAGCAGTTACTGTAATTTTTGATGTTTTTGAGGGCAAGTTGCTCTACTTGTTTTTCTTCAGAAATGTCCTAGGTATTTTTGGCCCTTTGTTGTGGGTCACAAGTTTTAGAACCCCTGGTCATACTTGGAGTTTTGGTGGGCAGTGCTTGGTAGCCACTGTATTAACGTGGTGAGAGCTGGCATCTTCCTCATTCTCAGCCACCTAGTCCACTCATATGTGTGTCCTATTTACTCGTCTTTTAAAATAGCTTTCAATAAACTTTTATAATTTGCTCCATAAAGATCTTCCGTATCTTTTATTGAATTTGCTTTAGCAAAATAAAAACATTTTTTGCTGCCATCCTAAATGGTACTGTTCTGAATGTTACATGTTCCCAGCCTTTGCTGCGGCCGTTTGTACACGCAGTTGGCTTTCTTAAGAAGCAAAGTCTAGAGATTTTAATTTTTCAATGTCTCCTCTTCCTGAATATGAAAAATGTCAGACACAGACAAGTAGATCCATTCTGGTGATGAGTGCACTGCACGCCTGCTTGTGCTCAGCTTCCCCTGGCAGTGGAGGCTGGTGGAGCCTCGTAGTGCCATTGGGACCCCCATAGCCCCGGGTCATTCTGCACTAAATCCCAGGCAGGTGCACATGTTGTCTGTTAATATTCCAGCGTGTGTCTTAAAAAAGCGAGTACATGTGTGATGCTCATCATACTTTCTGCATGACAAGAGTTCCCCTGGAACACACAGGGTGGCCATGGCACCCTGCCCATCAGCGGCCCGTGTGTCCCGGTGCCTCGCATGGCAGCCCACTGATGCCCTCTCATCTTTTCTCACCTCCAGGGTCTCCTCTACCTTTTCCATTTTGTCCCTTCAAGTTCATTTCCTGAAGAATTGCTTTTCCTGTCCGGTGTCACTGGCTTGGTTCACTGCCTTTATGTCCGCCCATTTTGTTAAACTCTTACTACTTGTAATTGCTTGTCTGCAGAACCTGAAGTTAGCCTTCTGTTTAGACGGTACCGTTGGTATCATTTGGAATTAGTGGTTTTTTCCTCTTTTCCAATGCTCTCACCCTCCCCTTCCCTTCCCTGCTCTCCTGAGCCGACCAGAGCCTCTGCACAGTTTGGGCGGAAACGGTGCCTGTGTTGTGTGTGAGTTTTTGGAGGCCTAGGGCTTGTGTTCTTAAATGTGTTCAGGATTTTGCTGACGAGTTCTCTGGGCCTGGGGTTTTCCTGGAGAGAGTGTTTTGTGACTACTGGTTAATTTCTCCAGTTGCAAAAACTATCCATGCTCTCTATTTCTTCTTGGGTTAGTTTTGTTAAATTGTATTTTCCTGGATATGTATCTGCTTCATCTAAATGTTCCAATTTATTGAAATGAAATCACACAGAGTAGGAGCCCCTTGTCAGCGTAACACTGGGGCAGCCACAGTGTGCGGGTAAGGGCGGCCCCTGGAGCACCCCGCTGGCTCCTTCCCCACCTACTTGGCTGCGGCTGCGGGGAGCTGTGCTGGCGCCTGGGACCCCATGGAGGGTAGAGCTTCCCGCTGGTCATGGTGAAGAGGGAATGAGTGAACTGTGCTCACCTCCAGGGTTTCATGAGCTCATGGTGTCTGAATCACGTTTCTTCCTAATAGTGTTTATTGTACCTTCCCTGTTTCCTTCTTATAATTAATATTGACAGACTTAGCAGTTTTCTAAGACTCCCAAAGAACTAACTTTTGACTTTCTTGATCCCATTATATGCTTGTTTTCATTTGATTGACTTCTGCTCCTAATTTTATTTTCTTCTTTTCTTTGTTTCGTTTTTGACTCCTCAGTTGGATATTTACCGCATTCATGTCCAGTTTTTTTCTTTTCTAATAAAAGCATCTAAGATTATAAATGTCCAAATAATTACTGCTTTGGCTGAATATGAATATCATATGTTTAAAAATATATAGTATTTTTTATTGATGTTTAGTTTAAACAGTTTCTTATTTTCATTATGACCCAGGATTTATTTGGAATTATAGCTCCTCATTTCCAAACATCTAGTTGCCTTTAAAAATGGTTTCCATGTAATTGTGCCATCAGAAGGCAGTGTGCGTCATCCTGATTTGCTGACACTCGTTGACACAGGGCCGCCTCTGGGGTGCTGTGTGGTCCTGGCTTCTCAGCCTCCTCTTGGGGGTGATCTGGGGAGGCTCCCTGGAGGCAGGGGCAGGGCCTCTTGGGCAGGGCGCCGGGCAGGCGGACCCGACTGCAGGAATGGCTGCGTGAGGTACCAAGCCCCCCCATAGGTTATGAGGAGTGTAGGGTGCTCCCCTCTTGGTAAAATCCTGTCACAAAGGCAGCAAAACCCAGCTGGCAGATTATTAACATGTACAGAGCTCACGTGTTAGGAAGAAATCCCCAGGTCTGCGTACAGATGGGCCTGCTCTGTGGTGAGAAGACACGTGGATGGCTCACAGCCTGTGGGATGCGTTCGGTCTCACTGCCGTCCAGAGATGCATGTGAAGTAACTGCCCACTGCTGCCAGGCTACACCCTCCTGCCCCCCAAACCCACACCCCCATGTGGCCAGCCATGTTCTTCTGGACTGTCAGGAAAAGGGCAGAGGTGGGCAGAACTGTCGGCTGCAGTGTGGTTTAGGTGAAAATGCAGAATGGCCGTCGCTCCCAAGCCTGGGACCCAGCGGAGGGAGTTCTGTCCGTGATGGATGAGATGCAGTCGTCAGGGTCCCGCCTGAATGTGGGATGCCTCCGTCCACGGGGATATGTGATGGCGGATGTGGTGAATGAAATATCAGCGCCTGCCCACAGTCTCTGGTGTGCAGACCCTCACTGTACCTGCTAACAGCATTTACCTCTGCATGCCGCAGCTGCACGTGATCTTTATTGTTTTCTTGTAATTGTCTGCATTTGAATTTTTCCTGTAACTGTGTATATTATTGTAATAATCAGAAACAAGCAATCGTTGTCCCCACCCCCCACCCAAAGTTCAGGGTCACGTGATTCAGGAGGCTGACCAGCCTGGCCTCCCCACAGGTGTCTGAGGACCGTGTGGGGTAACCAGGGGAGGTGGGCAGGGCCTGGACTGCTCGTGCCCAGACGCCAGCGCAGCGAGGCCATCGGGCAGCAACACAGGCTGCCGGCCAGGCCTGCAGGGGCGGCTCTGGGAGCCTGAGCAGGTGGTAACCACTGCCCCTGGGTATGTGGACAGCTGTGTCTCCTCTTTGCACACTGTTGTCTGGGCAACAGAAGCTGGGACTGGGGTTTATGGGCCCAGGGAGCTTCTGCCCACAGGGGTGCCTGGCACAGCGTCTGGGGAGGAGACCCTTCCTGCAGGCTCCCCACCAAGGCCTTCAGGAAGAGGGAAAACGACTGATCTGCCTGCCCTCTTGGGAGATGGGTCCTGTCCCAGAGCTCACAGCCAGACCCTCAGACCCGCGGATGCCAGTCCCATCCCAGGCCCCTCTCTCATGTGCTGTGACTGCCTGGGGTTGCATCTGCCCCCCCAGACCCCACGGAGAGTTCTCTTATTCTGACTTGGAAAACCACTTTACAAGCAGTTCTCTGTGGCTTGGAAAGAAACCTCCATCCCCAAGTAAGCCAGCCTGCCGCTCTGTCCACCCTTCTCCATCCCTCCCCCAGCCTGGAGTGGAAGAAAGAGTGTGCTTTGGGTGGTATGCTTGGAGGCAGGAGGATGGACAAGATGGCCTTTTGAGACCTCTACCTCCCCCAGGGGGTGACCAGGTGGGAGAACTCAGGCAGTCAGGGAGGACTTCCTGGAGGAGGTGGGCTTGAGTGGAGCATCTCAGCGTGGATGTTTGGAGGGCCCAGGGTATGTGCTTTCCTGCATGGGGGCTGCTCTGCGGGCAGGCTGGGTGTAACTGTGACTGTCGCTTGCTGTCTGTAGAGTGTGCTAAATGTTGGACTGAGTATGGAATCCACCACTTCCCCTGCCCGTTGCCAGAGAGCAGCCCTCAGGACCCCAGTGTGGGCCAGGACGGGGAAGGTGACCTGGGCCCAGCGAGCATGCCCAGAGGCCTGAGGGCCAGGAGGCGAGGTACTTCCGCTTGGGTGCTGGGTCTGGGGGGTCCCGGGGAAGGCCGCACCCAGGTGTGGAGCACTGAGGAGGGGGGTCAGCAGGCAGGAGCAGAGTGCAGAGGCCGGAAGGCAGGGGCGGGGAGCGCCTGGGCAGTGTGGCACTGAGGGGCTGGAGCAGGGGCTCAGCTGGTCTGCAGCCTCCCCGCTTTGACCTTTCCCTCCTCCTGGGATGGATGATGGGGTGGGGTGGGGAGCTGCGCCAGGGCAGGTGGTGCCCGGGGCTGTGGGGGCCCGTGGGCTCCAGGGACAAAGCCTGCCCGAGGGCCTGGGTGAAGGCAGTGTGTCCCGGGGCAGGACCAGCTCACAGCCTGGCTTCTCCTTGCAGGGAGGGCTGGGCGGGGGCAGACTGTGGTGTACGCCCCTGGGGCCTCTGCAGAGGTGGGCCTCTGGGATGTAGGGACCTGCAGGGATGTAGCAATGCTGCTGCTCTCTGAGTGGCCCTGCGAGGCTCAGAGGTCCCTCTGCCCTCAGGAACTCAGTGTTGGGGCTCTGTCCCTGCCTGGGAACCTGAAGCAGATGGGGAGCCACCGTCTCTGCCCTTATGGATAGTCCCCTGTCCCCAGGAGACACAGGCTGGCTGGTGACGAAGCTCCCAGATCAACATGGGCCTGGAGACCTTGGCACTACTGGCTGGCCCTGCCCAGGGACCCTATTTGCTGAGTGGAAGGCTGTGGGGCCCAGAGGGCCACCGTCCACCACCCTCCTGCCTCCCGGCCCGCCCCCAGCTCGCTTCTGAGGGGTCACCAAGGCTGGGGCTCTCAGCTGGGCAGGAGGGCTGGTGTGAGCCAGGGCAGCAGGGCCCGTCAGTGGTGAAGGCTGTCCCCAGGCAGGGGATGTCCTAGGAGTGGCCGGCCCCAGCTCGAGTGCCTTCCTCCTGAGGACGGGAGATGGCCACCTGTCTCACTCCTTTGCCCCTAACAAGGGCTGCGGGCAGGAGGTGGGGCCAGAAGTGACTCTTTTTGGAGATGGCGGTGTGGCCTGGAGGTGCGGTGCCTTGCCGGATGGCGCCCCCCCAGGTAGCACAGTGGAGCCAGGACTCCGACCCGGTCTCTGGACGCCTGGCAGGGAGGGGGCGGTGACCCGGAGCAGCACCCCGAAGTGGAAGCCAAAGAAGAGGCATCCCAGGAGCAGCCGCTGCAGCTGCCGCCTCCACTGGCCCTGGGCCTTTAACACCTGCCTTCTGGTGCCTTTCCAGGGCTAGAGGCTGCCCCTGAAAGAGGTGGGACTCCGGAGCCCACCTTGCCAACCGCAACCAGCCCAAGAAGGGATTTGGCTGCTGGGGTCTGTGGCCGGGTGGTGGGGCGCAGTGCCACCCAGGCCAAGAAGAGGAAGCCCAACTTCTGCCCACAGGAGACGGAGCTGCTGGTGAGCAAGGTCAGCAAGCACCACCAGCTTCTGTTTGGCCCGGGGCTGCTGAAGGCAGAGCCCACCCGCAGGTACCGTGTGTGGAGCTGCATCCTGCAGGCCGTGAACTCTCTGGGCTACTGCCATTGTGACCTTGTGGACCTGAAGCACAAGTGGCGGGACCTGCGTGCCGTTGTGCGGTGCAAGCTGGGCGACCTCCACAGGCTGGCCCATGGTCCGGGCTCTGGCAAGCCCCAGGCCCTGGCCCTCATACCCATGGAGCAGGTGGTGGCCAAGACCTTCTCCTGCCAGGCCTTGTCCTCCAAGGGCCTCGGCCAGGAGCCCCTCAGAGCAGGTGGTGGCCAAGACCTTCTCCTGCCAGGCCTTGTCCTCCAAGGGCCTCGGCCAGGTCGCCCTGGTGGCAAGAGGGCAGGGACTCCTGGGCCTGTGGGGTGCCCCCTGTAGGAGGCCGCTGCTCCCTCCCCAGGGCCTGGCACTGTGATGGCTAATCTGCTGTGCCAGCATAAACACTCGCCCTGTGCTGTGCCCTGGGCCTCCTGCATCGCCTCAGCCCCTTGGGGTGGGGACCTGGCATACCGCAGAGGGGACAGGCAGCTTTCCTTCAGGGGCATTTGCTTCCACTTTTGGACCATGAGCTATAGTAAGAAACACATTTTCCGGGGCTCCCCGGGGCACGCACACAACCGAAACAGCTCTTCCCCTGCATTGTCTGTGTGAGCTGACTCCCCTGTCCTGTCCATCACAGGAAGGGCTCCTGCTGACTTTCTGAGCTGGTTCTATGATCCAGTGGCATAGCCATGGCAGGGGATGCCCGGCTGTATTGCTGGAGTCTCAACACTGGCTGGGCTTCTCTGAGTGGCAGCATTGGTGGATGGAAGCCTTGGGGGGCAGCCCGTGGTATGGCACCTCCCTGGCTGGGCTGTTTTCTGGGGAGTGTCGTTCTGAGGGGCTTGAGTTCCCCAAGAAGGCCCCAGTCAGACAGCAGCTCAGAGAGATCAACGGAGGTCAGGGCGAGCAGGACATCTGGGGGCTTGGAGTGCAGTGGACCCCAGACAGGTGTGTGGTGCAGACACGTGTGCCCCCATGGTAGCAGGACCATGGGCTGCCCATGTGGGGCCATTACAGCAGCAGCTGCAGGAGTGGGGTGCCGTCCCCATGCTGGATCCCCGCTGCATGTGTGTCAGGCCTCTGTTCCATCATGGAAGCTGCCAGAAGGCCACACCTCATGGGACTGGCCTGCGCAGGGGCTGTGGCAGGTGCCCACTCCTTCCCTCAAGATACCGGCCAGCATTGGTCTTGTGCTGAGCGGTGTGTGCAAAGTGCTGGCAGTGCTGGGCATGTGTTCCTGACGGAGGGCAGGCCTGGCAGGGTGTCTGGGGTGCATGATGTGGCCTCCCTTCCCAGTGTCCTAGAGAAGGGGCAGGAGTGCAGCCCCAGACCAGACAGGCCACCCTTGGGCAGGAGGTTGTTCAGGGCTGGCTGTTCCCCTTGTGTCCCTGCTGGGACAGCCTCTCTTCTGGGATGTTGGGACTGGGCTCCTCTCCCACAGCCCTTGTGCAGGAGGTAGAAGCCCACATTGAGCCCAGGGCCCCCCCTTTTTGTATGTGAGATGAGGACAGGTACCCAGTGGGGCAGGCAGTGTGGTGAGGAGGTGGGAGTGATGCTGAGGGCTGCTGCCTGGGCCCCGGGCCCCTGGACCTCTGCTTCCTTGTGGAGCAGCCCTTGAGCCTCCTCACAGGCTGGGGGCTGAGTGTGTGGGTGGCCGTGTCGGGCCTATGGGAGGGCTGGGTGCCAGCAGATGTGGCACCACCAGGGGGCGCCGTTTGCCCAGGGGGCTGGCGCACTTCTCTCTGCCTTCTGTCCAGCCTCATGTCCCAGGCCCCTGGGCCCCTGGGCCTCTGTCCTGAACTAGGGCCCAGGGACACACCAGTAGGCTCAGGCCCCCAGGCCAAGGAGCTGGTGCCCCGCTGCTCTGCCCAGCCCGCAGCTTATCCACTGCCGGCTCTTCCTGAGTCCCACCCATGCCCTCCATGACTGGCCTGTTCTGTTCACCAATGGGAACGCCTCTGCTCCTGCCTTGTCAGGGGACCGGTGTCTCGACTGTTCGCGTAGACACCCCGGACAGGCGTGGGGTACAGGGGGTCACTGCCCTCAGTGTTCTGTGTCAGTTGAGCCCTCCTCCGTGCAGGGCCCTGTGCCTGGGAGCAGCAGAGTGCTGGGGATGCCAACCGCAGGGCAGGCGTGGGTTACTGCCGAATCTGAGTGCTCAGAGTTAGACAGGAAAGGGAGCAGGGCGGCGTGTGACCCTCCCAGGGGGCATTAGCCTGGGGCACCTGGGCACTTCTAATTCCTTCCCTAGTTTTTGAAATAGGGCCACAGAATAAAGAACGTGAAAAAACAGAAGCCATACCATGTTTGACCAGCAGCCAGAACAGGCTCTGTGTCTTTTCTTTGCTGCCAGCCCTACACTGTGGTGATGTCGATGACAGGCCGTGGTCTGGGCACCACTGCTCATGTCTTAGTGGCATCTGGTGTCCGGAAGGTGCATGCCCTGCCTGGGCCGGGGTTATGGAGTTCTGGGGTCTCTAAGGCTGAGGGCCTTCTGCTCTGAAGTGGGGTGTGGGGGCCACAGGGCCTCTGTGGTCATGGGACTCTGCAGTGCCATGTCTTCAGTGCCCTGCAGGCCTCTGCTTCCCGTATTGGCTCCTGTGATCTTCCCAAATGGACAGGAAGGTCTGCTGGCCTCCCTCCTTGAGTCAGGAGCACTGCCCCTGCAGCCTGGCCTGGGGCCTCCCACCCCGCCACACACAGCTGTCTGCCTCCCAGGCTGTGCTGCACCCTGGCCTGGCAGCTGACCCCGGCCTGTCATGCGTGCCTGCCCTGCCAGCCTCCTGCCCTGCCCTCTGGCTGGGAACTTTGCAGCAGTCCCCCCCAGGGGGCCTGGTTCCCTGGGCCCTGCCCGCCAGCCGCTCCTCCCAGGCTGGGTGGGGTCAGCCTTCACAGCTTTAGAGGGCCCACCCTCTTCCACGGGGCCTGCAAAGGTTAGCCCTCCCTTGCATGGTGACCTGTCATGGACTCCCATTTCTGTGGCTTCTGGAGCATGTGGGGGGTTGGTAGTGTGGCCCAGGTGTGGCCTCTGGCGGCCTTCTTGTCTGCTGCTGCTCACTGGGGACACCCTGCGTCCCGGCTGGCCTTGGATCTGGTCACAGAGCTATTCTCCCCAGAGCACTTTGCAGACCTGCTGTTCAGGCTGGGAGAAATGCTTGCTCAGGAGAAGTAGGGAGTTCGGCTTGGGCGCCTGCACCTCGTCTGTGGTAGACGTTGCCAGTTGCAGCGCGATCAGCTCCTAAATCACGAAGCAGCCTTGGTGGCCACCCTGCTATGGGCACTTTCCCGGCCAGGGGCCCGTCCCCCTCCCAGTTTTCCCGGCTGCAGGCTGCTGGCCGTGCCCTCCTTCCCCTGGCCAGCCTGCGCCTGTCCCTGTGCAGTGCGCCCTCCCCCTGAGATGCGGCCGGACAGTCTCTCCTTGCTCCCAGCCCTGTCCTGGTCCTTCCCTCCTCCCCTGCACACAGTGTGGGCCAAGGTCTTGGCCCTGCTTTGGGCCAAGCTCTGCTCCGCCTCCAGCATCTCCTCTTGTCCTGTCTGCTGGGTGCCCTGAGCTTCCTGCTGCTCGAGAAGGATGCCAGTCCCCGGTGCCATAGTGCCACTCTGCTTCTGAATGAATGAATGAGTCCTGGATGTTCGCTCTGGTCAGTGTAGGCTTGGGTGTGGTGAGCCTTTCACAGCCACATGCCCGGGTTTCTCCTTTGAGGCCCACCAGTTGTGGCTCTCAGAACTTGGAGTGTATGACGTTTAGAACGGGGGTGTCTCCTGGGGGGTTAGCTCCATACCTCTGTCTGTACTCAGCCAGACTGACTAGGGGTCCACCTGGGGGGAAGGGCCAGGCCCCAGTGGATTCCATGTATTCCAGCAGCCACTCCCTGGGCCCAAGGTGGGAAGTCCAGGGTTTTGCTGTGGGGCTGGCCTGTGAAGTGAGGTCACAGGGTCCCCCAGGGCTCTGTCCTGCCCTTCACAGCTGGACTTTAGAGTGCACTCAGACCTGCCTCTCGCGGGAATCACTATGTGGGGCTTGCACACTGCTGTGTCAGTCTGCACCCGGGAGCTCTGGGCCCCGAGGGTGTGGGAGCTGGCCAGGTGGACCCCCACAGCCTGAGAGTAGCAGCCAGGTGGCAGCCCCAGGTCCTTCGACTTGGAGGACTGAGCAGACCCCCTTCCCTGGCTTGTCTGGCATCTGGGTAATGTGTTGTCACGTGGCCTCCACCTGCGTGGGACCCAGCCCTTAGCCCAGCCCCAGGTGGCAGGTGGGGGGTGGCGACCGGTTCCCAGAGCCCTCGGGGCCTGGACGGTGCCATGCAGGGTGCTCCCTGAGGCAGGCGTGGAGCACAGCCTTGCCACGTGCCAGGAGCCGATCCGCATTAGGAGGCTTAATTTCTCTCCCTGCGGCGGGCAGATAAGGCAGGCTGCTGTAAGGCCGAGATGTGGAGCAGTCACTTTTTGGGTCTTCCCATTATCTCTGCTCACAATAGAAGCAGAGGGTGGGGGTGGGTCGCCAGGGAGAAGCCCCAGAGGCTCTGCCGGGTGTTTGATGTTTGACTTTATTTTACCGAGTGCCTGTGAAGTGGTTCAGGTGGTGTGAAGAACCTCTGAGGGGGCCTTTGCTCCCCTTAGGAGAGTGGGAGGTGGAGAATGGGGCTCCCCTCCCTGCACTCCTTCAGGGCTGTTTCTGGAATAGCCTGGTACAGAGAGGGAGGGTGGGCGGCCCTGCCCAGAAGGCCTGCCAGGAGGGGGTGCGGCTTTAGTGCAGTGAATCTGTGTGCAGTACACTGTGCCCACGGAAGGGTGCCGGTCAGTGAGATGCACCTGGGACGCGCGCCACGTCGCAGAACCGCCCTGCCATCAAGTGTGGTGTAGGGCATCCACAGCTGCTCCCTGTGCCCCTTCACCTGCCCAGGACCACCGCTAATGTGCCTTGTGCCACTCTGGGTTGGGTCTCTCTTTCTGGACTCTCCCAAACGTGGGTGCCTGCATCAGCTCTCTTCCTGGGGAGACTTCCTTCACCATCCCCATGCACCTGAGGACTGGCTGTGTTTGCTGGTGTCTGAGGCGTGCCCCGTTTTGCTGCTCAGGAGCGGGTGCACAGCAGCTCGTGCCTCTGCCCGTGGCAGGTGGTTTCATGGCTGCCAGCTTTTGGCTGAGTAAGGGCGATGCAAACATTTGTGTAATATCTTTGTATGGACGAACATTGTCACTTTTTGGGTGTGTTAGGAAGGAAGGAACTCGGCTCGGTATGGCAGGGAAGTCAGATATAATGAGACAAGAAAGCAAAGTAAGTTTAATGCACTCCACACAGTAACAGATTGGGGCTGCCCAAGGTGAGACAGGCCCTGGTGCTCATTCTGAGGCTTCTTTTATGTGGTTTTGGCAGGGCAGAGAGGTCCCTGATTGACAGCAGTCAGCTCCCTAGGCTTGTTCTGAGTGGTGAAATGGGGACGGGGGCTGTGCTGTACCTGTGCCTCTGATGTTTCTTATCTGGGGGGACCCTGGACATTTCCTGAGTCACCCTTGGCCCCTGTGGCTTCATCTGATTAACTCTGTAAGTCATTTTTGGCTCTCTGGCTCTATCTGATCCACTCCCTAAGTCATTTTTGGGGGCCTTCTCTCCTTTTCATCCCTCTCATTTCTGTCTTTCTGCCTAACAGCGGGATTGGATAAATACCTAAGAGTCAAATGCTGGTCATGTGCGGAGTGTAAGCCTGTCTTTTTAAGAAGCTGCCAAACTGTTTTCCAAAGTTGCAACCATTTTCAGTCCCTGTGTGGTATACAGAATCACCTGCTCTGCAGCGTTGCCAACACTTGGTGCTGGCATCACTTGGAGATTAGCCATTCTGGGGAGGGGGTGCAGTGGGACTGCATTGCGTTTGCCTGACCTTGAGAGTTTGCCGTGTGCCCACTGGCATTTGCTTGTCTTTGCTGGTGTGTCCACACCCGCCGTCCGTTCCCTAGGGGCTGTGGCCTTTCTGCTCCTTCTGGGCTCTGGACGTGGGCCCCTGTCAGGTCTCTGTACTACGAGCCACTCCCCTCCGGCTCTGGCTTGTCTTGTTTTCTCAACTGTGTCTTTTTTGAAGGTCAGAAGTTTCACATTTTGATGCTATGCAGGTTTCTTTTATGGATTTTGCTCTTTGTGTCCTTCTGAAAAAGTCTCCCTACTTCAAGGCCCTAATACTGTTTTTGTTTTTTAAAGCTTTATAGTTTTAGTTTTTACGTTTCAGTCTACGATCTGATCCGTGCTGAGTTAATCGTGGAGTTGGGTTACATTCACACCGAGGGTCAGCGAACAGCTCATCAGTCAGTGCCGTTGGGTGGAAAGACAGTCCTGTCCCCAGGGAGTTACCTGGGTGCTCCGTCTGAGGCCACGTGGCTGTCCCCGGGGGGTGCTGACCTTTTCCGCCGGGTGCAATACCACACCGGCTTGATAGTGATGACCGTAAAGTAAGTCTTACTGAGGGGGGAATTTCCTCCTCCTCTGCTTTCTGAGAGACTGTGTAGAATTGGTATTATTTTTCCCTCAAGTATTTGGCAGAATTCACCAAGGAAGCCATCTGAGCCAGTGTCGCCATCATGGAGATTCGAAATCACGGCCTCTTTAATGTTGCAACACTGTTCTTCTCTGGTTCTTGAGTGAAGTTTAATCATTTAGGTTTTTCAAGGAACTTCTTCATTTCCTCTAAGTTATCAAATTGATCGGCATGAAGTCGTTCATGACAATCCTTTGATGTCGTTCGAGTGCCTGTGTGATTGGCGAGCACTCTTGTGTTAGTGCTAATTGGTGTCAGCTCTGGTTTGTTCTTGACCAGTCTGACTGTAAGTCTATCTTAATTGATTGCTTCAAAGAACCAGATTTTGATTTCATTAATTTTCTATATCCAAAATCAGTTTAATTGATTTCTGCTTATCTTTATGACTTTCTTCCTTTACCTTACTTTGGGGTTAGTGTACTTTCCTAGGGCCATTGACGTTGAGACTTGAGACCTTCTGAATACACGTGTTTATTGCTATAAAATTTCTTCTGTATCACTAACTTCCATAAATTTGCATATATTCTGTTTTCATTTCATTCAGTTAAAAATATTTTAAAATTTCCTTTGTGATTTCTTCTTTTACTAATGGTTATTTAGAAGTGTGTTGTTTAATTTTCAAGTAATTTTTGATGTTTCCAGCTATCTTTCTGTTACTGACTTTGAGCTTAATTTTGTCGTGGTCAGAGAATATTTTTGTCTGATTTCAACTCTTATAAGTACATGGAGACTTGCTTCATGGTCTGAAATGCAGTGTCTCCAGGTGCGTGCCCACCTGCCTTTGGCCAGAGTGCGTCTGTGTTGTGCTGGGTGGTGTGTCCTGTGAATGCCATCCAGGTCAGGTTGGTGTCGTTGCAGCCTTGGTATCCGCACCGATTCCTGTCTGCTCATTCTGTTAACACGGGGAGGGCTGACGTCTCTGGTGTGCTGTGACCTTGTCCGCCCCCCCTTTCAGTTCTGTCAGCTTCTGCTCTGTGTATCTTCCAGGGGTAGCGTCAGGGCCTGCATGCCCAGCCTTGCTGTGCCTTCCTCAGCCGGGGACCCTTTATCATTGTGGAGATGTTCTTATCCCTGCTCACATGGGCTGCTCTGACTTCCGCTGTCTGGTATTCGTGTAGCTGCTCCAGCTTCTCACGAATGCTGTGTACATATCTCCCAGTCCTTGATTTAAAATAACCACGCCTGGCTTAGAGTGGGCTTCTTGTGGCCATCGTAGACTTTGGTTTTGATCTGGTCTGACCATCTCCACTTTGGATTGGAGTGGCCACAGCACTGCGCACTGGATGGTGGAGCCGTAAAGCGGTCTGCCCTCTCCAGCGTGGTGGCCATGGCCACATGTGGACTGTGTTGGGTGACTAGGTTGAGGTCATTTATCTTTGGAGGAAATACCAATATGTGTATGTTTACATCTCCCATCTTGATATTTGCTTTCTGTATTTTCCCTTCTGTTCTCTGTTTCTTTTCTCTCTCCCTTTCTTCATTTTTTTGGAGTGATTGAGCATTTAGGATTCCATTTCACTTCCTCTGCTGGCTTATTAAGTAGACCTGCTGTTGCTTTAGAGTTTATATGTATGTCTTGGCTGTTCACGGCCTGCCTTCGGGTAATACCCTGTCACTCTGCCTGCGGCTGCGGCCCTACGGGCAGGGGATTCCAGTTCTCCTTGCCCCCCGACGCTGGTCACAAGTTCACCGCTGCACGTCGTCAACAGCACACCATTGCTGGCAACACGCTGTTATTGATTTTGCTTTAATAATTACTTGTCTCCTAAGTAAAAATTAGAAATGAGATACAATGTCTTTTTCACCTACCTGCGTACCTACCACCTGGCTCCCCTCAGTTCCGGATGTAGAGCCGCGTTTCCTTTAGACCTGATGAACTTCTCTCCACATTTCCTGTAGGGCAGTCTGGCTGGAACTGATTCTCTCAGCTTTTTTTGTCTAAAGTAAGTCTTTACTTTGCCTCTGTTTTTGAAATATATTTCCCCTGGGGATAGGATTCTGGTTGAAAGGCTTTTTCCTTTCTTGCTGTCCTTTAAAGGGGTCTTTCCTTGTCTTTTGGGTCTGGTTTCTGGTGAAAGGACAGTCCTTTTCTGTCTGTCCTTGGGAGGGTAACATGCATTCCTCTCTGGCCCCTCTCAGAGTTCCTTCCTTATCCCAGCTTTCTGTAATTTTGACTATGATGAGGCTTGGGTTTTTTATTTTTAATGTTTATACCCTGCTTGGGAGTTATGCCGAGGGGTGCATAGTTGCATAAAATTTGGGTACTTTTGGTCCTTTTTCTTGAAATCCATTCCATTTGCTCCCCGCTCCCTGTGCGCCAGATGCCACCCTGGGGGCGCGTGGCTGGGCCTCTGTTGTCATCTTCTGTGTTCCTGGTCCATTCGCAGAGGCATTGCCCCGCCCCCAGCTGCTGACCCCAAGTGGGGGTTCACTCAGATGCCTTCCTTGTGTTGTCAGAAGTCCCTGGCCGCTCTGCCCGCCAGCTCTCCTGGCTGGTGGGCTCCCTGCAGCCTTGAGGGTTCTCACGCAGTTTACACGTCCTCACCATTGGGCTGTCCCTGTTGTTTCTGTGTCTGTGTGTCTGTGTGTCTCTGTGTCTCTACTGTCTCTGCATCCCTGCGTCTCTGCATCTCGCATCTCTGTGTCTTCGCATCTCCGTGCCTGTGTCTGTGGAGGGTTCTTATGCTCGGGTCACGTTCTGCTCCTGGGTATGTCCTTCTGCTCTGGGTTTGGTCATCTGTCTCTGTGGGAGGGCTGGCATACGGCTGCTCGGACGTTGGCGTTTCCCTGAAAGCTCTCCTTTGTTCTGCCCTGTGTGCACATGGACGTGTATTTGCTCAGAGACCCAGGAGGCTGGGTGCAGTTGCTGGGGCTGCTTCTGCCCCAGGACACCGGCTCCGCAGCTGGTCTTGCCGGGAGGAAGCAGCTGGGTGCCTGGAGGCTGTTCTCAGGGCTGCGGCACTACACTGAAGCCATCCACGAGCAGCCGGATTCCCCTGGCTGCCGGGTTTCAGCTGCTTACTGGGGGAGGGCCGCCCTGGCGCTGCCCCCTTATGGCAGAGGCAGGGTGCTCTGAGGAGCTCTGCACTGTTATTCTGTGAGAACTGGGGCTAGATTTCTGTGCAGTGCACACCGCTGACCTGAGGCACCCCTGTGGTCTGTGGCTGGCAGTAGACACCTCACCTGCCCCTCAGCCAGAGTGACTGTCCCTCTGTCCCTATTGTACTGTGTCGCCTGTTGCTGAATGGGGCTGTGTGTGTGGTTGGTGGTGAGGAGGCCCAGCTGCTGGGGCAGAGCCCCGAAAGGGCACGGCCGCGTCTCCCTGTGCAGCCCAGCGGCCAGGCCTCCGGCAGCTCTGCCCCAGGGCCCAGGGCCCAGGCCCCTTCCGGCTTGTGGCTCTGCCCCCCGAGCTGCCCTGGTCTGTTGGATGTGGCACCCCATTGCCTGCCCGCCAGGGAGGAAGGGAGAGGCAGAGGGCGTGCAGTTCCTTTTGGGGACATGAGAGAAAACCACACTCCACTTCCCACATTCCAGAGGGGGGATTAGTCCTGCAGTCCCTGTGGCTGCAAGGGGGTTGGGAGATGTCCCGTGCCATGTGGCCAGGGGCCGAGCCCATCGGAAAGGCTGGGTCTAGGAGGCAACTTGAGTTGCCTGACAGTGCAGCTGGCATCTACCCTGGCATCTCTCCAGCTGAGGTAACAGGCCCCCACGCCCTCGCCCAGGTTCCAGTGGGGGAGGGGTAGGCCTGGTGGGGGCCCGGCAGCAGTCCTTGTCCTGGCTGGAACTGCCTTACATCTTCACCCAGGAATGCACACACCACCCCCGCCCTGGGTCCGCAGCCGCTCCAAGGCAGTGGCTGGCAGCCCCCACCCACGCCCACAGCCCTCATTTCATGCCCGCCCATGGTGACTCTAGGTGTCTACAAACCCCACAGTGGCATCAGAAATATCCGCCTGACCTGCATCTGTTGCAAGACTGGCACGCCCACTGTGTCATCCTGAGGCAGGGGTCTCTATGGGCTGCTCACAGGGACCTCTGTGATGGAGGCTTGGCATCTGCCCGCTGGCTGGGGACCAGACCTGCCCTGGACCGTGCCCCTCAGGGAAGCTTTGCCCAGCCCTGCAGCTTCTGCCCGGCTCCCGCCTCCTGCACCCCAGGCCAGTGGGGGAGCCTCTCTGGGAGGACCTGCTTGGCCCCAGGGGGCTCTGCCCTGACTCACTGCTGGAGCAGGGGCTGGTGAGCTGAGAGCCTATGTGGCTCCGGGGCACTCCAGGCTCTGCTCCTTGCCTGAGGCCTCCTCACTGCTGCTGCGTCTCCATGGGGCTCTCCCTGAGACCAATGGCTGCCCATGGGGTAGCGTGTCACCTTTGTGAAAGCCGCCTGCTGTCTCTCCTGGCACTTACTAGCTGGTGCACTGAGCCACCCACTCAGCCTCCTGGAGCTCAGATGCCTCAGCCCAGATCCGAGACAGAATGTCTCAGAACCACAGTTATCTGGAAAGATGAAGGCCACTTCATGGGTCAGTAGTTTTATGACAAGGACTTGGTTCCAAATGGCCAATCAGGCCACTGCCACAAGGGCAGGACGTGGTGGTCAGAAGACAGGGCTTGAAGAGGTATCCAGAGCCCAGCCTCAAGAAGGGACAAGTGTGGGAGACGTGCCCCCACCCGTCTGCCCCAGTGTGAGGGGCTTCTGGAGTCATCCGCATGCATGGGGAGGGCATGAAGGATTCTTAGAGCTGAGTAGTCCCTCTGCCTCATGTTGCAGATGAGGACAGAGGCCTGGGAGCGGGCGCTGCCTGAGCCCCGCTCCTCATGTGTGTCCTGTAGAAGAAGCTCATGGGCTCCCAGGGGCGTGTCGCCATGTTACAGGGGAGCTCCAGGCTCACCCTCCGGGTATCACTGCTGCGGGCTCCGCTCCGTGTTTGTGCCCCTGTGTGCGGTTCCCCGCTCGTCTCCACGCTCTCCTCTTTCCGTTCAAGCCTCTTGGTCAGAGTGCGACATTGTTACCATTCTCAGGGGACCTGCCAGGTTCGGAGAGGGAGCCCCTCCTGTCCAGGCTGGAGGCACCATCTCTACTGGGGACTGGGGACGGGGTGTGGCAGTGGAGACACATAGCATGGTCCTGACAGTCTGGACTGTGTGTCAGGGAGACGAGGGGTCTAGGGGACTTCCCAGGGGCTGGGCTCAGGCTGGCCAGGCCGTGACTCATGCACCCCCTCCTGTTTTGTGTGTTTATTCATCAGTGAGGTGGTGCCTGGCAGTGTCCAGCCTGGAGCCAGGTGGCTGAGAGGTGGTGGTGGGAAGAAGCCCCTCCGTCATGGACCTGCCCCCTGGAGACCACTCCAGGTACCACCTCGCCCCCAGCCTGCATGTGGGCCCTCCGAGTTGGTCACCCTGTGCTCAGGGGCCATGCTTCCTGGTGGCAGCAGGACAGAGATGGCTGAAGCGTTGGGAGCCGAAGTGGGAGGCGTTGGCGGTTGGCAGGATAGGCCTGCAGGTGACCTGTGTCCTCCTGGGAGCCCCACATGGGAAGTCTGTGCTTCTGCCCTGGGACGCTAAGCAGAGCTGGTTGGGGCCTGCATCCTGGTGTGTGGGCCCAGGATGGTGGTGTTTCCCCTATGCCGGGCCACCACAGGCTGGCTTGGGAAGGGTCCCCGCACCTCCAGCCCCTTCCAGACCTCACACCAAGCTCCTTTTTGATTGCATTTACCTGGGGCATTTTAAACACACAGAAAAGTTGGAAGAATCACACAGTGGCCACCACGTGCCCACCCATTGTGCTGCGTGGTGTCAGTGGGAGTGGGCCGCCTGCCCATCACTGATCCCCTTACTTTTGCATGTGTTTTGGAGAGAGCTGTGGGCCTCAGGGCACACCTCCTAAATATCCACGTGTCTTTCATTTCTCTCTTGTATAGTGAGATGCACAGATCCTAGGTCATCCAGGGGCTTTGACAAATGCATGTGCCTGGTAACCCTTACCTGGAAGTCCCCTAGCCTCACCCCCAGCCCGGGGTACCAGGTGACTTGTCTGCTGGAACATGCTATAAACTGGCTTGTGATGAGTGTGCTCTGGGGCCTGGTCAACCCCTGGAGGCAGAGCTGTGGGATTACTGTGTGGCCTGTCCTTCCTCTGTGGCTTGGTTGCATGAAGGGACTGTGCCTTTGTGTTCTGCTCATGTACAGTGTGGCACCCTTTCCTGGTGTTGGGAACATGACCTGTGGCCGTCTCAGCCCAACTTCTGTGGGCATCATGTGTTCCTGTGCACAGTGACTGCACGTGGCTGGGCCGCAGGGTGGCCCATGTCCGGTTTTCTAAGGGATGCAGGGACCTTCTCGTGGCACATGCTGTTTCGAGCTCTTTTCAGCAGGGTCTGGCCATTCTCATCCTCGCTAGGACTTGGCAGTGTCTGCAGAACTTTCTATATGGAGTTTTTGGATTGGTAAAATTCACACAACAGAAACTTTCCCGTTTTGGCCATCCTGGTGCAAACACTGAAGTGGCTTTAGTGCATTTGGTGTTGTGCCATCACTATCTGACTCCAGAGCATTTTGGCCCCAGACAGCAGCCCCCACCCTGAGCAGTGTCCCCACCCCCGGCCCAGTCCCACAAGCACAAACCCGCTCGGTGCCTGTGGGCTGGGGGTGGGCAGTTCACGTGAGGGGAACAGGCGACACCGTCTCCCCTCGCAGTATGACTTCAGGCTCCCCTGCCACATGAAGCATGTCACACTCATTTTCGTGGCTGGGCAGTGTCCCACTGCCAGGGTGGACCACGCCTCTTCACCAGTCGGCGGACCTTCTGGGTTGCTGCCCTGTGTGACTCACAAGTTCAGCCGTGGTGAACGCGCTGCTGGCCTTCGTGTGGGCCCGGTGCTCGTCCCCTGGAGTGTGCCCAGCAGTGGAGTTCCTGGGGGCGCAGGGCAGCTGGTGCCCTGGGCTGGACCTCCCGAGGAGCCTCCCTCTTTGCTTTCCCGTTTCCATTGGCTTGTGAGTGCCACGCCTGCTGGTTGGGGGCTGCACCCCTGGTGCCCCGCCCGACCCTGAGCCAGGGAGGGGGTGTGGTGCTCTGGTGCCGACTTCTGCAGGCAGCCCAGTGAATGTGTGCTCCCCCCTCCTGTCATCCTGCAGCTGCCCAGGCGGAGCCCGGTGACCTCCACGAGCTAGTCCAGGACACGTCGGCCAGCATCTCCCGAATCAGCTCCAATGGTGAGTCTGTACCCAGGCCCACCTCGTGCCTCTGGAGATCAAGTCACACGGGGTGGTGGGTGGCCACAGCCTCACCCCACTCGGCACCCTGCAGTCAGACCCCGAGGCCATTGCTGTGCCCTGCACCCCCCGCCCACACAGCGCTCCTGCACCTGTCCCCTCAGTGCCTCCCTCCTCCTGTCAGCGTGTGATGCAGGCGAGTCCCTGTAGGGAGGGAGCTTGTGAGAGCCTCGCTCAGCCTGGCAGGCCAGGCCCACTCACAGGGCACTGCGGCGGGGGGGGGTGGGGCGGGAGCCATAACAACCAGGCCGGGGCCTGTCCTCAGCTCCCACAGACCTGGGGACATGGGACAGGCAGGGCTCGCTGCACCCTCCTGGGGGAAGGGTGGTGTCTGCCCGAACCTAGAGCTCTCAGGCCAGTAAGAAAGTGCTGAACAGGAGCAAGATGTGGGGGAGGAGAGAGGCACCCCCTCCCCAGACCCAGGGTGAGGCCCCTGGAGGCAACTCCTAAGAACCGTTGAGCCCCACGTGGACCTAGGGGTCTGTCCCAGGACAGGCGGGAAGAAGGCCCCTGCCCAGGGGTGTAACCGACCAAGTGTGGGGTTGGGGGCTGTGCCAGCCTGGAGGCCCCCAGCACTGCCGGGCCCTGATGTCCTGACCCTGGCAGGCTCTTGGTCCCTTGGGTGGCCCCCTGGCCTTGGCGTGCTTGTCCTGAGGCTCCCTCTCCTGCTTATGCTGGGGGCGGGGGCATACCCAGAGCTTTGGGGCTTGCGCAGTGCAGGTCCTTCTGCTCCTGACGTCTCTGTTCCTTCTCTCCGCAGTGACCTCCTTGGAGCAGAGCCTCTGGTCCCTGGGGACGCCGAGTGACACGCAGGAGCTGAGGGACAGCCTGTGAGTGTGCAGCTGTGTGCAGGTGCCGCCTCCGTGGGGCACACCGCTGCACCAGTGCCCCATGTGGATGCCTGAGTGGGCACACACGCAAGCAGAAGTGCATTCGGGTGGCGGGACACACGTCTTTTCACACGCTTTTTCCCCAGATGTGTCTGCCTCGCACCAGAACTCATGGGCAGGGTCTGCACACCTGTGAAAGTACATGTGGACATGATGTGGCACAGTTGTGCCATTTGCATAGCTGGTTTGCCAGCAGTGGACACACAGGCTGGTTGGAGTGGGGCTCTGGGTGATTGACTCTGCCCCTGTGGGGGTCCCACTGTATTTCCTTGTGGGGCTCCCTAGATGTCGGCTCTGGGACGGGCTGGGTGAGGCAGCTGGTCTGGGATGAGGTTTGGCTCCTGACAGAAAGACTCCTTAAGTGCTGGGTTTCTGAGGAGGGGACAGACATTTCTGCAGGGGACCTGGCAGGTGTGGGGGTGGGTAGCTGGTGCTTAGTAGTCCCTACCATCTGGGGCCAGGCTGTACTCCACAAGTCCTTCTCGGGGAGCCCTGATGGGTCCCCAGCTCTTCAGCTTTCTATCCCAGCACGGTGCAGCTTGGGGAGCCCCAAGGGGAACCTAAGGCCTGTCTGAGTCCCAGTTCCCTTTGCCACCTCCTTGCCAGGGGACCCTGAGCCTGTCAAAGCACCTCTCTGAGCCTGAGCCAGCCTGTCTAGGAAAGGGAACAGGGTGGGCTGGTGGACAGGCTGGGCTCTGGGGCTGGGCTAGGGCTGATACTGAGCGCCCTCCTGTGTGGATATCCCCTGGTGAGGTCACAGCCCTTGTCCCAAGTGGCCCGCATCCTGAAGCTGCCGTCCCTGGGAGCCTCCAGGGGTTGCTGGCTTCCTGAGGAGCCCTGGAGTGCTTGGGTCCAGCTGAACCTGTTGTCCCATGCACGGACCTGAGGAACTTCCCTGTCTCTTCACATGTCCCCTTGTCGCTCAGCCTTGCCCCCTGCTGACGGCTATGTCAGACCCACTCCTGGCCTTCTCCTTCCCCTTCCCACCTTTGCTCTGGGCAAACTGGGCAGTCTGGTGGCCCCTGGAAGAGAACTGTTACACTGTTCTGTGGGTAGCAAGCATATGACGGCCAGTCCCCTGGGCAAGGACCCCCCCCAGGGCCAGCGCTTCCTGACTCCAGGCCAGCACCTTGTGCCTACTCAGTCTCAGTAAGTGTCCGCTGCCAGCAGCCTTCCCTCCCTGTCTTCTGTCCACACAGGACCCTGGCCAGCCTCCCCAGCAGGGGCCTCATGGTTTGGGCACCCATACTGCTTATACTTCTGAAATCTAGGCCCGTCGTCTGTGGGTTTGGAGTTTTCTGTCCTGATGATTCCTGATGTGTTTGGAGTTAGCCATCGAGGAAGCACCGGGCCCCGCAGCAGGACAGGGCTTCCTTGGGTGGGACTCAGCCCTGCCCTCGGCTCCTTGCATCCTTCCTGTGACCTGGGGAGCCGTCAGGCATGTCATGTTCCTGTTCTACAGATGAAGACACTGAGGCTCTGAGAGGGGTTGGGTGTGGCCAGGACCACACCCCTCTGACTGGCAGGCCCAAACCCACCTGCCACCTATCCATCACCTGCCCACCTACTCCCCCCACCCCCACCTTTCCTTCTGTCCATCTGTCTCTGTTAACTGCACCACCCTTCCAAGTCGGGGTTCCAGAACTCGAGGCAGCAGAGGGCCCTTTGCAGATTTTATGTACAATTATGTATTTGATTATCCTTCCTATTTCTTTTTCAAGATGAGCTATGCTGTTTCTTGACTGTGAAAGTGACACATGTGAGTTACAGGGAAAATGGACGTTGGAGCGTCTGAGGGGTACTGCTCCCATTTCTGTTTCCTGCCTGCCTCTTCTCAGTCCACAGTGTTTTGCGAACTGGGTTGAAGTGAATAGTGTTCTGGGATCCTGCTTTTCACTTGGGATGGCACATGTGCCCTCATACACGCCGACAACAGACCTTCAGAAGTGTGCGGACGCTGTTGGATCCGCATGATTATCGCGTGAGACCCTGGGCCACATCTTTGGGCCCCTCCCATCTCTCACTGTCACGCACCATGTTCCCAGGGGTGGTGGTGTGGGTCATTCTGGTCTTGCATCCTGTTCTCAGGTTAGGTGGAGTGGTGTTCCTTGGGTCACGCTTGGTGTTTTCAGGGCCCTGGGTCTTGAGTGTGTTTCCTGGGCAGCCTTGCCCAGCTGGCTGGAGGGTGACCTGTCCAGTGTGGGTCTGGAGAGGAGCGCTGGCTCCTGGGCCTTCCCTATTGGACACCGGGCCTGGCCTGCAGTGACGGGCCCACAGTGATCACATGTCCCTGGGCCACTGCCCCGTCAGCCTCCACTTTCTGATGTAGAAGCCCACCACTTTAGCACCTCCTGCCTCCAAGCCCACCCCCTGCAGAGCCCCCGACCCTCTTGCTCCCCTCCTGCAGGGTGGCTCCTAACCAGGCTGCCGGCCTTGCTTGCTAGCCATGGCCTTCTGGGGCCTCCCATGACGCTATTCCAGGCCGAGTATATGTACATTGTAGACTGTTAGCATTTGGAAATGACTTGAGGCCAACATATGGTTGCTTGCTCAGTATTTTCTCCATACTGACAGCCGCCAGCTTTTTTATTTGCCGGGTAAGGACATAAAAAGCTCAAGTACCCACCATCCATTACTGCCAAGGTTTTACAGGGGAAAGGGCGGTTCAGTGTTCTGGAAGTAGGGCAGCTGCTCTCGGGAGAGAGGACAGCCCTTCGGACGGAAAGATTTGGCTTCCTCCGGCCCTGGCAGGGCCTGACCTGCCTTCCTCACCTGGCGTGGCACGGGTGTGGGCCTTGTTTCTGCCAGCCGCCCCAGGGGCTCTGCCCTGGTCCCCCCAGCATGGGCTCCCTGATGGCCGAGGTGGCTGGCTGGTGGTCTCTGCCCCCTGTGGGGTGAGGCTCAGTGGTGGTGGGGCTGTGCTTGTCCCTGTTGGAGCCCCTGGGGAATGGTATCTGCATGATTGGACGGCCATTCCAGGAGCCCCATCCAGGAAGTCTGCCTGTGGGCCCGGGCCCTCTGCCCTCAGCCTTGTAATTGTGCCTGGCTCCTAGTTTGTAGGTCCAGGGCATAGAGCATGGCAGCGACAACGGGTCCAGGCCTGGGGCAGGGCCGCCCTGCACCTGAGCCCACAGCTGGTTCTGGTGAGGCTGTGCCCATGGCAGGTAGGGAGGCTCTTCCGAGGCCCGGGGGGCTCTCTGGCCCGGAGCTCTGGGTGGCCCGGCCCCTCCTAGTGAGTGCGGGGCTCACGAGCAAGGCCAAGGTCCTGTACGGCACTGTCTGCTCACAGTGCCCTTGGGCCCCCCATATGGTCAGACCCCCGACAGGTTCCCCCTCTGATTCTCATGCTACAGGACTGTGGGCACCAGCCTCGCTCAGGCTCAGGGAGGGCCTTGCCCAAGGCCTGGTGTGGCGGGAGCCTGGGCAGTGGGCTGGGTCCCCTGGATTAAGACTAGCACCCTAGAGGGGCAGAAAGTGGAAGCAGAGGGGGGCCTGCCTGGGGTGTGTGGGGTGCATGCCAGCCTCCCCCCTCTCTCTTTCCCTCCTTCCTGTGGGGCACCTCTTCCTCCAGGGTCCTTCCTAATGCTACCTCCCTCAGAGGCCGCATCTCAGCTCTCCCCACCAGCAACAGCCCCTGTGCTTGGACCCCACTCCCCTGTTCATAGACAGCCTTGGGGACCTTATGGGGGTACGTGCCTAGAGAGAGACTGAACTTCCACCCTGAACTTCTAGGGTGGGGACGTGAGTATGTATGTGAGTGCCCAGTGTCCCCTGCTGGTGTGGGGCAGGGAGGACTGTGTCCCCAGACTTACTGGTAGGTTCCCTTGTATCTGCAGGAAGTCCTGTGTGTGTGTCTGCTCACCTGTACATGTCAGGGTGGCCTGAGTGCGGGTGTGCTAGGAGGTCCACTGGGGGTGTGCTTAACCACCCCAAGGGGCAGTGCGGGGGTCCAGGGAGGGCTCCTGGCTCACGGGAACAGGTTTCCCCTCCCAGTGGAGATCTGCTTGTCAGATCGCACAGGGGCTAAGAAGGCTTGGCCCAGCTCAAGCCAGGGCTGCCGGGGCCCTGCCGCTCTGCAAGAGGCTCAGTGCTGACAGCCCCGCCGCTGTGAAGGCCGCCGCAGGCTCTGTCTCCCTCCTCCCAGAGCTCAGCCTGGAGGACCCAGAGCCCTGGAGGCTTCTCACTGCACCCCAACCATGACCACGTGCCTGCACATGAAGACCTTCTGGGCGTTTGCTTAAGAACCAGGAGCAGGGAGAGGGGCTTTCCGCCGCCTCCTGTGCCATCTGCCGGTCGTCCGGGGTGGAACTCGCCCTGCTCCCCTGGGCTGACCTGCATCCCACACTGACTTTCCAGCGTTCTGCGGGGCCCAGGCTCACTGACCAGGGCACAGCCTGGGGGGTCCTGCCAGCCCGTGGAACCCAGGCCCCTCCTGTAATGTGTGGGGCAGGAGGCCAGGAGAGGGAGGGGCTTTCCCGGGGCTGCAGGGCGAGAACCGAGGAGAAGACGCTGTCCGGACGTGGGGTGGTGGCTGCCTGTTGTCTTGGGCCTGGAAGACACCGTTGAGAACTGGATGTGGGTCAGACCTTCTGTCTCAAAGGGGGAGCCTTCCAGCAGCCCAGGGCCAGACCCCAGCCTCCAGGCCGGGGGTGGGAGGCCATGGAGCTGGTGACTCAGCATCTGGCAGGTGCAGCACGGAGGGTCGTGTCGGCTCCTTGGGCCTCGGCAGGACCACCTGGAGCCTGGGTACTCCGCAGCGGGGGCTGAAGCATCTGGAAGCTTCCTCACCCACACGACCAGCAGGGACTGATGCTGAGGTCACCTGCGACGTCCCTAAAGCATCTGCATGTGGACTCTGTGTGACTGGGGCTCCCCTGTGGCTCGGCATCCTCACTGTCCCCAAACTTAGGTGTGGGCCGAGGCTCCAGCACAGACCGCAGAAGCGACGTCACCCCCGAGGACTAGCGTGGAAGTCATGTGGCATCACTTCTGCCATTCTGCGTGGTCAGAGCAGCCCCCAGCCTGTCCTTCAGAGGGGGACTCCACCCCCCAGTGGGAGGAGCGGCAAAGAACTTGGTGGCTGCTCTTTTCAAACTGCCACAAGGCCCGAGTAGCAGCAGAGATGGTCTGTGTGGGGAGCCAGAGGAGAGGCTGTGGCCAAGCCTGGCGTCAGCGAGGCAGGCACCGGTCAGGCCTGGTAGATTGTTTGGGCTTTGTTTCCAGAGCAGTGGGAAGCCAATAGAAGAGAGTGGCATGATGGTTGGCACTGAAGGCAAGTCCTGACTCATGCAGAAGCCCTGTCTGTGGACTCAGCCCTCTTCAGTGCAGTGGCCAGTCCCTTGAGGCAGCCAGGACGTGGCCCATGTGTGCCTGGGGGTGGCAGGCAGGCCGGGGCATTGGCCATATCTCACTCCATCCCTCCACCCCTTTCCTCTGCCTGGGTCACTGACAGCCCAATGTAAAGGGGCCCATGTGAGAGAATGGACTTGGGCTTGCTTGGCTGGTATGAGGGCTCCCTGGGGCCCAGGTGGGGGGCAGGTGGTCCTCTGGGTATGAGGGCTGACCTGGCCCGGCCTCATCTGCCCTGCCTGCTGTCTAACCGGGAGCTTGGAGGGGGTGAGGCCAGCCCTGCTATGGGTCAGGGCCCCCTGCACAGGGACCCCTCCTCTGGACAGGGCAGGCAGTCACTGTGGGTGGCGGAGACCAGGGAGGAGCCTCACCTTGGCCTTGTAAGTCAGGGGTTGTGCTGTCTGGCCAGTGACTTCAGAGGCACAGACCACCCCCAGGCTGCTGGGACCCTCCCAGCACCCTGACTGAGGGGCCTGAGCAGTGGCTGTGAAGGGCTGCACTGCTGCGGGTGGATGGGCCTCAGCCCCTGGGCTGCTGGGGCGGGCAGGGCATCTGCCCCAGGGGCTCACCGGAGGTCACTGAGCTCATGCCAGGCACAGCCTTGGCCCGTGAGGTGTGAGCTGTTTCCTTGTTTCCCGGAACCTTCTCTAGGGCAGGCTCTGGGATGGCAGAGCCACCCCCACCCAGGCCTCCGCTCAGGCCTGCTGAGCCATTTGGATTTCTCCTGTGGGGGAGGCTGGGGGTGGGGGGTGAGGGAGGGATTTCTGGGTGTTCCCAGGAAGGATGGCAGCGGAGAGCTGCCTGCCAGATTTGGCAACAGGAGGCTGCTGGTGACCTTGAGAAGACAGGTGTGCGCAGTGCCCCACGCTGGAGCGTGGCCCAGCCCTTGTTCCCGTGGCTGATGTTCCATCGTGTGGAAACTCTGAGCCCAAAAATGATGGTGTTAGGAGGTGGGACCTTCGGGAGGTGATAGGTCATGAGGTGGGCCTCATGCATGGGGTTCGTGCCCTCCTACCAGGGGCCCAGAAGGCTCCCCACCATGCCTCCACACAAGGACATGGCGGGGAGGAGCCTGCCGTGAGTCAGGGATGTGGCCCTTACCAGACACCCCACCTGCTGCCACCTGCATCTTGGGCTTCCAGCCCCAGTCTGGGGCTCTGACAGCCCCTGCGTGCACCAGGATGCCCTTCATCTGTGGATAGCTCGGGGGGTTCTCTGGCTGCTGTGAGTCACGCTGCCGGGAAGGGCAGTGTGCAGGCCTGTGTGGGCATGTCTCCAGCTCCCCTGGGAGCGTGCTTTGGCTGGAACCGCCAGGTCTACTGCCTCGAGGAACTGCCAGCCCGTTTTCCCGAGTGGCGGAACTGTTTACGTCCCGCCAGCAGCACGAGGTGTTCCGATTGCCCTCCCCGAGTGCTGGGTGCTCCGCCTCTGAGCCAACCGCCTGCTGGGGACGAGGGGCCTCGCCCTGTGGATTGGTCTGTATTCACTGTGACGCCGGGGTCTTCATGTGGTGCTGACCATTTGTGTGTCTCCTTTGAAGGCCAGCCTATTCAGAGCCTATGCCTGTTTTTGAATTGGGTGATCTGTGCTTTTATTGCTGAGATGCTCCCTCTGTCTAGAGGCTTCTCCCAAGCTGTGCCTGGCTCTCCTGGGCTCTGCCTTCCCTCATTTGGGTCATGGGTCAGTCTCCTCCGCTGGCTCCTCTGCCTTCTTCTAGCCTCTCCTGCATTGGTATCCTTCCTGTGCTGGGGCTCCTGCAGTGGCCTGGGGACTTGGGAGGTGGCCATGGGCACCCCTGCCCGCCCTGGCCTGTGCTGTTAAAATGTGTCTCCTCCTCCCCAGCTCCCACCGCCCCACAGCCTCATCTCTCCCAGGACTGTCCAGCCTGCTGGGCCCTGCCAGGTTGCGGGGTCAGTTCCCGGGCCTGGGACCCCAAGCCTCCCTCCCCGGCCGGCTGCTCTGCTTGTTGCCCTCCCTGGCCACCTTTTATGTACAGTGCTGCCCCCTCAACCCACCCACTCACCCGTCCCCACCTCCACCAGACCACGCCTACCTAGACTTGCCTGGCCACCCCAGGCTTCCTGCTGTGTGTCCTGGGGCCCCTAGGCCCCTGCCTTGGGCACAGAGTGCTGCATGAGGTACGAGTGCAAGCTAATTAAAAACACTCTTACCCAGTTGTCCCAGCTCCGTCTGTTGAGAGGACTACCTTTTCCAAAAATCACTTGATCATGCATATATGGGTGCATTTGGGGACTGTCCTGTGTTGCCCATCTGAGCTGTCCTTGTCACAGCACTGCCCCGTCTCGATCCCTGAAGCCTCAGAGCCTCAGATGAGCTGTGCATCCATCCCACAGCCTTGTTCTCCTTTTTGGAAATTATGGATGCTTCCAGTCGTTTGTATTTCAATACAAATTTTAGAGTCAGCTTGTCTATTCCTGTGTTTTAAAACGTTTGCTGTAATTTTAATTGAGATTACATTGAATCTATAGATCCATTTCAGGAGAATTGACATCTTAACAATCTTGACCCGTGAACGTGGCCAAGCCTTTTATTTATGTGGTCTTCCATTTCTCTCAGCAGTCCCGTCCAGGTCTTAGTGGACAGGTTTTGCATGTGTTTTGTTATATTTATCATAACAATTTCACATTTTTTATACTGTCATGTCACTACTATTTAAATTTCATTTTCCACATAAGTACACGGAAGTGCAACTAATTTTGTCTGTTGCCTTGTGTATGTGACCTTGTTCGATCCCCTCATCAGTTCTTGGGGCAGTTTGGTTGACTCCTTAGGGTCTTCTTGATGGAAGAGCATGTTCTGTTTGAACGGAAGCAGTTTGACTTTGTTTTTGATCTTATGTGCCTTCCCCTTTTCTGCTTAAATGTTGTGAGTGTGTGATTTCAGAGTGTCGAAGCTTGTAAAATGCCGAGGGACATCAGGGAAAGCGCGCCTGCCCCCCTCCCCGCCGTCCCCATCTTAGGGGCCGCTCTGTGTCCCTCCACAAGCACATGTGTGCTGGTTTGTTTTACAGGTTCTTATCAGCTTGAACAAATTCCCTTATTTTTTTCTAGTTTTCTTAGCGTTTTTATAATGAATAGGCATTGAATTTTGACAAATGCTTTTTCTGCATGATTTATTGAGATGATTTTCTTTTAAAAGTTATTGTGTTAATCTGAGAATCACATTAATTGGTTTTTGAATGTTGCTTTCCCTGGGTGGACCCCTCTAGGTTCTGATGTATTATTCCTCTCCCATGTCCTTGGATTCAGTTTTCCAGTATCTTGTTCAGTATTTTTACTACCGTGTTTGTGACTGACTTGGAGTGTCCTTTTCTTTTAGATTGAGTTTGGGTCGTGGGTGCTGCCGGCCTCATGAGAGGTAGATGCCGTGTGTATTCTGCAGACATTTGTGTGGTATTGGCATTACCTCCGTAAGTGTTTGGCAGGGAAGCCCCTGTATGTGGCATCTGTGGGATGCTTTTAAGGACAAGTTGTATTCCTTCAGCAGCTGTAGAGCTATTTAGGTTTTCTCCTTTCTTCTCGAGTTGTTTTTGATGAGGAAACTTTTCTACCTCATCAGGGTATGAAATTTATTGATGGAATGTGAGCCGCAGTCCCTCCTGACCTGCCCTTTCCTGTGGGCGTGGAGGCCCGGCCACTCGCTCCTCATTGGTCACCTGGGCTTTTCCTTGACCCGTCTGGACACAGCTGTGCGGCTCTCTGATGCTCCCTAAGAGTACCTTCTGATTCTGTTGATTGTTCCTGTCATCGGTGTGTGTTCTGCTTTGTTAATTATTGAACTTCGCCATCTCTTTCCTCTTCCATTGTGTTCAGCTTGCTAGCTGCTTAGGTAGACGGTGCAGACTTGACTTACCCTTTTCTCTTTCCTGAGGGAAGAATCTAAGGTCCCTTTAAACTCTAGCTGCCTCCATAGCTCACTTCTTGTGTTTTCATTACCATCTAGTTTCTCCTCTTTTTGGGGAAGGGTGGTCTGCACCATTACGCCTCACAGCCGTCAGCTTGGAGGTGGGTCATCCTGGCCCCTGCAGCTTGCCGCCCCGCCTCGCCCGGTGCACTTCCCCCACCACGGGCCTTCACTGCTGCTTGGCTGTGCTGGTCGCATCCTCTGGTTGGCAAAGGCCTCAGCAGAGTGGCGTGGCACTTTGGAGTTGCAGGTGGGTGGGGAGGCCTCTTTTGCTGGGACCCTGCGCAGCGGATCCCACCTGCTCCTGAGGGGGACAGAGGCACATACAGCATGGCGCAGGCCTGGGCAGACTGCGTCTCTGGCGCTGCTGTGTTCTGGCTCTGGGCCTGTGAAGCCGCGGGCAGACGGCGCACATGAGGCTCTGCCTGTGCTGAGGTGGGGTCGGGGAGGGGGGAGAGGCAGCAAGAACGGCCAAGCGGGGCAGCCGTGCGCCGGCTCTTCCCGGGTGGCCTTGGATTCGCTCCCTCCACACCCCGAATCCCCACCATCCAGGTGGCTGTTTCTGGCCGCTGGAAGCTCTGGCACAGCCGAGGATGGCAGCAGCAGTAGCTGTGGGGCAGGCAGGGGGCACTGAGGCAAAGAGTGTGGGGCACAGCGGTGGTGAGCATGGTGTGCCAGGGACTCACGGAGGGCTCCGGGCTGGGGACACAACCACACTCCCCTTTCATAGGCTTCTACAGCTGCCGTGTGCGGTGGGCACAGGGTGGTGCCTGCACTGGTTGCCGGGGCCTGGCAGTCGCCCCAGGGAGGCACGCGGGAGCAGTGGGGTGTGGGATGGATTCTGAATGGTGCCCCGTGGACCTGCTGATGGGATGTGCTGGTGGGCCGGACGGAGGGCTGAGAGGGGGAGGGGCCACACCAAGGCTTTCGGTTCCGGGGACGGGAGGGGCGGGCGTGCCGTGAGCCGCCCGGGCCCCGCGGGACAGGCGGGCTGGTGCAGGAAAGCCCGTGTCGGTCCGTGGGGTTTAAGATGTCTGCTGGATATTCAGGTGGAGAGTCCAGGGGGACGTGGGACAGGCCAGTCTGGAGTTGAGGCCCAGGTGGGGATGTGAGCAGGGATGGCGGCACACAGATCATGAGGCCGGATACGTCACTGGAGAGAGTGTGGGCTGTGGGCCATGAGGTGTGGGGTGGCGTGCTGGCCACAGGGAGACGTGTGGGCCATGACGGGGAGGCATGTGGGCCATGGGGGGTGGTGTGCGGGCCACAGCTTGGGGAGAGGCATGCGGGCTGTGGTGAGAGGTGTGGTGAGAGTACAGAGGGTTCAGTGGGGTGTGACCCTGAGAGTGACCTTGGGGGAAGTTGATGCAGTGCCTTGGCAGCCCCAGTGGGGAGGGCCCTCAGCCCACGCCCTCTCAGGCTGGTTCTTGTCCTCCGCTTTACCCCACCCCGTGTCCCTTCCCGCACAGGCCACTGCCCCTCCCTCGGTGTGCTGCATGCTGTGTCAGGGCCTGGGGCCCACCCGTGTCTGCAGGGCATCCCCCTGTCAGGTGGTGCCTGGCTGTGTGGGTGCCTTTTGGGATGTTCCCACATGTGCAGCCCCATGGCCTGTGCTGTGCCCCCACTCCCGCCGCTGCTGTACGAAGGCATTGGGTTGCAGCGTGTAGGGTCAGGAGGGTCTATGGTATCTGCCTTCACTCACCTGGGTGTGTGCCCACAGAGGGCCTGAGGGTAAGCTCATCCCCAGGCCCCCTATGTCCAGAGGGGCTGTGGTCACCCCATGCCGGCGAGGGGCTGGATTTTTCAGCCCCTTGGTGGTCATGCTTGAAGCGTGCCTGCAGGCTGGAGGGACTTGGGCCTGCTAGTGGGATCTCACCAAAGCCCCTCAGGGTCCAGCTGAGTGGACCGGGATTTCCGCACCTGTGGTCCACGGACATGTGTGTGGCCACCTGTTCCCTCCAGGTTCCTGTCTAGCTGACCCCCAGGGGCCCTTCCATAGGGAAGGCTCATGCAGGGCCTCCATAGGGGCAGGCGCTGAACCCGCTGGGCCAGGGGCTCGGACCACGATCCGGATGTGGCTTGTCTGCAGGTCTGGGGTGGCTGTAGTGGGCAGCAGCTGCCTGACCCTCACTCACTGTGTACTCTCCCTCCTTCCCCAACCCCGGCTCCTCTGTCCCTGTGTGTGGGCCCTTGGCCTGCGCCCTGCCTCTCCTCGTCCTGCCTCCTCCCGTCCGGCCCTTTCTCCTGCCCTGCCCTCTCCCTTCCGGCCTCGCCTGCCTCCGCCCCGCCTTCTCAGGTGCATGGTGCAGCAGGAGACCAGCAGAATAGTGGCCGCCAGCGCTGGTGCCCTGAAGCGGATGGAAGAACCCCTGCAGGGCTGTCCCCGGGTACGTTGGGGAGTACAAGGGCAGCGGGCGCAGTGGGTGGCCGTGGCGGGGCATGTGGGGGACCGCGGCATGCTGGTGGCACTCAGGCTGCCTGGGACTCGGCTGCGCGGCAGCTCGGGCCAGAACCTGCTGGGCTCACCCGTTCAGGGGAGTGGTTTGTGGGGCTCCCACCGAACGCCAGGGCCTGGTGGGTGCCTTGGCTCCCTGCCTGGTTGAGGGCCCTGAGTCCTCTAGGCTGGGTGCCTCCAAAGGGAGGTTGGCGACACCCCTCCCCTCTCCTGCCTCCCTGGTCCCTGTCCTCGGCACGCACCTTCCCTGTCCTCACCATTGCCGTGTCCTCCTCCGTGTAGTCTGTCATCAGACCACAAATGTTACCACTGTGGTCACAGCCACCACTGTACCGGTGCCCTTGTCCCTCCACAGCTCTGACAGTCACCTGTCACTGCAGCCCTCCCCGACCCCCATCACTTCCACCATTGGCCTCATATCCCTCTACCCACCCTTGCCAGGGCAACACACCCGTCTTTGTTACCTGCACCCCATCCAGGTCCCCAAAGGTTGGAGGGCATGTATCCAAAACATCCAATCCTGTTAAACCTTCAAGAGAGCCGGAGCCTGCTTTCACGAGCGAAGCTGTGCTTGACACCTGCTCATTTGCACATGGCCCACGGCTCCGTGTGAGCTACTACAGCCAAGTTCAGTGGTTGTGATAGAAACTGGCCTGCAAGTCCTAAAATACGCCTGGCCTCTTACAGAGAGAGGTTGGGCTCTGGTGGGGAAGAGGCACACGGCATGCCACCGCCTTCTGGAGGATGCCACCCAGCAGTCAAAGGTGTGGAACACTGATACTGCTCCAGCCTGGGGGTCTGCCAAGCCCAGACGCTGAGCAGGAGGCCAGAGGCAGAGCGCTTGTCCTGTTTATGTGAAAGTCGAGCACGTGCAAACCTGGGGGTCAGACAGGAGATGAGTGGTGGCCTGCGCTGGGGCTGGGAGCTGTGATTACCCACAGGACACGACGGGACTTTCTGGGGCAATGGAGTTAGATTAAAAGTTGCCAAACTGTATACTGAAAATGGATAAATTTTATTTCATACAATTTAAGTTATACTTTAATAAAAGTAGATCCAGCTCCAGAAGTTGAGTTAGACTTTGATAAACCAAATATGCTAAAAGAAATTTCACAGGCTGGGAGTCAGTTGTCCATGGATGGGGTGGACAGCCAGCGCCCGAAGCCTTACAGGTCCCACGGGAAGCTCAGAACCGCTCTGCACAACTTAACCACAGCTGTCAGTTGTTCAGGATGGGAGACGAGCACCTGGTTCTGGACTCTGGTGGAAATCACCATGGCTCTTCTTATGAGGAGATCACGCAACACCGGGCCAGGTCTGAAGTAGTTTTGTGGCAGTGGCACTCACAGTTGGCCTTTTCATGTGTGGCTTTGTTCTTGACCCTGCCTGCCTGCCTCATCCCTTGGGTACTTATTCATTCCTGGACACGTCTTGGGAACCTCTTAGGTGTGACCCTGTGCTTCTCCCTCAGTCCTGCGGACCACCTGCTGGCTGGTGTTCCCACCCGCTTTTTGTGGAGAAGGATACTGGGACTCAGTCCTGCCCAAGGTGTCTGAGCCAGGGATGAGCCCTGGGCAGATTTGAACTCTGGCCCTCCTGGGCCCACAGCCCATGTTCTGTCCTCTGTGTGTGTCATGAGGGCCAGGAAACCATAGCCTGAGCTCCTTGGGAGTTCCAAGGGTTCACTTTCAGCCTAATCTGTCCTTCCTTCTTTCCACCCACCCACTTACCCACCTGTCTGTACACTCATAGACCCACCTAAGGACCTGACATTCATTTTACACCTACTCTGTGCTGGATATTGGGAGGAGGATACAGCCTAGACCCCCTCTGAGGCTCATAGTCCTGTGCGTGGTGGCTTGGCTGGCTTCAGGGGACAGCGCAGGGAGGGCTGAGGGTGGGGCCTGTGTCTGAGGGGTCTGCCTTGACAGTCCTGCTCACTGCTGTCAGGGCAGAAAGGCTGTGCCGATCCCACAGAGCTGGTGGTGGGTGATGGGGACTGGAGAGCTGCAGGTGTTTTGCTCAAAAGATCTAAAGAGCTTCCTGGGCTCTTGGCTCTGTTCTGGGCACACATATGGTGCCAGTTACAAGAGCCTCATGTGGACACTGAAACAGGCTCCACAGATCTGCAGCCACACAGGACTGTTAGGCCCAGATACTACCGAGTGCCTTTGAAAGGTGTCCATTGGAAACCAGAACTCACTGAAACACAACTCACTGAAATACTGGCACATCTGTGGCTCCTTCTCATTCGTGGGCTTGCATGGCAGTGCATGGTGGCAGAGGAGGGGTGATTCCAAGCTCAGGGGCTGGGTTCAGGTTGAAACTACACAGAAGTCCCCAGGCTGGGGTGGGCTTGATCTGTGACTTGAGACATGGGGCCTGGGGAATGGCCAGGGCCCTCCTAGGAGGTGCTGGGGACAGGAGGGGAGAGCATGTTACTGTTCTGGTTCAAGGGTGTTGGGCACTGACATGGCTTTGTGCCAGGGCTGTGTGGAGTTATGTGAGGGCTGGTGGTGACACATACACTGTCTTTGTAGCAGGAGTGTCTTCAGCTGAACCGCCTAAAAACTCATGTCTCAGATGCCATTCAGCACTATGGAGTGGTGCAAAAGGTGAGAGCCTGTGGGTAGAGGTTGTTGGCCAGGTTGCGGGGGGCTTGGTCCCTTGAGCACTCACTCTGGCTGTCTTGTCCCTGGGTTGGCCTGGTATGGTCCCATCTCTCAGAGCAGAGGGAAAACCAGCCTTGGGGACATTTGACAGTTGTCAGGATCAGGCAGGCATGGCCTCAGGGGATGTGCACTGAGGGGCATTTATTTTCTTGTGGTGCCTGAGGGGCATCATCCCCATAGCATCCTGGGAGGTGAGAGGAACAGGTGTCACCCCATTCAGACAGGTGAAGAGACTGAGCCCCAGAGCTTAATGTGTGGAAGGAGGCCATCCAACAGATCATCAGCAGAGCCCAGCTGGGCCTCCAGTTTTCCTGGCACCCAGGACTGCTCTGTGTCTCAGGAGCTGAAAATGTGCTTTGCTGTCAGTCACTATCAGTACTTTGGGTTTTATCTGACTGTATCTTTTCTCTTCCCCACCTTTCCTGTCCTTCCTGTCCCCTTTGTCTTGTACTTTTTCCAACAGAAAATTGCTGAAAAGTTGAGAGCACTACTTCCTACAGTGCAACGGAGTGGCAGGCAGCAGGTGGGTGCCGAATATTTACTGTAGTTAGTGGGGCTTAGGGGACAGCACAGGGAGGAGCAGGGAGGACTTGGGGCACGGCCCCCGTCTGAGGGGTCTGCCTTGATAGTCTTTCAAAAATTGGCATTTGAACAAAATTTAAAAAAAAAATTGGCATTTGACCTTTGGTCTCTGGGTGGGGGCCTAATACAGGGTAAGGATCGTTGACAGTTCTCTCGTTCTGCAGAACTAACCTGCATTGGACCAGCCCTGCTGTGAGTAGAAAGTGGTAGGAAGGAAATACAGAAGAGAGTGTGATTGGAGCTCTGGATAAGCAGGAGGGAGAGAATCAACAGAAACAGTATTTGGAGAGGTAATGGTTGAGAATTTTCCAAACACTTCAAATATTTCAAGCCGCAGCTTGAATGTATCCTATTTCTTAAAATCACCCGTAGTTGCATCAAAAAATGTTGGAAAACCAGAGACTAAAAAGAAAACCTTAAAAGTAAATGAAAGCTGCAGAAAAAAGTCACATTATTCTTATAGGAGCAACAAGACTGACACCTGATTTCCTAAAAAAAACCAATGGAAGCCAGTGACAATGGAAAGCCATCTTTAAAGCCTTTAAATCCCTGAAGGGGAAGTAACTGCTCACCTGGGATTCCACATCTGGTGAACAATTTTTCAGACATGAAGGTGGAATGAAAATATTTTTAGAGAAACAAAAACTGATAGGATTCATCATCAACAGAACTCTCTAAAATTGGAAAAAGGAAAATGACCCAGATGGAAGCACAGAAGTGGAGAAAGGAATGTAGCACTGAGGAGAGTTAGATGCAGCTACATGTCAGTTGAGGGTGACTGTGAGCCTATAGTGATGATTGGTGGGGTTTGCGACACGCGGCAGGTGAAGATACTGGGACGGCAAGTGCACAGAAGACACAGAGGAGGTGGGTGGTGTTAGTGTTGTAATGTCCTTGCACCATCATAGACATGACAATGATGCTAACTTAAGGTGGGTGGTTCTAAGTAGAGGATGCACGCCTGTTACTAGGTGACACTGAGAAGACAATACCGAACATATGCTGTAAAGTAAGCTAATAGAGAGGAACACATGAGAGGACAACACAACATGATTAACTTAAAAGAAAGCCAATAGCAAATGGGAGGAGTAGGAAAAAATAATTGTAAGATGATAGATTTATACCAAATTTATTTATAATTATGTTAAAGTAAAATGGCCTACCACCTCCAATTAAAAGGCACAGATTGACAGACTTGGTTAAAAAAAAAGCAAAACAAAACCAAACTTGTATAGTGCTTATGAGAGACATCTCTTAAATATAAATCCAGAAAAATGTTGAAAGTGAAAGTCTGGAAAAGATAGATAGCTATTGTGCAGCCACAAACCACAGGAAACTGGCACAGCTCTATTAATGCCAGAATCAGCAGGCGTCACTTGGAGAAGTCTACTGGTGATATAGAGGAGCATGGCATAAGATACAATGTTAATTCAAATGTAAGATGCAACTCTACATTTATATGTACCGAATGATATAGCCTTAAAATGTATGAAGTAGAACTGACAGTAATAAAAGGAAAAACAGCAAATCTACAATTATAGTTGGAGATTTTGAAACACCTCTCTAAATGACTGATAAAATAATCTGAAAACAATTCAGTAAGGATGTAGAAGAGTCAGCCAACTCTACAAATTGATGTACGTGGATCTCATTGATGTTCATTGACACCATCACCAGCCACGGGAGTATGTGTATTCCTTTCAAGTACACAAAATGCATACGCTGCCCTGCAGAGCAGGTTTCAACATAGCCCAAAGGGTCGACATAATATGGAGTATGTTCTCTAATCAGAGGGAAGTGAAACTAGAATTTCAGAACAAAAACGAAAGTGCCAAGGGTTGAGAATTTAAAGAGTACCATTTAGATCTCTATGGATCAAAGAGGAAATTACAGTGGAAACTAGAAACCATCTTGAACAGAACAAAAATGAAAATGCAAGGGATCAAAACCTGCCGGCTGCAGCTAAAGCAGTGGTTACAGAGGAAATTTCTAGCTTTAAATGCATATACTAGAAAATAGGAAAGTGTGAAAATCAGTGATTTAATTCCCCATTTTGAGAAGTTAGAACAACAGATTAAGTTTGAAGACAATATATAAGAAAAAGCAGAAATCAGTGAAATATAAACTAGATGTGCAATAGTAAAAGCTTAAAAAACCAAAAGCTGGTTCTTTAGAAGGATGAATAAAATTATTAAAACCTAGGAGATCAATGAAAATATATATAGAAAATTCAAGTTACTAGTATCAGGAATAAAAATGACTACTTTGTTTTAGATCCTACAAATTATAATAAGGTACTATGAAGCTCTTATGAACAACTTTATGCCAAAATTTGGCAATTTAGATAAAGTATACAACCAAGATATATAGAAAATCTGGAAAGTCCAGTATTTATTAAAGAAATGAAATCCATTTCTTTTCTTTTAGTTAAAAAGCATCCCACCAAGAAAACTCCAGACCTAGATGGCATTACTGGTGAGGTCTCTCAAATATCGGAGGGATAAGTAACACCAATCTACCCAAACTTTCACAGAGAATATGAAAAGGGAACATATTCCCCCTTGCTCTATGAGGCCAGCAAACCAGCAGATTCTTAATGAGAATATCATAAGAAAGAGAGTGACTCCTGACCGATGTATTAATAAGCTAAGTCTGGCCTCATATAAAAAGATGGCACAGCATTATAAAGTGGGGTTTATTCTAGGGATGCAAAGTTGGTTTACATTCAGAAATAATCAGTGTAATTTGCCATGTTCATTGAGTAAGAGAATCTACAGGATCATCTCAGTAGATACAGAAAAATATTTGGTAAAATTCAACACCAACCCAGGGGACTTAAAACTGTCAGTGGAACTAGGAATAGATAGGAATGCCTTTAATCCGATAAAGGGTATCTTCAGAAATCCTACATGTAGCATCACTCTTACAGAGATATTAAAATCTTTTCTCCTGGGATCAAAGACAAGATACGGAGTCTAGTATTAAGTCTTCTCATCCCCATTGTGCTGGAGGGCATGCCCAGGGCATGAAGATATGAAGAGTAAATAAAAGGTATGAGAGCTGGGAGGAGAGAAAATACTTCAGAGACAAGATCGTGTCATGAGAAAATGTGAATGCATCTGCAGATAGCTTAGAACTAATGAGTGAACGTGACAGGATTACTGATATGTCAATCCACAAGAAATGGTATGTGCAAAGGATACCTTGGAACTGCCACTTAAAAAGCGATGCCATCTGTAGTGCCATGAACGCTGGGAAGATGTCAAAAGCTGTTTAAGGCCTGTATCTGGAAAACTGCAGACCTACACCGTGGAGGTGTATACCATGTTTATAGATTGGGGAACTTGATAATGAGATGTCAGCTCCCACCAAGAGGATCTGTAAACTCAGTACAACCCAAATAAAAACTCCAACAGGTTTTGAGTGTGTGTGTAAATTGTCAAGCTGGTTCTAAAATGTGTATGTAAGTGTAAAGGGCCCTGAAGAGTTAAGATGATTTTGAAGAACAGAATTGGGGAATTTACTCTACCAGGTATCAGAATATGATAAAAAGCAGTGGAAATGGAAACTGTGGTGTTTGTTGAAGGCTAGACAAGCAGACAGTGGGAGAGGAGGGATCTAGGAGCAGAAGCTCCCACCCACGATCGCCTGGTTTGTGCAAGGTGCACTGCCGTGAGGTGAGGAGTGGAAGATGTATCCGGGACTTGACATTGGGTTGGCTGGGTGCTTGACCTGGGGAAAGGATCTTGCTGAGCAAATGGCAAGTCCGCGTTGAGCACCGCTGCCCCACTGCATTTCAGTATTGGAGTTGCCAAGGAAACAGTGCGGCCAGTCACTGACAGAGGAACGCTCTGCTCGCAGAGAGGAGAGAGCCAGGTCAGCTTCCACAGTGGGTACCATCCCCATGGCCATGTTCCTGGCAGCCGACACAGGGCCGCTGGCCTGCATGCACCCTTGTACTGTAGCAGTAGGACCCTGTCTGCAGCAGGGAAAGACATTCCCACATGAGGCCATAAGCCCAGCCCAGGCCAGGGCTCTGTCTTGGTGAGGGGGCGCTCCAGGCTCACAGCCCATCCTGCCTTGGCTGGGAGGGCGCCAGAAGACCGCCATTCCCAACAGACCCTCTGCCTTAACTCACCCCCCACACAAAACCCTTCAGCTGGAAATAGGCCTAAATTTGAGAGATAGGGCCATGAAGCTTCTAGAAGATATGTAGGAGGTGATCTTTACATCTTTATGGTAAGCGATCATTTCTTACACAGACGAAAGAGGACGAACTATAAAGGAAAAGTGACAAACCTGACTTTGTGAAATTAACATGCCATTGAGAGAGCGACAGGGCAGCCCGCAGAGCGAGAGAAGGTGTTTGCAGAGCACGCATCTGAAGAGGATGTATCCAGAATGTATAAAGGACTTTTACCAATCAGTAGAAAAAGGCTCACAGTGCAAAAACGCAAATGGGCAGAGGGCTGAGGTGGACACATCACAAAAAGGGTCACCCAACTGGCTAAGAAATGCACAAAGGTGCTCAGCGTGTGGCATCAGGAGGCAAAGCTATCCTGCGGTGCTCTGTCAATACACACCACCAAAATGACTACAAAAACCACAAAAACAGGAAAATACTGAGAGTCAGTGAGGGGTGGGGCTACTGGGTGTCTGGCACACCACATGAAAATATCTCCTGAAAACAAAATGTTAAATGTTTCTTACCCATGACCTTGCAATTCCACCCGAGTGTATCCCCAGCTCAGTGCACATTCGTGTCTGCCGAAGTCTCGTGAGAGAGTGCTCGTAGCCGCCCCCTGCAGATAGAATGAACTGTTGCCATCAAGGCCACCAGGCTCGGACAGGATGTTGAGCCAGAGGAGCCTGACACCAGAGAGGGAGAGAGGAGGGCAAACCAGGCTGAAGAGACGGCCCTCCGCAGCCAGGTGGCACCTTCCTTAGCTGGGGGCAGTGCGGTGACAGGGCGGCGGGCGGGTCCCGCGTCCTGGCAGGGTCCCGCATCTTGCGTGGGAAGTCTTTCCTTTGTAGAATTCAGACCATTTATGATTTGTGCTTTTAACTGTAGATGTTTATATTGCAGTAGAATTTTTTTTAAAAAGGGAGAGAGTGCTCAGCAGTGCTTCCGAGAAATTAGGAAGATTAGATATTTCTGGGGGTTTGGCAAGCTGTAAGCGACAAGGGGACGTGCTACCCTGTCCACCATGGGGATTGGCCACTGTCTGCAGGCCGGGAGTCCCCGCAGGAGACAGTGCCCGCCACCCGCCTTCTCCCATCTCAGCCGAGTGCTGGCTGTGGCCGTGCGCAGGTCAGCCTTGGTGGAGTCAGCCATCTGGGGGGTTGGCCGCAGCCTCCGCCGGGTCCAGCGCCAGTCGCAGACCCAGATCAGACCCAGGGGCATCTTGGCTAGCTCCTGCCCTTAGGCGAGGCTGCGACTGTTGGGGTCTGGGCACAGGTCATGTGTGTGCTGTGCTTTGCCAGCTCAGCACAGGGTCCCAGCAGAGTTCCATGTTTCCCTGGGCACAGCAGTCTGAGATGCGCTTCACCCTCACAGGCTAGCTGGGCATTCCCTGGCAGTGGCTCTGTTTGAATGGGAGTTGGGAACGAGTGCTACAGTCATGCCAGTTCTGCCATCTGGGCTTTGACAAGCCTCCAGAAACTTCCAGTGGTTAACGAAGTAGAGTAGAACTCAGTGGCCAGCCCTGGGCTACTGACCAGCAGATGTGTTTCTCAGATGGGTGGCTGGCTAGTGCCTGGTCCTGCCCTCCCACCAGCGTCACGCGTGTTCCCACACGGAGCCCTGGGTCGGAGTGCATGAGAAAGTGGTCCATTTCCCAGAGCCCCTGAGAGCCCTGGGGCCACGGCGTGTCCTCCCCAAGCATTGACTCGGCTTCAGTCTCTTCTCACGGGAACCGCTCACAGCCCCGGAGCCCAGCCACCACGCTGAACTGTGGTCTTCTCCCCTACATGCCAGAGTGGGACCCAAAGCCTTGGCCTTGGAGGGAGGAGAAAGCTGCCTTTGTTGGCTTCCCCTCGATCTGGAAAACCATCACACGGCCAGCCCCTCGCTTTGCCAGCAAGTCCCTAATCCCAGCTTCAGAGCTAAAGACCCGAATCGGGCCTTTGTGAGGAGAATAAAGGAGTGCTTTCTGATCCTTTCAGGAGATCAGGCATCTAAGCTATTTCTTCCTGCCCAGTGTCTGGTCATGGGCTACTTGGGGAGCACGGCCCAGTTACCTGTGGAGGTGAGGGTGTGTAGGCACCCTTGGTCCTCAGCTTTCAAGGGGCCTCCCCTGAAACCCCCAATGCCGGGGAAGGTCGCCTGTAACATCCTGTGCGTTTCCTCTGCCCAGCATGTGGGCTGGCCTGTGGGGCTTGCGTGGACATGCCAGCGTTTTCCCAGGGCCTCCTGCTGGCAGGGCTTTGCTGTCACAGACACTGCAACAGAGAGCGTTCCTGGGTCCCACCCTGGGGTGCAGGCACCTGTGCACAGGGGATTGCCGCATTTTCCTGGGAGCCCCATGCTGATGGAATCAGAGTGGGGAGTAGGCCTCCGTGGGGCGTGGGGCTGAGTGCCTTATTCTAGAGCAGGCCCCTTTGTGGGGGGACATCACTCTTTGGAGGCCTGCGCCATCAGCATGCCAGCCACAGGCCCTGGCACCACCCTCAAACACACTGGGAAGGGGAGGTGACAAATGCCAGTTGTCCACAGATTGCTCAGATCTTTTACTTTATAGTCACCTGTCCATGTATATACATAGAGGCCTCTGGCTTCTGGGGAGCATGGTACACTGGAGAGTGCTGGCTTTGCGCAGAGAGCTGGTTTGGCATAGGGTCCACCATTCCCCTTGGGGGCCTGGAGAACTGACCCTGACAGTGACTGCCTGGCCTTAACAGGGCTGGCAGCAGGATGAGGGGAGCAGCCAGCCCCATGCCATGTCCCTCATCACCAGGGCCTCCGGCAGGCGGGTTGCCTGGCCACCTGGATGTCCCCTGTCCTCTGTCACACTTTCAGTGTCGTGCACCCACCCATGCTGGCGTTTGTCACAATGTGCTGGAGTTATCTGTGCCATTTGTTGTTTCTGTGGCCAGCTGAGTAGTCTGTGCACCTCCATCCCCAGGCCTGGCACGGGCGACCATCGTGGGAAAGGATGAGTTTGCAGGCTGTGTGCCCCCACAGATGAGGCCATCTGCAGGCTGCCCTGGTGGGCTGTGTGGGGCCACAGTGATGCCTGCAGAGAGTGGCTCTGCTGGGAGGACAGGCAGGTCCCGTAACTGCCACCTATAAGATAGGCTCACTGGGGCTGCAGGGGCATGCTGCCCAGGTTCCCCTGGAGTCCCACAGGCTGCCCCCACAGGCGTCAGTGTGGCCAGTGCTGTGCCACATGGCCCTGCACAGGAGGGTGGGAAGGTGAGCGCGTTTCAGGCAAATGTCAAGGGCCCCTGTAACGAAGAGATAGGAGAAGACAGGCGGGTGGCAGCCTGTGCAGTCTCCTTCCAGGTGACCAGCACGAGCGTCCTGCACATGTGGGCCAGCAGAGGGGCGGCTGCGAGCCATGTCCAGCCCTGCATCTCCATCCTGTCCCCATTGCCCGGACACCCACAGAAGGGGCTCAAGGAGAGTTCTGAACTTGAATTGGGTGGGTCAGAGGTGGCAGCTGTGCCTGCCACCTACCGCACACCCAACACTGACTTTCAGAGCCCACAGAGTCCCTGCCACCAGGACAGCACTGTGGTGGCCAGAGGAGTGAGCAGACTCTGTACCCAGACTCGGCTGAGGGTGTCACCACTCGGGCCAGGGGAGGGGTGGGGACCCCTGTGCTGCTTGGCGACTGGATTGGCAGGGAGGAAGCCATTCCAGTCAGGACTCCTGGTGGCCCTCGGGCACCCCTGTGTTCAGGAAGCACCAAGCTCCTCCTGGTCTTGTGGCTCTTGCCTGGAGCTCCTCTGTGCTGGAACTGGAGCCTGCAGCCCCACCTCCGGTCTGCGCCATCCCGTCCCAGGAGCTGCGGCCTGGGCCTCTATGTCCTCCTTTGCAATAAGGGCTTGGCACTGTGCCTCGCGGGGTGGGTGGGAGCCTCAGAGACGTTGGCACGCCTCCCTGGAGCCTCAGCCCCACCCACCCCCGGGCTTGTGTCTGTCATCTGGGCCTCTGCCTGCTGTCCTTTGGATTACACACACACACACACAGATGTATTGACTTTCTCACATATAATCTCATGCATTCACACCCATATACACGCTCACATTTGCACACATTCACACGCTCACACTTGCACACACGCATTCACACCCATACACACACTCACATTTGCACACATTCACAGGCTCACACTTGCACACCCCCCCCACTGTGGAGAAGAGCCATGCCTGGGGCTGGGGTGGGAGCCGGTGTGCCGCCCTCTGCTTCCTAGAGGGGCCCCAGGGACCTGGCCAGGGACTTTCATAGTCGCACATTTTCAGTTTAATTTAAAATGTCATCTGTGAGAAGCAACAGCTCCCATTCCCATTGCAGCTCTCCCCTCCCCTCTGCAGGCGGTAGGGCAGCCCGCAGGCTCCCCCACAACCCCACTCAGGACCTGATACCTGAGGGCGAGAGTTAATTGGAGGGAAAAGCCACCACTTTATTGAAAGCATTTCTCAGGCTTCCCTCCCCCTGGGGACCATGTAGCATGTGCTCTTCCCTGTGGTGTCTGTCCCTGCTGTGTGTCCATGCCTCGGTTTCCACAGCCGCAGCCCGGCAGCTTGACCCGGTCCTGACTGGCTCGGAGCAGGCTTCCGGGGGGCTCAGCCCTGGGTGAGCAGCTGGAGTTCGTGCTTGTGGCCTGCGTGTGGGTCCCAGGCCTGCCGAGAGGCACACGCCCCCTGAGGGCTGCAAGCGGAAAGCGTCTTGCTCTGCAGGGTCTTCTGTGTGGCCCTGGCTTGGGCAGGCCGTGGGGGTCCTGCCAAGTGCTCCAGGCACCGGGCCTGGGGTGGCCGGAGGTGGGCACATGGTGTCCATATGTCCCTGACCCCTGCCTCCACGTTTGCAGCAGCTCCAGGGCCTCAGCCCTGCGCAGATGTCCCCAGGCCCCAGGCATCAGGATGAGGGCCTGGGGCCCATGGCCCCTTGGGCTGCAGAGCCCGGGGCTGCCTCCTGTCCCCTCCCCAGGGCTTGGGGGTGGGGGGCACGTGGACTCCTGGGGGCTTCTGGGTCCTCTGAGCCCCGACTCAGCTCAAGGTGGAGCTGCCTGCCACAAGTACCCTGGGCCTGGCGCTGGGACATGCCCTGGAAACCAGTCTGTCTCTTCAGCAGGGTCCCCAGGCCACTTTTGCTGAGCTGGCTGACGATGACAAGATCCTTAGCGAGGGTGACAGCATATGGCAGGGCCAGGAGCAGGTGCTGCTTCCCGAGATCACCGAAGAGGACCTGGAGGCCATTCGGCTGCGTGAGGAGGCCATCCTGCAGATTGAGGTGCAGGCCCACATGTGTGTGTATGTGTGTACAAGTGGGTGTGCAAGGGTGTGTGTGGCCTCCTGTCCCTTGATGCTGGAAGTGCATTTAGAATGCAGCAGTTGGACGGCTGGCAGAATCATGCTGCCTCTCGGTGGGGTCCAGCCCCAACTTGTGGCCGTGGGTGGTGGGGTCTGGCTTCTGGCCATGTGCTTGCACTCCGCCCTCTGGGCCACTATGTCCTTGTCAGCAGACATTGGAGCAGGTGCTCTCTGAGGGCCTCCCTGACCTGAAGTTCACAGGGGCTGGGCTTGGGAAACAAATGTCCCCTAAAAGCAGCTTCTAGAAAAATGGACCTGGGCGAGTTGGTAAACCAAAACACTGGCTCAGGGCCTGTCACTGTGTCTGCTCTCCTGGAAGGTGTGGGTGCCCTGCAGGGAGGTGGGGTTCGGCCCTTATATCTGGGTCTCCCCCCTGGCCCTGCTGCCTCCTCCGAGCAGCCCCGGCAGGATGCAGCCTGGGGAAGACAGGCCTCTTCCTCTGGCTGTGATGGCCCAGAGACTGACCGAACACACGATGTCGTGACAAGATGGGCTTTTCCTGGAGAAGCGGAGAAAGGGATCTAGGAACTGTTGCCCCCAAAGACTCGGGGCTCTGGGAGACAGAGGCGCCCACTGCTCCTTCAGTTCAAGAGCTGAAACCCCTGGGCAAGGGCCCCTGACAGCCTCTCAGGCCCGGGGAGGTGTCTGGGCTGTGGTGGGTGGTGGGAAGGGGCTGCAGGTTGGGGGCAGGGCTCTGCCCTTGATAGGTTTGGCCTTGGCCTGGCACCCAGGAAGTAGGGGCTGTGGCAGGCTGCCCCCCAGGGAAGGCTGGCGTTCCTGAGCAGGAGGGGGCTTATGTCTGCAGGCAAGATGGGTCATGGGGTTCCAGTGTGACACCTTGCTAGGGGCCAGCGTGCAGCTGCGTGCCAGGGCAGCAGCCCCCAGGATGGGTCAGACGGCTGCCAGCCTGGCTTCTGTGCTAGCGGGGTTTTCTCATGCCCTAGGCAGCTGGCCTGGGTGCTGCTCTGCATGGTGAGTGCAGAGGGGCCCACGGGGAGGCTTGGCAACGGGTCAGCTGGGACGGAGGGGCCCTCAGTCTTGCTGTGGCCATTAGAGCCGAGCTGGAGTTGGCCGGAGGACCGCGTGGGTGGTGGCCAGCCTCTCCTCGTGTCCTGTTTCCTCATCAGGAGCACAGGTCAGGAGACCTTGTGGCTGGCCAGGAGGCTCTGTGCACTGACCACCACACCCGGGGGTCCTTGGAAAGCGGCTGTCATTGTGTTTGCAGGGCCCTTCTTCAGGTATGCAGTCTGTCCTGGTGACAGTGCCTCCCAAACATGGCCAGTGATGGAGGCCTGCAGCACCCACCAGGAGTGCATGGAGTGAGGTGGCAGATGCCTGGCAGTCTGAGGGGCAGGTGGGCATCCCTAGCTCCTCCAGGGCCAGTCTGGAGCCCACTGCTCGGGGGTCTCAGTAGTTTCTGTCCAGAGCCACAGCAGACGGTGGCTGGGGTAATGGACCGAGGTTCGGGGCAGGGGTTTCGGGGAAGGGGCTGTGGGGGCAGCCTCAGGGGGATGTGGGGAGCCCACACTGGCTGCCTTCAGACTGTTGCTGTGGGACCGAGCTGACTCCTCACCCCCTCCCACTGTTCCTGAACTCCATCACCTGTGTCCCCACTTCCCCCGGCCACATGTTGGGGGATTTTGGATTTATGAGATGATGTGTTCATGAAGTCACAGAGGTAGACTTGGGGTCCAGCAGAGCCCCCTTTGAGGCCCTGATCTGCCCTCAAGGACTTACCTTATTGGGTAGGGGGTGGGGGTGTTGACAGATGGGGAAACTGAGGCCCAGTAATGGAATTAAGGTTGCAGTAGCAGGCTAGTGTTTCATTTGATTCCTGTGTGCCTGTCTGTCTGTTCTGCATGTGGGGGGCATCCATGGGGTGGTCACAGGGCTTGGTGCTGAGGGTCAGAGCTGATGTCTCCACTCAGTGTCCCCCTCCTCACGTTAATCCTGCTGGGGTGCCGTGTCCTGGCTTTAGTCCCACTGACCTTGAACCTGCCATTTGCCTCTATTGTTCCATGTATGAAGTGGGCGGGTGGAGGGGTGGCCTCTCTCTCCAGGGCTGTGCTGTCTCAGACAGCCTGCATGTGGCAGAGTGTAGCAGGCCCTCTGGGGGGCTGTCCCAGGCCCTGGAGGGTGGTGACAGCCTGTCGGGAGCCAGTGGAGTGCCTTGGCTTACAAGGGACCGTAGAGTGAATGAGCGGAGACAGTGCTGACCTGGGGGTGCGGGTACCCCATCCGTGATCCTGGGCCCTTCCTTGGCCCAATGGGCTGACCTGGCCCTGGCCCAGTTAGGTCCTGAGTGAGTGGGGGTGTCCTGCTCCCAGGGCTCTGTAAAGGCCTCCACCCTACCTCCCAGGGCAGCTGTGCTCTGCCAGCACAGCGTCCTTTAAGACCTTTGAGGCCCCCACCTGTGAGCTCACCCCGTGCTCCTCCCCCAGCCTGGACACCCAGGGACAGGCTCTGCTGCTCCTCGGGCCCCTCGCCCCCTGCCTCCCCTGATGCCCGGAATGGGCCTCACCTGCGCTGCTCTGGCTTCATGCCAGCTTTCCCACTGCCCAGAATCCTTTCCCCAGAGCCTGGCACTGCTGGCTGCTGCTCGCCCTGCCCACCAGCGCCCTGAAGCTCGGGCCGGGCTGGGTGTCCTCCGGAATGGGTCTTCCCTTCTGGTGTTGGGGTGACCCCCAGGGCCTGCAGGCACTTGCTTGGCGGATGACCCCATAGAGCTGGCAGTGCCCCCAGGCCAGTGGTTATCCTCCCAGTGATGGAGGCCTGCCCAGCACCCCACCTCGGGGGACATCATTGTCCACCTCGATGGGTGCCATTGTCCTTTGGCTCACTGTTGTGGTGGCTTACTGTCTGGGTGGCTCACTGCCTGCTTGTCCAGTCCCGGGCACGCTTTTTAGCAGTGTTGCTGTCCAGGGGTGTGAGGGGGGCCTGGAGGCCTGCAGATGGACTGGGCACCCTGCTTCTGCCCCTCAGCATGTGTGAGGTGCCTACATGGAGCCATGGCACCTAGGTGCCCCTCCCACCCCCAGGCCAGGTCCCTTTGCCTGTGACTAGACCCTTGCCCCAGAAAGCCCCATGCACTGTCACCTCACCCCCTGCTTCCACTTCCTCAGCAGAACTATTTAGCCCTGGGTGAGGTGCCCCAGCCCTGCTCAGCCCCAGAGGCCAGGGCTGCTCAAGGCACCCTCCCCCGACTGAACACACCTGCCCCAGGGCCTTGTCTCGGCTGCCCTTTGACCTGAGCCCTGGCCTCCCAGGCCTGGACCACACATGCTTTCCCATTCTGGGCTCCACCGCACACTGCCATGTACCAGCACTGTGGCCTCCCTGCCCTAGCAGAGGGCAGTTCCGGGCCCTCCCTGGGCCTCAGTTTCCCTTCTGGGAAGTAGCGGCCTTCTCATACTGGGGCCACCAAAGTGTGTGGAGTGCCAGGGTGGGGCCCGTGGAGCTGTGCAGGGTGTGTGCAGCCAGGGTGGGTGGAGGCACTGGGAGGTGGCACCGGGAGGCTGGGTGGCCTGGGAACCCCCCACCCACTAAGTACCTCCCCCACCGAGTCCACAAGTGGGTGAGTGGTGGGCTAGTGAGTGGCTGCCTGCTGTCCTCAGAGCCCATGCTGGGCTTCTCCCTTGTCATGTCCTGGGTGAAACGGGCCGAGCAGCAAAGTGCCTGGTGCAGGGGGGCTTCGGCCATCAGGAGTGTGTCCCTGGCTGGTCCCTGTCTACTCACTGCCTCAGGAATGGCCTTGCTTGGCCTGTGGACCCCTTGGAGCAGGAGGCCTCAGTGGCCAGCCCCTTCCAGCTGCAGGAGCCCGGGGGTAGCCTGTGCTGCAGTGGGCAGACTGTGAGCTGCCACGCCAGCCTGGGCACAGGGGTCCCAGCAGATGCTCATGGGGAGGCAGGACATCGTCACCCAGTTCCTGATAGGGCGGGCACACAGCTGCATTCCCCAGTCTGAACCCTGCCTTGGGCACTACTGGCGTTTGACCCGGAATTGCCCGGCATCTCTGGGCACGGGAGCGTCAGGGGGGCCAGCCAGGCCTACAGGAAGGTCTCTGCGACAGGAGGGGTGAGGGCTCCGCCCACGTCCTGCGGAGTGCTTGGGCTCCTCTCTGGGGCTCCTTCTCCCTGTCGCTGGTCCCAGGTGGGCCAGGCCTTGGGCAACACCAAACCAGGGTCCGCGGGTCAGGATGTCGGGTGCTGCCAGGCTGCGTACTGGTAGCCTGCGGCCTCCTTACCCTCGGCTCTCTGTGGAGTGGAAGAGGGGGGGTGATTTCCACCCCGTGATAGCAAGCGTGAGCTGTGACGGGGTTGGCAGTGCCGAGGCTGGGGCTGGGCAGGGGGAGCCCAGTCAGGCCGTGTCCAGGGGCTGTTCCCCGCCCCACTGGGGCTGCTGGGTCCCAAAGAGCAGCAGCTCTGCAGGCCCGCTTGCTGCCTCTCAGTGGTTTGTCTACCACTGCTGTGCAGGTGCCGCCAAGCCACGCTTCCTCCGGGGCCTCAGCCCTCCCCTCCCTGGGGCCTGGCCTGTTTCCACTGGCCGTGCGCCCTCCATCCTGTGCCCTCTACAGCTGGCATGCAGGCCCCAGGAAGGGTGCTGGGGGCCCTGTGGCCAGCCCGGGTGGAGCCCGCTCAGCCAGCCGGCAGCCTCTCGCACCCCTCTTGCCCCGAGTCCCTGTCAGCTGTTTCCCAGTCTTGTGGGTGGTTGGAAACAGGGTGCCCTCAGATAAATGGCCTGCGGGACACTTTGAAAACTGGAATGAGGTGGCTCCTGAGGACCAGGTGACAGAACTGCCTCTCAGGAGGGGCAGGAGGGGTACCTTCAGGGCCACACAGGCCTTCTGGAAAAGTCAGACCCTCGGTGGAGTCCCCTCTCCTAGGGGTGTCCTCCCAGAGGACAGAGGGAAGGTGTCAGGGCTGCAGGTTGGGGGCCCCTTCCTTCTGCTGGAACAAGGCTCCCCGCAGAGCTGGGGCCTCCCTCTCTCCCCGAAGGCTGCCCGGGACAGTGGCCTGCCTGTCCAGTGTCCCTATAACTCCCTCCACATGGCCCTCGGCCCCCAACCGTGAAGGGTGCCCCCTGCCTCACCTCTGCAGGGCTGCCCCTCAGCCCAGCCACGGGTCCCTGTTCCGTGTTCCTGCCGCCTCTGCCTCTACCTTCCCGCTGGCGGCCCTCCCGGGTCCTCTGCGGCCTGCCCTCTCAGCCCCTGGAGCAGTCAGCTCCACCTCCCGCCAGGGCCTCCTTGTCACCCTGTGGGTGGGTGGCCAGGTGCCCCGTCTCCTGCCCCCAGCCTGACTCTGTCTGCAGCCCTGTGGGGGTGCTCTCTTGGGCTCCCTCCGGACACATGGCCAGGGCCCACCAACAGGACCCATCAGCTGAGACCAATCACCACCGGAACCCTGGTTCCACGGGCAAAGCACTCTCTCTGCACACAGAGGGCAGGTGGCCTGGAGGGAGAGGCGACCCAGGACCTGCACCGGGACTTCCTGTCCCCTTGCCGGGAGGGGCTGGCTGGTTTTGGGCCCCTCCTGGGAGCAGAGGGTATGTGGGAGTCTGGTCCTGGGTCCCAGGCTCAGCCGTGCTCCTGTGAGGCCATGGGACCCTGAGGAGCCTCTCCTGGAAGCCTTGTTTGCTTATCTGTAAAATGGGCACAGTGACACCAGTTGAGAGGATTAGGTGGACACGAGACCTTTGTCAGCTGAAAGGTGAGGCTGCTGCAGAGGCCGCCTGCCCACAGGGCACGCACATTCACTCCGCTGGCCGAGGGTTCGTCCCAAGGGGACGCTGGGCTATAACTGAGGCCCCAGGGTGGTGTGGGGGCATTTTCCTGGGGAAGGAGGCTCTCGTGTCTCCAGGGGCTATGGTCTAGCCAATCTGCGCTCGGAGAACCAGGCTGTCTGGTAACGTTGCCCCAGAAGGCATGCAGCCTCATTGGATGCGTGCCAGGGTCACTAGGAAGAGTGTGGAGACGGGTGTCCATTGGTGTGGCAAGGGGGCAGCCAGCCACTGCAGCCCCGGGACTGCCATGCAAATGCCCACCCCCTCCCCCCCGTCCCTGGCTGCCCCCTGCAGCCATGGCCTCCCTGCTGGGCTCCTGCTCCTCTGTCCTCCGCACTTAACTGTCGGGGACCTTGTCCCTCCAAGCTTGGGCAGCTGACTCCCTTTTGCCTTCGAGTTTTGTCCCAGATGTTATCCACGCTGTTTAATGGTCTTGTCTTCTGAGAACACATGCCCCGTGGGGGCATCTTTGTGATGGTCACTGCTGTATTCCCAGGGCCCAAAGGGTCCAGGACACTATCTGGGCACTCGGGTACTGTTCCCTGGCAAGTATGGATGAGTGGGTGGGGGTGGATGGATGAGAGGTGGGTGGGTGGATGGGCAGTGGGAGGGGGGTGGGGGATGGATGGTGGGCAGGGGTGGATGCTGGGGTGCCAGTAGGTAGATGGGTGGGGATAGTGGACGGCAGGTGAATGGTGAGTAGGTAGTGCAAATTGGGACTCACAGATGGTTTGTGTTTTAATAGAAGACTCTGCTGCCTTTATTTACATGCATCTCCTCATCGGCCCACACGAAGCCCCCTGGGAGCGAGCACTCCTGGTTTCCAATTTTAACAGAACTGAAGTGAAGAGGAGGCTGGAGAAGACACATTGGCGCCCAGGCCACGCGGCCTGGGTGGCAGAGCGGGGCTGGAGTGCCGGCTGCCGGCTCAGGAGCCCTTGGCCCAGCTGCCCTGGCTGGCACTTGCCCCTTGGTCAGCGAGGAGGCCACCGAGGCAGCCCATGAGGTGGTGGCAGCGCCCTGCAGGGGAGCCGGCCCAGGAGGCCAGCCCCACCCACCCGAGGCCAGCCGCGAGCCTGGTCAAGGCTCCTGCAGTCTGGGGCCAGGGCAGTGCTGCCGCCCTGCGGCGGGGGCGGGGCGAGGACAGGGGGTGGGCTCTGGTCTGGCCGCCTGAGCTGAGCCAGGGCGCCTGTCCACACCTTGCTGGGTCTGCCCTCCGCCAAGCCCGTCTCACCTGCTCTTACCTGGAGGGCTGGAACTCCCTGCTTCCCGCCGGAGTACATGTGCCACCAAGCCCTGGCGCAGGCCTGGGGCTCACCAGCTGCTCTGTTGCCATGGCTGCCTGGCAGGCCTAGGAGGAGGAGGCTGGGATGGGGAGGGGGCCAGGAGGGACCTCCAGGATGGGCAGCTCCCCTCCCCACAGTCGGCAGTGTGCAGCCGAAATGCAGGGGGTGGTTGATCTGGCCAATATCTAACTATAAATACATGAATAAATCAATAAAGTTCAGCTAGGCTATTACCTGGAACAGTCTTTGTAGGTGGCTGGTTGCCAAGATCCTAATTATAAGGAGACATTATGTGTTAGAGAAAAATGCAGTGGTATTTTCTTTTCTTTCGTACAAGTGAAGAAAACACACACGTGTGCGCACACCCCAAGGTTTTATTATGTCCCACGCAAGATTTCTATTCCATGGTGCCAGTGAGAGAAGGAAGATTCTATGACTGGTTTTAGAAGTAATCAGGAAAATAATTGCCTAGCTTCAACATTTACTAAGTTGAGGTGTTTTTAGTGCCTCCCTCTGCCACTCACCTTCAGGCCCTTGCCTGGGCCCCTGGCCGCATGCACCTCGGCTGAGGCTGTGCCACAGCCCCAGAGGGCTCCATCCTGTGTCAGTGAGGGGGCTTCTGGACCCCCTTCCATCAGGCTCAAGACCAGCCTGGCTTTGAGCTGCACCCCAGACTGAGGAGTGGGCTTCTGCCTGGAACTTGACTCCTACTCAGGTTCCTGTAGAGCTCTGCTGCCTGCCGGAGGGGTGCCCTTGGCATCATTGGCCAGGAGCCACGCCTTCCCAGGGCCCTCACACCGTGACTACAGGGACCCCGCCGTGCCTGATGCCATGCCCAGCCCTCTAAGCCTGTGCGCTCTCCCTGCCGCTGAGGCTGCCCTCTGCACGCCTCCTCCTCTGGCCTGTCATCAGGCTGCCCCCGTGCCCGCCCAGGCCTGTGGCAGCTATAGGTCGGCCAGATCTCATCGCCTCTCCATTCTGCAGAGGGTGTTGAGTACTGGGGTGAATAAGACACACCTCCTCCCCATCCTGAGGTCCCAGCCCCTGTGTGATCTTGTAGGGGGAGGTGCACACCTGAGAACACCTGTCTGTGGATACAGCGTCCCAGCTGCTCCATGGCACAGGGCCTGGGCTGGGGACTGCAATCCCCAGGGTCCAGGGCCACGTCTGCCTGATACTACTGGGAAGTCATCAGGGCTGGAACTTGTGGCTCCAGATCCTTCTGGCCACTGGAGACTGAGTCAATAGGCTGATCTGGTATCCTGGGGTTCCTGGACTCTGAGTAGCCCCTGGGAGCCTATCTGGGCCATGTGCTGAGGTCACGTGGGAGGCTGCTGCCTGGTGTCCAGGAGGGGCCTGCAACCCCAGACTCCCCACCAGTTCCCACTGCTCTTCATGGAGGGTGCACCCTGATGACCCCATCAAGGTGTCCAAAGGTCAGGTTGGGCCCCACATGTGACCACCAGTGAGCCAGCCCTGCGTAGCCACCCTTGGTGGGAGGAGGGGTCTGACAGGATGTCATGCCCCTAGGACGTAAGAGCATCACAAGAGGTGAGAAGACAGGGCTCTCCTGGGCAAGATGGGGTGCCCAAAGCTGGAGGGGCCTGGGTGGGGAGGGGCAGGGCAGTGGGGAGGGACATCTGAGGGTTCTTCTCCGGCTACAGGCCTGGGGAGGGCAGAGGCGGGACTCGGATGTGGGTGCCAAGCCTCCTGTGCTGACAAGTCAGGGGACAAGCAGTTCAGCTCATGGTAGATGCACCCATTGTGGATGAGGGGTCATGTCTGGGCCACACGGGGATCACTTCTCTGCAGGATGCAATGCAGACGCAAAAGGGTTTCATAGTGTTGCAGTTTTCAGGAGCCCCACCTGAGCTTCTGTTCAAGACGAATCATGTTTATTCATCACTGAACAACTCAGAGGGTCACGGGCCCTGGGTCTGAGGGGGCGAGGCAGGGCATCAGATGGTGTGCTGAGGATGTAGAGGTGGCCTGGCTTCCGCACATCAGGGGCACATCTGCTGAGAAGTGGTGAAGGTCCGATCTGGGCGGCAGGCATCTGGAAAGGAGCGAGGTGGGAATGGAAAAGGGGTGTCTGTGTGAAACGGATCTGGGGACCTGCTGACTTCCAGGGACCAGTGAGCAAGACCTCCCTGGGGCACAGCCCTGATGGTGAGGGGCCTGAAGCTGAGGCCCTGGGTGCACCATCCAGGGTGGGTCACCTGCATAAGGTCCCCCTCTGTGCTGTGGCTTTGCCCACCACGCTCTCAGGGTCCGGAGCACAAGTGAACACCAGGATTTCAGCCCACGCTGCGGCGGCTTAGCTCCACTCTCCTAGCTGCCTATTTGCAGGGCCAGCTGGGACCAAACAGGCACCTGGCCACTACCCGCCTGGCTCCATCTCTCCCACTCAGGGCAGAGCCCTGTGTGTGGTCCTGGTAGGTTGGCTAGGGGACGGCAGGGACCTAGACTGGGCACCCCCAGCCTGAGACAGCCAGCCCAGGGCTGCTCCTGGCAGCCATCCACAGCCACAGCTCTGGCTGCATGCCGAGGGCTGCTTGTTGGAAGGAGCCAGGCCCAGGTGGACATGGCGGAGTTTATAAGGCTGGTTGGTGGCCATGGTGCGAGCTGCGCTGGGAACACTGCATCTGAGGCTGTATTGGGTCACTGGGGCCGGTGCTGCTTCTGGTGGGGGACACACAGTGCAGTGGCCACTCCTGCCCCAGCGGGCAGCCCGAGCACCCTGAGGCTTATGTCTCCTGCTCAGCTACATCCCCTTGCCTTCTCCTTCACTGAGGCTGTGCTCCTGTAGGCAGGGAGGGCCCAGGGCAGTGCGGCACCAGCCATGGCCCTAGCTGCCTCTGCCCCCGGGAAGGGGTACAGTACATGCACACAAGTCCCTCGTGTGCGGGCGGCTGTGCTGCATGGCCTCTCTGGGAGTGAGGCTTATGGTCCCTCCAGGTGCTGTGACTGCCAGGGTGTCCCATTGCCAAAAGTGACCTGGGTGGTGAAGCCTGAGTAGGTGGTGACCTGCATCAGGTCTTCCCAAACCTGGGTGTGAATGCTGGTGTCCTTGGAAGAGGCCCTCCTTCACCTCTCCGTGACTCCGTTTCCCTGTGTGCCCTGTCTGCGAAGTGGGGGCACCAGCAGGTGAGCTCACACTCTGTGTGGGGGGCCTGAGCTGCCTTAGAAAGTCTCCCATGAACCCCTGAGTCCACGTGCACCCCAGGCCAGCCTCACGTGAGGGAGGCCCTTGTCTGCGGCAGGCCTGGGTGTGCTCAGCGGCCAGGCTCAGGGGTGGCGTGCAGCCAGAGCCCAGCGTCTGACAGGATGGGCGGGGCCTGGAAGCCTGGAGGTGGGGCCGGTCTGTCCGAGGCCTGGCTGACCCGTAGCCTTTGTCCCCTGATCTAGCTGTCTGACCTCCGGGTGCAACCTAAGCTTGGCCTCCCAGGAGGCTTTGGGAAGGTTGTGGAGATGCGGATCCCAGGAACAGGCCCAAGCCTGGGGCTGCCCTGCCCCCACCATCAGTGGCTGCATCTCCAGAGCCCAGACCCTAGGCCCTGCATTTGCCACCACCGTCCCGGCCCTGGATGGCTTTCCCGCAGAGTGGCCATGGCCCTGCGCTGTGTGTAAGCCCAGTAATTGAATTGATGGTACATGTTGGTTTAAAATCATGCTAATTGCTTCATTTCCCAGAACACTCTTCAAAAGAAAATGAGTTTCCCTGTAATATTTTGCTGTGGGTGAAGTGACCCTTGTGGAAATCACTCCAGGCTCTGGAATGAGCTGCACAGTGGGTGGGCACTGGGGCAGGGTTCCTACCCCCACCCAGCCTGTGTCACAGTGTGAAGGAGGCTTCCCTGGCCTGGACTCAACCCCGGCCGCACCAGGCACTGAGGGCGGGAGGTTCGGCTCTGCTCAGGTGCTGGGTGTGGAAGCCAGGCTCTGAGGTCGGTGGCTTTGCCCCCGGTTGCGTGGCTGGCCCTGAGGAGTTGTCTGTGGGCAGGGTAGCAGTCAGGAAAGGGGTGAGCTTGCGGTCAGGAGATGGCAGTCCCAGCTCTTCCCCTTTGTCAGAGGCCCCAGGGGCCCTGGACCTTCTTGAGCCCCACAGCACCTGCTGTCAGATGCGCGCCATGACCGACCCTCGGGTGCTGCCTGGTGTGAAGGTGGCGGTGTGGGACATGCCACCAGCCCAGCTCCGGGTGTGTGTTGTGTGAGAGGGGTGGCTGCTGGGTCTCAGTGTCACTGCTACTTTGCAGGACAAGTGGAATTAAGAAGACGCTGGGTAAGAGGCCAGTGTGATGTGCTGGGGTGAGGTCCCCCAAAGTCCTCCCGGTCCAAGTTTCTGCTTTTTACCCTGTTCATGAGCTTCATGAGGCTACTCAGTCTTTGGATGACGGAGGACTGCCTCTACCCCCCCCCACCCCCGTCCCGCTCCTTCAGGACCCGCTGAGCAGCTGGGTTGCGCCGGGTGCTGGGTGTGCAGAGGGGGACGTAGGCCCTGTCTGCCAGGAAGCCCCGGGACGTCGAGGAGCGGGGGTCTGAGCACTGAGGGCCTGTGTGAGGTGCAGACAGCGCTCTGCTCTGGACGCGCTCTTCCCGCCCCTGGTCGGGCCTGCAGGCCGGTGTTGGGGATGCTGCCTGCACTGGACTGCAAGCTTGTGCATGTCCTGCCTGCTTCCCAGGGGCCCGCCCAGGTCCTCTGTCCCCAGTGAGGCAGTCGCAGCCCTGGGATCCTTGGCAAGCTTGGAGTTTGGTTTTTGGAGTCAGGGGACAGTACTCACATCTGGCTGTGTCTCTGCCTCCTGGGGTGGCCTTGGGCCCGTCTGGTCTTGGCTGTCACAAAGCACCCGCTAAGGCTGGACCCTGCACCGCTGCTCCTGCAGCCCCAGGCACCCGACCACCACCATCTTGTTCCCACAGAGCGACTTGCTGGACGTGAACCAGATCATCCAGGACTTGGCCTCCATGGCGTCAGAACCAGGAGATGCCATTGGTGGGTACCTGCAGCACCCTCTGAGCCCCCTGCTCCTCGCCCTCTGCCCCTCCCTCCAGGTCCAGGCAGAGTTGCCTCCAGGGTAGGGGAGGCCCAGGGCAGGTCCTGGAGGTCTCAGCCTCCTGTGTCCCCCCCCGACCTGCCCGGCCACCAGCCCCTCAGGAAGGCTGGGGCGGGAGGCTCACGACCCACCCCTTCTGTTCACTGAGGAGTTCTGGCCTCCATGCCCCCACAGCGTAGGGACACCCTGTCCTGGGGTTTGAGGCTGCAGTCGGCACTCCGAGGAGACCCCTGGGGATCTGGAGCCGCCTCGAGTCTGGGCTCTGCCCTGGGCCGCTTCCAGAACTGGTGTGGGGTTGGCCAGGCTGTGCCAGCAGGGGCCGATGTCCTGCTGTTCACGTGTTCCTTCCACGAGAGGACCTCAGTGCCGCCCAGCCTGGCCCATCCACACAGCGTGGCCATGGGGTTCCTCTTGCTCCTGCCCTGAGAAGGCAGGGTAGGGACTGGCACCCTCTATCCTGGAAGAATGAGTCTGGCTCTGGTGTCCAGAGCCACTTGGCCAACAGAGTCAGCTGCCAGCCAGGACCTGGGGGCGGCCCACCCCCCACAACCCCCCACCGCCCCCCATCTCCCTCCCACTCCCGGGCCGAGCTGTGGCCTCACTTGGGGCCCCACGGCTGTGAATGAGCGTCCTTCCTCTCAGGCCTGGGGGCCGTAATGCTTCTGAGGTCTGCATGTCCTGCTGCCCAGGGCGCTGGCCACCCTCCTGTGCAGTGCCACCCCCAGAAGAAGGGCCCAGGCAGGTGAGCTTGGCTGTTTTCCGGGCCATGCCAGCATGCTTGCCCACAGCCCTTCCCAGGGCCTGGGCTCTGCACGGGGCCCTGCATGGCCTGGACAGTTCTCACTGCGCCTCCACGGCGCCCTCTCCCAGGACCCTGCCCTTCCCGTATCCTCCCACCGAGCCCGTTGGCCGCCGCACAGAGGCTGCAGGCATTCCGGCTCTGGTTGGCCGGCTCGTGGTGGGGTGCGCAGAATGGTTTGTCCACTTCACATGTCACCCAGGTGATCACTCAGTCCCGGCAGTGGACTGATGGAGAGGGACTGTCTCCCAGGCAGGAGGTGGGGGGCACGTGAGGCCAGAGGAGCTGCGATGCAGGCCTCTGCCATGTGAGTGCCCCTGCTGCCTGGGCCCTGGTGAGGCCCGTGGTGACAGTGTCAGGGACAGGCCCCGCCCTCCCCTCAGCTTCGGTGCCTTTCCAGGGTCCAGCAGCAGCAGGACCCTGTGCCGGGAGAGCTGCAGCCCCTAGCCGGCTGTGGTGGCCCTGCTGCCCCGTCCGGGCTGCGCACCCCTGGGACTGGGCCCCTGCTCCAGCACCAAGATGCGCAAGCCCAACTTCAGCCCCCAGGAGACGGAGGTGCTGGTGCAGAGGGTGATGCGCCACTACCCGCTACTGTTCGGGGTGCTGTGGGGCACACCCGCCCAGAAGCACCGCGTGTGGAACAAGATCCTGCAGGCAGTGAACGCGTTGGGCTACTGCCGGCGGGACCTGGGTGACTTCAAGCACAAGTGGAGGGACCTGCGCGGGGTGGTGTGCAAGAAGCTGGCGGGGCGCCCCGTGGCACTCAGCCTCGTCCTCACGCTCATTGAGCGCATGGTGGCAGAGACCTTCCCAGCCCGGGTGCCCCCGGCGGGGGCCAGGCCTGCGAGCCCCTGCCGAGTAAGTGGACCCTTCCCATGGCCTGCGCCCCTCCCCACGGTCCATGCCCCCCAGACCTGCCCCCGTGCCTGGTGCCTCCAGCATGTGCCACTGAGAGCAAGACCCTGAGAGAGAGAGCTGGAGGCCTGAGGAGACGGCCACTGCCCCTTGGCCCTGCTGTTTGTAGGTGGAGAAACTGAGGCTCGGGGCCCGGGCGGGGCTTGCTGTCTTGGGAGTGAAGTTGCTGGGGCTCCACGTCAGGTTCCTGCTGGCCCCAAGCTCAGGGTGCACCTGGACCTGCCCCGCCGTGACGCGGTGCGGCCAAGGGGCCCCCAGAGGCCTCACGGACCCTCGTTCACCATAGGAGCCAGGATCGAGGGGACTGCCTGGGTGCCTGTGCGCCTCATGTGGCTGGGTGGCTGGGCGGCTGGGCCAGCTTAGCTCCTCTCCCCGCCCCTGTCCTCTGACACCCCCTCCCAGTGCCTTCCTGTGCCTCACTGTGGGACCCTTCCTCCATGCAGTCACCCAGCCCCCAGACCAGGCCAGGGCAGTGTCCGGTGGCCCTCTGCCCCCAGGGCCCACTGACACCCCTTGGCGCTAGGGCCCACCTTTGCCAGAAGTTTCTGTGCCTGATGAGGAAGACATGGAGCTGGGCTGGGCTTTCCCTGCATCACACGCCGCCTCTGGTCCCGAGGGTGGTGCTGGCTCAGCTCCTGCTGCCGCCTCCTCCTGCCTGTCCTCAGGACGCCTCTGAGTGCCCCGGTGGGAGCGCCCTTCGCCTGTTGTCCATCTGCACGTGGCAGCTCCACCACACTGAGCCCCACTGGAGTTTTCCTGGTTTGCTGCTGGAAGAACTTTGGGGACAAAGCCATGAGCAGGACCAGCTTACCTGTGAGGGCCACAGAGTGGACGGAAGGACAGCTGTGTGGGGAGAAGCAGGGGCTGCACAGCCCCAAGGGCCACCATCGTAGCAGAGCTTCTAGGGGCTGGGTCTGCACAGAGTGGGCCTGGCTGGGCCGGGAGACTGTGGACCCTGGGCCTGTGGTTCAGCCTTCGTCACAGGCCTGGGCGAGGGGTGGGTGGAGCCTCCTGTTAGCCCGGGGAGGCTACCCCACTCTATAGGCAGAGCCCGTCTTGGTTGTGGGGTGCTGCAGGCCAGGGTGTGCTCACTGTGGGGCTGAGAAGGGGCTGGGGTGGCCCTGGGTGCCTGGATCCATCCGACAAGTCCCCAGCCTGGGGCTCGTCTGTGTGTCCTGGCGGTCTCCTGTGCTGGACTCGGCAGATGCCCTCCTAGTAAGGCCCAGCCCAGCCCAGGGATTCCTGGTGGCCAGGAGCCCCTCCTGCTGGCCCCACAGCCCTCAGGCTCGCCTGCAGGAGGGCCACCAACTGGTCCCCTAGGGCCTCGAGCTCCTCCTTGGAGAGGCCTGCTCACTGAACTTGGGTTGAGCAAGAGCTTGGGGCAGGAAAGCGGCTGCCGAGCCTGGTTTGTGGGGGCAGAGACCCCTGCTGAAGGCCCAGGTCCCTCCAGCTCCTCCATCTGGGTCAGCCCAGGCCCAGAGCTGGGGCAGGGCAGGCTGGCAGGGGCCTGTCATGCCAGGGGGCTGAGGGCAGCCAGTTGACAGTGCAGCGCAGGAGGCCTCCAGGAAGTTGGTGCCCTGAGGCTGCTGAACGGACAGTGCTGCCTCCTTCCCTGCAGCGCTCTGCCCATGTTTGGGGGAGCAGTGCTAATGGGGGTGCTCTTTGGCCATGGAGGCCTGGCTCAGAGTCTGGGTGTCCAGTAGGCCCCTGGAGCAGAGGCCCCCTAGAGCAGCTCCTGCAGAGCTCCCCCTGCCCTGGGGCTGGCGGGGACAGGGGGCCTGTGCCCTGCAGAGCTGCTCCTGGCTAACCAGGATCTTCAAGGCCCAGTGAAGACCATGGCCCAGGGCCGATGAGGTCCCCGAGGGCTGCAGGCCAAGTGGAGGAGGGGGTTGGCTGCAAGCCCAGGCACCTGCTTCTCTGATCCGGGGTACTGTGCTGGCCGAGTGCACTCACAGCACAGGCACTGGGCCGAGAAGGGCCTCTGCTGCCACGATCCCGCATCTCCAGGCAGTGCCGTCAGTCAGACTCTAGTCCCACCTGGGCCTGGTGAAGGCAAGGGTCGTCGGGGTCCGAGGGCAAGGTCCCAGCACAGCGCTGGCTGTGCGTGGGTGTCAGGCCGGTCAGGACGCTGCTCCTCCCCGAGCTCAGTGGTGGCCGGTGGTGGCTCTGCTTCCACCTCTCTCTCTGGAGGGAGCCAGGCGGCCCTGCTGCGACAGGAGCCTGGGGACACAAGGTGGCCTCTTGGCATGGGAGCAGGAGGATGGCAGGGCTGGGGCCTGGGTGGGCCCCTTGGCCTGGCAGGGTTGGTCCTACCTCAGTGGCAGCTCTGGGCTGGAAATCAAATTTCTGGTCCTGTCTTTCTTTCCTGCCCCTCTCCTGGGCTGGTGAGAGGGCAGTGACCCTCAGTTTGACATGAGTCTCTCCTACGGGGGCAGTGCTGCACAGGGGTCGAAGCCAGGGTGCCCCAGCAGGTGAGGGGCTGAGGCCCCCCACCCACACCTTGCCCATGGGGCTCCTCTCATTGGGGCCGGCCTCCGGCTGGGGCAGAGCACATGCCCTGGGCCGAGGGACACTGGCCACGCAGCACCTTCCTTTCCTGGGACCTCCTCTGCAGTGGACCTTGGGCCTCCAGTGGCCCACCCAGCAGGGGTGCTGCCTGGGTAAGCATGCTCCCGGGCAGGTGTGCGATTTGAATTTGGCTCTTTCTGCCTCCAAAGCTTTCACCAAAGTCAGAGGCACAAATTTGGAGGCACATCTCTTCCTTGAAGAAGTACCTTAGTCAGTGCATGTTTGCGTCAGGCAGTGGTAACGCAGCTGGTGTCTGCGGAGGGCAGTGCCCGTCACCCTGGACTTCCTTCCCATTGGCAGGAGAGGAAGCAGCATAGACAGCCACCCAGGGCCCTCACCTGGATTCAAACCCGGTTCCCACTATGGCCCAGTGTGACAGTCTTAACTCACCACTGCCCAGCGCACCTGAACCTGGCCGTGTTTGTAGTGTCCAGGATGGATTTGACACACATTTTACATGGTGCCTTTTTACCACCAGCATCACTGAATAGCTGCTGGTGTGACCTCTCGGGGGCTTGTTCACAGCCCACCAGGCCCCTGCCCGAAGTGCCTGGTCTCCACTCAGCCCCACACCATAGTCAGAACCAGCCGGTCAGTGCCAGAGGGCATGGGCAGCACGTGCTGAGGCCCAGTGCCCTGAGCTTGCAGAGAGGCGACCAGATTCCTGACCATGGCAGTCCCCGCAGCAGCTCTCCGGATGGCTTGGGCCGCCTGTGCCCTCACCAGGCGGGCAGCCCAGCACCCCATCCCTGTAGCCTCGGCTTCTCTGGTGGCTGGCTCCTCACCTTGGCCTCTGAGGAAGCCAGCATGGGCCTTAGTGACTGCTGGGGGCAGGCGCCAGCTGCCCCTGGGGCTCACCCTTTGGGGTCTCCACTCCGTAATTGCTTCTGTTGTCTTGATTTGCAGACAGTATTGAAGCCAGCCTTGGGGCTGCGTCCTCGCACAGAGGCAGCCAGCGAGCTCCTGGCTGGAGCCAGCCGGCACCAAGTAAGTCAGTGTGAAGGGCAGCCCGGCTGGCCCCGAGGCCCCTCCATCCTTGCCCCATGCCTGGGAGGGGCGCACCCACCGGGCCCTCTCTGAGCCAAGACGGGCTGGTGCTGGGGAGGGAGAGGCGGGGGCTGCGGGGGCTGTGCCCAGGGTGGGCCCCACCACCTCCTCTCTTGACTGTACTCTGCCGAGGGGTGGGGGCTGCCCAGTGACTCAGCCGAAACTGGAGAGCAGGACATGGAGAGTGTGAGCTGGCCTGCCTGGAGGGCGTGGCCGGGGTTCCCAGGGGCGTGGCATGTCTGCTGGGCACCCTCCAGGGAGCCCTGTGGCTCCTCCCCTTGTCTCAGAAGGTTCCTGGAGGACGTTGGCTGCAGAGAGGGCTCACCTGACCCTCCCCCTTTTCCACCTGCCATGGGGGCCTAGGTGGCTCCATGTCTGGTCCCGGGCTTCAGGCTGGGGAGCCTTCCCTGCTGGGAGCAAGCAGGACTCGGCCTGGGGCAAGGCTGCTGGCTCAGAGGGAGTGACAAACACACAAACATCAGGCTTGTTTTCTCATGGCTCAGAGCAAACGTAGGGATGGACTGGTGGGGCCGCAATGTGAGCACCTGAGTGGGGCAGACAGGCTCCGGCCTTACCCCAGTCTGGAGGGCCCAGCGGCCATTGTCCACGCCTGCGGCTGCTCACTCGCCCTCCTCACGTGGCCCTGACACGCAGAGGTGGACTCCCAGGAGCCCAGAGGAGCGGGCGTCCCAGGGGCGGCAGGGGGGGTGCACAGTCCTGGAGGTGAAGGCCCTGGAGCTGTGGGGCGGGGAGGGCTTCCTGGGGGGGCGTGTGCTTCGTCTTGAAGGCCTGTCCTGTCCTGGCAGAGGGGATCGCGCGCACAGAGGCCAAAGGAGCCGCCCAGGAGAGCTCAGGGTTCCCAGGCCAGAGGCAGGCAGCCGTGTGAGGGCCTGAGCACAGGAGCAGGGCAGGAGCGCTGGGAGAGGGGGGCTGATGCTGCCTCATTCTTTGGGGCTCTGGGAAGTCAGCACTGTGCTTGGAGGGGACTCTAGCAGCCTCAGGGGCAGATGGAAGTGGGCAGTGATCTGGACTGCAGCAGGCGTGGGCCAGGAGAGCAGTGCGTAGACATGGGAAGGAGAGAGGCCCTCTGAAAGCCAGGCATGCCCCCGTCCTGTGCCTCCCCTGCCTCGGGGAGCCAAGCTGGGCAGGACGCACTTGGGGTTCGGGGGCCACAGGACCAGGTGTGCGCTCTGCAGGAGGCCCACTGCTGGCCTCCCCTTTCTTCTGTCTTTGGTCATTAGACTCAGAAGTCAGGTGACCCGGGTGGGTTGCACAGGACACTGTTGAACACCATGCCAGGAGAGGAAACAACTGTGCCGTGGTATTCTGGGCAGGTGGGGGCCGAGGCAGGCCTGGAGGCCCCCCACGTGTGCCGATGCCAGCTTGGGGCTCTCTGCCACAGCCCGTGGCCCCCCACCACATTCCCGCTGCCACCAGGACCTCTGCACCGGGTTTGGTCCTTCCAGGCCCCCCGGGAAGAAGGTACAGGCTGCAAGTGACCCTTGAGGTGGAACCAGCAGAAGCTCAGGGCTCAGGCCCACTCTCATGGGACCCTTTTGAGTGGCAGCACCTGCCAGGGACCCTCGTCCCCAGAAAGACTCACCTCAAGAGGGAAGTGACAAGGCCGCAGGGTGGCACCTCTATGAGCCGCAGGAGTCCTCCGGGCCCGAAGGACGGACAGATAACCTACATCTCTGCGGGAAGATACACCAGGAGGAGAAGCCGGAGGAGGCGACACGGGCAGCCGCCTGTGCCCACGGACACCTCATCAGGCTCAGACCCCCTGCCCGGGGCGCTTGTGGGCCCGGCCCATGGGTGATGCTGTTACCTCCCCATTTCCCTCAGAATAGGAACCCCTGTGCCCTTGGGTGCTGGGGGCTCAGAGTCACTGCCACCTCTACTTGGCATGGTGGGAAGTGTCTGGCCAGACGGACACAGCCACAGCCCCATGTCCAGGCCCACCAGGTTGTTCCCGGGAAGTTTGTTGACTGACTCTCCGCACCCAGATGAGTGGAAGGGTCACATGTCCCTGTACCCGGGCATGTGCACTTGCAGATCGGGGATTCGAGGCCCAGAGAATAGAAGGGTTTTCCCGAGGTCACACAGCCTCCAAGAGGCAGAGCCAGTCTGGGAGCTCAGTCTGCAGGATCCCGCACCCAGGGCTTTCCTGCTGCCCCTGGGGTCTCTTCTCTCATGTACGGAGTCTCTCATGCACTCCTTGCCCTCTCCATCTGCCTCCCCAGCCTCTGTGCCCCCAGCGGCCACATTCCCAGGGAACTTCTGGCCCTCTCCTGGGACATCTGCTTGATGTGGGGGCAGGTGCACAGATGGATGGAGAGGTGCCTGGCTGCACAGATGGATGGATAGATGGGTGGAAGGAGGGACAGTTGTATACCCAGGCAGGTGGATGGATGGCAGAGGCATGGGCACGTGGATGGAGGACAGATGGCCGATGAAGGAGTGGATGAGCAGGCAGGTGAGCCAGTGAGTGCGTGACTGTGTGCAGACGGACTGACGTAGGTGGACAGATGATGGCCAGCGGGTGGACAGAAGAGTGGAGACATGGATGGCTGGTGCCGGTAGGTGCATGGGTAGCTGTGTGGATGGGGGCAGAGGGCAGCGTGGTCGCTGGGCCCTAGGCTTGGGGGCCTCCCGGGGAGGTTGCAGTCTCAGCTGTACTGGAGTTAAGTCTTTTGCCCTGAGTCTCAGCCCGCTTGTAAGGGTGCTGCAGACAGGCATCGTGTGCACAGGGCCCCAGACGAGTATTCCTGGTGCCTCCCTGCCCTTCCCAGTGCTGCCCTGGTCTTGGCCTGGGAAGACTCATGCTTCCTGTCTTCCTCTGCTAGTGGATAAGGAGGACGAGGCCCCCAGCTCCATGTGGCTCCCTCTGCGGACCCTGGATGGGCCAAGCCTGCCTGAACCCGATCCCCTGGACCTGGAAGGAGCCCTCTCCACCTGCTTCCCCGGCTTCTGTGTCCCCAGTGGCCACATTCCCAGGGACCTTCCAGCCCTCTCCACCCTCCTCCACAGCACCCCTGCCCTCTGGGAGACCCGCTGAGGCCTCTGAGTTTGAGCTGCGGCTGCTGGACTCCCACCGACAGCAGGGTGCCCTGCTTGCCTCCTGGTCCTGGCAGCAGAACGTGTTGATGGCCCAGCAGAACCTGCTCCAGCAGCGGCTGGCCGATGGTGTTGAGGCCCTCAACCGGACCCTCGATGGGAGGAGGCTCGCCCCTGGTCCTAGACAGCACCCCTGCTGGCGGAGTGGCCCAGGGACCCGTCAAATGCAGCCCCCAGGACACCCACATGGGCCTGGAGGTCTTCTCAGGGATGATCCTGAAGGTGGAGGAGGAGGCCTAGGGTCTGGTCCCTGGGGACCATGGACAGAGCAGAGACATTAGTCGTCCTCCTTTTAAGAGGGGCTGAGGGAGCGGTGGGTGAAGATGGGGCCTCGACGGAGCCAGAGGGGGCGTGGATGTCTGCCTGTGGTCACCCCTTCCATGGCTGGTTCTGCGGGGCTCAGCGACACGCTGGGAAAGGCCTCCCAGAGTCAGCCTCCCAGGGGCCAGGGCAGAGGCCACTCCACGAGCCGCAGCCGGAGGAGGCGGAGGGGCGCCGGCCGAGAGCCCGGCCTCTGGTCCTCACCCGGCTCTGACCAGCTGGATTGAGGGCCAGGGAGGACACGGCGCCTCCGGCCGCTGACGGTGAATGAGCAGGCGGCCGCCCCTGCTCTCAGGTGGGCCGCCCTCTGTGCTCCGCGCTCAGGCCCTGCACGGAGGCCGGGGCCTTTCCCGGCTCTCAGCAATTCCTCTGGCCGTTCCTCCTCTGGCCCTTGTGCAGCCCCTTGGTATGGCGCCAACTTCAAGCACTGCCGGGCAGGGCTCAGGCCACAGCCACGTAGCATGAGAGCCGGTGAGGCTGAGGGGAGAGCATGTGGCCCTGTCCACCAGCCTCGTGGGCCTGGCCTCATGCCCTCCTCTTCCCCTTTGCCTCCTCCTGACCCTGTCCTGACTCCGCTGTGGTGCTGGTGGTCTAGGATGCCTGCTTTCCTGCTCTGAGCAGCAGGACTGGCAGGGCTGATAAAAAGCCTTATCCAGAAGCAGGAGGCGGAAGTACCAGCGTGGGCTGGACAGGGTGCTGGTTCCAGGATGCCCAGGGAAGCCCCAGGGCCAAGAATAGCCAAGCCCAGGGGTCACGGGCACAGTGGGAGGGATCTTCCTGCTTTTCTGTTCCTACCACCGGCCAGCAGCATGCCTGTGACCTTCCGTAAGAGAGTCTCCGCCGCAGGACTCTGCAGCCGCCCACCCAGCTGCCGACTGCCGCACCGCCCGCTTGCCTGCTACCACCTCTCCTTCTGTGGGTCCACCTGGCACCACTGATTCCCCATGGCAGCCTGTCACTCACATGGCTCCTCCTGAGCAGCTTTCCTTCCTCCCTGCGAAGCCCCCTCTCCATCTCAGGGCCACCTCCGAGAAGCCCTCGAAAATCCTCATTCCAGGGGAAGGGATGACCCTCCCATCCACAAACAGATGCACACGGTAGTGGATGTCTGCTCCCACATCAGCACCGGGCGCTGCTCCTTGGCCCCTGTTCCAGTGTCTGCCAGCCGGGCCCTGGTCGCACTGACCCTGACCTGACCGCGGTCCGCCCCGTATCCCTACCTGGCCAAGCCCTAAGTGGTGAGACAGCGGAAACACCCCGGCGGGGAGGGCCCTCCTCCCAGGGCCGCCATCTGCTGTAGACACAACACTAAACATGTGAATGGTTGTTTGGTGACTGTTACTCTGAGCTGAAACTGGGTTCGGCTGCATCTGACAGAGGCCCAGAATGATGTGTGTGGATGCCGCAGGCATGGCTCTTACAGAAGAGAAGGTCAGTGAGGCAGAGCTGGCAGGTGTCCCCACGGGCCTCGAAGACCCCAGTGATGGGCAGTCTCCACTCCGCTGTGGCGCTGGTGGTCCAGGACGCCTGCTGTCCTGCTCTGAGCAGCAGGACTGGCAGGGCTAAGAAGGGTGCACCATCCCGCAAGGACACCTCTGCTTGCGTCACATCCCTTTGGCTGGAAGTGGGCCAGGTGCCCAGGCTGTGTTGCTGAGAAGCCAGGAATGTCTGTGGTGTTGCCTAACATGGAGGTTCTGTTGCTGTGGGGGGCAGGGAGTAGGGTTGCCGAGCAGGCAGCCAGCACCCAACTGTGGGGCTGATGGGAGACCTGCCATCCTGAGGGCAGGGAGGCCTCTGAGGAAGGTATCCAGGCAGAGGCCTTAAAGATGACTTGGCAGCCATCAGCGAGGCCAGGAGAGTGAGGGGGATGGTGTGGAGGGGGGCCAGCAGTGTCCAGGCGGACAATCAGCAATGAGGTTGGGGAAAAGCCACCCACCCCTGCTTTGGGCACAGAGAAAGAGCATCTCCAGAGGGGAGCCAGCAAAGGCCGCAGCGCTGGGGTCAGGCAGCGTCCTGTGCCTCCAAAGGGCCCCGGGGTAGGGAAGGAAGGGTCCTGATTTGGAGCTCTGGGAAGGTGTCAGTGGCCACTCCTGGACACGGTCGTGCGGCATCCTGTGACTTGCCTGCAAGGCCTTTGTGGCATGTTCCAGAAGCAACAGGCAGGAGAGCGGCTTGGGTGGTTCTGTTAGAGCTCGGCAGGCTGCAGGTCCCCCCAGCCCTGGGCAGGTGGTCAATGTGAGCCTGGAGCGGGAATGATGTTCAGGGTCAGGGGGCGCCAGGGGCAGGCCTCCAGCCGGTTTCAGACCTCCAAGTTCATGCCCTTCACCCACACCGAGCTGCCTCCCCAGGAGGTGAGCCTCGTCCATCCAACCCGGGATGAGCGAGACCAGGTCCCCTCGCCGGGGGTACTTCAGTGGGGGAGGGGGGCAGCTCAGACCTCCTGGCCTGTGTGGGTTACATGCCCAGGCTGATCTCCTGCTGCAGAGCAGGAAATAACCTGCGACGTCAAATGCTTTGCCGGCTCACAGAAAGCAAATAAATAGCCAATAGCCAGTCTCCACCTACCCCCACCCTCCAACCCCGGCCCACCACCCCAATCGAAAGGGCCTATATGGGAAGCAAGTGGAAAGCTGACCTGAGTGAGATCCAGACCTGGCTGAAGCCCTTTCTGGGGAATGGGCCTCGGCAGACCCCGGGTGCTCGGAGTGCGTGAGCCAGCGAGATGGCTCCATCTGTAAGGGGGCAGGTCGCTGGGGGAACAGCAGAAAACAGAACAACAGCGTAAGGCCCTGTTATGGGCTGAGTGGTGTCCCCCAAATTCATATGTTGAGTCCTAACCCCCAGCACCTCACAAGGTGGCTGTGTGTGGAGATGGGGTCTTTACAGAGGTGATTAAGGGGAATGAGGTCACGTGGGTGGCCCTGGTCCAGTCTGACTGGTGCCCTCATAACATGAGGCGATCAGGACGCAGACCCGCACAGAGGGACAACCAGGTCAGGACACGGGGAGAAGGTGGCATCTGCCTGCCAAGGAGAGGGGCCTCAGGAGGGCCCAGCCCTGCGACACCTGGGTCGTGGCCGTCCAGCCTCCAGACTGGGAGACAATAAAATCTGTTGATTGTATCCTCAGCCTGGGGGATTTGGGTACGTCATGCAGTCTGCGCGGACCACCTCACACAGCTCAAACGACTTCAGCTGTGGAAATTAGCTGGGTCACAATGTCGGACAGTTTCTAAGAAATATTTTTAAAAGATGAGATCACAAACATGAGCAATAATAGATTATCAGAAGTCACCGAGTGTGTCTGGAAAGGATCAGTTACAGCCTTTAAGAGCTCAGTGCGTAGGTCAGGCAGTGCATTTGGTCCCAGATGAATGAGAAGTGGCAAGCTGGAGGCCTGTCTGGAGGAATGTGCATGGCGAGAGGGAGAAGGGGGCTGCAGTGGAGGGACTGAGACAGAGATGGGTGAGAGACCCCACACCATGGGACTGGAGGCCGAGGAGGAATGGAGCTACTGCAGGAGAGGCGGCGAGGCCGCACCGGCCAGCCCTGGGGCTGCACGAATGCAGGAAGCACTTGATGCCCAGTGGTGGAAATAGAAGGATGAGGCCACGGTGAAGAGACGGCGGATGCTGCACAGAAGGGACAGAAGGGGTGCGCGTCTCCCAGCCAGGAAGGGAAGGAGGGATGACGATCTGCTCATGGCAGCTCACGGTGGGCAGCCGGGCAGCAACGAGGTACGTCTGCAAAGCAGTGGGAAGATCAGTCAGTCGCCCTAGGGTGGTGCACCCACAGAACTGCCTGTCAAGGACAAAGACAAAATGCGGACATTTCCAGACAAGTGAAAACCGTGAGGGTTTCCCACCCTCAAAGAGATTTTTGCTAAAGCAGTTGCTGAAGGGTGTGCGGCAGTTTGGAAACCCGGCTGGGAGGCTGGGAGTGAGGACGCTGGGCAGCGTGTAGGCAGACCTGACCATTGACTGGGCAAGTAATAAAGCTAGTCTGTGATGAAGTAACCATTCTGACACGATGCCTGCTCTGTGGGGTTAAATGTTTAGAAAGGACAGAACAGCAGCCGGACAGTGATTACGTTTGTTAGGGGCCTGAGCTCGTGTTTCTTACAGGGAGGTTAAATGCTGGTTGATTTTAGCTCGTTAGTAACTGTATATGGGGGAAACTCAAGGGTTCCTTCATTAAAATTACAAACTTGCACTCCATAAAACACCCTGTGAAGAGGGTGAAAAGACAAGCTACTCCCTGGGAGAAAGTACTCGCAGCTCACACATCTGATAGGCTTGTGTCATGAGCATTGGGGACTCTGGGTTCTGCAGAAAGGAAACACGATTCAGCAGGAGAGCAGGCCCGAGGGCCGAGCAGACCTCACCAAAGGGGACATGGGGTAGTGGGCAGGCATCCGAGATGCTCACCACCACCAGCCACTAGGAAACTGAGCCACAGCAAGGTGCCACTCAGGAAGGCTCAGACAAGCGATGGGGGCCCCAGAGGAGCTGGGCCATTCCTGCACTGCTGGTGGGGATGTGAGGTGACAGAAGACTGGTGGTTTCTCAAAAATTTAAATATACACTTACAATACTGCCCAGCAATTGCACTCCTGGGCATTTATCCTAGAAAAATAAAAGTCATGTTCATGCAAAAACCTGCACACAGGTGTTCCTAGCATCTTTATTGTAACAGTTCTAATTGGAAATAAACCAGGTGTCCATCCACGATAAAAGGTTAACCTGGGGTGTATCCACACCTGGAATGCTACTCAGCAACAGAGGGGATGAGCACCTTGGAGCTCCCATAGAGCATGCCTGCATGTAAAAGAACGTCCCCAAGGGCCCTTGCTGTGCGATTCCCTGCGTATAACATTCTCAAAGTGACAGAGTTACATTTTGGAGACAGAAAACAGACCGGTGGAGGCAGGGGTCCAGGTGGCAGGGTGGGGGGTGGGAGGCCCTGGCAGGTTGGAGCAGTTCTGTGTCCGCTCACAGCAGGGCTGACAGAAACCCAGGCCTGTGATAAATTCTTACAGAACTATGTGCATACATGCAAGAAACTAGTAAAAACACAGAATAAAAATTAAAGCAAGGGTAACCACTTTAAGAGTAGTGTTAGCATGTGTAGCTTCCAAACCAGTAAAAATAGGATAAGAACACAATTAAGCAAACAAAAATCCTTACTGACTGACAAAGGAAAAGAAGAAATAAAAGCAATATAGAAGGAAAAACAGGATAGAAAACAAGGCAAGCTTTTGGAATCACGTCCAGTAAACAGTGCGGGTGCATTAAAAGACCACTCAGTGTCAAGGCTCATCATATTGGAGGAAAAAATACCTCTTTGCTGTTTATGAGACTAAGACAGCAGGATGTGGCAAAGGCGGAAGGAAGGATACACAGGAAGTGTGCCAGGCAGACGCTAAGCACAAGAAAGCGTGGCAACATCAGTTTCAGAGTGGGCACCAGGACACTTTCATAAATATTAATAATATAAATAAATACACTAAATGTATGATAAAGAGAATTACTTTATAACAAGCTCAGTTCATCAAAGATGCAAAGCCCTGAACTTGTATATACTAATAGCTCAAAATAAATAAATAAATAAAAGTTTCTCTCCTACAGACAGAATTCATCATGATAGTAGGTTTTAATATGGGGCACATAGACCAGTAAAGACAGAGACCATTTCAACATTGATTAGCACTTGACTTTCTGGACATGTAGAAAACCCTGTACAAAGCAGAGGACACTCACTCTTCCAAGTACTACCTGTGATGTTTACAAATTTTGACCACAGATTAGGTCATAAAACAATTATCAAACTTCAAAGAGTCAGTAATGCATAAAACACATGCAATTAGAAAAATGCAATCCATAAATATTGGCAGCAAAAAAATTAGAAGTTCCTTATATGTTTGGAAATTTAGACAGTTGTAAATAACTCAGAGGTCAAAGGAGAAATCATGAATGGTACGTAAAAAAGACAATTGAAAAATACGGCATATCAAAGCCCTTCAAAAGAAATTAATAGCCTTAAATGTTTATATAACAAAAGAGGAAAGGCTGAAAATTAATGTATTAGGATATTAAGAAGACATTAAATAAAACGGAAGGGCTTCAAAGTGACCCTAGAGAACTTAGAAGAAAGCCAGTCATAGGAATGCGAGCGGGATGTAAGTTTCAGCAGGGGCCCCGAGAAGCCAAAGCTGGGTCTTTGGAGAGGCCATGAAGGCAGATAAGCCGCCAGTAGGCTGCTCCAAGATGAAAAGAGCAGAAATCGCCAAGTAATGAGAGAATCCTACGAACAGCTTTATGCCTACTGATTTGGGAACTCAGAAGATGCCGATGCCAGACAGGTTTCCTGGGAAGGTGCACTCCCAGGCACGGGCCTTGGTGAGGGGACCCTGTGGGGAGCTCTGCGTCACCGAGGGCCTGGCGGGGGAGGTGCTGCCCCAGCCTCACAGGAACATCCCCAGAGGGCAGATTGCTGGCCGCATGCACAGGTCAGAGTGGAGTCAGCTGTGGCTGTTGGGGGAGTGCTGGGGGCCGGCTGCATTGTGAGCATGGCCAGGTGATCCTAAACACTGCATGAGTAGGCCTCGCTCCCTGTGACCAGTCTCCTGGGCCGGACTCTGCCATCGGGGGAATAGGCTGTGCCACGCGGCCGGCCAGAGCACCAGAGCTGTGAGGGCTGCCCGAGCCGCGGGTGCGCAGCTGCAGGCTCCTCTCTGCCCGGCCGCCTGCCCCTTCCCGCAGCTGCCCGCACCCCCTCTGGATGCCCGCTCCCTGTAATGACGCATCCTCTCGGGCAGTCTGTCTCCTGAGCAGCCATGAGGCCCACAGGCGGGGCTCCGCCTGCCACAGTGACAGTCCCTGACAATGGAGCATGCCACACCTTCTGCCTGGAACCGGGGGCCGGGGCACCGCCTGGGGTCACATGTATGTGGCCTGAGGAGCTTGGACTTGTGACCTGACCCAAGTCCAGCAAAGGGCAGGACCAACTAAGGACCCAGCTGGCCGCCCTGGCCTGGCCACGGTGCCCGCGCCTTCAGGGAGGGCGACGGCCTGGCGGGCCCAGCCCAGCCAGCCCCAGCGTGCTTGGCCGCCTCTTCATTCCCTCCCTCCCTCCGTCTCCTTCCTTCACACTGTCCTGAGCTGCCTGTGCCCGCTTGGGGCTGGATGTCTGGGGATGACTCCACCTTTCCTGTTTCCTTCTCTGGAAAAGGAGGGGTTCGGATGTGGTCAGAATCTCAGACCCTGCGCTGGGAGCCCGCAGCCTCAGGCTCTGGGTTCAGGCTGCTGAGTCCTGGGAACGGAGTCATCCACCAGCCCCGGAGAAGTGCCAGGGACGCCTTGAGAAAGGGCCTGTGCCCGGAGCCCGGAGGGACTGCAGAGGCGAGTGGGGAAGCCTGAGGGTGCCTGCCAGGGTGGCCCCCTGGGGGTGTGTGGGGCCCGGACCACGTTCCAAATGCCTGAGGGACAGGTTTCCTCTGGCACCAATGGAAGCTCCCCCACCAGGTGCCCCAGGAGAAGGCTTTGCCCAACTCCATGGCAATGGCGGTTCACTAGAGCCTGGAGGGGCTGCTCCCCAGGCCGTTTGGGTGGGCCCTCTGCTGCCCAGGCTGGGCTCCGCATGGGCACCGGCCCTGGGGGAGGTGAGTGTGCTTTGGGGGCAGGGAGGGGAGGCTGCCTTTTAATTTGGAGGCTGAGCAGGTTAAATAAGCAGCAATTGGATTTTGCTGAGGCCCAAGCCAGGTGATATCCCTGGGCGCAGAGAACACAGGAGAATCTCATTTTCGTGATCAGATTTTTATAGATTATCTCTCCCATCTGCTGAGAGGTATAAATGAGTGTTGTTCCAGGCGCAGGTCGGGCAGCTGGTGGGGCACGGGGGTAGGGAGGGGAGGGCGACCCCATGTGCACTAGGGCCTCAGACCCCAGGCCCCAGAGCCCTGTCCTTTCTCCACCAGTCCTGCTCGGAGTGAACCCCAAGCGGAAAAATAACCTTAGGCGAGCTTTAAATCAGTTTGCTCAGTGTTTATTAAAGACCAGGCTCTTGGAGCCTGGGGGTACCTGCTGGCCTTCTCCCTGTCCCTGAGGCAGGTGCTGCCTGACTGGGGGTGGGGGAGGGGGGCTTAGCGACACTGTGACATGGAGGTCACAGGTCACAGCACTCCCAGTGAGGGGTAGGGGACCCTTGTCCCCTGCCAGCATAAAGCAGTCGAGGCTTGCTCCCTGTTCTGCCAGGGGGCCCCAACCACGGACCCCTGCCTACAGCTTGGCCCCCACCTGCTCCTCTGTGTGCCTGGCTGCTTGGGGCAGCTTCCCCTCAGGTGGGTCTAGGTTTGGGGCCAGCACTGCTGTGGCCCAGCTTCACTGACTCTGGGGGGTGGCCCGCCCACACTGTTTCTCTGAGCCTGCCCCGCTGTGCCCTGGACATGGGGGATGTGGGGTGACACCCCTGCAGGCAGGCTGGCAGTGGAGCAGACTCGAGGCGGGGCATGCGAGCCTGCAGGCTTGTGGGGACATGTGTGCAGGTCTGGGCTGTGCTTGGGGCTGCCCTGGGCTGAGGCGGTGGGCTCTGGGCTGGAGAGAGTGACAAAGCCATGAGCTCCTGCTGCTGACTGCCACCGAGGCTGAGCGAGGAGAGGCGTGGGTAACTGCGGGCCCCTCAGCCCCTCGCAGGCGGAGGCCCATTGCCCTTTCCTTATCCCTGACGAAGCCTGCTGAGAGGGAGAGCGGGGCTGGCCCGTGGGAGTGGGCATGGGCCCGTTCTGCCCTGTGTTCTTCCTGCCACACTGTTGGAGCAAATGGCCACTCACCCTGGGTGCTGGGAGGCTCACCCAGTGCTGGCAGCCAGGCTGTTGGAGAGGCTTGTCCGATGCACAGTAAACATGCCGTGGACACCAGCTCACAGACTGGGGAGACAGGCCCGAGCCTGCACGCGAGGTAGCTGTGAGCTGTGTGTGCATTTGTGTGCATGTGTGTGTGTCATGCACATGTGTGTCATGCACATGTGTGCATGCACACGTGGACCTGAGTGCTGCCCACCTCCAGGGTGGTGTTGGGATGCAGGGATGGGTGTGCTCCACTTTGTAGATGTGGGGCCAGCCAGGTGGGCAGAGGGTTCTCTGGGCGGTGGCTGTGTCTTCAGGAAGCTGATGAGGGCTGAAAGGGGTGTAGGAGCTGGGTGGGGTGGAGGAATAGCCGCCCACCTGGGTCAGGCCTCCACCCCTGAGCTGTCCACCCCACCATGAGAGGAGGAAGGGGTGTCTGGCTGCATCTCACTGTCACCCAGGTCACTTCTCAGACCCCTGTCAAAGGTGGACCTTCAGAGAGGCCCAGGGTCTGTCACGGGTGCCCTGGATGCTAACCTTGGGGACCAGCTTTGGAGGGTGGCCCAAGCAGTGGGTGGTCCTGCTGGAAGATGGTGGCCTGCAGGGCTGAGGAGACCACAGAGGCCCTTGGGACCAGCGGCAGCAGTCAGCCTGCTCTTGGGGCAGCACCTGGCATCCTGCCCAGGCCAGGTGTGCAGATTCACCAGGCTAGCTACCAGCTCCAGGGTGCTGTGGGCTCATAAGGAACTCCTGCCATGTGAGGGGGCCCTCCTCGGCATCTCCCTGCAGGAAAATCCATCCTCCCACCTGCCCCCCACCAGCTGTGCGTGCTCCCGCTGGGAGGGCTGTGGAAGCCCGGGCTACTCCAGAGAGAGAGCAGAGGGTCCTTGTTTAAGATTGCCCCCCAATGGGGGCTGGGCTGCCAGTGGGGAATTGGTTCCTTCAGAGAGGTGATGAGCGGACACCACCACACAGCGGGGTGACTAGGGTGGGTGTGTGCGTGGGAAGATCCCTTTCAGCGCAGACACAATGCAGCTTTGAAGTGGTGGGGAGTCTGGGCTCCTTTTCAGCAGCTCTATGCAAATTATATGCAAATGAGGCTTTCCCCTTCTAGTACCTGTGGCCCAGAGCAGCTGTGTTCCAGAGGCCCAGGGTCAGCCCAGCATCTGGTCCCACTCACAGCAGGAATGCCCTTCAGAAGCTGTGCTGGGCAGGGGTGGCTACTGCTGTTTATTTAACAGATGAGGATGGTGCCAGGAGTCAGGCAGACTGGGTTCTAGTCCCAACTCTGCCAGTGACTACCTGTGTGTGACTGTGAGCACACTGCTTAATCTCTCTGTGCCTCATTTTCCTTTTCTGTGAGTTACAGGCCAGTGTTCCTCCAGAGGGCTCGTGAAGCTGTCAGCACAGGGGCCTGTTCCGATGGTGGTGGTGGTGGTGGTGAGCCCTCCATATCAGCCACGGATGGTCGAGGTGCTGGGAGAATGAGGAAAAGACATGCACATCTGTGGGATGCTCATGTCTTATTCAGAGGGCTGCCCAGGTGGGGCCAGAGGTCCCAGGCTGTGTCCTTACCCCCAAGCACTGAGGATTCCTGTCCATCACAGCCACGGTCTTGATGCCTCTGCACCACCTCCTGTCCTCTCGGTGCTGACAGGTGCCCGCCTTCAGGGGCCATGACTCTGGTCTGCAGACCTTCCCCTCCAGAGCCCCTGCTGTGTCAGGAAGGCAGTGCCAGGCAGTCGGGCACAGGGGTAGGTACAATGTAGTCCTGGCTGTTGAGCCACAGTCTGTGGGCACATGGCCCACCACCAGTGCCACACCATACTGTCCACTTGAACTGCAGCTCTGCTGTGTTCTGAGCCTCCCTCTGTAAGCAGAGCCCCTACCCCAGTCTTCATTATGCTGTAGGGACTGCCTCCCTCCTGGCTGCCAGCTCCACAGGGTGGGCACCCTCTGCCCTCTCCCCTCTATCCTGGCAGTTGGCACAGGGGTGAGCACAGACCTGCCAGAGGGCCCGGCTCAGCCTTCTCAGAGCTTCCCGTGGCAGTGTCTGGTGATGGTGGGTGGGCACCACTGACAGCACGAATAGCCCCAGACTGTGGCAAGGCCCTGGTCCCATCTCACACCAGTACAGTACCCCCAGGGCGCGTTCTGCCCACCCATTTTGTGGGTTGTAACTGAGACTCAAGGAAGGCTTGTACTTGCCCCGAATCGTGCTCCTGGAAGGCTGTGCAGCTGGACCTCGAGTCCCAGTCCCTGACGGCCAGGCTCCGCGACTCTGTGTACCTTAACACTCGGAGAGCCAGATCGGGGAAAGGTGGGAGTCTGCCGGAAGGCCCGGCCATGGGCAGGAGCCAGAGAGGAACGCGGAGGAGAGGGCCTGTGAGGCAGCCCACCCTGACCCGCTGGGCATGGGGTCCTGAGCTTCTGGGTGCTCAGGGAATATTTGGTCTGCTGAAGTCTCGAGCCGGAGGAGGAGGTCAGGAGAGGGGCAGCGGGCTTGGCTGGCTGGGTCAGCTTCCCGGGGGGCTGATGGGGGCTGAGGGAAAGGTCAGGGCTAGGGGGTGGACCTCCGCATCAGGCTGCACAGCACAAGAGGGTGCGGGGGGCAGTTGCAGTCCTAAGGATTGGGGAGCGGTAGAATCCAGTGCACCGAGCCCTGCCTTCTGCAGACATAGAGAGACGGGTTGCCCTGAGGAACCTCAGCACGGCCAGGCTCCCAGGACCATGGCCCACGGCCTAGCAAAGGGGAAAGGGAGAATCGTATCGCTCTCTAGGCAAAAAACCAGGACTATCTGCACGGCACTGATTACTGTCCTCTGGAAAAGGCTGTTGCCGCGGCCCTGCCTCCCAGCCTGGCCTTGGGCCTGAGGGCAGCTGGGTGGGCCGTGCAGTGGGGCGACCAGAGACCTCCCCCACAGCTCCCCGCCGACCTCTTACCAGTGCTGTTGTCCTTGTCAGTGCCCCCGTCCCGGCCGCAATACAGGAGCAAGGTCACACCTGCAGCGGCCAGGCGGGTGCCCGGTGCTGGCTGCAAAGCCCTTCCCGAGTCAGCACCGCCTCGCAGTCTAGTCTCCCTAAAATGCCGCTGCCCTGGGAGAGACTCATGTGGTCTGAGGCCCCCTGTCTGTGTGAGCCATCAGATGCCATCCTCAGGGTGGGGTGGCACCGAGCGGGGAGGAGGGGCCTTGTGCCCCAGCTGTGTGTGTCCGCACCCCTGGGCAGGACCTGAGGGAGACCAGGCCTGTCCACATGTCACTCAGCTGAGGAGGCAGGGCAGGAAGCAACGTGCCCACCATACAGATGAAACGGCATAGACACGGCAAGGCTGAGGGACCAGCCCGGGGCACAGCGGAGTTACCGCAGAACGAGACTCAGTGCTGAGGTCACCCAGGCCCGCTTCCACACCGGTGCACATGGAAAGCCGGCAGCAGTGGCGGCATTAAAGCATGAGGCTGTAAGGACCCTCGCCGTGTTGCCTGGTCCTGACCGGCTTCAACGAGCAAAGCTTGGAAGTGCCCGGCTGCATCCTGGCTGCTGCGTGACTGAGGAAACTGTACCATCTGAGCCGCTTTGCCTCTCTGGAAATGCCCCCTTGCCAGGTTGTGGGGGTGTCCACGCGGGTAACAGCCATCAGGAGCCCAGCACGTGCTGGCGCCCTTCCTGTGCTGGGCACTGGGGGCCTGGTCACCGCTAGCAGCACCTCAGACCTCAGACACGAGAATAGGCTCAGAGAGGTGGGGCACGTGGCCTGGGTCGCACAGCCGGGTGGCAGCACAGCCGGCCCTTCCTCCTCCCGCCTGCCCTCGTTGGGGAGGCCAGGTGTGTCTGATTCCCTCTTGAGAGCAGAAAGGGAAGCCAGCACACGTAAGCAGACAGACTGCCCGACATCAGACAGGCTCTCAAAGTGTGTGCTCTGCAGAGAGGAGAATGCGGGCACGGAGCGTGGCCACTGGCAGGGGAGTGACTGGAGGGTGGTAACTGCGCCTCCGCCTCTAACAGCCCAGGCTGGGCTTGGGTGGGAGCACTCCCGGGCCTGACCGGTGCCTTCAGAAGGCAGCACCTCCCAGGGACAGGCAGACGCCTGCCACTGCTTCGGCCGCTCCGCATTTAGGGTTGTTTACGGGACGCGTGGGGACATGGATGGCGGGGGCGAGAGCAGGAGAACACACGCGTTGCTGCCCCTGCCAACCTCCTTGTCCCTCAGGGTCAGGGGGGACCCGCTCTGCTTTCTCGACTGAGGCTTAGGAGCTTGTCCCCTCCCTTTCAGCTCCAGCTGATGGGGCCCGCAGTCTCCAAGAAGCCCTGAGCGGGCGCCCCTAGATGTGTCCCTGGAGCAAGGTCGGTCGGGAGCTGGAGGTCAGGGGTGACTGAGGGCGGGGCGGGCTCTGATGCGGACGACGTGGACGCGACCCCGTCACCTCTCTCCTCCACGTGGTCCGTGGAAGGAGTTTCAGGCATGAGCCTCAGCACCATGGACAGCCCCAAGACTGCGGCAGTCCAGAGGCAGACCTGGTGGCCACTGGGTCATCCTTCAGGGTCCCTGTGCCCCCCTTTGTGGGGTGCAGACTGCAGGCCTAGGGAAGTAGTGATCCCCCTCGCCACTGCGGGGTCCCAGGAGGGAAGGACTCACCAGGGTTGCCTTCTGTGAGAGGCTCTGCACGTTCCCCTGTAAGCCTCCCTGCGTCCCCGGACAGAGCCTGATGTGCACATCACGGGTGTGGAGGCCGTGTCAGGCTGACCCCCGCGTGCCCCAGCACTGGCGGCCGTGGCTCTGCCTCCCCACCCATCTGTGGGCTCCCGGCCACCTTGGCCCGTGCCCCCCCGCCTCGCACTTAGCTGCAGGCTCCAGGACCTCCCAACAAGGGCGCCTCACTGATGCTGTCATCACTACAGTTGGAAGGTCGCCAAAGACACACTACAGTTGGAAGGTCGCACAAAGGCGGACGCATGGGATTGGTGTCACTGAGCTGTCCTGGAGCAGGGCTTCCGCCACCAATGTCACAGCCCCGACCTGGAGGCCCCTGTGCTCCCCCGGGTCCAGCCTCCGTTGCTGTCTGCTTGGACACGGGTCACGTGTCGGCACCCACCTGGAGACCTCACACCATGCAGGCTTCCCCCGTTGTCCAGGGAGAGGCCTCATTACAGCCCCGTTGGAGGCTCCCTGTGCCCGCCCAATCTGCACTGTCCCCACCTGGGCTCTTGGCGCTGTCAGGCTGACGGTGTGACAGGGGCGGAGCATGAGGCTGTAAGTGCGAGTGGCGCCTGGTGGGCTCTGTCCGCTGTGGGCTGCCTCACTCAGGACAAGTGCACAGCCTGCCGAGCCAGGCTCGGCACCAGTGGTCCCCTGCAGCAGCGGCCACCAGAGCCTTGCTGTCTGCTTTGAAGAAGGCCCTGAGAGGCCCGAGAGGCCTCCAGGGCTGCTGGGGGGCCCACAGCAGGTCAGCAGCACGGCTTGGCACCCCCTGTGATGGGGTGCTCATCACACCCTGCTGTAGCAGTCCGCCCAGGCTGCTTGGCAGCAGTAACCAGTGAGCCCAGTCTCAGCTTTGGTGTTCGCTTGTGTCATATGCCCACAGCGGGCCGGAGGTAGCTTTGCTGCTGCGCTTCTGCTCTGGAATGCAGCCCACAGGGCCGCCCCTGCAGGCATCACCGGGCTCCTGGCGAGACACGGGAAACAGGAGGGAGCTCACGATGGTTTTGCTTGGAATGTGCACGAGATATCTGTGCTCCAGCACAGTGACAGAGCATTCCGCAGGCCAGGCCTGGGGCCTGGGGGGGGGGCGGGCACCCCCAGGGCAGCAGGTGGGTACCCTGAGAAGGAAGGACGGTGAGCAGTTTTGAACAACAGTGCAGCTAGCTGCATCCTCAGCACCACCCCCCACCCGGCGGGCCCTCCGCCTCAGCGTCTGTTGCCTTTGCCCAGGCGCTGCCCTCCCTGGGGGTCTGGGAAATCACCACCCACTCCTCCCCTCCTGGACTTGGTCCTAGGAGGGAGCTCCTAGGAGCAGCCTGTTCTCCGGACACTGCACTCAGCAGCCCTCCAGGTTGCCTTCCTCCCGCCAGCTGGGCCTGCTCTCAGCTCTGCAGCCCACGGCCTCCCACGGGGCCGAGGCTTCCCTGCCTGGGGTCTGCCAAGCACAGCTGGGCTGCCCTGGGGACCACTTGGCGCAGCCGCATCCCGATCCATCCTAGTCCTGGAAGCCCTCTCCTCAAGGCTGCCAAGTGCCAGAATCAGCCTCAGGCCCCTGGGGAGCCCTGCCCCCTGCCCCTGCCCCATCCAGTGTTCTGGGGAGCCCAGGACTAGCCTCCCTAAATGCTGCCTGTACAGGGTGCCGGCGGGTGGCAGCTGCTCCCGGCCCTCCCAGCGATTGCTGGATGAAATGCAAAAGCTTGAAGTGTGCAGGTCATGGCCACTTTAGGAGGCAGCCTTTGTGACATCCCGTTCATCCTGTGCCCAGACATACAGGGCGTGTAGCACGTAGCAGGTGCTCCCACAAGTCGGCAGAAATGCTTACAAAGGGAAGTATGTCGGGCTACCCGGAAGGTGGAGGGACCGCGCGCTTTTGGATTCAGAATCAACTAGCTCCACCATGTGCAGGTGTCATGTCCCCTGCCGGATCCGCAGTGAGCCCGGGGTAGCCCACGTGTGCCTCCACGCGGGAGACAGGGCCAACGCTCAGCATGCCTAAGGGGCTTTCCCCAAGTGACGCTTGACGGGAGCCCTGTCCGCTTGAGCCTAGGCTGAGGCCCGGTCAGGCTGCCTTCCTCCTGGGGGCGGAGAAGCCAGGACTGCCCTGGATGCTGGGGAGGGGAGGGTGGGAGCAGGCTTGCCAGGGTGAGGGTTTGGAAACTGGCTCTTGCCTCCTGCTCTGGGGACAGGCTGGGGCTGGGGCTGGGGCTGGGGCACTCTGCAGCTGGAGCATGTTTGGCTTGGCCCAAGAGGTGGGACCTGATGTACTTGGAAAGGGGACCCCGGGACATCAGTGTAGCACAAACATGCATGCACCCTCTCCGCCCCCGGTACCCCGTGGCCCACCCTGCTATCTTGTGGGGGGGCCACCTTCACAGGGAAGTGTAGCTGTGGGTGAGCAAGAGGGCCTCTGTCCTCTCAGTGCTGCCAACGAGGATGGGCCCCATGGCCTTGGCAAGCAGACACAGCCTTCTGGGACCTTTATGGGATGGGTCTTTGGAGCCTGGCAGTGGGGAAGTAGCGCTGGGATGTGAGCACCTCTGCCTGTGTTACGCAGCATCGCTGGACAATGAGGGGCTTGGAGTTCATTCACAGGCAGTGAGGGTCACTCTGATGTTCAGAGGTGTCTATGAAACAGTGCTGGTCTCAATATTGTCACTTTTACGATCTTTTTCTAATATATTATTTGATACTTACACAAGGCTGTACATACCATATATTTGATATAAAGTGTAGTGATGTGATGCGTTCCCATAAGCACTCCTAAGCCGGCATCTGAAATTAGCACCATACCTCTTTGGGTGAGCTCAGCCCTCCCCACCCAAGCTCTTGCCCTACACGACTCCTCCCTGCATGTCATGTCTGTGTCATCCTTGCGTTTATACGGTTTAAAATAGTTTTGTGTCCCTTTATGCAGACAACGTTGGTAAAGCGTGTTGATTGTTAGTTTTGGTTATTTTTTAGCTCCATAAAAAACCCAGCCACGCTATTTATGTCCTTCCAAGATTTGCTTTTTTTCATTCAACTTCCTTTCCAAGATTCATCCATGTGCCCGGGCAGGGCTGTAGTTCATATTTCTTGCTGATGCAGAAAATTACATAGTGTGAACATATCACAATTTATTTGTCCATTCTCTTCTTCACGGGGACAGAGAGCTTTTCCAGCCTTTTGGTAACACAAACTGCACTGCTGTGAGACGGGGTCTGCCTCACGTGAGTACGGGCTTCTGTGCATCTGTGGCATTTCTGGGTCTCAGGGCCGTGGACGGCGCGGCTTTATCAGGAGACCCAAACCTGTTTTCCGGAGCGCCTGTGAGTGCACGCTCCGGAGTTGTGAGCTCTGCCTACCCAGTATTTGATACTGTCAGATTCCCGAATTTCTGCCAGTCTGGCGGGTGTAAAATCATATCTAATTGTGGCCTTCATTTGCATTTCCCTGATTACTAACGCGAATTTTTCATATGTTTATATTTGTGTCGCCTTTGCTGTGAAAAGTCTGTTCCTGCCTTTTGCCCATTTTAAAATTGGATTGTTTGTGTTTTCCCTCGTTAATGACTTGGCGAGGGCACACACATCCGGGTATGTTTTCCAGTCGGAGGCTGACACTGTGTCGGACCACATGGGTGGGAGACACCGCCTTCCGGCTGGTGCTGCCCCCCATGTGGTCTCTTGCTGGTTCCAGTTGCGAACCCCTATATCCCAAGTCTGAAGGACAGTCTCCTGGGCTTTCCAACCATTTACGTTTGCCAATCCGTTGCCCTGCTCCACGCGAGAGGACGCCCCCTCGTCTTCACTGGCTGTGTCTCTCCCCAGCCATTACTTCCCAGCTTTGGGTCAAATGACACTCCCTGTGGGGACTCCACCTACCTCTTTATTTCGAGGGGTGCCTTGAATCTCCTTGGCCATTTGCTCTTCCATGTATAGTTTGGAATCACCTTGTCAGTTTCCATAAATAACCCCGTCAGAGGTTTTACTGGCATCGTGTTGACGCCACAGATCAGTCTGATGTAAGAACTGGTATCTTTATGGCACTGGGTTGGGTCTTCCTGTTTATGAAAATAGCACATCTCCCAATTTATTTATGTTTTCTTTAGTGTTTTTAATACATTTGAACAATGACTTTCTTCAAATATACCTTTCTTAGATTTATTCCTAAACCTATATTGTTTGCTTCTATGAAACATGTGTGATTTTTTAAGTTGAGTGGATAGTCAGCCAACTGTTAATGTCTCATAATTTCTAATACTTTGTCTAAGAATTCTTTTAGGTTTCCTTTGAAGACAATCCTGTTTTTACCAAGAATAACAGTTCTATTTCTTCTCTCTCCATACTTATGCCTTTAATTTCTCTTTCTTGGTCATTGTAGGGCAGGGAGCCCTTTGCAGGGCTGACTTAGAAGAGTGACAGGGGACATCCTTCGAATTTTAAAAGGTTTGCTGCAAGTCTTGGGCTTTTTTCTTTTTTAATCCTGGATGGGTGTTCAGTTTCATCAAATATTGTTTGATTTGTTGAGATGATTTTTAGTGTTTCTCCTTTAATCTGTTAATGTGGTGAATGACATGCATGTATTATCTAACATTAAATCACTTGCATCTCTAGGATAAATGCAAATTGGCCAGAGTAAATAACAGTAATAGTAATAAGTCACTTTCACTGAAGGATCTAACTTTTAACATTTTATTTAGGATTTTTGCATCTATCCTGGCTGCTGCATTCCCCTACTTTCCTGCTCTTGTCTGATTTGGGTGTCAGGTTTGTGCCAGCCTCTCCGAGGGAGTCAGGGGTTAGTCCCCTTCTCTGTTATATGTTAGATATTACATATATTATATATGTATATAGCATATACAAGACCATTCAAGTTCTCTTTTATTCTTGAGTCTGTCCATGTAAATTATATTTTTATTTTTCTAGGAATCTGCACATTTTGTCAGGTTTTCACATGCAGGGTGTGAGCGTGCTCGTCATTTTCTCTTCTTACCTGTACCATCTCTGCTCTCTTAGAGCTCTGCACCTTCTCCGTTCTAACATCACCTGTGCAGTTACTTCTGGCCTTGATCAGCCTTCCTGGAGTTTTGTCTTTGGCTCTGTTGTCCTATTTTATGCGGGTTTCCATTTTGATTGGCTTCTGCTTTTTATCACCTCTTCCTTTCTCTTTCTCTGAATGACTCTGCTGCTCTGTCTTCTCGGCCCATAAAATTGCAGCCTTTCTCCTTTTCTACCACCAGCATTTAGAGTCTACAAACTCCTCTTTCAAGGCCTGTGTTTGCTGCCTGACATGTCATCCATTGTATCTTTGTTACTGCTCAGTTGAACGTATTATATCTATTATGATTTTTTCTTTGACCCACGAGGTATTAAGAAGTGAATTGTAAAATTTCTAAATGCATGGGGATTTTAAATTTACTTTTGTCATAATCTTCTAACAGTTGCATTTTGTCCAAAGAATGTCTTTTATGTGATACTAGTTCTCTGAAATTTGTTAAGACTCGTGTTAGGGCTTAGAGCTTTCCATTTGTCAGCGTTCCATGTGCAATTGAGAGGAGTGTGTATCCTTTAAATATGAATACATAGAAAGTTCTATTAGTGTCCATTAAATCAAACTTGGTGATTCAGACCTTCTTTATCTGTATCTTTTGTGCTCTGCCTGACCCAGCACAGGTTGAGAGAAATATGGGAAATCTTGTACTACACTGATGGACTTGGAAATTTTTCCCTATAGCTCTACCAGTGTTTACTTTATGTATTCTATGGCTATATTTTTTTTAGGTTGCATACAAGTTTAGAATTGATGTATCATCTTGATAAATTGAAACTTTCAGTGTTATGAAGTGACTTTTTCCATCCTACATGATGTTTTTATCTTAAAACCCATATTGCCTGTTATCAGTGGGTCTACACCAGCTTTCTTTTGATTGATGTTTTCAGTGTACTTTTCCTATTCTTTCAATTTGAATGTTTCTGTACCATTATGCCCTTGATATGTCTCTTGTAAATATAACTGGATTTGAAGAACCCAGGGTGACAGTCCCTGTCTTTTCACTGGTGATCTTAACTATTATTATACATTAGCACTTATTTCTTCTTTCTTGCTTTTTGAATAGAACACAGAGTTGCCCTATACCATTAACCATATCCCCCAGTTGTTAACACATCTTTCCCACTTGAGGGTCAGCTACAGCGCTGTGTCCCACTAGTCCTGAACACTTCAGCATACGATTAGTATGTGCTAGGACACACCCCTACCTACCGTCAGCGAGAGCAAATTGGCAGTAATCAAATATTACTCTCTCATCACAGGCCCCATTCAAGTAGCACCCATCCCAACCGAAATAGTCTCCAGAAGTCAAGGGTCAAATTTAGTGTCCCCGTTGCATGTAGTTGTCATGTCTCTAAGCCATTGAGTTTTAAAAAATTAGTTCATTTTTTCTTATTCTGTTTTTTAAAAATTTACTTACACACTTTATTTCCGTCTTCCATTTGTTTCCTTTGCAGTTTGCTAAGTACAGGAGCCTTTAGACAGTCAGCTCTGAGCCCTCCCTCCCAGCTCCCTTGTTATTGTCACCTGTTGTTTCCAGTTTCTGTCCTTGTTTAGTGACCCCACACGTTAGATACTGTTATTTTGGGCAGCCAATACTGATCTCAGCACCCTCCTTTATCTCAAGTCTTCTGGGATCTTCCTTTTCCCTGGAATGTATCTTTAGCGCATATCTCTGGGTGATACTTTCGAGATTTTGTTCATCTTTAATGCCATTGTGCCCACAGCTGTCACAAAGTGTCGCTCAACAAGGATTTCTAGTTTGAGTGTGACTTTTGCCCAGCACCTTCTGGGTTCCATTGTTCCTTTGAGGAGTCTGCTGTCCATCTACTGTCCAGCTAACTTCCTTCTTTTTATAAAGGGATCTTTTTTCCTGTGGTCAATTGAAGATCTTGCCTTTGTATTCAGAGTTCTGCAGTTCCCCCAAGGTGTGTTTGGGCATGGATTTGACTTCTGCTGTGTGTGTCTTTTGGATCAGTGGATCCCGTGTTTACAGGTCTGGAAGACTGCAGCTGCCCCCCTGCACGTGGTTCCTCTCCTGCACCGTCTCTGAGGCTGACCGGCCGCCATGAGCTCTTCCTCTCCCACCCCTGCATCTCGTAACGTCTCCTTCATGTTTTTCAGCCCTTGTGTGTCTTGTTGGATTACTTGTTGGGTCATTTATTTGGATACGTTTTGTAGTTTACAGCTGGGCCAAATGTTCTGCTGAACCGGTCAGCTGAGTCTTTCACTTTAAACATTATTTTTTCATTTCTAGAAGTTCATTTCTTCTTCAGATCTATCTGTTCATTCCGAATGGTCTCCTGCTGCTTCTTTACGACCATACTTGCCATTCTCCAGACATTTTATCCATACATTCACCCCTTTTCACAGTCTTTGGTTGTCCAATCTATTTCTTGATGTGTCTGCTTCCTTCCTTGTTTGCTGATGTTTGATGAGGAGCCCTTGGCTGCCCTTTAGTGGGAGCTGGGCACTTCTCACCCAGGCAGCATTTAATTCACTCTCCCAGTCGCCAGGGCCACCCCCATGCTGTAACCACCACATCAGCCGGCCTTGGGAGTCTGGCCTCCGTCCCCTGCAGCGGGCGGAAGTTCATGCTCGGGGCAGCTGTTGGCCGCTTCGCGTCCTCTCCTGCTGGCTGGCAGCTCCGGGTCAGCTCCGCCTCCTCGGTTCTGCTGAGCTCGGGTACTGCTGTCTGAAAAGAGGGGCTTCCTTGGAGACCTCCCTCACCTCGAATGGGACTAGCCATGTTCCAGAGAGTGCCCTTTCCAGGGTCCTGCTGTGGGGGTGTTCCTAGCAGCCCCTGACCAGCCACAGTGCCGTAAGCTTCCACACTGAACTTGGGGTGACAGGATCCATCCACTCTGCACTGGAGTGGTAACTCCGCTGCACCCGCAGCCCAGGCCAGGAATTAGGTGGGTGAAATCAGCTGTGGAAGCTGGCATGGACACCACTGGGGAGGGCTGACACTGTGTTTAGGAACATTAGATGTGTCCCTGTCATCCCTCCCCAAGAGATTCTAGTGGTTCAGATTCTAGGGGGTCTAGGTCCTTTTTAACTGAAATCAAAGGAAAGAATCTTAAATAGTGTGATTCTAATTATCCAGAGCGGGCTTGGTGTGGGGGTGGCATCCTCTGGGGGTGGGGCCTTCCTGTCAGCCACTGCCTTTCCTGATATACTCCAGGAGAGGTGGCCCAAGTGTTGGCATCTACAGGTGCCACCTGTCTATGTCTCTGGCTACTCTCCTTATTTGTGGGGTGGGCACAGACTGGGGTCTCCTGATAGTCAGACACTTCATTTACTGGGTGGTTGTTCATTCCCAGGCTCTGAGCTCGACATGCACCATGATGACCTCATCTAATCTTCAACAGTTCTGTAAGGTGGGTGGACTCACCCTATTTTAGAAGGGAAACTGAGGCACAATGTTCCTCAACTTGCCAAGGTCAGAGCTGGTAAATGGTAAAGTTGGGGTTCAAGTCAGGGGTGTCTGGCCCCAGCACCTGTATCTTTGCCAGCAGACCCATCCCTACACAGGACAGAGGATGTCCCAGGGCACCCAGAGGGCAGGCTATGGGCTGCAGGCTGCCTGCCCACCCCGAGCGGCTCCTCTAGGCATGTCTCCCTCTGCTCACATCTTTGGGTTCTGTCGCAGGCAAGGGATCCCCAGGGCAGGGGCTCCCCAGGACAGGGGCCTGGCTGCCCAGGCTGCAGGGTCTCCAAGAGCTCATAACTGGTACAGGGACTGACAATGACCAGTCATAATTCTGTAATTTTCCCCCAGCAGACTGCACCTATTTCAGTAATTACAGCATTTGTGATCCACTCAGAAAACATGATATTTTTGATGCGAACACTTAAGAAACAATCCGTTCCACACCCATCTATCCAAATGGCTCAGATTTTGAATAATTCTTTTGAAATGGGGTCTAAATATATACAAATAGATGTTTCTGAAATGTCATGTATTCTGAATACATTTGCATGGGAAATAGCTTCTGAGGAATGGGGTGGGGGCTGGGGGCTTCAGAAGAGGGGCAGGGATGCTGGGGAACAGAGGAAAAGGGGGTGGGGGGCCGAGGGCAGAAAGACTGAGGATTCCAGCTGGACAACACAGAGGCCCCGTGGCTGGGGGCAGGCGCTGGGCTGAACACGGGGGTCCAGCACGTGCGTGTTCACCCGGTCCTTCACCGGGAACCCTGGGGCGAGTCACTGCCTTCTCCGGGCTGTGTCCTTGCGGGGACTGTGGGACCAACCCCCCAAGGCCCTGAATGCTGACTGGGGTCCCTGCATGTGGGGTGTCCTTTGTCCTACCGAGCCCCATGCTGGCACTTGATGCCCAAATGCCCCTTGCCCTTCCCCTGCCAGGCCCTTGGCCCCCTGCTCCCTCCTCCCTGAGCCTCCTGCACAGAACCCCTGGCTGCTGAAGACAGGGGACTCCAGGCTCTGCCCAGCCCTCTGGTCCACTGTGACCGTGACCTGGGACAGCAAAGCCCGGAAGGGCGAGGACCACCTGAAGTTAGAGGCCACAGGGTAGAGGTGACCTCAGGACCCTCCACCCTCCTGCCTCCAGCTTCCCCGGGCCCCAGAGAGGCTCAGGCTTTAGTGAGCACCCACTGTATGCGGGGCCTGCTGGGACACCTGGCTGCCAGCCCTTGAGCTCAAGGCCAAGGAGATGGGTGTGCAGAGAAACGAGCCATTCTGGGCCCAGGGGGGCACAGGCCCTCTGGGAAGCCAGGTGGACGCACCATCACCCTGATTGTCACACAAGGAAACTGAGGCTCAGAAAGTGATGAAGACCGCTCAGAGTGACAGATGCAGTGGAGAGCCAGAGACCTCACCACCTGCAGTTCTGTCCCCCCAGAGGGAGTCGGAAGACTGGGGCTGGGCAGGGCAGGTCAGGGCACAGGAGGGAAGTGCCCTCCGTCTTCCCTCCCGGGAGGACGGCTATAGGCCCTGCCCACAGGCTTCCAGGCCTTTCTGGTGCCCAGCCCTGCTCCTGCTGGTCAGGCACCTGGGGCTGTGGGCAAAGCAGCAAGCTCACCCCTGGACTTCCACCCCGTGCTTGCACCGCCCGCAGGACCCCCAGGCGGACGGCGTAAGCACCCAGCCTTGGGTGGCTGCCTCCCCTCCAGACTGCCCAGAGGATAGGTGCTCTGCCCGCCCCTTTCCTTTGCTCTCTGAGGACCGCTGCTTATCGGAAGGGTCCCTGACTGCTGCATTTCCTGCTGCTTTGAATCTCTGTTGGTTTCATCTCTGTCTTCTGCGATGAACGTGCTCCCCAGGGCCCCTCTAGGTCTGCTCACATTTAAGGCTGGGGCCCTAACAGGAATGCTGGTCAGGAGGCATGTGTGCACACTGGGGACGTGGCCGAGTGCAAGCTGCCATGGGGGTCTGGGATGCGTGGGGTCTCCCTGGGGCCCTGTGGGTCCTGGCTGGGGGCTCTATCGCAGCCTCCCTTCCAGGTTCGTGTGCTCACGGCCTGGCAGCAGGGCAGGGTGGGCAGGGGGCCCAGGTCTCCTGGCCCTGATGCTGACTCCTGACCCCTGCTTCGACCCCCAGCTTAGGCTTCCTCCACCGGAGCCCGGAGCCCTGGCCCCTGGGGAGGGGCCGCCTGGGGGTCTCAGCCCCCAGCCTCTGAGGTAGGCGTCCAGAGCCACGTGGCATGTGGGCCTTGCACCTCACCTTGTCAGTGCCCGTTTGCAAGCCCAGGGCTCACCCCTTCAGCACGCCTTAGCCCGGCCCATCCTGCCCAGTCTCCAGCCCTGCTGCCTCACTGTGCCCAGGTGTACGCGGAGCACCTGCATGTCAGTGGAAGGAGGCAGGCAGAGGCTGGCACCTGTGTGCATGCCCATTGGGCTGAGGGCGCAGCTCCACCTTCCTCACCGTGGAGAGAACTGTGGGGCCTGGGAGTGTCTGGGGAACCCTTCCCAGGTGCCATCTCATTTCCATGAAGCTCTGCCGAGTTTGGGAAGCAGTCAGCAAACATCATGCCCACCTTCATAGTTCTAGTGGGAAGGAAGCAAGGGGCTGAGCTGGCTGCAGCAGCGTGGATAAGGGCACAGGGTTGGGAGCATCTGGGAAGGCATCTTGGAGGTGGTGGTGGCAGCAGAGGGACAGGATTGAGCTGTCTGTAAGCAAGGAGGGCAGAAGGCCAAGGCAGGAGCCCGTGCAAAGGCGCTGCAGGGCTGGGATGTGCTAAGGAAGCCCCTTCTCACACCCTAACTCAGACCCCCGCCAGCAGGGAGGGGCCGGAGGTGGGGGAGGGCCACAGACTCTCTGGGTGGGGGAGCTAAGCCTCGGGGCTGGGATGGTGCAGCTCTTCCCCACCAGGGCATCAGTTCTGCAGTTGCTGCACTTGAGCTTCCAACCCAGCACAGCTGACACTAATTGGACCCCAGTTAAGAGCGTAATTCAGGTTAATTGGCCCCCCACCGCCAGCCCCATCAGCCTCCTTCTATGCCGGTTTGCTGTGGAGAGTGATTAATGACAGCAGCTCTTCCGAGCGATGCAGGCTGGGTGGGGAGTGGGGCCGGTGGGGTCTCCTGCTCCTTCCTTCCCCTCTTGTCACTGGGCAGCTTTGTCCCCAACCACTCCTGAGGGGCTGCACTCCCCAGCCTCAGTACAGGCACCTCTAAGGAGGGCTGTGCAGGCCCCGTGCGGGCTGTCCCGAGGGTGAGCGAGTGGCGCCCAGTGCCGTTCCCAGGAGGACTCAGGTAAGCAGCCATCAGGAGGGGGCCGCGCTGTGTCTCAGGAGCCCCTCCTGATGGCCATATGGGAATGGGCCCCGGGGTGGAGGGCTGGGGACCTCACCCACCCAAATGTGCTCCTGGAGAGTGACTGGTAGCCCCAAGGGGCCGCCACTCAGGGGTGCGCCACCTCAGGAGGCAGGATGGTCTCAGCCGGCCCCTGCCCTGGTCCTGGAGGCCTTGGTGAAGCACAGCCCCTATCCCATGTGGGGTGCATGGCTGTGATGCACCCAGGCCCCCACTCCTCTGCCCCAGCCTTTGGGGGCCTTGCGATCCTGTGCCTGGCTCCCAGGAGAGCAGGGGCAGGGCCCACAGCATCCAGGGCTGCAAGGCCTGTAGGGTGAGCTGGGTGGATGTCCAAAGGGCAGCTCGTCTCTTGCCAGTGGCCCCCAGGGCTGGGCTGGACGAGGCCTGCCAAGAATCCGCTCAACCCTCGAGCTCTTTGTCAGGTGGCCCCGGGCTCCCGGATTGACACCACTTCCCAGGGTTGCTGAGGAGATGGCCAGGTCCAGGGCTCCTAGTCAGGGGAGGCCACAGCAGCCACCACAGACTGGGCAGCTGAAATAGCAGTTGGTTCCAGAGGCCGGAAGTCCGAGGCCAGGGGGACAGCTGGGTTGGCTCCAAAGGCCAGCCACACATCCTCACGACCTTGCAACTGAGCCGCACAGCCTCACGGCCTCACAGCTTTCTCCCTGTGCACCTGTGTCCCAAGTTCCCCCTCCTGTGAGGATGCTGGTCACAGTGGATCAGAGCCACCCAGGGACCTTACTCTAGATCACCTCTGCAAAGGCCCCATTTCCAGATAAGGTCACCTCTGAGGTCTGGGGGTTGAGACCTGAACATACCTTTCCTAGGGATGCAATTCAGCCCATATTACTGGACCTCCCAGGCCCACCACAGCGCGCTCTCCCTCTGACCACAGGGATGGGCAGTGCCCATCATACGGGGTCATGAGAGCTTGATGTGGAAGAAGGTGTCTCCTCAGCAGAGTGGGGGTTTCCAATGGGCTGTCTGAGGCCCCAATCACCCATCCACCCTGCGGCCCCTGCCTGGGCCCCAGGACCCTCCTGCCTTTAAACCTGGCCTAAGCTCCATGAAGACAGCTCTTACCCCTGGCCTCTCCAGGCCCTCCCTTGTCAGATGCAGGATATTTAACACGAAGCTTCATCACACCTCCTTAAGGAAGGCTCCCCCATGCTTTACCCGAAGGTCACAGATGTGGCCGATACTTTTTCACCGGGGAGTGAAGGAAGGCCAGCCCATCAGTAGAGGCTGTGTCCAGCGGCGGCCGGAAGCTCCCAGGAGCTCAGGGAGGTGCACCCATCTCACTGGGTGCTCAAGGAGGTGTGCAGGGCGGCCTCCTCCCTGCCCCGGGCCACCCCCTGCCCCTCCTGCTGGGGACAGAAAGCAGATGAATCCAGCAGCTCCAATGTCAGCCCCTGGAAGGCCACTCCTGGCAGGAGCTGGTTCCCTCCCGTGGGTGAGGGTGGTAGGTGGCAGGTGCTTGGGGCTGGAGAGAGGTGTCTGGGGTGGCAGAGGGCCTCGTCAAAGGCCTGCCTCCGCCTCCACTGCATGTCGCAGCCAAGCATCTGGCAGCCCCTGGGCCCTGCCTGCCATCACCCCACCTGCCTCTTTCCCTTGGGTGGAAGCCCAGCGGCAGTTTGCCGGTGTGGCTGGGCTTGGTGGAGGCTGGCTGCAGGCTTGCAGTGTCCCCAGTGTCCCTTACCTCCCCCCTCCTCTCCACGTGGCCTCTTGTTCCTCTTGGGATCATTCTCCACTTGAGCCTGGTCCCCTCCCCTGCTCCTGTGGCTCTCGGCACCCCCTTACCTGCCCCTGTGAGGTGGAAGGATGTGGCGTGGATGTGGAGGGACCAGGAAGGGACAGGCCTGAGTGGGGATCACCCCAGGAGGTGCTTGGCTGCTGTCCAGCTCGAGGCCAACTTCAGGGTCCCAGTAAGGCTGATGTGGGCCCACACTGGGCAGGCACGGACATGGCCCTGGCAGATGGTGCCTGCAAGCCTGGTAGAAGGCCCCATTCACTCTGCTCTGCCTGGGCTGCTCAGATGGGAGAGCTGGGCCAGCAATTCTGGTACCTAGATCCCCGGGAGGCCAGCCACATGCCGCAGGCCACAGTCAGGCTGTGACAAGAGCACAGGGCTTGAAACCAAGCCTTCCGGACTCCAGCTGCTGTGTTCCTCACAGCCCGTTGCCTCCCTCACAGGTGCCCAGATCCACATGGGCAGATGGCTTGTGGTGAAGCATGTGACTGGTTCTGTGCATAAGCTTCATTTAGCAAACCGGGCACGTGAGGAGGGCTGAGCACCCTCAGGGCACACCCAGCTCTTGTGTCAGCCTTCTGGGGGTGCGGGTGTGGAGTGGTTAAGAGCGGGCTCTGCTGCTGGGCACTGGGCTTGCATCCTGACCCTACTGCTCACAAGCTGGTGGCTTTGGGCAGGTCACTAGCCTTCTCTGAGCTGCCATGTGCAGACCTTCAGTGCTGGGGGAGTGTGGGGTAGGGAGCCCACACAGCTGGTGTTTGGCAGCTTGCAAAGCTCAGGAAAGGGTGGCTGAACTGATGAAGATGGTGCCGTGAGCTTGCACCAAGGACAGACGCCCTGGGGTCCCAAGCTCCTAGCACAGGGACCGTGGTCACCCTTCTGGGTCCTGAAGCTCTTTATGGTGTCCTGACCCTGCCAGAAGGGCTGTGGGTTTCAACTGCCCGTGACCCCAGCCGTGAGCCCCTGGAGGGTTATGTCTGACCTGCTCAGCTCCCCTCCCTGTCCCCTTCCCACACAGGCTAGGCAACAGCATGACTCACAACAATGGAGCCGTGAGCCTCAGATCTGGGCACAACGTCTGTGAGCCCTGGGCAGGTCACTTAACCTCTCCAAGCCCAGTGTCCTGGCCTAGAACACAGGGCGCTGCTCCCAGGGCTGGGAAGCAGGGCTGTGCCAATGGTAGCTGATCTTCAGGCTGGTGAGTGGGTTTCGCCCAAAGTGGAATGACACTGACATAACTTGAGGGGGCTGAGTTGGGGGCTGGGCACCAGTTGGGGGCTGGGCACCCACCCAACACATAGCAGACCAAGAGAGCACCCTGGAGCAACACCTGGATCTCCACCCCAAAACTCATGTGGATACCGTCCTCCTAAAACCCAAGTCCAGTCCCACTTAATCCAAGAACCCTCCTGACTCCCCCTGTTCCTGCCAACCTTCTTCCCTCCCCTGTAGCTGAGGACCGTGCCTCCCTCACAGCACCCACTGTATGGCCACCTCGAGAAGGTGGATGGACAGAGAATGGAAGATGGATGGGTGACTGGTTGAATCAACGGATGGATGGGTGGGTGGATGGGTACATGGGTGGATGGGGGTGGATGGGTGGATTGGCAGGTGAATGGACTGGTGCATGGATAGATGGGGGTGGATGGGTGGGTGGGCAGATAGGTGGATGGAAGGATGAATGGGTGGGTGGGTGGTGGGGATGAGCGGTGGGTGGATAGGCGGATGGAAGGATGAGCGGGTGGGATTGTGGATGGATAAACGAGCGAGCAGCCCCAACATCCACCTGGTGGCCCCAGTGGGCGGCTGGACTCTTCCTTGACGCCTTCGCCTCCCTTCCCTTGCATATCTGGCCACAGCCAGGTTCTGAGGATCCCCTCCGTGTCTTGTCTCTGTCCCTTCTGACACCCCCTTCCTGCCTTAGGCCCCCCGCCCTTCCTTGAATCCGCCTCCCTCCTGACTGGCCGCATCTCCTCTCCCCTTTCCTACCCGTCCTCCCACCGGCTTCCTGTGTGGCCTCCTCACTCACACTCTTGGGCGCGTGGCCCCCTGCTCAGAACCCCTCACTGTCCTCTGTGTGCCCACAGGTGCTGCTGACCCCCCCCCCCCACTCGCCTCTCTTCCCCTTCCCGGCCCCACCCCTGCTCTGGCCGCTCGGTGACTTACGGGTCATTTAAGCCTCGGCTTTGCCCTGGCGCTGCCATGCCCCCCTCCTGCCGGTCTGCCTGGGGAGTGCCCAGTACCAGGGCCTGGATTAGGCGTCACTCTTTGTGAACTCTCCTGACCACTCCTCCCCACCTGTAGCTCCCTGGCACAGGTCTGTGTGTCTTCTCCTCCAGGAGGCCCTTGTGGGGGAGCTCAGAACTTGTTAATTGTGAGCACAATGGCGTGCAGAATAAGCAGGCAGCCTGCGAACGCACATCTGGCATTTGCTGGGCTGCAGCTAGGTGCCTTCCATGCATCACCTTAACTAAGGATTTCTCATGTCCCCCTGGGGTCCATGGCCTCATCCTGCGCTTACAGAAGAATCCAAGGTGCCAAGAAGGGACGTGGCTAAGATCCCCCAGCTTGAAGGAAATGAACTGGGACTCGCACGCAGGCCTGGCTGCCCCTGGAGCGAAGACAGTCCTGCCAGCTTTCCTGCCTCCTTCCTATTGGGCCTGGCTCCAGGGTGAGGCCTGAGCTGTTCTTGACTGAACGTGGGTGCCAGCTCAGGGCAGAGATCCTTGCAAGGGACAGGCTGTGCCTGGGCCCTGCCCCGGGGAAGGCCCAGCTCCTGCATGCCACCGCCCAAAGCAGGCATGTATCAAATGCCCCCAGGATGGGAGGCTGGGGACATGACAACAACCTCTCTTCTCTCCCAGCTCCTGAGAAGCAAGGTCAAATGCTACGTCCTGTCAGCTGGAGTCACCACCATGCTGGTCATCTTCTCATCCCTGCCACCTCTATCTGAAGGTGATGCGACCTGTGGTAGGTGCCCCAACTGCCTTCCACCCATCCATCCACCCACCCCTCATCCATCCATCACCCACCATTCCACCCATCCACACATCCATCTTCTGCCCATCATCCATCCATCCACACATTCCTCATCCATCCTTCCACCCATCCATCCTCCTCTGTGTCGGGCACAGGCTGGGCCCTGGCCACCTAGCAGTGAACATGGCAGATGGGCTGGAGTTAACAGGCCGGGGGGCTGGCCCGCTGGAAGCTCCCTTTATGTAAGCACTGACTTCTGGAAGGCGTGACTGGCAGTCCGTGGGCCAGTTGTGAGCAGAGCATGCTGGGTTGAGCAGTGGGCACGTGCCGGCAGCCCAGAGCAGGGGAGCGAGGCCCCTCATGGGGAGATGTGCCAGGGAGCTTCGCTGGCTCCTGTGCACAGGGACGCGTGGGTGCCAAGGCACTGTGGGGCATTCCCAGGGCTCAGGGCTCTCGGCGGGAGTGGGCCGGCAAATTAGGAGGTTGTATGTGAAGCCCCTCCAGTGACAGCTTCTCTGCTGCTGTGGAGCGGATCAGCCTAAAACTTACTGCCGAACACAAATAAACATTTACTCTCTCAGCTCCTGTCGGTCAGGAACATGGAGGTGGCTTAATGGTGGCTCTGTTCAGGGCCTCTGGTGGCTGCGCCGCATCACCTGAGGTCCTGGCTGGTCCTAAGCTCCTCCTGTGTGAGGCCTGCTGCACCCCGAGAGAGGGGTCCCAGATAGCCAGGCAGACACCATGCTGGTCATTCTGCGATATTCTACAGCTCCTGCAGGGCTGGCCCCACTGCTGCTGGGGGCCCCCGCCCAGGGCCTGATTCCAGGGAGGAGGCCCTGGGCTGCTGTGGAGGCTGGGCATGTGCTCTTTGGAAGGACTCCCCTGGCTTCCCAGGGAGGAAGAGGGCACAGAGGGAAGAGGGAGCAGCCTGCAGAAGGGAGGTCAGGGCGGCCGACTGTGAGAGATGGGGGCAAGGTCAGAGCCGTAGCACTAGGGGGGAGGGACAGTCACGGGTCCGACGCCTCAGCGTGCTCACCTTCCATTGCCCGGTGTATTTCCTCTGGGCATCCTGGAGCTCTGGGGCATGGTGGGGGCTCAGCAAGGGTCTTGACAGAGCAGACAGGCCGCTGAGCTCCGAGACCACCCATGGGTACCCCTAGGCATTGTCACCTGTGACCCCCCACAGCGTGATGGCATCCTGCACGGGGGCCAGCAGGGAGGGTCTTCAGGCATCTCTGCGCACAGCCACCTCATTCCAGAGCCCCTGGGCTCCTGGATTCCAGACGTCTAGAAGTGCCAGCTCTCTTGGCAGGCACATATGAGGCTGAGACAGACCCTGGGGCAGGGGGCCCTGGCCTGTTCTTGGCGGGCTGCTCCTGATGGGATGCCACTGCCCCCGAGGCTGGGCTGGGATGCCACCAGGGGAGCTAGGAGCCAGCTTCTGGTCTGTACTGAGCGCTGGAGCTGTGGGGGCTGGGGAGGGAGAGTCACATGTGTTGTTAGCCCACCCTGCGAAGGTGCGGAGCCAAGCCTAAGACCCCTGTCACCGCGGCTTGTCTTCTTGGGCCCCTGAGATGGTCCCAGTGTACCTGGGCCCTGGGGCCAGGAGGACCCAGATCGTAAGGTCTGGGATTTCCCTGGACACACTGGGCAGGAGCTCAGGGCAGGAGGCCCTTGAGCCCTAGGAAGGGCCTGCCCCAGGCAGCCTCCCTGCCCTGGGGTACGCAGGATTCCCAGAGGTCTGGATGGGGGCAGGAGCTGCAGTGTCTGGGCCCCTCCCCTTGCTCCTCCTCTGACGTGGGGTGGGCACGGCTCCCAGTCAAGGCTGCCTGGCTCCCTCCTGCTTCCCCACTCCGGGGGGCTCGGCCTTGCTCCTCCACTGTATACCAGATCAGACCCCACACCAGGACTGGGCACCGCTGAACCCTTTCCTGTGCAAGATGTCAACCCTAGGATGGACCCTTGGGGCCGGGGGTCTCACAGCAGCTCCTACAGACCCAGTGGGGACCCTGATCCCCTCCCAGCAGGCCCCTAGCTGCTCAGCCACCATGATGGCCCCCGTCCGCTCTGGTCACACGGTCAGCCAGTGGCCACTTATGTGACCCTTGGGCACAGAGGATTAGAGAGAAGGTCTCCAGCTTCTAGCAGCTCACAGGCCAGTGGTGGGGGGCAAGTGGAGCTGGGGGCAGTTCAGACCCCAGCAGGACCAGCCAGAGGTTCCTGGCCCTGCAGCCGGACTGCAGGCCATCTGGGTGGAGGTGTGTGGCTGACGGAGCCCCAAGCCCACGTGGGAACCTACCACCTCTGAGCATGAGCCTGGCCGGAAGAGAGCAGGTAGGTGCCCCTGCCCAACACCTCCAGCCACCATCTGCCCCCAGCAGCCCAGGCTCAAGAACTTGCCCCTTCTGGGCTCAGCTTCCCACAGCGAAATGGGCCGAGGCGCCTGCCCCGTTGCCCACGCGGAGTTGCTCTGAGGACAAAGGAGGGTGACGGCTAAATATAAACAGCGCTCTGAGGAAGGAAGACGCTCTGTGCGTATGCAGGGGCATTATTCCTGCAGACAGAAGTGGTGTCTAGGGGAGAAGCTCAGACACCAACAGCTGCACACGCCCATTGCTGCATGTTGGCTGCAGTGGTGCCATCTAGGGAGCAGTCCCCATGACCCCATCTGGGACACCCCACTAAGCACCCTACCTTGCTTCCACGACTGTGAGCCTGTGCAGGCCTGCTCTTCCCGGTGCAGAGGGCTGGCAAGTCTGCCTCCCACCCGGTCCTCGCAGGGGACTGGGGGCTGAGTCCATGTGGCCTCACCCCTGGACAGCACCTGCTGCCACCAATAGGCCCCTAAGAAGGACAAATGTGAAGAGTCTCCAAAGTGGGGGAGGGCTGTGCCCGGAGAGCCCCTGGGCTCAGTTTACAGCTGGCATAAAGGCTGGTCTGGGACCAGGGTCAGGGTCAGCCTGGGGCCAGGGTCAGGGCTCAGAGTGTGCCCAGGGGCAGTGCTGGGGACTGGAAGATGAGCTGTGGTGATTCTGGGGTCCCGGCACTGCCCCTGGTGTGAGGTGTCCAGAGGACTCGGGGCCCCGCCTGCTGAGCTGAGCAGTGGTGACTCAGGGACACAGCGTGGGGAGGGGCAGGCTGCAGAGGAGCCCGTGTCCCCGGTGCCCAGGGTGCTGCTGGCCCACAGTCCGCTGCAGGCTGAGCAGTCGCGCAGAACAGCTACAAAGCACCATTGACCAGGCCTCAGCTGCGGCTCATCTGGGGAAAGAGCTGGTGGGACCTTGTAGAAGGAGGTGAGTCCTTGGACCTGGAGGCCCCCCACCCTGCTGTGCTCCTGGCACCCACGTCCGCAGTGCCCAGACCCTCAGGGCTTCTTTGGCAGCAGGGAACTTGCCTGCGGTCCTGTGGGATGTGAGCTCTGGGGTCACCACACCTGGTGCAGGACATTGGAAAGCGAGTGGGGGCGGGGCAGGCTGCTGGAGTCACGAGGCTGGGCCCCAATAAATAGGAAATCACAGTATCCAGGCAACAATCAATGAAGTATTTTTCATGAGCACAAAAAATTTCAGGGACTAAATGGAGGCTTATAGCAAATCATGTTTTTAATGTTTTCTGAAAGCTATGAAATACCGATCAACTCCATTGATTTCCATTTGAGAAGAGTGTGGTGGGGTCTTCTCCACACTTCTCCACTGTGCGTGTGTGTGTGCATCTGCATGTGTGCACATCTGTGTGCCTGTGCCCACACGTGAGTCTCCCCGTGTGCATGTGCTAAAGTTGGGAGGGACAGACCCTTTTTAAATTGCTCGCTCCCCCTTCCCAGAGCCTGCAGGGTGTGTAACGTGAAGGAGCACCCTGCGCGTGTCATCCTGGAGGGCAGGAGACTGCTGCGGTCTGCATGGGTGTCTCATCCAGCACTCAGTAGGGCCTTTATGTGGGATGCTATCACACGTTCCTCACCACAGCCCCGTGATGGAGGTGCCGGAATGCGCACTCTTCAGGTGGGAAGGCTGACACTCACATCACTCAGAACCGGGTAGTGGGCTGGGGTGGTCTTCCTGGAGCTGGGGCTCCTGGGGTGACGGCTGCCCAGAGGTGAAGCGGAGTCACACAGCCAACAGTGCCAGCACCCGGGGTGACATGGGCCTGGTGACCCTGAGGCCTGAGGCTGAGGAACCAGGGTCTGAGCATTCCAGTGGCCCTCGGGGATCCCGTGGTACCTGTCATCATGGTGTGGTCCTTAATGGTGGCACTTTTCATCTCAAAAGTTGGGGACATGCATTAGACGGTCTCTCTATGCTGAGCCTGTCAAAGGCCTGTGGGTCTGGTCATCTGGGATCTGCTGACTTTGTGCAGCCCACCCGCCCTGTGTCCCCATAACCATGCCTGCCAGGAAGGGTCCTGTGGCTCCTACAGGTTTATATATGGCAGTCGCTGCTCTAAGCTCCTGGGCACCTCCTGAGCTCCCTGGCAGCCAGGCAGACAGGTTGGCCAGGCTGGAGGCAGAGCTGACCAGTGGAGGGGGGCCTGTGGACTTCAGCATGGCCCTGGTCTGAGCCTCAGTTTCCTCATCTGTAAAACGGGGACATAGTGCCACCTTTTGGAGTTGCTGTGAGCATTGGTGAGGAAGACCTGCCGGGCAACCTGGCTGGAGGAGACCCACCCTCGCCATCGCCATCCTGGCGCTCAGCCTTGTATTTCCGCTATCATTTCCCTGCTCTGGCTCCTGGAGACACAGCCGGCGGCTCCTCCCTGGTGTTCCCACGTGGCCCTCAGGCCAGCAGGGCCTTTCTTTGTCTTTCCTGTCACCTAGTGCGGGGCTCCCAGGCACAACTCAGAGCACCCAGAGGCTGGTGATGCGTCCCTCTGATTTGGTAGACACCCAGCCCCTCCTTGTTGCCGCAGGTGGAAATCAGGCTCAGCACTGCCCTGATCAGCTCACAGCTTCAGGGAGAGGCTGGGCCCTGCAGCCCTTGAACTGCCAGGAGCCCTGTGGCAGCCATAGAGGGGCAGCTCTGCCAGGAGGGCTTCCTGGAGGAGGTGGCCCTTGGAACTGAGTGTTGAGAGGTGGGTATGGGCTCCTCTGCCAGACAAGGAGGAGGGCACTGCCAGCCTAGGGCACGGTGCAGGCAAAAGCATGGAGGCACTGTTGGGGCGGCACTGAGTCAGGAGCTAGCCCTGAAGGATTGTTCAGGTCATGTTCAAGACGGGGGCTGGCAGTGGGCCCAGAGGCTTCCTGGGTCACTTGTCAGGAGTGGCGTTCTTTGCCATACAGGATGGGACCCCTTCCCTTTGCATGTGTCTGCTCCACCCCATGGCATGACCCCATGGCTGGGCAGATGGCCTTGTGAGCAGGGCTGGTGAGCCAGCCGGTGGGAATGGCAGTCTGCCGGGAAAAAGATGGAAAAAAATAAAAGCATAAAAGTGCTAGTGGCTGGCAAGCAAGGCAGCACGTGTGAAATGCTTGGAGGGGCTGATGGACAGGATGGAGCTCGCCAGTGAGGCTGAGGGGTGCGGTGGGGGTGTTCGGCAGCGGGGCGTGACAGAGGGGTGCAGCAGGGCCTGGGCTCTGGGGCCGAAGCAGCTGCCCCGTGGTCCCTTGATGGGGCTCCAGGACCGTGGGGCCGCGGAAGCACAGCTGGGCCTGCTGCAGTCTGGGGCGCAGTGGCTGGAGCAGCTCCGGAGCCAGACGACTTCCTACCTGTGTGGCACTGGCCAGGCTGTGCGTGGGGGGCGTTTCCTCCTCAGTGGCTCCCAGGCACTAAGACCTTGCAGGGGGCTGTGAGGCTTGCTGAGGACCTGGATACTCACGTGCACAGAGTCTGTGCACGGTAAACGTGCTTGTCCTTCCTCCCTGCCCTGGCCTTGGCCTTTGTCCTTGTCCTCTTACATCTCCTGGGAATAGTCCCCAGACTGGCCACTGACCTGCCCCCACCACACAGGCGTTTGGGTACCCCTACTCATTCCTGAAACCCAGGCTCAGATATCATCTCCTAGACCTGAGCCTCCAGGCCTTTGTCCCTGACATGGGGAGGACATGTGAGGGCTGCTGGCCCACTCCATCCTAGCTCCCGGGGAAGAGGCTGTGGCTGCCCCATGTCCATGGGGCAGCCCCAGCCCTAGCCATCCATCTCCCCCCTAGCCATTCCCTAGCAGTGGCCTCAGATTTAGTGCAAGACTCCTGGCTGTGGGCTGGTACCCTCCCCGTGGACTGTGCTGGCCCTTCAGGGACCAGTTGTGGGAGACACGCAGCATGCCACAGCCTGTGGGCTGTTCCAGGGCTCTGGGCCTTAGTGACCAGGAGGACGGGAGCTGGGGGCTTGCAGCACTTCCTGCTGGCTGCTGGCTGAGGCTCAGGGGTGCTTCACCAGGTTGGGGAGAAGGGCAGAGCCGGCCAGCCTCCGCAGCTACGTGCTAGTAGGGCAGGGCTCAGAGTGCCCTCCCTGCCAACCAGTCCTGCGTCCATTTCACCCCTTATGCACCAGGCAGAGAAGGCTGGTGCTCACCCACCCCAGAACCTTTTCAAGTGCCCCAGTAGCAGGGCACTGGGCACCCCATCTGAGGGCCAAGTGCAGGGGAAAGACCTCATCTGTGCAGTGGGATGGCCCTGGGTTTCAGTCCCTGCCCTGCCGTTTCCACCCGGGTGACAGGGACCAGTCACCAAACTTCACGGGGCTTTGGGATCAGGTCTGAGGGTGGGACAGTCCCTCCCTCAGCACAGGGCCGTGAGGACAGGGCAGAGGGCAGAGGCCAGAGCCTGGGCGGTGGGTGGGAGTGAGCACCTGGCAGCTGTCCTTCCCCACCCCTTCCTCCTCTGGTCTCCAGGCCGTGGGCTCCAGAAGGATGCAGGAGGGGTGGGGCCTGCCTCCAGGAACCCCCATAGAAGCCAGGATCCTGGCCCACCCAAGGGAGCGTCCTCAGCCAGTCCTGACACAGCGTGGGGTTTCTGCTGCAGGACAAGAGACTCAGTGGAAACGGGAGGCGCCACTGGAGAGAAGTCTGCCAAACAAGCATTCGAGAATTGGGGTGGCTTTGGTGGGGGTCCCCCAGCTGTCTCTGTGCACAAAGCAGTTTGCTTCCGGTGCTTCTCAGTGGTTGCAATAATAAATTGAATAATTAAGCTAAATCCACAGAAGAATATTAAATATTAATTTCTAATAAGCTATTCAGAGAGTGTCACCAGCAGGGACCAGCAGAACGTGTATGCGCTGGGCACTCCCCTGCCCAGCCCCCAGCCCCTCCCTCCCAGGGCAGGACTGCCCACATCCAGCTTGGCCCAGGAGGGCGCAGGTCGGTGTGCCAGCCCCAGATTTATCAGGCGGCCGGCAGGCCCACGAGGCTAGCACAGGCCCGCCAGTGGAAGGAGGTTGCCCACATCCTCCCTGGCAGCTGAGATTCCCCATCTTCAAGGGAGGGTGGCCAGTGCCGTCTGGCAGAGTGGAGTATGTGAGAAAATGCTGTGCCTGAGGGTGCTGATGGTAACCTGAGGGTGGGTACCATCCCTCCGGGGCCCTGGTGAGCCAGGCCCTGCATGGTGCCTATGCTCCAGGGCCTCTCAGCTGTTATGATGCAGCCTGGTCAGCTCATGGGGTGCTCTGAACCTGGTCAATCAAAGGCAGAGCTCCAAGGTGGATGCTGAGCCCTGACCCTGGTCACATGCTGACCTCTGTCCTTTCCCCAAGATGAATCTGATCCTAGCTGTGGACTCAGCCCTGACCTTGCTTCTAAGAGAGCAGTAAGCAGAGGGCGTGCAAATGGTGTTGGGCTGCAGCAGAAGGGTGGCGGCGGTGGGAGGCGGTGGCAGGGTTGCCTTTAGGGAGTGGTAAGTGCAGGTCCAGGGTCTAGGCATGGCCCAGTATTGGAGAAGCACTGAGGGTGTTTGGAGCTGGGCACAGTTGTGGCCGGTAGTGGAGTGTGGGGGTACACAGGTCCCTATGAGGATGGCCACTGCCCAGGGGCATGACTGCTGCTGGGAGAGCAGATGCTATGTGCCCAGGGCAGGGCTGGCAGAGCTGGTGGATAGGCACTGAGAGGGGCTGGTCCCCTGTACAGACCCCTGAGGCCAGGATAGCCTGTGCTGAAACCAGGGTCTGTGTTCTGGGCCAGGCCTGCAGGCTGCCTGGGCCACTAGCTCCAGCTCACAGTCCACTCGGCCATGGGGCCTTCAGCCAGTGGGCATGGTGGGGGGCAGAGCAGTGGTGGGCGCTGGGTTGACACCCTGCCAGATTTAGCAAAAGCAAAACAGAGTCCAGTTAAATTTGACTTTCAGATAAAAAACATGTGGTCTTCTGTGTAAGTCCATCCCGCATGGTGTTTGGGGCACACTTAGGCCAGGACAGCCATTCATGGCATCCTGCACTCCACCTGCCAACCCTGTGGGGCCACTCACCCCTGCCTGCGACTCTCCTGAAGTGGGCACCCAGGAGCGGGGAAGGTTGGGAAGTCGCAGAGACCCCTCTGTCTGGGCCGGGTTGAAAGGAGCCCAAGGCCTGGGTTGGGGGCCAGTAAGCAGCGGCGAGCACCCAGGAAGGGGGCCATCTTCCTAAGCCTCACTGCCTCTCACCTCCCTGCCCTCCAGCCCCTGGACAACCAAGGGTAGGTCAGACCTTCCGGCTGGGGCCCCATCCCAGAGGCTATTTAAGGGACAGCGGGGAAATTGGTGGGGCTCTAGTGCATGCCAGGCGAGTGAGTGCCTGCCCAGCGGGTGGGACTGGACACAGGCGGGGTCCGGGCCCGGAGTGCCCGGGCTCTGCGGGGACCGCGTCTGCGGGTAGGGAACACCTGGCTGCTGCCCCCAGGGGAGGAGGAGGAGCAGCGGCCTGTGCGAGGGGGCCGGCACCTGCGGAGCAGCCCCGACCTCTGGGAGCCCCTGCTAGCTCCGGCCTGGGTCAGGGCCACCACGTGACCCCCGGCCCCGCCCACAGGCCGCCAGTTATTCGTTTTCTCCTTCACTTCATTGGCCTTGGGTGCACTTGGTGCCAGACACTCTCCTGGGTGCTGGGAAGAGGGGCCTCCGCCCTGGCGGGGCCACCCTCTTACCAGCGGAGGCCCTTGTGGTTGCCCCACCGGGCAGTGCGAAAGGTGTCTGGCTCCAGGGGCTGGAGGGTCCCGCCGTTATCAGTATCACGTCCGTGGCCGGTGGCCTGTGTGCTCACCCCAGCCCCGGGCCCTGCTACAGCTCCCGCGGGACATTTGGGCTGCCAGCACGGCCGACTGAGCAGCAGGCACTGCCACCCTGGGCCCCTGGCCCAGCCTGTCAAGCCACTGCTCTCTGCTGCAGCACCAGCCGCCCGGTTCCCCGGGGGTTTCTTTGTGGGTGTTGGTTGACCGTCGGCCTGCTGACCTCACGCACCTGAGTTTGGGGCGTCCAGCCCGTGTGCCGCATAGGAATGCTCCGAATACCTGCTGCCTGGGAGGAGAACAAATACCCAGCCAAAGGGGCGCTGCCAATGTCCCCCATTTTATAAGCAGAGGGGCTAGGGGTTGGTGGCCTGCCAAGGACATGCAGCTGGGAACAGCTGAGGCATCAGGACTGGAATCCGGCCAGGCTGCCCTGAGCCCTGGCTGAGGCTCTGTCCTTGGAGTGCAGGAGCCAGAGAGTGGACGCAGATGGGGGGGAGGCGGCCGTGTGCAAGGCCTTGAGAGAGTAGATGGATGGGGAAGAACGGGGTGTGGGAGAGGGCCAAGGGGCAGGGCAGCCCTGGGGAATGGCAGAGGAAGAGGCCACTGACCAATGGGAGGGGCAGGCCATGCAGGCAGGGCAGGTTGTGCCAAGCCTGGAAAGGCCCAAGCCCTCCAGCTGCATTGCTCTGAGAGCCTGGCTCCATCTCACCATGGGCCTGCTGCCGTGCAGCTCCCAGTGGCCCCTGGGGCCCCCCAGCCCCACCCCCAGCTCAGCCCTGGGCCCCAGCCCTTCCACATTCTGCCAGCATCCATGCATCTGTGGGCTCCTGAGCCTCAGCAGCATCCGTTTATGTGCCATATGGCCCCTGCTCAGCGTGCAGAAGGGACGGTGGCTGGGCACCTGGGCACTGGGGGAATGCCGGCACAATGCTGGGTGGTGGCTGCTGCTGCCCCGGGCCTAGGGATGAGGAGGCCAGGCCATGAGGCACCAGGGCCTGGAGGAGCTGGGGAGGGAGTGGGTTCCCCTGCTTCCCCTCCTCTGAGACCCCCACCTGCACAAGGCCACTCAGCTGTGGGTGCCCCTATCCACAGGGGTGGGTGGAGGGCTGGGGCAGCTTTGCACAGGGCCCAGGGGCCTGAGCCTCCATCAGGCCGCGCCTCAGACAGTGACTGCTGCCCAGGCCTCCAGGAAGGGCTGTGTTGCAGTTTCCTGGAGCCGCAAAGCCAGGTGAGGGTGCCAGCTGAGAGCTGCCCCGTCAGACGAGGAGATCAAGCTCTGGAGGGCGTGGCCTGCACCTGCGCTCAGCACAGCTGCCCTGGCCCCCAGCATCTGCGGGGCCCTCCTGGGGCAGGCCCTTGGTGAGTTGGGACAGAGAGTGGCAGAGGAAGCAGAGCTGGGGCCCGGAGATGCTGCGGGGCGTGGGGGTGGGAGAGGGCGGCCAGGCCTCAGAAGGCGGGGACGCCTCTGTGGTGGGGCTGGGCGGTGGTCACTCTTACCGGCCTGTATGGAGGGGGTCCCTCCAGGGGACCATCGTCCCCTTGGGCCTGCCCTCCCCTCCTGGGACTCAGCATTCCCTCCAGGTTTGAGGGTGGGAATGGTTTCTCCCAGCAGGTAAGAGGATGGGCCCAGGAGAGGTACGTGGAGGGGTGCATTCCCCTTGGGGTCCTCACCTTTGACCCCTGTGGCCCCAGCTGGGGTCAGAGGTGCTTGTGGGGAGGCCAGGGGAGGCGGTGACAGTGCTGTGGGGACCCCACCTGCCTGGGTGCTCCCTCAGGGCCTCTGCAGGGGCCTGGTGGGTGACCGGATGGAGGAGCCCAGCAGTCCCAAGGCCTCGTTAGCACCTTTACCACAGCAGCTGTGGACCCCGCCTCCACATCCGTGGGCCCCTCCTCATCTGCCAGGTGGGCTGCAGGCACGGGGTGCAAGGGGGTGGTGGGCACATGGCTCCTGACCTCGGCACTGGTGTGAGGTTGGTTGTGATTTCAGGGCTCGGGAGCCTCACTGAGGGTGAAATTAGAGATGCTGACCGGTACCCCAGGGAAAGGCATTCTAGGCAGAGGGAACAGCATGCACACACCATGAGGGGGCCTCAAGAGTGGGCAGAGCACAGCAGAGAGCCCAGCATGCTGCCAGGGAGCAGGCCAGCGGCTGGGGTCCCAAGGGTCTTGGCTTTGACTCCAAGAAACGGCACCCTGATGGGCTCTGCTGTGGACACCAGCCTCGGGGGACCAGGACGGGTGGCGGGGAAGCAGGGCAGAGAAGAGACCAAGCCAAGTGTGAGGTGGCCGAGCCAGGTGGCTGGGACTGGGCTCCGGGTGTGCTGAGGGTGAACCCTGCCAGATTTGTTCATGGGATGGGGTGAGGGAAGGGGGCCCGGGATGGCTCTGTGACTTAGGTGGGGAGATCACTTCTGCTCTGACTCATTCCTTCTGAACCTGGAGGCCTGCCTGGCCCTCCCTTATCCACGCCCAGGGCAGGGCAGCTGGGGAGGGGCTGTGGACCTGGGTCACACCCAGCTACCAGACCCCCTCATCCCTCCTTCTGAACCTCTGTGTTGTCAGTCAGGCTGTCCTGATGCCTCCAGACCCTTGCAGTGCCTACCCCCTGCCCAGAGGAGTCCTGCAGAGAGGTGGGGGCTGGCATTTTATGAGCGCGTCTTGGAAAGGACATGCTCCACCCCAGGCTGAGCAGGATGGCAGAGCCCAGGCAGGCAGTGAGCGCCTTTGCCTACCTTCTGGGTGGCCTTCCAGTGTCACAGTGCTCAGCACCCTGGGAGCCCCCGCAGTGGGGCTGGGAGTCCTGCCCTTCCTCCCCTGGCCAGCTTGGTACAATCCTCAGGGACGGCCCAACTCCCAGGAGCTGGTCGCCCTGGAGTCCTTTGGGGTCTTGTTTGCCCTCCCAAAGGGACTTTGTGCTGCGGCCCCCAAGTCTGCCTAGGAGTTGGCTAGCAGGGACAGTCTGGGCAGGGGTGGTGGGGGTGGGCTGGAAGGGATGGGGGGAGCCAGGGGCAGCTCCCAGGTGTGTGGCTTTGCAGGCAGGTGGAAGGTGGTGTTTCCACTAGGAGCCGCAGAGGGTGGCTCTGCTGGGCTCGGCCGGGCAGGGATGGAGTGCAGGGCCAGGTGGTGCGGGGTGCTCAGGGTGGGGTGGCAGTGAGGCCTGGGCGAAGCCGGAACAGGGCCGGGAGAGTCCATGGTGGCACCGGTAGCCATGGGCAGCGGCCTTGCCTCTTAGGACCAGTTTTCTCACCTGTGGAATGAGCGTGCAGACTCACCCTTGGGGGACGAACCCAAAGCTGTCAAGAGGAAAGGGCAGCAGCTGGCCTGCCTCCAGCCCCCTAGGTGGGCAGGAAGATGACACCCACCTTGACGGCCCTGCCTCCATGGGAAAGCTGTGTGCTCCCAGAGGAAGGAGGCCCCGGGGACCAGGCCTGGGGGTCAGCACCGGCACCCACTTGCCCTGCGGGCGCCCTGGCCTCCCCGCCCTGGCTCTCCCTTTCTTGGCTGGGAGTTGATGGAGCCCATTGTTCTGCAGGTGGATGCTGTCACCTGGACCTCACAGACCTGCCTGCCTCCCACCCATGTGCTGACTCCACCTCCCCCTAGCCCCTGGACAAGCTGCCTTGATAAACTGCGCCGCTCTACAGCCAAGGCATCTGTCCCCATCTGTCCCGGAGGCGTTTGTGCACCCTGGGACCCCACAATGGGGTCTGGGCTGCACTGGGTGGGAGGCGAAGTGGTTAGTGTGAGTGTGTGTGTGGTGGGTGTGAAAGCTGCAACGTGGTGGCCGGGGCAGGAAGCTGCCTACCCGGGGAGGCCCAGCCCAGCACAGTGGTCCCTCCAGTGCCGCACTCTGGGGACAGTGGCCTGGGTCGGATGCTGCTCTGGGGTTCTAGCTTCTCTGCCTCCTGGAAAGGGTCAGGGTGTGGAGAAGGGGTCCAGGGCAGGAAGAGTTGGGGAGTGGGACACGCACTCCTAAACTAGGGAGGCTGGAGGCAGGGAGGCCACTGGGAGCAGCCTGGGCTCTGTGGGTGGGAGAGGGCAGGAGGCAGCTCCTCGCACTGGGGAATGGGGACCAGGCAGGCAGACCGAGGCCCTGTTGGTACAGCACCAGGGCTGTCATCCAGCCCTGGTCCCCACATAGCTTGGGGCCCAACACGGGTGGGGGCTGCACACCAGAACCCCAGGGTGGGTGGAGCCCATGGCCTCAAGAGAATGAGCTCACCTAGGAGGCATGTTCCAGAAAGGTCTGCAGGGCGCTGCTTCGGGATCTGGTGGGTGGGAGCAGGGGCCCCCTCCCTGAGCCCCGCCCCAGCCCCTGACTTCCCCAGCCCCGCCCCCCCACCTTCCAGCACCCCACCACCCCTCCCCTTCCCTGCCCTCCCCTCCCTCTGCCCTGTCCTCTGTGAAGAGGCTCCGCTGCCTGCTGCTGGCTGCTGGTCCCGGACGCTGCCTCAGGGCCTTCAAGATTTTGTGAAGCTCTGAGTTTCTCCACTCCTCCCCCAGGGGCCTGGGCAGCGCCGAGATGGCCGCCTCAGCTCTGACCGGTGGCGCCTGCACCAGGCCTCCGGTGGGGGAGATGTCTCGAGCAAATTGGATTTCACACCTCCCGCTGCAGGTGCAAGGTGCCTGTTTTTCTGTGGCTCAAGGGGCATCTGGAGGTCACAGTGCCAGACGCTGGATGTCTGTGGGCTGCTGGCTGCTGGCCAGGCTAAGGACAGCCTGGGGGTAGGGAAAGCCCTGGATGTGGGGTTGGAGGAGTCAGGAGATCCCGGGCTCAGTTCTCTCCCACCCAGCTGGGAAACCCAAGTGGCAGAGGGCCCTGGTTGGGGGCCTTGGGTAAAGACCCTGGGCTGGGGCTGGGGCCCCCATTATGCAGATGAGGAAATTGAGCCCCGAGAGAAGGGGCTTCCTGCAGGGAGGCAGGGGTGGACTGGCTGCTGGTGGGGAGCCAGGCCATGGCTCCATCTTGGCTGCATGGCCCTGAAGTCCGGGGCAGCTGGCCAGCCCTCCTGTGGGATACATGGGGCAGAGTACCCCCCGTTGGCCCCGTCAGCACTCCTGGGGGCCACAGTGGGAGCAGCTGTTCCAGGGTGAGGGGTTTAGGCAGGCGGCTAAGGGCAGCACGAGGCCAGGAGTGGGGCACCTGCCACTGCCCGGCTGGATTCTGAGCCTCCCTCGGGACTGAGGTCAGACATCGTTCCACTCCTCCTGTCTGGAGTGGCTGTCAGGGCCCAGCAGCCACAGCCAGAGAGGCCTGCCCAGCAGATCTGTGTAGGCATGGGACAGGGGGGTCTGAGAGGCTTCTGTCCCCTGGGGATGCTTCACCGGAGCTGCTTCCCTTCCTTTACCCCTTTCTCATCCGTGACGTCTCCTAGCTGCCCTTCTGCCACCTAGGGTACATGGGTGCTGGTTCACACCCACCCACTCAGAGCTGGCTGCTCCGAGCCCATTTTCTCACTGTAAAGTGGGGTATCAAAGCAGAAGGGTGATGGGAGACAGGCGCACAGAGCATGTTGGCTCAGACTGCAGGCCATGCCGGCCAGGCCTGGCACCCTGCTCACCATGGGAGCCCACGGGGACCCTGTCATGAGGACCCTCTGTCTAGGAGCTGGCCCTGGTGCGTTGGGGCCCCTTGGACTGTGAACTGTGGATCTGCAAGGACCCCTGGGTGAGCCAGCCTTCACTGAGGGTCTCACAGGAGGAGGCCTTCAGCACCAGGCTGCACCGAAAGATGCATGGATGTCCGTAACACCTCTGGCCTCAGGATGCAGTTCCCTGCCCCAGGGGGTGCACCCCAGGTTTCAGCCATGTACTCATGCCCTCCATCAAGATACCTTCTCATGCTGTCCCTGGGCCATTGCTACATTCTGCAGTTTATGGATGGAGCAATGAATGTGACCTCCTAGCACAGCCCGGGTGGTGTGGTGATGTGAGGGTGGGTATGGGGGGCAGAAAACGGCAGGGATCCATTACACAGATGGCTAAGAGAAGTGAAGTATAGCCGCAGTCAGTAGTCACAATGTGGAACAAACACCCCAAACCTGCGGGTCGAGGCAGTGACACCAGTGGCCCCAGAGGGACAGCTCCCCTATGTTCCCAGACTGGGGTCGCCTGGGGGCTCCCTCAGACTCCTGGCCGGTGGGGTGCTGGTCTGTGGTGCTGGTAGGATCCAAGTGGGCTGCTGGCCGGATGCCCTCCCTGTGGCCTGGGCTTCCTCGCAGCACAGTGGACAGTCCTGGGGCTGGGTGGGGAGCATTTCAGACAGAGGGCCAGGCAGAAACGGCGCCCTTCATGAGACTCCTTCCCAGAAGTCATGCTGCTTCACCCCCACTGTGCTTGTGTGACTCTGGGGAACAATCACAGCCCTCCCAGGTCCCGGGGGAGGGAGGAGACCTCGCCTCTTGGCAAGAGCAGCAAGATGATGACTTTTGGAAACTCCAAACCCCCCAACTCCCCTTCCATCGCTCTCAACATGCTGGGACGGGACCCCAGCCTTCCTTCTGGGGCCTCAGGGCACGCGGGTCCTGCCTGTCAGGGCTGCGGCCGTTCCACTGGGCACCCCCGTGCTGGCCCACTGCACCAGGACTTCCCCTGGGCTCCAGCCACCGTGCCCTGCCCCCACGCTCAGGCCTCTCGCCCTTGTTAGTCAGGGCCAGTTGGCTGGTCACTGCCTTTCGCCTGTTAACTGGGTGGCCCTGGACAGTGGTTGGCACAGCCCCACTTGGCAGAGCCCCCCTGTGACCACCAGTGGGTACATGCCTCCTCTGGGCACTCAGGCAGCCCCTGGGACAGAAATGTGACTTGGAGGGTGTAAGCCTGAGAGCCGCCACCTACATGGGTCAGACTACGGGAGGAGGGGCTCCAGCACTCAGCCCGCCCTCCTGAGGTGCGCCTCCTGGGTGATGCTCAGGCCTCTCCATGGTGCTCAAGGCCAGTGGCCTCAGGGGGGTGCGAGGCCGGTGGCTCCTGCCGGGCTCAGGCCCTTGCCCTTTTGGCTTTGAAGAGAGCTCCTTGGTGGGAAGCTAAGAAAGGCTCCGGAGTCTCAGGTGCAAAAGTTACCTCACAGGAGAAGTGGTCACCCGGCTTCAATAGCTCTGAAAACATCTGTTAGTCTGTTCAAGCATCTGGAATCCCCCAACCACTGATCCAGCCACCAAGCCACCCAACCACTCATCCCCCCACCTTATCCATTCTTTCCTCCACTGTCCACCCACCCACTCATCCATATCCATCCACTATCTACCCACCCATCATCCACCACCCATCCATCCATCCACCATCCATCCATCCACCATCCACCATCCATCCACCATCCATCCGCCATCCATCCACCATCCATCCACCATCCATCCATCCATCCATCCACCATCCATCCACCATCCATCCATCCATCCATCCATCCATCCATCCATCCATCCATCCACCATCCATCCACCATCCATCCATCCATCCACCATCCATCCGCCATCCATCCACCATCCATCCATCCATCCATCCACCATCCACCCATCCATCCATCCATCCATCCATCCATCCATCCACCATCCATCCACCATCCATCCATCCATCCGCCATCCATCCGCCATCCATCCACCATCCATCCATCCATCCACCCATCCATCCATCCATCCACCATCCATCCATCCATCCATCCATCCACCATCCACCCATCCATCCATCCATCCATCCATCCACCATCCATCCACCATCCATCCATCCATCCATCCATCCATCCATCCATCCATCCATCCACCATCCATCCACCATCCATCCATCCATCCATCCACCCATCCATCCATCCATCCATCCACCATCCATCCATCCATCCATCCATCCATCCATCCACCATCCATCCATCCATCCACCATCCATCCACCATCCATCCACCATCCACCATCCATCCATCCATCCATCCATCCATCCATCCATCCACCATCCATCCATCCATCCATCCATCCATCCACCATCCATCCACCATCCATCCATCCATCCACCATCCATCCACCATCCATCCATCCATCCATCCATCCATCCACCATCCATCCATCCACCATCCATCCACCATCCATCCATCCATCCATCCATCCATCCACTATCCATCCATCCATCCATCCATCCATCTGCTCTCTTGACAGCTGCATGTTCTATGTGTCTCCTGCCACCTGGGCTTGGCTCATGAAGTAAACCAGGACCCCTGCTCACCAGAAGCTCCTAATGTGGTGAACAGAGAAGCGACACTCCTTGTGGCAGCAAGTGGAGAAGTTACCCAGGAACTAAGGTGACACAGGGCAGGTAGTGATGTGCTCCAGCTGGGGTCTGAGACGGCATCCAGAGGAGGTGGCCCCTGACCTGCAGGCTGGGCAGGAACAGGTGCCCTCCTCCAGCTCAGACCCGCCTCTTCAGTGGGGCAGCGTCAGGGGCACGGAGCCAACTTTTGGCCTGAAGCTGTCTGTCAGTTTCCCCTTTAACCAAATCCCTGTTCCTTTCCCCAGCAAGTTTCCAATTTAAATACCCAAATTGTTTACTCACTGAAATCAATCAACAAGGGACCAGCTTGTATTTGGGGTTCAATTGACTATGATACACTGTATTACAATTACACCAATGTATTTCTTTTTAATTTATTTTTCTCTTAAAGGTCTGTTCTGCCAGTAATTCCAGACTAATTGTCCTCACGATTATCCTCATCAGCCGGAGAAGGATAATGAATTGCTGCAGTTCATGGGGCCCGGGTTTGGCTTCTCTTCGTTCTCCCCTTCAGATGGCCCTCGCCTTGGGTCCCAGGTCCCCACAAGACCTGTCCCCCTGGCAGACTCCACCGTAAGGCTTGGGACGGGCTGAGCAAGGTGGGACACCCCGCCGCAGGCGGCTGCTGCTCTGCGCCCGGGGCCGGGGCCTTTCCGCTCCGTGGGCCTGTGCAGCTGCTGGGAGCTCCTGAACAGAGCTCCCCTCTCTTTGGACCTCAGTCTCCTCTTCCACAAGGTGGGCCCAAGGGTCTTGGGTCCTGCAGTGGTGACATTCTGTGAGTCTGTGTGTGGCAGGGCTGTGGCATCTGTGCCTGCCCGCAGTCCCGACTCGATGCTGGGCCATGGCCTTCTGGGCCGCCCTGTGCCCTCTCCATCTCTCCACCCCCAGTGCCCCATGTTGTCATACTGGGAGAGCCGCAGCCACAGCCACCCTGTGAGATGCCCCCTCTGTTCCTCTTCTCCACTGCCACCCCAGGGGGACTGTCTGCTCTGGGTCCATGCCTGGGAGCCAGCTCTGTGCCAGAGACATGCCCCACCTTGGTGTGCCGGGGGCATCACCACCAGCCCCACTCGCCAGACAGGACCCTGAGCAGCAGAGGGACCAGAGAGGCTGTGGCCTTGCCCGGGGCTGTCAGCTGGGAGCCCTGGAGCCAGGTGGGTCCCAGAGCTGGGTGGCTGTGCAGGTGCTGTTCCAGCTGTGTCACCACTGCTGGCCAGGCCCAAAGAGCGCCTGCTTCCGCTTTCCCAGGGGCCTGGAGGGGGCCTGGTGGGAGGGGCCTCCCAGAGGCCTCACCGTCCTGGGGGGCTAGCTCCGCTTCAACACCCCCATGCTGTGCAGGCATGGCTCCCTGGCCTCAGGGACTGTGTGCGAGTGTGTGCACGCATGTGAGGACGGCCGTTCTCAGAGCTGAGGGGCTCGTGCCCTGGCCTCCACCCCGACGCCTGGGAGGCCTGGGGCAGCTCACGTCCCTGTCTGGGGTCCGTTCCTCATTTGCGATGTGGTCTCTTAACACAGCCCAGGTGGCCCTTTATAGATGACCAGACATGATCGGACCCTCCCCAAGTGTCACCTGGCCGTGACAGATGAGGAAACTGAGGCCAGGGGTCAGCTGCTGAGCTGGCCCACAGTCCAGTCTCTGCCCCACAGTGACCGCCCCACCCCACCCATCCTGGCACGCGGGAGATGAACAGCTTCCCAGGCCTCCGAGAGGATTTATCTGGCAGCCCCAGGAGTAGATGTACCCATGTATCAGGTGCCTGTGGAGACACAGCCTGCTAACTCCGTCCTGTGCTGCCTCTGTCTGCCTGAAAAACTCTCACACAACGGCCATGTTTTTGCTATTTTCGGATATAGATCTTTGCAGAGCTGAGATTCCATTTCCATTATGGGTGCCACGTCTGTGAAAAGGAGAACCAGTAACGGGGGTGTGAAGGGTGGTGGGGATGAGCGAGGGGGGCCCCACACTGAGCCTGGCCCAGGGAGTCAGCCCCCCGAGGCCTCCAGGGAGGTTCAGGGGTCTGGGGGGGGGGCAAGCCGTCTGCCGCCTCTGGCCACACTGAGGCTGCCACAAATGAGGTCAGCCAGGATGCTGGAGGCACTAGGCTGCGCGGGAGAGAGGGTAGGAGGCCCCTCAAGGGCAGGGCCATGCCAGGCATGGGCAGGCCCTCCCCCAAACATGCCAGCCAGAGGAAAACTGCTCCCACTGCGCCAAACCCCGATGGGACTTGACAGGCCTGCTTCGCTGGTTGCCCACCCTGGGCCTCGCCCTGCGGACCCGTGTGTGGCGTCTCAGCACCTAAGCCCAGCCCTGGGTCCTGACACTGGACTCAATCTTGGGAAAGTCAGGTTTTCAATTTCATGTTGCTTATCATAAAATGGGGAAATAACCTTCCCCTGAAAGTGTTGAGCAGATGACATGAGATAATTCCGATCCATACTTGATAAGTGTGGCCCTGAGCTGTCTGTGCTGCCTGCAGTGGCTGAGCCGCCCAGAGGTGGCGAGTGCCCTGTCCCCGGAGCAGTGCCCGCAGGCCTGGGAGATGGGCCGAGAAGGCCTCTGGCACCCTTGTGAGTGGGGTTCAACACGGAAGGGCAAGGACTCCGGGGCACCAAAGTGGCCCGGCCCTTGCTTAGGAGCCTGAAGTCCACCTTGGAATCACACCTCCTCCCTGGATGCTGTGGCCAGCAAGCACCGTGCTTCTGCCCCGAGCTGGGAGGGGCTGAGTGGCTCCCGAGTGGGCCATATCACAGGGAGATGCCAGGGAGTCCAAATTCAATTACGCACTTGGTGTTATGTATGTGGTGCCCCTGAATGCATCGATCCCTCTGGGTGACAGATTGGTTATGAATCAGGTAATAGACCAGCGTGTAAATGAAATATATCGGGCTGTGCAGGTAGGCAGGCTGGGTATTGGCTTGAGGGGACTGGGGCAGATTCACGGGCCTGGAAGGGCTTTTTCTAGGCAAGGTAGCCAGGCGTTGCTGTTCACCCAGCACAGCCACTACCCCCTCCCCAGCCTCCTCCCCCGACTCACACCTGGGGGAGCTGAGCAAATCCCACTTTACGAGGGCTGCATGTTCCAGGGACTTGCAAGGGGTTACCTTGGTCCCTTCTGATGACCCTTACACCCAGGAGTCTGATGGCTTCATCATCCATGCTGCTAGGCGAGCCAGGCTCAGAGAGGTTAAGAAGTCCTTGTGTCACACAGCGAAGGGGCAGACCAGGGTTTCAAGCCAGACAAGCTCACTTGTGCCGGTCCCCTCCCGCCCGCCCTTCTGAGCTAGTGAGGGACAAGCAAGGGCGAGACCTCTTGGAGGGGGCTTGGCTCAGCCCCAGCGCCTGGCCTGCATGACCTCGGCCTGTGGATACTTCAGACCAGGACAGGAACCCCACAGAGGGTCACAGGGGGAGACCAGAGTGCAGCTTTGGTTTGCCTGGGGCCAAAACACAGAGACTGCAGGGGCTGGAGGCCCCTCAGGTCAGAGCTGGAGCCTGGGCGTGGGCAGTGAGGTAGGTCCCTCTCACCTCCTCCTACAGAGGTGCGTCGGGCTGGATGGCACTTGGCTGTGGCTGTGCAGGAGCTGCCCCCCCACCCGCCGCATCGAATCCCCCGAGGACAGGGAGCCTTCCTGAGAAGTGCAGAGCCATGCCAGGGCCCCACGCATGGGATGATTGGGAGGGGTGGGCAAGTGCGGGCAGGTGGCAGGGAGGTTCTCCATCCCTGGGGGCGGGACACACCTGGGAGAGAAGCAAGGGGCCATGCTCCCTGGGACCAGGCCCAGGGTCAGTGTGGACCAGGGGCAGGGGCAGTCTTTGTCTGCAACATGGGCTCCGAGCGCAGCCCTCGGACAGAACGAGGTGCCTGGGTCACGTGTGCTCAACGTTCTCATCTCCTTAGGCCCTGGGCTCCATCCCCTGGCCTAATGTTTGATCAAAAATATTGGGGAATGCACAGAAACTTCTGGCCCAGGCCCCTCTGAGATGAGAGCCTCCCCTCCTGGGTAAGGGTCTCTGAGCATCTCTCACGAGTGCTTTGTGGGGGATGAGGGGAAGGAGGGGCCAGTGTATCTCTATTCATGCCTCTCCTTACAGCCCTACCAGCTTCTCGCTAATCTTTATGGGGTTCAATTATTGCATCTTCAATTGATGTGAGTGATCTCAATGGTTCTTAATGTTCCGTATTAAATCTCCCATGTAAAATATAAACGCCCAGTCATCACCGGGAGCGCAGCCACAGAGGACTTGACAGGAGCCCTGGGCCCGTTTGGGGTGGAAGGGAGACGTCCTTGCCCCCAGGCCCTCGCGTGAGCCGGGAGGGAGTTCCTCCCCAAATTCCGCAGCTGGAGGATTTTATGATGAGAACTCAGACTTTGGAGGGAAAATAGTTGGTGTCTGGAGACGGGAGCAGGCCCATTGTACTAGCTTCTGGCTGCTGCTGTAACTTACCACTGCCGGCTGGGCAGCTTAGAGCAGCGGGTGCGTGTCTCCCCTCTTGGGGCTGGAGCCGCATGGGGCGCAGGAGCTCCGGCCTCTCCAGCGTCCGAGGCAGGGCCTCGCCCCCCACCCCCACCGTGTGTGGCCACACCTGCTTCTCCTGTAAAAGGACTCCAGGGTTGCACTGAGGCACACCCACATGGTCCAGGATAATCCCCCACTCGGGGCCTTAAATTATCACAGCCTGGTAGCTGTACCAAGACAGACACCATGCAGACTGGCACGGAGGCAGGGTGCAGCTTTGGGCCGCGTGGGCCTGCCGTGGGCTATTTACCCAGGCAGCCCTGCAGTGGGCACTTATGCCCTCTGGGTGGGAAAGACCATGGGCTACCTTGTCCCAGAACTGGGGGAGGCACCTGGGACCCCCACAGTGCCACCCTGCCATGGGTTGGGGTGCTGCCCCTCTCCCGGGTGCAGGGCCTGGGGTTAAGGGCAACCTCCTTCCTGAGAACCTTGTGGCCTGTGAGCGACCCTGGGTATCGGGGCCCCATACAGGCTCTGGCCTTGACCTCACTGCCATGGATGCCACACACTCACTCACCCAAGGATTCCCTCACAGACCCTGCTTCCTTACACACAGCTTTGCACACTCAGTGTTCCTTGGTGGACAATTCTCTCACACCCTTTTACACAGGAAAATTCCTATTCATGTTTCAAGAAGTAATCCTGACACTGCCTCCATCAGGAAGCTTGCCCTGATTGCACTCATTGTCCTCTGCTTTCCCACCCCCACGTGCCCCCTGCAAGCTGCTGCCCTTGCCCATGGCTGGTTCTCCTGCCCAGAGCAGCTGCCTGACCTTCCCTAGGGCAGCATTTACCTGCTGGGCTTGGGTGCTACCTGCACGGCCCCGTTAGCTCACGTGTAATTGATGTTTCCCATCATTGTTCTGTCTTCTTGGAAAAACTTCAGGGTTTATTGAATTTGGAAAGAAAGGCGAGAGGGAGAAAGGGAGCCATATACACTGCACAAATCCGTTGTTCTGACAGTCGTATTAAATAATGGGGTGGTTCAGTCATGCTGTGAATTAAGGTTCTGGGGAGGAGGTGGGCCTGGGCTGGAAATGTGGAGGAAGGGGTCCCTCTGCTGGACTTCCTCCTGGGGGTCCTGTATGCTGAAGGAGATGTGGGTCCGATTCAGGTCTCCCACTTGGCAGCTGGACGACTGTGAGCCAATGGCCCCATCCCCGAGGGGCTGGCGTTTCCTCCCCCTCTCCTGAGAAGCGCGGGTGCCACGCTGTGGGCTGCTGCCTTGACTCACTGAGAAGCACTGGGAAGCCGTGTGAATGACAGCCTTCCACAGGGAAGGGCCCACTTGGGGAGGGAGAGAAGGCAGAGTTGAGAAGGGAGAGGAACCGGCATTTGTGGAGTACGTGCTGGGGGCTGGGAACTGCTGGGCACCTGTGACCGGGAGCCCTGGCAGGGTACAGGGCCCCCTAGCTCCTGGGTGGGGAAGCAGGTGGCGTCCAGAGAGGGCTAAGGTGGCCCCTGGCACTGGTGCCAGCCACATGGCCATGTGTGGGCCCTCGGCAGTATCCGTGCATGTGGGGTGGCGAGCTCCACGATGTCCCAGCTGCCCCCCAACCCACCTGCTGCCTGGGTGAAGCCAGGCTCAGAGAGGGCATCTTGGCCTGAGTCCACGGTGCAGCTGCCTAGTCTGGGCACCTGGGTAAAATAGAGATGGCACCCATGCCTTGTGAGCTGCCTGAGGGCTGAATGAGCACAAGCATAGAAAGTTCTGGATCAAGTACCTGCTGTGGGGAGCCTGCATCAATGGAAACCTGCCCAAGTCCCCAGTTGTCATATGGATTCTGACCCAGAGTCACTGAGGCAGGGGAGTCATCACAGGTAGTGGCCCAGAGAGGCTAGGACACTTGTCTGAAGCCACACAGCTCCTGAGTCAAAGCCTGGGCAGAGACAGGAACCAAACCTCACTGGGCCTTGGTAGCCTGAGACGCCACTCGAGTGCCCAGGGACCCACAGATGGCGGATGGCCGCTCCCCTCACGGGGAGCATCGTTAGCTTCCTGCAGCAGCCAGTGCCATCCATCCCACACTGCGGGCTCCCGACGCTGGTCCCTGGTGGCCCGAGAGGCAGAGGCAGACCAATGGGGCGTCACAGGCTCCAGCGACATTCCCGGGCAGGCTGTCCGCAAACCAGGACACCCGGCACAAGGCCACAGCATTCACGGCTTTTCTGCTTAATAGCCCTCCCCTCTGTGGGTGCGCATGGTGCCTGGGCTCTGGCTGGCTTTTCCAGGCCAGCGTGCCCCTGGGGGTGCGAAGGTGGGTTGCCCCTTCCTGGGGCAGCCCCAGATCCCGGGCAGGCCAAGGCAGGCATCCCTGTGCTGGTGTCTGCAGAGTAGTATTTGTAGGTCGGGGGCTGGGGTTTCAGGGGTCTGCGCACCCTGTCTGTGGGCAGTGCTGGCAGACACGTCTGAATCACAGCCAAAAAACAAAAAACCAGAACAAAATAACAGTCAATGAAAAGTGATTTTCTTGTTTCCCTGACACACAAGCAGCCCCTCTGTGTGTGAGTAGAGCTGGGCTGTGGTTTGTGGAGGTCGGCAGGGGCGTGGTGGGGGTTCCTGGATGGAGAGCCGGCCCACCACAGAAGCCCAGGCGGCCGCTCCCGGCACCAGCTGCCGGTCCGCGATTCACTCCTCTGAGGGCTGCGCCTGGGTTCAGACTGCACCCCACACTCCTGACACCCACCCCAATTCCTCCATCTGAGAACAGGGCTCCTTTCGGTCAGGTAAGACCCCCCGGGAGCACCCTGGGCATTGGAGGCTACAGTTGCTGGCCCCACCTTGCAGTCCATGTGGCACGGTCTGCACACCTGACCCACACCAGCCCTGCCCCAAGCAGCTCCCCTGGCTGTCCCCACACCTGGCAGCCACAAGGAATTTGGTTTTCTGGCTGGTGTGGGGACACTGCTGTGGTGGGGAGACAGTGCTGGACATAATTGCCTGTTGGGAACCGAAGTGCCTGCTAGGTCTCTTGTCAGACTGGGGCACAATGTGTCCCCAGCCACCTCCCAGCTTCTCAGACACCCTCCTGGCCTCCCCATCTCTGGCTGCCAGAGGCTTCGCCCTTTCTTTACCAGCCAGGCCCTGTGCCCCGTAGGCTCATGCACATGCCCAGCCCCCCAGAGCGAGCCCTCAGCCCCAGCTCTGAGACAGGAGGTGGGACGGAGGATGGTGGAGTGAGTGGTGGACAAAGGCGTGGTGGAGGCGGCCACCCACTCCCAGGGTGTGCCCCTGGAGGTGCTCTGGAGACAGCACCTCCTGGAGTGCCCCCAAAGACACTGGAGAGATTCCCGGGTAGCAGGGTGCGGTGGAAAGACAGTGACTGCGGTCCCCTGGACCTGAGTTTAAGCCCGGCTTTGCCGCTGAGCAGCTCAGTGACCTCCAGCAACTCCTGACCCCCTGCCCCTCGGTCTCCTCATTTGTAAGAGGGGCACATTAATGATTCTCCCCAGGGCCCTGGTGAGGAGCCACGTGTTCTTTACCGCCGGCCATAGCACCTCTGCTCCTTGGCCCGCAGAGGCCCCCACGGCCACATCACGGGAGAGTGTGCCCCTCTCCTGCAGGCCCCGGGGTCCTGAGTGTGTGCTCTCCTGCTGGGGTTTGGGCCAACAGCCCATGTCCATCATTAACTCACTCAACAAACACCTACTAGTCCCTTACTGAGGCAGGCCCTAATGCTGAGGATGGGGATCCACTGGGGGAATCAGAGGCAAACCCCAAGAAAGGACCCAAGGGGCTGGTGTAGGGGTGGGCTTTGGAGCAGGGTTGGGAGAGTAAGAGACCAGGACCCCCAGGGCGGGCGGGTTCTGGGTGGGAAGGCCAAGCAGAGGCCCGGCGTGGGTTCCCCTGCTTCCTCAGAACCCGCCTCAGGCCCCAAGACCACCAGAGACCTGGCATGGTGGTGCTGGGGTGGGGTAGGGGCTGGTCCCACCCTATGTGGGCACCTGTGGGAGGGAGATGGCCTCCTGGGATACTGTCCATCTGTCTTCTGGATGCATCCTTCTGAGGGACCTGCCCCCCTAGTCCCCACATCGGGACGTCAGGTGGGGCCCTGGCCTTCAGGATGGGCGCTCTGCTCTCGGGTCCCTGCAGGGGTCGGGGCTCTGGCTTGCCTGCTGGGCTGACCCCCCATCTCTGGCCCCCACCTCTGACCCCTGACATGCAGGAGCATCCCCAAATGGACAGATTGCCAGTGCAGCAAAGACCTGAACAGAGTAAGTTAAATCCCTGGAGAAAGCAGGCCCCTCCCCTCTAGCTCCCTCCCCGCGGCCTCCTCTAAATAGACCAGAACATGGTAATTTGATGAACAAATCAAGCCATGCATTATACACTTTCATGTTCTTAAGCTAACAAAGTGACTTTGAATCTATAAAAAAGCACCAAAAATAAGTATTCCATTTAATTTTGCCTCCTAAATGGCCCTCTTGTCCTTTGCCCTCCTCCACATGGCCCTGGCTGGGCCCAGGCTTCACCTCACCTGACCGGGCAAGGGTCCAGCCCATCATGTAGCAGAGGCCAGCTGACCTGGGATGGACAAGGCTGACCCTGCCACTCCCAGCCTTCTTAAGCCCTTCTGAGGCCCCTCTTGGGCCCACCAGCTGCGGGAGCCCTCAGCCTGGCACCCTAGGCCTGCAGACATTCTGTCACCACCCATGTTTCTCCATCCCTGACTCTCACATGAGTCTTGCCGGTCCCTATCCCTTCTCCAAGTACTCCACTCAAATACTCCTCACTTGACCACTGATCAGCTGCTGAACTCCTATACATCCTTCAAAACCCAGCTCAAATGCTCCCTTCTCTGAGAACTCTCCTGTCAGTATACTTGACAGGTGGCCACCACTAGCCAGATTCGGCGTCTGTCCTTTCTCAAAGCCAGAAGGACAGCTTGTGCTGCAGACCAGCAGAAGCTCCAAGATGAGAGGAGGTGCAGAGGGACTGGGGAGGGGAGGAGAGGATTCTACCGAGAAAGGGTCAGAGTGGGCAGATGTGGAGGGAGACACCACAGCCTGGGTGGGTTGGCTGGCATGCCAGGCAGGGCTGGGACCCTGGCATGGTCAATGAAGACAAGACCACAGAGGCCCCGAGCGCCCTGCTGATGCACTCTGAGCAGGTGCCCTTCTTGGCCTCCCTGTGCCTGTGGCGCCCCAGACACTGACCTGCGGCCCTGCCCCTGAGGGCCTCCCTGCACGCTGGTGGTGTCAGATGCCCGGCTGGGTGGCTGTGGGCAGTGCTGCTCTGGGCCCCCGGCTGCAGAGTGTGTGGCTCTGGGTTCAGACACCTGCTGCCTGCTGCTGTGCATGTGACGGTGGGCAGAGCCTGAGGGCGCCTGCAGATGGAGGCTGCTGCCTTGCAGGGCACTGAGGAGGCAGCCCTGTGCTGGGGCTCTGCTCCAGGCTGAGGCCAGGAGGGCCGCCTGACATGCAACTCTCAGTCTCCACCATTTCCTCCTTGTAAAGTGGAGACGGGAGCTGATGTAGCCCCACGGTGTCCCCAACCCCAGTGTCCAGGAGTCTGGGCACAAGTTGTCCCCAGTGGGGAAGCAGTCTTGCTAATGGTGGGCATTTTGACAGCAAGCAGCATCGGGAGAGAAGACCAGGTGGGCCTGGGCTGGCATCGACCTGGTTGGGATCTGAGGCCTGAGTGTGGGGTTGCCTGGGTCAGGGGGCCGCTGCCATATGCTGCTCTGGGCACACCTGGGGCACGTGCTGACCCATCTGTGTCCCCATGGCAAGGTCAGATGTGGCCAGCAGGGAGGACAGCTCAGGGCTGGAGGAGGCAGGCGGGGTGCCAGCCCTCTTACAAGCTCAGCACGCACATGTGCAATTGGGTATGCGTGCACACACACAGGGCAATGTGTGGGTGTGCGTGTGCGCACACATGGGTGCGTGTGTGTGTCAGTGGGTGTGTATACATGTAATACAGTCACCCTGCGTATTTGTATGGTTTTCTGTGTCCCCACTGCCTGGGACAGACCCCATCCCTGCCGCTCGCTGCCGTCCTGGGGTCCGAACAAGTGCACCTGGCTTCCTCTCCAGTCCCCTCTGGCCTCAGGCACTGCTCAGGGCAGGGGCTGCAGGGGAGCATGTCTGTGACCGGACCCCAGAGTCAGCCTCCCTCGGGGTCTGGCCTTGCCTCTCCCCCCGCATGCTGGGGCTGCCACAGGGCCCTGGCTCCTGCCTTGAGAGGGCCCTGCCCAGGAGGGGCGTGTCGGAGTGTGGGCGTTTGGGTGGGGAGAGGTCCCTGTATGGCTCACAGCACTCACCCTGTTACGTGTGCCAGTGAACCTGCTTTGGGCACCCCCCTTCTGGGGCTGAGTTCTGCAGCCTGCCCAGGGGCCCGGCCTAGGACCAGCTGCTATGGGTCCTGCCTGGACATCCCTATGGTCACATATGGCTGCGAGGGTGGCTGGAAAGTACTGTCTTTAGCTGGACAGACTCTGAGGGGAATGGGCTCCTTTAGAAAGGGACAGGAAGCCAGCGGCCCACAGCCCCTGCACCAGCCTCCCGACCAGCCCTGAAGCTCCCCTCCCACTCCGCCTCGGGCTCCTCGTTTCCTCCTCCAACACCTTTTGGCTCACGCAAATCAGCGCAAATCCTGGCCACTCATCAGTCCAGCTAAAGTGCCGCCTGCCGGGCAGGTGGCCCTGATTCACTGGCTTTGGTATGATGGCTCCCTGCACTTGGCACTGCCACCCCGTCGTGTGCCTGCTGACCTTCCAGGTAGCCCTCAGCACCTGGAATGGCTGGAGCCTTGGGGTGGACAGTGAGGTGGCTTGACCCACAGTCTGTGTCACCAAGGGCCTAGGACATGGGCACCGTAGGCCCCTGGGAGCCCCTTGCCCTCCCACCAGCCTCCGATCCAAAGAGGAAGGCCCCCTGGGCTTTTTGATTTCAGGACCAGAGGGAGCCTCGTTTGCTGGCAGCCTGGGCCACGTGCAAGGGCAGCTCATGGGTATGGCTGCTCCTCTCTGTGCGTGTCCTCTTGGGCGGCTGGCCTGCCATCAGGCAGTCAGGGTTTGTGCAGACCCCACACGTCGGGCTGGGGTGTAGAGAGGGGACTCTTGGGGCTCGGGGACCATCTGCCTGAGCATAAGTTGGCTCCATGCTCTCTGTCCCTCTCCATGCACCCCCTCGGTGGCCACAGTTGACTGGGGCTGGGCATGCCTGGGCATTCCTGGGTCCTTGGTCCCAACACCGGCCACCAGCACACTACCCCTGCCCTTGTTTCTAACAGGACATCTGAATGCAATAGTCGCTCTGGGTGTTTTATTGAATCAATTCATCAAATGAAAATGTGAATGGATGGGCAGTGAAGGCAGGAGGGCCACCTCCTGGGGTTTGGTCCCGGCCCCTGTGCCCAAGGCCGCTGTTTTCCTGCTCTGCCCCACGGCTTCACCTCACGGGGCTGGAGGTAGCCCCCGTGTGTCTGTCTGCCTTTCTGACCACTTGGCCCTGTTGTCTCTGATTTCTGGGCCTCCCTCCCAACTTTGGGATAGCTTTCCCCATAAATGGTATTATTTAGTAGCTAAGCATTCCCTTCCACTTCCCCCTTCCCCATGAGGAAGTTCCGGGAAACAGGCTGCCCCACCCCTAACAGCATGCGGCCCTCCAGTGGCCCTGGGGAAATGTGGGGTGCCCCAGCCGCCCCGTGGAATGGAGCAGTCAGAGGTAGGCTAGGGCCAGGCAGCAGCTGTGAGCAGGGGTGCCTGAGCTGGGGAGAGGGGCCGCCAGAGCCAGCACCTCGTGGGACTTGGGTGGGGCGCCTGGCTCCAGCAGCCCCAGGCCAACCCCAGGCATGGGAGGGGCTGTGAGGGTGCCCTAGCCCAGCCCCTGTCAGATGTGCGAATCCCTCTCCTGAATCCCAGCAAGAGCGGCTGAGTTGTTGACATTCTCCTGGTGGTGGAGAACTCCAGGCTTCCTGCAGCCTGTTGTGTTGATCCCACTTTCCTCAACTGTGCAACGGGCCCCTTGGGCTGTTGCCCACCCAAGGAAGGTGGGCAGGTGATCATGTGTGGGCAGCTGTGGGCTCGGGTGGCATGGGGTCCTTGCTCCTTCCTTTCCAGGTTGGAAAAGGGCAGGGAGGCAGGGCAGACTTGCAGCCATGGGTAGCAGTGGGACTTCTTATTTGTTCATCCATTTAATCATTCATTTATTCCTTCATTAATTAATTTATGCAAAAACCTTCATTGAACATCTGTCTGTGGCACAGTGTTCTAGGTCCTGGGAATTTTCCCTCTACAGGGAGAGAGAGAAAAGAAGGCAGGCAGTCAACAAGATGTCAGAGAGGCCTGGGGGTTCACGGAGGAGGCTGAAGAAGGCTGTGGGGCGCGTCCACGCTACCTGAGGGCTCCGGAGTGTGGCTGCTTGAGCTGAGTCCTGAATCCAGGCCTGCAAGGGTCTGGCGGGCCAGGCAGCTGTGGGTTGGTGGGGTGCCTGTCAGGACCTGCTGGGGTGGTGATGATGCTGGTGGTGGTGGTGGTGATGGTGGTAGCGGTGGTGGCTGTGGCAGTGGCAGCTGTGTCGGTGGTTGTGATGGCAGCGGTGGCAGTGATGGTGGTGGTGGCGTTTGCGATGGTGGCGGTGGTGGTGGTTGTGGTGGTGGTGGTGGTGGTGGTGGTGATGGTATTGGTGATACTGAGGAAGGGGATGGTGGAAGCTGACAGTTACTGACTTCAAATAAATGTTGCCTCGAACACTTTGCTGTGTATTAACTCAGTTAATCTCCACAACGGGACAGATACCGTTGTGTGTCCATTGTATAGATGAAGAGCTTGGGGTCCGGGCTCTGGCTGTGGTCCCCAGCATTAGTGTTGGAGTCAGAATCGGAGCCCCAGGAGCCTGACCTTGGAATGCCGGCTTGAACCAGGTAGTCTGATGAGCACAGGCTCCCTCGCCCCCCAGGCTTGCTCTCCCGCAGACGCCCCACCAGCAGGCTGCGTGTGCTGCCCTGGCCACGACTGCAAATGGCAGAGTTCATCTTTGTCAAGTTTGCACTTTCCCCCAAAGTTTGAATTAATCTCAACATTCATTTGCTGATCAAGCGCCTGCAGTAGGTCATATAGCGTGAGCACCTGTGATATTCTAATACATTTCCAAGGAAATTATTGTAATGTGCTAAATGGGAGATTTAAAGGTTACTTGTTCCCCTGCAATCTATGAACTGTTTTATGAAAAAGTCATAACTGAAATAATTGAAGTGTCAGAAAATGAAAAAAAAAAGAATAAGAAATCCAGTCAACACTTCTCTTATCACTTACATATCATCCTGGTTTTATGTGGTATTTTGGCAACCTACCAATTTGTGAATACTGCTCTGGGCAGAGAGAAAGGGGAGGAGGGAGGGAGTCAGGGGACCACATATGTCACGGTGGAGTGGGGGACGCAGTTTCTGTGCTAAGCCTCTGACTTTATTCAGGTAGTGGGCTCCCCGTCCCCTGCTGTATTTAAGCATCCCGTGGGTGGCCTCCTGACCCAGCTGCTGTTGACAGGATCAATGCATTTTATGAGGATGGTGGTGACTCAAGAGAGTCCCAAGGTTCCTTCCAACCCTGAGCTTCTGGGGTTCTTAGGACTTAGGTCTGCTCCAAGAAGAAAAGTGATTAGCCACACAGCAATGTCACAACTGGAATCCAAACGCTGGACTGTCTGGTCCCGGGTCACCCTGTGCAGAGTTCAGGGGAGGGAAGCTGGGAAGGATTGTGCTGGGTGAGGCTGTGGGTTCAGATACAGTGGAATTGGGGAGAGGTGAGATAAATCCTGATTGTTAGGTCAGGGTGTGTGTGTGTGTGTGTGTGTGTGTGTGTTTAAAGCTTCGAAGAGTTAGCTCTACAATTCATGGGATGAATAATACATTGAAGGAATGTTAAGTGGCATCAAAGCCAGAAATGACATCTGGCCAGGAGCCCAGACTCAATCAACAGCCTGGCCTGGCCTGTGGAAGAACCCAGGCCCGGTGGAGCACATCTGGCCTGAGGCCTGCCCTCTGAGCCAGCCTTCCAGCTTGGCAGAGTAGGTGGCCACCAGCAGCTTTAATGTCAGCAGAGTCCCAGTTACTTCACCCCCATGCCTACATTCTGCTATTTGTGAGGTTTTTGCTGGGGGTGGGCAGTGGGGAAAGCACCACCTGTGGACCTTTGTCTAGGGGCTCCTGGGGCCACCCCAGGCCCTGGTTAACACAGCTTTTCATCGGGCAGGTCTGGGCCAGGGCCTGAGCCGCCAAATTTCTAACTACCTTCCAGGTGACGCTGGCCCCACGGGTGAGGTGGATGAGGAACCTGACAAGTGACAAGTTTTCTCCTGCCTCTACCGTTTCAGACAGGAGAGCTCGGCAGTTTCCAGACCATTGTTTGCTAAGCTTCTGTTAAAAACAAGACAGCAGGCCCCGAATGGAGTTGCCCACGCTAAGCCCCAAGTCACCAAACCCCGATGCAACGTAATTACAGTTTCGGTTCTCCCAGAAATGGAATCTCACACCAGTCAGCCAGGCACCACCTGATCACACTGGTAGGTCACCTGCCTGCCGGAGCCCCTGCAGGAAAGTCCCCTGAAGGAAAGTCACCTTGGCATAGCCAACCTGCTGTTTGCCCAGCATAACTCCCTGTCCCCACCCTGACTAGAAAGCCTTTCATTTTGGACAGCAATTTGGGGTTCCCTTCTGTCTGCTAGATGGGATGTTGCCTGATGTAAATTGACTTTGCCCAATAAACTCTGAACATGCCTCAGTTTATTTTTTCACACTTCCCGATGCTGGGATCCAGCACGCGGAGGTCCCAGGTCTGGGGCTGGGCTTGGCTTGCTGGCGGACATGGGGAGAGCGGGTCTCTGGGCTGTAGAGCTCTGTGCTTAGAGTTTGTCCCTGCCTGTTGCTGTGTGTCTCCAAGCAAGTGAACTAACCCTCTGGGCTGTCCTTTTCTCATTTGCATGGTGTTTGCAAGCAGAGTATTGCCAAATACCACAGCAGAGTAATACCTAAGTAGGATCACTGAGGAGGAAACAAGAAAATGAATAGGAGAAAGGCCCTGGGAACTCCCCTGCCAGGCCAGGAGAGGAGAGCTCATTCTTAGGGCTGCAGGCATCAGGAGGGGTAGGAAGAGACCTGACCCCTGGGTGGCCGGCTGGGATTTGGGGTCCAGGGTCCTGACAGGCTGGGTCCCTGGGCTGGGGTTGGGGGGCTCTGGGTGGGAGGCTGCTCTAGGGCTGGGAGGCCCCCTGCTGGCTTGCTCCCTGGGCCCCTGAGGCAGTCTCCCTGTTGGAGGGCCACTCCTGGGCCCTCAGCCTGACTTGAGGTGGGCGGGCCTGGGCCCAGAGCAAAGAGCCGCCTCCCAGCTCTGCCCAGGCCTTCCTGCGTCTCTCATGGGACCCCCTCTTGGTTTCCACTCCTGCTCCCGTTGTCCTCACAGACATGCAGGCGACCTCTAAATGTCCTAAAAATGTCCCTAATGTCCCTGAAATGTCCTCTGTGGCCTCGAGGGCACTCCCTGATGCACACGGAAGGGGAGGTGCTTTTGTCTTTATTTATTCCTCTCCAGAAATAGAGTTGAGAGGGTGCTCCCTGATGGGAAGCTCCAACCTGCATGAGAGGCTTCTGGCTTGCTTCCCCAAAGCAAGGGGCTGCCCGCACACGCCAGTGGTCCCTGTCCAGGCCCTGGCCTCTGGCCCTGCAGGCATGGGCTCTGGGGCTGCTGCTCTGGCACCTCCCATTTTCCAGACAAGGAGACCCAGCTTCCAGGAGGTGAAGAAATGGCCGGCCCCGTCCACCCTGGAGCAGGTGGCTGTAGCATCCCAGGCGAGGCAGGCGGGATGGCAGGCTCTGCTGATGTTGCAGGAGTTGCTGTGAGCAAGGGTGGGGTGCAGAGAGGGTGGGAGCCTGGTAACAGGCTGTGGGCACCCACACTCCCAGCACCCAGCTCTACAATCTGAGCTTGAATCTGGTTTGCCTTGAGCCGAGTCAACTCCTGGGAACCTGTTTCCCCAATTCTAAAACGAGGCTGTGTATGAGCTCTCTGTGTATGAGCTCTCTTGTTGTGTAATAAATTACCCCAAGATTTAGGGGCTTAAGACACACTGCTTATGCTCTCCCATGTCAGTGGGCCAGGAATCCAGGTGCGGCTTCACTGAGGCCTCCGGCTCACAGACTCTCAGGACCCCGCCCGCGGTCAAGCTCTCAAGTGGGGCTGTGGTCTCATCTTAGGCCTGGGCTGTGGGGGCAGATTGTGTGGTTGTTCATGGCCCTTTGTCCCTTGTCATGGGGGCCCCTACACAGGGCTGAATCCCACATGGCTCCCACAGTGTGAGAGACAGTGGGAGCACATCTGAGAACCATGGTCTTTTTGTAAACCAGTCGTAGTGACATCCCATCACTTCTGCACATTTCATTTTCTGGAATTGAATTGAGTCATGCAGTCCAGCCACACCAAGGGGAGGGAATGACGGGCATGGGTCCCAGCAGGCAGCCCACCTCCGTGGGGGAATCTGCTTGGCAGGGCAGCCTCAGGATTGAGGGGAATGAGGCACGACGTGCTCATTGCAGGGCCAGCACGCGGTGCGCTGAGATGGCCCTGGCCCAGGGGGCATGCACGGTTTAACTCGACAGGGATGCTCCCACCTCCCAGGTGCTGGGGGAGACCAGGCTGAACGAGATGTGGGCCCTGGCCAAGGGGACCCCACATTAAGATACGGTGTGGAGGGAGCTCTGATGAGGGCAGAGGAGGGGAGCATCATTTAGCAGCATGAAGTGCTTTGGTGCAAATGCCCAGGGAGGCCACGCTGCCAGAGCCCCTCCAGCGAGTCCAGGTGCAGTCGGACCGTTAACCCCGAGCTCAGAGCCACGGAACCACGAACCGAGCGCGGGCGAGGCTGTGAGCTGCCTTTAAATAAGCCTTATGTAAGAGGACGCGGAGCAGCTGACTCTCCGCGCACAGACCTCTTTTAAAATAGATTGCTGTCTTTATATAGCCGAGCACGTCTTTCTTCTGGCTCTGCCGTCTTACAGAGAACTGATGCAGGTCAGATATTGCTTGGTGAGAATTAATTGATCTGTAATTGTACGTAACAAAGGGAAAAATCAAGCCAGCATTCAATGGGCTTATGGGGCCTGGGCACTCGTATGCTAGAATGAAGCTTTGAGAAGGACCCAGCAGGGGCCACTCTGCCCAAGACGGGCCCTGGCTCCTGGCCCCCAGCCCCCACCCGCCATGCTGCCTCGCCGCAGGAGTGCCAGGCCCTGCGGTGGCCTCCCCAGCCCATGGGTAGTCCCCACCTGGCGGGCTCACCCCTTGGTAGCACTAGGTCCCTGCGCCCACTGCTGAGTGCCCCACTCCCGCCCCCACTTCCTCCCGCCTCTGAGCCTGCCCTGGCCCCCCAGGGTCTGTGTCGGGCCAAGCCCCTCTCCAGAACTGCCCATCCAGCTGCCGCTGTCTCTCCAGGGTTCTAGGTACCTGAGCTCAGCAGATCCAGCCGGGAGCTCCAGACCTTCCCCCAGGCTGGCTCCCTGGCAGAGGCTGGACCTGTAGTTGGTGACTCTGTTCTTCCAGAGGCTGGGGAGGCTGGGGGCTGGCCCGACTGCTCCCGTCTCTGGCCTGTTGGCAGGTCCCCGTGGGTTATGTCTTCAAAGGGGACCCAGAGTCGGCCCCCCTCCATACCTGCAGCCCCATCCTGTCTGTGCCACCCTCCATATCTGTGGCTGCTCGGGGCTTTCCTTCCAGTCCCACTCAACAGCACCCCAGGGGGCCTGGAGCAAAGTCAGGTCATATCCCCCTGTCTAAAACTCCCCAGTGGCCTCCCAAGGTCCTGACAATGACAGGGGACCCCAAGAGCTTGGCGTCAGCACCCCCACCTGCTGCCCCATCATGTTTCACTGTGTCTCCCACAAGCGGGTTCCTGGAATAAGAGGCCCTGGTCTTTTCTTGGTCAAACCCCACTAGCTTGTCCACACTTGGCACTCAAGATCCCCTTCCCAGCTTCCCACTGGAGAGTCCCTCTCCCTGAAACCTGGTCCTCAGACAGTCACTGACTGCTCTCTGAGGATGTGGCCCAGGGGCCTCTGGCTTCAGAGAGGACAGAAGCTTCCCCTGCTGCTGAGAGCACATGTGAGTCCAGGCTGGACATGGGGTCTTGGGACGACAGCAGGGAAGGCCACACCCTGCCTGTCCAGGGTAGGCCTGAGGCCCTGGGGCTGTAGCAGAGTTGCCATGCCCCAGCTTGGCACTGTAATCACTGGGTACATAAGCGAATGCAGTGTCCACATCTGTGGGGAGCCCGGGCCCCGGATGTCCAGCACTGCCTGGCCGAGGTTGTGGGTCTGTGGTGTGGTTGACTCCAGGCCTTGATCCTGAGTGAAGTGTGGATGCTCAGAGGAGAACCCCCCAAGGCCTCCCCTGGCTCCCTTCCCAGAGTCCAGGCCAAGGGCAGGTGGGCCAGGCAGACAGCCTCCCCTGCCCAGGTCCCACTCCTCACCCAGGACACTGACCCCAGGAGACGGTCCCACTCCTGCAGAAACCGGCAACAACCCCAGATGTTCTTAGAGGGGACTCACAGTCACAGTGATGTTGGCTGTGGAACAAGGCCTGGCTGACACGTGTGCTGCTGGGACCCCTCCATGGGGTCTCTCCTCCCCGAGCATTGCCTGCAGGCACAGCAGCTTGTGGGGAGGTGGCTCGCCAGGGTGGCTGTGGGATGCAGCTCTTTGGCCTCGATGGATCTGCACACAGCACACCTCTGCTACTGAGAGCTCCAACTTGCCTGACTTATGTTCATCTCGCAGCTAGCAGCCCAGAGCCAGGGTCTGCCTTTAACAAGTGGGGAAACTGAGCCATGGGACTGTCCCAGGGCTGCCTGGCCAGGGTGAGTCCACCTGGTGCTGAACCCTGCTGCTCCATCTGTTATCACTGAGCCAGGACAAACAGTAACCCTCTCCAGGCCCTGGAGCATGGGCCTCCGCCTGCTCAGGGGTCTCAGGGCACCAGGAACCTTCTTGGTGTGTCGGTGCTCTGGGAGGTTGTTGGGTTGGCTGAGTGCATTTTGCTTGTTTGAGCCAGAGATGGGTCTTCCACTGGGGCAGCAGGCCCTGAAGGAAGTGTGCTTTTATTCAAGATAAAGTGTGTGTCCTTGGCCGACATCCCAGCCCTCTGGGCCTCAGTTTCCCTCCCTGTGGAATGGGGATGAGAGCGCCCACCTGCTGGGCCTGCTGGCAGGGCAGAGCAGGTGGCAGCAGCCTGGTGCTCCTTCCCGGGCTGCCTGCAGGTGCTCCAGCCTCGGGTCCAGGCCCCCCCTCCTTTCTCCTCTTGTGAACAGGAGACGCTGCAGCATCAGGCTTTGCTCAGGGTGCTTCGTTCTTGCTCACTGTCGTGCAAATGTCAAGGAAGAATTTAAATGAGGGGAAGACTGTCTCGAAGGTTGTGCTTCTGGCAGTGTTTCAGAACCCCTGCAGTTAGGGGTGCAGCAGAGTCCTGTCTCATGCTTCGGGGCAGCAGCAGAGTGGAGATGGCCCTGCACAGTGGGGGCTGTGGACTGGCTGCTCAGAGTAGGGGAGCTGTGGTCTGCAGCCAGCTGCCCCCTGAGTTCTGGACACTGGAATGACCCACAGCTGCCCCTCCTGGGCCTACTGGAGTCCCCTCCACCCCAACACCTAGCCAGTGCCTCTAGCCCCTCCCCCAGGTGGGGCTTTCTGCCAGAGGGGCATGCCTGAGTGTAACGGCTTGGCGGCTGTCCTTACTCATGCTGTCCCCACCTGAGGCCACCCTGCTTCCTTGACCCAGGAAGACACGTTTCAGTGAGCACCCCCAGTCCACCAAGAGCCCCTGTTGTCTGGGGTCAGTGGGGTGTGACCCTTGAACTGCAGTGCCCTGATTACCCCCTGGCCCTAGGGGGCTGGGCCCATCACCAGTGGTGAGACCAGCTTGAGAAACCCCTGGTCCTGTGCCCTGGGATCTGAGGCCAGTGAAGGGATGCGGGCAGTTAATTAGCATCTATTACTCACTGTCCCTGCACGTGACCTCATTAGTCCTCACATTCCTAGGGGTGGCCCGACAGTCACCTCCACCTTTCAGGCAAGAAAGCTCAGGCCTCGGGAGCACTGAGGGGCCAGGCCAAGGCCACGCCAGATGCCGGGCGGGACGGTGGCCATGGGCCGAGTGCCTATTGTGTGCAAGTTCCTCCCATCCTGGGGGTCAGCACCAGCGGGTGCAGAGCTCAGGTGCACCTCCCAGCACTGGCTGTGCTGTGCTGTTTCCCTGGGGCAGGGGTGGCCAGACGCAGGCTGCTCTCTTGAATGGGTGACTAGCAGCCACTACACCCTGTTGGGTGAGCAGTTAGGGAGTAGCCTGAGGTGCTAGTAGAGCTCTGAGGAGGGGCCCAGTGGGCTGCCTGGAGGAGGTGACCTCTGTGAAGAATCCTGGAAACTGGACAGTGGTTAGATGGGTGGAGTGTGTGTGCATTGAGAGGGCAAGGGCAACAGAAGGCAGAGGGTTGACGAGGGCAGGACTGGACCCAGCCAGCAGCATTATGGGAAGCCAGATTAGAATCCGGACTGTCAGATTCCAGTCTCTGGAGCCAGCAGCCCCAACTTACGAGGGAGCAGGTGAGGTTCTGAAGCAGGCACAGATCTGACCAAGGAGTAGGCTTGGCTCTGTGAAACTTAAATGACACTTAGAGCAGCTCAGCATTAAAAAAACAAAACCAGACTCCCGACTAAGCCCAGTGAACGAGAGCTGAGAGCAGGGGACCCGCACAGAATGGAGCTCCGTGAGTGTAATTAATCACTTTTCAATTAGTATTCAGGTGCTTTGTCAGAGACGTGAAGCAGGTTAGCTCTGGATTGCAGCGCCAGGGCCTTCAGATGCATTTCATAAGTGTTGCGAGTGAAAGAGAGCGTGGGGTGCAGAGCAGGCAGCCCCCCAAAGGGAACAGAAATGAAGTGCACCAGGAAGGGGATGGGAAACAGGGTGTCACCTGGCATGTGGCACGGTGGGAACGGCTGGGCCTGGCCTGTGGTCTGGGAAGGGTCTGGTACGCAGCTGGAGCTCCATAACGCTCCTGGCCGGGGAATGTGCTGGTGCAGGGACATGGGATTCTCCGCACAGGGTTCACGGGGGCAGCTTCGACTTTGCATGGCCGTTCTGGGGAGGGAGTGACTGCTGTTGCCTGGCACTGTGTACGGCTGTGTGCATCATGATGTCTCTCTAGCTTTCACAACGACTCAGTGAGGGGGGTTCTTAGACCCCATTTTACAGATGACATGCAGGTGAGAGCCGGGGGCCCCTTCAGGGAGGCGAGTTCTGTTCCTTGGTGAGAAAGGGCGTCTGAAAGTGCTGGGCCTGGGCGTGGATGGCTGGGCACAGTCAGGGGGCTGCCTGACCTGCTGGCTGTGTGCCTTGGGCACACCCCTCAGCCTCTCTGGGACTATTTGTAAAAAGAGGACGAGACCTCCCTGGTTGATTAAAAGCAAACTGGGAGCCCTCCTGTGGGCACCAGACACCAAGCAGGCTCCCTGACACGTGCTCCCTACAGACAAGTACCTTGTCAGGGAAGGTATGACCGGATCACGCTCGGGTGGCATTTTGGAGCTGCCCAGGTCAGGGGTCCTTCTGTGCCCCAGGATCTACCTTTCTCTTCAACAAGAAAAAGACAAACAGGAGCAAAGGCATAAGTGCCCCTCCCCTGACCGCTTGGGGCTTGGGGCTGCGTGTGGAAACTCTTTATCCGGCAGCCACAACCTTGCAGGGTCAGAGGGCATCCAGCGCCCAGACCTCCCTGCACCCTGTGACCCCGGCATCTGGCTGGCAGTGTCTCCTGCAATTTTTGGTGGCTGAGCTGCTGTTAGCACGGGGGTCTCTGCCCAGTAGGGGTGTCCTGGACTGAATTCATCCCCCCAAATTCATATGTTGGGGTATTAACCCCTATATCTCAAAAGGTGACTGTACATGGAGAGATGGTTGTTGCGGGGCTAACTAGTTAGGATGTGGTCACCCTGCAGCAGGCTGGGCCCTAATCTCATGTGACGGATGTCCTTGCAGAAAGAGGAATATGGACACAGACATGCACAGGGGCGCGCTTGCTGTGTGAGCATGCACTGACTGGGAGACATGTCTACATGCCCAGGAGTGCCCCCAACCACCAGGAGCTCAGGGAGGGGCCCAGAGCCCACCAACCCCTTGGTCTGGGGCTGCCAGCCTCCAGCGCAGAGACGACAAATGTCTGCTGTTAAACTGGGAGCCTGATAGGGTGTGGAGCCGGGTGCGCCAGCCAGGAGACCAGGGGAAGGGAGGCGGGAGCAGTTTGGCCTGGCTGCTGGGTGCTACCCAGAAACCAGCTGCCCCAGCAGGGAGGTCCGTGTGGGCCAGAGGGAGCTCTGGTCTGTCCTGGCCTTGACCTGGGACAGAAGCGGCGGGAAGCCAGGGCAGCGCTCCTGGTGCCAGGGGGCAGGGGCTGTCCCAGGACTGTGGCCCAGAAACCCAGCGCCAAGGTGCCTCACTTCCATCTAAGGTGGGAGTGCCTTCAAACTCCAGAGGGGTTAACCTTTCGTTCTATTAAGTCATTTAATTGCTCGAGTCCACCTGCCAGGACCAGGGCCAGATGCGTGCCCTGCCTTTCTCATCGGCAGGGCACAGTGGGACTTGCCACGTCTGTGTCCTCGCCACCAGGAACTCATTTGTAAATAGCCGAGGAAACTTCAAGGTCTTGGTCTTCTTAGGGGACTCATTATTCCCCATAGAAATTCTGATCAGGGATTCGGGCACACTCACATCGCGATTATTAATTCTTTTATAAATAACTTGATCTTCATCACGGCCTCGTATTATTTATGAGAACTGCTGTATTATTGAGATGTCACCGGCTCTGTTCATCGCGGCTGCCGGCGGCGCTGTCGGCGGCAGAGAGCGCCGGACGCTTGTCTGGGCACAAGGTGACAGCAGGCCCCCAAAGGGCTGTCTCCTCCCCGTTGGCCCCACACCCACTCCTGGCGAGCTGGCTGGCAAGCACATTGAGGGACGCCACGCGTGGGTCCCGACTAGTCCCCTGCCATCCTCTTCAGAGTCACAGGGGGATCCCAGCAAGACAACACTGTGCCAGCCACCAGCCGCAAGCATCTACTGAAATGGAAATGGATTCATTTTAAAATTAAATCAAAAGAAGATGATGACAAGCAGGGGTCTGCATGCCAGCTCCATCCCTCCCATTGCCTGCCTGCCCGACCCAGTTTCTCCTCTTAACTTCTTTTAGTATAAGCCGCAGACTCGGGTGCTAGTTGGCATGGCCCCTGTGACCAGGCACCACGGACTCGGGGCTTAAACACCGTGCGTTCCTGCCTCCCAGTCTGGAGGCTGGACTCTGAGCCCAGCTGTGGCAGGGCTGGGTCCTCCTGAGGCCCCTCTCCTTGGCGGGCAGGCGGCAACCTTCTCCTCGTGTCCTCACACGGTCGTGCCTCTGAGCACGTCTGTGTCCTGACCCTTTCTAATAAGGACACCAGTCAGACTAGGTGTGGGCCACCCACACGACCTCATTTCCCTTAATCACCTCCGCAAAGACCCCATCTACACACACTGAGGTCAAAGGGGTTAGGGCTTCAATATAGGGATTTAACTGGATGCTGTGGGGATTCAGTTTAACCCACCCCCGCTGCACTGCTCCATCACCCATGGCGAGGTCCCCAGGAGATGAGGGCCCAGAGCCAGCACATGCCCGGGGGCAGACCCCACACAGGTGAGCCAGCTGCTGGTGGTGCTAACAAGCATACGGCTTCCCTGAACCAGGACCCAGGCAGCTTCCGCAGGATTCCCGAGCCCCAGGTTTCTCCACTATAAAATGGGCATAGCGTTGGTCCCTCCCCCGGCTGCTTTGGAGCCCAATCCGATGACTCCTCATTAATGCAGGAGCACCTCTGAAGGGCGAGTGGGCGGCTGGGGCCTTGGGCCTCTGCGGGCCTGCGGCTCCCCTCCCTCACTCCGCGCATGCGCGCCAGCTCCCTGGGACTTGTGCAGGGGCTGCTGGAGGCCAGACAGTCAGGGGTCCTGCCCTCTAGGCCTTTACAGTGGATCAGAGACCAGTGGATTAATAATGGCTGGAAAGGGTGGACAAACCTTGTCCTCACAGGAGTGGGGACACAAAACAGGCAAGGGGCTATCTGGAGATGGTGACCTGTGTGCTGACCCAAGAACCCAGGCCTTCCTCTGCCCGTGAGACCCGAAGCGCTGGCGGTCACTCTGCAGGTGTAAGACAGCCTCATCCGGGAACCAGAGTATCCCAAGGAGGAGGGCGCGCCGGCCACTCTCAGTCCCCTCCAGCTGGTGGGGCCCTTGCCTGGCGGCAGGGCGGGATGCACCTGGTGGGCCCCCCCCACTCCCTGCAGAGCTTCCCAAGCCTCTGCCCCTCCCCCTCCCAAGCATTTAAATGAATTTGCATACATTGTTTCCGACCTGTGATTGTTTCAGGAGAGACACTTTGAATCATAAATATATTCAACCTCCTAGGCTTTTATTGAAGAATTCCATAAATATCCCATCTGACATCTCCCAGCTGGCTTTGTCCTGACTGCACCCTCCCCCACTTTCTTTCTTTTAATTCTCGGTAAGGCACCGCAACGGGGGTGGGGCTTCTATTTTTATTTTTTATTTCTCCTTAGCAGCTTCCCTCTGGGTGAATTCTGGCCGCTTGCCACCCTTTCCTTGCCCCTGGAAGGAAGAAGGGTCTTGGTTATGGATGGCAACACCTTGACGTCCCCTCTGACGGCAGGATTGCCGTGAGCCCCTGTGGGCACCTGAGCAGGGCTGCGGAGGAGTGGGGAGCAGGCTGCAAGGCTTGCGCGGTTCTAACACTGTCCGCCTGTGCAACCCGCGCGAAGACCCTCGGTGTGAAGCTCTGCCGCCCGCCCACCATCCCAGGTTCTGGCTGCAGGGCTGTGTCCGCTGACCCCCCTGGGCTCCCGAGAGAGGGGAAAACAGGGGCGCTCACCTTCACCCCAGAAGAGGCTGCATGTGGCGCAGGACTGGGGCACTGTCTGCAGCCACCAGGGAGGATTTGGGGAAAAGGCTACTTGGGTCGGTCCCCAGATCCAGGATCGCCCATGGCTCCCTGTTGCAGGCAGGTGAGGTCTCTCCCCTCTGCTCAGCACCCATGGCCTTCACCACGGGCTCCTCTCTGCCCTGTGGGCCCCTCAGCAGAGCCGGCACCGTGTGCCCCAGGGAGCTGCCTGGCACCTGCCTTCCTTACCTAGGGCCTTTCTATACTCCTCTTGACCTTCTGGCGTGGGTGTGGTCACCCCCATTTTATAGAGGAGGCAGTAGAGGCCCAGAGAAGCAAGGGGCTGGCGAAGCCACACAGCTGGCCCGTGGCATGGCCACGGGTACGTCTGAGTTGGGCATCTGTCCTCACCTGCCCCTGTCAAGACCCTAGGCTGGCCCAGCACAGGCTCTACACACAGTAGCCACTCAATTCATACTTATCACTGCAAACACTTGCTACGTGTGGTGGTCCAAGGGCTGTGGCTGCGAGGCCGAGGTCAGCGCAGAATGGGGCTGTGTGGGTCGGGGCCAGGCTGTGCCAAGTCCTGTCCCAGTTGTCCCTGGAGACCCCTGCAATGCCCTTCCCATGCCTGGCTTGGCTGTGTCTTCCTGAGCTCACCTCTCCCAGGAGCATCTACTGGGCCTTAGCCCCGGGATGGGTAGGGGAGGCTGCTGGGCCCCAGAGGGGCAAGGCTCGGACTCTGGCCTGCAGCGGGGGCAGACCAGGCTGCGACAATGGCTAGGGCAGGGTCTGCAGGCTGGCCGGCCCCTGCCGCTGCCCATGGGCTCCGAGGATGAGTGCAGAGCCAGTGTGACAGCTCACCTGACACACCCGGGGCGAGGTCTTCTGGCCCGGCTCTGCCCGTGTTGCCGGAAGGCAGACGTGAGCTCCTGGATGCCGGCTTGGGGCTGTGGGAAGGACTCGGGTGGGCTCCCCACGAGGACCCCAGCCCACTGTGCTGGGACTCCCCAGAGGCTGGCAAATCAGCCCCAGGGCTGGGGGCTTGGGGCGGCCGCCCTCTTCCCGCCCACCTCTGGGAAGCCCAGGGGGACACAGCACCGGGGTGTGGCTCTCCTGGGTCCTCTGGGGATTGTCCTTGCCTGCTGACCCTTGACAGGCACTAGGCTCCCTTCTAGTTTCCGTGAACGGGTCTGTGTGCCACAGGCAGCATAAGCTGATTCTCTCTTTGTAGAATAACATGCTAAAAGACACAGGACATGTAATTTACCACCCTAACCATTTCTGACGGCGCGGTTCCGTGCGCTGAATGCCCTCACATTGTTGTGCGCCAGCCCCACCACAAGCCCCCAGCGCTCTTCACGTCCCCAGCCTGTCCCCGTTAACATTGACCCCCTCCCCTCCCCAGCCCCCGGTGCCCGCCCTTCCCCTTGCTGCCTCTGTGGATTGGATGGCTCAAGGGACCTCGTGTGAGTGGCGTCAGGCAGTATTTGACACTCTGTAACTGGCTTATCTCACCTAACATAATGGCCTCGAGCCTCACCCCTGTTGGAGCGCGTGTCAGAAGGCCTCTCCTTTTTAAGGCTGAATAATCTCTGTGTGGATGGAGCACATGTGGTTATCCATCGTCCGTCCCTGGACACCCGGGTGCTTCCACCTTCCGGCTGCTGGGAATCATGCGGCCATGAGCACAGTGAGAATGTGTCTCTGTGAGACCTGCTCTTGCTTCTTTGGGGTGCACAGCTCACCCAGAGTGGACTTGCTGGCACATGTAGTGACTCTCTGTTTACTGTTTCGAGGAACCTCTGGGCTGTATTCCACATGGCGGTGCCACTTTATATTCCCACCAGTGCACAGGGTTCCGATCTCTCCACGTCTTCACCTACACTTTGTCGGTCTGTTTGACTGTTGGTGTAGCCGCCCTCTTGGGTGTAAGGTGACATTTCACTGTGGCCTGACTGCAGTTCCCTCATGACCGGTGGCAGCGAGGACCTCTGTGCGATTGCTGGCTGCCCGTGTGTCTTCTCTGGAGAGCTGTTCAACCAGCTCTCTGCCCAGGTCTCAGTCGGTCATCAGTGTGCTGTGTTGTCCCGCCTGCTTGTCTTGGGTCCCCTGTGCTCCGGACAGCCAGGGTGGTGCCAGGTGACAGTGGGGATGTGGGAACAGAGCTGGAAGAGGGGGATTGGGCGGCATCACTGATGCTGATGGTGGGGAAGGTGACAAGGTGACAGCAGTGGGGCTGTGTGCCCCCACTCACCGAGCAGGATCAATGCCGTTACCTGACTTGCGGTTTCACAGAAGCTTTGCCTGGGGCGTTGGTGGGGATTAAGGGTCCTGCACCTGTCACCAAGCCAGAGCCCAGGGTGGTGGGAGGGAGGAAGTGTTTATTGGGAAACAGACTCGAAGAGCTGATCTCTGGCTTTGAAGGAAATTATAAACTATCCTATCAAGCGTGGTTATTGACTGAGGCTGAGACCAAAGGCAACATTCTCCCACCTTTGACATTAAAGAATAATCTGGCATTAAATCTCTGGGGGGACAGGAAGCTAGGGCAAACCAATCAAACATGAGAAGGGATCTGTTGGGGGTTGGCAGCTTCCGGCACATGCCCCGCACGGCGTGGCAGAGGTGGGCAGGTCTGGCGTCCCTGGGCATCTGGACACAGCACATGGGTCCAGGCTGGGGTCCCCCTGGGACAGGCTGGTCCCTCAGCGTGGGAGCCCCAGGGCTGTGCCTCCTGCATCCATCTCTACTCTTTGGGGCCCAGACATAGTGACGGGGAGCTGTCCACAGAGGCCAGGGAGGCACCAGCCACCTTCAGGAGTGCTTGGTCCAAGGGGCAGGAGAGCATGCTACAGGTGTCCTTGAGGCCTGGCTCAGAGGGCTGCTCCTAGCACCCAACTTCTGGACCTGCCCCTGCTCACCCACTGCCCTGACCCCTTAGGTCTGTGCCTCCTCTGTGGAGCACTGTGTCCGGCTGCCTGTGATGGCCTGCTGGCCACCTTCCCAGGCTCAGGCTGCCAGGGCCCAGGGTTCCTGCCCCAGAACCCGCAGCTCCAGGCTGCGTCCAGGTCTGCTCATGGCTCCTCCCACTCCTGGCACATGGCCTGGCATGTAAGGGAGGGCTGGGGGAGCCCACGGGTCCCTGTGTCTGGTGAAATGAGTTTGTTGGGTCCCCAGAACTTGGATACCAGGTGGGCTCAGGACCAGAGGTGAGGGAGGGTGCTGGGACCATGCCTGATGGCAGGACTCCAGTCTCAGGGGACATGGAAGGGGAAAGAGGTGGGCTGGAGGGGCTGAGGGGCCAGGTGGGGTGGAGCCTCAACACCAGTCTCTGGCCTGGCAGGGGGTGGGGCAGGGGAGGGCCAGGTAGCAGCCCACGCACAGCCCTCGCTGCAAGAGGACTCCACAATTTCCGAAGATATGGGTCCCCCTGCGCCCCCACTCAGTCTGGGGCTGCTAGAGGCAGGGCGGGCACATGTCCCGTTCATGGCTGTGTCTCTGGCTCTGACCTTGGCCTGAGGAGGGGGCAGCTCCTCCTAGCCATGCAGTGGTTGGGCCCGGAGCCTGTCCTGCACCAACGAGCAGCCCGTGTCCCTGCCCTCATAAGCTGGGCGCTGCCTGCAAGGCCCATCAACATGGTGGCAGGGCACTCTCAGTTCCCCAGAATCCTCACTTCTCCAGCAGTTACGAACACAAACAGTGTGACCACTTAATAATGTAGGAGAGCAATGTCCACTATTGATCAGAGGCTCTGGGCTGCCCTCAGCAGAAGAAAGTCAATTTTCCCCTTCAGTTCAGTTCAACAAACACTTATTGGGCATCTACCGTGAGCCGGGCCTGTGTGGGGCACAGGGGTACAGGACTGAGAGCTCCCTGCTGGGGGATCCCCAACTCCTCCTTCCTGCTACCCACTGTCCATCCAACGGCTTGCTGAGTGACTGCCCTGCACACTCCATCTCTCTGAATCCCCTTGAAGGACTTTGCCCAAGATTGGCCAGAAAGGGAGATGAGCTGTGTGTGGGCTGGCCTGGGGCACTAACGCCGTTACGCAGAACAGGGGGCCCTGCTGGGGTATCACCCCAGTTGAGGGAGGTCTGGCTGGAGGTGGGATCAGCAGGGGCTGACGCCTGGGCCCCTGTGTTCTGGGGTCCACCCTGCAGGGGCTCTTCCCTTCTCCAAGGCCGTTGCTTTCCCATGGTGATGACGGCAGGTGGGGCTTTAGGCACCAAGGAGCCAGGCTCTGTGCCCAGGACCAGCCTGCACCGGGAGCACGACTTCTCCATGTTACCAGTGGGAGGCCAGGCCCCCCAGCTCCCATGGGCAGGAAGGGCCGAACTGAGAGTGCCCAGTGGCTGTGGCTCAGCCCCAGGCCAGGCTGCCTCTGGGGGACCAGGGGGGGAGGAGGGTCCTGGAGTGTGACTGCACTTGTATCCACAGAACCAGGTGCATCTGCACCCCAAGCCTCATGAGGGAGGGGCAGGCAGTGGAGGCTCCTGTTTTCCCTCATTGCTGCCCCTGTACCCCATGCCCGCCCTTAGATCTTAGCCTCACTCTGTGTCAGTCTGGGCTCTGCCAAGGTTTCCCCTGCAAAGAAAGCTCTGGCACAAGACATGGTCATGAGCCACAGGTCACCTTCCTGAAGGCCCTCCATCTGCCCCTCTGGGCATACAGGAAGGGTGGCATCCATTAAGAAGGCGATGCATATACAGGCACCCCTTCTGGGTGCCACATCCCGGCTGGGTGTGGGGGCGAAGGGCTTCCAGCTCACTCTGCCCAGTGGGAGGAGCAGAGATTCTCTGCAATGGCTCCGCTGGAGTGGAAATTCAGAGGTGGCCTGAGCATGCGGCTCTGCCTCTAGGGGTGCGCACCCCTTCCACCATCTCGGAGACCCTGGGGCACAAAGGAACCTTCAGGGCGAGGGTCTCAGGTCCACACAGGGCCAGTGATGGGGCTCCGGAGAGACGTCCTTCTCACATTGCTCCCATCCATTGTCTATCCATCCCTCACACATCCCTCATCCATCCCCCGTCCATCAGTCCATCCATCCTCCCTGTAACCCCCATCTGTCCTCCTCTACCCCTCACCCACCCCATCCCCCCATCCCCCTTTCACTCACCATGCCACAGCCCTACACGTTGTCCTGCACGTGGGCAGGTGCTCCTCAGTGAGCCTGGCAGAACAGCCACATAGGCAGCACTGCTCAGCCGTCAGGAAGGGGGAGGGAGGGTAGGTGGTATCCTGTTGGCCAGAGTTGGCCCCATGTTACCAGCTTCCTGCACCTGTGCTTGGGGCTAAGAGGAGAGAGGAGTGGGTGCAGGGCAGGGTGCACGGCACCCACAGCTGACACGAGGGGCAGGGACAGCCATCATTCTGAGCACTGCAGCGGGGGCAGGGACCAGAAACTTGGCTCTGAGTCCGTGCCTGGGAAAAAGGCACCGCCAGCCTGCTGTGGTCAAAAGGCCACTGGGAGACCAGAAGGCCCAGTGGTACTCGAGGGCTGACTTACATGTGGGGAGGCCCTCGGCATCCTAGGTTCTGCCAGCTGTTGCCCACACTCACTCAGCCCCCTGCAAGCCCACTCGGCAGGTGTCTCTTCTCTCACAGTAGAGGTAGGTCCTGAGGCTTGGCGGGGTCAGGATGTGCCATTTGAGTGGTGGGAGCCAGGTGGTCAAACCTGGGCAGCCCACTGGCAGGCCGGAAGAGTGGCCACAGCACACGGGCTGAGCCAGAGGCAGAGACCCCAGTCCCTGCACCCGGTGAGGCCTCCCCACCCAACACTCTGCTCTTGGGGCTGGGCAAGACGTGCTCTATTTCCTAATCTGTCTGGTAGGTGCTGGGCGGCCGGGGGCTGGCCTCACCCTTTCTGGTTTTCTGGCATTTCCCTTTGTCTTTAGGCATAATGATGCCTGCATCCAGGGACCCCGCACTTCTGTCCCTGGGGTGTCAAGGGCTGGTAGAAGAGGTGCGACACAAGTGCTTTGAAGTTTCCTTGACATCCCTTGTCCTTTGTTACAAATCCATCCAGCGTTCATAATAAGGCCATGTTTGTTCCAATCTAAACGTGATGTTCTAAGTCACTTACCAGTTAAATGACTTCATTTTCCAGCTTCATATCTCCAAGTACTCTCAGTGCCCCAGGAAGGTAATCCAAGTCTCAGGCTGGCTCTGAGCCACCCTGCCCTGCCCTGCGGAGTACGTGGGTGCTCAGGAGGGCAGCTCGGCGGTCAGAGCGAGCCAGTGTGTGCGTGGACGGGCTGTGGGCTTGGAGCCTGACTCTGTCCACCTCTCCACTTGATGACTTGAGCTGTGCTGTTCCTTGCTGCGTGGCAGCCGTGGCTCTGGGGGCAGCTCCAGGGCCGAATGGAGGGCCGGGGGGCAGTGTGCGGGAGTGTGGGCACACAGCGAGCGCTCAGTGAGTGCTGACAAGGCCAGCAGGCCAGAGCTGTCCCTGCAGGGGAGCTCATCCTCATGACCACGCCCACTCCCAGGTCAGTCTCACTTCCGGCCAGTGACCAGGGCTGGAGCAGGCCACACGCGCCTCTGTACTTCACTTTCCTTGGTTCCTATTTGACTCACACCAAACTGCCTTGAGATAGGAGGCCCGGCGCTCCCCAAATGGATCATGGCCACCAGCCTTCAGGGTTAAGCGTGTTCCTCAAGAGGGGCTGGAGGGAGGCTGGCACCGGGCTACCTCCCCTGCCTGCCATCTTCACACCCAGCCACAGTTCGCTGCCTGGCAACCATGCCAGGCAGGCCCACTAGTTGCACACCTGCTCCCCTCACATGGACTGGCCATGACGGGCCTGTCTCTCCACGGCGAGCACCTAGATCTGAGCTCTGGGCAGCTGGCGTGTGGAGGGGGCACATGGCGGAGGCAGAGGCCCGTGGGTCTGAGGCCACTGCACCCACTCGCCATGCTTGGGGCGAGACAACAGCAGACGTAAGCGGGTAGAGGAAAGAGCTGTTGCTCCTGATTGCACAGTGACCAGGACAGTTTCCTGGCCATGCCAGGCCCGGGGCCTGTTTCTGGACGCAGGGAAGGAATTTGCTTCAGGCAGTGCTGGGCCGGCGGCAGATCAGTTCAGGTTGATTTAAGGTATCAGTGTTTTTTGTTTCTAGGTGAAGCGGCGTTTTTATGTGTGGTGACATACACACAGCAGGTATCAGTGTTTTTTAAGCCCACGAACAGAGATGCCTTTTCACGGTGTGGCCTCCTGAATTGAAGACAAGGGGCCCTCCATTATTCACAGACCTCATCCTTCCCAAGAGAGGCCTCTCCCGGTAGTTAATGACACCCCAGGACTCAGCTCAGGCTGCTCCAAGGGGGATGCGGATGTCTTACTTATGCCATGTGCATTTTTCACGTACTCTGCAACCCAGGAAGCTGGCAGGGGAGCCGTGGCGCCCCCTCCTCTCCCCGTGCAGGCTCCTTCTGGGATCTCAGGTCTGAGAGCGTATGTGAGCCCTGCCTGGTGGTCAGACACAGGACCAGCCAACTCAGAACGGGCCTCGGGTACCTGGGGCCCTTCCCCACGTGGCCTCCAAGACCCCCTTCTGGCTCAGTTGCCTCTGCTGACTCCTCGGTCAGCCCCATGTCTGTGGCCCCGACATGATCACTGCCAATGGGTGGCTGCTGCCCATCTTATCCAGGGCATTGTCACGCAGATGATGCCCCGACCCTGTCACCTGCATCTCCTAGTCAACACTGTCAGCCAGCCCAGACACAGCCACTCGGTGTGGTGACGTGACTGTGACTTTTGAAAGACATCACTACCACCCCTTCTTTGCCACTCTGGGGAGCTGGCCTTCCTCGGGTGCTCAGGGGGAAGCTGGGCGTGCTCCAGCAGGGGTCAGCCTCACAGAGGAGAGTGCACAGCAGGAGCCCGGGGCAAGTGGGTACGTGGGGTGGGCTGGGGCTGGGCTGGAGAGGAACGTGAGGACTGGGCCATCAGGCTGGGAGCTGTGTCCTGTGAGCACGGGGCAGCTTGCAGAGGGTTAGCAGAAGGAACGGGCTGCCTGCGGTGAAGACGGGCTGGGGGCACAGTTGCCAGATAAAATACAGGGTGCCCAGTAAATCTGAATTTCAGATGAACAGCAAATAACTTTTCAGTATAAGAATATCCTAAATACTGCAGGGGATATACTTATCCTAAAAGCAAACTCAGTTTGTCTGAAATTCAGATTTAACTGGGCCCTGTATGATCGCCTGGCAACCCCAGCTGGGTGCATGGGCTGGAAGGTCCAGCCCTGGTCACTGGCAGGAAGTGAGGCTGACCTGGAAGTGGGCGTGGCCATGAGGATGGGCTCCACTGCAGGGACAGCCTGCTGGGCCCTGGGCCCTGGGCCGCTCCCACCCCCAGCAGGGCCTGGGGAGGGCAGCAACCTGTGCAGGCTGTGGGGCCTCTCCAAGGGTTTGGAGGGGGACAGCTCCTGGCCTTGTGGGGTCCCTAGGTGGCCCACTCCTGGCCATCAGGAGTACCTGGCCTGATCTCCTGTGCCAGCAGCTCACCTGGACAGGCCTCCCTGGAGGGGGAAGGTCACATGACACCAGCCCCTCTGACTGCCCTCCCACGCTCAACAGGGCCCTGTGGCGAGTTCTGGCTTGCGGATTCAACGTCTGCTAAGAAAAGGCCCTGGCTGGGAGGCGGAGGCCAGGCCCACCCAGCTGCATCTGAAATGGTCCGGCCTGTTGTCCTCCTGAGCAGAACTGCCCACTGGCCTCCCTCAGATCATCTGCCAGATGCTCTTGTGCCGTGAGACGGGTAGACAATCTGAGTTCCCAGCTCCTCACCTTTTATTACCAAGTTAATGTAAGTTAATTTGTAAACCTGTAACACAGATAGGTAAAATACACAGGAATATGGCACCTGTGACCCCACAGCCCTGGGTAACTACCTCTCACATTTTGGAGTGCAAATGAATGTGAACATCCACAAACACAGAGGGGTGAGCCCCATCGCACCTCTGTTTAGCCCCCCAGACTTGTCATTGAGCAAAATACATCTCACACATAGAAACACATCTTGGTGCACGTGGTTCTAACAGCCAGTAAGTGTGCTGTTAATGGATGTTTCACAATGAAGCTAAAGCTGAAAATCACCCTCAACCCCCGAACTTTTGGCGTGATGACATCGTGCTCACAGCGAGCGCACTGGGGTGTGTGTCCGCGACGTGTAAGGTCTCTGCTGCGGTTCTGCTGGGAACGGACTGAGGGGGATGCGGGAGAGAGCGGGGGCTCATGGTCTCAGCTCCATCTGGGACATCTTACAGTTTAAGGAAAATAGGATTGGAGGCGAGGAAGGCAGATACTGAACTTTGATAATGTTGGTATTTGATAACGCCAGAGTACTGGCTGCGTTCATGGGTATTTGTTATATGATCTCTCCGGTCTCATTTAAAATATTTTATGCACCATTTCTAGTGGCTTCTTTCCCTATGCTCTCCCACCGCACAGGCTCTTCCCCTTCCAGAGGTGGATCTATGCAGATCTTGGCTTGGGGGTGGGGCAGCAAGTGCCTGTTTTACAGAAATGGGATCCAATCACGTCCACTTCTCTGCGATGGTCTTCCTCACTCACTGGGGGCGGGCCTGTTGGCAGCCAGCGACCCAGGTCTGCAGGGACCCAGCTCCTGTCCCAGGGGATGCAGCCTGGTGGGGGGAGCAGTGACAGTATGTAAACATGCAGGCCACCCAGGTAAATGTGAAGTGCAGATGAAGGGCAAAACGTAATTTTTTAGTGTAAGAATGTCCCATGCAATATTTGGGACATACTTGTATTAAAATATTGCTTGTCATTTGTGCAGTACAGGAGTGACCTTGCCCAAAGGAAGCTTTGGCCCTTGCCGGCTCCTGGGAGGTGACCTCTGAGCCCTTGGACTGTCCTGCTGGAACAGGGTGGCTTTGTTACCTGGGGGCCTTGGGCCATGCTGGGTGGTCTCTGCTGACAGTGTGATTTACCGGGGCACCCTGGCTGCGCAGTGTCAGCCACCTCTGGGGAGGCTGGAGATGAAGCTCAGCCATGCACATGGTCAGCCGAGTCTATGTGACTGACCCCTGTGAATACCCTGGACACCAAGCCCTGGGGCAGTGTCCCTGGTTGCCACACATGGTTGCTGGGAGACGTGTGCGCTGCGCACGTGTTGCCGCAGCGAGAGGGCACCTGGAGGCTCCCACCCAGCCTCTCCTGGGCTCTGCTCCCACCTCTTCCCTCCGCCGGCCTTTCCCCGTGTCCTGCCACTGTAATAAACCATAACTGTGAAGGCAACAACTCTTCTGAGTCTGGGAGTCCCACCTGGGAATCACTGAACTTGATGGTGGTCTTTGGGACCCCCAAACTTGTACTGGTGTGAGGAGTGAGGGTGATTTGGGGGGGTGTCCTGAACTTTGCATCCCTTATTTGAAGTTCAAGTTTAACTGGGTCTCCTATGTCTGATTTCACAGCTCTACTGGGGTGATCCAGCCGGAGCCTTCCCAGCACCCGCCCCCTGTCTTCCGTTCCACGGGGACTTGCCTGGGGCCCTCATGCGCCCTCCCCGCCCCACCCCGGCCATCATCGGCAGCGTTACTGGGGTCAGGGGCAGAACCGCATACAGCCTCCTGCACGCGGCAGGCCCCTCTCCTTGGCCCAGAGCCACCTTGAGCTGGATCCTCCCAGGCAGGGCCTCCTCTCCCAAGGCATTTGTCTTCTGAACGTCTGGGGTAAGGTGGTGCCTGTCCAACAGAGCAGGACACAGCCCTCCAAAAGAGGGCAGTGGAAAGGGCCGGACCCAGAATCCAGGCAGAATTGTGACCGACTTCCATGCTCGTGAGACGGCATGGGGTGCCGTCGCTGCCCGTGTGGCATTCCCAATGGAAAGATGCAGTGAGATCTCTGACCGCATCCTTTCAGTCTGCTCCTCGTGGAAACCAGAGCCTGGGGGGATTGGGCTTTACTTAGACAGGCAGAGTGCACTCCGAGCCCAGGAGGATCCTTCCTGCAAATGACAGTAGACAGGCAAGCGGGAGAGAATGTGGAGGATGCTGGTCTCTTGCTGGGGATGGTCCCCTAATGGGGGTGGGGGGAGATGAGGAACCCCGAAGGGGCCTATGTTGGGAATTACATTCTTCTGTCCTATGGTAACTGGTCAAGGGAGCCAGGGGCAGGCATGGGAGCCAGAGACCCCGCCTCAGCCCACCTGCCCTGATGAGGCTTGCAAAGTCACAAGGGAACAGGATGGGTGCTATACTCACTGCCTTTCACCCTGGAGGCGGTCCAGCCAGCACCCGTGAGAGGCACGGGTCAAGGACACCCAGGCGCCCTCCCAGCCGAGGTGGAGAGGCCAGAGCAAGGAGGGTCCTTCCAGAACTGCTGAGCGGGGCACTGCTGTCGGGGTGGGATGACCTGGTGCCCGAGCTTCGCGGTGGAGGGGAGACGAGGGGACAGAGCTGTAGCCCTGGGCTTTGTGGGGGGTCTCTGGGGAGAAGCCAGAGCAGTCGGAGTGGAGAATAATCCCCATTAGGCGGAAGCAATCTCACCTGACTGTGTGTCTATTAAGGAGCCCCTGCTTCAGATAGGATGCGGAGGAATCTTTGAATTTTAAAGTTGAATAAAGAGAACTGGATAAGTATCTGGGCCTGAAAAAGCCCCCAGTTACATAGTAATGAATAGAGCTCAGCTTGTCCCCAGGCCTCTCCCCGTGGTACTAACAGGTGTACGGAATGGAACAGAACCTACAGAGTTAGCGGGCGAGGGGACTGTGCACAGTTGGCGGAGCCGCAGGGCAGCGTGCGGGTGTGGGCCCTGCCGGAGTCAAGCCGCTGGGGCAAAGTGGGAGGGGAGGCAGAGGCAGATACCCCTCTGGCGTCTGAGTCCTGAGAGCACTGTGGCAGGCAGGTGGGGCCATCGGCAGTCCAAGTCCTTGTCTCCGACGGACACCCTGACTCGCCTGGGCACGTGAACGTGGGAACCCCCAGACGGGGCACTTGGGGCCCTCCAGGGTGCCCCTGGTTTCTGGACATGCAGACACCTTCCAGAAAAGCTCCTCTCAGGAAGCATCATCAGGGATTTAATTAAATATATAGGAAAAGTGTTTTTCTTTTTTTAAAGAAAAAGCCCAAAACAGCTAGCATGGTTATCGCGGGGAGTGGGACCAGATAGGATTCTCCTTCTTTCTACTTCTTGGTGTTTGATTTTTGTTGTTTTTGTGAATAAGAATGTGTTACTTTTTGTGGGAAAAATGTTGAGACTAAAAGAACCTTGTTCATTTACTTGTCCATAATTTATTAATTCATTAGATATTTCATGACCTGTTTCCTCCTTCCTGTAAACTGTGGAATACAAATGAGGACAGAATATTCCTGGCGTGTGCAGGCAAGTACAGGGGGGCAGATTGGGGCTGGGGAGCTGCCCGAGGGGACGGGCAGTCCTAGGGTGAGGGGATGTCCTGGGTAGGGCAGGGGGCACCACTGGGGCCAGCAGGCATGTTGGCCGGGCCCAGGGAGAGCTCCTGCCTTCAGCATTGAGGGGCTTCCGGCTCTGCTTTGGCCGTCCTTCCGAGCTTCTCCAAGAGCCGAGGGTGCCAGCGAGGTCACGGCATGAAGATGTTGGGAGCCTGTCGAGGGTGTGGCTCCTCTGGACACGGCAGGAGCCTGGGGTGGCTCCCTGGACATACTGAACTTGGGAACAGCCCCCTGGAGGGCAGAGACAGCCTGGGATGGGGTGCCCAGGAGGCCGAGGAGGGGACTTCATGGGGCAGGGTGACCCTGAGCTGCTCCTGTCGTGCATCTATTTGCCCGTGGCTTGTTGTGGGCTGGGCTCTGGGTAGACAGGTGGAAGACGCCAGGTGGCCGCCCGGCCTGGACTGCTGTGCCATGCCCTGCGAGCAGTCCTCATCTTTGTGAAGCTCCCGGGGGCTGATGGGTGTTCTCTGGCTCCTGCAGCTGTGAATCCCAGTGCACCCAGCCTCTGTCCGCTTTGCCTCCATCTGTTGTGAGTGACAGTGAGCGGTGGGCCTGGGCCTGCCATGCAGGCAGCCTCCCCATCACTGTGGCTCTCCTGTGCTGCCAGCCAGTGCCCAGCACAAGCTGGGGCTGCCGGCACCTCTTCTGCGGTCCCTCCCTGGCTGACCGTGCATCTGACTCCTTCACAGCGTTAGTTTAGACCGTAGCCACATGAGGGACCAGGAAGGGGAGAGAAGAGCCGATGACCACATTTTCAGGCTGAAGGGGCTGAGAACAGCAGCGTCTGTGGCAAACGGGAGTCCCAAGGGCACAGCGTTGTCACATTGCTTCCCGCAGAACATCACAGAGCCACACTGCGGAGCCGCTGGGCCTCATCCTGGGGCTGCAGCTCCTGGGGTCCTTCTGCCACACACGCTGCCTCCAACGCAGGGCCTTCTCTGTGGCAGCCTGTGGTCCGTGTCTGCACCTAAGAGCCCACACATCTGTGCTGCATGTGAGCTGCATCCACTGTCCATGCGAAGAGAGCACTGTCAGTGCATCCCCTCTGCAGACAAGGACTCTGGGGCTGGCGGGATGAGAGATGCCCCGTCCCCATGGCCAGCAAGGACAGAGATGGGGCAGGGTCCCCTCGTTCACTGTTTCCTTGCTTGTCTGCCAAGATCTGTAAACCTCCCAAGACTTGATAGGCCAAAAGTGGCAAAGATGCTCTTATAGGAAACAGACTTTGCTGGTCTGCACCCGTGAGCTCTGACTGCCGTGATTTCATGAGGTGAGTCACTGGCACGATGGTGGGCTGCCGAGGCTGGCGGGGCACACTGGCTTCAGGGGCCACTTGGGAGGGGTGCTGGACAGGGCTCGGGGGCTGGTGGGAGGCAGACGGGTAGGCAGCCTGCCTGCCAGTGCCCCACGGATCCCTTTCCCATCTGCTCAGGGGGCTGAGTGAGGCCCGGGACCGCGAGTAGGAAGAAGTGGCTGCTGAGCTCCTCTCTCCCATCGCCCCGCTGTTTAAGATGCTTCTCAAGTAACCCCTGGACTGGGGCCATGGAGCCCACCTTTCCCGCAGTAATGCTCCGGTTAGCACTGCACCCACAGCCGCTGGGCGCTTGTACTGGCCCACGGGCCCAGCGTCCTCCCCTTGTTTCCTGGAGTTTCTGGCACGTTTGGGGACACAGCTGCCCTTCAAACTGAAAAGTTCTCAGGTAGAGGCCTCCCTCCCCTCTCCCTGAATTCAGAGTAGGAGAGGGAACTCCCAGCTGTGAGCTGGTGGAGAGAGACCTAAGGGCAGGGGAATCTGTGATGGACCTGGGCTGACATGGCAGGTACTGGGAGGTGAGATGGGTATGCGGGCAAGGGTACAGCACTGTGCTGCCTGGGGTGAAGCAGGGAGAGGGGGCTGCAAAGATATCCTGTAGGTTCAGGAGGTAGACAAGAGGCAGGACGGAAGGCAGGTCATGGTCAAGGGCCAGGGTCCTGAAAGGCAATGGGACAGCAGTGGAGGAGCAGGACTGGGTGTGGGGGTTATAGTGCAGAGGGTGAATGGAGGGTGCAGGAGTCAAGAGGTCATTGTGGCCCCTGGTGCCATGACCCTGAACAGTCTGGAAGGGTAGTTCTTTCTCATTGATTTGTCCATCCATCCATCCATCCATCCATCCATCCATCCATCCATCCATCCACCCATCCATCCACCCATCCATCCATCCATCCTTCTATCCACCCATCCATCCACCCATCCATCCATCCATCCATCCATCCTTCTATCCACTCATCCATCCACCCATCCATCCATCCATCCATCCATCCATCCATCCATCCATCCATCCATCCATCCACCCATCCATCCACCCATCCATCCACCCAACCAGTCATTCATCAATTATTTTTTGAGGGTCTATCGTGTGCTGGACCCCTTTCTGACGTAGGATGGGATGGAGGGATGGGGAGGGAGGATGATTTACAAAGATAAATAATATATTGTCACCTTTTTTTGAAAACAATCCGACTTTTAAATACAGCCTATCTTCCCTAAGTGAAAGGCCCCTACTTTTGAAAGGAGGTCAGTGTGAAACACTCGTAAGCCGATCCATATTTGGGAAATTGTTTCCTGAACTTGCCTGTTATCTTGTTTTATCTCCGGCCACCCATTCTCTTGCCTCGGCTCAGCCGCTCCAATTGAAAGCAGTATTAGATTTTCCACCTAAAGCTCAAACTTATGGCTGCACTTCCTAGACCCAGACTGGCATTTCTAATCATTTCCTCTGACGTTATAATCACCGCTATCAATCATAGTAAGAAATCAGTGATTGGCTTTCACTGGCCCAACCTTGAAATCCCTGATGCCCCTGGGGGCACTTCTGTCTGAGATCACACCCCCTTCAAACTGGTGGCAGCCGGGGTGCACCTCCTGGCTTGGCTCAGCTCCAGCCCCGCATGGCCGAGCTCGGTCCTGCCACCCTCGGCCTCTGGTAGGTCCCCGCAGGCAGACACTGCTTGTTGGGGTCGGAGCTCCTGTGGCTCCAGCAACCCCGGCCTGCTTGAACTCGTCCCGACTTTCTCCTTAGTTGTGGCCCCAGGGCTGAGCACAGGAAGGCTGCTTACAGAAGGGGTCCAGCTGTTCTGGGGAGGAAAGGAGGGCCACCTGACCTTGGGGCTGTGACCCTGGGAGATGGCACTGTCTGCCACAAGGAATGGCTGCTCTTGGCCACCCATGTCTGGCAGGCACGCTGCTATAGTCGGGGTGCTGGCGCAAGTGGGGGGGGACAGCTGTGCTGCAGCCTTGATCTCTGTCCCCAAATGCTCGTTCCCTCTCTGACCCTGCTTGAGCTGGAGAAGCTGGGGCCAGGACCCCTTTCCTGCTGCCTGCACTGTTTCAGCCCTGAGGATCAATTAGACAGTAAGGCCCTCACCTCTGGGGAGTTGAAGTGCTTTTAAGAGGCGATTATTCAGAATTTGGTAATTTCTGCTTCCTAAGTGCTTTCGCCTTCCCTTGCCCTGAATAGATGAAGTTATTTCCATTTGCCTGATTCGAAAAAGGGGCCATGCCTTCCCAATACGCAGACACCCACAGCCCAAGCCTTCTGCCCCAGGGGCCAGATGCACCCCCAGTGGCCCGGGAGAGTGCCTGCTGTGCCCACGTTCTCCTTGGGGAGGCCGTCCCAGCCCACAAGCTGCCAGGTTCAGTCACAGATGTCCCGATCAGGTGTCACTTAGCAAACCCTTCACTCCTTGACTCACTCAGCACTTCCTCCTGGCCTGTGTGGCTGAAGCGCCTGAGGCACAGGGAGGTTCCCACCAGGCAGCCCACCCAGAGGGCCCCCCTGGGGGGCAGGGTCCCCACAGTCTTGGAGCCCAGCGCTGGACTTCAGGATGAAAGCCCTGCATGGGGTGAGTTCAGACGGACAGAGCGTGGCCGGCCTGATGCGTTATGTGGAGTCACATGGCTGGGAACCAGCCGATCAGCACAGCGTTGCTCCCTGCAGGTGCAGAGGAGGCTGACTGCAGGGCATGCTGGAAGGAGGGGCCCACGGACCCCCGAGCCAGGGACTCTGGGCTGGAGCTGGAATAGCATTCCCAGGGGCCCCGGAGGGGCATCTCAGCACAGAGCCACTTCCTCAGCCAGTGCCTCTGGCCCCTGGACCCCGCTGGGGCACCTCCCCTCCCCTCCCCCATCCTGGCAAGGCTGGCAGCTCTCACAGCTATGATGCCTCGACAAGCAGACAGCTCAGCACCCAGTGGCTCCAGCCTGGACTGCCCTCTGCCCCTCACACTGCGTCTCCTGCTGTCGTTGGCTGTCTCCACCTGGGTGCCAAATCTAGTGCTTCCGAAACGGAGCTCCTGGGATTCCACCCAACACGGGCCTCCGCCTCCCTCCCTGGAGTCATCTGTCCGCTGCTCTTTTTCCCACACCCCACTGGCTGTGCCCTGTGCCCCTTCGCTGCCCCACAGCGGGGCCCAGGCTGCCATCTCCCCTCCTGGCTCTCCCATTACAAAGACCTCTAGCAGAAACCGGGTCTGCCCTGAGCTACCGGTGTCCTCGAAGAGCGGGTCCCTCCCCTGCCTGGGACCCCGAGGCACACCCACTCAGCACAGCCCGAGGCCCATCCCAGCTCTGCCCTCCCGGGTGCTCTGCTCTCCTCCTGTCTGGGGCTGGGACCTGCCAAGCGTGATCCTGCCTAGGGCCCTGATGGCTCTTCAGTGGCCCCTACTCCTTGCGCTCACTGCGCCCACTGCACTGATAGTCCGCCCCTCTGAGGCGCTGCAGTCCCCTGACACTCCTGCCCTGCCCTGGAGTTCCACTTTTTGGCTCTGCCCTACAGGACAGCTTGGTCACCACTGCCTGCCAGGCCCACCTCCCCTGGGACAGATTCAGCAGTGCTGGGGCAGCCGCATCCCCTTCTGTCCCTGCTGGTGGGCACCCCTCCCTGTGGCCTGGTCCCTGAGGCCTTGGCCAGTTCTCCTGGGACCGGCTGCCTCTCACCCTTAGTTTCTGTCAGAGCATCCCCAAAATGGACCTCATTTTCCTCGTCCTTTGCGCAGCCTTGCTGGCTGTGAGTCAGGTGTGGTCCTACGGCTCGGTGGGTCTACAGGCAGCCTGCCCTCCCTCTGGTGAGCCGTGGGTGGGCGCCCACCCTCTTGTTAGGCTGGGGCTGATCCTATAGGCTCCTCGGGGCCTTGTGCTAACAAGCCCCAGGAGCTCCTGGGGGCCTGCCGGGGGCCTGGGTGCTGTGGACTCTTCCAGAGCCACCTGCAGGCATTGTCTCCCAGCTGACATGCAGCCCCCTCAAGGCAGCTTGGAGGCCGGGAGAAGTGCATGCTGAAAGGGAGGGCACACGCCCCCATCCTCGCACCCCAGGGCACTCAGACACTGGCCCAGGGAGCTAGGGGCAGCTCAGTGCAATGAGTGGGGGCTTAGGGCCGCCAACCGGGTTGTAGTTCTGGGAAGGGCTTTGTGCCCGTCACACCTGTTCCATGATGGAATGGGCTGCCTGGAAGCTGGCACCTTTCCCAGAAGTGAGTGGATCCTGGGTGGCCTCACAAGGGGGCTTGGGGGAGGGAGTCCTGAACTGCTAGTGGAATGGACACAATATGGGGGGGGTCCCAGGCTCATGGGGGTCAGGGTGCCATGCCTGGGAGTGGCTGTGATGGGGAACACTTGGCCTCTCCCTTCAGAGTTCGTGGGGAAAACTTATCTCCTATGGGGTGCTGTGGTTGGTGGAGCCCCAACTAAGGTTGGCTGATTAGGATGACCAGGGACGTTTGAATGTCATGTTCGGGATGAATAAGTTAGTTGGGCATAAGCCTTACCCTCCACCCCGACTCTGCCTGGGACGTACAGTGAATAGTGATGCATTTGGTCTAAAATTCAGTTGTACCTGGGAGTCCTGTTTCACCTGGAACCTCATCCCAGGGAGACCCCAGGTTGTGAGGCAGACATGACCCTGTCCCAGGCTCTCCCATCTGCACAGAGGGGGCAGGCAGGGCAGGAGGGGGTGCCTGCTGTCACTGCGTCCCAAAGTGTGCATGGGATGGCAGTCCCAGCTGGTCCCTGGGATGGGAACCAGACCAGAGCCGGAGGAGCTGAGTGACCTCGGTTCCCTGGGGCTCCTCAGCAGCAGCAGTGACCCAGGTGCCTCTGACCCCAGTGTAGCCAAGCAGCCGGCCTGCCAGGAGCTTTCAGAGGGCCAGCAGCCTATGGGACTGAGGTGGGCACCTACTGCCTCTCCATCAGCTACACTTTTGTTCAAATGCACCCCGCTGGCTCAGCCTGGAGAGCCGGGGCCTGTCAGATCCAGGCGTGGGCTGGCCGTGCAGCCGCTGGCCACACTGACACCATGGCCATTGCCCCTCCCACCTCCTGTACCCACAGTGATACTGGTGGTGACCCCTTTTGCCTCCTGGGCTCCTATGTGTGTGGACACTGCCCTGGGCACTCCTTGATTACATCCCCACTCTGCTTAGAGGCTATTTCTACTCTATAGAGGGGATGACCGAGGCTCAGGGGGACCATGTGACTGTCCCCAAATCCCACAGCAAGAAAGTACTGGAGTCTGGTGGGGCTCTGCTGCCGCTCTGAGGCTGTGCTCTCTCTGTCCTGGACACACCACCACACACAGATGCATATCAGATCTCTGTTTAGGACCAACCTGAATTGCCACCTCCTTCAGGCAGCCTGCTCTGCTATGCTATTGCTTCTCTGAGTTCCATGGCACCTGAGTTAATACTTACGCCCTGACTTGCATCCTTCAGGACACAACAGAGGCGTGTCTCCCTTCCTGGGCTATGTGTCCAGGTTTTCTTCTGTGCTATTTATTCCCAGGTACCAGGTAATCACAGGGCCCATGTGAGGGCTCTGAAAATTTCTGCTTTTGCTCCATGGTTGACTATACCACACCCAACCACTGCCAAGCAGGGCCTTGAGCCCAGGGCTCCACAAATGTGCTGGGCATCCTTGACCGGTGCACGGGGCAGGCTTGGGTCAGTGCCGGGTGGGTGTGCCCTGGATGGGTGGATGGTGGGCCAGGGCGTTTTTGTTGGGCTATGAACGCTGCTGTTTCAGGCCAGAGAAAGGGGCCCCTTTGATGCTCAGGGCTCACAGCCCTATGGGGCCTCATGATGCCCACTGGGTGCCGGGGCAGCTGAGGCTCTGCGGAGGAGTGAAGCTCCACCCCAGGGGTGGCGCCTGGGACTCGGACCTGCCCCAGAGCCAGAGCCCCTCCTGCCCCCCCGCACAGTGCTGGGCTGAGCGGGCCCCTGCCGGACCACGCCCTCCTCTCTCTTCTGGTGGCAATTTGTGGGGTATTCTCCACTGTCCCCTGACTGCATGTGACAGTAAACACTGTTTGGATCCAAAGCAAATTGGCTCTAATTAACCAGCCGCCAGATTACAGCTTGGAGGAGCCAGTGGAAAGGACGGTTCTTTCCGAGGCGGGGGGACGGGGCCTAATTAGTGTGGCAGCCAGGCAGACATGCTGTCTGCTTCCTCTCCCGCGGTCTTCCTGCAGGGAGCATCCACCCAAATTGGAAACCTGTCTCGATGAGCTGTTCGGCTTGGCTTGGAGCAGACTGTCGAGGGCATAGTGCTCAGGGGCCTCAGGGTGGACAGGACAGGGCCCACTCGCTCCGGGCCACATTTTGGGGATGGATGGAGACAGCATCTCCATCACAATGAAGACCATTGACACCTTGACGGCTCTCATGAGCTCCATCAACCCTGTGCATCTCCTTGGTGCTGTCACTCTCTCCACCATCACCATGGTTACCACCGCCATCACCACCACCACCATGGACACTGCCACCACCTCCATCATCACCGTAGCTCCCTCCACAGCTACCAGTGCCCCCTCCCCTGGATTGGATATTCTCCATCTGGCCCCCAATCCACTCTCCTCCAAGCTTGTGTCCTGGAAGGCTGCTGGTTATGGCATATGCATCAGCGAGCTACTTCCCTCTCTTTCTGGTAGGTTCTGCCAGTGCTGGGGGGTGGGGGGAGGAGGAGGAGGAGAAGTCAGAGGGGAGGGAAGGAACACTCCAGAGGCTGGAACTGCAGGTGGAAAGGTGGGGGAGAGGGCTCAGAACTCAGGTGGGAGCTTCAGGTGGCTGTGGGCTTGCACGCAGTTGTAAGGACTAGTACAGAGACCCCAAAACACCCTTCGCTCATCTTCCCTGTGGGCGACATCCTATAGGCCCACAGCAGCCGGACCAGGAAGCTGACTTGGTGGTGATTTGTTTAAGGTATCATCCCTACTGCAGCATCAGGGTGGCCTTTGAGGACAGGAAACAAACGGGGGGTGGTGGGCGCCCTACCCCACCCAGCTGCCTCCTGGAGGGAAGGGCCCAGCCATTGAGGTGGGTGGTCCTCTTTGCAGTTCTGGAGGTCAGAGGGGGATGAGTTCCTGGAGGCTGCATCTCTGTCCCCGAAGCCTCACCATTGTCCTCCTTTGTAACTTGAGCCTCTCAAAATTGACCGACAGTTCAGGAGGCTGAGTCCAGCAAGGAGCGCGGTCCAGCCTGGTCCACCCTTGCTCCCCCAGCACCCAGCTCAGGAAAGCAGGGAGCACCAGTATTGAAATATTTAGGATGCTAACACACTGCTTTGGGGCTAATGTCCCAAAATGAGGTGCATCAGAGCCCACCAGATGCTGCCGGGGTGCAGACAGAGGGAGGGGGTCTGTGCATGGGAGGACCGGCCCATCGGGGCCTCGAGACCAAGGAACGCTCCAACCCAGCAGGCATAACACTACGAAGCAGGACGCCCAGGTAAACTGAGTCCGAGACAAGCAAGGGGCGCTTCTCCAGGTCTCCTGGCTGATCATGCTCCCTGCATCTCGCCCACCTCGGGAGGGAAGGAGGGTGGCTCTGGCTGAGCGTCATCCTCAGGGTGCCCTGCCTGGTCCACAGGAACAAAGAGAACAGGTTCTGCCCCCTCCTGCCCCCAGACCCAGGGCAGACGGAAAGAGAGCTGTCAGCATGTGAAGGACCCAGGAAGGCCCAGGGAGAAGAGTGGGCAGCACCTGGCAGGGGACACCCCCTCCTGGGTCCCCGGGCCTGGCCTGGCACAACTCCAGCTCACAGCAACACGCTCTGTGGGCACAGGCTCTGATCTGCCCATGCCCTGCCCTTCCCCCAGCAGAGGGGGGCCTGTCCCCTAATCCGCACATCTCACCGGCCAGACGTGGTTTTTATCTCTCCCAGACAAGGAATTGAAGCCCCAGGGGGCTGCTGGGAGCCCGGCTCCAGAGGCAGAGGCGGCAGGGCTGGGGTCTGAGCCCCGAGGGCCTCCTTCCGTCCTTGTCCAGAGCTGGGAGTGCCCTTGGGAGTCCTGTGTGTGCTTCCAGCACGTGTGGCCCCATTGTGCAGACCGAACCGGTACCACCACCAGGCTGGAGATCTCTCCCCGTTCAGGCATTGACCTCAGAGGCCTCTCCTCCTTCCTTCTGGAGGGACCTGCCTGGCCCCCAGCTCCCTGGCAGAGGGTGGGGGGCGGGGGGACCTGGCTGTGAGAGGGGTTACAGCTCATTCAGTCCTCGTGGCCTCTATGATCACACCCACTGACAGCGGGCGAGGCCCGGGGCCTCCAGAAGGTGGCCTGGGGAGCGGCAGAGGGGCCTCCCATGGGCTCTCCCTGACACGGGCGTCTGCACCCCGCCGCGGCCTTGGGCCCCCAGTGTCAGGCCTCCCTGCCTCCCTGGTCTGCCTCCAGCCTCACCGAGCCCCTGTCCTTCCCCCCACACTGCCGTCTGTGGCCTCACAGACCCAAACTGCTTCCTCTTCTGGGTGACTAGGACCAGATCTTCCCTCTCGGGGTTCTGCCTGGTTCCGGATGTCCTGGCTGCCACCACCCTTGGTGGGGAGGCTGAGGCAGCTCTGGGGTGGGTGCGTATCCAGTGGCCTTACAGGAGGGCAGGGTGCGTGTGGTTGATGTGACCCCACTTTGCTGCATGGTACATGACCTCGGGAAGTCCCTCAGCCTGCTTGAGCCCCAGTTATTTTGTCTGCAAAATGGGGGCCCGGGATGGGTGGGTCTTACATGAGACAGAGGACAGCCGACTCACACAAGAGTTCAAGAACGCACTGCGCCCCCTCCTCCTGTCTGAGCACACGGGGTGGAGTGGGAGTGGCCTGGCAGGCCCTGCCCTTGGCTGCCAGCTTTCTGGACAGGCACCCACTGCAGGCTCTGCCTTGGTGGGCAGGGGCCAGGGCTGCCCCTCTATTTCCGTTCCTCGCCCAAAGTGTCTGTGGCGTCTGCGGTTTTTATTATTTCCTAGAGGAGCCTGCTTATTATGAGTCTGAACGCCGGCTGATAACGGCGCCTGGGCTTGTATTCGGGCCCGCATAATGCACAAACATTTTAAATCTTCTTGGCTATGCATGAATGTGTCCTACAGAAGTAAAGAATAAACGTGACAGGGGGTCTGGGCTGCCTGCTTAATGCTGCTCCAGAGAATTAAAATCACTCCCACAGCCGCAGCTGCATCTCCTCCTGTGCGTCCCTAGGGTGGCCAGTCCTCAAGCCCCAGCACTCAAGGGAGGTGCCGGGCCCCCGGATCTTGGCTGCCCAGAGCCAGCCCCTCCGGATGCTGCCTGTACTGTTCCCTTGGCTTTTCCTTGGCATGTTCTGATTTCCGGTGTGAAGGAAGCAGCGGCCCAGCCGAGTTCTTAGCAGGGTGCCCCTTGAGCTGTCTCAGGTGTGATGGGCATGCATGTGCACATGGTGGCTGCTGCCTGGGTGCTCTCTGGCATCAGGGTGCCGCCTGTACACTCAGGCCATCTCTCTCCCCGTGGTCCGGCATGCATCCTTGCTGTCTAGCTCACAGTTCAGACCTGTGGCTCCTCCTGGGGGACCTCAGACTCCCTCACCCAGGCTGCCCCCCAGACCAACTGAGTCGGGCTCCCCAGGGCAGGCCTGGTATCTGCGCCTTTAAAAAGCACCCCAGCTGATCATGTGCATCGGGGCACTGGATACTGACACGGGGCTTGGGAGGGTCTGTCAAGGAAGAAAGGTGAGAATCAGTGGTTGGTGGGTGTAGTATTTGGGCTTCACAGACACCAAAGAACTGGACCCTTCATGGGACTGTCTGATAGAGGCTGGAGGAACCTTAGGTCAGAGGCCATCCCTGCCCCCGGAGTGAAGGCTGGTCCATGGCTGGGCTCCAAATGGGCCTCCATCCCTGACGAGAACACTTGTTTCTGAAAGGTACGAACAGCAGCCTGCAGTGCTGGGCCACCTGCCTGCCCTCCCAGCTCTGGCAGCTGGTGACTGGGCACCCCTGGGACCCAGGTGTCCTCTTGGCCCAGTGCTGGGGGCCCTGTCCTGTGGGGCTGCCGTGGGGTGGGCAGCGGAGAGGCGGGCCCTTGGTGCCTAGAACTCAGGCTGCTTCTCTCAGACCAGAGGGGCCAAATGACCCAAAGGTGCTGTCAGTCCTCTCCTCCTTCTCCATGGCCTCTGAGCTGCCCACCGAGGGCACCCAGCACCCAGTGTTCATGGGTGTTGCATGCTTGTGCATATCTGCTGCTATTTTTGAAAATTCCACCATCCACGCATCCTGTGAAGTTCAAGCTCTAATTACCAGATATTGTTCATTATGCAGAGCTGGCAGCAATCTGTTTTTAGGGAGCTGGGCGAACTCGGAGCTATAGGCCACCCAGAACCCCGCTGTTATCTGCAGGGCACACCACAGGTCCCCGCAGTTCTGTGTCGCTTCAGCCCCTGCCACTTTTAGTAAATCCAACATGCATTTGCCAAGCACTCAGGGGTCAGAATCCTCTGTGTGAGCAGGAGAGGGCGCCTGCCCCTCCTGGCAGTCCAGTGGTGGAACAAGGACTGGGCAGTCCTGGGCCACCATGGCCTGCAGCCCCATGGGGCCGCCCGCACTTCTGTTCCCTCTGCCTGAATGCTCTTCCTTCAGATGCTGCAAGGCCAGCTCCTTGAGCCCTGGGTCCTTGAAGGAGCCTCCTTCCTGAGGCCGAGGGACGTGACCTTGCAGCCACCCTGGTGCCGCCTTGTGCTGCCTACCCAACAGCCACACAGCCCGCCGCCGCCTGCTGGGCGCCCTCGCCTCCCTGTGGATTGCAGGCGTTCAGGAAGGAGGCATCCTGTGGCCGTGAGTGCGGCGGGCTGTGGGTGAAGATGTGCTGGATTATGCGAAGGCCGAATGAGTCCCCGTTGGTGATGAACTTGAAGACCCCGTGGGTCCTGCTGTTCTGTGCAGAGACCAACTCCCGCACCATTTCTGGACCCCAGGCAGGCGAGGGGAGAGGAGCGTGCTGTGGGCGCGGGGCCTGCGGAAGTGCCTGGCACCCTGGAGCCCTCTGAGGGGAGGCTTGGAACCCAGCCCACACCCATCCTTGTCCCTTGGGTGGCTGAGGGAGACACCAGTGTCCTGTAAGTTTCTGGCACTAGGACCAGCCTGTGACGCTGCGGTGTGTAGGTGCTCTGACAAGTTTAAATTCTCTGAGGAAGCTTTCAGCGCAGGGCCCTCACACAGTGCTGTTCCCGTTAGCCCCCTGGGGCGGCAGCTGGTAGGGCAGGAGAGCTCTGGGCCGGGCCCATCCTCAGGGGCAGGCGCCCCCATGTTGCCCTCTGCATCTGACGGGTGCCCCAACCTGCAGACGGGACATGGCGGCTGGGAGCAGTGGTGCGTGGGGCTCAAGGGGTCCTAACCAAGGGCAGGAGCAGGGCTGTAAACCCAGCTCTGGCTAAGATGAGCATGTCGACCTGGGGCTGGGGTCTTGGCCCCCGCTCCTTGGAGCCCCCACTGGGTCTCACTGCCCCTCACCCTTGGGGGCCTTTCCCAGCTTCCTTCCTGGCAGAGCCCCTCCCGCCGCTGCTGATGGCACAGCTCTGTGACAGCCGAACCTGGTCCCCCAGGCCCCCAGCTGCTGCCCGGCCTGCCCAGAGCTCATCGGCGTGCCCTCTTTCCTGGGAGTGTCCATGGCTGGGGTTGCTGTCTGGGTCCCAGCCTCAGGGGCAGGAGGAAGGGCGAGCTCCTCCCTAGGGTAGTGGGGGCCGCTGCCTGAGGCTCCAGGTGCAGACGGTTCCCACCTGAGCCTCTGTTTTCTACCTGAAGGTTGAGGCAATAATGTACCCCAGGAGAATGTCCCAGGCACGAGGGCCAGGCAGTGTCCTGGATGGGGAGCCCTGAGAACAGTAGGTGCTCACAGAACTGGCCTCGCCAGGCCTGAAGGGGTGAGGGTGCACAGCGGCCTTCAGGCTGCTCCTGGGGGGCCCCTCCCATGCCTCCCTCCCCTACGCTCCCAGGGTGTCTGGTTTCCGTACGGGGTTTCCCGGTGTCTGTTCCTGGACAGTCTACCTGGGGGAAGGGCCTTGGCTCTCCCATGCCCAGCTAGTGCTGCCCATGCCCGGCCTCCACGCTGCTCATCCCTCTGCCCTGCTTGCCTGGGCATCTGTTGACAGTAGGTGCTCAATTAGTGCTTGATAAAGAGAGGAAGGGCTGAGTTCCCAGCTGACGACGGCCCCCTGGCACTGGTTTGAAGGATCATGTTCCAATCTCCTCTCAGGTTCAATGGAAATAAGTTCATTGTGATTTTTTATCATAACTTCATGGTGATGTGACAATATCGATCACTGTTGTGCTCCACTGCAGCCAGTCTGGTCACCTAATCGTCTCAGGTCCCGGACATGCCAGGCTCTGCAGAGCAGCGGGTTTGCCCAGGTTACAGCCTTGTGGCAGAGCCGGGAGGTGCACCCAGCACCACTGTTGGCCTGAGACAGTGCAGTGTGGCACCTGGGCTGGGCAGCTGGGGAGATGCTGTCCCAGGCCACAGGGAGGCAGGTGTGTGTGTGCCTGCCGCAGTGTGCTGCCTGACCACCCAAGATGGATGTGAGCTGGACCGTTCTAACAGACCCTGGCTAAAGAGCTCTGCAGGCCAGGCCCAGGTGGCAGGGTGGGGTGAGGGCAGGACGTGCTGGCCAGTCCTGGAGGTCCACGAGCCCCTGCTGCCCCCCAAGGGAGGTTGGAATTATTAGTGACATCGGAATTATTGAGCTGAGAAGTCGCCCCCACTCCAACCTTCCAGTTTCAGAAACTCCTGGAAGTCTGGCCTTCATGCATGGCCAGCCTCTGAGCACTTCCTCCCAGCTCACTGTCCACCCTGGGCCCAATTGCAGCATCGTTCACAGACCATGGCCACAGACTGCAGTCTGGCCTCCCCGGCAGCCAGAGGGAACCAGCTCCACATCAGATCCAGGCACTCCTGCCCCACCTGCAGAGGCCCGCTGTCCTCTCGGGAAAAGCCTCATTCTGGCCTGTAGGAGCCCACACCCCTGCCCAGGCCTCCTCCGGCTCCCTCACCCCCTCTGTCCAGGGCAGTTGCCCAACTGTGTTAACTCCAGCCTGCAAAGGACCTGCACAGGCTTCCCTGAGTGGCTGGTTCCCTCCCTGGCTACGTCCTTGACCAGAGGCCACCCCAATGCCCTGGCCTTGGGCAGCCCTCCCTTCTTCCTCTCCAGGCTGCCAGGCCTCCCCCCACCCACCAGCAAGGGGATGGCTCACACCTGGGAGTCCTGCGTGCCACCCGTCTCCCCCGCATGTCGGCGCATGAGGACTGGGATTCCTACGTGTTTGGACCCAGGGGCCCAGACGAGGGCCCAGTGATGGAGGAAGGCCCCGGTCACCGCAGGGACAGGCGTCTGTCTCCTGGCTGTCCTGGAGCAAGGGGCTCCTCACTCTCCGGAGAGCGAGCCTGGTGTGAGCTCTGGAGCCCCCAGCAGGGCCGGTAGTAAGTAGGCAGCTCCCCTACTCAAAAGGTCCCCTGGCTCCCCCGGGGCCCGCAGGCTAAGGCCGAATGTTCTTCCAGGCCTTCGTCCCCGGAGCCTGCCCGAGGACCACTTCTCCAGGCTCCTTGCCCCTGCGGGCGCTCCTCAGAGCCCGGTGGCCGTGCCCACCAAACTGGCTGGCCTCAGGCACAGACGCTGGCCGCTGTTTCTCTGCTGCCTCTTGTTCTGACTCTTCTTTCAGTGCTCAGTTCAGGGCCTTTGCCACCATGGGCTAGACGCTGCTGCACCATGCCAGGGCCCGGGGTGGCAGGGGTGTGCCTGCCCCTGCCCCTGACTCAGGAGCTCCTCACCCTGTGGGCCCACTTCTCGATGCCCACACGTCGCTTCACTTCATGTCCATGCTGAGCCTCAGCCCAGCCTGCAAGGACGTGCCGGTGGCCCCCACTCCCAGAGGACAGAAGGCTTGGTGACCGGCGGCACTTGGTTGAAGGTGTCCAGCTCTGGCTGCCTGTCTGTGGCTGCTCAGGTGTGGTCTGGCCCATGCTGCCTTCAAACCTGTGTTGCCATGGCGGACACATCTGGCTGTCCCTGCTGCCGTGGGGGGGAATTACCTCTCCAGCGCCGAGTGACTTACGTGGTATGTCAACACGCCACCGAGGAGAATAGAGAAACGCCAGCAACGCCACTTTAATTACTCTTCTCAGATGAGGTAATGATCGTTAATGTGCACTGGATCTCATTAATTAACTCTCTGACTTTAATTAACTTCTTGCCTATTTCACCTGACATAATATATTATCACAAATGTCAACTTTGCAGAGCATTTCCCTCTTGGACCAAAATAGGGTGCGTCATACAAATGTTGCATTTTTGATACAGTACAGGACAGAAGTCCTTAGTGGGGGGTGGACATGTCATCGGCGGGACAGAAATGTCTAGATAGGATACAGAGGTTTCTAAACATACACTGAGAGTGCATATTCATAATCAAATCTGTTCCTAATCACACTATTGTGACTTCTTTATGTCCTTTAAACACACTGCTAATGCAAAACAGAACAGAACACCTGAAAACAGCAATGCAATCTTTCGGAGGAAGAGAAAGGCACTTTATTTCCACTCTGATGGCTCCTGGGTTTGGGTAGAGCCAGCTGGGCATGAGAGGTGAGGGGGAGGACTTCTGACCCAGGAGGGCTTCCTCTGCTTTTTAGCTTGTTTGGACAACAAATACTCCCTTGTCAAGGATGCCTGGAGGAATGGGTAGAGAATGAGTTTATCGTCTTGAGAACATAAAGCTTCCTCCTTTGTTATAATTATCACAAGCATCACTGGTATTACAACCACCACCACCACCACCATCATCACCAGCCTCACCACCACCACCATCATTACCAGCCTCACCACCACCACCACCACCACCACCACCAGCCTCACCACCACCACCATCATTACCAGCCTCACCACCACCACCACCACCATGAGCATCACCACTATTACCACCACCATCACCACCATCGTTCCAACCAGCACCCCCACTAGCATTGCCACATGCTCCGTCACTGTGCTTACACACTGTTCTGTCCAAAATATGACTGTCAGCCTCATCCTCACATTACTGCCATCTCAGAATGGCTCCAGGTCTCACGCTGTCATGACCAACACTGCCAGTCTTGCCAGGACCATTTCCTGAACCACCATCACCTCATTCTCACCTCCATCACTGTACTTGTGCAGCACCATTACCACTATCAGTCTCGTGACTGCCCTCAGCACATCACCACCGCCTCAGCAGGACCCAGATGCTTCAAAAGTGCCTCATTGCCGGGGGAAAGCTTGTCATCATGATGGCGGCCTGGGCAGCCGGAGTTCCCAAGCCGCCATGCTGCTCCGTGGCTCCCGCAGTCATGACTTTTTCTCACTCAGGCATGCAGGGAGGCTGGGTGGTGCTGCACCCGCCTTGGGTGTGTCCAAGTCTGATCCATGCATCTCCCGTTCTGGGACCCGCAGCTGCTTACACTTGCTCTTTGCATGGCCGATAACAGAAGCACGGGGGCCACGTCAAGCAATGGGGAGATTTAAAGCCTTACATCTTTAATCGGGGATAAGAAGCTGATCTACTGCTGGTAACGACATGGCCAGGTCTCACCCACATTGGCGTGGCTCCTCCCAACCAAGGGGCCCCCAAAGCTGGCAGTAGGCTGGGACTTGACCTTTGCCCCCAGATGCCAGGGTCACTCTGCCACTGCCAGCAGGAACATGCGCCAGGGCCATGAGGGCCATGTCACCATCGGCTCCCTGTGGCCCACACTCTCACTGTCCCCTCTTCTGACGCTCCCTCCTGATGTCCAGGCCCACCTGGGCTCCAGCCATGCTGCTCCCAGTGCAGGCTGAGCCCACCTCATGGCCACACTGGGCCAGGCCCAGCCCACAGGGTGGGAGCAGAGGAGCCTGACCTGGGTGCCCACTGCGTGCCGGAGGGAGGTTGTCACCTGGCTCTGCCCCCAGACACTTCTTCCTCTTAAGAAGCAGGTTCTTAACAGGCATTTTTAGAAAAATGGTAAGTAAGGAACCTGAGGTCTAGAAAAGAGATTTTTACCCGATTGTATACGGCAGGCGAGTGTGTTCGGCTCCCGGGACCCTGTCCCTCCTGCGCGCCTCCTCGCTGGGGCCCTGCCCTTGCCACACGGAGCCCTCGAAGGCACTGCTGTGCACATGGGTGTGCACATGGGTGCATGTATGGTGTGTGCACATGTGTGATATGTACTTGTGGGTGTCTCTTTGTGTTGTATGTGTCCTTGCACATGCATGTGATATGTATGTGTGCACTTGATATGTGCTTAGCTCATGTGTGTGCTGTGGATGCATGAATGGCATGGACTGTGTGTGTGGTATGTGTGTGATACGTGAATGCATATGTGTGTAATGTATACATGTGTGCCTGGCCTGTGATGTGTGGTTGTGTGTGTGCATGAGTGACATTGAATGTGCACACATGTGTGGTGTGCTTGTGTGTGCACAGGCCTGTGGCACTGCAGAGAATTGGCCAGGGGACACATTTGTATCTGAATAATGGAAGTCTCCTGCAGAGAGATGACTTCAGGGCCGATGTGCAGGACCCAGCTAGACAAAGGCCCAGGCTGCCGGCTCGTGCTGTCCGAGTGCCTACTGAGGCATGAAATTAAGTCAGACCCTTAGTGTGCCTGGCTGACTGCGGGTGCTCCGGCTGCTGGGCGGGCCTGCCCACTCTGCTGCCCCCCATTGCACAAAGGCTGGCCTTACTGCTGGGGCTTCCACTGACCCCTGAGGCCTGCAGGCTGGCCTGGCCAGGAGGTTCACATTGCTGACCAGGCCAGACATGGCAGGAGTTGCTTCAGTCCCAGTCTCAGTCTCATATTTAGTTCACGTCTTTGCTGGGCACTTGTGGAGGAGGAAGCCCCCATCTATGCTTTTAGGGAGTAGACCCTTCTGTCGGTCCCCAAGCAGCTGAGGCACCGGGTAAGGCATGAGGCCAATGGAGAAGGGCAGGCCGGCCCAGTGAGGGCAACACCAGCTCGCAGAGCACCAGGAGGGCGTGTCACTGTCAGTCACTGGCTCGGAGGACTCTTTGTTACACAGCTTTACTGTAGCAGAAACCTGACTGATATGCAGGCTTTTATGGCCCTGGGCAAATACCTCAACCCCGGTGAGCCCGCGTTTCCTCATTCCTGGGGGGCAACAGCACGGACCTGCCGTGTTCACCTCTGCAGCTCCATCTGGGCCTGACACGTGCTAGCAACGCAATACCTATTGGCTGTCTCGGCAAGCCACTCGCCTCGGACACTAGCCGTGATGACTCTAAACTCCGCTTAGAGTTTGTGAAGGACTCCTCTATCCGTGCTCCCACTTTATCCTCCAAGCTGCCTCGAGGGAGTTGCTATTGCAGAAGTGAGACCCGGGCATGGAGCAGGGTGGGAGTTGCACTCAGCCAGCGGGTGGGTCTCACACTTTGGTGCCTTGAGGCCAGAGCTACAGCTGCGTCTCCCATCTCCTGATGAGTAAAGCAGGTGCCAGTTCCCTTCCAGCTCAGACTTCTGTGTGTCTCTGGCTGCCATAAAGGAAGATGAGAGTAGGGCCAGGCAGGTGAATATATCACCAGGGGATGTGCCCCCCAAGGGCTCAGGGCCGTGCTGAATCCCATGCCGGGGCCTCCTGCCTGGCAGGCACACTGCACGGACACTGCCCCGCCTGGGCACAAGGCTGCATGCAGCCAGGGAAGGGCTGCCGTGTGGTGTTCTGTCAACAAGAAGCGTCTGCAGATGGGAGCTGTGCACTCTTCCCTAGACCTCCATGCCTCTGCTTCCACTGTCCCTTTTGGTCCCCTCCCACTGTCACCAACTCTCTCTACCCCCACAGGTCAATTCAATCCAGCCTCAGGGTGATTAAATCATGGCCCTGTCAGGCTGATGGATGAGCCAGATGGGCTGTGCGTTTGGACAGTGTCCAGTAAGGATGGGGCCTCATACAGAAATCCCAGCTCACTAAGTGTTTGTCACCAACTTTTTCTGACACTGGGTCCCCGGGACTCATCATTCCCTTCACAACCTTTTAATGTCCACCCTCTGTGTGCCAGTCACTGAGCTAGGGACAGACATGGCCTCTGTCCATCTGGAGTTCAGTGTTTTGGGGGCAAGATGAACAAAAAATCCTGGCAAATGGTTGTAAGTGGCAGTGATACCACAAAGCTGGTACCAGGGGGATGCTCAGGGTGGGGGGAGTGGACAGCAGGTCGGCTCAACCAGCCGTGGGCACTGTGTGTCCACTGAGGGTCATAGCAAGCTGGCCGGCAGCAGGGAGTTGGAAGATGAGCAACACCCAGTGTGTCTGCCTGAGCTTTCGGACTGGGGCAGCCCAGGGGGTGTGCATTCCTACACACACACACTCCAGTCGGGCTCCCCACATGTACTGCAGTATCATGGGGACAGGGCAGTGACAGAGGGGTGGGGCTGGACTCACCTCCCCTGAGACATGCTGGCTTGGTGGCAGAGTCCTGAGCTGAGAAGCTGCTCAAGCAGGGGCAGCAGGAGGGACGGGTGGATGCTCTGAGCTCTGGGGCCACCTGGGACTTCAGCTCTGTCACCTGTAAAATGGGCAGGGTGGGTACGGTCACCTGCAAGGCCTCATTTGTGCCCAGAAATCTGATTCTATGATGGTGAGCCGGGCAGTGGGCACTGGTTGTGCGGTTGCTCCCTCTGCAGACCTGTGATGCTCCAGTCATGGGTAGAGACCCCACAGATGTGAGTCCCCCAAGGAAAGACTGGGTCCATGAAGACAACTTTTATTAAATGATGGGTGACTTTGGCTGAGATGTGGTACTTCCAGCCATGGTCCTCAGCAAGCAGAGCTCGGGATCCAGGAGGGACACCCTCGCGTGAGTGGAATCTTCTGGAACAAGGCAGAGGAGGGAGCACCTGCCCCAGCTGCCAGCTGCCAGGTGGGGTATGTGGAGGTGGGGCATATGTCTGTGTTGTGAGGCCCTGGGTATGTTTTTGTCTCATCCTGGGAGCCTCTAGGGCACCCCAGAGACTTGAGGGCCCCTTCCTGGTGGGGGCTGGATTCAGCCTGTGCCTCCTGCTGCAAGTGAAGCTTCACCCGGCCGTCGGGACGCCCCACGCCCCTTTGCCCACTCATCCTCTGCGGCTGCTGCGGGGCTGCCACCTGGAGCTGAATGACTATGACAAAGCTTGGCTTGTTGCACTGGAGGAATTTATTATGTGGCCCTTTGCAGCAAACGGGCCGAGCCCTGTGTCCCGGGGCCATGGGCTGCGGCTCCAGGTTGGCGAGGAGGGGCAGCAGGCCTGGAGGCCTGGGCAGGGCCGTCCACCTGGGAGGCTGGAGGTGAAGGCAGGGAGGATGTGGCTGGAAAGGAAGGCCTCTTGGGTGGGATGGAAACGAGCTTCCTGTGGGCAGTGGGGAGCCACTGAGGGTCTGGAAATGAGGGGGTGGTGCCTCTGGCTCAGGCTGCTCCCAGATGCAGTGAGAGCCCCGGTCGTTGCCCTCCCCTCTGAGTTACCAGCCTGGGCTGTCTGGTCCCTACGAGTGGTCCTGAGGTGGGGGTTTCCATTAGGCCTGGGGCCCCTGGGCAGACGGTACCCCAACTTTCTCCCACCCTGTCACACAGGGTTGAGGGTTGCCATGCACCTGAGGCTCCCCTGGAGGCTCCAAGAGGACATGGGTCAGTTCGTCCTGCTGGCCCTGGCAGGTCCCAAGCACCCCAGCAGTCCAAGATCCCCACAGACTTGGAAAACAGGCACCATGGATGCAAGCAGAGGCAGGGAATGGCTCCTAAATACGGAATAGTTTGTGCTGAAATAAATATCTCAGAACGAGAGATGGAGTAGGGGGTCCTGCAGGAAAGGGCAAGACCCCTGGCCTCCTGTCACCTCTCTGGCCATGTCTGGTAGGCTGGGCTGGGTGATGCTGAGGTCAGGGGAGGCAGCGGGCACAAGGGGCGCCCTTCGTTGCTCCCCAGGTCCTGCAGGGACTGTTGCTTGGCTCCGGGGTCTGGCTACAGCCCTGAGGCCCCCTCATCGCCTCCCTGCATGGGGCCTGGGTAGGCTCCTCCCTTGGGCCCAGCCTGGGTGGCCTCTGTGCAGAGGCAGGGACAAGCCCCATGGGAAGGGCTCAGGTGTGCAGAGGGCCCACCCCAACCTGCCAGTGGTCCCTGACCCAGAAGCTCATCTGTACAGTGTGGCAATGACCGCAGGCTTCACGGGCTGTTGTGGGGCTACACCACCCATGTGGCACAGAGCAGCCAGGTGCAGGTGGCAGAAGGCAGCATGTGTTGGGGGACCCTGCAGTCCCTGTGACCCAGATCTCTGCCCTGAAGGTGAAGAGAGCCCCCCTCTGTCTTTCCCTGGGTTGGGCACAGTGAGAGGTGCCCCTCCTGTGGGGCTGGGGCTCTGCCCTTCCCCATCTTGGCTTGCTGGGTCCTCTGGGGAACCCCGGGCCGGGGGGCTCTATGTGCCTTTCCCAGGGAAGCAGGCCAAGGGGCAGGGAGGTAGACAGCCCGCCAAGGCCACAGGGCTCTGGGGGCCGTGGCGTGGGGCACGTCAGCACTCATCCGTGGCATCCCCCTGCGGAGGTAGAGGAGGGTCCTGGCTTTTGGGGTCCTTGAGGCAGCTTGGCACCCTGGGGGGTAATGGAGAAGGGAAGAGTGGGGCTAACTGGCCCACCAGTGTGTTTCCACTGTGCTAAATGCTGGGAGGAGCCCAAGAAATGGCCGGCAGGCTCTAGGAGGCAGAGCTGTGGGCAAAGGGCCCAGGAGCTGGTGAGGAGCCTGTGATGACCTGCAGCACAGCCTCCTCGGCACGTCCCAGCCAAACAGGGAGAGAGACAGGGCTCCCCATTTGATGGGTGGAGAATCAACCTCCTCTCCTGAGGGCCTACTGTGCAACACAGAAGCCTGAGGCCTGGAGCTCACCTGTCAGGGCCAGACCCCACCCCTGGTCCATGGGGAGGTGAGTGCCCAATGGAGGGTGCTTGGCACGTGGTGCTGGGGGACCAGCCCCCTGCAAGCTGTGTCTCCAGCCTCGGGAGAGGAAGGAGGTTGTCTGAGTCAGAGTTACAGGTTCCAGGGGAGGGGAGGGGCTTCCAGGTGGAGAGATGGTCTTGGAGTGGACGTGGGTTTGAATCCTAGCTGCCCCCCTCTGAGCTGGGCGACCATCTCCTCCTCTGCTGTGGTGACCTTGGGCTTTCCCTTCCCAGTTCTTCGTGTGGCCAAGCCATCTGCACACAGACACGCACCCGGTACTTGTAACACAACGTCAGCCAGTCAGGGCACAGACCTTACACCCCGAGTGGAATAACCCTGGGGCAGAGCTGGAGGGGGCCGTGTGCAGCCAAGGCCCAGTGGGCCCACCAAGGGCTGTCCTGTGCTTCCATGGCGGCATCCTGGTGGGGGCTGGCTGACCTGCCACAGACACGAGCCTCCCTGCCTGGCCTCCCACCCTGAGGGCCCCACGGTCTTGAGCCTGAGGTGTAGCAGGCCTTTCCCAAAGCCCAGGACACATGCACCCCTCCCTGGAGGACCCCTGGTCCTGCTGACATCCCCGGGGTGGGGGTGGAGGAGGCCCAGCCCAGAGTGGCCCACCCTGCTGGAGCCCTGGACTTTCAGGCAAGATTAGATAGGAGAGCAGGCACCAGGAAGGAGCAGGTCCCAGCAGGACTTGGAGGGCCTCAGGGACCTGGCCACCTCTCCCCAGAGAGATTGCAAGTGACCCATGGGAGGTCTCCTCTTTGAGGGGGTGCGGGCGGCTTGTGCTCCCAGCTCTGTGGGCACAGGGGGTGGCTGGGCCCCTCGTCTCAGGCCCACTGACCTGGGGCAGCCCTGCTCAGCTCCCCTGTGCATTGCCTGGGGTGGGGAGGCCTTTCTGTCATGCAGAAGTGTCCTGATGGGCCCATGGTGGAGGCAGCAGCTGAGACTCTGGTCAGAATACTGTGTGGGTGTGAGAGTTGTCCAGGGCCAGGGTAGGCCCAGAGCACACTGAGAAGGACTGTCCTGGGACTGCTAGGAGGCAGGCAGGGCCGGGCGGGCCGCGTGGTCACCCTTGGCCTCTGGGGAGGCCAGCCCCCTCCAGCAGCACCTGCCCAGTGCTCAGGGGTCTGACCCGCCCCAGAGCACACTTACTCTCACACTCACATACTCCCACTGCCTGGCCTGGGCCTCTTAGCAAATTGCACCCGTCTGCTGCCCCTACAGGCCCCGTGGGTTCCCCCAGCCTCCGTTCGCCTTTCCTGCTGACAGCGACAGGAGGAAAGGGTGCCAGCTGGCTGTAAGCTGGCGGGACCGTGTGAGTGTCTGATGTGCTGGGGCTGCAGCGCGGGGAGTGTGTCCACTGAAGTCCGATGGAGTTGGTGGCAGGCAGCAGGGTGGAGGGCCGTGCGGGTTGGGGCAGGGTAAGTTTAGGCCTTGTGTGTCCCCAGCCAGCTCCTTGGGGGCTGGGGTTGCCCATGCTCCACTGTTGGAAAGGACCAAAGCCAGCGATCCTGAGCTGGCAGGGGGGTGGGGGTGGCAGGGCCCCGTGGTCTGCTGCAGAGAGCCTGCCTCTGCCACCCCTGCACAGCGTCCCTCTGTGCCCCAGACTGTCCCTGCCTGCCGGCACTGGGCACAGGGTGCAGGCAGCTCAGCACATCAGCGCATGCCGTCTCCTCGTGGACCTTCTCTCCTGCCTCCGCCTGGCACCTTAGCTCCAATCACCGGATGGCTCAGGGGTGGCAGATGGATTGTGCCCTGTGTGTTGACCGACTGTAATGGCTGCAGCACGGTGCTGAGGCTGCTTCTGGGCTCAGCCTGGAGGCTCCCTCCGGATGTCCGCAGGGGAAGGCAGGGAGCAGAGGGCCCTCTGTTCCTCTCTTCCACCTTCTCCGGCCCCTTGCCCTTCTCACCCTTCCCAGAATTGTGGGGCCACTGGAGCATGCCCCTGAGCCCAGCATACACTTCTATTTACTGAAGGCGGCAGCCCCAGGGCTCCTCACATGGCTGTGAGCTTACAAGCCAGTGAGTGGGGAGCCATCCCTCAGGATGGGGCCCTGTGCGAGGTGGTACCCTTCACGCATTTCATCTCAGCATCTCCTCTCTGGTTCTCTGGCCCAAGCCCCAAGCACATCCGGCCACACTGGAGATCTTGTGAAGGAGGGACAGCAAGGACCCCATTCCCCAGGCACAGCACATGCTCCGCCCACCCCCCAGTGGTCACAGCCTGCTGTCCAAGGCTGTGCTTGGCCTCAGGTGCGTGCACGTGGCTGGCAGCGTGGCCCTTTGAGGTCAAGGTGTTCACACGCTCAGTGCTAGACTGGGGGGCCCTTAGCTCTCCCCACCTATTGTCCTCCAGGCCAGCCTCCTGCCTTACTCTACGGTCTGGCCCTAAAGACATCTGTGTTTCCATCCACCCCAGGTTACCCTCAAGGAAAGTGGATGGAGAGTCAGTGCAGAACAAAGGGAGAACAGCTGCCCCTAGATGCCCAGGTCCCTGGAGAGGGGCCACCTGGGGGGCCTCGACCAGAGGTTGAGATCACCCAGGAGGAGGCATTGGGGTGCTAGGGGTGGGTGGCCAGTGGCTCCAGTTGTGAGTTGACGTGTGTCCTCCAGAAGTGTCCTAAGCCCAGAACCTATGAATGTGGCCTTATTTGGAAAGAGCATCTTGGCAGGTGGAATCAAGGAAAGATGAGGTCAGACTGGGTAGGGAGGGTGCGGATGCTGCAACTGGTGGCCTGGTAAGAAGATCAAATCTGGACACACACAGGGAGAGCTGGGGGCAGAGGCTGGAGTGATACATCTGCAGCCATAGAGCCCCCAAGAATGCCTGGAGCCCCTGGGAGTGGGGAGAGAGGCCTGGCACAGATTCTCCCCAGCAGCTTCTGGGATGAAACAGCCCTGTCGACACCTTGATTTGGGGGCTTCTGGCTTCCAGACTGTGAGACACACATTTCTATTGTGTGAAGCCACTAGTTTGTGTTATTCTGTGGTGGCAGCCCCAGGAGTCTACTGCCCCCCTCGCGGCCAGAGTGGGACCACTGCCATCACCACCGTCACCCCTCCCCCTGCACAGTGACTGCTTCTGCTCTGCCCGGGCCTGAGGTTTTTCATACTTCATGTCATCCCACAGCAGCTTCTGAGAGGGGACAGTGGGTGGCCTCCGTTTCCTGCCATCCTTCTGCTACCAAGAGGCTCTGCTGGGCTCACTGAATGGTAATGCAGATGTGACCTGCACCACCTGGCCCTGCAGTACTTGCCTGCATCTCTCCCAGGTGGGACCTGCCGCCCTGCGTGGGCAGCCCCTGGGTGCTGCATGCGGGTGCTGGGCACTGGCTTCCTGTGGAAGACGGCATCTCATTGCTGCATAGAGTCGGTATGGCACCCTTTGTCCACGGGGGAGGTACATGCCCAGATTTGAGCCTGGTATCATTCTGCTGGACAGCTCCCTCGGGTCCCCAGATAGGCTGTCAACGGGCCTGCTCCGCAGTCACCGCTATCTGGCTTTATTTCGCCGTAATAGCGGGGAAGATGCAGCTGATAACAACCCATGACAGCTGCTATATTGATATTCCCAGTCTTGGGGAGAGAGAGAGGAAAAAAATAAACACTTGATGAAAGTATGATTGAAGATTAATAGTTGTCTGGTGACGATTCACAATGAAACAGGCCGTGAAGAGATTACTTGTCTGCAGAGATGCTTGTTCCCAGCAGTAGGCCACGGAGAAGGGACGCTTCAGAGCTGGCAATGCTGGGCTGGGAGGGCCTGGGGTCTCCCTGCAGGGCCAGGGGACTGTCAGCCACGGGCCTGGAGCATTCCCAGGCTGGGGAAGGCAGATGGAAATGGCTTTGGAAATATTCATGTATTTACACCCCACCATGTTCCAGAAAGGATTTTAAAAGGCTTAGAAATTGCTTTGTCTAAGAAGCTCCTGGTAATCCTCGGGCAGGCTTAGCAGACTCCACAGCACCGGAGGGCCGGACAGGGGCTGAGCCGTGAGTAGGACTCAGGCTGGCATGCTGGGAACCTGGGTCCCATTGAGTTGAAGTGACTTGTCGGATGTCACTTGATAATTGGGTGGAAAAGCCAGGACTGAAAACCACTCATTCATTCATTCATTGGAATCCTGCATCTGATGTGAAGTTCTGTTCATCAGAAGACAGCAAGGATCGTTGCTCACTGGGAGGAGCATCTGCTGTGAACACACCCAACAGCAGAGCAAAGTCGGGGCACCTCGTGCCTCGCTTAGTGGCCCCAGAACAAGGCATCACTGCGCAGACAGGACCCTCCCTCGGCCCCGCCACCAGCTCTGGGGGGCAGGTCCCAGGCCCCGGGGATGCAGTGACATCTGCTTAACTGGCAGAAATTACAAACTGGAAACGAGGTCACCTTGGTGGGGGAGCAGAGCAGCGGGGTTTGGGAGAACGGAGTGCAGTGCGCAGCTGCCATGGCCTGGGCTGCTGCGGGTCTCCAGGGCGGGCTCCCCTCAGACAGCACAGACTGAGCATCAGCTGCCGGAACGAAATTCATTCCCTCCCCTTCTGGAGCCAGAGTCTGACCTGCGGTGTGGGTAGGGCCCTGCACCCTCTGGGCGCTCCTCCTCCAGGGCGGCCTCCTTCTTGCTGGGTCTGGGGCACGGGCTCTCCTTGGCTGAGGCAGCCTCAGTCTCTCCCATGGCTCTCTGTGAACTCTTCCTTCCATGTCTTGTAAGGATGGGGGTCATTGGATTTAGGGCCTGGCCAAAATGATCTCATATCAGGATCCTTAACTTACATCTAAAAAGACCCTTTGTTCTGACAACAGCTTCTGGGGTTTAGGGCATGGGTTCCATATAAGAAGCTCCCAGTAATCCTTGGATGGGTGCAGCAGATTCCATCTTTGGGGGCACCATTCAACCCTCTACAGTAAGCAGGTGAGAGGTGGAGGTGGGCTTAGGAAGAGGGGCCATGTGCCCGGTGTCAAGACTAACCTGGGGTCCTTTAAAAAAGAGCCATTGCAGAATGCAGCCTGTTTTGTGTGCCCGAACTGCCCTGCCCACCCAGTGGGGCCTGTGCAGTGTGAGGATGCGGGCCTGCTCCCGGGGGACTCACAACCAAGTCCCTTACAATCAAGCACCTCCAGGGCTTCCTGCTCTCCCAGGAGCCTCTGTCCGGGAGGCCTTCCCCTGTGGTGGTGGTGGTGGGGGGGTGCAGTGTGACGGACAGCGTACTACGATGCAGTGAAGGGGTCCTAACTGGAGACACAGGGCCCCTGGCAGGGCTTGGGGGAAGCCCAGGCATGGACAGGCTGAGTGTGGCACCAGGTCCCGCCAGGTCCCCTCGGTCTCCTGACCCTGAGCAGCACCTGCTCTAAGGCCTGCCTGCCTTTCCTTGGCCTCCTCACCTCTCCTTATTTATATTTCTTTGTTCTACTTTAGGTATCTTCATAAACTGCCTTAAATCCTTTTTGAATGAGGCAGAGCATAAATAGATAAATAAATAAAACCCCCATGCTTCCAATTTTAAAGCATCTTTCCCAAGGCCCCACTCATTTCAGGAGATTCATTTATAACCCTCTGACACCTCCCCTCAGGCCCCAGGCACTTCTGGGCTCAGAGAAATGAGCCAGTTCCGGAGCTGCTAACAGTTACAAAGGGTGTCCCAGGTGCCCCTGGACAGCGTGGCCAGGCAGCAGTCCACCAGCTCTGTGCACCCTGCAGGCGGGACTGAGGCCGGGGGCAGGGCCTGGGGCTCTAGGTCCAGGAGCACCTCTTGCTCTGCCTGAGCTGAAGTGTGGGGCTTAGAAGGTAGCCAGGCTTGCAAGCCCATCAGATTCTGGCAGCTGGCGTTTATTGAGGACCTACTGTGGGTACCATTCATGGGTGGGCACCCTCCCAGGACTGTACCAGAGAGAAACGCTTGCTTCGGTCCTGTGCTGCCTGCTTCCCTGATGTTGAGATGAGACCCTTAAGAGCAGGGGACTCAGTTTTGCATGCTAGGGGCTGGCAGCGTTCCCTGTGTAGAGGCGATATCAATGAATGATTGCTGATTTATTGACCAATTGATTGAGAAGCTGAGAAAGCTGCACTGTTGAGCAGAGGCTGGCCTAGAAGATGACAAGTTTCTTTCTTCATCAAATAGGCCAGCATCTGTGGGGGCGTCTGGGGCAGCAGAGGGAATATTGTTCAACATCTGGAGCACATCATTTTTGCCCCTAGACTGGTGCTGCTTTGTGTCTCAGACAGGAATCGGCAGCCGGCTCCTTTCATTGTGAAAATAGCCCAAGTGTGATGAGTGTGACTGTGTGTGGAAGGTGGGCTATGTGCTGCCTCCACGTCTGGCCCCCGTCCCCCGCCCCCCCTGCTCCTGTGGACCCCATTGCAAAGGCAGGAGACCCTGGGACAGTCACGGCATGGTGAACATCGCCTCTTCTGTGCGGGTAAGGGCCTCCCCACCCCTTTCCTGCCTAAGTGCCCACAGTTTCACATCAGAATCAGGATGCCCTTGCTCTGGGTGTGTGATGCAGATAGAACTTCAAGGACACAGAACTTCCACATTTCAAGCGCAACCACACAGTTGATTTCAGAGGATGCACAAATGTTAGCTGTGTGGGTGTCCATCTCACGGCTGGAGCCATGTCATAGCGGGACACATACACGGCCATGCCTGGCTGAAGGCATTGGGATGAAGACATTGGACCCTTGGCCACGTGAGATGTTGTCAGAACACAAGCTTCATGAGCATCCATGGATGGAGCCATTGAGAAGATGGATGTGTGGGTTCTGGATGGATCTGGGTTTTCGGGCCATTGGGCTGCCCTTGGAATTGATCTTGTCTGGGAGCCCTGTGGTGCTGTGGCAAGAACACTGGGTGTGGGGTCAGGCTCTGGGCTCAGTCCCAACCCGGCAGGCCCCAGCTCTGTTGCCTGGGATGATTTATCAATTTCTCTGCCCCTTGGGGTTCTCACACATGAAAGGGGTTGTGATAATGACCCTTGTCTTGTCTACTTAATGATGCTGTTGGGAGGACTAAATGGTTAAGTGTGGAAAAGCACAAAATAATGTAGAAGTTTAAGTGGTTAACAACAGGGTCATTTCTCCAAAGTTATTCTGATAATTTTTTATGCAGGAAGAGGAACAATTGATGCCAATTAAAAAACCCACGTGCGTTTGTCATATTGGCATGGGAAGTGCATTCATGACACAAGCGGGGAGCTGGGTTTGGGGGAGATGCTTGCCCTGCCAGTGATTAAGTAGCCAAGCCTTAAAACACCCACCGACCCAGGATCCCTCACTTGAGAAGCGAGGGGTGCAGCCCCTCCACCTTGCATGGATCAGGGATTGGGTGTGCATCTCATGGGGACAGTCTGCATTTCCCCGCTCGGACAGAGACCCCTGGGGACTGACCTCAGACACGAGGGGTGCCCCAGTTGATCCAGCCCCAGCCCCCTTACCTGGAGGAACAGGAGAATAAGGCTACCAGTGGGGTGGCCTGAGGATGGTAAGCATGCAGGTGGGGTGCCAGCTCAGTGCCTGGCTGCTGTGAGTGAGAGCTGCACAGACGGGGCTCCTGCTGGGCCTGTTATCAGCACAGGTGGTGGGCGAGCTGTGCACAGGGCACAGCCTAGTCCCCTGTGGAGGCTGAAAGACTGGGAAGCAGGTGAGCCAGGCCACTGGCTCGCTGTACAGACTCTGCAAAGCTGTGTGTATCCTCTACACCTCGGCTTCTTAATCTAAAAATGGGTGTAGAGGGTTGGATTGCCTATGTCCTGACCCCAGGCACCTGTGATGTGACTGTACTTGGAAGCTGGCCTGTGCAGATGGTATGGAGTTAAGTCGAGGTCACACTGCATTATGTTGGGCCCTGATCCAGCCACTGGTGTCCTGTTAGGAGAGGGAAGTCTGCCCGTGGACGGGCGGGGGGAGCTCCATGCGAAGATGGAGGCAGAGAGGGGAGTGGTGCATCTGCAAGCTAAGGGTGCCAAGGGCGGCTGCAAACACCGGGAGCTGGAGAGAGGCTGGGCAGCTTGTCCTTGGCGCCTCAGGAGGAACCAGCCCTGCCGACACCTTGACTTGACCTCCAGCCTCCTGAGCTCTGAGGGAATCAAGCTGTGCTGCTTTAAGCTGCCCGGTTTGTGGCACTTTGTACTGGTGGCCCTAGGAAACTAACACATGGGCTCCAACCCTAACCCCACGGGTCTCACAAAGGCTGAGTGAGACAGTGCAGGGCAGGTGGTCTGAGGCCCAGCGCACAGTGTACCCGAGCAGGCCACGTGGAGGTCGCGATGATGATGGGTAACATCTTAGTAGGCGTTTCCCCCTCAGCCACTCGGCTGAGTGTCCGTCAGGTCTGCAGGGCCACAGGTGCATGGAGGGGTGCTCTGCGTCCCCGCTGAGGGGTGGTCTCTGCAAGGAGAAGAGAGGGGTCCCAGCCATACCACAGTGGCCACAGCTCTATCCTGTGGTCGGCCGTGCCCAGCTGTGCGGCCATCAGAACCAACCTGGAGCATCGGAAATGTGGACCGGCACCCCCTGCCCCTCAGCATGCGCTCTGACATCAGCTGAATGGGACGGTCCTCACAGAAGGGCCCAGCCCCGAGGCCCTGTAGGCTGTGGTCCTGGGGGCCAGAGGATGTGGCCCTGTGTACATTCAGAGAGAAACATTTGGGCTTTATGGAGGCTGCAGAGCCAAGACGGGAGGCAGGAGGGTCATCTGTACAGTCCAGGAATGAGGAGCGTGCAGAGGCCCCGGACGTAGAACCTGAGCCGAGACCAGGCACGGAGACTCAGAGTGCGGGCGTCCACGGGGCTTTGAGCTCCGGCTGTGAGCTCCACGGGGCAGTTCTGTCTGCTCACCAATGCCTGCTGAGCGCTCACAACAGCGCAGATACCCAACCAGAGTTTGCTGAATGAATGAATGAATGTAGGAAATGTCAAGCTGCCAGGTGCTGAAGCAGTGAATCAGGACAGTGTGAGGGACAGAGAACGGCAGGAGGGTGGCGGGGCGCAGGCAGGGTGGGAGGTATGGCGCTCTGTGGAGCGGCCCCAGCTAAGGGAGTGGACAGCTGAGCCAGAGTGGGGAGGGCCTCAGCCCCGCCCAGTAAGGAGCCTAGGATGGAGGCACCTGGGTTGGCATGAGGATGCACGTGAGGGCAGGGCGACCAGGGCTGAGCCCTCAGGGGTTGCAGTGCATGGATGAGCCCCAAGGCAGGTGGGGGCACGTCCCGCTGAGGCCTGCTGGGGGTGGGGAGCCTGAAACAGCACACACCAGAGTCTGGCCTGGAGCTCGGTGACTCGGTAAACGGGACGGTTACGTAGGGGGTGGAAATGGTGGGACCAGGTGGCTGATGGGTGGCAGCGGATGGATGCCCACAGGGATTCAGGGGGATTGCGGTCTCCAGCCTGCGCCAGTGGGAAGGTTCTCTTGCACAGCCTGCAGATCCTTGCTGAGCAGCTGTGCCATGCCAGGAGGACAGTAGGGACCAGACAGAAGAGCCATGCCTACGTGGGGACAGGGGCAAGGCCGTGAGGTCAGCATGGGTGGGTGGGTGGGGTCCAGAGGATGAGGGGTGCTGCCCATAGGCGTCTCCCCATGCGCGGGAGGGTGGAGTCACCTGGGGCATCTTGGAGTGTGTATGGGTGACTGGGATGAGACCCTCATGGCGCCGTGACCAGCGACCTGCCCGCGGTGGCTCATGACACTGTGCACTTGTTACCCCGCAGGTCTCCAGGCCTCCAGCTGCCGGCAGGTGGCGTGGATTCCAGAACCTTCAGGGAGGGTGGGTTTCCCTGCGTTTTCATCAGCAGAGGCCTCTGCGCCCCGTGGCCCACAGCTCCTCCCTCCGTGCCTACCTCTGCATCCATCCTGCATTTCTCGCTGCTCTTTCTGCTGCCCTGTCCTTTCCTGGTGAGGGGTGACACTGTGTGCAGTCCTGCCGTCCGTGGGCCGTTCTCTGCAGGCAGGGGCGTACAGGGGCTGCAGGGTGTCAGGAGCACCCCTGAGCTCCGCCCGTGAGATGCCCTCCAGCTGTATCTCCAAACCCTCCCTATGTTGCCTGGGGGCCGGAACTGACCAGGCCGAGAAGGGCTGACACTGACGGTTGGAAGGGTCGGCGTGAGCACCGACACTCATCTCAGCGGCACATGGTAGTGACCTGACATTGTTGTACAAGCGCAGGCCTGCGAGACCTTGGGAGAGCGTGTGTGTGAGGCCCTTGGTGCAGCGTGCGTGCCAGGCCCGTGGTGACGCTCCCCTCGCCAGCCATCCCTGGTCCCACTCCTGATGGGGACAGGCAGAGGCAAGGCCTCGGGAGGACCCCACACGGAGCACTGGCGTCAGCGGCACAGGCCCAGACTCGGGCGACGGCCCCTCCTCACCACCGGCACCGAGGCCCACGAGGATCTATCTGGACGCCGCGGAGAGGCTCACTGCCACCGCCTTCAGGAGGGGCACGCGGTGGGCGGGTGGGGTTGGGGGACAGTGGGAAGTCACCTTCCGCCAGAGAGACACCAATCCTCAAGGCTGGGGAGCGGGGACGATTCGGGGAAACTGCCTCCTGGGGATTCTCTTTCCACTCCCTAAGCGGAAGGTAACACTCGGTAACACTCGCTCTTTCTGCTCAGGTTAAATTACCTTATTAATTATTCAAGAGACTTAATGCGATCCAACCAGGATCTGTGTACCGGATCCGAGGGGAAGCCAGAAACAGAATCAATGCGTCCAAAGGCCTTGGCAGCTCGTGAATAATTAACTGATCTCCTCCTTGAAGTTTAAGTGGGAAAGAACAGTTCGCGTTGCTCAGATGAGTCAGATGGGAGACAGAGAGGCAGAGGAAGATAGGGAGGCAGGTAGAGACAGACAGACAGACAGACAGAAGACATACATAGATGAGAGAGAGAGAGGGGCGCAGACAGACCGATGAGGGAGAGAGACAGGGAGATGCAGGGAGAGGCCCTGGGACCAAGTCTGGCTGCGTCTCTTTGTCCTGAGACCCTGCTCAGCATGGCTGCCCAGCCAGGAGTCACACAGCTCTAATCGGATCCAGAAATGGCCACAATTTCACGCTGTCTTTCAGTGTGACCCTGGGGAGGTGCTGGGCCCCCGCGATGCCCCAGGAGGGTTTTATGCGATCTATTTATATCCAAATCAATTCTAAGTGGGTTGCAGGATGCTGCCTGATCGAATCTGCTGTCCTTCATACACCTGACCCCGTCCTCCTGGGGGAGCCCAGACCCCTGTCCTCACGGTCGAGGAGCTGCTGAGCGTGCCGTAGGCTGGTTCCACGCTCTCTGGACTTTTCTGAGGGCCTGACGCAGGCAAAGAGCCCCAGGCCAGGTGGATGCTGGAGAGGCCAGAGAGCCTGCCTGGTGTGTGACACCCAGCTGGTCCATACACTTCTCGGAGGAGCGTGGGTGTCCTTTGTGGAAAGTGGGGGTCCCAACATCCATGGCACGTGGAGGAGGAGAGGGAGCACGTGCTGCCCTTGGAACCCCAGCTCCACAGGCCAGGCTGGCCCTGCTCCGCCTACAGCGGCTGGCTCTGGGAGCCTCTCAGGGACACTGGCCCCTGGGGTCTGCACACGCCAGGAGGCTCCAGGCCTCCTCACCCAAACTGCAGGGGTCTCGCTATGGCTTTCCGCTTCTGATCCTGTCTGGGAGGCAGGGGCTTTGCTCAGGGGCCTGAGGCGCGCCCTCCCTCCTTAGTTAAGCTTCTCTGAGCCTGTTCCAAGCACCGAGCTACCCACTGGGAGGGAGACCATAGCTGCAGTGCCCCCACCTAGGATCCCTTGGGTTCTGGGGAATGCCCACAGGGTGGCCAGCACCGTGGCTCCAGAGGACGCCCCGGAGGACACCTCCCAAGCTCTCGGCTCCCCTGCTCCTTCCCTCCACTCCCCTTGTCATTTCTCTGAGCCGTCCTGGGGCTGCTTCTGGAATCATCAGGAGCGTGGCTTGGGGATCAGCAGCCTGGGTTTGAGTCCAGCCGCTGCCGTGATGTGTGGCCGCTTGACCTTCTATTTCTCACCCTCCTCACGGGTGCCATGCGCTAATGAGTGTGTGGCTGCTGGGGGACAGGAATGGCGACCAAAGTCCCAGGGCTCAGCACCCCACCTGCCTGGGGAAAGAGCCGGCATGGTGGACAGCTTCCAGTCCCTGTGTCCACGTGCCAGTGGGGGATGTACTCGGGCTCAAGAACGCAGCACGTGCGTGTCTCTGTTCCCTGGGATGGCCACCGGTCCCCAGCACGAGCACTCAGGGACATGATTGGGTGGTGACCCAGGATCAGGGGAGCCCAGGCCCAGACCTGCCCAAGCAGCCAAGTCAGGGAGGTGCAGGGAGGTTCTGAGAGCCCAGATGGGGGCGCTCCCTGGTCCCCGGCACCCCTCACCATGCCTTTGTTGGGGGCTTAGGGAAGGGCTCAGCCTCCCCTGCCCGTGCGCTGCAGGTGGCAGAGCTGGGATTTGAACGTGTGGGGATGGGGTATACTCTTGAAACAGGCTCCCTGCGTGGACCTGATCACAGGAGGCTGACAAAGTGCCCCAGGATGGGTGCCATTGGGGAGCAGCCAATCCAGGGTGCACGTCCCAGAAGGGGTCTGAAGGACGGGAGAACTGGGGCCAGCCCCTCGGGAGCTGTGACTAGGCATTACATTTGCCTAATTCTGGGTTATATAAGGCAGCCTCTGACTTAACGGAAGCCTGCAGAATCACCCATCATCCACGGTGATGCTCTGTATTATTTTCATTTTAATTAGAAACAATTGATTATGCTTTCCACTCATCCCTTCCCCTTCCCCCTAGCTCATTGCTCTAGACGGTGCATTTCTTTCGTGAGCATCCCCGGGCTCAATGGGAAGGGCAGCCGCATCCCAGCCACACACGCATCCTACAGCCGCAGAGCAGCAGCGCGGTGGGGGCAGCAGAGGGCCCTGGGGGGAGGTGGGGCAGCAGAGGGGCCTGGGGGGAGGCGGGAGCAGCAGAGGGCCCTGAGGGGAGGGGGGGCAGCAGAGGGGCCTGGGGGGAGGTGGGGCAGCAGAGGGCCCTGGGGGGAGGCAGGAGCAGCAGAGGGCCCTGGGGGGAGGCAGGAGCAGCAGAGGGCCCTGAGGGGAGGGGGGGCAGCAGAGGGCCCTGGGGGGAGGGGGGCAGCAGAGGGGCAGTGTCCACTGTGAGACCTCTGGAAGACGGATTCTGGCTCCTCCTTTTCTTGGAACTCACTGAGTTCCTGGAAAATGTCTCACGGGTCGTGTGTGAAAGAAGCACACGTTTGTTCTGACAAGTATGGACCCTGGGTGCCCTGATTTCAGGGTGCTAGGTCTGTACAACTTAGCAGGTAACCTACTGACCTCATTTTCTTCCCTTTCCCCCATCGCCAGCTATACATAGCCAGTAAAAGACACTCTGTGTCACAGGCTGCCACCCCTTCACCAAAATCCCGCCTCCTCTCCTTCTGGCTGTAGGACCGACCCCATCCGCCAGCTACTTTCCCACCAGGTGGCTGTTCGAGGCCGCGGAGTGTGGAAGGAAGGAACGCGCACTGCCTCGGGCCCAGGCTTCCCCTCCTCCAGCTCACGCACAGACCACCGGCCCTGGAGACATAGAGCCACAAGTGGGGGGCACCTGGGGATTGTCCCTGAATCCGCACAAGAGCTGCCTGCCTAGCCGGCCTCCGGGCGGTGGGAGAAGCACACGCTCGGCATGACAAGCCTCTGTGTGCATGGGGTCTGTCCGTTCTGCAGCCATTTCTGGGGCCACAGCTCTGTTAGGTCCTGGGGCGTCTGCCCAGTGACAGCTGTGGCATGAGAACCTGCCTCCGTGGGGACGAGGCATATCATCAGAAGGAAATGCACGGGAGTGGCGTTGGGTGGCAGAGGACCTGGAGGACCAGAGCCACCCTGGGCTGGGAGTGGCCCTCAGAAGACGGGCACTTGGGCTGAGGTCTGAGGGTGCAGAGCACCCGGCACCTGGGCATTGTCCACAGAAGGACCTGTGTCAGTGGCGCGGAGGGGCCCGAGCTTTGCAGGCTCTCAGGTCGGAGAGGAAGGGCAGTGGGGGACGGGTCAGGGCGGCCGCGTGAGGTCCTCCGGTGGTCAGGCCCACTGACTGTCCCTCCCGAGTGCTGAGCCCCGGCCCTTGGATGAGCACCGGGGTGCGGGAAGTTCCAGAGATGCTGTGCTGGCCTGATCTGCCTTCGTCTTCAGTCCCGGCATCCCAGCAGACCCCGTGGCGTGGCCCAGCCTTGCCCAGTCCCACCTCCAGCTAAGCCTTGGTTTGGCCGCAGGAGTGTCAGGCCTGACATCAGCTTTGCCTCTGGCTCAGCTGCACGGGCTCCAAGTCTTCCTGAACCCACCCTGGCTCCTCGGCCTTTCCCTAGGCTCCCACCGGCCCTGAGGGTCGGAGAGTCCCAGGGGTCCCACCTGGGGAGCACAGTGTGGTGCCTGCGCCAAGCGCTGTCCCCTCCAGGGTCCCCTCCCTGCTCCTGGTGGGCCGAGGACAATCAGCCACTCCTAATAACTGCATCCTTCCCAGCTGAAGGCAGTGATGAATGGCCAGAACCTACGTCCTTTCAGGAATCAATACTGTAATATCTTTGTACTAGTGGGGAAGATGGGGTGAGGGAGTCGGAACACACCCTTTTAACGTGCCCTCAAAACCCACGGAGGCCATAACATCCAGGCTGTGGGGTCAGGAGCTTGCCACGAGGGGGTGCAAGGCAGAGGCGATGTCAGGGGCATGGACCGTGGAGCCCAGCACTGCCAGGGCTGAGTGGCCTCGGTTTGCCACTCAGGGTCTCCTGTCGCCCCGTCTCACAACGGAGGACGTGAAGAGCTCTCTGAGGTGCCAAGTGACTCGCACACGTATCAGGTTGTCGTGACAGCACAGCACAGAAAGCGGGCACCCTGAGGCTCCCCCATGCTGGCATGTGTTCTGAAGATCTGGGCTCTTTGGACAGAGGGGTGAGATGCCACGCATCTAACTGGGTCTCACCCTGTGACAGGAGACATCATCGGTCCCCCTGATCAAGATGGGTGCTCAAGGTCTCAGCCTCAGCTGGGGTCAGGAGTGTTTTTGAGATGGCAGCTCTGAGCTCTGCTTTGCCCACTGAGGGGGCTGAGGGGAGAGGGGAGGTCTGCCTGGGGGCCACAGAAGGGAGCAGTGCAGGGCCTTGGCGCCATGAGGAGAGGTGGGCACGCTGGCGGGGAGTGCAGACGTGCCCCCACCCCCACCCCCGTCCCCATTCAGAGTGCCTCTGGTGGGGGCTGATTCCCTTGCCTGGCACCAAGGCTAAGACAACTGGCACTGTTTCCAGGCTCATCAGTGGGCAGGGCTCCCTTCCTGAGGAAAGGGGCGTCCATGCCCTCCTGTTTGCTCGGCCCTCACGTGAGTCCTCCCACATGAGAGTCCCGAGCTCTCCTGGCCAGTAGGGTCATCGGAGGCCAGCCCTGGGCCGGCCCCATCCGTCTGCCTGGAATGACAAGCTCTTTGTCACCCTCTTGGGGCAGAGCTGGGCTCTGACGCGGGGCGTGCACAGCGTCCCCCACTGAGAAGGCAGTACTGAGCTTGACCATGAAGACATAGCCCCTGGCCTGGGGGCCTTCCTGTCCGATGGGGGGGATAGCATCTGCCGCGATGGACAGACGGAGGACAAGCAGCTCCTGATCTGCTGGTCGGATGGCAGAACATACTCTCTCTGGTCTGCTGGTCAGATGCGGGGGCATGCTCTCGATCCTGCATGGTGCCCTGGTTGAGGGAGGAGGCAAAGAAGGCATGATTCTCCCCGCCAGGAGCCCCGAGTCTCTCAGGGAAATGGCAGCATCCGGAGGGTTGCCTTGACAGAGGTGGGAGACATGTGGTCCCTGTCCTACAGGCATCCTGCCGGCTGAAAGGGCAAGTCAGTGCCTGTCCTTGGCAGGTGGCATCAGACAGGTGGCATCACTACTCCAGAACAGCCAGCAGGCGCTGGAGCCGAAGGGGTGGCTGTCTGATTCGGTTTCATGACCTCTGGGAGGAGTTAGGAGGCACTTAGCCAACTGGTTGAATTGGGGGGAAGGCAGGCAGGCTGCCGTCCAGATGTTCCCAGCCACACTCGTGCTGAGTGGCACACATGGCGAACACCTGGGAGGTGGGCTCTGCATCCCTCCAGCTCCTGCCCAGGGCTCTGGCTGCTTCCAAGGGTGGCCGGGCAGGACGATGGCCCCAGGGCCCATGAGGCACCATGAGGAGGGTGATCCGAGAGGCGGGGACTGGGTGGCTGTTCGGAGAGCTCTGGGGAGGCCAGTGTTGTATCTTCATTGAGAATTCAGGCTCAACCTGCATGGGCTTGACTGGGGTCTCCCAGAACCAAGACCCCCCAAGTAACCCCTCTAGGAACCCCATAAGACTCATCCCTGGAGAGCATGGGCTGTGCCCAGGGCACTGACATCCCTTTAGGACCTGGGCATGAGCCACGACGTCCCCTGGTCCTCCAGCAGGGACGCCAGCCAGCTTCTGGGTCAGCCTCATCAGCAACTCTGTGGTTCCTGGACCATCAAGAGCAGCTCCTATGAAAGGCCCTCCCTTGTCATGGTGATGAAACCACCCAGAGCGTGTTCCCTGGCACTGGCTCTGCCCTGCCAGACTGGGTGTCTGTCTGCCTGTGGTTGTACAACCTCCTGCCAAGAAGTACCTTCCTGGCCAGGCCACAGCCTGTCGTTAGCGGGCACGCATCTGTGCACTGGAACGCAAGAGTGTGGAGCCGACGCCCTGGTCTCGTTTCTTGGCCGCCCCCTCCACCCGCTTAGACCCTTACACCCTGAGCCCAGCAGTGCCCAGCCAACGTTTTCAGGGCAGAGGTTAGCTGCACCCCACCTGGGCCTGGGGCTGAGGTCGCTGCTCAGCCTCAGGAGGGGAGCTGAGAGAAGCGACAGCGCGAACAAGCCCAGAAGGCAGCTCAGGAAGTGCGCCTCTGTGCCCTAGCTGTAGTTCCCCTTCTGATGGGCCCTCCACGTTCACCTTTGTGATTGGCCGAGTCCCACACCTTCTGGAGTGCGGGCTGAGGTCCTCGAGGAGCTGTGGCAACCTCCCTCGGAGAGTTAGAGCGGCTGGTGGTGGGCGATGACCCCCAGTGCCCAGCCTGGGAGGGGTACAGCCCCAGGCCAGCCTCCAGGAGCCAGACACTCTCTCCTTGGCCAGACCCATGCTCAGTAGGCCTCCGGGACGCCTCACCAGGAGTCGGAGCCCGCATAGATTGCCTGCCTGAGTGTCCCTGGCATCTCCTTTTCCACAGCACATGTGTGGGTATGGGATTTCTGTGTTTATTTTGTTCTCTTATTTCCTGAGTACTGATCTTTCCTCAGGATCAATGTCTGATTCATCCTCATACCCTTCATCACCTAGCACAAGACCTTGACCTTTTAGAAAGCTATTGAATGAATGGACCACTCCTCTGACTTCTGCTCCTAATAGCACTGATAACGAGAGTGCCAGTCCTTGTTAGCTGTTAACTCTTCTGTTTGTCCTCTCAACAATACTAAGAGACCCAGCAGACACTATTTTGAGTTTATATGGGATAACAGAGAAGTTAAGGAAACTGCCTGAGGTCACACAGCCCAGGAGTCTGTTCCCAGAGCTGAACTTACTGAACAGAAACAAGCCAAACTCAGCCAAAGTGAGGTGGCGAAGGAAGTGTTGTTGTGCAGAGCAGGGGGGAAAGCGAGACCTGTTTTTCTTAGAATAATAGAATCTTGTAGAAATATATGGCATCAGAGATGGGCAGAGACTTTGCATGGATGAGGGATGAGGGATGAGGGATGAGGGTCTATACCACACTGGCCATGTGCAGACTGGGTTATGAGTGGGACCATGGGCTTCTCCACCTGCCAAGTAGGTACCTACAGGGCCACGATACACCGTCATTTTGGACTAGAAGAATCTGAGTGTGTATAAAGTCTTGTGCCAGACCTGGGCCTGTGGTGCTTGTGTTTGGTAAATGAAGTGGTTGTTACCACATTTGCAGAACGTGACTGCACTTCTACAGTTCAATGAGAAAAACATTATCAGCAGGTGTATTTATTAGGTTATGGGCTCCTTTGTACTTGATGGGGAACCCAAATTTCAGTGGCTCCAGGTATAACGCTGCAGGTATAAGCTGGGTGAAAACGCAGTGCGGGAACAGAGGCCCAGCCACTTCTGGGAACGTGTCCTCTGGTGTGGCTGTCACGCAGCCCATCCACCGTCAGCGTGTTGGGGGAGGCAGGACCGGGCATGCCGCCTCTTCCAAGGGCAGCACCTGTAAGTCGCCACACCGCCTCTGCTACCATCCCAACGACCTGCGCTTGGTCTCACGGGCACTCCTAGCTGCAAAGGGGAAACAATTGGTTCTTGTTGGGTGGCGGGTGCCCTGCCAAAAACTGAGGAGAAGCAGAGAATGGTCCAGCACCATTTGCCCCCAAGAGTCTGCCAGCAAGGCAACTCTGACCCAGGTGGATGCCCACAAGCCCTCTTCCAGAAGGGCTCAGCAGTCTCCCCAGCATCCAGCTTGGGTCCGCACCCCTTCTTACCCATTTTATTCAGGCCCCACAGCAACCCAGCCATCTAGGTGGGGCTGTGGGCATATCCTCAGGGACAGCTGAGGAAGTGGGCATCCGGGGGCTCTGACTGTCCGCGGTGAGGCCAAGGGGCCTCGGGGCCAGGCTGGGTCCATGACTATGTACTCTGGGGAGTGGGAAAAGCACATTCAGTGCTGGGTTCCCGGCACGCCACACACCACCTGGAAAGCCTTTGCAGGTCAGGTGAACTGCCACCTCAAAGTATGGGGCAGCCACCCTGAGCTGGGACCTTCCTGCTGTGGCCTGGCTGCAGCTGTTGGGTGGGGGCAGCCCCAGGGCAGGAGCCACACTGGCCTCCCTCGGCGATTGGAGGCAGGAGCCGCCTCCCCTCTGGCGTCCAGGCCTCATGGCTGCGTCCTCGGGGAGCTGGGGTCCTGGCCTCTGCAGTGAGGCGGATGCAAGCATAGAAGGGGACCCTGCCCTGTGCTCCACCCTCGTGGCCAGGAGCCTGCTGGGCTCAGACCGCTCGTGCTGGGGAGGATGTGGGTGAACTTGGCCTCCTGGCCTCTGGCAGGGAAGTCCATGCTGTCCTTTGAGGCCCAGACCTCCTGCTCCTGGGCCGTCTTTCTTACTCTGCTGGTGGGAGTGATTGTAGCCATCCCTGTGCTCTGTGCTCTGTCACATCCATGCACAGGAACCAGAGCCTGGCCCAGAGGGGGTGCCCGTGAGTGAGCAGGTCAGTAAGTGACCGATGGCGGCCTTGCCTGGAGGAGCATGGTCACCTGGCCAGACTCACTGGGCACAGGGGCTCCTTCCACGCCCACAGAATCCCTACTCTCTGCTCGGAGACTTTCTCCTTAGGATGTCAGCCCTTAGTCCTTAGCATGGGGCACCCAGGTCGGGTCCTCGCCCTGCCACCAGCTGGTGTGTGACTCGGTCAGGTCACCTCCCCTTCCGGGAAACAATGTCTTCACCAGAGAGAAAGTGGGTTTCCAACACAGGTTCATGGTCTTCTCCAGAATCTGGGAACCTCCCTAGCTTGTGTGCCAGTTGGCCACCAAATGGAACCTGAGCCCTTTGAGGGACCCACGTCCTTAGGGGGTCCCCCTGCTGCAGGCTAGGATGGTGTCCTGACTGGCTGGTGAGCATCTGGATGGGGCCAGCCTCGCTCTGGAAACGTGGCATGGACGCCAGTGTGTGGGGAGCTGCGATCAGTGCCCTAGGAGCAGGCCCAGCAGGGCCAGGTTTGTGGATTCTGGGGTGCATGCTCTTCAAGGTGCTCTGCCCTGTGTTCAGGGCAGCAGGACGAGGGCCCCCCAGGGCCTGAGTCTCTGGCTCCAGTGCCCCAGCATTTGACTCATGGGGCCGTGTGGCTTTGCGGTGCTGTCAGAATGCCCTGTTCCCAGGCAATCACTCCCTCATCTGTGGCCCTGACCTTCTTAGCTGCGGCTACTGGACAGGGAGATGGCTCTGTCCCTGGCAGACCTATGGCCCTGGCTGACCCTGGACCAATACCTTTTCCTAGAGGCAGGCCTGGCTCTCTGGCGCTTGGACCAGGAGTGGGCTGTGGACTTAGCGGAGCATGGGCCAGCTCCCTGACAGGCTTCCCAGAATGCCCCAGGCCAAGACCCAGGGCTGTGCTGATAAGTTTCTATTTTTTCCATGTCACTGCTCAGCACATGTGGTGGGGATGTCCCTGGATTTATAAAGCATACAGCGCAGCCTGCAGGTGCCCTCTTTCCTCTCCTGTCCTTGCACCCCACATGGCAGGGCATAGGCTGCATCACCCATTCATTCACTGTGCCCCTGTGGGACACTCCCTGTGTGTGGAGCCTCGGGCAGAAACTGCTGCTGGACCCGCTTTGTGTCCCTCCCTCTCAGGGGGCCAGAGGCAGCCTTGGGTGAAGGTTTAGGGTCTTCATAAAACTCTGCAGCTCTGCCTTCTGCCCCACCACCAGCTGCAGGGTGGGAGCTGATGTCCCAGCAGCGAAGCCTTGCCCCGGTGACAGGAGCCTGGGGAGGCCTGCTCCTGGACAGGCCGTGGGCACTCTCTGGCTCCCGGCTGGCCGGCATCCCCGGGAGGCCCCTTGACCTCCCTCTGCAGCTGTCACTGGTGCACAGCGCCAGGCCGGCACCGTCAGAGGCTGAGCCCACGCTGAGCAGACTTTTGTGACCAAGCTTCACTGAGGCTGCAGCTGCCCACAGGCTCCTCCAGTCACTTTCTCCCAGGGCTCAGCCTCCCCAGATGGAGCTCCCACAGGCTGGCAGCGGGCCATTTTCAGTAGGAACGCCTCCATGCACATGTTCCACTCGGAGTCATTAGGCAGAGACTCAGGCCCTTCACTGGGTCCCGTGCCAGCTGCTGGGGAAGGAAGGGCACTGAGGCCTGAGCCCCAATTGTGAGCAGCTGGCACACTCACCACTGGCATCCACAGGGCAGAAAGGTCAAGGAGAAGGGCCCAAGAGAGGATGCAGAAGGCATCCAGCGGCACCAGAGGTGAGGAGGGCTTGAGGAGATCAGGCCTTGAGAAGGTGAGGGGCATTTTGCAACATGTTTGAAGGCCCTCAGCACATCGTCCTCTTGAAGCAGAAGCTCACTCAGCTGTGGGGGGTCAGGGGTTATGATGCTCCCGGGCAGGCAGAGCAGGGCACAGAGACCTGGACAAGTGATGGAGGCTGGAGCACCCCCAGTCTCTCCATCTGCAGAACGGGGCCCCAGGAGCCAACTACAGGTGGAAGTTGGTCTGTGGGGCACCCTCAGCCCTGTGACCTCCCTGGCATGTCACTTTAACCTCCCACAAAGCTTTGGAAAGTGGTATCAGAGGTGAGCGTTCATGGACATGGCTCTGCCCCGATGAAACAGGGGCGCCATCCGGTGTTGATGCTGTGGAAAGAGCACTAGACGTGGAGTCAGGAGATGGGGGTGGGAGTCCTGAGTGGGGGACTCTCCCAGCTCCACCTGCCCTTGGCCCCTTGGCATCAGGCTGCCTTCCCAGGCACACCCTGTGCTCAGGTCCTTCCCCTCCTGGTCCACTGCAAACTCATCCTTTAAGAACCAGCTCAAGGGGTGCCTCCTCCAGGAAGCCCTCCTTGACTACAGGAAAATTCTTCCTCCTTTCCACAGTACCCCTCTGGCTAGGGAGGCAGGGGCTGTCCTGAGCATTACCACAGTTCCGGATGGTGGCAGGGGACACTGGTTACCTGGACAGTCTGACAGTGGTGTGGGTGACAGGGACCCTCTGAAGTGATGTCATCCACCTGCAAGGAGTGACATAGCCGATCATGGGCTGGGATCCTCCAGGCTGATTTCTATCTAGGATGCAGGGCAGTGGCTGGCCCTGACATCTGGGGCTGCAGGAAGAGGGGAGTGGCAATCTTCACGTTTGCTCAGGGCATCATATTCACAAAGCACCCTCCCGTGCACACACTGGAGGAGCAGAATCCCCCATCAGAGGGGTTACCACCTAGTGCAGCCTGGCCGCGAAGTCATCATCGGACTCTGGGGACTTTCTGGGAAACCGGCTCTCCTTACTCAGGGCCTGACCCCAGAGCACTGCGGACTCCTTGCCCACGGGCGCTGGCCCGCTCCAGTCACTGTGCTTTCCTGGCTCCAGGAGGGAGCTTCCTTCCCGCCCAGGACAGGGCGCCTCCCCTGGGCACATCCCAAGGGCAGCCAGGCAGGGCGGACGGGTCAACACACAGCAGGTGTCTGGCCTCGCTGCCTCTCCCGTTGCCCTCTGGCTGTCGGGCAGCATGGGCCTCTCACGTGCGTGTGGGCAGAGGGGCAGGAGCCAGGCCCACCCAGTGGAGGTTGGGATGTGTCCAGCAGCTCCCATTTTGCCCGGGGAGTGAGCAACCTGTTTGTTTGGTCTCTGAGGCCTTGTTACTGTGACGGGGGAGCCCTGCCAGACTGCAGATGCGCAGCCACTCCGTCACAGAATCAGGGATTCCTTCCTAGTCTGGGGCACGCTCCCAGGGAAGAGCCCTGCGGGGGGTTTGATCTCAGCTCTGTGCAGGCAGCCAGGTGGTCTACAGCAGCACCTCCAGCCCTTGGCTGCCCTGGTTACGAATGGGCTCATCGTCCTGTTTCGGGAGTCAGCTGGGGCTTGGAGCCTCACCTTGCACAGAGCAGGAGCTCAGCACGTGTGTGCGGTTGTCACACCTGCTGTGTGCGGGGCGCCATGGGAGCCTGTCTGCTATTTGTGCATTCAATTGGGAATTGCCCACACAATTAGGTGGGACAATTGAAAATGAATTTGGAATTGGTGGGACGCGCTCCAAGAAGCAAGTGTGGACTGAATTCTTATGGAAGCAGCTTGATCCTGACAACCTCTGTTCAGAAGCCCCTCCCCAGTGCCACCTATATGCCAGGTAGGACCTCCCTGCCTGTCCCCAGAGTAGGCAGAGCCCAGTGAGTGTCCCCTCCCCACAGACCTTGGAAGTACTGACTGCTTGGACAGGGATGTGGGTGTGGGGACAGCCATCTTCCTGGAGACACTCCACCCGGACAGCCTGGTGGGTGATGTGATACCCCACCCACTGGGCCCTCTGGATGTGATGTGATCTGTCAATTTCCTTTTTAAGATGTGGGTTCAAAGAAGACATGATATTTTGTAGAGGCGAAAAGACCCCTGAGTCCCAAATGGCCCAGGTGGCTGTGACCTGCTGGCTTCCAGAGCTCTCCATGCCCAGCATTGGTTCCCGCTGCCCTACTATGTGCCGGCATTTAAGCACATCTCCCACTCATTCATGACAGCTCTGTGAATGGCTCCCCCACCTCAGAGAGGGCATAGCCACCCGCTCAAGGGCACCCTGGTCAGTGATGATCGAGGGCGTGGTGGGTACAAGGTGCTTGCGGACAGCTGTGGGTCCTGGTACCCTCCCGCCCTTGTCACTGCAGGCAGTGTCACCTCTTGTGGCTCTGTTTGCTTCCTCCTCTGAATAATGGGCTGGCCCTAAGGACACAATGGTGTGAGTGCCCAGTGTAACCCATCTGACAGGGCACAGAGGGATGGGGTGGAGGCCTGGGTTGGCTCCAGGCAGCTGGTCTGTTTCTGGCACCTCATGACTGCGCTGTGCCCCTCGGGCATTTCTGCTCTCACTTGGTGGTACAGGTGCAGCCTCTCACCTGGGGACTGTGGCACTGAGCAGTGGGGCTGTTGGACTTTAGGGGTTTATTTTGTCCAAGATACTCTGTGATCTCTTAGAATTGCTCATGGCACAGCCTAATGTCCCCCTGCGGGGACCCCATGTGAGCAAGATGGCTAAAGGGTCATCAAACCATGTACCTCAAACACAGGCATCTGGTTATTCCTGGGTCATTAAGTGTCACTTAATTATTTAAAAATTCACGACCCTACAACTATGTACAATGCGTCCAATTACATGAATACTTGGAGTCTATAAATCTTTAAGGAATCAATCACTGCTTCATTAGGGACACCGCTGGTGACAGGTGTCGCTTATGGACTGAAAGCTAAGATGCTCAGAGCGGAGCGGGCCCAGGGCTGTTCCCCCCAGCCCGGCCTGTCCGGTCCCCAGGGCATCCTCTGCCCTCAGATGGCACCGCCTGGGGGCCTTCTCAGCGTGCAGATGGAATCTCACCCTCTGCTCCTTTGCTGTCCGCTGGATGCCCTGGCCCCGCCCAGAGCCGTCCTGGCTGTGATTTCCGGCCCCCCCTTCCCTCCCTCCCTTTCCCAGCTTTACTGGGGTGTGATTGACAAATGAAACCTTTATAGACTTACGGTGTGCCACGTGATGCTTTGATATCTGCGTGTGTTATGAAATGACCCCATAGTCTGGCTAATTAACACGCCCACCACCTCCCACAGGGACTGTTTTCTGTTGTAGTGAGAACACTTGCCATCTACCCTCTTAGCAATTGCCGAGTGGTGATACCATCATGTTCCCTGTCACTGTGAGCCTTGTTTCTCCAGAGCGTACTCATCTGTAGACAGACATTTGGGCCTTTGACCGGACCCCCAACCCACTCCCCAGCACCCACCAATCTGCCCCCTGCTGAGTTCACTTGAGATTCCACGCCTGAGTGAGACCAGGCAGTCTGCGTGTTTCTCAGCTGATTTCACTTTGCCCCCCAGGTCCTTCCATGTCGTTGCAAACAGCAGGATTCCCAAGATTCCTTCCTACCGCCGAGTGGTGCCCGGCCGCTGTGGGCCCCTCTGTCCTCCGTCCACGGACACCGCAGGAGACCAGGAGCTGGCTGGGGAGCACAGCCCGTGACCATCAGTGTTCACACCTGCGGGCTCCATCACACTGACACCGTCTCGGAGAAAATGCCAGTGTGTCTTGGTGGCCTGCCGGGTTCAGGCAGGACAGCCACTCAAACTAGGTCAGAGTCCAGTCGTCAGCCCCGCTTGGAGGGACGGGCACCGTGAGGGCCAGAAAGAGTAACACTCACGTGCGTCATCTCTCTGTTTAGCTAATTAGATTTTAATAAACCATTTCACCCTGTGGTGCCTTGTGCGGTGAGAGGGGTTTACACGGGCTTTGCCAGGCAACCTTGTTGTCCCTGGAAACCGACCAGGAGGCTACAGCAGGTGGGGGAGCAGCCGGAAGGGGCATGGGCAGCCCGGCGTCTGTGGGCCTCCCCGCACCCTGGCGCTCCTGGGCCGGCATCCGCCACTCAGGTCCGCCCTTGCTTCCTTCCCTGGGTGCCCACCATGGGCCATCACCCTCTGAGGCCCCCCACAAGCGCTCTCAGAGCACCTTACACATGGCAGCTCATTAGGTGCTCTTATCATCCCACATGTGAGGTGGTGAAGGCACAGGGCACAGAGAGGCTAAGCCACTGGCCCAAGGTCACACAGCTGCAGGTTCAGGAGCCGGGATTCGAACGCAAGCTCTGCCCGAGTGAGACTGTGTATTCACCTCCCGCTGTTGTCTACCAAGGGCAGAGGGAACCGTGGTGCTAGGTTCCAAGGGGAAGTATCAGGCATCCTGTGGGAGAGGTCTGGGCAATATCTGGGCCAAGATCCAGGAAATCCATGGGATGATGGGTGCGGAAGGAGCAAAGGCCCTGAGGCAGAGGGCCTGCTGGTGGAGGTGATGAAGGCCTGCCAGCCTGAGAAGGTCTTGAAGCCAGTGGTGGAGGCAGCTGGGGGTGGCTCTCCCTGTGCCGCTTGCCCCTTCCTCAGTACGGCAGGATGAGGTCCCATCTGGCTCTCCTCCTCTGGGAAGCCCATCCAGGTTTTATCTCTTTTTGGAAGAAGTGGGGGTGGATGGTTGGCTGAGATGGCCTTTGGTGGCCACTGTTCCCCTCTCTATTCCTGTCCCCTCTCTGGACAATGCCCCATGAGGTGCTCTGGATGGAGCGCAGGCCAGACGTCCTGGGCGTGCCATCCAGACCCTGCCCTTCAGCTGCGTGATTCTGAGCTGATGACAGCCTTTCTGAGCCCCAGGCGCCCACCCACAGAGGGAGGGTGTGGGCTCAGGGCACCAGGTGTGGAGGGCCTTGTGCAGCCCCTGGGCTGTGGTTGAGGATCACTGCATAAAGCGTCTGTTTCCTGCTCACCGTGTTCCAGCGTTACCCCCTAGGGCGCACCCCCTGGCCCTTCCCCTTGGAGTAAAAATCCAAGAACAACCAAGTGTGTGGCCATGGTCCATCCCCCTCCCCAGAGCCCCTCCAGACCGGGGCGGGAGGGCGGCTGCACTAATGCTCCAGTAAGGTCTGAGCTCTTCTGGGGAACAGCCCCCTGTGGTCTCAGTCGCCCACGCCCTTGGCCTCTCCCAACTCCCTCTGGTCTAAGTGAGGACAAAACCCTTTTGTGCGCTTCACTCTCAGCTCAGCTGAAATGCCCTGGAATTGTCAAAAAGAACATTTCAATTAGAATTAAAAGCCAGTGAGAACAAAAATGTAAGTGAGTAATTCAAGAGCAAACACTAGTCTTCAAAACCTGGGTTCCAGACCCCCCAGGAAACCAGGGGGTGCTGTGAAGGACACGCCTTGATTCCCTGCCAGGGGTGAGGCCCTGCAAGAGGCCATTTCGACAAGGTTTACGTCATTAAATCCCCAACATGATCCCTGAGTACTTTTGGAAAGGGGGTCTGTCCGCAGTGAATCCCCTCCGGTTTTGTTGTCTGAGAAAGTTTCACCTTCTCCTTCAGTTTTTCATAACCTTTGTTCATTTTTATTATCTAACATTTCAGACCTGTTAAAAATTAGAGGGGCACCATACAATGAACTGTCAAATAATCACGCCCCAGCCGGTTAATCCTGGACCAATCTTACTTTAACTATGGCCTGACCAATACCCCTGAAATTCATACAACATCTTCCATAAAATTTTAGTATGTGTATAAAGAAGATAATGATTTTAAATCATTAAAAATCCTAAAAAACTAGCAGTATCACACATGAAACAGTCACAACATTTCCTTAATATTTGCAAATATCCAGGCAGGGCTCAAATTTCCCTAATTATCGCATAAAGGTTGACTCCATTTTGGAAAGAACTTTAGATGATTTTGTGGTCGACAGGTATTTTTTGTTTGTTTGTTTCACCACCTTAACAGTGTCCCTCCATTGTGTTCTTGCATGCATGCTTCTGATGAGAAGTCAGCTGTGTTCTTATCTGAGTGTTTCTGTAGGTAATGTATTTTTTCCCCACCTCTGGCTGTCTTCAAAAGTTTTGGTATTCAGAAGTCTGAATATTTTTGGGAAGGACAAGAGTGGTTTATCCTGTTTAGTGTTCTCGGAGCTTCTTGAATCTGTGGTTTGGTGTCTTTCATTAATTAAAAAAATATCTTGACTATTGTTTCTTCAGGTATTTTTTCTGATCCATCTTCACTTGTCCTTACAAGATTCCAGTTATGCAATGCTGTATCATTTGATATTGTCCCACAGCTCTCAGATTCTCAGTCTGTCTTTCTCCCTTCTCCCACCTTTATTTTTCTCCTTGTGTATCTGTTTGGGTAATTTCTGTATATAATGTTCTCAGGTTCTCTGATTGTTTTCTTGTCTGGGTGAAGCCTACTGACAAGGCTATCAATGATATTCTTCGTCTTGGTCGCAGTGTTTTCTATTTCTGGCATTTTAATGAAAACTTCCTCCGTCTGCCGAATTACCATCTGATTTTGCACGTTCTATACCTTTTTCATTAGAACCTTTAACCCATTACTCACAGGTATTTCAACTTCCTTGACTGATAGTTACAGCTTCTGTGTCCTATGGAGTCTGGTTCTGACAATAGTCTCTTGGGGTGTGTGTTTTGTCCTGCCATGTTCGTTGGAAACTGGATGTACTGTTTAGGACAGGAGATAACGAGGTAAACGTTTTTACGCTTGGAGATGAGCGTGCCTTTTCCCCTGCAGGGCCTTTAGTGTGGGGGTCCGTCAGTCGAGTCAGGAACGGGCTGGCTTTGAGGTTTGCTCCTGCTGTGACGGTCTTGGGTGCACAGGCTGTCGATTCTGGGGTTGTGGCCTTGACAAGAGCTCCCGCTCATCTTCCAGCTGTAGTTCTTGTCACAGCTTATGCTCTTGCCCATCCAAGGACAGGACATTTTTGTTTTATTTTTTCTCTTTTCTTCTTTCAGCTGCAATGGGTTTCCCTCAGGGTGCTTGGTGACAACTTTTTGGCTTTTCTTCCTGAAGAGTAAACTTTTTTGTGTCTGTAGAGAAGGTAGGAGAGGTGGCTGATATTGTGTTCCTCCAGCCAGGCCATAAGGGAAGCGTTTTCAGGAAGGTCCTGGATCTTTGCTGGGTTTGTGGAAGAAAATTCTGCAAAATAGTATAGCCCTATCTACATTTGTAGTCCACAGGGTGGTTGCACTTCCATGGTGGCCACACTTGTTCTTCAGCAATTTATTAAAGATTTTCACTAAATGCTCTCACCGGCTTATATGATATCTGCCATTTGGGTCTTGTTTCTCCCTGCAGCCATCTGCCTTTCCCAGATGACAAGTTACTTGATTGTCTTGCAGCATCCATTCTCCAGTGGGTTCCATAAATGTCACTGTAATTCTCCAGCATATGTCTGTCCCTAAGAACGAGAGTGGTGTACCTTCCTGCCGTCTACGTCACTGAGCTGAAATCTTAAGACCCAGAGTGTCAACCAACGATGAAATTATCTAGGAAAAAAAGAAAGCAAAGTAAAAACTTATGATTCAGAGTTATGGTGATACCCATTAGGGGCATCAAATCCTGAAATGGTTGAAAGTGGTTGTCTCGGGGGACACGTCCGGGGGAGTCTGGGTGGGGAGGATGTCTGTTTTTGTTTTGTGTCCCTTTGTACTTTTCAATTAAAAGTAAATAACACATCTGTGTTTGTTTGCCCAGGACCCAGTTAGTGCGCGCGCATGCACACACACACACAAAAACAAACAAACAAACAAACAAACAAACAAAAAACAGAGTAGCCAGAGAATTAGCCAGTGGATCATGGAGGTCCATGCAGTGGTCATTAAGGGAAGATTGGCTTTGGGAAAGGAAGGCCATCAGTGCCAGGGCAGAGACTCAGTCCGGTGAGCCCTGCTACCTGGAAGTTTGAAAGTCACTGTTGATTCCCTTGTCTCTTATTTTTCAAATGATATAAATTTAAGAAGGAATCCGTGACTCGGGGTCTTCCAGGAGCTCACGGAGCATTAATAGGTAACTCTCTAGCTTAGTTGCTTGACATTATGCTTTAGAACAGGGTTGACAAAAGTGGGTTCTGGAGAAGAAGTCCTAAGGGGTGTCAGTTGACATTACTAAAAAAGAGCAGTTCCATGGCCAATCTGGTAAAATGCTCAAGCAGAAGTAAATAGGATTCCTGATTACAGGACTTCTCAGAGCCTTGGATTGGCTTTAACCACAATTAATCCTGTAAGGGCTGTACAGTATGCTTGGTTTATCAAACCTGTCTGGTCTAGAATTCCTTTTTTAGGGGGAATATCTCCTGGAATTACTGATTCATCAGAGACTCACTTTGAGAAAGTTAATGAAGGGAAACGGTCATGTCTGTGCACACGGATCTGGTTTCCTCTGATTCAATCACTCCGAGCCTTAGTCTTATCATCTATAAAGTGGGTTTAAAACACCTTTTATGATTGTTGTAGAGATTAAGGGCAGTAAAACTGGGAGCCTGATCAGTGCCTGCCCCTCAGCCAGGCCACCTCCCTCAGCACCACTTCCTCCTGCGGCATCACTTCCTCACCTCACACAGGGCCCTGGACAAGAGCCCACTGTGCAAGATCTCCGCATCTGCACCTGAAGGCTGCTTGTGGCATTCCGCATGTTGGCAGGGATGTGCTGAGTGTGCAGCCGTGGGCAAATCACCATCCTGGGCACTGGGTCATTGTGAACCACTGCTTTTCTGGTCCATGCCTGTCCTCATGGCTGGCACCTCAAGGACGGGGGCCCCAAGCCAGTGCGGAGGACCTGGGCTCTGGACACTCAGTCCTCAGCCGAGAGCATTTACTGACAGCTTCCTGATTCTGCCCCTGTTTTCAGGAGCAGACCAGCCCCATTCTTTGTCCCCAGGGGTCCTGTTGGGCTACTGTCCGTATTTAATGAGCAGTGGGGTCCAGGGTGCCAAGCCTGCTGGTCACACCTGCCTTGCTGTGCCCCCTTTGTACCTGTAGCATGGAAACTATCTGCTCTGGACCTGGGCCTTGGCTGCCAGGGACGTGGGTGGCTCAAAGGATACAAAATGGAGCAACAGAAAGCATTCAGAGCCCAGACACTGTGGCCACCTTGCTGGCCACCTGTGAGAGAGTAACTTTGTCTGAATAAGAGAGGAAGGAGGGTCTGGGGTAGCAGAGAGCAAAATTGTGTAGCATGGTCTTGACCGCAGAGCACTGGAACATTCTGTGGCTCATTGAGTTCCCTGGAGAGAATCATCCCCTTCTGATGGAGAGGAAGCTTTGAGAAGGTCTTATAACCTAACCAAGACCTGACTGCCCAGAAAGGCAGGCTTGGGAGCTGGCTGTTCACTTCAAATCCCACACTGCCCCCAGCCCATATTGTCATCCTGGGGAAAGACATCCCCTCCGCCCCTCCTGCCCTCCCCAGAGGAGGGGGTCGATGCGGGCACTGGCATTGTAGGACAGCACTCTGGCCACAGGTGTGGCCAAGTTGGGGGTCAGGCAGGAGGACATGAAGTGCAGCTGAGGGTAAGTGAGCATGCTTCTTAGCAGCCTGCTGGCTGCTGGCGCCGCCTGCCAGGTGAGGACTCGCAGCTTCGGGGTGAAAGTACCCAAGGCTCCATGCTGGGTGTGAACGGAGACCATGCAGAATGGGAGGGATGCCCTCTCTGGGGCTCCCCCGTGCACCCGAAAGCCCCTGCTCGGTGTCCAGGGTCAGTCTCAGATGAGGTGACATCATCCTTGCATTGCTTTGTGAACTCCTTCCATCGATCCACTGCCTCCTCAAGAGGGTGTTACGGAGCTGGGCACCCTCGGGTCTCCAGCCCAAATGTGGGTGCGGCGACACCTAGTTTGCCCTCATGTCCGCTGTGAGCAAACTTTATCAGTAAAGGTCCAGAAAGCAAATATTTTAGGCTTTTGGGTCATGCAGTCTCTGTTGAAGCTCTTAGCTCAGCCACTGTATCCTAAAAACAGCCACAGACAATGTGTGAATGCATAGACATGGCCGTGTGCCTCTGAAACTGTGTTTACAAAAGTAGGTGTCAGCATCTTACATAACCATGTAGATTTGTCAGAACTAAAACATTAACATTGGGATGATACCATTACCTGAATGATATAGACTTGATTGGGATTTCATCAGTTCTCCCAGGAATGCCCTTTCTCCATCCTGGGATTCAGTCCAGGGTGCCCCAGTACAACTAGCTGCCATTTTCCCATAGCCTCCTCCCGTCTGGGACAGTTTCTTAGTCTTTCCTTGTTTTTCGTGACTTTGATATCTTTGAAGTCCAGCCCACTCTCAGGTGAGCAGAGCTAAGCGCGCCTGTGGTGGGGAGCCGTGCCACAGTGTGTGTTGTCGTGTGTTAGAATAACCACAGTTATTCATAAATATTCTAAGAGGGATGCTTTGAGGCTTTGCAAATATCTTCCCAATTTAGCACTCGTCTGTGGATCTTGCCTAAAGCAATTGTGATTGTGGAATTTAGTGGTGATTTTCTGTTCTCATTCCTTCTGTATTTGTTATTGGAAATTCTTTTGTAAGGAAGGCTTGTTCCTTCTCTCTTTATTTATTCAACCATTTATTTATATCAGTATGGACACACGGGTAGTTACTTTGCGCTGTGCATTTTAATCCAGTGCTAAATTAATTATTTTGTTGCTCCAGCCATTTCGGTGTCAGCTGCTGGGAGCTCTTCCAGGGGCCCTCATTTGGGGTCCATTTGTCGTGGCTCTTCTTGCCCTCCTCTTTTTTGAGCGCTTGCTTTCTGGCACTACAACACACCCCAGGCACATCTTATGTTTCCTCTGCTCCAGCTCTAGAATGAACTATCGAGGGATGTTGACAATGGTGTTTAGAAAACAAGATCTGTGCACTGGCTGTGCTCACTGCTGCTGGGAACTCTCAACTGGCAGTGCTCAGGAATAACGTATGTATTTCAACCCATGTGTATGTACATCTCTGTATCTATTCCTCTATGGATTTGTGTGTATAAGAAATCAAATACGATTTCCTCCCACTGCCTCTGACTCTGAACTAGCCCTACAGGATTTATTCCAGTCTTCTCTTGATTATTGGTAACTCATCTCTAATGGGAAGAAACCTGGCTCCCATACCTATATTAATTGATTTATTTGTTCAGATCTAGTGCACATGCAGTTTCACAATTCTAAACTATATCCCTGTGAGAAACAATTTACTCACCAGAGTGCAGTGTTATGTACAGTGCTTTCGTCTTACAGGATCTAGTCGAAAACTGTTTTCCAAATGGCAGCTTCATTTCACATACTTCTGTCAGTGAGGTTACATCATACACTTGTACACTGTTAAATTCGCCTCTTGTATGCTGCATTCCATCCAGGGGCTCCTGACGTCCTCAATAATTAATTTTTGTTGAATTTGGACACAGTAAAGTCCACTCTTTGTGAATTACATTTCTTCTGGGTTTGCCAACCGCTTCGGGCCACATGTCCCCCATCATGGCTCCATTCAGAGCCGTCCATCACCCACCTAAGCGCTGCCCTGAGCAGCTCCTTTGCGGCCAAACTTCTTCTCTCCCCAGTCCCTAGCAATCACTTTGTTTGGCTTCATTTGGTCTTTTCCAGAATGTCACATAACTGGGATCATGACATGCAGCCTTTGGGTCTGACTTCTTTCAGTTAGCAAATGCGTTTAAGCGTCATTATATTGCTGCCCAAATCAGCAGGGAGTTCCTTTCTTTGCTGATTGTGTCCCATTGTACAGATGCACCCACTCATGTATCCATGCAGCTGTCAAAGGGCACCTTGGTTGACTCTGGTTTGAGGTGATTATGGATGAAACTTCTCCAAACGTTCATGTACACATTTTTGTGGAGACATAAATTTCCAACTCATTCCATGAGCCATAGCCTGGGGGCCTAGCCAGAAAGTGTTCACCTCACTTTTTTCCCATCTTGGGGATCACAATCCCTTTTCCCTGGTGTCCTGTATCTTGAAAACCACACATTTTCCTGTTTCTGTAGTGTTCGTGGTGGAAGGGTCGATCTGGTCCCCTTCCCCATCCTGGCCAGTGCTGGGTGCATGTTTGCACAGCGCTGTACAGTTTACTAAGTACTTCCATGTGCTCCTCCCCATTAATCATCACAACAATGGGAGGTCAGCACCATTCCCCCAGTTTATAGTTGCAGACGTTTCAGTACAGGGGACAAAGGCACCTCCCTTGGGGTTCAGAGGGCAGTGTCAGGGCTGGTGCAGGACCTCTGGTTTTCCTGCCAGCCCTGCTGACCAAATGCAGGTCGGGGTGATGGCCAGCACACAGGGTGCTGGGAGGGGACAGGAGAAGGGCACAAAGGGGATCATGGCAGAGGCGGGACTGGACCTGAGGCTAGAATGGGTGACCCTGGGGGTGAAAAGACAGGGACCCATCCTTGGAGGTCAAGCAGGCCAAACCCAAGGTTAAGGTCAGGAGGAAGGGAGGCTGTGCCTGGGGGGCTCCCTGCCGGTGACCTTCTGGGTTCCGCCATGCTTTCACCCGGAGCAGGGACAGGCTGAGGGTCTCTCTCAGCATCTAAGACCACCAAGCCCGACAATGGCAAAGAACCGTGGGCCTCCTTATTTCTGTGCTCCTTTCTGCCCTAGGGCAGGAGGGGAAACTGAGTCTGGAGGGTGGCCAGCCCAGCGAGTCACAGTCAGGGCTGGAGCGTGACCTCAGCCTTGGGCCTCCCTCCCAGGGAGCGTGTTAGGTTATGTTCCTTGGCGCTTATTAATTTTTGCCCTTGGCTTGTGCATCATCGTGCTATTAATATATAATCAGACATACTTTGGATTTCTTCCTTCACCTTCAGGGCACATGTTTATTTTAGCCCCAGAAATAGCAAGCAAAAAGGGAAAATTTGAACTGTAGAAACACTCTTAAGAGTTTAGCCACAGGGCAGAGGCATCCATTAGGTATAAAATGCAGTAATGCTTAAACGCTGACCCTCTGCTGCTCGTAGGCAACGCCATGACGGCACTTAGGCCATGAAGCACCCTCGAGCCTTGGGCTCACGGGCTGTGTCTTTGGTTGGTAGCCCTGCACCCACCTCAGCATAACCAGCACCGTCTTCCCAGTTTCCTGCCTTGACCTTAGTATGCACGCACTGTCAGTGTTATTTCAATCAGGAAAATGCTGGAGCTGATGACACAATTCTTAAGATCCCCCAAACACTACCCTTCTAGGGACGTACTCCCTCCTTGAGTACTAGACTGATTCTTCTGTCAGGACCCCAGCTCCAGCACCTTCCTTCCGCGGTTTCATCAGCTGCTAGTGTGGTAACGCTGTGGAACAAATGCCCAGATCAACATCAGGCATGCATTTCTTGCTTATAGGGCTGTGGGGTGTCTGCTCTGCTCTGTTAGTTTGGTGGGGTCAGCCAGGCCTGGTTCCAGGCTAGACGCAGGGTTCAGGACAGTTCCACATGTCCCTCATTCTAGAGAAGGCAGCCACCCAGGGAATATTCTTCCATGGCCAATGGCGGAAACTCAGAAGGCCTAGCCAAAATGTGCAAACACTTCTTGCGTTATGTCCACCGACGTTCCACAGACCCATGCAAACCACTTCCATCTACAAGGTGGGGTGTGTGCTCCAAATTCTCCGCGCTGGGCCACAGAGTCACATGGCGAAGGCAGGCGCTGATCCGGGCACCACACTCCCTGCTGCCTCTCTGAACCTGCAGCCTGGCCCTGGCTTCAACCACGGCCCCTCGTGAGATTTCAGTCTCTTCCTGGGGAAACAGGTCCTGCTCCTTGGATCCCTGGGGAAGCCTGCTTCCTTGCTCTTCCATTTTTTGCTAATAATGCTTCCTCATGTGCCACTGTGTACAAGCAGGAGACTTCCTGTAGGCATGTGGCCTGAGGTGAAAGAGTATACGCACCTTTATATTCATGAACATCCCCAAACGGCATCACCAAAGTGGTTGCCCGCCCTGCCTGCCTGCTGACTGGAATGCGTTCCTGTTTTCTTCACTGTTGACATTGTCAGCCTTACAGATTTTATTCAATGTGTGGGTGTTTGAGGCTGTGTTACTCTTGTTATAATTGCATTTCCCTGATAAATAGTGAGGTTAAACATTAAATATTATATTTATTGGCCATTCACATGTCATTTTTTTGTGAATTGTTTTTAGCTGTGGCCTTATTTTCTTCTAGACTGATTGGCTTTTGCTAATTGATTAGTTGGAGTTCACTCTGTCTTCTTGCTAATCCTGTGTCAGCTGTGTGCACGGCACATCTCTTTTCCTGTACTTTTCCTTTGTAGGTTTTTTGTTGTAAAAGACATTTTAATTTTAATTGAGTCAGAATGACTCTTCATTGAAGGTCATGGGCTTTTTATATCTGGTTTAATTAATCCTTTCCTATCTCCAGTTTATGAAGATACGGTCTGATATTTTCTCCTTAAAGTTTTGTTCTTCGCATTAGGGATTTACTCTGCTGGGGATTTACTCCTGTGCATGGCACGATCTAATGTCATTTACTATGGGGACCCATCAGTTTACAAGTCAAGGCGCTGAGCCCAGCCCCGCCTCTGACACTCGCCAGCGGCCCACGTGCAGGCAGACCCCGTTCGGGGCCTCCTCCCCACCCCCTGGCCGGCTTCCCGCCTTAGCACAGGGCTGCACAGCTTCCTCTTTGCCGCTCTCTGAACACGGACAAGTCAGCCTTCTGAACCTTGGCTATTCTAGACCTTTTTTTTTCTTTATTATTAATTTTCTTTATTCTTCCTTACTAATTTTCTGATTCCCTGGTAAGTTCCATGAAGCCCCTCACTGAAATCTGAAATCCCTAATACGAAGAACAGAACTTTAAAGGGAAAATATCAGATCATACCTTCATAAACTGGAGATAGGAAAGGATTTGTTTTGTGGGATTTTGCAGACCCTTTGGAAGGAAACTCACATCACAATGGCATCAAGCCTCCTTGTTTGTGGACTGTAAGAGTGGTACTTGCTGGGGCTGCGCACAGAGCGTCCACCTTCTGGAAACAGGCATTCTGGACGTGGGGCCCCACAGCCACCTCTGGGGCACTTCTGGGGCCTGGCACGTCGTTGCAGAGCCCTCGTCTCCCCTGCAGGCATGTGGCTCCAGTGCCAAAGATGGTGGCTGTGCTGCAGGCTGGGGCCTCGTACACCCCCCAGAGGAGGGAAAGGTGGTCAGAACACACCAGTGCTGAGCCAGTGCTAACTGGTCTGGGCTCACGAAAGCCAGGGTGATATTTTCTGGAGTTTTGCAATCTGCTTTAATTCATGGTGTTCTCTTAGAATTCACCACGGTGGGGGGGTTCCTACCACGGAAATATGCGAATGCAAATGATCAGCACTTTTATTTTTCCCTAAAGATTGGGGGTTTTAATTTTATTTAAAACTTTTACTGTGGTTCTGGAAAGCCTCTTGTTAAACACTCACCGGCACGCCAACGTGCAGGCCGTGGCCGGGCCACTGAGACGACGTGCAGTCTCACTGCCGTGGAGCTTACACCTGCTGAAACGGCCCGTCTCTGCGTCAGTTCCGGCCATCCGTGTTCTTCTGTAATACTTTGTGTCTTTTTCCACTTGCTTGTCTTTTCCTAATGTTATCCCTACACACCCCAGTTTTTGTTAACAGTGTAGATTTTTAAAAATCATCTTTTTTGAATTGGTTATTGCCGCCCTAACAGAATGCCTTCAACTTCTGTTTTGGCAAGAAAACTGAATTTATTTATTCGTTTTATCTATATATATGTTTCCTAATCAGCTTTTTGTTTATTTTTTAATTAGCTAGCATATAGGTAGGATAGATCCCATGGTGGTTTGGCCATATACATATATATATATATATTTTATTAAGGCATCATTGATATGCAATCTTATGAAGCTTTCACATGAGCAACATTGTGGTTACAACATTCACCCATATTATCAAGTCTCACTCCCCCATTGCAGTCACTGTCCATCAGCGTAGTAAGATGCTATAGAGTCACTACTTGTCTTCTCCGCGCTGTACTGCCTTCCCAGTGACCCCGCCACACCATGTGTGCCGGTCATAATGCCCTCGGTCCCCTTCTCCCTCCCTCCCCACCTATCCTCCCATGCCCCTCCCCTTTGGTAACCGCTAGTCCCTTCTTGGAGTCTGTGAGTCTGCTGCTGTTTTTTTCCTTCAGTTTTGCTTTGTTGTTATGCTCACAAATGAGGGAAATCATTTGGTACTTGTCTTTCTCCGCCTGGCTTATTTCACTGAGCATAGTTCCCTCTAGCTCCATCCATGATGTTGCAAATGGTAGGATTTGTTTTGTTCTTACAGCTGAATAATACTCCACTGCGTATATGTACCACATCTTCTTTATCCATTCATCTACTGATGGACACTTAGGGTGCTTCCATATCTTGGCTATTGTAAATACTGTGGTGATAAATAGAGGGGTGCATATGTCTTTTTGAATCAGGGATCTTATTTTCTTCAGGTAAATTCCTAGGACTGGAATTACTGGGTCAAATGGTATTTCTAGTTTTAGTTTATTGAGAAACCTCCATACTGCTTTCCACAATGGTTGAACTAGCTTACATTCCCACCAGCAGTGTAGGAGGGTTCCCCTTTCTCCACAACCTCGCCAACACTTGTTGTTGTTTGTCTTTTGGATGTTGGCCATCCTAACTGGTGTGAGTTGATAACTCATTGTGGTTTTAATTTGCATTTCCCTGATAATTAGTGATGTGGAGCATCTTTTCACGTGCTTGTTGGCCATCTGAATTTCTTCTTTGGAAACATCCCTGTTCAGACCCTCCACCCATTTTTTAATTAGGTTATTTGCTTTTTGGATATTGAGGAGTGTGAGCTCTTTATATATTTTGGATGTCAACCCCCTTTTGGATCTGTCATTTATGAATATATTCTCCCATACTGTAGGATGCCTTTTTGTTCTCCTGATGGTGTCCTTTGCTGTACAGAAGCTTTTTAATTTGACGTAGTCCCGTATGTTCACTTTTGCTTTTGTTTCCCTTGCTCAAGGAAATGCGTTCAGGAAAAAGTTGCTCATGTCTATATTCAAGAGATTTTTGCCTATGTTGTCTTCTAAGAGTTTTATGGTTTCATGAGTTACATTCAGGTCTTTGATCCATTTCAAGTTTACTTTTGTGTATGGGGTTAAACAGTAATCCAGCTTTATTCTCTTGCATGTAGCTGTCCAGTTTGCCAACACCAGCTGTTGAAGAGGCTGCATTTCCCCATTGTATGTCCACGGCTCCTTTATCGTATATTAATTGACTATATATGGTTGGGTTTATATCAGGGCTCTCTATTTTGCTCCATTAGTCTATGAGTCTCCTCTTGTGTAGGCGTTTTTTTATGTACCATGTCATGTCACCTGCAAACAGTGTATCAATTGTAAATGGCATTGTTTTCCTGTTTTCTCTTTCTGCTAGTTCATTGTTAGTGTATAGGAATGCAACAGATTTCTGTGTATTGATTTTGTATCCTGCAACTTTGCTGAATTCAGTACCAAATTGTCTTGATTTCTGTGGCTTTGTAGTAGAGCTTGAAGTTGGGGAGCATAATCACCCCACTTTATTCTTCCTTCTTAGGATTGCTTGGCTATTCGGGGTCTTTTGTGGTTTCATATGAATTTGAGAACTGTTTGTTCTAGTTTGTTGAATAAAGCAGTTGGTATTTTGATAGGGATTGCATTGAATCTGTAGATTGCTTTAGGCAGGATGGCCATTTTGACAATATTAATTCTTCCTATCCATGAGCAGGGGATGTATTTCCATTTATTGATGTCTTCTTTAATTTCTCTAATGAGTGTCCTGTAGTTTTCAGGGTACAGGGCTTTCACCTCCTTGGTTAGGTTTATTCCTAGGTATTTTATTTTTTTTGATTCAATTGTAAATGGAATTGTTTTCCTGATTTCTCTTTCTGCTAATTCATTGTTAGTGTATAGGAATGCAACAGATTTCTGTGTATTGATTTTGTATTCTGCAACTTTGCTGAATTCAGTTATTAGTTCTAGTCGTTTTGGGGTGGATTCTTTAGGTGTTTTTTTATGTACAATGTCATGTCATCTGCAAACAGTGACAGTTTAACTTCTTCCTTACCAATCTGGATGCCTTTTATTTCTTTGTGTTGTCTGATTGCTGTGGCCAGGACCTCCAGTACTATGTTGAATAACAGTGGGGAGAGTGGGCATCCTCGTCTTGTTTCTGATCTCAGAGGAAAAGCTTTCAGCCTCTCACTGTGAAGTATGATGTTGGCTGTGGGTTTGTCATATATGGCCTTTATTACGTTGAGGTACTTGCCCTCTATACTGATTTTGTTGAGAGTTTTTTTTATCATGAATAGATGTTGAATTTTGTCAAATGCAATGCCTTTAACTTTTATGTATCGATTATGGACCCAGAAATGTGGCTGAATTCTCTTCTTATGTTCTCTGGATAGGCTGGTATTTTCTATGAAGATGATCATATTGCTACAATTGCCTGTCTTTTCCAAGTTTTGTTCTGCATTCTTTTTCTTCTCTTATTGTTTGGGCAAGTTGTAAGTGGAATGATATAGATGTTAAGGACATCTTTGCCTTTCTTTGCCTTGTCCTGAGTTTGAGGAGAGGTTTTGCCATTAAATATGTTTCTTGTAGGTTTGTAATTGACCTCTCTATTTTTGGTTTTTAAGAGTTATGTTTTTTAAAAAAACACATTAATGAATGAGAATTTTACTGAAAAAAATGTTTTGTATCCAAAGCTGTGATCCCTGGTGTTTCATCTGGATGTATCACTATGTGATATTTTATTAGAATTTGTGATATTGAGTTATCTTTGTATCCCTGAGGTCAAGCCTACTGCATCAGATTAAACGTGTCTCAGAATTTTGGTTGGATAATGTCTCCTTTTTCCCATATCCTTGAAACAGCTTGTATGACAAAAGGACTCTCTTTATGGGATCAGACTTTTCATACTGCTTCAGATTACTTAATGGTTATTGGTTCATTCAAGTTATCTATTTCTTCAGTTAATTTTTGTAATTTATATGGTGAGTGTATTTGTTTCCTGGGGCTGTTGTATCAAAGGATCACAAACCACAAGGTGCCATGCTCACTAGGCAGGGGGCAGGAACAGGTGGCTTCAAACAACAGAGATTAATTTTCCCCCAGTCCGGCAGCCAGAAGTCTGGGCTCCTGCTGTGGACAGGGCTTGTTCCTGCCGGAGGCTCTGAGGGAGAACCCAGTGATGCCTCTTTCCTGGCTTCTGGTGGTCTCATCCATTCTAACCCAGTACGACCTCATTTTAACCAACATATGGAAAGATTGTATTTCCAAACAAGGTGACGTTCTGAGCTTTGGGTAGACATGAATTTTGGGGAACACTACTCAACCCATGGCAGCACTTACATCTCAGTCCCAGGGTAGGATGCTGGTTTCCGGCACCACCTCAGCACCACCATGGTCACTGCAGGGCAGCCTTGGGGCTGAGGGAGGGGCTGACCCTGGCCAGGCACTTTGTGAAATTCATCCCATTGGGTCCTTCAAAGTCCTGGGCAGGAGTGCTCATGTGTGTCTGCCCACGTACAGGAGAAAGCTGGGGGTGCAGAAGGCTGCCCAGCCAGGGTCCTCTCTGCACCCTGGTGTCCCCACTGCACTCCTGCTCCCTGTAGCTGGATGCCTGGTTGTGGCCCTGGGACCAGCTCAGACCCTTGATGCATCTGTGCCTTGGTCTCCTGTCCTACCTCACCTGGGCAGCTCAGTGGCTTCCAAAATGTGGGAAACAGGTGTGTTGGTCTTAAAAAAATGATCACAGGGAGCAGAGCAGCTCCCTGTGCTAATGGCATGGGGTGAGGGCAAGTCCACCCTAGCCCCCATTCCTGCTTCCTGCCCAGTGAAACTGTGCCCATCCCAGTGGAGACCCGCCAGGCCCCTTCCAGGGTCAACACACAGCAGGAGCAGCACAGACAAGATGTTGGCAATATTGTAGTCGTTCTGACCTGTGCAGGTTCCCAGGCCTCTCCCCACCTAGAGGGCAGAGAGCCTGGCCGCGGCGCAGTGCCGTAGGGAGGAGCTTTGCACAGGTGCCCCGTAGCCCTCAGGCATGGGGAGGTGGGGGGACCTGGCCGGGCCCCTCCCCACGGAGAGCCTGGCCCTGAAACAAGGTGCCCAGATTCTGCCCACAGCAATTTGTCCAGAACAAACATTCAGTTTTAGAGGGAGACTTCAAAGAACTGGTGTGTCTGCCCCTTGATTGGTGTTGAATAATTCAGGATTGACTAAAAAAAAGTAGCATGTTTAGCTGCAACCCCCTTTGTAAGAAAAATATCCCCCCTTGCCTCTACCTACAGCATCTGGGGGCCGTCACACTAGTGGCGGCCTTTGCGCCGGGAGAACACAGTGAGCTGATGTTCACTATTCTTTGCCCATATTCTCTGAGTTTTATATAAGAAGCACCAGTCCCTTGTCTAATAGGAAATATAAGATAAAGCAACAAATGGAAACTTCAGGTGTCATGATTCCTTAATATTCAGCTTCTTTAAACCAATGAAGGCTTGGCAGCCTCCCCCGCTCACACACAGGAGAGCAGGAATGGCCGGTGACAGAGAACGGGAGGAAGCTAACCCAGAGGGAAGGCGGGTGCGCTGGCGCGGACGTGCCCGCCGACCATCAGGCCTTGCACGGCCAACTCTGAATACACAGAACTCAGTGTGTCTACACTCGTGACAGCAAGCACTCATTTTTAGCCAAACAGTCATTATTATGGAGAATGACTTATTTACAGCTAAATTATATTTGGCCACTTTCTTCCTGACTAAATTTTGGTTTTAGCCCAATTATGTCTTGCGGTCTCTTTCCCTGTGGTCTGTAAAAATGAGATCATTGTACAGAGCTTATAGGAATCAGTGGGGGTGCTGAGGAACCCCAGGGGCCAGCGTGGGACATGTGGCCCGGCCACACCGCTGGTGGTCACATTGCTGGTGGCCACGTTGCGTGCTGGTTCCACCTCTCAAACCTCACCAAGTCTTCCCAGTTCTGCAATTCTGCTGGGAAACCACCTCCCCATTCTGGTAAACAGAGACCCAGGGGATTCGAACAATTCTTAAAAAAAATACATTGACAATGGGGAGCCTGGCCCTGCACATGGGGTTGATGGACAGCCAGCAAGGCTCAACAGTGTCCACCCAGCAGGCAGCTGGTCGCCCCTCCAGGGCCTGCCTCACAGGGGCTGCCAAGACTGGCAACCCCAGGGCCTCACGGGGCTGATCACTTGTGCATTCCACGAGCAGGGCTTCATCATTCTTTCATGTCCCTGAGCTGGAGGGAGGGTCCCCCATGGAGGAGGGCAGGGTGCAGGGGGAGGCCCGGGCACTCTGTGGGCTGCTGGGCTCAGGCTGGCGGGAGGAAGGGCCCACAGACACCTCTCGAGCTTGCGCTTGGGTGGCGTGAGCTGCATTGCTCCCCGAGGAGCCATGTCATTTTCGGAGGCAGGAATGTCTCTTCCAGAAAGGTCAAAGATGTTATTTGTGAGCGGCCGCCGGTAGCACTGAGCAGGAAGGGTGGGGGTGCGGGCTCGTTAGCAGAGGCTGCGGACCTGCCAGCTGGCAAGGAGAGGCTGGCTGGGGCTGCCAGGGGCGGTGCTGAGATGTTCCGAGGTCCTGTGCAGACTCAGCAGGGGGGACGTCGTGGACTCTGTAGTGGGCGGTGGGGGCTTCTGCACCAGACACCTGCCTCCCTGCTTTAGATGGACTGATTTGGGGGTCAAGCAACCTGATTCAAACCCTGGCTCATTGCTCGCTTGCTGTATGGTCTTGGCACACTGGGGAGCCTTTATGACCTTGGCTTCTTCAGGGTTCTCGAGAAGGGACACAGACGCAGGGGCAGCTGACCACCCACGAGAGCGTCAGGGCCGGGGAGTGGAGTATGAGGAGGAATGGGAATTTCCTGCAGGTAGAAAACAGGTGGAGGCCAGGGCAGGACATGCAGGCAGTCAGGCCTGGTGCAGTGCCAGGGCCAGTCAGAGTATCTGTGCTTGAGGTGCCTGGGACGGGAGGCTGTGGAGGGGGCCACCTGCAGGAAGCTTTCCAGGATCGCTCCAGCCCATGCCATCTCCCCTCCCCGGGTGCCATCTTTGCTGGCACTTCTGGCCCTAACTCAGGTGATGCCAGCCTCCTGGATCACGTGTCCATGCCTTGAGTCCCAGCTTTCCACCCACGAGCTATCTGACTGTGGGGTGACAAGTCCAGCTCGCCTCACCTACGGGACAGACACCCCAGCGGTAGAGGCTCTGAGGAAGGGTCGGGGAGCTCATTTCAAGCTTGGTAACAGTGTCTGGAGCAGCCTTGACCATATCCTGGCCTGTCCTGGGAACATCTTGTCCCTCAAACATATGCTGGGGTCAGGGGTTCCATGTACTGCATCCATGTTATCCCCCGGGCCTGGCCCAGCCCTAGGCACGGAGGACCAGCCTCACGTGCCCAGGACTGCTCCGCAGGGCCAAGCCCCCCCAGGGTGGCCTGAAGCTTGCAGGGTGCTTCAGGTGATCTGACCACCACCGCCTCCCCCTCCTGGTTCTTCTTTTAGAACATTTGAGATAGGCTTTTAAATTATCCTTAAAAACAATACAAATGTTCGTTATTCCAGTATCATAAACTCATAATTAAAAAAATAAAACCTTTCAAATACAGACAGTCCCTGACTTACAATGGTTTGACCTACGATTTTTCGACTTCATGACAGGCAAGAGGTAATGCATTCGGCAAGAACCTTACTTGCAATTCTGACTTTGGGTTGTCTTCCAAATGGATCGGCTAGTGACATGTGACAAAACTGTGATTCTGGATGGGACAGCAAATGCAGCCCCCAGTCAGCTACATGATCATGAGGGTCAATAGCCGACACATGGACAGCCATCTGCCCCCAGACAATCATCTGTCCCCATGCAGCCTCTGTCCCCATGCAGCCTTTCTGTCCCCATGCAGCCACTCTGTCCCCATGCAGCCTCTGTCCCCATGCAATCATCTGTCCCCATGCAGCCTCTGTCCCCATGCAATCATCTGTCCCCATGCAGCCTCTGTCCCCATGCAGCCTCTGTCCCCATGCAGCCACTCTGTTCCCATGCAGCCATCTGTCCCCATGCAGACACTCTGTCCCCATACAACTGCTCTGTTTTTCACTTTCAGTAGTGTTCAATACATTATGTGAGCTAGTCAACATTTTATTATAAAATACTCTTTGTTTTAGAGGATTTTACCCAACCATAGGCTAATGTGAATGTTCTGAGCACATTTAAGGGAGGCCAGGCTGAGCTGTGGTGTTTGGTAGGTTAGCTGTATTAAATGTATCATCAACTTATGATTTGTCAACTTATAATGGGTTTATCGTGATGTAACCTCATTCTAAGTCAAGGAGGAGTTGTACAAACTATTAAGGTGTCAAGTCATGGGTGGGCAGGTGTTTTAACTACCATTTTACTTTATGAACAGAAAGAAATTTAAAAATTGTAACAAACATTGATTCCCCCTTTTCTCACTGATTATAAGAAAACTTTGATTTTTACGTGGGTTTTATAAACTTCATTTAAAGAGTTATAAATATTCTGGAATATGAATGCATTGTACTTTATTTAACCACCTCTTTTGTTGGACAAGTACATTATTTCCAAGTTTCTCTAGCATGAATAATATTTCTGGGAGAATCTTTGTTATCAACATCACCTGCAGGGTTACTTTTTCAGAGAAGATTACCAGAAGGGGAATGAATGAGCATATGAATATACTAATTTTAAAGTCTTTTTTTTTCATGAATGCTCTTATCTCACCATATATTGTTCAACTTTCTTGTGTTAACATACACATAACATGAAATTTCCCACCTTAACCATTTTCAAGCGTACAATCTGGTGGCACTGAGTGCATTCCCACTGCTGTGTAGCCCTCCCCACCTCCACCTCCAGAACCTGCTCATCCTCCCAAACGGAAACTTTGCATCCATGACCAGCGACCGCCCCTCCCTCCAGCCTCCCATCTTATCATCAAGTTCAAATTTCCAAGTAAGCAAGATGGTTCATTCTCACCCATTGAACACACATGCACAACTGCAAGCACACACACACACACACACACCACCTCCCCATGCCCTCCTACAGGCCTCTGCCCTCCTGGAGCTGGCATCAGGAGGAGTGGAGTTGGGCAGGGAAGCAGTTTTCAGGAATGGGCAGTGGACGGTGGGCACTGCCCCCCAGGAGTTGTCCCCCTGGTCTGGGGAGGAGTGGGTGGGAAAGCCTGAGCCCCCAGGCTGAGGACTTGGCCCGTGAGCACAGGTGGGGCAGGGAGGCCGACTCAGAGGGCTGCGGGTGGCCCTGTGAAGGGGACCATGGGCTGAGGAGGAGGTAGCTGTCAGGGTGGAGAAACCACCAGGGACCAGGCCACTGAGAGCTTTGTGTCTGCCACTCAGAGGACTGGGGAGCCATGGGAGGTTTTAGGCAGGAAGCAGTGACTTCTGGGGAGCCTTCTGGATCCACAGGGTGGCAGGTGGGTAGGAGGCGGGATGCAGATGGGACTAGGGGCTGTGGGACCTGGGGAGGAGGGGGACCCATCTGATACAGGAAGGAGGTGAGTCTGCCAGAGTTGAGGGGGTGCTATTGTGGCCTGGCCGTGGAGAGGGGAGGAGGGGGCAGGATCCCAGCACTCAGGGAGCAGGACCCATGGACCATCCACAACCCATGTCAAGTCATGGGTGGGCAGATGTGTGGCATCTGGGTTCAGGGCAGGCATTCAAGGTGGGCACAACAGCTATGAAAGAAAGAAAGGCTCTAAACAGAGGGATATTCTGTTGATATTCTGTGCTCCTGGACCGGAGGACGCGACGGAGGAGCGCTGTCAGCTCTGCCCCCAATTGCTCTGTAGGTTTAAGACAATTCATATCAAAATCCTGTATGTTTTGAAAAACACACAGACAGGATTATCCTAAAATGTAGGTGGAAAGGCAGAAGAATGAGCTCAGATGGTTTTGAAAACAAGAATCAAGCGGAGGCCTGGCCGCTGGTGTCATGGCTTAGGGGCCAACCCCTGGGGCGGGCCACAGAATGAATATACAGCATGAAACTAGAACAAAACATGGGAGAAAATCTTTGGGATATTGGACTAAATGGAGTCCTTAGACTTGACACTGAAACCACTATTTATAAAAGGGAAATACTGGTAAATTAAACTTCATCAAAATTCAAAACCTTACTTGGTGGAAGATCTTGCTTAGAGGATGAATTCTAACTATTGCTTGGGACTGTCTTGAAAACCCAGTTACCCAACAAAGGCCTCATGGCTGGAATATAAAAAGAACTGTCAAAACTCAAGAGTAAAAAAAAGACAATCTAGGGACAAAGTATGAAGATGTATTTCACTGGAAAAGATATACAGATGGCAAATAAAGACATAAAAAGATGTTCAACATAGTTGCCTCTGGAGAAATGCAAATTGACATGACGATGAGCCCGGCCGTGCGGCTGTCAGAGTGGCTGCTGGAGAAACAGGGCCGCACTGCGAACCAGGGAGGACGCCCGGCCTCTGGGGCCTCTCGGTGCTGGTGGGGTGGGAGGTGGGGCTACCCCTCTGGGAGGCAATGAGCGGTTCTCCATGAACTATGTGTGCAACGCCATGCAGCCCAGCAGGGGCACCTGAGTGTCTCCCTTAGCAAAGCGATGAATCATGTCCACGCAAAGCTCTGTGGGAATGTTTATAACAGCTTTACTCCTAATAGCGAACCCTAGACACAACCCACACGTCCTTTAGTGGGTCACTGGCTAAATGCTGGTCCACCCACACTGTGGAATACGACCCCAATCTCAACCCGGCCCACCTGTGTGGGGGCAGGAGGTGGGCAAGGCCAGGAAGGAGGGCCCTCCCAGAAGTGCTGGTCCTCACTGGTCCCAGGTGAATGTCCTGGGTGTGATGTACTATGATTCTGTAAGATGTTAAGTTTTATCAAGATGTTAATCTTTTGTAAGATGTAAGATGAGCAAAGGGTACATGGGATCTCTCCTCATTATCTTTTATAGCGACAGGTAAACCTACAATTATCCCCAAATGAAAAGTTTATTTACAAAACTAAAAGAAAAACAACAACTCACAGGCCATGCTCACCTGAAGGTGGGATTACACAAGGACCAGGGTTGGGGGCATGGGGGTCACCCTAGTCTCTCCACCACGGAGACGCAGGGAGACCCGGGGAGCGGGTGCAGATATGGGATCAGCAGAGCCTTGAAGGAGAGCTGGGGCCCTGATCGGCAGCAGGAAGCTGTCAGGTTTGGGAGATCACTGATCACACACTGCAAGGGGGTGCGTGGGGAAAGGCCTGAGGGCAGGCTGCTGAGTGCTGGGGAATCAGGGTGCAGGCATGTGTGGATCTAGCTGCAGTGATGGCCACATTGCTGCCATTTGCTGGGCCTTTTCCAAGCGCTGCGACCCCACCCTCGGAGGAAGATGGAGCCCTGGCTGAGCTGGGAGGGGAGGAGGAGGCTGGAGGGGAGGAAGTGCCCAGGGACAGGGGAGGTTGGGCCAGGCCTCCAGGGTTCTCCTGCTGCACAGAGTCCATACACGGCTGCATGGTGGCCTCTGGTGTGAGGCTCCTGGAGCTGCTGTGACTAAGTGCCACTAACCAGGAGGCTGACAATACCAGGAATGTACTGTTGCAGTCCTGGGGCCCAGACTCTGAAATCGGGGTGTGGCAGGGCTGTGCTCCCTCCGCAGGCTCTAGGGGAGGGTCCTTCCTGCCTCTTCCAGCTTCTGGGGGCCCCAGGTGTCCCTTGGCTTGTGGCTGCATCCTTCAGTCTCTGCCTCCGTACTCACGGGGCCTCTCCCCGCATCCCTGAGTCCCCTCTTCCTACCAGGACACCAGCCATTGGAATAGGGACCCCCTACTCCAGGATGACCTCTTGGTGAATCACATCTGCAAAGAGCCTGTTTGCAGGGAAGGGCACATTCCAGGGTTGTGGTCAACATGAATTCAGAGGGACACTATTCAACCTACTACCCCCTCCCACCAGCCTTGGGGGTCCCAGAGCCCCTCCCTGGGCAAACCCCCTCTGTCCCATGCGTGGCTTGTGGGGACCTGGCTCACTGCCGTGCAGGGACCATCCTGTGGACATCCGTCTGTTACAAGTGGGACATGTGGCATCACGGAGCCGAGCCACACCCAGTGCCCAGTGCCCATGAAGTGGAGGCACTGGGAAAAGGGCAGCTTGGGCATCACACAAGTGGTTTTTTTCACAAAAAGAAAAGCCCTCATGAAACCCCATAACTGCCCTCCTTTTAGCTGTCCTTGCATTGGCTGTGAAAGCAATCGAGGGGAAGGAGACCTTCCTGGGAGCAAGTTCTCAGGGGAGCGCCTGCCTGTGAGCTGGGAGAGCACCCCCACTGCACCCCAGGCCAGGGTGAGTGTCTGCACTCGGCTGTGCGTCTGGAGTGGCACACTTAGGGCGAATCTGTGCACATCTGAGCACCGCCTGTCCCTCCCTCACCTGTTCATGGCTGCTGCAACAGCATCCGCGCCTTCCAAGGCATCTGTGGCATGGGCTGGACGAGGAGGGCAGAAATCCTTGCTGAATGGAGCTTCTCTTCCTGATGGGTTTATGCTTTTATGACACACACACCCGAGTTTGCATGAGGCTGCCCATGCGCATGTGTTCATCAGTGTGGAAATGTTTTTGCACGTTTCTCTTGTGTGCTGGGCGTAGGTGAGATGTGTTAGCAGGCATGACCCCCATCATCAGCATCCACCACGCCATCTGTACCCCAGTAGCTGTGTCCTGCCGGGATTCTTTGTGCCCAAGCTGAATGCAGGGACTGGAGCTGGACCTTTGGGGTTGGGTGGGGAGTCTCGGGTGGCCACTGCCCTGCGGGCTCCTCCGGGCTGCAATGGGGGGCTGCTCCTGGCTCTCACCTTGCCCTCACTAAGCTCTGGACTAAGGGATGTTGTGTCCACTGCCCAGATGGCCTTGAGGCCCAGCCTCCCTACCAGGTCTAGACCAGGGCAAAGTCTGGGAGGGCCAAGCTAGCCGTTGAGGTTGAGGTCCCACCAACCCATCCCTCATGCAGGCAGCCAGGGTGGTCCCTGGGTAGGGCCCTTTGCAGTCTGCTGCCCTGGGGACTCAGGGCAGACCTGGGCTTCAGTGCCATCCAGCGACCTGCTCTGGCACCCGGGCTGGGGCAGGAGATGGGGTGTGCGGGGGTGTCGCCATCAGCTCTTTAGCCAACCCCGGGGCCGGGGCAGCTTCCTGCTGCCTGTGGGGAAGCCCAAGGCTGGATGTTCCCTGCGGGTTGGTAACCCCATCCGACTCCAAGCCAGCCGTGGCTGGATTCCTGAATGGAAAAGCTTGTTTCCTGCGATGCAAAGGGACATTTCATTTGTTTGGTGAAGTGACATTCTGACGTGACACGTTTCAGCCAAATGCAGGGAAATTAGATGGAATTGTTGCCTCCAAGTTTGGTGGCAGCTTGCGACGAGCTTCACGATGTCCCCCATAATTGCATGTTCTCGTGAGCAGTCCTCAGCCGCCGCTGAGTCAGTTCTGTTGATGACAAAACACATGTCACCATTTGTCAAGATGACCCCAGGCCCCAGTGGCAATATAATGGCCAGGCAGCCTGTGTGCCCCAAGCTCTATGTGCAGTCGCATCAGTTAGCGCTGTGGGGCCTGTGCGGAGGCCTGGAGCTCAGCCTGACGGTAGGCTGCCGACAGAGAGCTGGGCTTGGGCACCCTGATCTTCCAGCAGAGGGGCAGGCGGGGCAGGCGGGGCAGATGGCTGGGCTCAGGAGGATGCTCAGGGAGGGGGCACTGAGCGTGCTGACAGCCCTGCAGGAAGTCTTCACCTTCCTTGGGCAAACCCGCCCCCACCCAGGTCTGCGGAGCTACGCTTCTCCATAGCCCTAACCCCAGACCGTTGGCATCTCTCTTCAGATGGGCTGCCCTGATGTTACCGTCTCCAGCCAGCCCATGGCTGGTGGAGCTTGTGGACAGTGATTCTGGCCTCCTGCCTCCACTGTCAGCTCGCAGGCCTTGTTCTTCTGGCCTCACTGTCTGCACATTAAGGCCTGGACCTTCTCAGACCCCAGTGGAACCCAGGACACGGGGCCCCAGAGTGACAGGCACCTTTGCCAATCAGAGCCCTTCCTGAGAAGGAGATCTGGGTGCAGGAGAAAGAAACCCCACCCAGTGCAAGCTTCAGGTCAGGGGCTGACCGGGCGCCGCCTTGATTCTTGCTTGTGCAATGGGCCTGTGCAGAGCAAGGCTGATCCACCGAGTCAGAGACAAGTGGAAGGAGAGAGAGCTCCCGAGGACTTGCCCAGGTGGCCGGCCCGGCTCCTCTGCTCCCGCGAGGCGCTCGCAGACCAGCCTGGTGGGAGGCGGCAAGCACACTGGCAGGACTGCGTGGGGCCCAGAAGTGCTGGCTCTTCCGGTCCTCACACCAGCATGACCCGCGTCTCGGTGGCTGTGACACGCGGCCAGTGCCAGCCACGTGGGGCTGGACTGTGATGTGCAGACCTGCCTGGACCAGGGGTGCGAAAACACGTGGTTGTAGGTTTATTTTTATTGAATTCAAAGCTGTGGATGTTGAGACCCCCAGAGTCATATGGCTAGAGCTGGAAGGGGCCCAGGGGCAGAGAGAAGGGCTTGCCTGAGGCTATGGAGTGAGTCAGGGTCATGGGCCAGGAGATGACCAGGCACTGCCCCAGGCTCACAGCTGGGCTTTGCCAAGGTGGCCAGCAGGCTGGACTCTTTCAAGCTCACAGTTGGCAGGTGAGCAGGTGGATGCTTGGGTGGAGGGCGGGGCTGCAGGCTTTTTGACCTGCCCCATGTTCCTTTTCAGGAAACCCCTGCCTCTGTCATGACCTCTGATTTTCATCTGCGTTTAACGTAAACCCCCGACCGGCGGGGCCACAGAGGCCAACTGATGTTGACACTGGGACCTTTGTCCCTGTTCTTCCTGGTGGGCAGCATTGGTGGTCTGCTGGCATCCCCTTTATTCTGCCTATTTACTTATTTCTTCTCAGGAAGAGGCTCAGAGTGACACTGCATAGCCAGGCCTGTCAACTCATGGGAGGCACCAGGAGATAAAAGTCATCCTTGGTTTATAAGCTGGGCAGAGACTTAAGGGTGATCAAGACAGGCATGGGCTGGTTCAGTGTGGGACCCTAGAGCCGGGCCGGCCGAGTCCCAGAAGGAGGCGTTCTGCCGGCTGGCTGCGGCCCCTTTGTGGAAGGGGGCTCCGTGGCCTGGCTGTGGGGTCCTGTGTAATTTCCCTAAGCCCCCTGTGCCTCAGCTCCTGTCTGTGGAGGGGGGCAGCCCGGGCAAGTTCTTGAGTTACAGGTTTATCTTTAGAAGTTGCCCTGTGAGGACCCCTGTGGGCTTTGGAGAGGTAATGGGAAGGAAGTGCCTCTCCTGGGGACTCTCAGACATGCGGGGCATTGCATCCACAATGCCAGCTGAGGCGGGCACACCTGGACCCCTGTGTGTCCCATACTTGTGGGGTTGGCCCCACCTGCCGACTCAGGGCCCACAGCTGGGGCAGAGCTGACGTGGGCCCATTGCTGCAGCTTGCCCCTGTGCGGGACGCTGAGGCTGTCCACCCTAGCACCGTGATTTCTGAGTGGGTGGCCTGGGTACTCTGGGTGTCCAGGGATGGGGCCTTGGGCTGGTCTGGAAGACAGGTAAGATGTGTCCCTTGGGGCATAAGGGCAGGAGGGCCTGGGTGCACCCAGCCAGCAGGGGCATACTGGAACCCCTGATGTGTGCCAGCCTACGTCTCAGGCCATCCCAGGTTGACAAAATGCAGACTCCACTCTGACCTGAGAACAGTGGCCTGGTGGATCTGTGGGGGGCTGGGAAGACACTTTAATGAACTCCCCCAAAGTGGGTGGAAAGCACAAGGTCCCAGAAGTGCACTTGGAGGCCCCAAATGTGGGCTGAGTGGCTCATTTCACTGAGCATAACGTCCTCAAGTTTCACTCATATCCTACCACGTGTCAGGATTTCCTTCCTTTTTAAGGCCGAGTAACACTCCACTGTCTGGGTGGCCTGCACTTGTTTACCCATCATTCTGTGCATGGCCCCTGGGGCTGCTTCCACCTCTTGACCCCTGGGGCTGGTGCTGCTGCGCACCCAGGTGTGCCGAGAGGTTCTGTACCTGCCCGGTCTGCTCACCTGGCACCGTGCGGTCTGGTGAGACGCCTTTCTGTGCCCCATGCTTCTCTCCCATGGATTCGCCTGGATGCTGAGTTGCTTCCGCGATCTCCTAATTATAAGTGATTCTATAGGCACAGTGCAAAAGCTTTGTTTGCATTGTAGATCATCTCCTCTGACACATTCTTTGGAGTGGAACTACTGGGTCAGCCCTTATGACCTGGGCGCTTGCACAGGAACAGTCAACATGCTTCTCAGAAGAGGACCCAGCTGTCCACATCCTGCTGGTGGCGTGGGAGCTCGCCAGCACCCAGGGGGGTGATCACTCGTGCACCCTCCCCAGGCAGAAAGGGCACCGCAGTGCTGTTTCAATGGGGATTCCTTTCACTGCTTGGGAGGGTAACCGATTTGTCTCCGTGTGTGTGTTTGGCATTTGTAATTCCTATTTTGTGGAGTGTCTTGTCATGTATTTTGCTCATTTTTCAGCATGTGGCCTGCCCTCTGCCATCCACGAGCTCCACTTGGAGCACCGCCTCTTATTTACCGATGTGCCCCTTTGCCGGGTTCACTGGTGCTCCCTGAGGCAGAGGCCCCAAGCCTGTCACCGGGCGCAGCACATTGTAGGTGCCCATGGGGGCTGCATGGGGAGGGCTGAAGGCTCAGTTTACAGCCTTATGTCACCCGAGCATGAAAGCAATTGTGCCAAACACACCACCAGTCTACTCCTGTTCAGGCTGCAGACTCCATTCTAGACCCCCATGTCCCCAGGCCCAGCCTACTGAGGGGCTGTCTGCCGCAGGCCGGGCCCCATAGCACCCAGCTGAGGGAGATGGGCACCCTCAGCGGCCCAACCCGGGCTCCTCTGCCTCCCCCAGGCCAGGGCCTGGACACAGCGGGGGCCTCCTGGCTGTTCCCCTCTGCTCTGCCCCAGGAACCCGCTCTGACTCACTGCCTGCTGACCTGGTGCTGCAGTGGCTCCTGGCTTCTCTGCTGTCCTCACTCTGGCCAACCTGAGAGCAGCACCATCCCGACTCCACCACCACCAGACCAGCCTGTCTGCCCAGGCTCCAGTCACCCCCTGCCTGGGGTCCTCTCTGTGTCTCTTCAGACTCCTGAGGGCGAGAGGCCATTGGCCACCCCTGGGGTGGCGTCCTAGGCAGGGATCTGCCCTGCAGCAGCTTCCCCCAGCTTGCTGTGCTTGCCCTCCTGGGTTGGCAGGGACAGCTGGGCAGAGGGTGTGGCCACGTGCTCAGGCAGGCAGGCACTGGGGAGGGAAGGCGGGGGGCTGTGACCTGCCCGCCTCCGGCAGGGCTCAGGCCCAGCCACGCCAGCGCGCCCACAGCTCTGCCTCTCGAGGGCCACCTCGGGCCTGCTGGCCCTTGGCTTCCTTGCGCTCCGAGGCTGCTTCACGCCCAGGGCCACCGTCTGGCAGGCACGCACCTCCCCGTTGACCCCGCTGCCGGCCCCCCTCCTTCCTGCCCCATCTTCGGCTTCCAGTGGAGCAACTTGAGGCTGCCTCATCCTTCACGAGTTCTCAGGGGACTCAGGGACCCCTGAGAGCGGTGGCCTGCAGCTGAAAAGAGGGAAAAGGGGCTAATAGAAAACAGGCAGTGTGATTTGTCTGTTCACGCGGGCTTGGGGAGATCCAGACAATTCCTTGACGGGCCCCCACCCCGCCTCTAAACCCGAGGCCACAGTGCCCACTGGTCTTTGATGCGTGGAAAGGACCTGACACGGTGCTGCCGCCCAATTCCTTGGGCTTCCCAGGGGAGCTCTTGGGATGGGAATTTTCTCACCTGAGAGTGAGGAGATGAGGCCAGGTAACCTAGGTTCCCTTTGGTGACACCGCTCTGATGGCCAAGGATGGCAGCAAAGCGTCAGTGCCTTTCTCTCACTACCACTCCAGCGGCACTGGTGATCCTTGCCCCCACCACAGGCAGGAAGCCTCAACTTGTACCATGTGCCAGAAACGCAATTCGGGTAAAGACATGAAGTGGAGATAAACCAGTGGGGTTTGTATGACTGTGTTTGCCTGACTTATGGCTAAGATTTTAGTATAAAGTATAAGGTCTCTATTCGTGTCTGTATTTATATATGTACATAAATTGTGTCTAGGTGATATTTTCCTTTTTCCAGATAATATTAACAAATTGCTTCAGAAAAATAGCATAAAGGAGCTCAATTTCCATTGATTTAAGAGATAAGTAAGCATTTACATGTAAATTAGATATTCCTAAAACTTCCAGAAATATAGGGACTAATCCAAATGCTTTTCAAGTTTATGTGACTTGGGTAAATGTTTGATAAACAAAGACTAGATTAATATTGATGGTTTAATCAATAATAAATTATCTTCTGAGTTATCAGCATTAAGTATAGTCTGAGCATATGGTTTTGATCTACTTGGGTTTACTAATCAAAATAAGGTAAAATATTTATCTACTAGGTAGTTCACATTATAAAAAATTGTAAATTCAACCTTAGAACAAATGCCATAAAAATGAACTGCTTGATATCCTTACTTCATGTATATTAAGCACGGAAGAAAAGCAAGCAAAAACCTCATGTCTTTTGCTTTTTAAGTTTTTGTGTTGTGATCCTTGCCTGAATTCACATGCTGTAGAAATATTTAACAGGAAAAAGTCTTGAGATGGTGACTAGATTTGTTTAACGTTAAAGTATGTCTGTCTGCCTAAAGTAGAGTCTGGGTTGTTTTTCAGTAAGAGGAAACCTTCATTGCTAAGCACAGGTTTAAGTTTCTGTAGTCGTGACTTCTTATCTTTACAGAGGACAGAGAGACTGAGCCCCTCTGGGTCTGATGATAAACACGTTGTTTTTACCACCTTGAAAAATTGCACCATAAAGTACGTGCCTATAAAGACAATGAGATGATACATTCATAGAATTTGGCCTCCTGCGAGGGAATGCTGGCTTGGGACAGATAACTCACAATTGTCTACTTCCCAGTTTTCTCTGTACAAGAAAGTTTACTCATGAGTAAAACATAATCAATATGTGTGAAGGAAAGTACTAAAAATAGAGTGACAACTTTGCCTGCCAAGTGCGCGCAGGAAGTAGGGTGTGATCGTGATCAGGAAAACTGTGGAGGCATGAGGAACGTGCTCTTGTGAAGGGAAAAGAGTAATTCGGTCTTAAAGCAAGATGACTGGTTGTTTCAGAATGAAAAAGAAGAAAAGCAGGACAAAGCTGAAAGCTGGCTAAGATGGAGCTGCCTAAGATCGGATGGATTTGCTTACAAGGTTTTTAAAAACGCGCTCCAGAGTATACTGATGCAAAACTAGACATTGGTTTTCTTTCTGTGGGAACAACAAGTTCTTGCATTATTGGTCTGCTCTTCCTAAGAGACTGTAAGGGGTTTTCTTTACCTTTCGTGTAAACTCCCTAGGAAACAAAGATTCTGTGTCTTACCAGAATAATTCCCTGGGCTTCATGTTAACCTTATTATGTCTTTGATTATTTAAGAGAAGCTAAGTATTGTTTCCTAGTGTTTCACAGTGACCTGTGATCCTGTTTAATCAGGAGTTCAAAGCTTGTGGCATTTCTGACAGCGTCCCCAAAGCAAACCCAAGTTAAATTTTGATCTCAAACTGACCTTGAAATTTCCTGGTGGTCCCCTGCAACGTCTGAAAGAAATGTTAAAAAATAATTTGGTTTCTTCACTATGTTGACTTGCACTAAAAGTGACGTCCAAGTAGAGAGGCTGAAACTTTGTCAGTTGTTTGTATGAGAAAATGCTATTAATATCGTATTTCAGAAGTGGTATGGAGTTCATAGGAATTTTCAATACCCTTAATGTCCATCATATGTCCAGCATATGTTATCAGCCATAATTCTAGTCGTGACTTTAAGATGCTGTGCACTGCAGGAGCAGCCACGTTTCCTTGTGAAATGAACTCTGAGCAGACTTTTAACCAGGGCCTTTTAAAGTCCTGTGTCATCCACAGAGGGTCTCTGTTTTATTCTGATTCCTCTCTGAAAGCATGTGCACTCAGCCCCAGGCCAGAGGAACTCATCTTCAGTATCAGGGGTGTCTCAGAGACCCCCACAAAGGACTGCGACAGGTCCTCTGGCACCTCAGGTGGAGAAGTGGATAGATTCACAGAACTGCTCGCCCGAGATCAAGCCCCAGGGATTATTACCTAGGCCTGTGGGAACAGGTCAAGCATGCACGGACCTGGTTTTATTTGGGGTATTGCTGGTTCTTCCACATCCGATTATCTGGATTTAAGAATATATCTCCCTTTTCTCTTCTCCGTATTTGTAACAATGAGTAGATTATACTTTTGTAAACAGAAATAAAACATTTATCTTTTTTCCCCTGCCTGATCCCTCCAGAATCTGGAAACTAACATCGAGTATTCGTATTTTCATGGCAATGTAATTATTTGCATGAGTCCAATAAGAGTCTGTCCTCTTCGTAAGAGGATATACTTGGAAAAATTGGTTATATAACCAAAGCTTTGACTGGAATGTCATATTTGAAAAGGATGACCAATTTTAAAGAATTAAAGTTGGCTTTATGAGGCCAATGCTTACAAAGCCTTCTTGGACAGCACCCGGCCTACGGGCCAGTGAGGGGGGTCATGTCTTGGCAGGAACTGGGACCTTAGGATATTTGGAGACCCTGATATACCTAATCTATGGGGCGCAGGCAGAATCTAGTGGTGGGTTCTTGGCTTGGTTTCCTGGCCTCGAGAGGCTTTTAAAGTCAGATCTGAGCTTCCGCATAAAAAGTTCCAGCAAAACAAAGAGCAGAGGCCTATGTGGTCAACTCCCACTCCCAGTACACTTGTATAAACGATCAGGCCAAATGGAATGAGAACAGATTTATTTTGTAAACAAGGACAATCTTACTTTGTTCATCTTTGGTACAAAGGCGGTGGCTGTAGAGAGAAACTGTCTCGGTAGCAAACTGTAGCCCGCCGGTGGGCTATTCCAGTCCCGTTCTTTGCCTCTGAGGTCTTCCCACCCCTTTGTGAACTGATGCTGCCATCTTGCACATTTTGTCAGAAATCAATGCTTCCCATTTTCTCCCTCCCTCCTGACTTGGCATCACTGAGAACTTCAACGGCCCTTTCCCGAAGTCTGCTCGCTGCCGCTGGATGACGTGACACAGCATGTAAAGGTTCATCACAACAGCAGCCATGTAGGGAGTCCGTGAGAACGTGGTCCTTCGAGCTCCAGGAAGTGACCGTGGCTGTGGGACAATCACTGTTGTCTTCACTCCACCATCTAAAGATGCCGTGAATGCAACTCGTGGAACTCTCCACTGGCTGCTCTGGACTCAGAGGTGGGACCTGTGGTCGGCTCCAGCTATTAATCTTTGATTCTCTTTTTTTGTCTGGAAACTCCCCTCATTAAATGCCTGCCTGCTTGCGCCATCCAGCAAACATCCTCCACCCCCAGGTATTCCCAAGTGGTTCATCTGGTCCTGACGAGCAAAAAGTGCCCTGGTGAGAAGGGGACGCAGAGGGACAGAGGCCTGGGCACAGGGAGGGGCTTTCAAAGGCTCCTTGACCAAACCTGGCCGGCTGCACTGGGCCCTGGTTCCATGGGCCTGGTGGCCCTGTGCCCTCAGGAGCCCAGGTGCAGCCAGACCCCCATATCGCATCAACTGTCCCTTCCCCCACCCCGTCCAAGTGGGGTCTGATCACCAGCATACCTTCAACAGGAATCCTGTTTGGTCTGTTTAATCAGAAACCCCAGACCCCCGGGGCCCCCCTTAGTACGTTCTTAGCAAGTGGGTGGGCATGCAGCTCATGCCCTCACACTCTGTCATCATGAGCTCCGCTCTGTGCCCGTCTGGGAGGCGGTCCAGGTGTGCCAGCTCCCTTACCATATTTTGGAAAAATAAAAACATAAATAAGCGATGGCTTTAACTCTGGAGAATTAACCTGGAGATGAGGGATAGACAGCTGCCAAGTGGGGTTTGGGAATAAGCCATACATGAGGTCATCGGAGTGGAGCCCTAATCTGATAGGATCGGTGGCCTTATTATAAGAGGAAGAGACGCCTCTCCCCTCCCCTCCCCCTGCAGCGGGAGGACGCAGCCAGAGGGCGGAAGGTGGCTCTCCACAAGCCCTGAAGAGGGCCCAGACTGGCTGACCTCTAAGCTTGGACTTCAGCCCCCAGGGCTGTGAGAAATAAATTGCTGCTGTTTCAGTCACTCTGTCCACAGTCCTCCATTACCACGGCCTGGGGAGACTAAGACAGGACGGCTGGGATTCCCAGGATTCTGAGCCTGCCACCCGGTGCCTGTCCGTCCAAGCCAGCCCCCTCTAATCTTGTCAGTCCAAGTTTATTTAGCATTTTCTTCAAGGTAGGCACTGTGCTTATGAGGACAGGAAACTGAAGTGGAGTTGGCCTGACCCCAGGAGTCCTCGGTCAGATGACTGGAAGCTTGTTACTGCTGTTACTGTATCAGCGTTAGCAGCACCAGCAGGCCCTCTGCACTAACAGACACCTTCACGGCCGTTACTCCGGAGACTCCTCAGCCTCCAGGCGATTCCGTGAGGAAGCTGAGGTGTGGGTGGGGGAAGTGGCTTTCCTGAGGTCAAGAGGCTGAATAGACCAGCTGGACTCACCCCCTGAAACTACAAAGAATATTTATTCTCAGGAAAAGAACATGACCTTGAGAAAGTTCTTGAGGTCCCCGGGTCTGAGTCCTGCCCAGGAGTTGTAGGAAGGCCAAGGTCAGCTCCCTGCAGGCCAGCGTGGGCATGGACAGGTGGGTGGGCTGCACACTGCCCAGCTCAGGAAGCGCCGGCCACGGAGATCATGTGAGTCACAGCCCTAGAGTGGAGCAGCTGATGACCCACACGGCGGAATGCAGGGGTCCTGGGGCCTCCAGGGCTTGTGGGTCACGAGCCATCAGAGGATGCTGACTGCGTGCCCCTCTTCTTCCAGGCCAGGTGCCGGTGGAGAAGCATGTGACCTAGACCTTGCTCCAGGAGTCTGGCTGGGGTGGCTAGAAGACCTCCCTGGCTACAATATGTGGTGTAATCCTGTGGGGTCCACCAGGTGGGACAGACAAGGGCTCTCTGTCCATTACTGGGGGCTGCATGGTCCCACCGCCTCCTGTGAAAATCTCAGGGTGGTCTAGCTGAGCAGCTTGTCCTGGGTGGCTCAGCAGGTAAGAGCTGAGGCCAAGGACGCCTTGGGCTTGTTCCTCATTCTTCCAGGCCTTGCTGGTAAATGTCCTCAGGAGAAAGCCCAGGCAGGGATGCCAGGATGAGATATCACTTACTAGCTAGCCTTTCGTGGGTTTAGTCACATCTACAGACCTGGAAATGGGGCGGGCCTGATGGATTTTTAAGGACTCCCACTGTGTTCATTTCCCACCAAAATGAGGTTCACATCCAGGGCTAAGTGATGCAAATGACTCTCTCTTTCTCTTTCTAGTTCAGATTAAAAAAAAACAGTTCATAGTTGAGGGTCTGTTTTCACACCAATGAGTCCAGATGCAACTTACAGGCTGTGTGCATATTTCCCCTGAAGCATGTGCACATTCCTGTATAAGTGTGGATACACGTGGACACTTGAGCATATAAAACCAATATGTTCATGTTACCAGTGAATATGGGCACACACTGCATATTCCTACAGGAGATATGCCCATGAGCACAGGGGAAGTGCACACACAAACATGTAAGCAGACGAGTGTGCTCACAGATGCCAGCTCACATAGGCATTCAGGCCACATGTGTCATCCCACAGAGAGACACATATGGCCCATGCATACAAGAGCATGCACCCACACTGCAAAGCGTGCCCTCTGTATAAAGTCCCCAGTGGTTAAAAGTCAGACATCAAAAGCATTAATAAAAGGTGCTGTCAGAAGTTCAGTTGCAACATTGATTTCTGAGGTTGTCAGAGCTGAGTGAAAAAAACCCCAAGCGGCATTTCATATTGGGTCTGCTCACAAAGGGCTGGCAGCCGCCAGAAACAGAAGCCAGTAAATGATTACAACCGTCTTTAAAGTGGAGAGGCCTGCAGTGAGGGCTGGAGATGTCCCGGACTCCCTTGAGGCCTGTCGTCTGCTCCTTTGTTGTCTCCTTTGTGGGGATCAGATGTAGCTTTTCCTTCCTGGGAAGCTGGCCAGAGCTGGTGGAGGATACTCAGACTAGCCAAGGGTACGTGGCCCCTGTCCTTCCCCAAGGCCAGCTCAGGGGTCACAGTGCCTTTCATGCATGATTGGAAAGTGTCCTCCTCCCAGGCCCTCCTGAAGCCAAAGTAAACCACTAACTTACCTTTGGCCCTGATCACCAAGTGCTAGGACTGAAATGTGTCCCCTAAAATTGATATGGAAGGTTACAAGTCCTAACCTCTTGTACCTCAGAGTGTGACTGTATATGGAAATAGGGCCTTTAAAGAGGTGTTAAGGTAAGATAAGGTCACATGGGTGGCCCTGATCCAGTGTGATTAGTGTCCTTAGAAGAGGAGATCATGATACAGACAGGGACAGAGGGACGGCCATGTGAGGACGTGGGAATGAGTCAGCCGTCTACACACCAAGGAGAGATGCTCAGGAGGACCCGGCCCTGTCACACCCTGGTCTCAGTCTTACTTCCTCCAGAATGTGAGAAAATACGTCCCTGGTGATTAAGCCCCCAGGCCTGTGGTTCTCTGTTATTGCTGCCCTAGGAAACTCATGCCAATCCATCCTAAACTCTATCACTGACTGACCCCTACCTAACTCAGGCACACACTGACCTCTAAATGCAGACCCTTGATGGAGCCTGATGCTGGTCACAGCTGAGCCCCTACCACTGACTACATGTGGCCATGATGTTGAATCTGCTAAAGGGCTTTAGATAATAAGAGAGATATGGCCCATTTGCCTATGTAGTTGCCACTGTGGGGCCCTTCATTCCTTGTGCAGGCTCATGGATCCGTCTGGTGATGTTTCATTCTGCCTGCAGGACTTCCATTAACATTTCTTTGGCATGAGGTGGCAAATGGTGACATTTCAGCTTTTTATGTCTGAAGAATTCTTAGTTTTGACTTTGATTTTGAAAGATACTTTTGCTGAGTATAGAATTTTTGGTTGACAAGTGTTTTCACTCAGTACTTTAAAGACATTCAGTGAGATTCTTGTTTTTGCATGGTTTCCAGTGAGAAATTTATCATCCCTGTCTTTGTTCTTTCATTCAGAACATGCCTTTTTCTTTCTCCAAGTTTTCTGTTTATCACTTGTTTTGAGCATTTTGATTAGGGTGTGTCATGGTGCACATTTCTTCATGTTTCTTGTGGTTGGTTTTGTTTTTTTTTTTCATTAACTTCTTGCACCTGTGGGTTTATAGTTTCCCTTAAATTCGGGATATCTTCACCCATTGCTTCTTTAAATTTTTCTTCTGTCCTCTTTTTCCTCCTCTCCCTGTACTTTGGATATACTTTAGAAATGTGTACTGAGTGGCTGCTGTGGCCCCATGGCTCATGAATGCTCTGCTAATTCTTTCCTGTCTGTATTTCCTTTTGTCACAGCTGCACCTGCTTTTGCTGGGCGGGTAAGCTCAGGGGTGGGTGGCTCTGGTTTGCCTTCAGCAGGACCCTTCTGACTGTGTGTTCAGAGAGATTTAAGGGGCAATGGAAGGATCAGAGAACTAGCTAAGGGGCTGCTGCAGGACTTCAGCGAAAAGCACAGCAACACAGATGGTGAGACATGCTAAGTGTTTCTGTTTTAAAGTAGAGCTGGCATAACTTATGGACAGAGTAGTAAGGGGCATAAGGGAGAAAGGAGGCTGGCTGGATCCTAGGCTGGGTTGAGTGTCAGGTATGGTGGCCACAGGGTTCCACTTTTGGGGAAATCAGATGAGGTTGGATGCATTGGCTTTGCGTCAAGTCTGTCCAGAAAGTGTTGTGGAACTCAATCTGTCCTGAGGCCAGCAGTGTGGCTGGGATTCTAAGGGGGTGCCGGGCTGCTGCTCCTCCTGATTGTGTTCTGAGGTCATGGGCAGGCATGCTGCATTGCATGGCTCTTAGGGTGGGAAATTAAACAATGATGTAATCGAAAGGAATTTTTTAGTTGGGCCCAGGGTTGGAGACAGTGGCCCTAGGGTGTGGCCTGAACCCTCTGAGCCTTCAATCTTCCCTTATGGTCGAGGGACACCAGCACCCACTGAAGTGTGAGCTCCAATGAGACGATGCACAAGAAACTGAGGCGCTCTTTGCAAACTTGCAAGCTAGTTGTTAATGATCAGATGAAATGTAAACAAATGGCTGATTGTCACTTCAGGGTGGAGACAGTGTTCTTGGGTCATAAGCAGCTGCCTCCTGGTTAGGTGAGACTGCGGCTTCGAGGCGTCCTGTGGCTGGGCTTCCTTGCAGCCACCCCTGCTCTGCCCTGCTCTGTCCCCCAGAGCTGCCAGGGGCTCCACAGTCTGCCCACTATTCCCTCCATCCTGCATTCAGCTTCCTTGTCTGGCCTCTGCAGACCCTGCTTTTCTCCGCGACACCTGAGTCTCTATCTCCCTGAGTCTGCGGCTTACAGACCTGCCCACCCGTCCCTGCTCTGATCCTCATTTTGTTGAGTCCTCAGACCCTACGGCTCCTGCTTTACTGCAAGTGCCTGGAAAGGTTCAGGCACTTTTGTCTTCTGTGCTCTATCCCTCATCTATAATAATAATAATAATAATAATAATAATAATAAATTACTGATAATAATTATGATAAATTAGCAACAAGAACCACCTTTTCCAGGCACTCAGCACTTGCCAGGGACTGCTCTCAGCACTTGGCATGCAGCACTCACCAATCCTCAGGTGAGAGTGGTGACGGGCCATCTACCAGCGATGGGGAAATGGAGGCACAGAGGGGCCCTGCAGTGAATAGTGGGTGGTGGGCTGGAGGATGAGGTCAGCTCTGACCCCTGGGCCACCATCTTCCCAGGTATGAGTCACCATATGCACCAGCTGCAACACTGGCTGGCCGTGCATGGAGTGGACACCAGGTCTGCATTCAGCCCAGGGCCTCCTAGGGGCAGGGGTGTCCTCTCTGGTCCCCGCACCCCCCCGCACCTCCCAGGGTTGACCTTCCTGGGTTCAGTGGAGAGACCCCTGGATTCACTGGTTGATTGCAGAGTCAGACCTATACACAGACCCGCAGGCCAGCAGGGAGGGAGGGCTCGAGAAGGATCTGATTTTCGCCCTCCTGTTTTGAAAGTGATGACCCAGGGGCTTGACTCCAGAAGCAGGAGGCAGCCACGGCTCTCACTGTCTGGCTGCTGTCCTGTCATCTACCCCCCAACATACACACACTCACTTAGGGGAAAAGCTGGGCTTCCTCCCACTAGGGCCTCAGTTTCCCCAACTCTAGGCCCATCCTGGCTGGAGGCAGAGGCCCTTCCCTCCTGGCTCTGTCCTCTGGTCAGCGGTAAGTGCCTGCTGCAGCCAGTCCCCAGTTGAAGGCCCGACTTCCGTCCTGAGTCCTGCCTGGACCCCTTCCATCCATTCACCAAACATGTACTGAGCACCTACTATGCATCCCGGGGATTGCGCAGTGACCAGAGGGACAGGCAATAGGCAGATGGACAGACACCATGGGCAAGAGGCTTCGGGGAGCAAAAGGCGCTGTGAGAACAAGCAGGGCAGCGCCGAGTGAGCACGGGGAGGCGGGTGGGAGCTGTCCCCAGGCAGTGCCTGAGTGAGTGCAGGGAGGCGGGTGGGAGCTGTCCCCAGGCAGTGCCTGAGCTCTGGGGAAGCAGGTGGAAGCTGTTGCCAGGGGGTGCCCGAGAGACAGGGAGAGGTGGGTGGGGGCTGTCCCCAGGCGGCACGTGAGTGAGCGTGGGGAGGGCAGGAGCTGTCCTGGGTACAGGGTTTCTCTAGGGTGTTGGAACTGAGGCCTGCAGGATGAGAAGGAGCCACTCAGGGAGGGCCTGTGCTGAGTGCCCGGCTGCCCTCCGTGGTCTGGGCAGCTGGCCCTGAGCTGACACATTTCATTGTCCAGTCCCTTGGCCTGTTCCTGGTCTGAGGACTGGATGCTGGGCCCAGGGAGTGAATGAGTGAGTAAGCGACCTTTCAGCTGAGACACAGGCCTTGTGGCTCTGAGGACCCCTGGGGTGTGCTGACGGATGGCAGGCCGGGGCATCTGCAGGACAGCGGCCACCCCAGCTCCTGGAATCTGGACGCCTTTTGGTGCTGTGCTAAGAGCCCATTGTTGTTGTCAGGATGGAGGGCACCACGCCAACGCCAGGTGGAGCACAGGTGCCTGCCTGAGACAACGGCTGAGATGGGCACTGGCACAGGCTTCCGAGAGCCCGCTGGGTGGTGGAGGGCTTGGACCTGCTCCCATCTGAGCAGCGGCAATGCTGCTTGCGTCTCTTCCTGTCACTTCCTCAGCTCCTGCTCTGGCCCCTCAGCTGGGCCATGGCCCGGAGCCTCCTACAGAGGGCGGGAAATAATTGTCATGTCAGGCTCCAGACCTACGACAGCTGCCAAGCACTCACACCCCAGGACGCCCTTCTCCAGCACCGTCCCCCCTTTCCTCGCAGTGACCAGGAGTGCGAGGATGGCTGAAGTGGCAGCTCAGGACCCACCACAGATCTGCAGGTGGGGGACAGTGGGCTCCTCGCGGAAACCCGGGCACAGGGCCAGCTCGCGGACTGCCTCCATGCTGTGCCCTCCACGAGGAGCCTAGCCCCAGGAAGCAAACACTGCCACCCTCCAGCGATGGGGGCCGAGGGCCCCTCGTTGTGGCATCTCTGGGAGGCTCCGAGTTTGTTTTCCTGTGTGCAGGCAGCATGGTGAGCCTGGCACTCATGGGTGATGGATGGGGAACCTGGGACCCTAGCAACAGCTTCTCCAGTGCTGCCCTCTGCCACCCCTGTGCTGCATGCAGGGGTGCAGCGTGGGGCATGGCTGTGTCCATGGCTGGGGGTACTGGGGGTCAGAGTAGAGGCTGGAGAATTCAGACTGCCCTATGGGTGCAGGGGGAATCGCGACACCCTTGAGTGTGGACACGGGATCGGGAACTTGGCTGTCAGGCCTCAGCTGATATCTGAGGGGCAGTGGGCACCCTTAGTCAGGAGCAGGTGTCAGCATTTTGGTGTCACCTGAGCAGCCCTGGTCTGGGCCCTGCCTGGCTCTCCACCCCACATCCACGCTCATGCTGAGCCCTTCCTTATGGGGCACCCCCCACTTCCCCCCCAGGAGTGTCTCCTCCCCTCTTGGCCCCTGCAGGCACAGCCTCTCACCCCATACTACGGCTGAGACGTTCAGCGTGTCTGCAGGAAGGTCTTCCTTCCTGACTGCCGACTCCGTGAAGTTCTGGCTCCTGTTTGCTCCCAAGGACCCTGAAACTTTGCACCTTGGCGCACACGCTTAGTGCACATTCAGCAGCTGTGGGAGAGGGACTATCCCCGCTGCCTGTGTCGCTCCCCCTCCTGGCCACCGGCTTTGCCCCCACTTGCCTGCCTGCTGAGGACCCTGCCTGTGGTCTGCAGCTCCGTGTCCCAGCTCCCCCTGCAGGCAGCTGGGCCAGCCTCCCTTCTCCTGTCCAGAGTGAGGGACACACCTTCCTCCAGGCTCCTTGGGGGCGCGGCCCCTGGACCAGTCCCACCAGCCCACTGCCCAGCTGATCCCACCTCCCTGATGGGTGCAGGCCCGGTGGCGGTGTCTGGAGCGAGGAGAGGAGGGGTCTGTAGAGGCCAGGGAGGGAAAGGGGTGCATGCAGGTGGGCGAGGCTCAGCAGGGTCGCAGTTCTGTGGGTGCACCTGGGCCTACTAGGTTTGGGCTTAGAGCTGGGAGTCCAGGTAAGACCTATCCCTGGGACTGGAGCCTCATCGAGCTGGCCCTGCAGGGGGCATAGCACTGGTGCAGTGGGCTTAGGGACAGAAAGTGCCAAGGATGACTCAGATGTTTGCAGCACAGGAACCTGGGTGAATGGGGCCACGTCCGTCCGCAGAGACGGGCAGCCAGGGAGTGTGGCTGGCGCCAGGGGAGGAGCCTTCATACAGGGCCAAGGGGCTGGTGGCCGCCTCCTGCAAGTGGCGGGAGGAAGGAGACTCCAAGGAGTAAGGGAGCAAGTGAATGAGTGCCGGGTGTGCGTGCTCCATGTGTTCACACTCTGTGCTCCAAGGGAAATGCAGTGTTCGGGGACCATCAGGATGGAGAAGGTGGTCGGAGCCAGGAAGAGCGTCCATCTGCGTGGAAGCACACAGTGAGAGAAGCACAGGTGGGACCTGGTGCTGGGGAGAAAGACCCACTCCACACACTTCCTAGGCACATGTGCACACACCTGCACACACACAGACATAGGGATATGTGCATGCACATAATGTATGGACACATGCGTGCACACACCTGTACAAATGCAGACACAGATACACTTGCACACAATACACACATAAAATGCACACAGGCATGCATACAATGCATGCACACAGAAATGCATGTACACATGCACACAGACTCACACACACACACACACACGCACTCGCCTGTGCCACTCTGGATTCCTGGAACAGCACATCCACTTCAGCCTCCATTTCCACCCAGCAAGGACAGCCCTCAAGGCATGTTTTTGGCTAATGCTCGAGCCCTGGTCTGCTGGCGTCTTCCCTACCCCCAACAGAGTGCCAGCTTAGTCACAGTGGCAGCTGACAAACAGCTTTCCTTTTTGCTTGAAGTCTGGGCACAAGCTGGTGGCAGCCTCTGTCTTCCTGCTGGATTACAGGGACTGCTGTGGACTGACTGTGAGTATGGGGTCCCCACTGCGAGAGGCTCCCCCTGCTTGGCAGAGGCCAAGTGCTTGACCCAAGGAGGAAGCTGGTCGGAGATGCTGGGGCTGGCCCCAGGGTTGGTGTCCCCAACCACTTGTGTATGGTGTGGCCTCTGTCATTGTTCCCTGGATGCTCCTGAGGACAGATGCTAGGCCCCCACATGTCCCTTGAGACCCCGATGCCTCCTAAACCAAAGGCACCCTCCCTAGAGGCGCTTTACTGCTGAACTGTCCTGCTGATCAAGGATAACATGTCACTTCTCACTTAAACGACATGTGGCCTGATAGTCACTTTGGCTTTTAGCACATCCCCCCAGGAGGGACATGAGCCCACATGATCTGGAGGGGAGGAAAGAGGGTGCATATCCCCAGACCAGGACTGACTCCCCAGGCGGCCACCTGTCTGAGCTAGAAGCGGGGCTTCTCAACTAAGCGACCACAGAGAGCCCAGGTCGCATTTCAGGAAAGGTCCAGGGGCCCGAGTCCTCCGGGCCGCCTTCCTGGCAGAGATGAGGAAGACAGGAAGGTCAGGGGGGCACGGGGGGAGGCAGCTGCCCTCCTTCATCAGCCAGCAGGGCAGCTGGGGGTGCCACCATGCACCCAATGAGGCCAGGAATAAAGGCCGTCTTGGCTGCGCAGAGATCAGAGGCTGTGGAGGGCTGCTCACTCAGGGGACCTGCATCTCAAAGACGAAAATGGGAAGCTGGCTGGCAGCAGGGCCCACTGTACCAGACCTGTTTGTCCCAGAGGAAAGGCAGAATACAGCAGCAGCAGATTTCACCATGACGGGAGAGACCGCGATCATCCCGGAAATGTTTGGAAGGGCATTTTGCGCATGAGCTGACCTTCCCGTGGGCCACCCCCACCCCGCAGGCAAGCCTTCGGAGACCCCAGCTGCCTGCCGCCCAACCTACCCCCAGGGGCTGATCTGGCCTTCACTGCAGGGCTGTCCCCGGCTCTCTGAGCCAGTGGTGGCTGGTGGCAGCCAGGGCTGAGGGGCGGGTGGGCTGTGACTGCTCCCACTGCCCTGGCCTCCCCATTGCCCACAGAGCTCCTGCCCCCACCTGCCCCGGCTCCTGCAGCTCGGGGTGGCTCTGCCTGGGCCTGCTGGGCCTGGTGCCCCCCAGAGCAGCCCATCTTGGTCACTAGGGCTTTAGTGCCCCATCTGGTGACAGCCATAGGGTCTGCATGGACAGACCGCTCAGCTGATGGCCACCACTTCACTGCATCACTGGACTCCATGCCAGGTGTCCTATGGTGAGGCCTCATTGGCAAATACTACGCCTCCCTCCCCACCAGGCACTGAGGCTGGCACCCAGGATGCATCTGGGAGTCCCTGTGTCCTGGAGCTGAGGACGTGTGTAGTGTGTGAGGGGCGGGCTGAGGGCTGTGGTGATAACAGAGAGGGGACCAGGCATCTGGGGGTACAGGGTGGGGGCACTGGAGTATGAAACAGGTTGGCCAGGGCAGGCCAGGGCCCATACGAGTCACCTACTGCTACATAACAAATGCCCACCAAACGCAGTAGGGGGACCCCTCTGTCTGTGGTCAAGAGCTGGCAAGGCTCAGTGGGGGCCTCTGCCAGGATCTAGCAGGCACGGTCAGGGTGTTGGTGGGCCAGCCCCTGGCCCTCCATGAAGCCAAGTGGTGGACACCTCAGAATTGTCCTCTGAGGGATGGAAATCTGCCACACCCAGTCCTCCTGGGCATGTCTGGCTCATGTGCACCCATGCCGGTGGGCCCCTTGACCCCCTGGGGCAGCCAGGGTGGGATGGGAGCTTGAGGGATGGGCGTGCAGCTGGAGTGAACATGAGGGGTGGGCGCTGTTGGGGCCTCAGCTACTCTGGGACCCAGTCCAGGCCAGCCCTGGGCACCCAGTGGCCCGCCTGCTCCTCAGGGGACAGTGGAGCCCAGGGTAGGGGAGGCGCCTCTCAGCCCCAGCGCCTGCTCCCCATTTCCATCCTGGCGGGGCTGGACTTGTGGGCTTGGAGCGAGTTGCCCTGGCAGTGTCTGCTCCCTACGTGTCCCAGGGTGCTGAGGCCACACTTTGAGTGCCATGTAACTGCCCACGTCAGAGGTGTCTGGGGGTGGGATGAATGGGTCACCCTTGGAGCTGCACAGTAAGGACTTTGGAGGTGCCAACTAAGGTGTAAGCGAAATGCACGCTTGGCCAGGTGCTGGGAACCCGGGCAGGGTGCTTCAACATGGGGCCGCGTTCCCCAGCCACAGCCGGAATGGGGCTGGAGAGGGCACCCTGCCAGCACCAGCCTCCAGCTTTCTGGTCTCCCTCGGGGCCTGCTCTGTGCTGGGTTGGCAGTGGCTGTCAGGCTGCCTCCCTCTGAGCGAGTGTGTTCAGGAGACCAGGGTCCAACACTGGAGTCCCTGGGGCCTGAGCACCGGGCTCCTTCCCCAGGCAGGCGGGGTAGGGACCAGCCAAGTTAGACTCTAAGGAAATTCAGAGCCTGGAAGAGGCCCGGGTGATGGGGCAGGGGGCCAGAGGCAGATGTGGAGATGCGGGTGCAGGGAAGGCCCAGGGTGCAGGATAAAGGGGCCCCCAGTGGTTCCCGTGAGCTGTCACTGCTTTCTCTCGCCTTTACAGGACAGGTGAGAATTGCCTAATGCCAAGGGCTAAGTCAGCAATGCAGCTGAAGGTGGGGTGCCCAGCACGTCCCCCAGACAGTGATGGAGACGGGGTGGGGGTGGGGGATGATGGGCCAAACCAGAGGGAGAGCAGAGCCACCTGAGGTCAGGGAGGGAGGGAGGCCAGGGGGCAGGGGGCAGTCAGGAGGTCAGCAGGGGGAATGTCCTGCATCGAGTCCTGGCCTGGCCTCAAAGAACAGTTCTCTGAGGCGGGGTTCCGGCGTCTGATATTACCTGGTTATTTCTGGCACTATTACCCAAGTGCCTGCTGGATCTTAGGGGCCATGCGGGACCTGGGACAACAGATCGAAGAGCTTCTGTGGTTCCCTGGTTTGGCGCTTCTAATAGCCCAGTACCAAGGGCAGAGGTGTGTCCAGAATGTACCCAGGTCATCCCCTGGCTAAGCATGCCATGGTCAGGAGTGGTCTCTGTCCTCTTGGTCTCCACCCCCCCAGCCCACCCCAGCCCAGCGAAGACACAGTTGCATCGCTCCACCCCAGGCTGGGCAGAGGAGCTGGCCTGGGACGCTGGGCTGCCATGCCCAGGTGCGGCGGGGGGCAGTTGGGGAGCTGGCTGCCAGGAGGGTGGCCTCAGTGTCCCCACAAGGCACTGGGAGAGTCACCAGAGTGAACTGTGCGGGTTCCGTGGCTCCTCCGGCTTGCGTTGTCCTGTGCCCCCAGCCTGGTACAGAGGTGGGGGCCACTGACAGGTGGATTCAGGTCCCCAGGGCTCACCCCAGGAGAGACCCTGCTGTGCTTCCCCAGGCCAGCCCACATGCCCCTCCCCCACCACCACCCACCTGCCTCCCACCACACGTGGAGGCTGGCTGGGACGGCACAGGCCATGACACCGGCTGCCCTGACCACAGCCACCTCCTCTCAGGCCAGGGAGGCTCCGCTGGGGAAGGGCCCCGGGGCTGCCTTCCTCCTGCACCCTGGTCTCGCTCCCTGCCCTGGTTCTCAGCCCCTCAGGGGCCACAGCTGGTCGAGTCCAGCCCTCTGACCCTCTGGAAGCACTCTCCTTAGGCCCTGCACGCCTTTCCCAGGATCACAAACCCTCCCGCGGAAGTGTGCCCCCCCAGGGCCCAGAGGCTCAGTCATATACCCAGTGTCACCTGCTGAGCACACACTCTGGCGGCAGCTCCAGCCTGGCCTTCCAGAGGGGCTCTAAGGGGCGTGTTGCCCTGGGACCATCCCTAAGGTCCGCAGGTCCTCGCCCGACCTCCCAGGAGGCAGCCCCACCTCTGCCTGCTGCCATCAGCCTGGTGGGTCTCGGAGGTCCCTGCTGGTATCAGGAAAACAAGCTGGGAAGCGGGAGTTGGCAGGGGCTGGAGGGACCGTCAGGCCTGATGGTGGGCAGTGAGGAACTGAGGCCCAGGGAGAGCATAGCCAGGCCCCTGGGGCAGCAGGGTGGTGACCAGGGCCTCAGGCCTTGCTTCCCCAACCCCGGCTCCAGACAGCCTGGCTGCTGGGACTAGAGGCTGGGCGAGCATATGCCTGTCGCAGCGAGTGACGGCTGTCAGCCATCCAGAGACTTGGCAGAGCCAGGCCCTGGGGCTCACGCGCCTCAGCCAGTTGCCGTTTATGGCTTGGAAATCGTAGATATGCTCCCTGCCAAAGGCCCCCAGGGTGGAGGGGGCAGCAGTGGGGGGAGGGGTGCGAGCTGCCTCTGTGCACCCAGGCCCAGGATGTGGTGAGAGCTGGTGGCCGGGCTCCGGCGGCAGCTGGCTGGGCTCTTTCTTCACTGGTGTGGGAACACGGGTGGCCCTAAGGGCTGGGAGGCAGAAGGGGACAGTTTGCGAGAAAGGGCGTCTCCAAGAGCTTGGGTATGGTGGACCCTGATGGATGGGCACCCCAGTGGGCAGATGGGAAGGGCTGGGAGCAGGCTGGAGAGCAGGGATGCTCTGGTGGGCCCCACGGTGCTCTGTCCATATGGCATGTGCCAGGTAGCCCGGGTAGGTGGTGATGGTGATGGTGGCAGTGGTGAAGGTGGTGGTGGTGGTGGTGGTGGTGGTGGTGGTGGTGATGGTGGTGGTAATGGTGGTGGTGGTGGTAATGGTGATGGTGGTGGTGGTGGTACTGGTGGTGATAGTGGTGAAGTTGGTGGTGGTGGTGGTGATGGTGGTGATGGTGGTGGTGGTGGTGATGGTGATGGTGATGGTGGTGATGGTGGTGGTGGTGATGGTGGTGGTGGCGGTGGCGATGGTGGTGGTGTGATGGTGGTGGTGGTGGTGGCGATGGTGGTGGTGTGGTGGCGGTGGCGGTGGTGATGGTGGTGGTGGCGGCAGTGGTGGTGGTGGTGATGGTGGTGAAGGTGTTGCTAACGGTGACTCCAAAGTCCCTCATATCTGGCAGGTTTTTTGTTGCATATACGAGGGAGCCCAGCGGCCCACGTGCCTGCACTCACTGTGCGCTCGTGCAGGTGCTGGCCTGGAGCAGATGTCCCTGCTCCTCCACCTGAGTCTCTGGCTTGCCTAGAATGCATCATTTCATTTGAAGGCTCTCAAAATTCATTTCACAGATTCTAAGTGTTGCTTAGAACAACCAGGAGGAAGCTCAGAGAGCAGCCAACCCAGTCTCACTTTCTCAGGGAGGGACTGGCTTGACCCAGGTCACACAGCAAGTGGGGCCCCAACAAGCACCCACTCCCACCTACTGTTTCTGCTGTCACTGCAGCACCTGGCAGGTGCCGGGATGTGAGCGCCTCGCTGTGCATTTCTCAGAGGGGAGGGGGCAGACAGAGAGGGTGTCCACTTTAGGCCAAGGGTTGGAGCCCAGCACCTGCTGTCCTGCGGACCAGCCCCTGGAGTAATGACGGTCTGTGTGTGGACACTGCGTTGTGCAGGTCCTCTCCTGCCGGCCGTTCTCCCCGGCCCCTCAGGACAGAAGGGCAAGTGCAGGCAGTAGGGGTGGGGGCCAGTGAAGAGCCTGCCTAGGAAGGCGTGAGGCTGGTCCCGCCTGCTGGAGGGTGCATGAAGGGGCGGCGGGAAGAGCCAGGGAACCTGAATCCTGCAGGAGACCAGAAGGCAGGGATCCAGCCATGGCTGTGCTCTGACGGTGCGTGCGGCGCGAGCCCGCCGGCCCCGGGCCTCGGTGCTCCATCTGGTTAGTGGACAAGATAGAGGCAGCTTGGAGAGCAGAGTAACACCCGCTGCACAGGCAGGATGCAGGGCCCGCGAAGCAAGAGGTCAGCCCTTCTGAGCAGTCTGGGGCCCCACCAGACATTTGCTGTGAGTACCCAGGGCCCGAATTGCTGGAGGGGCAGGGCAGGCCCCCAGAGGATGTTGAGGCAGGAATTAGGCTGGAGAGGGTGGCAGGTGGGGGCCTGGACATGGAGAAAAGCAGATGGACTCCATGGGTCAAACGGAGGGCCGTGCTGAAGGCATTCCAGGTGACTTGGAGTTGGAATTTTGTGCCACCGACTGAAGCGAGGAAGGGTTGGGAGGAGGTGCTGCTTCGGAGGGAGAGATAATGAGCTCGGCTTTGGAACTGGCCGGGATGGGAGCAATTCATCTACGCGGGGAGGCAGGGGGCCTGCTTTACTGGCTCAGTACCTGCGCTTATTCGCTTATTCGGAGTGTTTGTCTAATCGGCTTAGAGATTTATGCAAATCCGGGTGTGCAGGCGCCCTGATTGGGCTGCAGAGGAATTGTCCGGGCCACCAGTCCTCGTTTTCTCCACAGCGCCCTGGCTTGGAGCGCCTGCTCTCTGATGAAATCCCCCAGACTAGATGGGGGTTTCTCAACATAATTAGGACTAGAGCCCAAGGGGATTTCCATAAGAAAAAGTGCACAGGTCCAGAGGCTAGGCCGCCCTGGACCAGAGCAAGCTGTGGAACCGTGCTCTCAGAGCGACAAGCAGGGGCTACAGCAGGGGGACAAAAACCCCAGGCCAGGGGTTGAGACTGAGCCCAAGCACACAGTGGGTTCTAACCGGGGCTACACTCCGAGCCCGAATCCCAGAATCCCTGCCACAGAGAGCTCTGAGCCTGGTCACACACTGACGCTGACCCTGGTCACATGCTGAGCCTTGATTTTCCAAAATAAGAGCATCATCACAGCTGCCGTTGTGTCCTCCTGGCCTGGGGATCTGTGGACTCTGGTTGTGTGACCAGGGCCCAGTACTGCCCGTCGCTGCTTAGATGGATGAGTCGGGTGTCCCCAGCCATCACAGCTGCCACACGTCATCATCCCACTGTTTAGCTGTGTCCTCCCAGCCAGGCAGTGGCCCAGCAGGGTGGCGGCATGTCCTCATGCTCACAGGTCATCGTCAGGGCCCAGCTCAGGGCGCCGTGCAGCACAGCTTGTGGAACGAGTGAGTGACGGGACCAAATCCAACCAGGTTTCTTGTGAAGAGGAGATTCTGTCAGATGAAGTGAACACCGTCTGAAGCATCCAAAAGGTGACAGCAGGATCAATGAGGGGACAGTTACTCCACTGGGAAGAGCTTCTTCATGAATGAGCCAACCCACAGTCAGGGCAGTCAGACCTGGGCTGTGTGTGTGTGTGTGTGCATGTGTGTGTGTGTGTGTGATGGCTGGAGGGCTGCAGCCAGAGCCAGCAGAGTGGGGAAGGGCCTGGGGGCATGTCCAGGTGGGCCTCCTCAATAGAGGCCTGGACAGAGGGCTAGCTCCCCACACAGCTGGGAGTTTGGGGTGGAATCACCTGGGGCGCCATCTGAACCTTATCTCTCCATGAAAGGTCATATGTGTCAGGGGCTCAGGGCACTGGACTCTGGTTTCAGAGAAGGTGTAGAGGCTTGGGGGGCAAAAGGCAGAGGGCACCTGGCCATGCTGGGCTTGCAGTGTCCTGATCCTTCTCTGAGGGCAGCAGGGACTTGGTTTGCCTCCAGTGCTGTTTATTTATCTCTGATGAGAAATCAGCAAACACTCAAGGCATAAATCCTAGACAACATTGACAAGCATACACAGCGATGATTCATAATCTATTCCACCTCGGAGTTACCATTTCAGGGCTGCCCTTTGTGGCTGTACATGCTGTTTACTGCACAAAGAGCTGTGAGAGAAGGCAGTTTCAGCCTGTGGCCTGCTTATCAGGCCCTGTAACCTCAGAGGAGCTGCATCCCTCTGGGTGGGAGTGGAGGGCACAGTGGGAGGAGGAGGCCGTGGAGGCTCTGTCCATTTTGGTTCATTTCTCCAGAATGTCTCCACCATAACGGCACAGAAACACGGTGTGCTCACATCTGTGTCTCTTCAAATGTAAAAGATCGTGTGCGCACTGCCACCGCCGCCTGCCCCTCTCACTTGAAGTGGCTTATCTTCCCGCGGCTTGCTTGCCCCTCCTATACTGCTGGGCATCGCATTGTCCCCAGGTGCTCATCTGCATGACTTCTGCAGTGACACATGTCTCTGCGCCTGGGTGTTCACACCTCCCTTGCTGTTGCACAGACCCGGGTTGCTGGGTCTGTGACACAGGACGCCAGCCCTGGGACGTTAGGGGTGATGACATGCACTGTGAGGTTGCGGGTTCGGGCGGCTCTGGGCTGCAGAGTTTGAAATCTGCAGGGCTGGCTGGCAGCTGGCAACTCAGGCAGAATCTCTGCTACAGTTCTGAGAACAAACTCCTTCTCCAGGAGACTTCCGTTTCGCTTGCCTGATCGGATGAGGCCCGCCGCACCACAGAGGGCCGTCAGCTTTACTCGAAGTCCGCCCAGTGTAGGTGCTGATCACGCTACAAAATACCCTCACAGCAAGGCTGAGACCATTGTTTGACCGAATGTCTGGGTCACACAGCCCAGGCCACGTGACGTGCATGGCCACCATGGCAGTCACTTCGAAGGGCATTTTTTACAGGCCACACACATGCAAATGTCAGTCTTGACACACATTCAGCCCACCTGAGTGTCAGGAATTTGCTAGTTTTACTGGTGTCAGGATCTTCATTTGTCAGTAGAGAATCTGAGCTTCTTTTCACATCTTTCTAGGTTATGAGGCCCTAGAAAAGGCCCAGCAAGGTAGGACCACTGTGGGGTCCCTGAGCTTGAGAGGACAGAACAGCTCCAGGAAGGGGGCAGGTGCAGCTGCGGATGGTAAGGAATCTGGGGAGAGGGCGCCACAGCCTCCGCCACGTGCCGTGTGCTCCCCTCGTCCTCCCTGCCCAGCCCCTCTTGACCGTGACTCTCAGGCTCAGGTATCTTGCACCTCTGTGAATCCAGGCCACCTAGAAGCTGGCACTGAGTTCTTGTCTCACAAGTTGGTGGGGGCTGTGAATAGGGGGCCCAGAGCCACTATAAACCATGGCCTGTAAACGGCCTTCGCCGCATCATTGCTGTGCTGTCTCAGAGCGCGAATGGGGAGGCGCCATGAGATGCTCAGGGTGCAGCAGGGCTCAGTAGACCTGGTCCCCCTCTCTCCCCCTTTCATCTCACAGCTGGGTTTGCCATCAGAGGAATTGAAAGAATTGGGTCAGCTCCAGTAATATCCACTAACTGATTCCGATCACTCAGGCAGTTGCTACATCATCAACCCGGATCGTCATGCTCTTTAATCAGCCGTTGAGAACAGTGACACTCACGCACTCAGCAGGGAGCCCGGCCACAAGTGACAGTGATCTGGCATTTGCCACAAGCCCACTTGAGACACTGGCATTTGAGGGCCAGACAGTCCGAGGCATGTGCTGACCACCCACTTGGCCAGTTTGCTCTGCTCTCCCTGCCTGTGTTGGCCGTGAAATGAGATGATGAAAGCCTTCTGATTCCTGGACTCAGTCCACATCACCGCTGTGCGTGCATGTGTGTGAGAGAGAGAGACAGAGAGACAGAGAGACAGAGAGAGGGAGGGAGAATGTTTCAGTTCCTTTAAATAATGATAAACTTGCACCGAAGGAAAAGGTGGATTCCAGAGGCCAAGGACCTCCCCGGGGCAAGCTCTGGCACCCACATGACAGGTGACCTTGGCGTGTCCTGGCCCATCTGCACTCCGGTGCCCCTTCCTATTCACTGGGCTCTGGGACTTCACCTACAGGGCATGACCAGGGTCAGACACAGCACATGAGAACACTAGGCATAGATCAGGTGTCCATCGGTGTTTGCTGTGGTCTGTCTTAGCTCTTCACTTCTCTTCACAATTTCATGAATTCTTAATTGCACAAGCCACCCATGAATATGATCTCATGTAAACAACTCAGTTTCAAGGAAAAGCTGAAGACCCAGGCCTTACCCTCAGCCCCAGCCCCTGGATCACTGTGCCCACTGACATAGCTTTCCCGGCAAGCATGCAGATGTGCACGTCCCCGTGTCAGCTTGTACACACCGCGGGGCAGCTTCGTTTTCTCCCGGGCCCCAATCCCAGCAGGGCCGGGCCCTGTCACTTCTGTCAGAACCATTGCTGACGCCTTGGTATAGCCAGGCAGGGCCTCGTTAGCTGCTGGCCCCACATGGGGCATCTAGGCGGTTGCTGACGCCTCTGGTTCCACATGCTGCACGTGTGCCCAGGCTGCCCGCTGGGGTGGGGGGCCCCAGGGCTGACTTGGATCCAAAAATGTGCGTTTGTTTTATTTCTGGGTAAAACAAATAAGGCACTTAGCAAACAAAATTTACCTTACCTCTTAGTAAATGTTTTAAAACGTAACATGGGTTGTTTTTATATCCCCAGTTCCAGACATTAAAGACAGTGTTAATATGGGATCCTGGGGTTTGGTTAAACTGGCAGAACACGACATGCTTGCATTACGCCTTCTCGGCTCCTCTCCACAGTACCTCCTCCCCAGGGCTCTGATTTAATGGCATGTCCCCAGCTTTTAGGGAGGAATATAAGGGGAAAGATCCATTTGAAGGATGTCCCCCTATATTTGCAAAACTGCAATCTAAAATATCATCCATGCTGTGGGAGAGTTCCTGAGAGAAGGCACATGGCATAAACTCCTCCAGATCATTGTGTTCTCCTGGACGGGTGTCTGGTACCCACTTGGGTGGAGGAACACTGGCTGGCCTTAGACCCCGGACCTGCTGCATGACCCTGGACTGGTCATTGCCAGGGCTGGAGGTGGGGGTTGGGCTGGCTGCCAGGGGCTCGGCCTCAGACAAGAGATCGCTGTGGAGGGAACAGTTTGGAGCAGTGGCTCCCAAAGCCCCTGAAGGACTGGGTAGAGACCACCTTGTGGTTGTTTGAATATCATGCATGCATCATTGCCTTGGGGAGACTGTCTTGGATGACCTTTAATGAGAATTAATAACGCTGAGCACCAGTGAGGCATGACGCACCATCCAGGGCCATCTGGATCAGGCTCTGGCACCTGGTCATCTCCCAGGTGTTTGTGGGCAGGGACAGTCTTAGGTAGCCTTCAATGCCGTGTCTGGACCATCCACCACCTGGGCTCCTCACTGAAGGCCAGTCCCCCTCTGGTTTCTGGGCCATGAGACGTGAACTGACCAGGCTGGGAGGGGAGAGGAGGGCTTGGGAGGCCTTAGGAGGCCTTGGGAGCCAGGGGCCATGGCCTTACCTGGAAAAGGCATTTTGCAGATGTAATTAGGTTTAGGATCTTGACATGAGATCACCCTGGATCCCTGAGGGGTCCTTAAATCCAGGGAAGTTTGTCCTTGCAAGAGACAGAAGAAGAGAAGGCGCAGAGGAGAGCCCGTCTGGGGATGGGGGCTGAAACTAGAAGGACGTGGCCGCAAGCCCGGGGTGCCTGGGGCCACAGGAGCTGGAGGAGGCAGGAAGGACACTCCTCCTGAGCCTCTGGAGGCAGCACAGCCCTGTGACGCCACATCCCGCTCTCCGGGCCCTGGCCTGAGCGAGCACGCTTCGGTGGTTCTGGGCCCCAGTTAGTGGCCACTTGTTTGGGCAGCCACAGGCCACTCATGCAGGGCGCAAATGGGCTCTGGCTTGCTTGCCGGGGAACCCACACGGAGGTGTCTGGAGGGAAGGCCTGCTGCTGTGCGCGGAGGGGTTTCCAGCAAGCCTGGGGAAGGACGGGCAGGTGAGGCACACGGGGACAGCGTGTGGGCCGGCCCCGGGCGCACGGGGCAGGGAGCTGGGTGACAGCAGCCGGGCCCTGCAGTGGGGTCTGTCCCAGGTGGAGGGGCGCGGGGCACTGTGGCCCTGGGGGCCCTGGCGTCAGAAGCAGAGGAGTGGCTGTGTGAGCCCTGAGCGTGATTAGGGTGATAACTCTCCATTATTGAGTCAGGAACCCAGCCAAATAAACCGTCTCATTTAATCCTCACTCTGTGAGGAAATAGGCCCAGAGAGGCTCATTTGCTTGCCCAGGTCACAGAGCCGAGAGTGGGGCCGGGCTTGGCCGCTGGGACGCTGCTCTCGGGGCCTCCAGTATGCTGCTGCTCACCTCCTATGCTGCTCCACGCCTCGGGGTGCGGGCTCTCTCCCTGCCCTCTGCTGTCAGACCCCATGAGGCTGGGAGACGAAGGAGCTCATGCTGGGATTGAGTGTCATGCTCAGGGGCAGTGCCCTCTGAGCTCCATCCCATGCATGCCATCCCCCTGAAGTGTAGGCCCCTAGTGTGGCTGGGGGCCAGGTCAGACAGGTGCCCATGGAGGGTCCTCACAGGATGCAGGTCCAGGGAACAGTGGCGCCCCAAGAGCAGCAAGTGGACACCCAGACGTTCATTTCTGACTGACTGACTGATGGCCACATTGGCTTTACTTACGGGAAGTAAAACCTGAAGACTCATCTGAATAATCAGGTGCTCATGAGGAGAATACCCAGGGAACCCAGTTCTGTGAAATGCATGGCAGGGTCATGGGGGTCACACACCCTGGCTCTTGAATGTTCCTGACGGAGAGCTCAGTAGCAGCCAGGGTGACCTGTCTGCCCGTCTGGGTAGCACCCACCCTGTGGCCTTAGTTCTTCCCTCTGGACCCTCAGGACTGGCCTTGTCTTGCTCTTGAGAGCCCCGGGTGTGTCTGAGGCCACACAGTGTCCACAGCGCTATGACACACTCAGACACGAGGGATCAGTGCAAGTGCAGCCAAAGGACACCCCTGCTCCTCCTGTGGCCCCGGCAGCGTCTGCCCCGCCTTCCTGCAGCCTTTGTACCTGCCAGAACGTTCTGTGGACCCTTGGCTTCCCGGCCAGCAGCCTCTGAACACGCAGTTTGTCCATGTCCACTAAACTGTGGGTCCCAGAACTGCCACCTGGGCTTTGGGAGTGGCCAGGGCAGGTATGGGGTCAGCTGTGCTCTCTGGGCTCAGCAGGAAGGGGCTGACGCCTCCTCGGGGAGGCCAGCGGGAGGGGACTCCGTGGGAGGGGGGCATGGTGGTGCCCAGAAGGAGCGGAGCAGGAGAGCATGCTCTGGTGAGTTGAAGCTGCTACCCAGAAACTCAGGTCGGAATCCAGAGGAAGCTGCATGCTGTGCAGGTTCCCATCCCTGGGGCCAATGCTCACCTGGGGAGTTCAGCATGCCGACTGGGCCCTGTGGGCACCTGGGCCAGCCCCGCTGAGCAGACTGGGGCCTTCCCAACTGTGCTGCCGCCATGCCAACCTGGCCCGCCATCACTCACAGATGGTCTCTGGAAATAGTGAGGATGGCAGGAGACAGGCGGGCACCATGTGCGGGTGGGGGACGGGTTCCCAGCAGTTACTGAGCATCTGCCGGGTAACACCTGAACTGGGTGCTGGAGGCAGAGAGGAGGGTGAGGCACAGGAACCCGAGCCGCCGGTGGGGCTCCCAGACCCTTCTGTTCTCACCGCATGCTCTCTGCCATGCTGAGGTCATCTAAGGCCCACTCTGCCCCTGCCATCAGACTGTGAACTCATGCGCGCCCATCACCCCCGAAGGTCCACCTGCTGTGGGATTCTTCAGCCCTGCCCCCTCAGTTAATGCCACCACTGGCTGGCACACAGTGAGTTTTCTTTCCATGTTTGTTGACCTGAGTTAAGCTTAAGGTGGGGGTGATGTACTGAGTTGAACAGTGCCCCCCAAATTTATATCCACCCAGAACTTCCAAATGTGTCCTTACCTGGAAATACGGTCTTTGATAATGTAATCAGCCGAGATGAGATCAGACTGGAGTAGGGCAGGCCCTCAACTGAAGGGCTGGTGTCCTCACAGGAAGAGAAGAGGCCCAGAGACACACACACAGGGAGGAGGGCATCTGAGGACAGAGGCAGGGTTTGGAGCGATGCGTCTATACGCCGAAGATGCCAGGGATTGCTGACAGCCCCCGACGCTGGGGGAGAGGCCTGGAGCAGGCTTTCCGCAAGCCTCCAGAAGAATCAGCCCTGGCAGCGGTCCACTGCAGGCTTCGGGCCTCCAGCGCTGTGAGAGAATCCATTTCTGTAGTTCTAGGCCACTCAGTTTGTGCTGCTTTGTTACAGTGGCCCCAGGAGACCAACATGGGTCATAAGCGGGATCAGAAGACATGCCCCGGGAGGTTGGAGTCACTGTGTTGGTCAGGAAGGACATCTGAGCTTTGCCGTGTAACCCTTCCCCATCTCCATCGCTTACCACCGTGACGGTGTACTTCTCACACCCTCCTGGGTCAGCAACGGGCTCTGCTCACTTTGGCGACTCGGTGACTGAGGCTGGCACCTCCAACTCCCCTGCTAAGGGGCTGTGGGGAGGGTGCTCCACACCAGCAATGCATGTTCCAGTGCACACACAAAGTGCATCCCTTCTGCACAATATCCACTGGTCATGACCAGCTGCCTGGCTCCCAGCCACAGGGGATGGGAAGGGAGAGCCCAGTGTGGAGGGGGGACCCGGGAATCAGTGATGAGCACTCACATCTGACACTGTCACTGAAGACAGAAGCCCAACCTGGTCTCAGGAACACAGCCATGAACGACTGCCGCTTCCTTCCATGACTCAGGCCCGGGCAGTGGATCAAGCATGACTTGGAATCAGGTGACTTGGCTTTGAATCCTGGTTCTAATGAACTTTGTCGTAGCCCTTCATGCAAAGTGGTCTAGGTGTGAACCATTAACACTGGTGGAGGGATGAAGGAGAAGAAGAAGGATGGAAGGATGGATGGATGGACAGATGGATGGATGGATGGGTGATGGATGGATGGGTCAGTGGATGGATGGACAGATGGATGGATGGATGGATGGATGGATGGACAGATGGACAGATGGATGGGTGATGGATGGATGGGTGAGTGGATGGATGGACAGATGGATGGATGGATGGACGGATGGACAGATGGATGGGTGAGTGGATGGATGGATGGATGGATGGCTGGGTGGATGGATAGGTGCATGGATGGATGGGTGGGTGGATGGTTAGATGGGCATGTGGATGAATATTGAATGGGTAGATTTGATAGCTTATTGTGAACTAGGTGATTTTCATGAATTAACTTATTTAATACTTATGCTCCCCCCACCCCTGCATATTATTGTGGTCTATAACTTTTAGTCAAGGAAGCTTAACTCAGGATGCCTAACTAGTGTCTCCAGGTAGGTGACTGAAGTAGGATTTAACCCCACTAACTGCCCTTTTACTCATGAGTCCCAGGTGAGAAACCCTCAAGGCCTGAAAAAGAAGGGCTCGCCCCTGACCACGTAAAGCTCCACCCTCGGGGGGGCTCCGCCCACGGCACTGTGCCCTCCCTGGGGCAGAGCGGGAAGGGAGGCTTGCAGCCCCCACTGTGCAGGGGCGAGGGGGGCCTCAGGTCACAGAGGGCGTCTCCAGCACGGGGCTTTCTCATGGGCTGCATCTGTCTGCTCAGGGTCTTTGTGTGAGCAAAGCATTCTTCTGCCTCCATTCTTTTTTATACAAAGAAAAAGTATCATAAAAAGGCCCAAAGCCACAGTGATTCGTCTCCAACTCATTTCAGAGTTTCAATTATCTAAATTATTGCTTTGCTCTGGCACAAAAGGAAGAGGCTCTATTTTTAAAGTCACTGGGAGCTAAGTGCTGGGTTGCCTCCCCTGTCAACAATGCATAATAATTTTGATCAGGCGCTCATCACGTTTTCAATAGCAGCAACAACGGCAGAGACTGGGGTCCCCGGGTACTTTATTTTTAGCCCGAAAATCACCAAGGAGGAGCCAGGAGAAGATTGCATATGGCAGCCTGGCTTTTGAATGTCTCCTCTGTAAGGCCAGCCAGAAATCGTGCTTGGCTCCCAGTGAGGTGGGAGAGTCCGAGTGGGAGGAGCTTGGCAGGGAGCGGGACCAGCAGTCTGGAGCGCCCCCTGGGGCACCCCCCTCCCTGGCGTCCATCACACGTCTGTCTGTTCCTAACTCCGGGAAGGGCAGCTCATGAGGCATGGCCTCTCACCACCGACAGTAGTTCCTACCTGAAATGATAAGACGTGTCCCTAGATGGGCCGAGCCCTGTGGGACGCAGGGGGCTAAGCTAAGAGGGGTGGTCAGGGGAGGCTTCACGGAGGAGGTAGTGATCATCCTGAGCCCGGGGAAACGAGTCCAGTGTAGATGGTTGGAGAGGGGAGAGGGGGCGTTCCAGGTGGGAGAGCGAAAGCAGAGGCCAGCAGGAGCTGGCAGTGCAAGGAGGCAAGACGGGGTGGGACTAGATGGGAGACGCGGACAGACCCTGGGGCCTCTCTCTAAGCCTGGGACTCCACCCCTCCTGACCTCCTGACGGGTTTCGGGCCCCTGGGCTGATGGGCGCCGTGGGGACCAGTGGTCACGGGTTTCCCTGCAGGCCCTTCAAGCCTGGGACCCCGCTGTCCCTGCCCCTGGAGTGACTCTCAGGACAGAGGACGATCAGGCCAGGGTCTCATCATGGACTCTGGTGGGTGGGTGAGGCGGCTGTTCGTTCACCCATTCATGTCAGTGTGCCTGTGCTTCCGGTGCTGTAACTGAATTACACTTTGCAAACATTGTTTCCAGCTTTATTGAGATACAATTGGCAAGTAATGTTGTGTAAGTTTCAAGTGTACAATGCTGATTTCATACCTTTATAAACTGCAAAATGATTCCACCCCAGTATCAGCTGCCACCTCCACAGTTTCTCTTTGGCACACTCGGGTCTTGCTCCAAGCACTGTGCTGGGGAGCCCTGGACTTACTGCCCAGATCTGGGGGAGAACCGGCCCCGAGCAGAGAGAGGGAGGCTGGCGGATTCTGGTGCTGGCCAGGGGAGGCCGGACGGCGGGACTCTGCAGGGTCGGACTGTGGGGGACGCAGCCATGGAGGCTTGGCTTCCATGTGCCCAGACCTGCAGCTCCAGCCTCCTCTGCAGCCGACTGAGCCGGGCACGGCCTCACCCAGGGTGCTTACCAGTGACCCTCCTGTCTCCTACCAGAGCCCCTGGACTCGGTCACGTTACCTCCCTGGGCCCCAGCCTCCTGGTGAGAACAGGATGAGTCCCCCATACATGCTGGCCCCCAAGATGGGGCCCCAGCCTGAGGCCAGTCTCAGTGAAAGACGCCCTGATGGCCCTGCGACCTCAAGCCAGGAGTCTGGTGTCACACGGCCCTGTGGTGTTCACTTACTGCCCCCACACCTTGAGGTCACTCTTTCTCCTCCTGTTGCCGGATCTGCGAGCTCCCTCCTGGCTGCCATGCCTCCTGCCCTCTCCCCCACCTCCCTCTGGCTGACCCTGGCTCCCCAGGACCGCCAGGGCTGTCTGCACATGTCAGGTCTGCTTCCAGTGCTCCTGGCTTCCCCGGCTACCTCACTTCCAGGTCGGGTCTTAGGTTTGTCTTTGCTGAATTTCCTCCTACTAAGCCAGCACCCTCTGTCCCCACTGACCCCACACAGTTCCAGCCTGAGCAGGTGGCACCCCCATGGGCACTGTGATCTCCCACCCAATGGACTTCACACATCCCATGCCCTCTGCCTTTGGCACCATCCCTCCACCTTGTCCTCCTTCCTCTGACCCAGATAAATTGCTGCCCTCAGTTCCACATGCAGCCGAGCAGCAGCTTCACCCCACGGGAAGGAGTCCTGATGTGCTGCCCACCCCGGGCTCCCCGCTCGCCGTGCACTCCCCCTGTTCTGCCAGTGTCTCAGTCTCCCTCAAACACGTGAGCCCTTTGAAAGCTCCTTCGGCGTCTCATCTCAGAACTTCCTGTTCAATGAACAAATGTTCTTATGGTCTTATGCTTGTTTTCTGCTCCTTTATTTTAGAGAAAGCAAGTTAAGAGGGAGTTTCCCTTTGTTCCTGTACCATACACATGGCATCAGATTTGCATCTCAGGGCCCTGGCCCAGTTCCCACCCCTCCCAAAGTCCCTGGGCCTGAGGACAGAGGGCACACACTGGGGTAGGGGGTGCTCCGCCGCTGGGGCGGGGCCTGGAGCTGCACCTTTATTCCCATCCTGGGATCGTCCTGCTCAGACACAGACAGAGGCTCTTGGCTGAGTAGGAGTCACAGCCCTTGGGGTCCAGCGGACTGGAGGTCAAATGCTGAGTCTATGACTTCTTAGCCCTGTGACCTTGGGCGCTTCTTCGGCCTTCCCGGCTTCAGGGAGTGGCGCTTTTCCACCCGGCTGTGTGCAGGTGTAAGTGATCTAACAGCTCAGCTGCCTAAGGCTGTATTTCATCTGGTCTAAGACCCACAGATTTTAGGGTGCACTGTTATTTTCAGCATTACTGAGAAAAAAATGACTGTGATTATATTGTAAGCCACCACTGGTTGTAAGATGCATCCTGGTTTCAGAGCCGTTCAAACGTGAACAGATGTGCTCCTCAGATTGATTATACTGGGGAACAGATGCTCAAGTGTATTAGCTCCAAAGCACTATTAAAATTTCTGAGAGAGTCTGAGGGGCCCATGGGACAAAGGTGCTGTGATGGCCGCCACAGCTGGGGGGAGGGTTGATGCGGGGAAGTGGCGGGAGGTACACCCGCCCAGCCTGCAGTAAGTGTCCAGCACTCAGACCTTTCACAGGGACATGGCCACCTTGTCAGAGCAGGAGCTCCCCGAACCCTGGGAGTGTTTAATCCAGACTCAGTGTGGTCCAAAGAACGCCAGAATTGGACGAAGTCTGCCCTGAACGCCCTCTAATGCCCTCAGTTCAGTGGCAATGTGCCCGAGTGCAGGGAGGTTAGGGGACAGATGGCCTCTCAAGGTCCCTCTCAGCTGTGTGTTCCCCAGGCACAGCTGCCCACTGACACTGTTGATGAAGAAGACACGTGGGCTTCCACGGAAGTGCCTGGACCCCTGTCTGTCCTAGGAGGACAGCTGCCCATCGCCAGCCCCAGCAAGCAGCCCGCGGGGTATGGAGGCTCTGGTTGGGGCAGAGAGGACCCTGAGAGGCCTGCAGCAGGAAGCCTGCCTGGCGCCTCCTGGGCCCAGGCCCAGCTTCCTTCCCTGTGAGGGACTGGGTGGTGGGTGGGGGAAGCCAGACCACCTTCCCGGGTGCCCCAACTTCAGACTGGCTGAGGCCCTGACATCTGGCCCTCAGCCCTTCCAGCCTCGCCCTGCAGGTGAACTCAGCCCTGATGTCGGTCCAGCCTGTGTTTCCTCCCAGCACCGCCCGCTCTGATCCCCGTCTACACTATTGGTGTCCCATTTCTGCCTGGCCCTTGTCACCATCCCTCAGACATGTGGCAGACAGCTACCACTGCTATCACTGAGCCCCCGCTAGGGCCGCGTTTGATGCATGGTACCCAGTGAGCGCTCTCCCCTGCTCTCTATGGCATTTCAGGGAGGGGACTGTGACGATGGGCCTGTGTCACACCCACCGAAGCTCCCGAGTCTGTGCAGGACCCCATCCCACCTGGATTCCTGGCTGGCCGGGCTTCCTGACCCTGATGCCACCAGGCGTCTCTGGGAATCACACACACCCCTTGTGATGTCCCTGTCCTGACCCCTGTCGCGCTTCATTTTCCTCCTGTAAGTCCAGGCGTCTGGAGCCTCTGACTGTCTTCTGTTTGAGGCCTGGCCTGGTGAGCCCAGCCACAGCCCCTCCCCACGGCAGGCTAGAGGGCAGGTTGGCAAGAGCCCTGCCTGCCCCACCTCAGGGCCTGCCAGGTGGTCCCCCTGCTGAAAATCCTGCTCTCCTGCCCCATCCCCCATCAGGCTCTGCCTATTGCCAAGCCAGTCTGGTGGCCCTGGTCCTAGAGGCGTTGCATTCCTCCTGCATCTGCAACGGCAGGGCCCCACCCCAGCCCCATCTGCTCTTAGGGGTCCACCCCAGACCCACCTGCCCTTAGAGGTCCATCTACTCTTAGGGGTCTACCCCCAGCCCCATCTGCCCTTAGGAGTCCAACCCCAGCCCTACCTGCCCTTAGGGGTCGACCCCCAGCCCCATCTGCCCTTAGGAGTCCAACCCCAGCTCTACCTGCCCTTAGGGGTCCACCCCCAGCCCCACCTGCCCTTAGGGATCCACCCCAAGCCCCACCAGCCCTTAGAGGTCCACCCCTAGCCCCACCTGCCCTTAGAGGTCCATCTACTCTTAGGGGTCTACCCCCAGCCCCATCTGCCCTTAGGAGTCCAACCTCAGCCCTACCTGCCCTTAGGGGTCCACCCCCAGCCCCACCTGCCCTTAGGGATCCAACCCCAGCTCCACCTGCCCTTAGGGGTCCACCCCCAGCCCCACCTGCCCTTAGGGATCTACCCCCAGCCCCACCTCCCTTAGGGGTTTTACCCCTAGCCCCACCTGCCCTTAGGGGTCCACCCCCAGCCCCACCTGCCCTTAGGGATCCAACCCCAGCTCCACCTGCCCTTAGGGGTCCACCCCCAGCCCCACCTGCCCTTAGGGATCTACCCCCAGCCCCACCTCCCTTAGGGGTTTTACCCCTAGTCCCACCTGCCCTTAGGGGTCCACATGCCCTTAGGGATCCACCCCAAGCCCCACTAGCCCTTAGAGGTCCACCCCTAGCCCCACCTGCCCTTAGAGGTCCACCTGCCCTTAGGGATCCACCCCCAGCCCCACCTGCCCTTAGGGGTCCACCCCCAGCCTCACCTGCCCTTAGGGGTCCACCCCCAGACCCACCTGCCCTTAGGGGTCCACCCCCAGCCACACCTGCCCTTAGGGGGTGCACCCCTAGGCTGACCTGCCCTTAGGGATCTACCCCTAGCTTCACCTGCCCTTAGGGGTCCACCCCCAGCCTCACCTGCCCTTAGGGGTTTTACCCCCAGCTTCACCTGCCCTTAGGGGTCCACATTGAGGCTCACCTGCCCTTTGGGGTTTTACCCCCAGCATCACCTGCCCTTAGGGGGTCCACCCCCAGCCTTACCTGCCCTTAGGGATCTACCCCCAGCCTCACCTGCCCTTAGGGGGTCCACCCCCAGCCCCACCTGCCCTTAGGGGGTTCACTCCCAGCCCCACCAGCCCTTAGGGGTCCACCCCCAGCCTCACCTGCCCATAGGGGGTCCACCTCCAGGCTCACCTGCTGGCCCCTTAGCTTCCTTTAACTGCGCTGAACTGCACAAATGCCCGGACACCACAGGTATGAGTGTATGTTGCCAACCCTGTGGCAGAGGCAGGTTTTAGTGGCCAGAAAGCTCCTCTGGACCCCAAATTATTCCTTCACTACAAGGGTGCCTGACACCTTCACGTGACATCAGAGGCAGAGACCACAGCCCTCTCACCCCACCGCAGGCCTCATGGCTGGCGGGACAGATTAGCACCAACCAGGAGCTTTAAGGAAGCAGAATTTATCGTCTCACGGCTCAGGAAGGCAGAAGCCCGAAATGAGCATGTGGGCAGGCCGCTCTTTCCGAGGCGCTGAGGGAGCACCTGCTCTGTCTCTCCCGGGGCTCTGGCGCTGGTGTCCCTCAGCCTGATGCACCTGGCTCCAGGCTGTGCCTACACCGTCACGTGGCATCTCCCTGTGTCTTTATGTGGCCTTACGAGGACATGAGTCATTGGATCAGGGCCCATCCTAATGCAGGGTGAACTTATCCTAACTCATGAAATCTGCAGAAACCCTGTTTTCAAATAGGGACACATTCTGAGTTCTGGGGGCACCCTTCAGTCCAGTGCACCCCCCCGGGCCCTGCCCTCCTGGGACTCTCACCCTCTCCCACGGCCCTGGTGGGCTCTCTTGCCGGCTCTCAGGGGTCTGGCTCCCCACGGCACCTCAAACCACTGTCAGGGCCCAGCTCTGGAGCAGCTGTTCTAGAGGGAGTTTATCACGGGGCCCCAGGACTCGGGTCCCAGAAAAGAAACTGGTGACACTGGGTGTCAGGGTCACAGGAGGCTTCCCTGCCATCAGGTTGCCCGGCAGCTGACAATGTGACAAGCGGGGACAGGTGAGCCCTGCCAGCCCCCACCGTGGCCCAGCCAAGGCTGCAGGACTGGCTGGGGCTGGAGGGCTGGGGGCAGTGGAAGGGATTTGGGCATTTGGGATTTGGGAAGTGGACTTGGTGACCACTGAGATTCTGCGACTTTATGCTCTTCCAGCCAGACAGCCCCAGAAGTCAGCAGTGCCACCCGCTCTGACAGGCTCCGCTGAGCTTCCTGTTGTCTGCGTTGATGATAGCGGCCGGCATGGACAGCACCCTGCAGCTCTCCAGCGACACCTCCATCCCCACGCCCCTCGGGCAGTGCAGGGGTCTGTGTTCCCCCCTTGGAGGGACCCCCTCGGCACCTTGCCCACCTTCCGGCTCCCTGAGATGGGTCTGCTCCATCCACGGCTCCTGACAAACCGCCTTCTCCCTCTTAGGCCCCGGCTCCTGGCGGGACTGCCACCGGAATGCTAGGTCCCTGGAGACTGGAGGGTGTTGTTCCGGGGCCTCACAGTGTTGGGGACGGGGCAGCAGCGATGAGCTCTCACCTCTTATCTGGAATCTTCCGAAGCCTGCTACTGCCTCTCCTATTTCCTCATTTTGGAGAAGACCCTGCAGTGCAAAGTCCCTGTCGGGTCTGCTGAGGAGGAACAACGGCAGCAGCTCAGGCAAGATGGCCAAGAACAGGCAGCTCAGAGGAGGGCTGCCTCCCCAGCCGGTGCACACACTGCTGCTCCACGGGTGGCAGGAAGTCTGGGAGCAGAAGCCCCACGGGTGCTGGGACACAGAACCCGACCGTGGGGAGAGAAGCCCCTTCCCCTCCCTCCCCTGGACGGAGGCTGCCCTTGTGCACGCATGTCCCTCCTCTGCGACCTGTCCTTCACCCAAGGTGACTCAGCCCCCGCGGAAGCCCCACTCCTGACGCTCCCCTCGTGAGCCCATGTATGTGCCTGTATGCTGGGCCTTCTGTGCTCAAGTGCGTGCACCCCTGCCCCCCACCCCCTGACCAGTTGGATGGTCTCCTGCCTTTTAACTGGAACAGATGAGCCCCCGCCCGTAGGCCCAACTCTGCTCTTGAGAGCAGTGCAGACATGGACACAAGTGCCTACTCCTCCAGGCACAGAGGCCCGGCCCCTCCGACACCCGCTCTTGGCCGCTGGTCCAGGTGGGGAGGGGCACTCAGGCCTCTGGCCCCAGGGGAGCCTTGAGGGGGCCCAGGGGGCCACGCCTTCTCCATCAGTCAGCAAGGTGGCCCCCCTGCAGCAGCCATGTGCACCTGGGGCTTGGGAAAGGGTCCAAACTCCTCTTAGGTGCCCTGGAGAGAAGGGCAGGGTTGTGGGGACCAGGCAGGAGGAGTGGGGCCGAGGGGGCATGGTTAAGGGCTGGGTGGGGCTGGAGAGACCACAACGAAACCTCCCTGAGCAGCTTGCATGCTGTGCAAGTCACACTGGGACACCACTCTTTTTGGACTCTCATCTTTACGTATTTATTTGACATTATTGTTTGAAAACCTACCCTGGTACAGGGCCCAGGAGGCCAACGAGCAAGTGTGGGGAACGCGGCCCTTGGCAGGGTGGGTGGGAGTGAGAGTGGGTCTGGCAGTGGAGACCAGCCTGCGCCCAAGGGCCTCTCCCCAATTTGCCAGCGTGAAGATGTCAACGCCCACATCAGCCCCAGCAGCGGCAGGTATCCGAGTGGGCCTCACATACGCCAGAGCCTCCCCTGCTCTCCCGCGTCAGCTCATCTCCCTCCTCGGCTCTGTGACAGGGACACCATGCGCTCTTTTCCTGGAGGAGAAAACTCATGCTCTCCAAGTGCGGGAACTCGCCCAGCTGTCTGCCCCAACCGCTCCCCCACACCTGTGATGGGGTGCAGCTGACACCAGGGCTGGGACTTCCCTCTCCCTGGGTGAGCCCCCACCCCCTGAGCCTACTCCCTGGGCCAGCCAGAGGAGTCAGAGCGGACCAGGCGGGCTTCCCTGATGGCCGGCCATGTTTCTGCGGGACAGCTGCCTCTTTGGGCTTCTTCCTCAAGTGGTAGAAAGAAACCCTCCTTTAGCATGAGATGGGGACCCCGAGACCCGGGATGAACTCACGCACTGCCCCACGTGCACACGGCTCCACACTTGGTCGTGGGACCACGAATCTTTCCTTTTTGCCTTAAGGGAAGCTGAAGACTGAGAGGAGGAAATTAGGCATCACAGAAAGCCGTGTATCTTTTCCGGGTAATTACCCGCATGTTGTATAATCTAATGAGCCATCCAGGGGCCCAGGCGGAGCATTTAGGGGTTATTGAATGCTTCCTCACAGTCTACCCACTTGGAGGAGGTAACTGATTTATGGGGTGGCAGGGTGAGCGTGTGCACGCATGTGTGCATGTGCGTGGGAGTGAGTGAGACCCCTCTACCCGCATGCACGTGTGCATGTCTGTGCACACGCATGCGTGTGTCTGTGCACATGCCTGCATATGTGTATGCATGTATGTCTGTGCACATGCCTGTGTGTGTGTGTGCATGTGTGTGCCTTTTGCTTTGTGCAAAGCACTGGAGGAGTGACCTCTGGCTGGACCTGGGGCCGGGTCACTGCAGACCTCACAGAAACAGGGCTGGGCAGGGACCACAGGGGTCTCATCCATGAGTTACAAGCCAAGAACAGTCCACAGGCTGTGCGGGCACACGCACGTGAACAGGCTGCCTCAGGCCCCCTGTGGGGATTCCTCCCACTTGGAATCTCAGCACTTCTCAGACTTGCATCTCTTGCTGTCTTGACGAGTTTGGCTGTATCTATCACCTTATTTTTATTTAATTTGTTCATAATTGTATTAAGTGTTTGTGATTTAAATTAAGTGTTATGAAGATACTGTGTCACTAAATATCTGTAAAGTCTTGGGTTTGGGTTTTGTTGAATTTTCATAATACACATTGAAAGGATGGTGTGACTGAAACATTGCCCATGTCACATGGAAACCCCCTTCACCCTCCTGACCCCCAGAGGTGACAAAAGAAAGCACAGAGAGGTGAAGCGGCTCTGCCCACGGGCACAGCCAGAGTGCACGGGAGCCAGGGCCCCACGCTGGCTCCGGGCTTTGTCCAGCTCCCGGGCCCAGGCCCCTCTGGCCATGTGCTCTCCCTCGGCTCCCATGTCATCTTATGATTGTCACCTTAAAATCTCTCAGATTCTGCCCACCCAACGGCTTCCAGCATAAACACAGAGATGGGGTGGCCTCCTCGCCCTGCCCGCTGCTCTTGCTCTGCCCGAGCTCTCTGGGGAGCCCCTCTTGCTTGCCTGCATAAGGGCGGCCCAACTCTCCCCACTCTGAGTGGCTGGACAAACACCTCTGCTGCGGCAGCTGTCCAGGCGGGCTCTGGCGCGATGCGGGCGGCATGCCAACCGTGTAAGTGTAAGTGTTGGCCAGAGTGAGGATGCCTTCTACCCCGCTCCGGCCTGAGGATCCCGTTCCGCCGGGAGCTGTAAACCCATGCTGAGCCCAGCTGGGTCTGAGCTAGCACCAGGCCAGCAGCCACAGTCCCCGCCGGCTGGGGTCCCCCTGGAGGCCGTGACTGGAGTGGGAGGGCTGACACAGGAGAGGTTCCCCTCCCCTCCCCCTTCCTGCCCCATGTCCTGCACGGCCAGAGCAGAAGCCCTGGCATGCTCAGGAGTGGCCCCTCAGAACGGGAACCGAGTTCACAGGGCCTGGAGCATTCCGTGGTCCCACCAACACACGGAGGGGCTAGGTGCCCACTGGCTGCACCCTCCCGCTTTCTTCGCCAGCCTCACTTTCCCCTTTTGAATACCACCTGCAGAGGCCTGAACGAATCAGGGCGAGGGAAGCCTCTTTCCAGTGTTTTTCCAAGATGCTGGCCTCCTGCTCCCTCAGGGTCCGAAAGGGCCGAGCTCTGAATAACAGGCACCGGAGTGCCAGGGTCTGGGACCCGCCTGCCTGTCCTGCACACCGGAGCACTCGGGCTGTGACCTGGTGGCAGCCTCTCCTTGCTTGGTCTCCCATCTCCACCTTTGCTAGTGACTTCAGCCCCTCCTTTTGTTGGCAGGTTAAAGGAAGGGAGATTTGCATAGCAATAAAAAGGTAATTAAAAATTACCAACACAGGAAAAGCCTATTATAAGATTCCCTGGGAAAGACACCTCCACTGGTCAGGAAAGTTATGGTGAGAGGTTGAGGGTGGCGAGCCGGTTAACCCAGCCTGTTAGCTGTCCATTATCAGCCAAGGGTATTGCAAATACAAATATTAATTGCTGTGGGGCCAAATTGTTAACAGCCAACTGAACTCATAAATGTCCCGCTCACCATCACTGGTGCCTGAGCGTGCCTCCATGGCGGGGCTGGGAAGCGCCAGAGTGAGGGCCCTGGAGAAGCTAAGTGCAGCCTGCGGGCCTCTCCTCCCCATGTGATCATTCCAGACGCAGCTGCCATCCCTGATATCTGACTGCACGTCAAGGTCTGAATGATGGTGCGCCAGCTTGTCGGTCTGTTCATTATTGATGACCACTTAGAAAGAATGTGTAAGTGTGTGCGTGTGCATGTGTGTGTCCACGTACACACATAATGATAAAACCAATACACCCTTCAAGTTATTGTTCAGTTGATAATTAAATTAGAGCTCCGAGGCACTTAATGACAAGTAGGAACCCGCAGCAGCAATCTCCTTTCTGAGTACGGTGGCTTCTGTGCAATAGCTTCCATAAAACGGCGTGCTGTTGGCCGTGAATGAATGCTCAGAGCTCAGAAACAGGCCCCCAGTGCCCCTGCCCACAGACTGGGCTCTTCCAGGAATCCCACTGAGGGATGTAATGCGCCCCCAGCACCGTGATTCCGCTCTGGAAAACAAATGGCTAAGTCCCACTTTGACATCAGCCAGAGATGACTTTTCCACACACTCTTTCCAAGCTGAGCTCAAGAATCCCTGTCAGGCTGGATGCAGCCCTGCCTGGAGAAGGTTGGAGCTAGGCGCTGTCTTGCCCCCACGCTCCCCAAGTCCCATGCCTCCCACATGTGGCCCGCTGACTCAGTCCTGCCCAGATGTGCCTCCCAGCCAGGAAGAGCCATGTGAGGTGCAGGGGGCATGCATGGACAGAGGTGCCTTTCTGCTGGAACCTGTGTCCATGATATGCTCACCTCCCTGGGCTATGCAACTTGACCTCCTATTTGGCCTTAGGAGGCACCTAAGCTAGACCCCCCTCCCCATCCTGGCTGCTGGGGCCATTCATTCATTCATTCATTCATTCAATAATCTGCTCACTGGGCAGTCACTTCCTGAGGCTATGTGTGTACGGTGTGGCAAGTCTGAGATGTGAGGATGTGCTACATTCCCAGAGGACAGGAGATGGCCTGTCCCAAAGGTCATCCCTCCTCCCTCCTTCAGCAAGTGTTATGGACCGAGGGTTGTTTTGAGTGCTGAGTGGGGGGTAGTGAACAAGGTGGGCAATCTGTCCTCTCATGGAGCTTGCATTTCCCTGGGGAAAGCAGAAAATAGATAAAGACTGTGGCAAATGGCAAGTGATGTGAGATAAAGAGAGGGATCAGGGGAGGTGCTCTTTTCTACAAGGTGTTCACACAGACATCTGACGAGGTGACATTTGAACATTGTCTTTGAAGACAAAGAGGGAGCTGTGGGCATCAAGGGAAGAGCATTCTGGATAGAGGAGTAGCAGGGGAAAAGCCCCAGGCAGGGGTGAGGGTGGAGAGGAGTGGGTCACAGAAAGGGGCCAGGCATGCTGTTGGGGAAAGAGGGCGTGTAGCGGGCAGGTATTTCAGAAAATGTAGAACTTCCTAGGCCATTGTAAGGACCGGGGCTACTATTCCGACTTCGATGGGAGCCAGTGGAGGACTTGAGCAGAGGGGAACGTGACGGGGTGTGTGCTTTCCTGGGCCACTCTGGCCTCACGTGGAAGATGGACTAGAGGGGTGGGAACAAGGAGAGAGAGGGAGAGAGACAGAGACAGAGAAGGAGGAGTGGGGGACACAGAGGGAGTTTGTACAGCCCACCTCATATCCTCACAGCCACCCTGAAGGGGGAGGACTGGGAATGGCACTTTCTCGATGTGGCTCAGGCACGTTCCATGTGTCCACATGGCTCAGCTAGTGTGTGTGGGGTGGCGGCTGAGTTGGTGTTTGGATTCAGGTCTGCTCGGTGCCCTCACCCACCTGCATGAGCTTACCTAGTGCCATGGGACAGCTATCTCTGCCGTCCCTCCCCTAATGGTTTTTCTGAGGTCAGAAGGGAGCCTGGCGACGTCCCAGGCAGCTAGCTGGGCTGGAGAATCTCAGGGAAGCTCCGCCTTGTGTTGATCACAGCCGTCAGGGAAGGAAGCATATGCAGCGCCTCAAATGTACTTCAAAACATGTTTCCACAAAGTGTCCATGTGCCCAGGCCCCCTCCCTATTAAGTCGCATCAACACTTTCTGCTGGCTGAATCAGTTTCTTCAGGGTGATGACGCACACCGTCTGTGACAACCAGGGGAACGCTTTTAGGGCAGATGGGATGGTGGCCATGAAAACGAGCTGCTCAGGCCTCCTGCTGCAAGGAGCGGAGCAGGCACGGGGACCCAGGGGCTCCGCTCTGGTCCACTGCTGAGTGCGCACCAAGGCACCCCGTCCTCCCACCCCAACTCATTTCCAGACGTTGAATCTGCAGATGAGCAGAAGGCTTTGTCTGCCCTCACCTCCATTCCCCTCCTGACGCTTCACAGACGTTTACCCCCGGAAATGTCCTGCACATCCCATCCCATCTTGGCATCTGCTTCTTAATGGATCCAAACAAACTCAGACAGGTAGAGCTAACCTGCGAATAGGGCTTCCACACCAGAGGTGCAGCCATCGGTGTCTCACTCAATGGTGTGGGTGTGTGCACAGCCCTGAATGAGCAGGGAACCTTTTTCTAGATCAAGGTTTCAACATCTGTGTTGCAAGCTTTCCACTAAATACTAAAGCTTTCCACTAAAATCGAGCTCCCCCTCATCTGGCACCAGCAGTAGGTGACTCCAGGGAAGGACCTCAGAGGCCCCCTCCCTCCACATCCTCATGACTTCTCTTTTCCATGGAAGTGTCACTCGTAGGTCCCCACTTGTTAGGGTTGAGTCCCACAAGTATTAAATGTTGAATGTCACCTGGCCGGCTCCCTCTCTTTCCAAGCACGTCTGTACCATGTGTCTCGACGGAGAGGCACTAGGCCCCCAGTGCCTAGGGAGAGAGCCTGGCTTTAACGTCAGCCTTTCACCTGAGCACCCCATGGTGGACTCCGTGCACTACAAGAGGCGCTTCATTTCCTTGCTTATATTACGTTGAACTCCATGAAATTGCCATTTTTGTGGGTCAGGAACAGTTGAATGTGAGTGATTTCCTATGTCGTACTGAGATATCTTCCCGGAGAATCCTGCCGGGGGTGAATGGGGAGGAGGCTGGCATGGCAAGCCTGAGGGGCGCTTGAATCCCGGGTCCTGAGGTGGCAGACACCATCCAACTCCATCCCTTCCCGGCTGGGTTCATATGGACCCTTCCTGCCCACCAAGGTGGGGACTCAGCATTTCCCGGTTTTCTGAATCCCGATCACAAAAAGGACAGGTGCTTCTAAAATAAAAGATTCATAAGAGCCTCCTGAGGGCTGTCTGAACGGTGCCAGAAGGCGGGACCCAGAGGGACACAATTAATACCCGATGCAGGATAAAAGGGAGGCACTAGCCCGGTGGGGAGGGCTGGCAGCACTAGTGCCCTGGCCCCGGTCCCGGTCCCCGGGGGTCTCAGCTGCTTTCCAGCTCACGTTTGTCCCTGGGTCTGCCCCACAGTCATGGTGCCCATCCTTTATCCTGGGTCTCCAATCTCATGCCCACCCTCCCACTTTACGGCCCGAGTCAGAAGCACAGGCCCTTCCTCTCGCTCCTGCCCACGTCGGCCCCTCACCCGGCTCCCTCACAGCCCCTCTGAAAGATCTGCAGAACCACCCGCTTGTCTCCACCCACTGCCCCCAACCTCGGCAAGGTCCCCAGAGGCCCCCATCCAGATGGGATCGCCTCCTCGCCAGTCCCGCCTCAAGTTCTATACCCTGTAAGCCTATTCCCCACACAGAACAAAGTCCGAGTCACGGGTCTTGACCACCAGGCCCCGCTCCATGCCCCAGCCTCGGCTCCCACCCCCACCCCCGGCCCTGGGAGACTGCTTCCTGCTGTTTCCGGGCCCTTTGCCTTGATGTGACTGCTGATTCCTCTCCCCAGGGAGCATTGGCTCCCCACTCCCACCCGGCTGACCTCCGCTCACCCCCAGGCTCCTCCATCCCAGCGCCCAGGCCAACAGGCTCGTCTCCTTCCTGAGCCAATTCTGAGCGCAAGGGCCGGCCTGACCCGCCTTCACGGCTGCAGGGGCTCCAGCGGCTGAGGCCCAGATGCGCTCCCTCAGAAGTCCTGCTGAGCGGGAGTGACCGCTGTCACTGTGGCCCCCATCCCTGCACCCTGACCGGGGGCCCCGCAGACCCCCTTCCCCACGCATCCTTGCCTGGGTAGATCCGGGGGACTGAGAGATGGGCTTGCACTTGCCGGGGAACCTTACAGAAGTGGGTGAGAGGACTGGCGGAGGCTGGGCGCCCTGTCGGCAGAAGGCGGGATCGCTGGGGGCTCTGAGGGCGCACCGGCAGCCCCTCACCTCTAGCACCTGAGGCAAGATGCTCATGCGGGGACTGGAGGCCGGGTCGGGTCGCACTCCGCCGTTTACTCTCCCCACGTGTGACGGAATCAGCACCTCATGTGGGGAGATGGGAGATGTGTGGGTGCCTGTGTGCAGATCCCCCAGACAGAGGACGCTGTCTCGGAGTAGAAGGAACCCAGCTTGGGCTCCTGCCGCAGCCCGGGGACTGTGTTCAGCATTGCACCGTGGGAGGAGCCTGGGCCTCAGGCTGGCACAGAGTCAAGCCCTGCCCCCACTCTCTGAGGCCTTCAGGCGGCACCCGAGCCCTGAGCTAGGGTTCTCCACCTGTACGGCGAGGACGGTCATAACCGTTGCAGGTTTACTGTGAGGAGTTGGTGAGATGTGAGTGTGAGGTCCTGATTGACAGGGCCTCGGGCTCCCAGGTGGAAAATCGTGGTGGGGCACACTTAGGTGCCCTTGTCCGTGTGGTCAGACCACATGGGCCTCGCTCCCTGTCTAAGCCTGGCACCTGCCTGGCAAAGAGCGGCCCCTCACAGCGCGGTGCCTCTCTCCCCGGGGGCCGGTTTATCTCTGATACGCTGTCTCTCAGAGGCACAGCCTCCCCGCATTCCGGGGCCAGCACCTCAGCCCCCGGGACTCTGCCTGTGGCCTCCTCTTCTAATTAGCTCCACACACCAGGCTGTAAATGGGCAAAACTGGCAGACAGAAACAACAGGAAGAAAGTTTTTATGAGTTCTTCATAACAATCTGGAAACGTGCTGAAAGAAAAGTGCTTGAATCTGCACGTGGTTCTTTGAACTATAATTAGCGTTTTGGATGTAGAAGCTGTAAAAGCCCGTTAGCTCCCATGCTAGTTCCTGAGAAGCTCCACGGAGGGGTCTGAGGAGACCGCTGAGGAGCAATGTTTTCAGCGGAAGGAGACACCCTCCTGGGCCTCAGCGGTGGGGGTCAGCCTCCCATCTGTGGGCGCACTCATTGTAGGGGGCGCCATGCCTGGCAATGAGAATAGGGGTTCTGCTGCAAGGCAGTCACATCTGATGGAGGAAACAGGACCCGGCTTCCGTGCCAGGTGGGAGTGTGAGTCTGGCACGGCTCCAGGTGCTTGGCAGCACAGGGCTGGCCCATGTCTGTCTCAGACCCATGTGGAACCCTGAAGGGTGCCCTGGCCACCCGGCCCCTGGGCAGCAGTTTCTTCCTGGGAAAATAGGGATGAGGTTGATGAGGGCCAGGCTTTATGCATGAGTCTCTGACGCTTTTGACAGGGACTCTATTTAGGTGACAGGCTTGGGAAAGGAAGGAAACCACAAAAGCCCTTTTTCCCCTTATGAAAGTGCTGCGAACCCCATCAGCCTTGAAAGCCCACCTGAAGCCCACCCTTCAGAGTCTTCCCCCAGGCCTCCGCTCACACGGACTTCCCTCCCCAGGCTCCAGGGCCAAAGGCTAGTACTAAACACACGTGGCGTGCTCTGCGAGCTCCGTCTAAACCGATTCATGCCTCACCGTCTGCCTCATTTTGTAGATGAGGGAACAGAGGAGTGGGGTGTTAGGTGGCCTGCTCATGGCCGCCCGGCCGTGCAGCAAAGCTTATATTCAACCCCGCCACCAACTCCAGAGCCCATGTTCTCAACCAACACCCAGCACCACGTTATATTCTGCATGTCCGCTGTACACCAAGCATTGCATTAGGCACAGTGACCAGGGCATCTGTTAAGCCTCTGTTAAGGGGCAGAAAGGCAGAGCCCCCCGAAGCCAAGGAAGCTTAATGGGGACCCTCGTGCGGCACCGACACTCAAGCTTAAATTCCACTGTAGCCTCTTCCATACAATTAGTTGGCACTCTATTTAAGTAGAATACACATTCAGAAAAGTGCATGAATCATACACGAATAGGTTAACGAGAAATTACAGAGTGAATCCACCAGCCAGGTCAAGAAATAGAACCTTGGTGGCACCCTAAGCCTTCCTTCCCATTGGCACCCCCAAAGGCAGCCACCCTTCTAACCTTGCGTGCTGCATCAGAGCCTCGGACTTCACACAAATTGATCCACATACTCTGTGCTCCTTCGTGTCTGGCTTCTTCCTCCCAACCTTGTGTTTGCGCGCCATCCATGACAGTGCCAGTGGCAGTGTCCCTTCACCGTTATCGCTGTCATTCATACCTACTGCTCTGTTCCTCACATATGACTGCGTGAGGACTTACCCGCTCTACTGCTGATGGACAATAGTATTATTTCTAAGATTTTGGTCATTACAGTTAGAACTGCTATGAATCTTACTGTATATATCTTTCAATAAATATACACACCATTTCTGTTCATAGACACCCAGGAGTGGAGCTAACGGGTCATAGAGGAGGTACGCTCAGCTTCCACTGATACTGGCAAGTTCTTCAAAGCGGTTGTTCCATTTACACTCCTGCTAGCTGTGTGTTTTCAGTTACTTCACATTTCTGCCTACATTTGGTATTTTCATTTTAAAAACCTAGCCACTCTGTGTAGTGGGACTGTTTTGTGATTTTTAATGTACATTTGCTTGATGGCCAATGAGACCGAGCACACTTGTTTGTCTAATTCACTATTACCCGTGTGAAGTTCTTGTTCAAATGACTTGCCATCTTTAAAAGTTGGGTTATCCGGGTTTTCCCTGTTGATTTATAGAAGTTCTCTTTTAAATACATGCTGGATATGAGTCTTCTGATGGGTGTACACACTTAGTTTTCACAAATTCATGCATCAATCTTTGTTAAGTTAGTGACTGCATCAAGGTCATAAGGACAGTGCTTATTCTGGAAACGTTACTGTTTCACTTCTCACGTTTAGGTAAAAAATCTGTCTGGAACTGATGTTCTGTTGTGCTTTTTAAACAGCTTTTAAATGATGTGAGGTGAAGGCCAACTTTTTTTTTCCCATATGAATATCTTACTGACCCAACATCACTTACTGAAAAGACTCTTTCCCCACCATCTGATGGTGGACCTTTGTCAAAATTTTAAGACTTTTCTTTTTGGAAACGTTTTCAACTATAAATTCATTATCTTTAAATAGATAAAGGGTTGTAGATAAGTTAGTTATTTCCTCTTCATAGAACTTTTTATTTGTGTGTTTAAAATATTCATGAATTTTACCTAAATTGTCAAATTTATAGGAATCAAGTTCCTGATATTGTCTCATTATTCTCTGAATATCTACATGATCTGTAGTGATGTCATCTTTCCCATTTCTGATATTCATAACTTGTCTTCTCTGTTTGTTCCTGATCAGTCTGGTTAGAGCTGACCAGATTTAATGATGTCAAAAAAAAAGTAAACTTTTGGCCTCACTAATCTCCTCTATTGTTTTTCTGTTCTCTGTTTCATTGATTTCTTCCCTTATTTCCTCACTTCTGCTTAATTTCAGTTTAATTTGCTCTTCTTTTACTGGCTCTTTAAGGTGAAAGCAGAGAACAGTGATTTGAAACCCTTTCTTCTCTTCTAATATTGGGCTTTGTACTATAAATTTCCCCCACCCACTGTCTCAGTGACATTTTGCAAATTCTGATATGCTCTGTTTTCATTTTCATTCATTTCAAAATACTTTGTAATTTCCCTTTGGGTTTCTTCATTGACACATGGGCTATTTGTGACTGTGTTAACTTCATTTCCAAATATTTAGGGTCTTTTCAGAAATGTCCTTAGTGTTGGTGTCTAATTTAAGCTCATTGTGGTCATAGAACATCCTTATGTGACCCGAATCCTTTTGAATGTGTTGAGATCTTTAATGTATTGATAAACATATTGGTAAATGTTCCACATTGAAGGGAACGTGCTTTACAAATATTGATCAGGTCAAACTGGTTAATGGTGTTGAAGTCTATGTCCTTACAAATTCGCTGTATTTGTTCCATTGGTTATTGAAAGACAAGTATTTAAATCTCAGTATTTTTCTGGGTTTGTCTATTTTCCTGTTCTTCTATCAGTTTGTGCTTCCTGCATTCTGCATCTCTCATTAAGTGCATAAACATTTAGGATCCTATGTTCTCTTGATGAGTTGATCCCTTAATCATTTGAACTGAACTTTTGTTTATCCCTGTTAACATTCTTGGCTCTGAAATCAGCTCTGTCTCATATTACGGCAGCTACCCCAGCTTCTTTTATTGTTGTTGTTGAGTGTTAGTACGGTATATACCATTTTCCATCATTTAACTTTTATCCTGTTTGTGTCTTTATGTTTAGACTGGGCGTTTGTAGGCAGCCTAGGGTTGGATCTTTATTTCTTTATCCAATCTGAAAACCTCTGTCTTCTAATGGTGGTGTTGAGAACATTTAAATTGAAAGGTATCATTAATAATATTTGGTTTAACGGTAGCTTTCAACATTTGTTTTCTAATTGTCTTACCTTTTCTGCTCTCAATTTTCCATCTTCATTTGACAAGAGATTTCATTTGGGTCCTTTCATATCCTCTCTGCCATGACCTAGTATGTTCCATCTTCCCTCTCTCTTTTTGAGCATATGGAACACAGCTGAAAGCGCTGTTGTAATGTTTTTGCCTATTACTCTTATAATCGGTGTCAGTTCTATGTCACCCTCTATTGAGTTCTTTTTCTCATCAGCCTGGGTCTTATTTTCCTGCTTCTCTGCACACCTGGTAAGTTTTGGTTGGATCGCAAATATGGTGAATTTTATCCTGCCGGGTGCTGGACATTTTTGTATTGCTGTAGACATTTCTGAGCTTTGCTCTGGGATATGGTGGTTATGTTACTTGGAAATGGTTTTTTCCTTCTGGTTCATCTTTTAAGTGTTGTTAGGCTGGATCAGAGACACATTTAATCTAGAGCTAATTATTCTCTGCTACTGAGGCAGGACGTTCAGAACACCCGATGCCCCATGCACCATGAGGCCGTGCCGTCTGGCCGTTGGGCAAGAACTGTGGCCAGCATTCCCTGCCCTGGTGCACAGCAGCTCTCTTCCTTCGGCTGTGAGCTGTCCAGCGGGTTGCTCCCTGCCTGTGCCCTCTGTCATTTCACTTCTACACTGTCATTATTTCTAAACCCCAAGCTAAATTGTCATTGGTTTTGTTTAAAAATGTCAGTTTACTTTTTAAAAATAATTTCGTTGTAAAACAAAACACAGATGCAGACAAGGACACAAGGCCAATGTGTGGATTTCAATGGATTCTCAGGCAGAGACCCTGATCACTACCACCAGTTCTAGACATAGAACTTTGTTACCCACCCTGGGTTCCCTGCCTACCAGCCTCTTGTCAGTCAGATCTTCTCCGGTAACCGTACACACTCATGCATATCCTTCCTACCTGCAGGCATCCTGATTTCCATAGTAATCGTATCTTTAAAAAAAGTTCTATCATTCAAAGGTGACTCCCTGGACAGCCAAGTTTTGCCTGATTTAAAAAATTTCCCATGTCCTTTACATTTCTTTCATCTTTTAAGTCTCACCATTTCATTCTGCCCCTTACCCTTTTCTGTGGGGAAGCCAGTTCCCGCTGCCCTGTGGCCGGCCCCTGGCCTGGATTTTGCTGGCGGCACTCCCAGCCTGCTCCTCTGTCCTTAGCACTTCTGCATATTGGCTGCTGGATCCAGAGACGGGGTCAGCCTCAGGGTTAACCCCTTCTGAAGATGCGGCTTGGTGTTTGGCAGGCAGTAGGGGGTACACAATTTCCAACTCTCTCTCTTTTGTCCTGTGCACAGCCACAGATTTTGAGCCTGTACCTACTAATTCATTTGGAGCTGAAAACGCTGATTCTAATTCTGTCTCTTTTGCTTATTATTTTCAACTGACTTTCCAAGAATGTAAGGAAAAAGTCATGTCATTTACCCACATACTTAGGATTCCCAGGGTAATCTTAGGATTCCCTCTTTCCTTCAACTGGACAAACTTCTTTCTTTTCTCCCATTTACTGGTGATTGATACTTTCAGTGTTCATTTATATGAAAATATCTTTATTTGACCCTCAACTTTGAAAGCTTTTTGCTGGTCACAGAATTCCAGGTGGACATTAAAGGCGGTGCTCCACTGCCTTTGGCCTCAGTGCCCCTGGGGTGAAATCAGCTGTTACTCGGATCTGCACCCCTGTCGGGAATGCCCCTTTTCCCATCTGGATGCCTTTAATTCTTCTCTTCAGCTGTGGTGCTTAGCAGTGTGACTATCATGTGTCTGTTTTTCTTTTTATTTATTTTGCTTGTTTTCACTGAGTTTCTTGGATTGATAAACTGATGTTTTAAACACATTTAGAAAATTTCAGATAATATCTATTTAAATGCTTTTTCTTCCCCATGATCAGTTACACATACGTTCCATAGAAGAACGAAGCTTGGATGATTTTTTCCAAGTTTCTTCTCTATGTTTTAGTTTATCCAAACTCTTATAACCTGTCTTCAACTTTAATAATCTTTTCTATTGTCAAGTCGAGTGAATTTCCCCATTTGCTTTTAGGGTTTTGATGGCTGTCCTAAAAATCCCTTCCATTTCTTTCATTATATCCATTTTTATCCATTGATACTTTAACATAGTATCATAGATATTTTAAGGTCTTTTCTTCTAATTTCAACATACAGACCATATCTGGATCTGTTTCTATTATTTTTTTCCTTTTGACTTTGTAGGACAGATTCCTGCTTCATCTCAGGTCCAATAATTTTTGTTTGTATTTTAATTGAAATATAATTGACATAATATTCTATACGTTTAAGATATACAAGTGCCAGTTTGAGGCATTTATGTATTGCAGTATGATTACCACCATAGCATTAGCTAACATCTCTATCACATCACATAATTATCATTTCTTTTTTGTGGCGGGAACAAATAAGGTCTAGTCTCTTAGCAACCTTGAAGTTTAGAATACAGCATTGTTGACTATAATCACTACATTGTGCATTAGAGCTCCAGAATGTATTCATTGAGTTCCAAGTTTATCGAGTTCCAAGCTTATGCCCTTAAACACATCCTCCACCCCCACCCCCATCCTCGCCACCCATGGTAAATTTTGTTTTTGTGGTGGGCATTGTGGGTGACGAGTTGCAAAATCTCTAGATTCTGTCATCTTTTATAAGGGTATTAACATTTTCTCTGGAAGCTGATTAAATTACTGGTGTATCATCTTGGTCCTATAGTCCTGTAGGCTGGAAAGAAAATCCATTCAATTTCCCTTAGTCTTAGTCTTACATCTTAGTCTTACGATGTGGTCCTTGATCCTAGCCCCTACGGCATCTATCTGGGTGAATTTGAACTCTGACCTTCTTCTCCAGCACTGTGCAGTCGCTGAATTCTCTGCTCAGTCCTTCCAGCCTACCTGAAAGGTTTTCTTTTTTAAGCTCCTTAGAGTCTTGCCCCATGTATGAGCAGGCTAGGAGTCAGCCAAGGACCTGATGTGAATTTGTCACAGATTTGGAATTTCCTCCTATGTGACTTCCTCCAGTCCAGGATTTTTTCCTTCAATTTACAGCCTCCTGGGCAGTCTTAAAGTTTGGTATCTGACTTCCAAGCCAATAAGACTGCTGTTTTCTTCTTGAGCTCTAATTTGATCATGCCCTGTGGACCAGGGCTTCTCTCAGGAGAAAAGCCATATGGATACAGAGCCTGCTGAAATTAACTCTGTTATTTCAGAGGTTGCATCTCATCCAGTTTTGGCCTGCTTTTCCTACCTTCCAATGTCCCTCTTATTTTTCTGTTTTCTCTAGAATTGGTCTATATGTCTGCCTTTATGGCAATACCATACTGTTTTGATTACTATAGTTTTGTAGTAGGTTTTGAAATGAGGAGGTGTGAGTCCTCCAGCTTTGTTCTTTTTCAAGATTGAAATTTGGGAGCCCTGAGACTCCATATGAATTTTAGGATGGGTTTTTCTAATTCTGCAAAAAAAAACACCATTAGAATTTTAATAGGGACTGCATTGAACCTGTAGACCACTTTGGGTGGTATTGACAGCTTCTTAATATTAACTTTGCTAGTCCATGAACATGTGATGTGTTTCCATTTATTTATGCCTTCTTACATTTCTTTCAGCAATTTTTGTAATTTTTATTATACAAGTCTTTCACCTCCTCAGCTAATTCCTAATTTATTCTCTTTGATGCTATTGTAAATGGGATTGTTTTTGTAGTTTCCTTTTTAGATCATTCATTGTTTGTGTATAGAAATGCAACTGTTTTTTTGTGTGCTGACTTTATGTATTTATTTATATAAAACAGTTGCATTCATATTTTGTCCAAGATTCATAATTTTTATTGACAGAAGGGTTAGTTTAATATAAGTTACTCTGCCTTTTGGAGAAGTTGTGAATTCCTCATATATTTTATTTTATTTTATATATATATATATACCACACCTACCAGTTTTCATTTATGAAATGAAAATTTCATTTATTAATTTCACATATGTTCATAGCCACTTATGTATCCTTTCCATTGTTTTTATTTCCCTTCCTGAGTTACCACGCTTCCACTTCTTTTTGAATTCAGAACCCCCAGGGGAGGGGGGACTTCCTAGGCAGGCTCACTGGTGTCTCCATGGGGGCCTGCCAGCCTGTCCTGGCCTGTGGCACCTCTGTGAATGTTCATCACTGCCACGCCCTCTGTGATGAGGTCTGGGTCACAGGCTCATGGCCGCCCCACAGTGTCCTTCCATAAGCGGTCCACCGCACCCCTCAACCCGGGACCACTGCTCTCAGAGTGCTTATTCCTGTGCTCTGCACATCTGGATCATTAGCCCCTGTTAACAATAGATAATTCCTTATATTAGGATGCTTCCGTTACAGTTTGTGGTCTATGTCTCCTGATGGAGCCCTGACTTACGTAGTTCTTAATTTTAGTCATTGTATTCTTCAGCCATTGTCCTTCTTACTGGCTCTCTGATAAAATTCTCAGTGTGGTTATATGCTGTCATGGATGTGTTAGTTAAAGGTACTGTAAAGTCTGTGTCTAGGAACACCGGTGTCTCCATTGCGCATAGATCTGCTTCTTGCCTTATTTTTCTGTCATTTCCTCTCTAGGCACATGCTTAACATGTATTCATTGACTGACACGGTGTATGAAAAATACCTGAAGATCTGGGCAGAGTTATCTTCACCTGAGTGGGCTCAGTTTTCTCCTGCCCAGCTGCTGGGGTAGAAGGACGCATGTTGGTCCAAGTTGGACACACTTTGGGACTGAGACATTCTGAGCTGGGTCTCAGACTTTGCAGAGGCTGGTCTATTTCCAGCTGGTCTTTATTCCTAGTCTGTTGCACTGCTGGGGCCTCTAGGGAAAGTATCAGGTGCACCTTGGGCCCTTTCTCTCTGGCTTTTTCTCCCAACTTCTGCAAAATGCTGAAGTTCTTCTTGGTCTCCTGGCCCTGAGCAGCTTTGTGTGTGGTTTCTAAGCCTCTTAAGAACATGTGAGGCTCGGGGTTTTGGCTAATTCCCTAGGGGAAATACCTGTTCAAAATGGTGGGCTCGCTTCCATGAAATTCTCTTTTGTCTTGGACTAGGCCCTGCAAGTCCTGACTGCCTGGACAGTCCTGGACTCCTCTTTGATCTTTCCAGAGGCCTGGCATACAGCTCTCTGCTTGGACTCTGTGCCCCACACAGCAGGTGACAAATATCCCAGAGGGAGTGGCTTCCCCTTACCTCCTCCGTCCCTTCTTCCTGGGGAGGTGATCTTGGCTGTTTCAGTTAGACTCCAGTGCCTCCAAATAGCAGTTTCCTTGCATTTTATCCAGCCACTGTTTGTGGGAGTGTTGGTCTGGTATAACATATTCTAAAGTAGGGGGCATCTGTTTCATATCATTGTTTCCCCATAGCTAGACGGTAAGCTTCTATGGCCTGGTTTTTCCATATTTTTAATTTCACACAATTTGGTCCTGAGCATGCTCTCAGGGTCCAGCAAACACAATTTTATGTAGAAACTAAAATCGGAAGCAATTACTTGGATAATTTCAGTAAAAATCATGTGGGGTTGTATTTATCCAGGCTGCCTGTACAAAGTCAAGAGAAAATGAGGAATAATTTGGCAGCATCTTGGAGTAGGACAAAACACAAATGTTTGAGTTTCCTGAATAAATGTTATTTGAATCCTATCAGGGCCAGTGACATTAGTCCTATGAGTTCTGTTCCACATGGATTTATTTTTCCTAGGAAGATAGGAGAGTTTCTGTGTGGAAGCTCCCTGGTCTCATTAAACTTTGGTGTTATCTGTGCAAAAGTCCTAAGAGGTGCTTTTGAGGACAAGCAAGTCCTCACATCATAGCGTTACCCTCAAAAATAAGTGAGCGTGCTAGAGAGACACCCCAGTGCCTTTAATGTCACATGGTGGGTCTGTCCTTCCAGAATCAGCCAAGGCCATCAGGTACTAGTTTGGAAGTCCTGGGGTTGTATTCCAGCTCTAATCTGCGGGCCTCTGCAGAAGTCACCAATCTTCTCTAGCTTCCCAGGTTATCAGTCACTTAAAGGAGAATAGCAGCCTTGACCTCTCATATGTGCCATGAAAACAGAGAGATGAAGGAGCGGTGAGAACGGCAGGGATCACGGCCAGCACAGAGAGGCTGCCGGAACAGGCCGTCTCTCCTCGGTCCTCTCCCCTGAGCCATGGTCTCCTCAGCGCCCACAGGCAGGCCTGCCTCCCCTCAGGCTGCTCGTACATGCCTGTGCAGTTCTCAAAGTCAGGGCTGGGTCCAGCCCGTCCTCAGACAGAGGGCCTGGCCTGCAAAAGGTGCTCCGCGCAGGTCTGCTGAGTGACACGGGACTGTGTTCATGTGTGTGTCCATGGCAATGAGTTGATGGGGACCTTTGTGGCACTAGGGTGTGGGATGCCAAGAAGGTGGGAGACACAGGCCCAGAAGTGCTCCCAGGGCACGTGGTTGCCATGGAAAGTTGATGGCTGCTCTGAGGGCTGACTGCTGAGCTGGAGGGCCCCCAGCAGTGCCTGTGTGTCTAGGTGGAATGGAGTGAATGGAGGCAGCCAGGCACAGATGCCTGGAAAGGCTTTCCAGGGAGAGGGACAGGGTGAGAGGACGCACAGGCAGCGAGAGCTGGGCATCTGTGGCTGGTGGGCGTCTAGAGCAACCAGACCCCCCTAGGAGTCTCAGGGGGTCATCTGTCCAGATGGGTGTGTCTGAAAATCAAGAGGAGACACAGGACGAGTGAGTGAGCCAAGGAGTCCTTGGGAACACCTGGTGTCAACACCCCCCAATGGCCCCAGGTGGGCCACCCAGAGGGAGAGCTCATGTCTCTTCTGTCTTCCATGCAGTGTTGGCCTTTTGACATGAGCTGTCTGATCTTGAACTTTATACTTCACCTCTTAACCTTCAGTTTCTTTGTGGAGAAAGTGGGGATAATATTAGCAGGTACTTCTTAGAGGTGCCAAGAGAGTCACGGGGTATTTTTTGTGCACGGTTCTCAGCATGACGCTGGACACCTTATAAACTGGTTTGTCTCTTAATCTTTGTCATCATCAGCTCAGTGGCAGGTCGGCCTCTTCTCCCTCCCCACCCCCTAGCTCTCTGCACTTGTGCAGCCTGTATGGGCCCATCAGTCGGTCCGTGGGGCAGCTCCACTTCCACCCCCAAAGAGGAGGAGCTCTGACACCCTCCCAGCCCTCTGGCCCCCACGAAGGGAGGCAGGGGAGTGCTCCGGGCGGGGGGTAGTGGCGTGTTCTCTCCACCAACTGGGCAGCTGCTCGACGAGACCACCACTAAGCCAGGGAGCTGGCAGAGAGCCCTGACCCGATGCCCTCCTGCCCAGAGTCCTGAGCTGGCACATGCATGGCTGTGGCTGGCAGTAGGCTGTGTGGAGCAACAACTCCCTGAGCACCAGACTCGAATCCACAGATGGGGGCACCCGCTGCTCTGTGTTGAGAGGTGCACGCTGCAGGGGAGACACTCGGCCAGAGCATTTAGGATGAGAGAGAGCCTTTCTTCCAAACCCCTGTGGCTTACTACTCGAGGAAACCAGCCGCACAGGTTCAAGGGCGCCTTCTACCCAGACCCCTGCTGCCCAGGTGTCCCCTGGCTTGGTCCGTCCACTCAGCCCCTCCTGTTGTGAGGATGACAGGAGGCAGGAACAGATACCCTCAGGGGGACGCTGCCACTGCTCAGGGGTGCCGGTGGTGTGTGACCCCCACATTTAAAGCCGATGTCTTAGTTTGGGTCACCCAATAGTGGACCTTGAGATGAGGAACCCAAGTATAAATGATTTATTTGGGAGATAATCTCAGGGATCACCAACTGGGGAGTGAGGTGTGAGATAGGGAAGGACGTGGCCAGCCAAGGGCACCTTTACAAGCAAGTGGCCGTGTAGGCAAGACTCGGGTCCCACGTTAAGCACACACCTTGACCTGGGGTCGTCCCATCTGAGGAACAATAGAATGGGGTATTTATAGGCCAGCTACTGCCACTTGTTAGTTGAGGGCTGCTCCTGGGGGCTGTCAATCTCCCGGCACCTCGCCTGCAGTGCATGCAGGCAGAACTCTTTGGCGTCAGAGGGCGGGGCGGGTGCACACACAGTGGCAGAGGAGGTCCAGCCACTGCTCTGAGATGGTGAGACCAAGCTGGACTGGTAGCTCCAGCCCTTGAAAGCCACCCTCATTTTGCATACGGGAGAGCTGAAGGCCCAGAGATCATGTGGGGCAGGCCAGGACACGCAGCACATCAACGGCAGAGTCCCCCTGTTACTGATGTGGCCTGACCCCAGGACGCACTGCCATGGGTCCGAACTCTGCTCCAAGGTGTTCATATTGTGCTCCCAAAGCCAGGACCCTGAGCGGATGGAGTGAGGCAGAGACCCTGCGCGGCCAAGAGGCTCCCAGAGCCCCTAAGAGCTGGGGAAGCTGGCCTTGCCCTCCCGGTGGCTGCCTCCAGGGAGGAGGGGTGGCCCGGCAGGCGCTGCGGGTGCTGCGCCGTCCAGGTAAACGAGAAGTGAGATGATGACTGTTCTCAAGTCCTGACTCCTGTTGGGTAGACAGTCTGCCCTGTGTCCGGGGTGGGGTCTTCCAGGGATTGCTCCTCTCCAGCTAACGCTGGCCTTGTCCATCCTCTGCTGTCAGCCACGAATAGAACCTGCCCCAGGTCAGTCCACTGTCCAAAGAGAACAAGCTGACACCAGACAGCTCTGAACACATCCTGGGCCCAGCCCCGCAGAGCCACAGTCCACCCATGTCAGAAGACATTCAGTTCTCACTGCTGAGGGCTACCAGGCCTCAGTGGCTGTGTGCAAGCTGCACCCCAGCCCCCAGTGCCACCCCAGCGGGGTCACAGCCACACAAGACCCCTTTGAGGATGTTCAGTGCAACACCCTTCACGGCAGCCAGGGCAGGAGGCTGGTCCCTTCACTTCACAGCGCCGAGGGAGTAGACGTGCTAGCTGCACATGCAGGGAAACGGCGCCTCCTGGACAGACGGCCCCAGGGCCAGGGCTTGGCTCAGCTCTCCAAGGGAGTGTGCTGCCATGGGGAGGGGCTTCTGCAGTGGGTTTTGGGGACATGGCTCCCTGGTCTGCCCACAGCCAAACCTCGGTCTCTCTTCCCAGACCTGGGCCCACTGCCCCTGCCCTCAGCTTCCCATTGCAGAGCCAGGACCAGCTGGGGTCGTAGGGGCCTCTCCCTGGACCTAGGCTGCACCCCAAAGGTCAGGAAGAGAAGGACTGGGAGTGTTCACCTCTCCTCCACGCCCTCCGTGGTGTCCCTGGCCTCTGCTTCCCACTACGCTGGCCAACAAGAGGGGCTCAGCCTGTCTGCTCACCAAGAGCTGTTGGGACCCTAACACCTCCGAGCCTCAGCCTGCTTGTCTGGGACCTGTTTATTGCCAGTCCGGGGACCTTTGCATAGGCCTCGAGCTTACCAGACCCTTGCCTGCCTGATGGTCAGGGGGTCGCCAGCTGGAGTCCCCTGCTGTGCCCAGGGGTGGGCTCTTCCGAGAGCTGAGCCAGGCCCAGCATATTCCACGGCTCTCCTCATCAAATGTGCCCTTCCAGGGTGGTCAGCAGGCCAGCCCTGTTCCTGACTTGGCCTCCGGCCTGGTGCTGCTAAGCATTTGTGTTTCCCAGAGGACCTCCAGAAAGGGTCAGGGACCCAGGCCATGCTGGGGGCAGGCCTACTGACCCTGTCCCACACGCAGCCACCGTTCAATGAGCATCATGGAGAATTTCTGCTTGAAGTTTGATGTGACACCAAGCTGGGCCGGTGTCATCTGACACATTGTAAGTGAATGTTTCATGGGCATGGATCTTGCCATTCTGGGCTCCCCACCATTGGTCAACACCTGGCATGTGCTGGACTTAGAGTGTGCACTTACACTGGGCTGGGCCAGTGGCATCTTGCCCCAACCCTTCCTTCTGCCAGAGGCCCCAGAAGTTGGAATCTGCCACTTTGTCTCACTTGCAGCCGACACTAGGACGCAATGGGTGGCCCATCTGGCCTTGGACCACTCCCTGAAATCACCGCACTGCTGACCCAGGGATGGGGATGGGTCACCTGGAATTGTGCGTTACACTCAGGATGCAAACTTTCAAGAGGAGAAACCCTAACTTACTTTTCTGTTAAATTTGAACCTGAAGAGATGTGGGCCTGGAGCTGCTGGGACCACCTTGTCCCACGTGGAGCTGAGAACTGGAGATAAGATGGAGAAGAGCAAAGCCAGCGAGGGGATGAGGCCAGGTTCTGATGATATCATCTCAACTCCTGGATCCAGCTACACCTGAAGCAGAAAATCCTTGACTTTTCAGCCATTGCCTGAGCCAAAGCATTCCTCCCTACCTTCCCCCTTTCCCGCCTCTCTCCTTTCTTTCTCTCTCTTTCCTCTGTGTAAAGCCTGTTTTAATTTTATTACAGTCAATTTAGAGCAGAGTCCTAAGTGATACAGCAGGAAAACACACAGTACTCTCCGTGACCTGCCTGGGCTCCTGTGTGAGGCACCCGCAAGGCCTCCCTCCTTGGTCAGGCTGGAGCACCCAGTGCTGCCTCTCAGACCACCTACACCCTTTCCTCCTATTTCACCTGGGTGGGCAGGGCAGAAAGGGCAGGTCTGTAGATGTGGAACTCCGTCAGCAGGGTGTCAGCTCTGTGGAAGGACTTTCCAAAGCCGAGGTATCCGAGATGGGGCTGCTGCTCAGAGAGGCCCAGGCTCCTCCCGGGGCTTCTGCCCCCGGAGGGTTCGAGCAGAGCCCAGTGGGTCCTTGCTGGGGTGTGGATACAGAGCCAACCACATTGGGAGGGAGGGGCGAGATGAACCTGCCTAACTTGTGTACTCTTAAGAAACAGCATGGATAATGGGCATTTTGTAAATCCTTCCTACATTTTCTGGATGCTTTCACATGCAAATGAAGCTCCAGCGTGCTCACATTGGCCGGAATATGTCAAAATCAGATGGTTGGCAGCAAGAGCAGCCCATGAGGGGCCCCTGCCTGGAGCTGGCATTTTGCAAAATGCTGATGTGGCTGAACGTCCGAATGTGTGGCCGGCCAGCAGGGTGCTTGAAGCCAGGCAGATGGGTTCAGGCCAGACCCAGGCTCTCGCTGGCTGCTGGGGCTCCCTCTTGCCATCTGCTTCAGTGGCTATTCCAGCGCTCCTCGAGGCAGGTCTGTGGGCCCTGGTGGATGGTGGCATCAATTACAAGCCCTGATCTGTGCATAGCACCTCATGGAGAATGGGCGTCTGCTTTCCCTGTGAAAGCATATTGTTGCTCTGTTTGCATGAGGATAAATGACACAGACGCGGAGAAGCCAGGGCTCCGATACAGAGCTTTCTGAACTCGGAATCCTCCCTCTCGCTATGGAGGGGGGCCCACAGCACCTAAGCCCCTGCCATCTGGGGGCGGAGGCAGCTGTGGCTGTCACAGGCATCTCCACTGTTCCAGGTGGGTCTGAGTGGGCATCTCGAGGACCAGGAGCTCAGGGACCCACAGTGCATTGGAGGCTGGAAGCAGGGCCCAGAGTGTGAGCCCCTGTTTCAATGTCAGGAGAATCCTGGGTAGTGTGGAGACACTGGCCCCTGGTGGAGGTGAGCACATTGGAGTGTCTGTGTGCATGTGTGCCTATGTGCAGGCACGTGCCCATATGTTCATGCATATATGTGTGCGTGTGTGCTCGAGTGTGCACATGTGGGGTACATGGGCATGTGTGCTGTGCACATGCATGCACACTCCTGCTTGTCAAAGGCACATGCCTGTGCTGGCACACGTGTACTGAAAGTCAGGGCGAGGCCAGGGCCCTCGGTGTCCTTTTGGCTGAGTGGGCAGGTGACCCTGGCTTTGTCCCTCTCCTGGTAGAGTCAGACCTGCCAGCATCCAAGTAGGAGAAGGAGAGGCTGTGCTGTGAGTCACCCCTGGAAGCCTGGGGCAGGCCGAGGGCAGGACTGAAGGTCGTGGGGCTGGCAGCTGGCTCGGGCATGAGCCTGGTGCACTCCTGTTCCTCAGTGGGGTGGCAGAGGACTCTGGAGAGGGCCAGTGTCCCCAAAGCAGACAGACGAGCAGGGGCTCACGGCTTCATGCGCTCCAGTTGCCGGAAGCCCTACCAGAGGCTGGATATGTTCCACTGAATCCAGGGTGGTGGGAAAGGACCATGAGACAGGACTGGGCCCTACCCCTGACAGTGTGCTCTGTGATCTAGCACGTTGTTCCCTGGCCTCAGTTTCCCCCTCTGTACATGCAGGGCATGATCTCGGTTGGCCCGCCAGCCATGGGTCCAAGGTCTTCAGCCAAGAGGCACTATCCCCACTTCACCCTCTGCCATCAGCCCGGTGGTGCCCCAACACTGGCAGGTGGGGTGGGGCTCTGCCCCGCGCCTTCCACCCCCACCTCCCCTGCATGGCAGAGCAGAGTGGCTGCGTCTCAGCCCTCAGTCCTGGCAGGTGCACAAAGCCATGCTGTGGTTCTTATGGTATGTCTGCCGTAGGCTGACCCGCACCCCAGCATCAGTGCCAGATGCCAGAACCTTCCTGATTTCCAGATCTTTTCTGCACTGCTGTGGGCAGGGGTGAGCTTGCTGTGGAAACTGGGTTTACAAATGCAAAGAAAGCGGGAGCTCAGGGGTGAAATCTTCCTGGGCCAGAGACCCCGAGTCACTGGGCCTCCCAGCAGCTCTGCAAGCCTACCACGCTGGCTGGCGGCCACCTGTAGCCCCAGGGCGTCTGCTGGGGACAGGAGGGGGAGGCCATGCCCCATCTGCAGCCTCCGGCGTTGGGAGTGTATCCAGACCTCAACCTCCTTGACATGTGTTCAATTATCTCAGCGTCTAGGCAGAAAGCTCCCTGGTTAAAAGCCCAGGGGCCTCCTCGGGGGTGGGCGGTGGGCCCTCCGTGAACTGGGGGCCCTCAGACTGGTTCTGCGTGTGGAGAGGAAGGAAGGACGTTCCAGAATTCTCCACTGAATTGGAGGAGGGAAGCAGGGAGGGGAAAAGAGGGTGCAGCAGGAAGCAGGGGGCCATCACTGTGAGGGGACACTGCTGCTGGCCGCTTTCCCTCCCCACCTGAGGCCTGGCTGACCGAGTGCAGCAAGGGACCCCGTGCTGCCCCTCAAGAAGCTCTTGTGAAATGTCTTCTATGCCTTCTGAGGCTGTGCTTTGTCTGCTGGCACTGAGTACTCGGGGCAGCCTCTGTCTGCCTGAGGAGGGGAGGGCGACAAAGGCGGGGGGGAGAGGAAGGGGGGAGAGGAGGGAAGGAGAGTGTGGGGGTGGGGGAATAGGGGTGGGGGGAGGCCCCCCGCAGCCTCGCCCTCCAGCCCCGCCTCTCTCAGCCGGTCTCCCTCACCAGCTGCCAGGAAGCGGCAGGGACTCATCTGCCCCCGAGACAGAGACCCTGCTCCCCTAGCCTTATCTCTGATTGCTTGGCCCTCAGCCCTGCTCCTGCACCAGCCAGGGCTCCTGCGGCCTGGCCCATCTCTGAGCCTCCTGCATGACTGACCTTCCACAGTCGCCCAGGTGGCTTAGCAGACAGTGGACCAAGGGCCAGCTGCTCTGATCCTGCTTGCAACATCTGGCCACAGACACACCTGGGCCTGAGGACCCGGGACCTGATGGGAAGGTTCTGGGGGCTGCACCCCTGAGGGCTTGTGTTTCCCTTTCCTCCAGGCTCCAGGGAAACCAGGTGTTCTGGAAGAGTCCTCCAGGCCCTGCAGCCGGGGCGTTAGCGTGGGGATGCAGACCCACCCACGAGGACTCCGACAGCCCCAGGATGGGTGCACAGGGGCTGGGCTCACACAGCTCCACACCTCCCCCGGCGGATGCTCTCTGCACATCTTGCCAGCTGGACCCTGAGAGCCAAGTGGCAGCCAGCGTGGTGTGACCTGCAGCCAGAGCCCAGCGTGGGCCCCCGTGGTAGAGCACAGGAACTCAGGCACCATGCCCTGGGCCAGGCATGGCACCCTCACCAGCTCTGGCGGACACTGGAGCTCACACCCCTTGGGCCGTGCCTCATGTCCCAAGTTGGCGTCAGGGGGTGGGGACCAGGGGCAGCAGGCAGGGGCCCCGCCTGCCTTCTGCCCAGGGACCTCTGAGCCATGGCCCATCCGCTGGAGGAAGTGCCGCCCTTCCTCCTGCTGGCTCCTATGCGCAGGGCATGTGCTCGATCTCTGAATCCTGCTATGAACAATGCTCCCTGACTCAGCGGCCATTCTGTGTGAACTGTGGGGACAGCCTGGTTGGCTTTGCAGCTTTGATGGGCAATTTGTGACCAGTGTGATGGGCCTGTCACGCGACTGCTCTGAGACTTGGTCCCCTAATGACTGACATGGGATGGCTGAATCTTAGAGCCCACAAGGGCAAAGGGTGAGTTAAGCATGAAGGTTCATGCCAGTCCCTGCCACAGAGGTCAGCTGGTCCCTGCAGCAGAGGGCTACACTGAGTGTGTAAAGAGGTCAGTGCACAGAGAGGGGAGCTGGTGGACCATCCACCCCTGGGTGCTGGGAGCCGGGAGGATATGTCTGGGCAGGTGAGCAGGTGCAGGGGGAACCTGGGCAGGGGCGGATCATGGACTCCGGGAGGAGGTGCCTCCGGTACCCCTACCCCAGACTGCGTGTGGCCAGGGCCTCGGGCCTGAGCGCTCCTGGTCCTTCCTGTCGGCCACGGGGCAAAGAAGGCCTAACAGAGGCCAAGCAGGAGGGGGCAGGGGGCAGCTGAGTGCTGCCGCCCACGTCCGCCCAGGGCTGGGTGCTGGGGGCCTTGCTCTTAACTGCCCTGGCCTGGCTGTTGGGCCCAGGGACACAAGGTGGGCCAGTTAGGGGTCTCCATGCCCCAGAGAGGGGCTAGTCACCAGGCACAGCCAGCAAGCTACCCGCTTCCAGAGGCCCCTCCCCCTTCAGGTGCCCCTTCTCCCCCACTGGGGACCCTTGTCCTGCCATCTTGTCCCCCACAAGCTGGGTCTGAGCTTGAATCCCACCAACAGCCCCCCTGCCACACTGCAGGGCAGGGTCCAGCTGTGGGCTGTGGCCTCTGCCCCAGACACTCCGTCTAGAAGGAGAGGCTGTGTTCTCGTTGGGTCCTCCCGCCAGGGCCTCCAGCAGCCCACACTCCCGCTCACAGGGACAGAACAGCTCTGAGCTCGGGAGCTGTAACGTGCCTGGGGTCGCAGAGCTTGGACGCGCTGTAGGGGGTGCACCCTGATCTCCAGACAGTGAGGGGGGTGGAGGCAGGGTGCAGGACTGTGAACAACCCCTGGCCATCCCGACAGCCCCTGCACCTACAGCCTGCTCCTTACACACACTTGTGCCTGCTTGGCAGGGATCCCCTTCCACAGGCCTGGACCCCCACTTTCTATGGTCCAGGACCCCTAGGGCTGCACAGTCTGCCCACTTCCCTCCAGTTTCATCTGGACACTACCCGTGGACTTCTGGCTCTTTCTTCCAAAGTCAAAAGGCTGGAATCATACCCATCTCTCCAAGTCCCAGGTGCCCACATCTGGAAGCAGAGACCCAAGTGGGCCCTCCTACTGGGAATGCAATCGCCCTCCTGCCAGGAAGGCTGCGGGCCCCAGAGCAACCCCCGCCCAGGCTCCAGAGTCAGACACTGCCCCCCTTGCCCCCCTGCTTTGGCCATATCCGAGCTCTGCGACCCCAGGCACGTTACAGCTCCCGAGCTCAGAGCTGTTCTGTCCGTGTGAGCGGGAGTGTGGGCTGGTGGAGGCCCTGGTGGGAGGACCCAACGAGAGCGCAGCCTCTCCTTCTAGATGGAGTGTCTGGGGCAGAGGCCACAGCCCACAGTGCGGTGGGTGGGCTGTCGGTGGGATCCAAGCTCAGATCCAGCTTGTGGGGGGTGAGATGGCAGGACTAGGGCTCCCGAGGGCAGAGAGAGGAGGCACCTGCCCCCACACCCCTGCGCCTCGGTTTCCTAGACTGCACAGGAACAGGTGGGAGGATATCCTGATGGGCCCACTGACCTTTGGGGCAGGATGGACCCTTACAGACACTGTCCTGGTCTCGCACTGTATGATGCCAAGCAGCACCCCTGGCTGCCACCTAAGAGATGCCAGGAGTGCCCCTCCCCTGAGCTATGGCGCCATGAATGCCTCCAATGCAGCCACCAGTTGGCTGGGGCAGAATCGCCCCTATTGAGGAGCCCCACACTACAATGCCCCCAACCTTGACTTAGGGCTCCCTAGGCCTGTGTGCAAATGCTGTCCTCATCCGCACTGTCTGGGGAGAAGACCACCAGAGGCCAAGAGACCTTAGAAGGGGAGAGGGTGGCCCCCACTGGGCAGCGGTGGCTGTGAGGCTGCAGGAAAACCACCCTCACTGTTTGCTTCCTGGTGAGAAGCTGGGCCCTCCCCGGGGGCTTGATGGGGTTTCTTGACCCCCAGAAGGTCGGCCCCCTTCTCTCCCGTCCCCTACCCCTCATTCTCTGTGAGAATCCTCCGCAAGGGTCGCTTGGTTGGAAGCATTCCTCTGGGGTCTCTAAATCCCGGGCACGAAGGGGCCCACTGCACATGCCATCGCCTGTGTTTATTTTGTATCGGCGGCAAAGGGGGCCTGATCTGTCACGTGGGGGACGCAGCTGCACTGGTGAAAAGGGGTCTATTAAAAAGGCCGTCGCTTGGTACAAGCTGCAGCATCTAATTGGCTTCTCAGGGACTTTTTTTATTATTATTATTTGCTCGGGGAACTGTTCATTTGAGCAAACGATATTAAATGACTATTGTCTGAGTCTTTAAGGAATTACCAGCTGGAACACAACACAGAGCTGCCACGTTGGGTGAGCGTGGCTCCGGCACAGTCTGGCCGTGGACTGGGGCCTGTCGAGCCTGTGATGGGTAACAAGCTGGCTCCAGGAGCGGTGCACTGAAACTTGGCTGCGGCAGAGCCCACAATTAGCTGGGATCGATTTTCCCTCCCTTTACGACTGCCACGAGAAGCAGTGGGGCTGGATGGAAATACAGCTCTCTCAGGAATGTCTATTTAAAGCATGTGAGGTTTTGAGCATCGACAGGATGAAAGGAACAGGCCAGATCCGGGCAAGGACAGGGTGAGCCCCTTCATCTGTGGCTTCGCAATGAACTCTGTGGCCCCTCTGATGGTGGCTCTGAGGGTGGGGTCTCCTGGGGCCCTTCCCAGACCCAAGGAAACAGAATGTCAAGGGTGGGGCATGTGCATCTCAATCGGTACAATTCCGATGCATGCCCAGATTGCTCTTGTGCCCCAGCTTTTAGTGGGATAAACTACTCCCAGCTCACGGGGTTGCCACGAGGGCTCAGGCGGGAACGTACGGCAAGTGCCCAGGACAGGCCTGGGTTCCAGGGGGTGCCATGTGCTGGGCCCTGCTGCCCTCATCTGTGCCTGACTCGGCCAGCTCCTGCGTGCCTTGGGGCCCAGAGAATGTCTGCCAGCACCAGGACTCCTAGCACATGCCAGGGACCCCGGTGGCAGTGCTGTGCCCTAAGGGCATGTTGGTCAGCATCCGGAGACACTTTGGGTTGTCACATTAAGGGGTACAGACATCTAGTTGGGGGGCAGCAGTATATCAGGAGTGCGGATGGTGAAAGCCGTGGGGTCGGCAATAACAGATACCAGGCAGACAAGACGAGGGCCATTTGGAGTCAGGGGCCAGACAGTGCCAGGACCCTCGGGCAGCTGATGCATTTGGATCCCAAGCGGCAAGGGCCTACTGTGTGCAGGTCCTTCCACCCGATGGCTCCCTAACCTCCCTGGGAACCCCGTGAGGCTGACTTCTGGGGTCCACTTGAGAGCTGGGCACGTTGGGGCTCAGAGGGACGGAAGGCTCAGCTGGCCATCCCGAGGTCCAGCAGCGGGTGGTGGTGGCTCGGCCCCTCGGCTCCATGTCAGTCTTATTCTATCACCTTCTTCCACCCACTAGCTGAGCCCCTCCTAGGAGCCTGGATGGCTTGTCACCAGGTCAGGGAGCTGAGCAGGAGCTCTGCCTCCAGGAGCCCCCGCGTGGAGGCAGGGGCGGGAAGCAACAGCAGGTGGCAGGTGCCCCTAGAGGGGACGCCGCCCTGGGGCACAAGGAGACTTTACAACCCTGTGCAGCACCTGTATCTTGCCTTTGTCCACAAGATACGTGCCTCTGGCAATGCACTGCAGAGCACCTTCCATCCCGGTGCCTGGAATGCATGGTTCACTGGGTGCCTAAGAGCACTGGTACCTCATCCTATGAGGCCCGGCCGTCCAGAGAGCTTGGAAGCCATGCATCCCACCCAGTGAGCAGTTAACAACAAGCAAGGGCCAAAGCCAGCCAGGGGGTCAGCCAGGCCTCTGGCCTCTAACGCCTGTCACCACCGTGGGGTCCCGTCATGAGGCCAGGGAGCTCAGACCCATGGCCGGACCCCAAAGGCCTGCACCCCAGTCCACCCTGGGCTGAGCAGGCACAGGGGCTGTGGCAGGTGGGGGTAGGTTCCCCCAGGCGGTGAGGACTTAGCAGGACTCAGGAGTGGGGCCTAGAGGTCTGAGCATTCTTGTGGATGAATTCAGGCCATTCCAGCTCCTCTGCTTGCCTTCAGGCCTGCACACAGCAGAACCTAGCGGGCTCTTTCCTCTTCCCCTGGCCTCCTCAGCTCCTGAACCTCTGGGGCTGTCAACAAGTTCCTAATTAGAGGCCCTGGCAGGTGACACACACATACAGCAACTGTAACTTCTCGCCAGCCGACGCCTTCGCCGAGCACATGAAAAGCCCTGGGGTGGTTTTCATCATGATCCTGACGCAGCGACCTGCTGCCAAGCTGCCTCTGGGGAGAAAGTCTGACACGTGGGACACAGTGACAAGCTGCAGGTTTGGACCCTGGGCGCTCCGCAGACACGTGGGTGGGGAAGGTGAGGCCTGTGCCTCCAACATCTAGCTCAGGGAAGAGCCCCGACTCTCCCCCACCACCCGCACATCAGCTCAAGTCAGAAAGGGGTGCGGCAGGTTGGGGGCCTACAGAAACTTCCAGAAGCGTGGAAGGTACTGTCTGCCAAGTAAAGCATAAGGCTCAAGGAAGACAGGACTGGAATGTGCCTCCCAGAACGAAAATACAATATTTCAGAAGTAATTTTATAAAAGGAGTCATCAGGCCAACTTGTCACCTTGTCAATTTAACTGTGGGGTTTTAAATAACCTTTGCTCTGATGTGTATTGAATTGCGGCAACCATGAGCTTCCAAGAATCTAAGTGTTACAGCTATGCCTGCCTAAGATGGCCTGTGATGTGCCATAATGGATTGTCTAGAGCCAGCGCCGGGGCATCTGGGGAGCGTGGTCAAGGCAGAGGGAATGACTCTGCTCTGAGCCCCAGTATTTGGGTTTTGGGGAAGCCCGGACTGTGGGGGCTGGAAGGCAAATTAAGGATGGTCCTGCCCTCAAAGCATGCCCAGGCTAAGAAGGAACTGGCTGGGAAGCCGCCATTTGCTTCTCCACTGTCCGTCTGTCCACTCATTCTCATGCTTTCCCTACCCGTGGTCACAGGCTGGCCTGGCACCACAGTGTGCAGGAGCCACTGACATGTGGTCAGGCCTAACTGCGATATGCTGTGAGTGCTAACCACACACCATATCTCAGACACTTAATGCAAAATGAAATGTGCAACGTATCTCAATTTTTATATTGATTACATGTTGAGATGATAATATTTTGGATACACTGGGTTAAATAAGAATATTAAAATTAATTTCACCTTTTCTTTTTACCTTTTTTAAAGGCAACTACTAGAAAATTTAGAATTACATATATGGCTGGCATTTCTCCCCGACAGGTTTGGCTGACAGCCAGATAGCTTAGCTGATGTGTGGCTTGGGACAAGTCACTTAATGCTCTGTGCCTCAGTTTCCCTTTGTACAGTGGGGATGATCCCTTCCACTTAGGGTGTGCTGGAGAATGAATGAGTCAATGTGTCTGAAGCTTAGAACAGTCAGGCTTGGCAGAAAGCTGGCTTCTGTTATTATTAAGTTCTGCCTCTGTGGCTGGCCTGGTGATGGACCTAGGGACCTCATGGGCAGACACAACAGATGGGGCAGGGACAGCCCGGGAGCAGCCCCCCACACTTACCAAAGGCACTTCAGGAGCGAGGCAGCTGTCTCAGGCCCAGAGGCCCAGAGTGGGTGGTCGTGAAGGCATCCAGGCAGGGGGCTGGCGAGAGCGGACGGGGGCACATGTTTCCACGCTCTGGGAAATAGTGTGACTGGACAGGACAGGGATGGGGCAAGGGAGAGGGGCATGGGGGAGTGGAAGGTGGACAGAGGCCCTGACTTGAGGTGCCTTGCCTGCCCGATGTGGGGTTTATTTATGCAAAAATGCAGGCTGAGCTGTGCATTGCCAGGCAGAAGGGAGCCTAGGGAGCACAGGGATGGGCAGAGGGCACTGCCTCGCAAGCCATGGGCCAATCAGAGGCCGTCTCCCAGCAGCACAGAGGGGAGCGTGGCAGCTGGAGGCACAGCATGGACAAAAGCAGGGGGCTTGGCAAGTTTGCAAAGTAGTGGGGGGTCCACAAGCTATGTGACACCCAGTTTGGCTGTGGGAGGTGAAGAAGGGAGGATGGGCCCAGGGTTCCCAGCAGGCCCTGATGGTGTCATTCACCACAGGAAGAACGGGGGGCCAGCAGGACGGGCAGGAAGGTGATGAACAGGGTGCAGCACGTGGAGGGTGTGAGCGAGGCAGGAATGGCAGAGGGGCACTAGGCAGCAGGGGCACTCCAGAGGCCTCTGCCCGCGCTACGGGAGCTCCCCTGGGGCCCGCTGCCTAGTCGTCAGAGACAGGCCTTTGCACCCCACCACCGAGTCACTGGAGCAGGAGCCCCCTCAGTGAGGGGCTCCCCCGTGTGCTGTGAGCAGGTGCCACTCCCTGAGGCTGGGAGGCACCTTCTCCCTCAGGGAATCTGGTGGCAGAGCACAGTGCCCACTACACATGGGCATGGCCCAGAGGCAGTGCCGCCCCACCTTTGTCTTGATGGGGGGACGTGACATCTGGGGCCCCTGCGGCCTCAGGGAAAGTGGTGTCAGGTCTTTTTGCCAACCTCACTCAGGACCAAGGTCATGACACTGGCCAATGCTGTCCCCTGCTCAGCGCAGAAGGCCCGCCACTGCCGGCTTCCTACTGTCTTGCTTTCTCCAGGAGTCACATCAAGAATTGACTTCTATGTGGCCCTTAACATGTGCCAGGAGCATTAATACTTTAAACCCTCCTAGAAATGCTGAGATAGAGAGTCACTAGTACCTATTTTGCCCATGGAGAACCGAGGCACAGAGAGGTCGCTCACACTGTGGAGTCACCGCAGGTCGCCGGCCCAGCGCACACCTGCAGCACAGCGCAGTCCTGTGTCCTGGGCACCGGCGGGCCTCCTCTGAGGTTTCTCTGACAATGCTGGCAGGTTCGCACCAAAGGGTCATGTGGCCAGGCTCTCGGGATTTGCAGATCCAAAGCCCAAGCTGTGTTATTTCGCTCACCCCTTTCCTGTTCTCGGCTCTCTGATGACGACCTTCAGGATCATTAGTCTGTAATCAGCATTTATCAAACACCTACAGATTCCCACAGTTTTGGGAAGTCATTGCCCCCAATGCCCACAGTCTAGTGGGCAAAACAACATGGCATGGCATGGTCCAGGCAGCGGACATGTGCCTGCACAGGGGACTGGGGAGGTCCCCAGCCAGCCCGCTTTGAGGACAGGGTGGCAGAGGAGCTGGGGCGGAGGAGATGGGCAAGCGGTAAGCAGGTAGGGCCACGGGAGAGCATCGGGAGTGACCGACGGGACACACTGTGGTCCTTGATCATGATGGCTGCAAGGCCAGTGGGCAAGGAAACTGAGTCCAGAGAGGCTGGACAGTCCACAGGGTCTAAATCAGGGGTCAGCCAACTTTTTCTGCAAAGAGCCACATATTGACTACTTTAGGCTCTGTGGGCCATAGCTGTGGCATGCAGGAGGCCGTAGAGAGCATGTCAATGAGTAGATTGCCTATGTCCCAATAACTCTTTGTAAAAACAGGCTGGGTTTAGCCTGTGAACCATATTTGTCGATCTCTGCTCTAAATACTTGAGAACACATTTAGACCATGTGGGCTGGGGCAGGGGGCAGGTGTCAGGTCACAGGAGCCTTGATGGGGACAGACAGGTGGGGCCATGGGCTTCCGGTGCTCGGCTTTCTGCCTGACAGGAGCCCTTTGATGTAGGGACATTACTGCCTTTCGAAAAAGGCCAGGGTGCCGGCCACCAGGCTTTGGGAGCCCAGCAGCCCGCTGAGGGAGGGGCCTGGTTCTCTCTCTCTCTCCATGAGGCCTGCGCGGCCTGTGAACCAAGCTGGAGGCCCTGGCCACGGCTTCTCTCGCCCCAGGTACCCGAAGTGCCTAGGTCTCTGTGGCTTCCACCTCTGTTTCCCGGCCCTGGTTGTCATCTCTCCTGGGCTCTCACGGGAACTGCACCCTGGGCACCCCTTCGAAGCCCCGTCTGGTGCAGGGGTCCTCGTGCCCTCAAAGCCTGGACCGTACCCCACTGATCAGGCTGGGTGCAGGTGTCTGCCCATGGAGACCAGCGTGGGGGAATGGGCTCCTCTGGGGGGTACTGCAGCCAGGACAGAGCCCATGGAGCCACTGCTACACTGTCAGGCCTCAGGGCTGCAGGGCCAGGGGAGGTCGGTTCCCATGCACTCAGCCAGATGTGGGTTCTGAGTGGAAAAGCCAGGAGTCTGACTTTCTGTGATTGTGGCCGATTATCCTCTGGCTTCCAGAAGAGACCTATTCACCAGGGTGCTTCTGTCAAGGACCCCATGGAGAAAATGGGGACCTGCCTGAAATGTGGTCAGAGCAAAGGAAAGGGCCAAAGCCACCGGCAGTAGCTGCAGTCACCCTGGATGCTGTGCGTGGCCATCACCCTGCATGTCCAGGGTGGAAGACGTCTGTGCCCCCTGCCCCAAAGAGGTGTGGCCAGGCCACTCTGTGGGTCAGCCAGGGCCAGGGGAGCCAGCTCTAGGTCCCAGTTTCTCTCCTTGCCTTTGGTTGACTGGTGAAAGGGGTTCCTGAACCTTCTCGGATGGGAAGGACACACTATCCTTCCCCTCTCAGAAAGCCCAGGGGAAATCGGGGGTCTGGGGCACTATGTGTGCATGCACAGTGCTAGGCACTGGCCCGACCTTGCCCAGGGGCTGCCGCACGGTTTGAGCCAAGGTCTGGTGGCACACAGCTCCCTCGGGGACCTTCCCCAACAGTGGGCAGCCAACCGCAGGCTGGGCTGATTCCTGGCAAATGTCTGCCCTCTCTTGCTGAGACCTTCCCCCTCCCCACTCTCTTACTGTGACCTGCACCTCAGGGTCACCATCAACACCGGCCCTCCCTCCTCCATCAGGACCCAGGGCTCCCTTTGTTTTGGCCACAGGGTCAGAGGCGCCTGCGGAGCAGCAGGGGTGCTGGGCTCCCTCTGTGCAGCCTCAGAGATGCCAGGGGCCACTCCATGGGAAGTGTCCCCCCCAGGAAGAGTCCGGTCTGGGCAGTGGTGCTGGTCCCCGGGGACAGGACTCCACACATTACGCTGCACCAAGTCCCAGCTGGATGCACACCTCGGGCGCTGTGGAGGGGGGCGTCTGCTGTGTGTACCAGCTGGGGGCTGGGGTGGAGGGGAGGATGAGGCTACAGCCCCAGAGTCCCAGCCATTGTGCCGTCTCTTCCTGCTTGGAGCCAGAGCACTAAAGAAGGAGCAATAGTGAGTGAAAGGAAGGCCATCGGGTAGGTAAGGCAGTAAAGGAAACGGCTGCAAACCTCGGTGATCTGCACAGCCACGTTGTCCTCTCCTCCCTTAGGCGTTTAGGCAGTGGTAGGGCCGGAAGGTGCAGGGCGTTGGGCCCTGGGGCACCTGCAGGAACTGGGCGGGTCCTGCTCTGCTAGTGCAGGTACGCAGCAGGAGCAGGGAGCTGAGGGCTTCGGGGTTCCCCGAGTCGGGCACCCGGCCACATGCCGCGCACACCCCGCTCACCCTGCCCCCACAACCACACTGGGAGTCAGATTCGGGTGCTGGCCCCATTTACAGATGCCGGCCTGGGGAGGTGAAAAATGTTGCCCAAGGATGCTGGTCGAAGGTGCCCGTAAGGTCAGTGCCCTTCTCATATACACTCCACGATGGCTGGAAGGAGCATCAAGCTCTGGAGCTCTCTCCAGGGTCCCCGGGTCCTGCTGGGGTCCTCGGGGGCACCCCTGCCGTGCAGTGCACTTCAGGCCCAGCCATGCCTCCCAGCAGGTGCCAGTCCTCACCACACAGGTCGCCGTGTAACCGTAGGGTGCTCTGCACACGGGAGCCTCAGAAATTGGATCATAAGAGCAAATCGAGGGGCCTCGTGGAGGAGGGGGAAGGGGGGTGTGGGGGTGCCACACAAAGGAGGGACAGCGCAGCAAAGGCACGTGGCACTCACGCCCATGCAGAAACACCCGGGGATGGGTGCCAGCATGAGGAAATTAAGGTTTCAGATAAACAAATTAATCATCTTAAAGGTTTTATAGAAGGAAGAAATTAGGGCAAGTCCTGAACCTAGTGTCTGTTTGCTGAAATAAGCAAAAAAAGTTTTGTCTCTAACAGTATTTTAACATTATTTTATCCTGCACCAATGGCCACAGGCCCCTGTCAGAGTGAAGCTAGAGGTTCCTGCAGTGGTTCATTGAGACCAGGACGTTCCAGTGCTGCGCATGCCATCTTGTTTCACTGCATCTATTACATTAGGAGGCAGAAGGTTTGTCTCTGGGAATCTGGTTTTCTGACCCACGCTTGTGCCATTTCTGGGGGCATCCTGAGACAGTCACGTCCTCAGAGAGCCCAGGAGGCCCAGGAGCAGTGTCCGAGGCAGGGGACAGGCCACGTCTCCGGGTGAGTCCCGGCTCCTCTCCACGGGCACAGAAGATGGCAGGGCAACCCGGCATGGGCCCGGACTTTCATTAATAATTAAAGCAATAATGATTCTTAAAAATATTAGAGTATTTTAATTAATATTATTTATTATTAAAATAATTCTTAAGAAATAATTCTTGTATGAACAGAGTGCCCAGGATAACCTCTACCCATCACCAGGCTGCCGGGAGAACCAGCAAAGAGGCCACTGTCCACACTCATCCTGCACCTAAGCTTAGGCGTAGGTACGTGTCCATCCTTGCCCCGTCTGCAGACACAGACAACGGCTCTCAGAGGGAAGGGCCTCGCCCACACTGTCACCTGACCGGGTGGCCATGAGCAGCACGAAGCGGGAGCCCTTCCCAGGTGGGTGACATGGCTGGGTTTCCTCTCTCTGCTAATCCTCACAGAGATTTGGCTCACTCAGACCATTAGCCTCATTAAATCTGGCCCAGACCAAGAGCTTTAATTACTCCCCCAGGGGAAACCGGCGCTCCCCTCCCCATACCAACTCCTGCAGAGGGCAGGCAAAAAATAAAATAGAACGAAACACCGCCAATCCATCAGCCTCCCGATGAAGACAGACTGCTGACATGGAGAGGAGCTCCGTGTGGGGAGTTATTACGCGTAGAATAGACTGGTTCAAATTAATTGGTTCAGCTGTGACCTCTGGTCCCTGGGAAAGGTTGGGAGTGTTGACTACACAGGGTGGAAAACCCAGCCAAGCGGACACAGTAATTGGTGTTGAACTCAGTGCCAGCTGGGTGGTCTGCGAGCAGCGCCGCCTCCTGCCCGACCCTGTCCTCCTGTGGCGTCTGTCTGCTGCTGTCATGCTGAAGAGGGAGCCTGGGAAGGCAGCTGAAGGGGCTGGGGGCCACGGGGGCTGGGGGAGCCACATGAGCTGATGGAAACCACGAGGGTGGGGGGCCTGTGGGAGCCACACTCCAGCCATGCAGGATCCACCTGAGGCTCTGACGTGGCTGCTCTGACTTCAGGATGGGGAGAGAGCGTCTTGTCCCCACAAGGGATTCCCAGTTCTGGCTCTGGGGTGGCAGCTCCAGCCTGCTCTGAGTAATGCAGGCAGGGGCTCTGCTGGCCCCCTGCACCCTGTCTACTTGCCTCCTCCCTTGGACACGCAGTGTGTCTCTCAACTCCACAGCCCACAACAGGTCGACCTCAGGGTGCGCCACACGCTGGCTGGGCCGAGTCCCACCATCGCAAGGTTAGCTGGCGCCGTCCTGGTGCTCTGCCAGGTCCAGGGCTTGCACATGCTCTCTGCTCATCCCCAGCACCTGCCAGCGAATTCTGTAGATTCTTCCTCTGAAACACACAGGGATGCAGCCCTTCTCACCTGGCGCCCTCTCCTGTCTCTGAGGGCCTTTAAGCCCTGGACACAGATCATCTCGTCTTCCAGGGCACCCAGGCTCTTGCAAATTGGGCCCCACCCTTGCTCTGTCCCTGGCCTCCCCGACCTCACCCCCTTGAGCTGGCACTCCAGACTGTGCTGTGTTCCCTGCCAGGCCCGCTTCCTGGATCCCCACCCCTCCTGGAGTCTCAGCACACCCCACTTACTGCACTGCCCGGCCCACCCTTGCCCTCCAATGCAAGTTCCCCTGGCTGCTGGCTGAAGCAACGGGCTCCCGGTCCTCACGGCTGCTTTCTCATTATTCAGGACACTCAAGTCCCCTTGGCCACCTTGTCCCTGCTGACCCACAGACAGGCACTGACAAGCCCTTTGCTGGGGTTTCCCCTGGTCCCCTGCTACCAGACTGGGGGAGCTGGACCCCATTCTGGAGCTGTCAGCATAAATCACTGCAGAGTCTGCTCCAAAGTGGAATGTGGCCAAGGGCAGGAAGGACAGCGGTCTTGCTGTCCTCTGTCCCCTGCTCGAGTTGGCGTGGCTGCCTGGCCACCGCACCTGGAAGAAGGGGGCTGCTGTGGGGCTGAGCGGGAAGCACCATGCTGCCTGCTGGACGGAGCAGCCCAGCAGCTCACAGCCGCTCACCCAGCCCTCAGCCTGCGGCCCCAGACAGCCCCCGGGACTCTGAGTAGCCAGGTCCAGCCCACCAGGACAAGGGCTTTTGCCAGGACTCAGGGCCGGAGCCCTGGGCTAGCAAGGACAGGCCTTTCCTGGCAGGGGCCCCTCTGCACACCATTTGCATGACTTGACAGGGTGGAAATGGCTGCGGAGTCCTGAGAGCTTGGGGTCCTGGCCAGACAGCTATGCCTCTTCCTCTGGAAAGGACCGCGCCTGGTTTCCCGAATCCTCCAAGGACCGCGGACACACCTCAGTGTCGCTTCATGGCCCTGTGGCTGAGCTGCTGGCATGGTCCTGCACGTCCCACCTGACCTCTCGGGTCCAGAACCCCGCCCAGCAGGCAGGCTTGTTCACACCCCGTCCTCAAACCCTCCTGGCACTGCCCTCAGCGTCCTTCTCTCCCACCGGGTTCCTGGAGCTCAGAGACGCGGGCAGCTCACACCTCCACACACTTGCAATCTCCAGGCCTGCTCTGGGGTTTCCAGCACATTCTTTCTGCCTGGAGCATCTACTCTGACTTGTCTGTGGGTTATTACCCTTCATTCATCTCCCCTGGAAACCTCTCTTGAACTAAAAAATAGATTTCCTTCAAATATCTGCACACCTATCTCCAGGAGCTTCTGCTTTCACTGCTGCAGATGAGAAATTAGAGGTCAACCTTATTGTGTTCCTTCGTAGGATAATTTCTTTTCTGGCAGAATGCTGAAAGGTGACATATTCATTCTTGAATAAAAATAAATCGAGCAACTGCCAGCCCAGTGGCCGCCGGTCTGATTCTGGTCGGGAAAGGACGGCTCCTTCTGACCTCTGCTCTGGGCTTGTCCTCCAGCCCAGCTTCCTTCAGGGATGCTTTTGGCAATCGCTCCTGTTCCAAATCACCCGATTTCTTCCTCAAACATTTCTGTACTTCTACGTCTGGATCTCTGGTCTCTGTCCTCCCCAGTGGAAGCTTTTCTTGGGTAGGATTCAGATATTTACAATTTGTCTTTGAATAGTGAGGAAACCGCTCAAGGTGGTCCCGGATGCGCGGTTGCGCCGCCTCCCTCCCCCCTGGTCCCGAGGAGGTCCCGAGGCTGTGGCTGCCTTTCCTGGTTCCCGCAGGCTGTGCCACACCCCGCCCCCACCCTCTTGCCAACCTTACGGTCTTTCCTCTCTTCTTCGCCTCTCTTCGCGTGGTTTTCTGCCCCCGAGTTGTGAGAACGCCGCGGCCTTTCACGCCCGGCCGAGGACACCGGTTTCCTAGTGCTCCGGTTCATGGTGACCGTTCTCCAAGGGTCTCCGCTTCGGGGATCTTCACAGGACCCTCTGTGAGAATGACATCACGGGTCGCAGGCAGAACGGGGTTGGACACACGCGTGCCCGCCCACAGCCGCACCCAGCAAGCCCGGAGGGCAGGGCGGGCGTGGGACGCGGAACGTCGCGGCACCTGTGTGGGTGGCTCTGTGCTCTGGCCTGCACTCCGTGTCCCCGCCGTGACAGCTGCCCTGGGTTGCCGAGCGTTCCCCTTTGCCCTCCGTGGCGTTGTCCCATCCTGGATGCATCCCGCACAGTATGTTGGTCAGTCGTACATGCGGGGAAGTTTGTGTCAGTGGACGAGCACCGCGTGAGCTCTGTGCGACCACCTTTCTCATTCACACTGTTTGTGAGGTCGGCTCTCAGGACGCGCAGGGCCGTGGCCGCGCTCTGGGGGCGCCCTCCGTGTGAACTTACCACGCTGTATCTGCCCGCTAGACATTTGGGGTGTTCAGGCCTGAGGCTATTACAGCAGTGCTGCGATGGGCGCTCTGGGCCGTGTGTCCGCGTGTCCCCTGTTCTGAGTTTAGAGGCCTGGAAGTGCAGCTGCCGAGCTCCGGGGTGTGGGCGCACCAGGATTTCTCAGGACGGGGTTGCCCCTTCTAGGTGGGTGGTGGCTCTCCATGACTCCTCACCCTTGACTCATTGATGTTTTCTGACTTCGGGTTTGCCAATCTATTAGGTGCATCTTACTGTGATTTTGATTTGCTTTTCCCTAATTACTAATTAACTGGGGTGTATTTGGGACTTTGCACTGAGATGTCTGCCAAAGCCTTTGCCCAATTTTTCTGTTGGGAGAGGAATTCTCTTTTTGGAATCACTATCATATTGATTAAATATGATATGTATCTCTTCTCTGAGTTGCGGCTCATTTTATTTTTAATTATTTGATTCAATAAGTGAGCGTTTTAAGTTTATGCAAACACATTAGCAAAACTTTTCCTTTGGCCGTTTACTTTTTCTGTCTTATTTTAAAACTCTCAGTATTTTCCAGTAGCATGATAGCTTTGCACTTGTGTCTTAAATCCATTATTTTTTGCCTGTGGCATAAAAGGGGCTTCAGGTACATTTGTTTCCTGCATGGACACCTGATTTTCCTAGCATGATTTCTGGAAACACTCAGTTTCTGACCTCTGATATACAGAGACATCTATGACTGCTCAGGTCTGTTTCTGGGCTCAAAGCTGTTCTCCCGGCATGATTGTCTTGGTCGCACAAGAATCATGCATCATAATCATGTACCAGAACCTTGTTAGTTGGAAGGACAAGTCCACTTATGTTATGAACCTTCAGGAGTGTTGTTGATTTCTGGTCATTTGTGCTTTCATATGTATTTTAGAATTAGTTTATCATGTTTCATGCCAAGAAATTATTAGGATTTGTATTATTGCATTGAATAGGTAAATCAGTTTTAGATAATTGGCATTTTCCATACTCAGTCTTCCAAAGTATGAAAATGGACGGTTATTTATTTAGATTTTCTTCAATGACTCTCAATAAAATTACCCAATTTTCTTCAAAATACAGACATTTCTCTGAAGTTCATCTGAAAAGTTCTTGCATATCTTTTGTTGTGTGGCTGGTATGCAGAAATACCATCGATCTTGATATTTGATTTGTATCTAGTAACCTTGTTAAGGAATCATATTAATCCCAGTAATGTAGCTGCAGATCCTTGTGGACTTCCATGCTCACACCAATACCATTCCCTGTACCTTTGTTTTCTCATCCTTTACACCTTTCGTTTTCCTTTCCGCCTACTGCACTGGCGTCTCCCTCCAACGTAATGGTGGCTAGGAGAGTTACAGCGTATACTAATTTCTTTCTCCTGACTTCAGAAGGAATATTTCTAAACTTAGCCATTGAATGTATTTCTGTAGGTTTTGGTTACCTCAGCTAGTTTGCTCTGAATTTTAATCGTGCATGAATGCCGCCGCATTTGCTGAAGTTACCATTGGGTGTTCCTGCCAGCTGCTGACTCCAGTGGCTTCTGCTCTTGGTCTGTTGATCTGTAATCTGTGTTCCCCTGATTCAGTGATTCAGTTTTTGGGGTGCTGGTTTGCCCTGTGACCTCAATCCTCTGCATCTAAGAAAAGTCATTGATTTTCAGTTTGTTCAGCAATTTTCCTGCAGTGAGGATGGGAGTGATGACTTCCAGGCTTTTCGAACTCGGGGCAGAAACCAGAAGTCTCGCCTTCATTTTTGAAAGGTTTTTTCACTGGGCATAACATTTTATTCTGATTTTCTTTTTCTTTCAGCACCTTCAAAATGTTTTCTCACTGTCTTCTTGCTAACATTGTTTTAAAAACATCCATTGTCTCACCAACCTTTGCTCTTCTGTATGTAACGTGTCCTTTCTGACGACTTGTAATATTTTCTGTTTATGGCTGGTTTTGAGCAATTTATTTTTAATGTGATTTGCGGTGATTTTCTTTGTGCATCTTGTCACTGGAGGTCAGTGAGTTTCTAAGATCTGTCGGTTTTATAATTTTCATCAGTTGTGTAAAACTTCCAGGCATTAGAATTATTTTTTCAAACATTTCCTATCCCACCTCTCTCTCCTCTCCTACAGGGACCTCAGTTACACATGTACTGCGTGGCTCAATGTTGTCCCACAGCTCATGAGGCTTTGGGAAAATTTTCAGTCTCTTAGAAAAAAACTCTTAGGTTTCATTTTGCATCATTTATTTTGCTTTGTCCTTCAGGTCACTAATCTTTGTTTCTGTGATGTCTTATTTCCTGTTCATCCCATCTGTTTCTTCTCAAACATTACAGTCTTCTCTTTTTGAAGTGTGATTTCTGTGTCTTCTGTATCTCTGTTCACATGTTAAATACTTCCTCTAGCTTCTGGAACACTGAACGCACCTGCAATAGTTGTCTGACTGTCCTTGTTTTCTGGCTCTAAAGTCTGGGCGAGCTCTGGGTCAGCTGATTCATTGTTTTTCTTTTCCTTATTGTTCACACTTCACTGCTTCTTTCATAACTTGTAACTTTTGGTCAGATTAACCACCTTGTGAATTCCCCGTGTTGGATGCTAGAGATGTTTGTATTCCTAGAGATGTTCTTGGTTAATTCTGGGGACTCAGATATGTGGAAACAATCATGCGGAAACAATTTCAGATGTTCCTCTTAAGGTTTTTTAAGGCAGGAGCAGTGTAGCGTGTAACTAGTGGTAATTGTTCCCCACACCTGAGACAAGGCAGGTGCTGGGTTGCTCTACCCAGTGCGCACGAGCCCTGAGGATTTCCGGGCGGGCTGGACGGAGCAGCTATTCCCAGTTCTGTGTGCACTTGATGCTGTTGCCGCTGATCCTTCCTGGTGGCCCTTTCCTGGACTTGGCCGTCTCCTTGACGACTGAGTGGTGACCCCTACATAGCACAGGCTCGCCCACGTGCAGCTCTCTCCTGGGCACTCCGTGCTGTGAATCCAGCTACCCCGAGAGGAGTCTCACCTCCAGTCCTCAACCTGGGGAGGCTTCTGGGTCCTCCAGGGTCCCCTCCCTGGGCCACTGTCAGGGAACTGCCTCCAGGCAGTACACTGGGGAAATGAGAGGGCTCACTTTGTTTCTCCCACCTAGGAGATGTTCTTAGTTAATTCTGGAGACTGCCAGCCCTATCTGAGGCCAGTGTCTCAGAAACACTATTTCCTATATGTCGCCTACTTTCTAAGGCATTTGGCAGAGGAGACGCCCCGTGCCGCTCTGCGCCGGCCACGCTGGGAGCTTCGCTGCCTCCTCACCAGCCCAGCACCCGCCGCTCCCAGCCCTCTCAGTTCCTCTCGGCGCTCACGGGCGCCTTCCCTCTCTCCATGACCGGTCTTACCACAGATCTGTGGATGTTAGTATTTCCAGATCAGCTTTTGATTTTGTTGGCCTTCTTTTATCTGTGTCTCTTCTATCTCACTGGTTTATTTATCTTTCTGATTTGATCACACTGTTATTCTGAGTTGGGTTTATTTTGCTAGGGCTTTCCCTAATTTCTCATGGTGGATGCTTAAGTTACTAATTTTCAGCTTCTCTTTCACCCTCACGGGCATTTAAAGCTGTGATTTTTGTCCAAAGTATTGCTTCAATTGCATCCTGCAATTTTCTTTTCCTTGTAAAATTTTTATTTTTATCAAGTTCTAAATATTTTCCTGTTTTCCTTGTTGTGTTATATATAAGATAGTGATATGTGTATTCATTTATGTCTATGATGTATGTCTGTTACCTGAGGTCCGATTTCTTAGAAACTACTATTTCCTGTACGTCATCTACTTTTTCAGAGGACACATTTCATACATATATACTTCAATTTGATTTGTGGTAAAGATGGGTCCCGCAGAGGAGGCCGGCCCTCTCCTCCCAGGACCTTGGGGCCCTATCAGTCGTCTCTCAGTTAAGTTACAGCCTTCAGTATTTGAGACCACCCAGGGAGTATGAATTCAGGCTGTGAGCCCACTTAAGGACTAGCTTGTGGTTCAAATTATGTCCTTTTTATGCCAAAGTCTGAGTCAGTCAAATTTTCCTCTAAAGTGCCAGGGAGGGAACATGTTTGCGTCCAGTTCACCCTGAGACTGAGTGCAGTTGGGGCAGGCCCTTGCCTACTGGTAGACCTGAGCCCTGTTCCCTGTTCCCACAGACCCTGAGATCTGAAACCCAAGGTCACACAGATGGCAGGCTGCCTGCAGCCCTCCACTGCCTTCCCTGGGCTCCTGTCCTCATCGGTGCCTGGGCCGCGCCGAGGTTCTTAGGGACCCACCTGAGCACAGACGCTTTAGAGGAGACTTCTTTCCTTCCTTTTGTATACATTTTGAAATGTTCACTGTTTTACTGGAAATCAGGGTTACTGTGTTTCTCTTCCATGAGCATCATGTTGTCATTTTACATCTTCTTAACTCAGCCCCAAACACAGAGGAATCCCTCTTTTCTGCTCTAATATCTCTTGCAAGAATGGTATCTGCTCTTAACAAGCACCAGCACTCCATCTCAAAGGGAACGAAAGGCTGCGCTCTGCTCACGAGGCCCTATTACCCGCTCCCCGGCCGCCAGGCTCCCTGTCGAGCCTCTGCTTGCATGGCATCCTCGCTGGCCTCACCCCTGAATCCGTCATAAACTTCGCTTTTCCCTGCACAGCTCCACACTCCCTCTCGCAGACCCCAGCAACCCCGGTGACTTCGGGCTCTTGGCCCTGTGGGCAGCACTGGCCCCTCTGAGCATTCTTTCCAGGAATGCCGCGGCTTTTGGGGGATGTTCCCCTGGCTCTTCCTGCCTATCTGGTGGCTCCACCCAAGACTCTTCCTCTGACAGACCTCCCTGCGGGCTCCTCCCATCTCCATGGCTTCACTGTCCCCCGTGGGCTGGTGGCGGCCAGGCCGCCCTCTCAGTCCAGACCTCTATCTGGTATGAATTCCATGTTCCCGGTTGGCTCAGCATCCTGGAAACCTCAATGCACTGCAGGTGGAGCCTGTCCAGTAGCGAAGCCCTCACAGCCCCACATCACCTGTCCATCTTGCTCCTCCAGGGAAGTCCCCGTCTCAGAGCTGGCCCTCCAGGCAGTGGGCAGAGCAGGCCGGGAGCCCCTGGATGCTTGCTGCACTCTCAGCTCCTGCACTGGCCCTGCTGATTTGCTGCCCTCAGCGGGCTCCACTCTTCGCCGTCCCTGCTCTGGATCGTGGTTAGCAGCCTCCTGGCTCATCCTACTGTCTGTCTGCATGAGCCCACTTCCCATGGGCAGCTCTCATGTGGCACCCACAGTACCACAAACTCTGCAGACCTCCAGGTGCTGGGACAAAGGCTGTCCTGCTGTGGGGAAATGGAAGTCCCTATGGCCAGGATCCTCACCTGACCCTAAACTACTTGATGGTGTAACTGGCCTGCTGCTAGGCTACTGCTCCCACACCCACAGGAATGAGCTGTATTGCCTGAGTCACTATATAAAGAGCTCTGCCCAGGCTCTGGGTGGAGGCAGAGACGGAGGAGGATCACAGACCTGCAAACTGCTGCAGACGTGGCTCAGGCCTGCCCTGCCGCTGGGAGAATAAAGGCGGGTATAAACCCTTTTCCCTGAAGAACGTTCTGTTGTCATTTCTTGGTCTCACTGAATCCACAGTGAACTTGCCCAGGGCTGAAACCCTCAGGCAAGACACCCGTGCCAGGCCTCACCAGCCACCAGTGCACAGTGAGGTGACCCGCTCATGCACCCCACCCCCAGCCCCACCTGGCACCACCTGTCAGAGCCACCCAGCTCTCAGGTGCCCAGGGCCTCAGTGACCCGCTTTCTCTGGCCCTGGCCTCCTCTTCTCTTTCATTTTCAGCTTTGCTCCCTCTTTCCACTCTTACCACCTCCAGCCACCTTAAAACACACCTCTGTTCCCCAGGGACAGCTCTTCACTCTGGTGTGGCAATGGCCTGTGCCCCTGTCTTCCCTGAGAGTGGGGGCCGGTCCTTTCCCCTGCACAATGTACACATACTTTTCTACTGTGCCCCACACTCTGTGTGCTGCGTGAGTGCCATCCCGGGCATACAGCAGGAGCTCGATCAACAGTTTCTGCTTCGTGGGTGAGTGACCCTCAGAGCCAGGGTGCTGCTTGCCATTCACTGTCCTCCGTCTCCTCAAGGGCCTCCTCACGGTTCGCGTCCCACAGGGCGTTTGTTCAAGGAACCCCAGCAGTGCCTTTTATCACCCAATGAGACTGGGTATCAGACGCTGCAGACGCCATGTTCCCAGTAACTTATTTAATGATTTCCATTCCAGCCCCTTAACCAAGAGGGCAAATGACTTGTTCTGGGTGCAGGCGGCAAGTCTGAGAGTGCAGGAGGTTCTGCCCTCCCTGCCCGCCCACACTCACAGTGGGCAGGGCGGGCCGAGCTCACCCCTGGGAGGCACCTCTGCGGGGGGCTCGCCTTCCTGTCTGCCTCTCCCAGGCAGTTTCATCCCGTCCCTCCCTGCACCCCAGTTCTGCTGCTGTGATCACACAGGATGCCCTGGGGCTTCTGTTATAAAACAAAAAATGGAACATTTTACAGGATTTAGGCAATGGGTCTGAGACCCCAAGGAGAAAGAACGGGTTTGTGGGCTCCAGCTGGGGCAGGGTCAGCACGACGACAGCAGGAGAGAAACGTCCCCGCAAACAGCTTTCAGCACCAGGGGTTCTCAGGCGGCACCGGTTCCCTCTGGGGAAGGGACTGTTCTCCTGACTAAGTGAGCCATGTTTCGGAGGCACAGAGACCCAGAGGGAGGGAGGAGCGCTTGGGGAAAGCGGAGCTGCCCTCTGCGTGCCTGCTCGACAGCTCCGACAGCTCTGAGGGGATCCCGCGGCAGCGTGGGCGAGCTTCGGGGTTGGTGTGGAGGAAGGGGTGATGCTCGGGAGGTGGAGGCTGCGTTTACAAGGAGCTCCACCGTCTGTGACAAGGTGGCCTGGGGCACAGCAACATTCGATGGCTACTGACCTAGGAGAACAGGAATGTCCTGACACTCGACCTCAGCGTCAGGAGCTCTCGGACGCCAGCCAGGCTCTGGGGCAGCTGGGGGCCGGGGCCCCGCCAAGGGCCGGGGACCAGGGGAGCCGAGAGCCACGTGGAGGCAAGGCCAGAGCACCGCTGTCCTGGATGTGACTGCGTCTGGGATCCTGGGGAGACCTGGGCTGGCGAGGAGTGGCCCGGGCCGGGGCACACCGCAAGAGGGTCACAGTCCCAGACCAGCTGTGGACTTGAAGACTCCCAGTCCTTGAACTGTTCTTCTGTGCACATTTTACTGGCCTGGTTTTAATTTTTCCTGCCTCTGGGTTTTTGACAAGACTCAGCTCTTACCTAGTGGGAGGCTTGGTGGTGCGTTCCTGGCCGTGTGCCCCACGCCCCGGACACTCCCATCCTCGGCCTCCATGAAGCCTTTCTGGCTCTGCCCACGACTCCGCCCTGCTGCCACCCTGGTCCTTCTACACCCCTGCCCACCCCAGCGTCCCCCCATCCCCAGCCTGCCCTGAGCTACCCCACGCTACTCCAGACAGTCCCGAAGGAGGGAGCTACATGGGGAAGGACCGACAGTGGTGTGGTCTGGGGTCAGGGGAGGCCGGCGGGAGGAGCGGAGGGGAGGGGACAGACTCCCAGGTGCCTGCCGGCCCCTCCCCCGACAGAAGCTAGAGGCAAAAGGGTGCTTTGACGCCATCCGGGGAGCCGTGGGGCAGAGCAGCAGGAGGAGGCTGAAGGGGGCCTGGGGCGGCCCTCCCTCCCCGTCCCCCTCAACGGCCCCCACCAGCCTGCGGCCCTCTGTCCTTTAAAATGGCTCCTCCGGACTCCCCTGGGGCCTCAAGGCGGATGCATTCCCTGGAGACTGTTAAAATCAAATAAAATGGCGAGCAGCCTTGAAAATCCCATACAAACCACTGAAGACCTGTGACCAAACTGAAATCTAGCTTCTTTCATGAGCACAAGGAAGCATTTCCAGTAAACGCCGCTGATCGCCATAAAATGACATAGGTCATTTTCCTAAAATGGTGCAAGATCAACACTCGAGCCAATCCCTGCCTTCTGGGAACCCCACGTGGTGGCAGTCAGGCTGGGCAGCTGCCGCCTCTTCCCTTTATAAGCCACCCTGTGACATCCTGCCGCTGAGCTCCAGACCAGCTGTGGACCTGAAGACTCCCAGTCCTTGAACTGTTCTTCTGTGCACATTTTACTGGCCTGGTTTCAATTTTTCCTGCCTCTGGGTTTTTGACAAGACTCAGCTCTTACTTAGTGGGAGGCTTGGTGGTGTGTTCCTGGCCGTGTGCCCCACGCCCCGGACACTCCCATCCTCGGCCTCCATGAAGCCTTTCTGGCTCCTGCCCTGCTTTCTGTGCCAGCCTTTGCCCCTGATTTGCCCTGCAACCCTGGCATTCATGAGGCTTGTGGGGCACCTCACCCATCACTTCTCTGTCCATAATCTGTCCTTGGAATCTTTTATACCTGCAGCTTTAATGATTACCTTTGTGCAATGACTCCCTGAGGCCCGTGGTGGACCAGGAGCTCAGCAGGAGACAGACAGCATGGTCGCAAGGCGATTTGCTGCAGGACTGTTCAGTGCATGGGCTTTACAAGGGAAATCAACAGAATCCACCCTGGTGGGGAACTGTCACCACCCAGACAGAGATGCAGGGTGTCCAGAAACCAAGACACGCAACAGCTGCAGTCTTTGGAGGTGATAGGGCCCACCCAGGACACCTGGGGAGGCAGAAGAGCCAGTGCAGGTTCCCTTCCTTTCCATTCCTGCTGCCCGTGGGTCAGACACACCCAAGGTCGGAGGGCCAGGTCACGTAGCTGGTGGCCTTCCTGGTGTCCGCCTGCCGGAGCCCACTTGGGGTGGGGAGGACCCAGACAGACTTGTGGGGGAGGGTGGGGGTGGGACAGGGTACACAGCGCTGAGGAGCCACCCCTGATGGACAGTGGAACCCAAGTGCCTGACTCAGCTTCAGACCTCCACCCTCATTAGCTGTGGGGCCTCGGTTAAGGTAGTGCCCTCTCTGCTTCAGTGCGCTCATCTGTAAATTAAGAGTATGTCCTGATAGGGTGGCTGCTTCATAAGCTAATGCATGGAAACCGCTTAGAAGGGTGTGTGCACACAGTAAGCATTTAATGAATGTTTGCTGTAATGGCTTGATTTTGCCATCTATTAATGCCAGGCATCTCAAACAGCCTATCAAAAACCAACTTAAGTTATTTTCTCCCAATCTTGGGCCACATTCAGTGTTTGCCACCCACCCACTCATAAATCATGTATACAGGACAGCCACTTACCCACTCTCCAAATGGGGATACTGCTGAGAGAAAGTGACAGCAACTGACAAGTGTACCAGGACTCCAGGTTTGAGCAGGGACTCCTAGACAGACAAGATCCCATGGTCGTCCCAGCCCCACACGGAATCAGCACCAGGTGCAGGGCCCAGACCTTGCCTTTAAATCTCCCCACTACCTCCTGCAAGTCAGAGAAAAGTCATTTTATTTTATCAAGTGGCTAGAATTTAATCAATACAATACATTCATCTGTAAAATAGATAACAATAGAAGAGATTAGTTTCCAATAAAAATAGCTGTCTTCTACCATCTCTCCTTACCCCTTACCCACCTCGAGTTGACCTGTTCTAACCCATTTAGCTGAATCTTCTAGTAATTGCACTCATAATTCCAATACAATTCTTCTACCACTGTTTATAATTTTTGTTTTCAGTGTTATACCCCATCAGTGGACTTCCTACAGTAACAGATGAGAAAATGGAGCTCACCCATCACCTCCTCCTCCATCCAGCTATCAATCTTTAATTCCTGTAAATTTACATGACGTAATTACGCTTTACGGTCGTTCCCCACCAAACACAGACGGTGTCGACTGATGCCCTTTAGGAATGAGGACGCCAACACCCAGACGCTCAGAGCGCTGCCCTCCCGGCAGCTGGCTTCCAGGTGGATTCAGCCCCCTAAGCTTTGTCTCTGGGTTGATTCCCAGATCTGAAAATCAATGACACCCTCAGTGTGGTGTGGGCTCCCTCACCGTTTCCTTTCACAGAAAGCTTTTTCTGATCTTCCTAGAATTCCTATTTGTCTCTTTGTTCACTGTTATCCTTACCATGTCTTCATTATTTTTTTCCAAAATCTCCATCCATGAATGGCCTCTGTGGGTTCTCCCCTCCCCCTTACCATCCCTGAGACCGGCCTTCCGGGGCCTCTGCCCTCTGACTACCCTCCGGACTGAAGTACTGGATACCCACTGGGGCGCTGCATGCTGGTACCTGGTGAGACCCCCTCCCCGTCCCCCATGCCCTCCTCCTTTGTCTCACTGACTCCTTTGTCTCACTGGAGGACATCCTCAAAAGCCCAGGGAAAAGCACATGGGAGACACATTTTCAGAGGTTTTCACCACTGGAATATTTGAGGAAATGTAAGTCAACTTAGAATCTGTTTGTTTCAACCATTTCTAATTTCCACTTTCTAATACCCATGGGTGATTTCTGTCTAGAGCAGGGAGCGGCAGGGATCGCGTGCAGCCCGCCACAGGTTTAGGGAGAAATTTCACGGATTCGGCTGCACCTGCTGCTTAGTCTCTTGTCCGGGACCGCGTTCCTCTGCAACGGGTGTTGGATACTTGAACGATCTGCACGGCCTGCGGAGCCTTAAACAGTGTCTACTGGCCCTGTAGCATTGCACACAGAATTTTCTGGGTGAGGGCAACGTCCTCTGTGCCTCCCAGCATGTGAGTCCCCGGCCACAGGGGCCGCTGAGCATTCGCAATGCCCTGTGGGACTGAGGAAATGATGCTTTAATTGCATCTGATTTTAATTAGTTTTAATTGTGACCCTCCCACCCCCATCTGGCCAGCGGCTGCCCTGTTGGACCGCTTGCTGGTGGAGACTGGCAGGCCTTCTGGAATATTGGGCCACGGCATGGAGGATGAGGAAGTAGAGCCACCAGGATGCAGGAGCCCAGGAAGGTCACCCACCCTCGAGATGCCCCCATGCTCATCTCATGCAGGGTGGAGACAAAAGGGAGGGAAGCCCAGGTGGCCCCCTCTTCCGCACCTGCTTTTAGATGGCAGAGCTATTCATCCGAAATTCTGGGAGGAACTTCTGTCCACCACCTGCTAGCTGAGCAACCATGCCCAAGCCACTTTGACTTTCAAGGTCCTTTTCAACAGGAGGGAGATGCCCCTCTCAGGGTTCTGGTGAGGACTGGATGAAACGTTGGCCCTACAGTGCTGGGCGCATAGTAGGCATATAGTAAATCAGTCCCCTGGGCTGTATTTCCCAGTATTCAAGCCTGGTGAGATATCGGCTTATGTTCTGATAAAAGTATAGTTTTAATAACGACGCTGGAGAAATGTGGGTGAAGTGAAGCTTACCAGGTTTCTTAGCTGCAGACTGGCTGCTGACCCTTGAGATGTAAATGTGCATGCTGAATATTCAGTGAAAGGGATACATGTTTCCCAGCTTTCCTGATTATGGAAAGATAATGCCCTGCTTCTTTGAGTGGGTTGCGATGCTCCCTTACCGGGCTCTTATCAGTGGCCTGGCGTCAGTGTGCACGCAGAGGTGACATGAACGCATGGCCGAGACACACAACGCCCGTCCTTTGGGGCTGCGCTGCCCCTCTCCCCCAGGATCTGTCATGCTTACTCCCGGTGGCCCCACTACCCGCCAAGCTGTGCTGACGTCTGTTCCGTGCGTCCCACTGGCGGATCGCTTCGCCCTTTGTCCTTCTTTGTCTCTAGGGGATGAGCGTGGAGGTGAGTGACAAGCATTTTGCTTTTCATTTTCAAGAAGTGATGAAAAATGAACAGGCGGCAAAACTGACGACACATCTGTCCCTGGCGGCTCGTCTGTAATTAAAAACCACCCGATTTGAGTTTTGCCCAGTGCAGCTGCCTGCTCCCTGAAACTTCTAGGAGTGCTTGTGTGCTAATGAGGATGCCAGCTAATTACTTGCAAACTGATTAAGAAATCATACTGGGACAGTTGATGGGTCTCAGCAGGGAGCCCGTCAGACGCCTCTCAGGCCCCTCGACCCGCTGCAGCTCCTGCTCCCAAGGAAGCCATCGCAGGCAGACAGCAGGCCCAGGGCGGCCAGGCCTCAGTGCTGGCAGGGCAGAGGGGGGCTGGGGTGGGTCAGGTTTCTCTCCAACCCTTAGAAGTTCATGGGTCTCAACACCAGGAGGATCTGTGGTCCCTCAGCAGGGCACGACCACCTCTGCTTCTCTCATTTCCACAAGTTCCGGAACTGTGATAGGCTGTCAACGAGCTTTACCTCCAGGCCCACTTCCTGCATGAATGATGCGTCCTCATCACGGGCTGCTGGGGCAGGAAGGCCGGGGAGGGGGGGGGTGGCAGGGATGGAGCCAGGGGTCAGAGGAAGAGCATAGCTCTGCAGGGGATGCTGGCCAGACCTGCCAGAATGCCAGCCAGGGCGGCTGGGCTGCATCCTGAGCCATCAGTGGCAGGTGGGGTGGCTGGAGGTCACGACAGGCCAGGCCGGTGGTGTGGAGAGCAGGTAGGTGGTGATGCGGCTCGCTCACTCCCCTGCCCAGTTTGCTCTGCTTTGTCCTCATCACAGAGGAGGGGACAGCTCCTTCCCTGCTCCCCATTCTGTGCTGGGGACCTCATCCCCACTCCTAGGCAGCTCAAAGCCCTGCCTGCCAGAAGGAGCTCCTTGGCATTCTGATGGTCCTAGAACTGGGACTTCGCTGGAGAGTGCTGGGCCCAACCCAGCTCCGCAGCCTCAGAGGAAGGGTTACAGCTCTTTGTCCTAGGGCCTCTCTGAGAGGGCGGGAGGGAGGCGTCCTCCCCTGGCACCAGCCCCTGCCCTTCATAGTTGTTCCACCGGTCCTGCGAGGTGATAGAGAACGTCTGGTTTCTGGCCCAGCTGGCAAGATCCTAATGGCTCTCAAGCTGCAAGTCAGCACCCAGCCGGCTGTGTCCGAGATGCTTGACTGCAGGGAGACACTGGTGATCTTCAGGGGAAAGCCGAAAGCATGCCGGTGCTCACACTCGGGTACGTGCACACACACTCACATACACCGTTCTTTCTAATCAGCACCCCGTCTGATAAGCTGTGTGTTGGCTGATTTAAACGCAGCCCTGTTTGAAGCCATCACTGGACAGGGTTCTTTGATTTTGCTTCTAATTACGACACCTCTCAGCGGGAGGCCTCCAGCTGTCCTCCTTGCCTTCCTGGTTCTGAAAGGCTGTGGCTGTCACACACACCCCTATGCATGACTCTGCCATTGCTGGGCCCTAGGGAACAGAGGCCGGAGCCCCTCGCCTCCTTGCTGTAGAGACCCTTCCAGCCGATGGAAAGCAAGGTGACAGTTCTTGCTTTCCTCCTCCTGACCCCTGCTCCACCCTATGGCCCAGGCACTTGTCCTTAAATTTGTGAGGATCCCAGTGGGCATGATACAGCCCCTGCCTCTGAGCTTGTGGGCTGTAGGAGGAGTGCTGGGCTGAAGCGACACCCCACCTGCAGTGGTCAGGTCTTACTACCTGCAAAACCTTCAACACCCATTGTCCCACTGGGTCCTCACCTCACCGTCATCCCCACGGCCTGGGCAGGAGATGGGAGCCAGAGCCGGAAGGTGCTAAATACTGAGATACCCTGAGCTTTGAGCAGTGTCCCCCTCTCGCCTCCTGGCCCCAGCCAAATGCACCACCACACAAGCCCCCCAAATCAGGCTTCAGAGCTTCCTTTGCTGGGGCGGAGAAACAGGGCGACCACAGTGGGCGAATGCAAGGTTGCTTGCTCAGGGTCTTTCTGTACTTTTCTACAAATAACATTTAAAAATATTTTTATTTTGAAAACATTACAGACTCACAGGAAGTTGCTAAGGTAGGAACGGAGAGGTCCTGGGTACGCTGACTTCGTGTCCTCCTGCGGTTGTATCTTACTTGATTATATATGTGGTAAAATAAAGATGCACTTGGCATTGGATCACGGTGTGTGGAGTTCTAGGACATTCGGCCACACATATATATCCAGGTAACCTCCACCACCATGGGACTGCCTATGGGCTACCCTTAGGGAGCACCCCGACTGCCATCCTTGACCCCCCGGCCACCACCAATCTGTTTTCCATCTCTATGATTTTTCCATTTCGAGAATGTTCTATTTTTCATACAGTACATGACCTTTAAGTTTGTCTTCTTTGTCAGCATAATGCCCCTGGTTCCTTCCAAGGATGCATGTATGAACAGTTTATTCCTTTTTACTCCTATGTAGTGTTCGGTGGTGTGGACGTACCGGACTGTGTTTAACCATGCTCTGATACAGGTCATTTTGGAGGCTTCCAGTTTGGGGCTCTTATAAACAAAGCTGCTGTAAACAATCATGTCCAGGTATTTACATGGACATAAGCTCTGATTTCTCTGGGACAAATGCCCAACAGTGCAATGGCTGGATCATATGGTCAGTGTTTAATCACATTTTTTAGAAGCTGTCGATCTATATTCCAGGGTGTCTGCCAACTTCACATTCCAACCAGGAATGTCTGGCAGATCTGGTCTCCCTGCCCCCTCCCCAGCATCTAGGGCTGTGTGTGCGGGTATTGTGCATATAACACGAGCTGTTGGAAGAGATGTGCGGTGATTTCTGTCGTCTCCATTTGCATTTCCCCAAAGGCGAGCGATGCCGAATGCCTCTTCATGTGCGTGTTCGCCATCTGTGTATGCTCTTCAGTGAAATGTGTCTTCACCTCTTCTGCCATTTTCTAATTGAATTTCTTGTTTTCTTACTGTTAGGTTTTGAGAGCTCCTTATATATTTTAGGTGTAAGCCCTTAATTAGATCTGTGGTCCACAGATATTATGCCCCTACCTGTAGCTTGTCCTTTCATCCCCCTAACAGAATCTTTTGTGGAATATAAGTTTTCAATTTTGATGAGGTCCAATTTATAGGGTTTTTTTTCCTCTTACGGTTCATGCTTTTTATGTCATGTTGAAGAACTCTTCACCAAGCCATACGTCCAGACGATTTTCTCATACATGTTATACACTTTACATGGAATTCTATGGTCCATTTTGATTTAATTTTTTCTTTCAGTTTTATTGAGACATAATTGACCTACAGTACTATATGCTGATTTGGGGTTGTATATAAGGTGTGAGGTGTAGGTTGGCAGGTTGTTTTTCTGCCTATGGATATCAAGTGTTCAGCATCATTGTCGAGGAGACTCACTTTCCCCCACAAAACTGCTTTTGTAGCTTTAGTCAAAAGCCAGTTGCGTGAATTTGTGAGACGGTATTTCTGGGCTCTCTGCTCTGTTCCACTGATGTAGGTGTCCCCCTCTGTGCCAATACCACACAGTCTTGATTACCATAGCTACATAAGAAGCCTTAGAATCAGGTAGACTAATTCCCCTGGTTTATTCTTCTTTTTCAAAACTGTTTTAATCTAGTTTATTTGACTTCCCATATAAATTTTAGAATGCCTTTGTTTATATATACAAAAAAAAAACCTTTCTATGATTCTTATAGGAATTGTATTAAGCCTGCATATCAATTTGGGGAAAATTGATGTCTTTACTATGTTGAAAGTTGGATTGGAGGCAATCCATGAACATGGTATGTCTCTCCATTTACTTAGATCATTTTGAGTTAGTTCCCTCATCAACACTGGGTGGTTTTCAGCATACAGTTTCTCTACATGTTTTGTTGGACTTAAACTTATTTTATTTTTTGAGTAATTGTAAATGGTTTTATATTTTTAATCTCTGTTTCCACATATTTATTGCTAGTATTTAGAAATGCAGTTGAAGTTTGTATGCTGGTCTTGTATCCTGTGACCTTGCTGAACTCATCTATCAGTTTTCCAGGAGTTTTTCTTTTATCTTCTTCCTTTTCCAACTTTTCTTCTTCTGTTAGTAGATTCTTTGACATTCTCTGTGTACACCCTCTTGTTATCTACAAATAGGTCCAGTTTCATTTCTTCCTTTCCAGTCGGTATGCCCTTTGTGGCCTTGTGTCGCACCTCTGACCAGACCTCTGGCACCGTGTTGGCCAGCAGTGGTGAACGTGGGCATCCTCACCTTGTCCCTCGTATCAGGGGGACGGTATTCGTTCTTTCACCATTGATTATGATGTTAGCTGATGTAGATGTTAGGTATAGATATTTTTGTAGAAGCCCTTTATCAAGTTGAGGAAGTTCACTCTCCTAGTTTTCTAAGAATTTTTATCATAAATGAGTGCTGTATTTTGTCAAGGTGACAAACTCAGGTTGTACATCAGGGGAGAACAGAGAGCATCTGCTGAGCCAGGGCCAGGCCAGGGAGGAAGGCCTTGAAGGGGACCCCTGAGCTTGGATCTGAGGGAGGGGATGACATAGCAGGGGTAGTGGTGGCGCAGCACAGGGATGAGGGTCCTCAGATTCTTTGAGGGCCTTCATGGGGGCAGCAGGGGAGAGTGCAGGGCCTGTAGGAGGAAGACAGCAAGGGAGAGTATGGAGTCAGGTAGGCCAGCAGGCAGTCTGAGGCCAGACTCGGCCTCCATTGAGACCACAGCAAAGGCTTAGCCGTAGTCCCAGTGGCAGTGGGGTGGGGGTCGGGGATGGGCAAAGTGGCAAAAATAAGACCAGTTCCGAGGCCACCTCAGCTTCCAAGCTCAAAGGCAAAGATGGCTCAGGCTGAGGAGGTGGGAGATGAGGGGAGTGTGGACATAAGACAACTTAAAGTGACCCCCCAGGTGTGGTGATGGAATGTTGGGGTGATAGCTAGGGAGGTGTCATGAGCCTGATCTTTTCAGTGGGCACCCTGTTGCCCGGGAAGGCAGCATGTTGACCCAAGAGATCACACCAAGGAGCCTCTATGTTTTCCTCATCCTCAGCACGCAGCATGCTAAGCCACCCCGGCCACAGCCCCTTGCAGAGTAGATGGCCCTTGGAGCCTCAGTCTTCCCAGCTGCCCTGCTCAGCACTGCCCCCGGGTGGCACTGACATGGTTAGTCTAGGCAGAGAGGCCCCCCAGCCAGTCTCCCCCCGCGTGCCCCCACCTCCCACCTCATCTGGTTGTCTGCCCACCTCTGACCTACTGTGGGGCTGGCCTCAGCTGGGAGGCCACAGCCTCTCTGGATTGGCCTGGGATCTCATCAGAGAAAGAAAAAGGCCCTGCAGGTTTATACACCTTGTGTCTGTTCGACTGCGTGCTATAGGGCAGAGCCCTGTGCCTGTGTGCTCCCACGCCTGCCTTCACACCCGTCTGATGTTCCTGGAGGTCAGACCCGTCACGTTCCTTCCTGCGCCCCCTCCCCACAGGCCTCACTATGCTGCTATGCCCAGGGAGTGGGGGTGCATTTTTGCTAAGCTGGGTTTTATGGACAGTGAAGTGTGTGGGTCTGTAGAGCACTGGGCCCAGGAGAGGCAGAGACAAGAGGGTGAGCTGGACCTGGGCTGGTGGAGAAGGAGGGTGGGCTCGCCAGAGCCCAGGAGGGGCAGAGTTAGGAAAGGTAAGGGACTGCATCGGACCTGCCAGAAGATGGTGACTGCCGGGCCTCAGCCAGGATCCAGGTGTGTAGTCAGAGGGGAGCCTGCATGGGGGGGTGACTGGGTGTCAGAAGCATGAGGCAGTGCACAGAGGGTGGAGAGCCAACTTAGACCCAGGTCGTGACAGAAGGCAGCGTGCTCCCTTCTGCAGCTCCGAGGAGCTCAGAGGAGTGCCCCACGGGCTGGCGTTGGGGTCTCCTGGGGGCAGCTCCGCAAGCTGGTGCAGGACCTCTGAGGGGGCAGGGCTCTCCCCTGGCTCTGCCGGCGCCTCTGTGGGGGTGGTGAGCCATGCTGGGGCGAAGCCAACAGGCGCTGGAAATAGCAATGGAGCCCCTTCTCCCCGCCATGCCTCCTGGCCTCGCCCTGGCAGGAATCAGGAGCGGTCAGAAGGCTCGGGGACTGTGGCTCGCAGGTCCCAGCCCCAGGGCACAGAGCAGGGTAGGGAGGGATGGGCTTGGAGCCGAGAGACAAGGGAGAACCATCTCCAGGCCGGCTGGGGACTAATTCATAGTTCAGCCCTTTATTTATTTATTATATTTTTGCAATGAGTTAAAAACAAACACTCATATCCACTCACCCAAATTAACATTTTGTCATTTTTACTCCAGAGTTTAAAAATATCAAGAACATGAACATGAACAATTGTGATCAAGTCGAAGTTCCCTTTGCTGTCCTCAGGCCCAGAGACAAACATCAGTGTCACCCGCGGAGGGGGTCTTCCGGCACTCGTGTTAGTGATAATGCTGGGACGCATGCATTGACGAGGGATGCATCGTGTTGTCTGGGGGCTTCAACATCACGTAAGAATGAATCATAAATCAAGACTTATTATGAAGCCATAATAATTAAATTCTCTTCTGCTGCACGCATTCCACAACTTAGTTCTTTTCACTCAAAATATGCTTTTGAGATCCAGCCAGAATCATCCATTACATATATAGTTCGGTAACATCTTGTAGCTGTAACAGGATTTATTCAAACAGATGCCTGATATTTGGATTTATTTTCAACTTTTGCTGTTACAAACAACACCACAGTGAACATTTCGTACATTTATCTTCGCACACTTCCCTTGCAGATTTCTTAAATATTCTATATTCCTCTAGGTAGATATGATGAGTCAAATATTTGAACATCTACATTTTTATTTGCTTACATCTATTTTCCATCTACATATGGTACCCACTCTTTGTGATATGCTGTGGAACAAGTTTGGACGATTTCTCAGTCACGTGTGCACATCACAATCAGGATGGCCTGTCTCTCTGTGGCCAAGCCCTTCCCCACCCCCAGCTCCTGGCAACCGCTGGTGTCTTCTCCCTTCCACTAGCTTTGCTCTTTCTGAAATGCATCATAACTGGAGTCATGAAGTGGGTGGAACTTGCGGTCTGGCCTTCCTCACCCGTCGTCATGACTTGGCGGCCCATCCACGCCTTTGTGTGTATCAGGTCTGCTCCTGTATATTGCTGGACCACCTATGGAGGGTGGTCCATGGTACGGAGGGACCTCCATGTGTTCATCCCTCCACTTCTTGGAGGATATTTGAGGGTTTCCAGATTTCAGTGGTTGCAATGAACATTCACATACAGGTTTAGTGGGAATATGGGTTTTCATTTTTCTTGGGAAAATACCTAGGTGTGAGATTACTGGGTCATACTCTAAGTGCACGTTTACCCTCTCAGGGAAATGCCCAACTGTTTCCAAAGTTGCTACTGTACCATTTTGCCTTCCCTCCAAGAAGGCATGAGAGTTCCACTTGCTTTGCATCCTTGTTAGCACCTGGTATTGCCAGATGGTATATATATATATACATATGCACATATATATTTGTATATATTCACACACACACATATATTTCATAGGTACCTACTGCTGACTCATGGTTGTTTTAATTTGCATTTGCCTATTGGTAAACGATGTTCAGTATACTATCATCTGCTTATTTGTCTCCAGTATATTTTCTTAGATAAACTGTCTGTTCAGATATCTTGCCCAATTTTTATTGGTTTATTCATTTTCTTCTTAATAAATCGTGACAGTTTTTTATATATTCTGAATGTAAGTTCTTTGCCAGATATGTGATGATTTACAAATACTTTTCCTCCAGATGCAAAGACATCTCCCACAAAAATGTCTTTTCATTCTCTTAATAGTGTCTTTTGGAGAGCAAAAGTTTTAGTTTTGATAAAATCCAATTTACCAAGTTTCATGTATTATGCTTTTGTTGTTGTATCAAAGAAAACCTTGCCAAATTCAAGGTTTGGCAAGCTATTTCTGAAAAGGGTCAGATAATAAAAAATACAGTTTTTGCCTGAGTATTTCCATATTGCTTTACTATAATTGACTCTCCTTTTATTTTTACTTTTTAGTATAGATAGGGTATTATATTGATTTAAAAAACATACGTGCTGCCAAGGTTATACTGCCTGTGATTTTCATGTCAGGAGAATAAAAGGGTGGCATGCAGTCATTGTAATGAGAAGGGCTTGCTGGGTCTGAAGGGATAAAAGTGGAATTTCTGGGACAGGTGATATCCGCTCAGCGTGCCAAGCTGCTGTCCACAGTACTGAAACAAGTACCCTTTCCTGCTGCACAGCAAGCTGCCTTTCCCACGTCTGCGTCCTTACCAGCCCTGTGCTGTGAGGCATGCTAGTTTGCTTTTGTGCTGGGCATAAAGTGGAATCTGTTGTTGAATTTGCACTTCCCTGAGTGCCTGTGAATTCATGCATCTTCCCCTGCTACTGCCATTGGAATCCTCTTTGATGAATTGAAGTTCATATCCTTTGTCCATTTTTCTGTTGTATTATTTACTTTATTCTTACTGATTTGTGAAAGTCATTGTATATTCTGGACACTAGAGCTTTGTGATAATATGCTGAAAACTGTTCCCCCCTTGCTGTGGCATTTCTCCTGATTGTGTTTATGGGATTTTTCTTTTTTTTTGCATCAGAGTTTTTCATTTGTCATAGTTACATCGTTGATCTTCTGCTTTAGGTATTGTTCTCTCTGAGACTTGTCTAAGAAATTATTTCTTATTCTTAGGTTCTGATGAAAATATTCTATTTAATTCTTTCAAGAACTTTCAAAGACTTTTAAAAATTCTCATTTATGTTTTCAATCATGTGGAATTCATTATATTGAATAGGGTGAGGGAAGGAATCTAATTAATTTTTTTCTGATGAAAATTCTTATGTTAAGTCATCCAACCGCTCTTCCCTGATTCGTAATGCCACCTCCATAATCCGTCAGATCGCCACATACACATCATTCTGTTTCAGGGCTATTCTGTGTTCTGTGTTTGTTCCACTGATTCCCTTGTAATTTCTACCATTATAGTCCAATTTTATTTACTGTATTTCTTAATACATCCTGACTTCTATTATGCAGTTGCCCCCTCCTTAAACTTATTTTCTTCAAATTTATTCTTGGACATTTACCCCCAACACATGAATTCTGAGATTGGTTTGCCACTTTTCACTAACAGTATTGTTGGGATTTTGATTGGGATTTGTTAATTAATTTGGAGAGACTGGTAATCTTTATATTAACCCTTCCTGTCATGAAAATCTCTTCATTTATTCAGGTCTTTTATTATGTCCTTCAGTACATTTTATGACTTTGTAATTTTCTTCATAAAAATTCCTATGTATAGTTATATTTATTCATAGATAAACTCTAAGTTATTGTATTGTGAATGGAAATTTTTTCTCTATTATTTTTATTGGCTATTTTATGGTACATGGGAATGCTACTTATTTTTTTTAATGTTGGTTCTATATTCAACTATTTTGTTTTTGTTTTTCACTCTATCCCAGAACTCTGCTGATTTCTCTTCTCAGTTCAAATCGACTGTCTAGATTTTCCTGAACAATCACAGAATTTGCAAATAACCACACTTTTGCCTCTTTCCATTATCTATGTTATTTCCCTTTCTTCTGGCACAGATCATAGCCTCTGGTGAAATACTGAATAGTAGCAGTGGTTACTATCAGTCACGTCTTACTCTTAACTTAAATGGAAATATTGCTCCAGTCCAACCATCAATTTTCTTAAATTCAATTTCACATGGTATTCATATTGCTAGAATAGTTTTATTATTAGTATTCTTTTAACTTTTCTATATACATGCACACACATTCCATTCATATTCCAACTTTAAAATCTACTTTTTAATACATTTGCATTTATTGCAATTGATAACTATTATATTGGATTTGCTACTATCATCTTATTTTGATTTCATTATTCTTTCTTTAAAATACCTTATTGTCTTCTGTTCAGATTGATGTCCGTCTCTTTTGTACCTTTGCAAGTCTGGCAATGACAAATAATATTTTAACATTTTAGTGGTTACTTAAAATTATAACCCACAGAATAGCCAAAAAAATTCCAGAATTTGTGGAGACATTCAGAGTTTCCATCTTTCAGCCGTGCGTGGTCAGGAGTGCGCTGTGCTTTAAACATTAAACATAACTTTTTATCATTAATTATTGTGTTAAACTTTATTTTAGCTTATTTTTGTAAACATAGAAAATTAGTAAATTTTCTTACAGTTTGTGCGAGTTATATTGACAAACATATTACTAATCAATATATCCTTTTTGTTTCTTAAATTTTAACTCTTTCCCCTTGTTTTTTCTCCTTGTTGAATCACATCATTTGTTAGTTCTTTCAGTAAAGGTTCAGGATAAGTAACTCTCTCAATCCTTGTATATCTGAAAAGTCTTGATTTTGTCCTCTTTGAGTGATAGTCCGGCTGGGTATAGAATTCTAGGTTAGACATCATTTTTCCTCAGCAATTTGAATGTCTTACTATACTGATTCCTGGTATCCCTTGCGGTTGATCATAAATATGTCTTCATCTGTCTCTCTCTCTTAGCTTTTAAGGCTTTCTCTTTGACATTTTGCAATTTCATTAAAATATATCTTGTTGTGGGTTTGTTTGCATTTACCCTGCTTAGAGAAAATTGTGCATCTCTTAGCTGAGGTCATATATCTTTCTTTGATTCTAGATATTTCATATCCATGATCACAATGCATGTCTCCTCCCTCCAATTCACTCTGTCTCCTTCTGAAGCTCATATGATACCAAGTGGGACCTTCTCAATCCATCTTCCAGGACTCCTTTTTTACATATTATACATCTCTTTAAAATTACCTCTTGTTTGCAAGTTGTCCCATATATTTATAGCTACAGGGAAAGCTTCCATTGTAATCAACATCTTACATGTTAAAAATGCAAAGGGGTGTTTCCCTGCACTCGTCCAGACTGCCACATTCAATTCTTTGTGGTCTGAATCCCTTGACTAGGTTCGCTACATCATTTTCAGTTAGTGATGTTGTAGGGTCAAGAAATAAAGCCACCAAAGTGTCCACCTTCTTTTCTCTAGGGAGCTATCCGTTCATAGTACTCTGTCCTAGTGATACTATGAATACTAGTACCACTAATACCAGGAGTAGCGGTAATAGTAGCAACACAAGCAGTAGTAGTGGCAATATTACTAGAATGGTGGTGGTAATTTCACTAATAGTTCCTGGCTGTATGACCACTCCGAAGATGCTTCAACCTACATTTGTTCAGTGAGTGAGCACCTGTCCATCACTGTGCAGTGTGCTTTCTATGTATCACCTCATTTAGGTCTCACAAAAACCTGTGGGATGGCACAGTTATTTATCCTCTTCCAATAAACTGAGCACAGAGAAGCTATGAGGGTGATGAAGGTCACACGGACAGCAAGTAGCTGAGTCAGAATTTGAAGCCGTAATAGCAGACCCCAGGACTTAGGGACTTGACAATGAGGCCTTGAGCATCTCTGGAAAGGACCAGAGAGCAAGACAATCAGGCATCTAGACAAATAACTATACTAACTGGACATCTCTTTTTCACAGGCTGATAATGGAGATGGGAGATGGTGGATAGGAGCCTGCCTTTGAGTTCTCATTCTAAGAGGAAACTGATATAGAAACAAAATCAGAGCACATTGAAGCAAACACCAGTTTGCTTGCAAACAACAATATCTAACTGCTGTGAAAAGCAGTTCCTGAAGCTTGTGATACCTGAGCTGAGTCATCAAGATGAGGAGAAGCATCCAGGCGAAAGGAGCCAGGTGTGGGCTCCAGGCAGAAGGCTCAGCCTTCTGGAGGCCAGCAGGGAATCAGCATCTACTGGGTGTGAGTCACTTTGAAGAGCTGGTGCTGAAGGAGGACAAAGAGTGAGAGGCAGTGGTGATGGGCAAGCCTGGGCAAGTGGGCAGGAAGGACCCTTTCTTGACAATCCGAAGACGGAATGCTTGGACATATAGAAAGTGCAGGGGAGACAAAGCAGCGTTTCAACCATGCAGAGAGACCTTCCCACCTAGCTGCCCATCACAGTAGTCAGTCCGCAGATGTCTGAGTCATTGACAGTCCCGAAAAGAAGCATTGCAGGCTAGAAGGACCGTTTCCATGCACACAAACATTCTGTATATTTGAATTTTCTGATTTTCATAGCTGGTACATGGGAATCCCCGGGCTGAAGGGAAATGCACTGGGTCTAAGGCCTAAGTTCTGTGCATGTCCATGGTGCCTCCGGAGGAGGCAAGCAAGGCTGCTTTTCCTTTTTCAGCCACATCCCAATTCACGGGGAGGGAAGAGAAGTGCCATCAGTGCACAGCTCCTCCAATGTGACAAGAAACAATATGAATGAGGGACTTAATTTGAAAAGAGATGTGGCTGCGATTTAATTTAAGCCACCAGGTTAATGCATTTTTCCCCCTAATTTCAGCCTTGGGTGCACCGCATTCATTTGCACTGGTTCGCATGGTTCTCAGCCAATGTTCTCAAGTCAGTTTCATCCATAAAGCTGTTTATTCTTAACTAGATTATGGGCTGCGGGGTTGGGCTGTGCCTTTTCTTTAGGACAGCAATTTCCAGGGTGGGGCTGCATCTCTCCATTAAATGAGGGCTCCACGCACGCACCCTGTAGCTCTTCCCTGGATGCGTGATGTGGCCAACACGGACAGGAATGAGGATCCTGAGATGTATGAGACACAGGTCCGCCTCGGGGTGAGAGAACCATAGTGTGGCCATGGGTACAGACAGCGGTGTGACAATAGCCACAAGCTCCTTGGGGGTTATGCTTGGGAGGGTCTTGGGATACCAGGGAGGAAGGCTTCTGGACAGAGGCAGCAACTTGTGCAAGAAGCAGGAAGCCCACTCCTAAATCAGGAGCTGGCCGAGTCAGAAGGGGAGTGGAGAGGGTGCAGCTGGGCTGTGGTGCTCAGTGAGGGTGCCTGCAGGCAGCCTTCGGTCTGCAGGTGACAGAGAGCCCTGCAGTGGAGACCCAAAGGCAGATGGCGGCGTCACAGAGCAGGACTTCTCCACATGTAACCGCAGGTCCCCACCCTGCAGGTCTGGGGTGGGGCCTGAGCATCTGCATTTCTACCACACTCCCAGGTGATGCCGGTGACCAGCTCCGTGAGTGGGCAGGGTATGGAAAGGACCACCTCCTAATTTGGAGGGAGAAGACAGCTTGAAGGCAGCAGGGCCCACAAGGAGCTTGCTTCAGGCCTCGCAGGGACAGACGCCGTTACTCCTCCTTCATTTGTCCCCTGCACCTTCAGAGCAGCGAGCCACACACTCAGGGTCCCCCTCCCTCCCTCCCTCCCTCCTGCCACTTCCCTGGCTTCCTTCACTTCTTCCTACCTTTGTGCAAAGGAAACAAGAGGAAGGAAGTACACCGTTATGGAGTGTCATGTCTGAGGTGGGTGAACGTCTGCCCAGAAAGCACATGGGGCAGAGAGGATGAGGTCCAGCATCCTCCTCCTCCAGGAAGCCTGTCCAGACTGCTCATTCTGTGGGGGTGCACACCTGTCCCTTAGCCTGACTACACCCACTGGGCATGGTTCACACTGTTTCCCACTAAGGTCCCAAGGTCTCTTTCAACAGAAGCCCCGTTTTCTTCCTTTTCTCCCAGGGGGCTCAACTCTGGGCAGGGCTTCAAAGGAAACTCAGTCATGACCTTCTGTTTTGGGAGGTTTGGGGATGAGGCTGGACCTGTCCCAGACACTGCAGCCCTAGTCAGATCAGTAAGGAGAGCCTAGGCCAGTCCAGGCAAGTGGCAGGACATGAAAAGCATCCCCTCCAGTCCTCCTTCTCCCAGCACAGGTTCCCAGAAGTGGCTGGGGCAGTGCAGGCTTCGGGGTGGGAACAGCCTGGGAGAGGAGGTTGAAGGACGGCGCATAGCAGCTGCTATGGGGTCTGGAGGAGGCAGTTTCACATCTCTGTGCCTTTAAACCAAACCATAAAGCCTGGATTCCCAGGGAGGGGTCTCTGGAAGAGTTAATGAGGCCACCAAGCTTTGTGGAAAACCATTCTAACTGCTTAACGATGCACAACTCAACAATGAAGGGAGAGTCTGCCAAACCCAATATAATCTGAAATTAAAGAAAAATGGGATGTATTAAAAATGTATAGCAGTGTTAATGGAGAATGTCAGCCTGACAGCCCCAAACTGTGCCCATCAGGCCCCCGTCGGGGCGAGCATGCTCTGCGGCTGCCGGCTCCCGGCGGCCTTCTCTCTCTGGCTCTGGGGCTTCTCTCCCTGAATGGTGGAACGAAACGAGGCCTGGGACTGAAACCAGTTTGGCCGATGCATCACCCGCAACTGCCTCCGCCGGGGTCCTCCCACGCCTTGGGTGCTGTTAGAAACCCTCCCAGATGCACAGCTGGCCACCTGCCAGTGGCGCCCAGGCTCTGTGCTGCCCTTCCGGCACCTTCTGTGTGCCTGCCATGTCCTTACCTCCACAGCCAGGTTCTGTCCTTCCCACTTCTGGACTCACCCAGGGAGCTAAGACTCCTTTCTTCAAGGGCTTCTACTGGCATGTTTGCATTTCCTGGGAGGAAAATCAAGGTTTGTAGGAGAAACGAGACCCTGGATGACCTTCTGAAGCCTGCTGCCAGGCTGCCTCCACGGCCGTGTGGATGGCTCACAGACTATGAAGTCTACAGGGACCCCTTCTTTTGGGCAGTGCCCAATCACGCTGCCACTCGTGGTCCTGCCCAGCGGGTGGAGGGGGGCTCCAGACCAGCAGTCAGGGCAGGACCCTTGAGGGCACTGCGTGGTTACCCCTCCGGCCCCCATGCCCCGTTCCTCCTGTTATTCCCCTCCCCCAGCCCAGCCATGCTGGAGAAGCCCCTCCTCCCCCACGCTGCCCAGGAGGTGTGAGTGGCCCTCCCTGACTCCAGAGAAAAGCTCATGACCCGGGCCTGGCCAATCACAGACTTGCACCTCCCCAGTCACATGATTGGCTCAGGGATGAGCGTGTGACCCAAGTTCTTCCGATAGGTGGTTGTTGGCGCTGTAGTGGGTCTTGGAGTAGATCGTGCTCTTCCCTCATGGCTGTGAGGCTGCAGCCATTCTGTGGCCATGAGGGATCTGGAGGCACCACCATGGATCCCCAGAGGCCCTGGGTTATCTGGAGAAGCCGAGCATGAAGATGGTGTGGGTGGAGGCAGAGATGAGAGATGGGGAGGAGCTGAGTCCTCACACCTGCCTTGAGCCCCGACTCCAGCAGTACCTGGTGAGGTGGGTGCTGAATGACACACACACCTACAAACACACCATGTTCTTCTTTTAAGCCGGTTTGAATCTGCCCCTCTCCCCTCGCTACACCCGCACCCCTCACAACAGCAAGCCCCTACCTGTTACTGAGGAGGACAGAGCCAGGCACAGGACTGAGGGGCCAGCAGGCAGAATGGAGGAGGTGGTACAAAGGGCCAAGTGTGGCACCAGGAATGAGCAGGAGCAGGGCACGACACAGCCAAGGGCTTGCTGGAACCTGCCACAGTGGGGTGGGCACCTGTGTCGGGGGCAGGGTGGCAGCAGGGCGACAGGGGATGCCGACTGTCAGAGAAGGAGAGTGGGACCAAATCCTGGCTCTGGCCGAGGGTGGTTTCAGGCAGCTGCCCTTCAGAGCCCGGGCCCCGCCCCTGGGGTGTGGCTGGCGCTCCCTCTGATTCTTAACAAGCAGAAACAAGCAGAAGCCGGGGTTCGCCAAGTCAGACCGGGGACACCAAAGGCCCTGTGGCTGCCCCCTCTCTCTCTCTACGGCAGGTCTCCAGTCCTGGTTTGGCCTTCGGATGTAGCCCTGGTTGATGTCTTAATGGCAGCCTCACAAGGGACCTTCAGCTAGAATCGCCCCGCTAGGCCAGTTCTGAATGCCTGATCTCAGAAACAGTGCAGATCGGAGGTCCTGGTTGTTGACAGCCCCAGAGTCTTGGAGGAAACGAGTACAGGCCCTGAGCAGCTACGCCTTCATCAGCTGGTCATCTGACTTCTCTGAGTTTGCAGTTGCTGAAAATGTCTGTAAAACACAAAAAACCTCACCCGTAGTACCACTGAAGTACAGGAAGAAAGAAACCCACAGAGGGTCCTCAGCACAGCTCCTAGGCCCAGGAGCGGTGTCACCTCTGGTGTTCCAGGAGCTCAAAGCCTGGTCAGCCGGCAGATGACACGTGGGCCCCCGGCGGCCACCCCGCCACGCCTGTGCTGACACATTCACTCTCCGGGAAATGGTGCTCGGCGGCCAACAGTGGGGGGGCACCCATGGGTGGAGGGCAGCAGGCCGCAGCCACAAGCCCCCCTGGAGTGTTGGCTGAGCCCGGGGCGCCTGGCCAGAGAGGCAGCAGAGGCTGCTAAGCGGCTGCTCGCTGGGCAGGGGGCTGAGCCCCTCGTCCCTGGGCAGAGGCCAGCGGCCGGGACGCAGCTGTCCTCACTGGCATCAGGGGTCCGGTCACAGGTGTTGTCTTCCTTTGCTGACCTAAGATGCCCCGACCCCACTTCTTTTTCCATTTTCACTTCTGGCCAATTAGTGTATCTCAGGCTGCGGAAAATAAGCAACAAAGAGCCGGCGAAGGCCCCGGCCCAGATCGGAGCCAGCAGGCGCCCTGCCCGGCAGGCCCTCGGCTCCTTCCTGGGCCCTCCCCACTTCCCTGTTCGGCTGTACCAGGGCCCCTGAGCCTTCCTCCGGCCCACATCCGTGGGGACCTGGCACCAGCGGGGGCACAGGCAGAGGGGGCCAGAGGGCAGGACCACCGGTCCTTCCAACCATTCCCTCCAAGGCCTTCCTCTCCAAGGCTGGGGGTCAGGCACCCTGCCAGGGTCAGGACTCCAGGGGGAGCATGAGGCTGCCCAGAGAGGGAGACGCTCACAGGGCCCCAGGCAGGGAGCGGGCGGCAAGCCTCTGGTGCCCCGCTGGGACCACAGCCTGCAGGACAGGTGAAACCATCCTGCGGGCCCGGGGCGGGGATGTGGAGCGGGAGGCAGCCTGAGGGCAGCAAAGGGCAGCCTGCTAGGCAGAGGCTGGCGGTGCCCCAGCCAGTGCCGGGTGACTCACCCACAGTTACCAAAGGGGGCAATCACAAGTTTTGAGGAAATACATGGTCTGGCATTTAGGGAGTGTCTTTATCAAAGGAAGCCTTGCTACTTGCCAGCACCCAGTGCACCCCTGGCCTGTGACCCGTGTTTAGGACAGAGAGCTGGGGCCCTGACTGGGAGGAGGGTGAGGGGCAATGGGGCAGGTTGGGGGACAAAGGTGAGCAGCAGCTGGCACTTCGGGGGGCTCAGCCTGGGCCTGCACTGTGTGGCTCTACCCCAGAAGCACACTCTGGACTCCACAGCTGAGTCTGTGAGGAACACCGAGCAGCCCAGGCCCTGCTGCAGGGACAGCTCGGAGCAAACGGTCCCTGTAGCCTGCACCTCCTCCTCTGTGTGGCACTTCCCCTGCCTGAGCCTGCTCCGCCCCGCACGCTCCCCTGCCTGCCCCTGCAGGCCCACTGCCAGCGCCACCCCCATCCTGCTCCTCCCAGCTGCTGGGCAGTGGGCAGTTGGGAGCCTCTCTGGGGTCATGTCCTCATTTGCAAACAGGCATTTGACAGCCACCATCCTACAGCTCTGAGCCCCAGGGCTGAGTTGCGCACCTGCACTGGGCAACCATCCCACAAAGGGGCACCCCTGGTGCCATCTAGACAGTCTGCTGTACTCAGCCTTGCAGACCATGGCTCAGACCTGGAGCCCCTCCTGGCCAAGCCACTTCACCAGTCTGCACCTGTTCTCCCAGCTGCCTAAGGGAGAGGGTGACTGGTGTCTGCCCCCTGCGCCAGGCGGGGTCCCAGGTTCTGTGAGGTCAGGAAGGCCGAGGGTCCTTACGTTTGCAGACCGTCTGCCCCGAGCCACTGCGTGCTCTCTTCTGGGCCCAGGACAGCTTTCGCTTGGCAGGTCCTGGGTTGCAGGTTGTGCTGGGAAGAAGTGAAGGACCTCAGACATCCTGCTTAACTGTATAGCCTTGAGCGGTTCCTCCCTGGGCGCCAAGTCAAAGCCAAGGTGTTTCCTCTCCAGGCCAGCGCCCGAGGCTTTCCTGTGATGCATTTGAAGACTTGCCTGGAAGGAGGCGCATCCTCTGTAGTGGCCTAGATGCCCGGACAGCTCCCAGGGCCGCGGGCTTCTTTTCCTGAAACTGCTACATGACATTCCTCTTGATACCAAGACGGGGACAAGACAGGCCTTATTGGATCCGGTTTCCCCACTCAGCCTCGTGCTGCTTATTAAGGCTGCCACTGTCACCAGCAGGCAGAGAGGAGGCCAAGGAGGCACCGCCAGCTCCCAGCAGCAGCGAGGACACGTGCTCTGGCTCCTGATGGTCAAGTGGACGTGTCCTCAGGGACGCTGGTTGCTTGGTGGCGAGGACCCTCAGGGTGGGGGAGGTACTGACTGAACCTGGCGTATATTTCTCCTTTAATATGATGCCCCCTGGGTGTGCCCACAGTCTCTTTGAGGTTTGCACTTTGCCACTTTAACCCAGAGCTCTGCTGCTCAAGGGCATGGTCAGGGGAGAGAGGCTGATTTGTCTCTCTGGTCAGTGTGAGCTGGTCAGTGAGCGAGAGGCCCCTTGAGCACCAGCTCTGTGCCAGCTGAGCAGGAAATAGAAGGAAGCGTCGGATATGGTCCGGCTCTCAGGATTGGAGGGTTGGAGGGAAGGAGATGTGGGAAGCCAAAAATTGGCTCCCCAGAGATATCCACCTCACATCCCCAGAACCTGGGGTCAGGGACATCCTCAATTGCGTGGGTGGGCGCTGGTGCAGTGATAGCATCCTTAGCGGAGAGGCAGAGGGGGATCTGAGGCAGAGGAGAGCCTGTGTGGCCACCAAGGCAGGCACAGAAACATGGCCACCAGCCAGGGGATGCCTGGAGCCCCGACGCCCTAAGAGGCAGGAAGGAGTTCCCCCCAGACCCTCCGGAGGGCGCACAGCCTGCCTGCAGCTTGGGTTTGGACGTCTGGCCTCCAGAACATGAGACAATTGATTTGTTTTCTTTCAAGTCCTCGAGTCTGTGCCAACTTGTTATGGCAGCCCTGGGAAACTAAACCCGAGATCAGTACCTATTTAAGTGTCCACACGTCTGTAGAAAATCCTACCATTCCGAGCCCAGATCCTTATGTACAATGCTCAGCCTGGGGCAGCATCCCCAGTTCTGAACGGCAGCCCAGGAGGTCCATAAAGACATGGCCTCAGCCCTCAGCAGGCAGGGAGGGCTGGAGTGCAGCCAGTCCTTCCAGGGCAGACCAGCAGGAGCCAGGCCTTGGGGGGTGAGGCCCCGCTGGAGCTGGTGCCCTGCGCTCTCTCCCTGGGGTTTGCAGTCCCTCTATAGCCTATGCTAGACAAGGAGTCAAACCCAGTTCTCAGGGCAGAACATCTAACCTGAGTGAAGGAGAGAGAGCAAGAACACAGACGTCCCTCTGGGACACACCTCCGGCTGCTTCCCACCCTAGAAAGGGCGCTTGCCGTGTTGGGGCATCTTCCTGCAGCCCTTCTCTGCTGTGCCGTCCCATCTACGCACATTCATGCACGTGCACAGCAGTTTGTTTTGGGGTTTTTTTACGTATCATTTTTTAAAATGTGATAGGAGAGCTTGGAGCTGATGCCTTATCAGCAGATATAGGTCTCTGCCTCCTTTCTCCTGGCCATTTCCCCACTATCCTCACACATGGTGAGGGGTCACACCCCTTTACCGATGGGCATTTAGGTGCTTTCTGATGTTTGCAGCCGGGGCTGTGGCAGCCATCCTTTTGCAAATAGCTGTGCACATTCACATGTGCTTCCTCATGGTGGGTAACTAGTTGGAGGGTGCCGGTCAGTTCCATTTTGATAGATTCTGACAGTTGTCTTTCAAGGAGTTTGGCTAATATGGAAAATAAGTATGTGGTTGCCCCTCCTGGGTACTCACTGCCTGCCAACTGATGTGATCAGTCCTTTATGTTTCCCACACTATTGGGGTAAAGTAAAAACTCGTCATTGCTTCAATCTGCATTTCCTGAATTTCTGTTGAGTTGAACATCTCTAATTGCATAATGAGAATTCTTCTGCCCCGAACTGAAAACACCCTTTGTGTAATTTACCCCTTATTGTTGATATCTGAATTTCTTTATATATTATGGATATTTTCCCTTTCTATCTAAAGACACAGCAAATAATTTTTTCTAGGTTGTTGCTATGCTTTTAGCCTTGCTTTTGGTGCCTTTATATCACATACAGAAAATTTTCTTTTTTTTATGACCTCCATATTTCAGTATTTTCCTTTATATATTGTAGGTTCGTATCTTGCTTAGAAGTTTACCTGAATTCCACATTTTAAGAATATTATCTTATATTTTAAGATCAACTACATTGCCAATCATTCACAGTATTTTAAAGATTTCATCCTGCACTTGAATTTAAGATGTCATCTGCTGTGAGGTGGATCCCACGTGCATGGGGCCTGCTGGGAACTGCTGCTCTTTCTCCTTTATTATTGACACCACCCTGCGGGGTCTTGGAGCTTCCTGCTGGTGACATTCCCGCTTTTTCTCTCATCTCAGTCCTCTGGGATCTTGGCCCTTCCCAGCTCTGTCCCAGGTCAGTACCTCCTGTGTCCCCCTCGGAGGGCCCAGGGCTGCTCCACCTTCATGCCGTCTTCAGAACTTGGATGGGTGGTCATGAATGATGGCATGCCACACCTGTGATGACCTCAGGAATGACTCAAATGTCCCCACAGCAAGGACCCCAGAGGGATCTGCACAGCCCTCCTGCAGGACACCGCCAGCCACTGAGGGTTGTTTGTAGGTAGACTCTATTTGATAATACCCATTCTACAGATGAGGAAACTGAGGCTCAGAGCAGTTAAGTGGCTCGTGGAGAGTCCCAGCTGGAAAATGATGGGCTGAGATTCAAACCTGGGTCCGTCAGATGTTTGAAGCTGGTGCTTAACCATGACGCAACACAGCTTCCTGGCAGCAGGCCAGGCCCAGGGAGGTCAGGGCAGCACCTGATCCTGACCTAGCCAGTGAGCAGAGCAAAATGCACTTCTGTATAGGCGTGGAAGGAAGACCCAGGGGCTCAGAGGTCACCAAATCCAGCTGCCCCCTGGGGGTAGAAATGAGGATCGGAACAGGGGGAGTGTCATCAGGAGTTTCTGCAAAAGGGCCAGACCCCCCCACCTGGCATCTTCTAGTGGACCAGGAGGTTCCAGCGCTGTCTTTGAACATAGGGGGCTTGGTCCCCAACTGGTCTGTAAAGGTGCCCTCGGGCATGGCCATACTCCCCTCCCACGTGGGCTCTGGGTGAGTGAGTGGCGACCAGGATGATGTGTCTCTGCTGCAGAGACTTTCTCCGCAGGAAGCCTGGGGTGCAAATGCGTCCCTGCGCTGCCTGCGTGGTGGGTGGGGTCAGGGCGGCCCAGGAGAAGCCCCCACTCATCTCCCACTTCAGCACCCGGCTTGTGTGTGGTGACTTCAGGCCAAGTCCAGTGCAAACACACGTCCTCACCTCCTCCCTGCCAGGGAAGGTGCCTCCCTCCCACCCTGACTAAGGTGTCTGCTCCTGAGATCTATTTCTCAGCTCCCACATATCCCCAATCTGAAGTGACAGCACTTTTATTGAATTCCACCTTCAGCATCACACTTAATGGATAAAAGGGAGCCAGACAACCTTCACTGCCCTCTCTCCTCCTCTCTTCCAGGTGTCACTCAGGGCCTGGCCGCAGAGGGCACAGCCATGTCCACAAGCCAGGCCCCAGAGCAATCTCAGGATGGCAGGGACGGCTTGGCCCATCACTAATGCCACTCTGTCAACAACATCTCTGTCCCCACTGCCTCGGTCTGCACCACCACCACTACCGCCACCCTCGCCTTCATGCCACCACCACCCTCACCTGCCCACAGTGCCACACCAGGATGTGCATGTGACCTTGGGAAGACCGCAACTGCAGCCATCTCTCTCCCGCCATGTGTAGATTAGCTCCAACACCACCTGCCCTCTGTCTAATAATAAGAGACAGCATTACCTAACATAGCATTTTGCCATGTCCACTAACAAAAGAATAATCAGAATTGTGGTATATTCATATAATGGAATGCTACTCAATAAAAGGAAATGAATTATTAATATATCCAACAATAAAAAATTCCTAAGCATGTTGAACAAAAAGTCAGATACAAGCGTGCATATGGCATGATCCCCCACTTGTATGACGTGTCAGTATATGCAACTAGAATATGGGAGCCCTGACAGTGCCTGCTTCTGAGGGCAGAGAGAAATAAATGCCAAACGGTACGATAGAAACTTGGGGTGTTAGAAATGTTCTGTATACAATCGTCGAATCTCATCCAATTGGACTTCATTTTGCATTTTGTTTGAATACCTTATACCTTAATGACAATAATAAAACTAATAAATGCTGCCCTAAAAGTCTCATGAGTTATAAGAACTTTCAAATCTGACCATGATGCAGCAGGTGGTGTAAGATTATCCTTCTCACCATCAACAACCATAAAACTTGTCAAAATAAAGCAAGTCTCTTTAGCAGTGGGCACCAGTTAACGCAACAGTGCAGTCCATGGCGGAAGGGAGCTTCTAAGGCGAGGCCCCAGACCGCCCAGCAATCCGCCTGGGGACCATCTCTAACCGTAGTCCAGACAGCTGGTTTTGAGCAGAGCGCAGGTGTCCCTCTGAGCTCACAAGGCAGAAATCAGCCTGTCGGCACCTGAAACTGCTGGAATCTGTGGGATAAGGACATGGAGAACAGGGAATGAGAAATGCTACAACTCTGGGAAAAGGATCAAGCCCTAAAGGAAGATCTCTTCTGGCCTTACTCCAACAAGGCCTATAGCAAGCCTCTGGCCACAGCTGCAGGACACACAGGCTGTGAGGGTTGTACTCCTCCAAGCCAGGGGGTGCTTCCTCAGATTCGTGATGCCAGTGTATGAAACAAGGCTTCCATGGATTCCAGGACGTGGGCCTACAATTGAGTTGCCTGCCAAGTAGGAACCAAGACCCACCAGAGAAAGAAAACAAAATCTAGTGTCTTTACCACAAACTACCAACAGTGGCTAGAATTCAATCAAAAATCAGTAAACAAAGCAAAGGAGTAGAAAAATGTGACTTGTGTTCAAGAAAAATGAAACAGTCAATGGAAATCAGACTTGAGACCGCCCAGGTGCTGGATACAAAGATAAAGACTTTAAAGCAATCATGATAAATTTGTGTGAGAAAGTATCATCAAAGAATTAAAGGAAAATGTAATATTATGAGTGACCAGATAGGTAATCTCAGCAGAGAAATAGAAGCTATAAAAAAGAACCAAGGGCAATTCTTGAACTGAAAGATAGAGTTGCTGAAATGAAAAGTTAACAAAGTGGGCTTTCCTGAAGGTCGGAGATGTCAGAAGGGTCAGTGAACTTGAGAACAGGTCTACAGAAATCACACAGTCAGTCTAGAAAACAAAGGAGGAAAAACTGAAGAAAAATGAACAGAGCCTCTAGAACCTGTGGGGTGATATCAAACGGTCTGACATAGAGGGGCAGAAATGCATATTTGAGGAAATGACTGAAAAGTTCCAAAATGTAATGAAATAGTCATGAGTCCTAAAAAGACTCACATTGGAGAACTCAAAGGTATTTAGAAGTAAAGGTAATATAAGCATACTCATAATATTTGGTGGTAAATATTAGCTTGAAGTGCACTTGGCAAGCGATAGAAAATAATAAAAGCAAGTTAAAATGTTCAGCTCAACAAGCTAAAACAAGAACAGTGACAAAGCCAAAAAAAGGACAAGAAAAAGAAAGAGGGTAATAAAGATAAAAGCAGACATTTAAACACAGGAAATACCGAAGCCAAAGTTTGAATTCGGTTCTGTTTTTGTTTCTTTCGTAAAGAGTGATGAGCTAGAACAATCTCTGGCGAGCTGGGCGAAGAAAAGAAACAGAGGGTATACAAATAAGCACATTAGAAATGCAAAAAAGGAGATGGTTTGCGTTACTTGATGCCACCAGATTTGAAAGCTCAGACGGAATCATTTCACAGAAACAAATGAGAAAAAAATGTGTGCAAATATAAAATGATAATTTGTCTTCTGGGAGAGGGCACTTTTAATGCATATAATTCACAAAATTATTAGTACCATAATATACAAAGAATCCTAATGTATCAAGGAAAAGACAAAATATCCCAGAGAAAAATTATGTAGAAATACATCAGTATGGATTTCACAGAAGATACACAAAGGGCCAATAAACTACGCCAGAAGACCAAGGGAAAGACAAACGGACAGGAGGTTCTGCTGCAGACCAACAGACTGGCCGTGTTTGCCGCACCCAGCAGGGCAAATGTCAGGGAGGTGCAGGGACGTGGTGGATTTCATGAGCTGTGCACAGAATGTGTCTGCGTCCCGCACGTTAACAGACTGAAGCCCTAACCGCAATGAGAGCATTCGCAGTATTAGGAGGTGGGGCCTTTGGGGGTGGTTAGGTCATGAGGTGATGCTGCCATCAGTGAGATCAGCGCCCATACACGCAGAGACAGGGAGATATGATCTCTCTGCCATGTGAGGGCACAGTGAGAAGACAGCTGTCTGCAAGCCTGTAAGAGCCTGGTGCTCACCAGGAACCAAATCTGCCAGTTCCTTGATCGGAGATCTTCCAGGCTCTGAGACTGGAGAGATGAATTCCTCTTGTTTAAGCCACCCAGTCTGTGGTGCACAGCAGGCCGAGCTGACTGAGACGTGCAAGTATGAAACATGTTTCAAGTGCAGATGGTCCCAAACCCGGCAATTCGACATCTAGATAGATACTAGAGAAACACACACAAGCATGTAAAGATGTGCCTGACCCTGTCCATTGCCTCAGAATAAAAAATACTACGTGATAGAATAAAAGTGGAAATGACCTAAAACTTATCAACCAGAGAACGGGTCCATCCCCCACAGCATGTTAATTCAGCTGCACGCCCTGCAGGAGCCATGAGACGCATTACTCAAGCATCCACAAGGCAGCCTGCGTGGGAAGGGCAGAGAGCACATGAGTTAGTGTCCTGCGACACCCCCGGTACAGAGGCTAAAACCCTTCAAATGAGTAAGACAGGCTGTTATGGATACATGCAAGCAGGGAAAAGCCGTCAGCGACTTCAGGGGAGGGAAGGCTGCTGGGGACACCCAGAGGAGACCGAGTCTTGGCGAAGGCGGAGGTGAGACCCAAGTGGCACACCCTTGAGATGCGGTGATGAGGTTGCAGGTGCAAAGATGTTCACTGTTCTGTTCCCCACGCTTGCCGCACGGTTAAGAGGTTACTGCGTGTTTTACCTCCAAGGAAATAGTAAGGAATGACTGCAAGGAATTCGGTGTTCCGGATGGGACCCTGGAGCAGAAAAAGGATGCCAGGGAAAACCTAGGAAGCCTGGACAAAGTGTGGGCTTTTGTTATTAATTGTGCATCAGTACTGGCTCCTTACTTGAGATAGATGCGTCATATAAAGTCAAAGGTTCATGGGGACATCTGGGTGTGCGGTTGATGGGAAGTCTCTGTAAATGATTCTGTAAGTCTAAAACAGTCTTAAAATAAAAAGGTTACCAAAAAATAAGAGAAAAAATAGCACACATCACCTCCTTGTCACGTAGCTCCCCTCCTCCGTGGGAAAAACTCTGCTTACCGCTGTGGCCACGCAGCCCCACCACAGGGTCCCAATCCCCAGGGGCCTTGGCCCCTGCCCTGTCCCTGCCCTGCCCCAGCTATGCCCCTGCCCTGCCCCTGCCCTGCCCTGGCCACACCTCACTGAGTTTGCACCTTGCTGCCAGCTTCAACCCTGGCTGGCTGTCCCCAGCTGCCTGGTGGCTGTCCTCTCCACATCCTCTCCTACGAAGGGCACTGGGTTTGCTGCAGAAAGGCTCACAGCTGCACACCTGCGTCACTCAACCATGCTCCTGCGCAGAGCCGGTGCCCCACGAACCAAGGCTCCTGACCACTCTCCGCCTGTCAATTGCTCCTCAAGCCTGGAGTGCACCCAAAGCAGTTTCTGACATGCCTGGGGTCCCTAGAGAGGCGGAGCGGGGCTGTTAGGAGCACGCCCCACACCAGGCGTGCGGGTGGCAGGGCTGGCACTTACTTGGTGGCCCACCCTGGGTTCTGGGCCTCAGGGCAGGACCCCAAGTTGGCGGATAAGGAGCATAATGAGTCAGCGCTGGCAATAGCCAAGGGAGGCCAGGATGCACCATTACCACCTGCGCTTCCAAGGGAAGCACACCTCTGCATCCATCACCCTCCCTCGCGCAGGCAGCAGCCTCCTCCAGGGGCCCTGAGGTTGGAGCCTGAGAACCAGGACCCCTTCACGACCTCTCTGTAAGGCCCAGGACATCCAGGAAGAGTGGTGCCACTTCACAGGGGTGGGACCCTGCTGATGGATGGAGGAGACCCTGGTCCCAAAGCAGCATCTCAAACGGGGCCGGGGGATCTCTTCCCTGCTGCCGGCTAGGCTGACACTCCAGCACAGAGGCCCACATGCTGTATTGGGAGAGGCTGTGTTCTGGGCCTAATTGACACCAGACGGGAGTCATTTGTATTCCTTACAAGACCTGGAGTTTTCTCCATGGAAATTTTTCCCCTCTGGGAAAGACACTGTAAACAGCTAATACTTTTATTAATAGACACATGCTGCTGTTAAAGAGAAAGTTCTCTCCTCACTGCAAGTGTAAACAAAGGCCTGTCTGTGGTGCGGCAGCAAGTCCCTGGCTTGCACACAGGTGCATGCGAGCTTCCCAGCCTGTGATTGTCACTGATGAGCCACATGCTTTCAGGGCATGTGTGGGGCTGGGGGTGGCTGGACACACATCCAGGCACAGCTGCTGATTCTGCAGGTGCCCCAAACAGCCCCCCAGCCCCACCCACGGCCCCTCTGCCTCGCCACCGTGCTGAGGACACGCCCCTCCCTTCCCGGTCAGACAAGCCCCTGGAAAGACAGCTCCCCATCCCCAGCCCTGCCTTGTCCTGGGAGATGGGGGCAAGTGGGAGCTGGGTGAGGCCCCCTGGGTTCCAGGTCTGCCCCACGCTTTATGACCCCGCTCTCCCCTCCATCCCCCCGCCTCTGGCTTTCTTCTGTGGCCCAGCTCACTAGCCTCCACCCTGAAGCCGGTCCTCTGCTCTCACGTGGCCCCTGGTGGCCAACACAGGCCCCTCTGTGGTCCCCGGAGTGTCTGAAGATCAGGCTTCCTCTCTGGGGCACCCGTCCTCCCCTGTAGGCCCCTTGTTGGAGTCCCTGGGGGATGGCTGGGTGGAGATGCGGAAGGACACAGAACAACCAGGGCGTGGCCTGCTCGGGCACTCGGTGCCCCACCACCTGGCGCCCACCACTCCACCTTCGGGCTCTCGGGGAGAGCTCCTGGCACATGGCACTGCCACCCCAAGCTGCTACTCTGCTCTCCCTCATGGTTCGTGCGCCCTCCCTGACCCCTTTCCCTCTGGCGGCCCGTCTGTTCCCCAAGGCCAAGGAAATGCATGTTCTGTCCAAAGCCTTCCAGGTTTGCTCAATGAACAGTGACTGTGTCACAATAATTCGTGAAATTCCTAAGCTCGGTGTCAAGTTAAGAGGTTTGAGCATTCTTGGGAGGCTCTGGGGAGATGATGTGCGTGAAGGCACTCGGCATCCAGGGAAAGACCTTGGGGACACGAGGCACTGCGGTGCCACCCTCACCCCCACCTGTGTTGAGGTGGACTCTCTGCCCAGCTAACTGTGCCTACACCCCCCAACCCCGTGTCGGGAAGGAATCTGGAATGGGACCCTCAGAGTTCACCAGAGGACACCAGGGTCCATGCCTTCTGCCCCCACCTAAACATATGCACACACACCCTTGCATGCACACATACACACACACGCACATGCACACACAGTGATGAGCACACACACACACACACCTGCTTTCTGGGTGGTGCTGTCTGGCTTAGGCCTTAGTCGGGGGTTTAAAGGACAGCAAGCCTGGAGAACAGGCTACCTGGGCAGATCTGCACGAATGGCTCCGATTTTCATCCTTTCCCTGGGCACGCCCTTGGCGTGCGGTTTTGCAGCGCCCTCCCTCTGTGGGGACCTTGGCCTTAGAGGCTTTGTGCGTTACTCTGCCCTCCTGGGTGTCCGCCAGCACATGGGGAGGACACGCCTGGGTCTTCCCAGGAAAAAACAGAGATGGTGGACCTGAGCTGCCCCAGACAGACTCAGCCTGGACCCTCAGCTGCCCAGAGCCATGGGAGCAAGTGCAGCCCCCGCCTCTGAGCCTGCCAGGCGATCAGCCAGCCAGCCAAGCCCCGTGGAGATCGGCCGAGCCTGGCGCAGCCCGGCCTCTGGACCCGTGTGTTGTAACAATCGGGGACGTTTTACACTCCTGGGTTTGGGGCCACACGCAGCTCACACGCCATCCATGTTTCCTTTCTTTCTTTTAAGCTGTTTAAGGCTTAAACGCTGAGTGGAGCCACCTTCCCGGAACACTGGCTCTCCAACTTGGATTCCACCTCCTGACCTTCAACCTGGCAGCCCCGCGTGCCGGGGGAGCAGCAAGAATCTGCCCTGAGAAACCCGGTCTTGTGTTCATTTCTGAGAAGCTGCTGGGGCACTGCCAGCGCTGCATATTATGTCCCTTTTACAAGGATGCAGGGAACTGCCAGGCCCTGTTTAGTAGGAAAATGTTATTTATTGAGCAACTGGTACCTGAAAATTTAAGGGCCATGTGACTTATGTTTCATTCCTTGATTGGATTGCTGGGAAGCTCCGAGTCACGTTTGCACCCTGCCATAAAACCTGGCTTAAATACACCTTTGTGTATGAGTGATTTTGGTGTCTTTTATTTGCTCACCATTATTCTCTCTGCATTTGCTGGTGGCCATGAAAGCTGTTCGGCTCTCTCTTCTGACAGGGACCTGAAGCCCCTCCACCCCATCCTGTTGAATTCGGGTACCTGGCAGCTTGCTGTGTCCCACGTACTGTGGGCAACAGCGACAGTGTGACTTCCAGGGGAGCATTACCCCCCAGGGCTGGCTTTGCCACACTGCCCCTTCCTGCTGGCCTGTGAGGGAAAGCTCAGGGGGAGCATTAAACAACCCTGTGCGTCTGAGTCACTGAGAAGCCGGGGCCATTTGTCACCGAGCATTCCCACAGACACCCACGGATAAACGCCAGCACCCCCTCCCTGCTTGTTCCTTGCTGCCTGGCCACACTGCTCCCGTCCACCATCCAAGTCCCCCCTCATGCGGGGCTCCTCATTGAGAGCCCAGACTGAAGTGCCCCCTCCCTGCCCCGGCCCCTCGGGCCGGCTGTGCACAGCCTCGGACATGTGGTGTGCATATTCTATAAGCACATGTCTATGTCAACCCACCATCCCCAAGCGCCCACTCTATGCACGTTCTTAATAAGCATCAGGGTACCAGTGCCCACTGTCTGTGGGAGCAGAAAGGCAGTGGTCGGGGCCCACACTGCTGGGAGATCCAGCCTGGGGTGGGGCCTGGGGCTGGGGTGTCAAGGTGGAGCTGTAGGCGGGTCTTGGCAGTGAGTAGTGGATCTGGGCAATCATCTTACAGAAGTGCGTGCATGTCACCAAGGGACGAAACCTGACTTGTGCCCAGTCTGGTGGACCCGCCTGGAGCGCTCCCTGCGCTGGGGAGGCAGTGCAGGCTGCAGCTCGGGGAGGAGGGGGGACAGACTGATGATGCAGGGTCGAGCCTGTGGAGCCAGGCTCCTGCCAGGCTGGAAGGAGTTTCAAGCAAGCACCAGCCAGCATGTGGGTCCTGCCCCCGCTGGGGAGGGTCCTGGCCCCATCAGCCATGCCTTCCCTGCCCATTGGCCATCCTGGCCCAACTGCTTAATGTCCTCTTCCAAAGCCAGCATGGCCTCTGGAATGACCGGGTGCCCACAACAGAGCCCGCAATTCTGAAGGCAGCCGGGCGCTGCCAAGCAGGTAAGTTTTCCACCTACTGCAGCTCGGCAGCGAATAACGGCCTGTGTGACAATTAGCAAGGCTGTCACCCAGCAGGTCTCTCTGTTGGTATACCGGGCAACTACTTGTGAGAGCAGCTCTGTCTACACCTGCCCCTCCTGTGCCCTTGGGGGCCCCATTTTCTGGCACCCCAGGGCTGCACTCTGGGCCCAGCTCATCCTTTGGAGCCAGCGAGGCCTTGATGGGAGCCGTGGTGTCTGGCTGGCCCAGGAGCACCGGGGGCCCTCTCCTCACCTCCGCTCCTCTTACTCAGCTCGTCTGTCACGTGGTAGCTCCTCTTACTCAGCTCGTCTGTCACGTGGTAGATTATTCCTAATTCCAGGGACCTGCCATGGTCCCTGAGGATGAAGCAGGGTTTTGGGTGGTGTTAGTTCTTTCTATATGTGAAATTACAAGCCATTTCTATGCCTTTTGGGAAGTCACTCACTTTCAGTCCTGTCCCGTAAAGCCCCTTGTACAAAGCAGTTTCCCCTCCCCTGGGCTGGGCTTGCGGACCCCCTGCCCTCCTCCTTGCCCCTTGTAGTCCACCGGGGTCCTCTCTGGGGGCCTGAGCTGCTCAGCAGGTGGGGGTTAATTCCTGCACCAAGAATGGCTGGGCAAGGCCAAGAGTTGGGGAGAGGAGCTGGGGGCTGCAGTGGCTCCCCAGGTCCCGTCCTGGCCATGCAGGAGCTGCTGCGCAAACCCAGCCTGTAAACCTGAGCCGTGTGGAGGTCACCGTGGATGTCACCGTGGACGTACAGCTTGCCATAGCCAGATGCACATGGGGTGGAAATGCCTCTCCGTCCGAGGCCCAGGCTTTCTTCCCGCCCCTCCCCCCTCCCCCATCATGCAGCCTCCCCAGCATAATGACCAGGGTGCAAGCGAGGCTGCACCCTCAGCCTGGCAGGGTGCCAGCTATCTGCTCCATGGCTCCCAGGCCTAAATTACCCAGCAAACAGAGACGGATGGCAGGGCCTTCCCAGGCTCAAATTGATTCTCCACTCACCCTGGCGGCATCTCCTTTCCCGGGTGATCATTGAAAAACACTTTTTTCCTCTGCATAATGGCCCAATTCACCAGCTCCTTGATAGGAAGCAAAGATGTATATCTAATCATGGATTAAGGAGGTGGGGAGTCAGGGAAGGAGGCAGCCAGCACTGCATCCGGCCCAAGGCCTGGGGAGGGCGGAGCGGGAACAGTGCCCTGCTACAGAGCTCTCCCCACCCTGCAGCCCAGGGAGAGGCTCCAGGAGGAGTCTGCAGGGGTCAGGGGCCGGGGACCAGGCAGGGAGCCGGGGCAGGAGCTCTCTGGGGTCCTCAGGGCCATGGGCCCCTGAATGCTTTAGGGAGGACAGGGCGCAGTCAGGTGCTAGGCGTGCTTGTGCACGGAATGCATGAGGGGCTTGCAGGGTTGGTCTGTTTTCTCCTGGTTTTGCTTATGCAGAGATAGAGGCACAAATAAGAGAGACCGTCTTCCCAACGTCACATAGCTGGGGCCTGGCGCGGTGAGATGGGAGGGAGTCACACTGAAGCTCTGTGACGCTGGGGTCACACACTCCTCTCTTCCTCGTTCTGCTCTTTGTGGAGTAAATGGACACCAAGGCCTAAAATACAACATGTCTCTGGGACAGTTGACTCTAGAAAACTTGGAGGTCACCTAATACCCAATTGTTAAAAAAAAATAATGAAAGAATGATAATATGGTGATGACAGTGATAATGATGATGGTTATGATGATGGGGAGGTGGTATTGATTCTCATGATGGCAGTGATGGTGGTGGTGGTGGTTGTAGAGGTGATAGTGGAGGTGCTGATGGTGGTGCTGGTGCTGGTGGTTGTGGTGGAGGTGACGGTGGTGATTGTGATGGTGGTGGTGCTGATGGTGGTGGTGGTGCTGCTGCTGGTGGTGATGGCGGTGGTGATGGTTGTGATGGTGGTCGTGGTGGTGGTGGTGGTGGTAGTGATGGTGGTGGTGATGGTGTTGGTGATGGTGGTGGTGGAGGTGGTGGTGGTGCTGATGGTGGTGGTGGTGGTGGAGGTGGTGATGGAGGTGGTGGTGGAGGTGGTGGTGGTGGTGATGGTGGTGCTGATGGTGGTGGTGATGGTTGTGGTGGTGGTGGTGATGGTGGTGGTGATGGTTGTGGTGGTGGTGGTGATGGTGGTGGTGGAGGTGGTGGTGGAGGTGGTGATGGTGGTGCTGATGGTGGTGGTGATGGTTGTGGTGGTGGTGGTGATGGTGGTGGTGGTGATGGTGGTGGTGGTGATGGTGGTGGTGGAGGTGGTGGTGGTGGTGCTGATGGTGGTGGTGATGGTTGTGGTGGTGGTGGTGATGGTGGTGGTGATGGTGGTGGTGATGGTGGTGGTGGAGGTGGTGGTGGTGGTGGTGATGGTGGTGGTGGAGGGGGTGGTGTGGGTGCTGATGGTGGTGGTGCTGGTTGTGGTGGGGGTGGTGGGGGTGGTGGTGGTGGGGGTGGGGGGGGTGGTGGTGGAGGTGGTGGTGGGGGTGGGGATGGTGGTGGTGGGGGTGGTGGGGGTGGTGCTGATGGTGGTGGTGATGGTTGTGGTGGTGGTGGTGATGGTGGTGGTGATGGTTGTGGTGGTGGTGGTGATGGTGGTGGTGGAGGTGGTGGTGGAGGTGGTGATGGTGGTGCTGATGGTGGTGGTGATGGTTGTGGTGGTGGTGGTGATGGTGGTGGTGATGGTGGTGGTGGAGGTGGTGGTGGTGCTGGTGGTGGTGGTGATGGTGGTGGTGGTGATGGTTGTGGTGTTGGTGTTGGTGGTGGTGGAGGTGGTGGTGGTGGTGCTGATGGTGGTGGTGATGGTGGTGGTGGTGCTGATGGTGGTGGTGATGGTGGTGGTGGTGGTGGTGGTGCTGGTGGTGGTGGTGGTGATGGTGGTGGTGGTGGTGGTGGTGGTGGTGGTGGTGATGGTGGTGGTGGAGGTGGTGGTGGTGGTGGTGATGGTGATGGTGGTGGTGCTGGTGGTGTTCGTAGTGGTGGTGACAATGGTGGTAGTACTAGCAGTGACGGCACCAGCACTGACTGAGTTCCTGGAACAGCATGCTGAATGCTTAACAGTCCCCATCTTAGTCCTCACAACTGCCGTCTGAGGTGTGCACCAATAGGCCATTTGCACGTAAAGATGCTGAGCGATGTGGGGGCTCACATGCTGGAGCAAGTGCCTTTTGTTGTAATCCCTGCAGCCAGTGCTGTACATCTGCTAATCATATGTTTCATTGTCTCGTGTCCTGTTAAATATTGTCTGCACCTGCCATTAGCAAATCCACCCCCACAGATCACCCTCTCCTGAACACCTGCACTGCCCTTCAAGATCGGCTATTTGCAGCAGCTGGGGGCTCAGCCCTGCAGCGACTCTCCTCTCTGTCCTCCCTGCCAAGCCCTCAACACCCCCGTCCTGGTGCCCAGCCTCCCCACCCACCACAGGGGTCTTTAAGCAGAAGGCTGCCCACATTACTCCCTGCCCAAAGCCCCCCCAGTGTTTCTGCAGGTCTCCATGACACCAGTCCCGCTCCTGGACGTGGTGCTCCTGCAGGCTGACCCCAGCCAGGAAGCCCATCAGCATGGCTCCAGCCTTTGCACGACAAGTAGCTTGCCTGCTGCTGGGGTCCAAGGCCAGGCCAAGACAGAAGCTGCTGCCTGGGCCCCATGCCTCCCGTCACTGTCCACGGGGCTCCATCTGACACATCAGCCTGGTGTCCCCAGAACCCTCATCACTGCACTGTGCTCCTGTGGATAAAATGAGAGTTCCCGTGGCCAGGATTCTCACCTGGCCCTGGTTGACTAGCTCACTGCTCACCTGTGGGCAATACATGGCTGTTGACTCTACAAAAAGAGCTCTGCCCAGTGCTCTGGGCATGACACAGTGGCAGGGCTGCAAGGCTGCAGGAGAGCAGAGCAGAGGCTGGAGTGGTGGCAGCGCCGAGGACAGAGGCCCAGAGGACAGCTGTGCGGGCAGAGGGGCCCTGAGGATGGCTGTGTGGACAGAAGGGCCCAGAGGTAGAGACTGGCTTGCTGCATGCAGACTTGCTCTGAGCAAATGGTATTTTAGTGACTGACCTGCCACCTGGAAATAAACTTGGGTATAACCCTTTCACCCCAAGAATGTTTTGCTGTCAATTTCTTTGGTCACATTGAATCTACAGCGAACTTGCCTGGGGCTGGAACCCATTGGCAAGACAGCTCCTCTCTGCAGGACCCCTGCCTCTGGCCAGTGCTTCCAGTCCTTTGGGACCCACACCTCCTGCCGGCTCCTGCGCACCCCTGAGAGCTCACAGCCATGTGCTGGGTGGTCGGGTCAGCAGGCTCCCCACACGAGTCCTCTCGAGGTTGGCACACTTGGTGGGAGTGCCCTCCACAGGGAGGTCCAGACAGCAGGGGGTTCAGACTCTGCAAACTGCAGAACAGGAAGCCTTTGTGGGTTGCTTTTATCTTTTTCATAACATTAAAAAAACTTACTAAGTCAATATTTGTTCAATGAAGAACTCTTGGGAAACAAACAATGGGAAGGAAAAAACCATCCATAACCGCATAGCGCAGAGATGAACCGTGAGACCTTTGGGGTGAGTCTCCTTTCTCCTCTCCCGGCCCCACCGCCCCAAGCCCAGGATCCCTCCGCGCGCTTGCGCACACGCACTGATGTGCTGGTTGTCTGTCGGCTCCGTCAGCAGTGACCAAGGGCGTGCTGTGGAAAGGACGCACCAGCATGTCTCTGCACCACAGTTCTGCCCCTCCCGCTCCTCTCAGTCCCTGGCCCGCACCAGGCCGGCCGGCCTCACCTCTGGCATCTCAACCTGAAAAGGCCCTGCTTCCTGCTTCTGCCCGGCCCCTCCACAACCCACTCTCCTCCTGGAGGGAACGAGATGGCCAGCATCCTTCTGTGGCCTCCTGCTGCTGACCTGCGCATGCAAGCTGACCTGCGCATGCAAGCTGACCTGGTACACCTGCCACCTTCCTCCTGCCCTCCCTGCACACACGCCTGCTCCTGCAGGGCTTCATGCCCGCTTCCCTCCCTCCACAGGCCCGGACTCTGTGACCTGGCACGTCTTGCCTAGGCCGCATGCTCCCCACAGCTCACCCACTCCCTGGGGCAACTCTGCATTATCAGGGAGCTAAGACAACTGGTTGAATGTCCATCTGCCCACTGGCCTCAGGGTGGGCCTGGGGTGCGCTTCCTGCCTCGCCCTGTGTGGCGCAGCCCTTGGGGCACGGTGGGAGCTCTGTTTGTGTTTCCAGAGTGAAGGATGGATGGATGGATGCAATCCCTGTCCACACACCTTTGAACACACATTTTCATACACAGCCTTGGCTGTTTCGTGAGGATAACCTCCTCCACGTGGCATTGTGGGGTACAGTGAGCATGTTCCCAGGAGGGTGGTCACAGGTGGCTCTGTCGCCCTTCAGAAGTGCTGACGTCTTCCTGCGTCTACTGTGCTGGGCAAGCCAGGCGGGTTGACGCGCATGCACAACAGTGAGCAACGTCATGTTTTTATGTTTTCAAATTGTTGGGTGGAGATATATGTGCTCTTGCTCAGACTGGCAGGTGTTCAATCACTAACGAATGTACACCTTTCTCACTTGCATACTGACCACTTATTCAGCATCACTGGTGACTTTCTGGTTCTGTTTCTGATTGGCATATTTTTATTGTTTATTTATAATATTTTCTGTCATTAGTTCATACTAGACCTTCATTAAACATAGGCTGTGAAATATCCTCCAGAGGGTCCTTGGCTTTTAATTGTGTTTAAGTTATCACTGGAGTGATGAAGTGTGGATGTTAATATAGGCACATCCACTAATAATCTGTGGCTTTCTTGATGAGCTCTTGCACAGTGTTCAGGTTAGGCACGATCTCTGGATGAGATGGGCCCTCCCCGTAGTGAGGTACTGCAGGACCAAGCCGGCCGGCCGAACGAACAGGAGCCGCGGGGCCAGACACATGGACAACAACCGGGCCAACCTCTGGGAATTCTGAGTTGAACATGTATTTTCATAGTACTTCCCAACTAGTGCAAACACTTTTCCTTCTCACTTTGATTTAGTTGTTCTGTTCCCCTTTTGGAAAAGCAAAGAGGCAGACATTCCAATTCACTGGAACTCCTACATGTGTTTTAAATTTCATTTTTAAGATAGAATCCCAAAGCCATAAACAAGACTGGCGCACACATTCATCACGGCGCACTTTCTGCCCAGTCCTTCCTCCAGCTTCCTGGCATTTTTCATTTTCCCAATCCTGGAGATTTCTGGGATCAGTTAATTCTCTAAGCCACATGTATTGATTTGCTAAGCCTGCCCTGAGTATCACAGACTGGGCAGCTTAAACAATGGAAATTCACCTTCTCACAATCTCTGGGGGCTGGAAGTCTGAGAGTCTGAGATCAAGGCATTGGCCAGGCTGGGCCACCTGAGGCCCCTCTCCTTAGCGTGTAGAAGGCACCTGCCCCCCACGTCCTCACCTGGTCATCCCTCTGTGCGGGTCTGTGTCCTGATCTCCTCTTCTTAAAAGGGTACCAGTCATCCTGGACCAGGGCCACCCTGTGACCTCATTTACTTTAATCACCTCTTTAAGGGTCCATTTCCACACACAGTCCCATTCTGAGCTTCTGGGAGTTGGAACTTCAACACATGAATTTTGGGGAATATAACTCAGCCCATGATACCTTATAGTTGACATTTTCAGATTGAAGTATCATCCCTACAATTTTATTACAAACATGCTTAGATGTTTTTTACTACATGCAAATAGAAACCTGAAACATACAAGTGGTTTGTTTTCTTTTTAAGGAAACCCCGAGGTGTTGGTCAAACTTTCTCTTCTCTGACCTACACCTGAGGCCCCACGGCACGAAAGGAGAAAGAGTGGGCTTCCACCCAGGCTTGGGTTTCCCGAGGAGCAGAGGACAGTCACTGCCTTTAGACCTGGGTCCCTGTATCTGTGACATGGGGAGATGATGACACCCATGGTGGGGCTGCCGTGTGGAGTAGCTGGGGACATCTGTGAGCACAGCAAATGCTACTTCCTTCCTCCAACTAGAACCTTTTATTTTTCCCTACATTTTTATTTTAAAATACATATTCACTCAAAACAAGCAACAGTGCAGAAGAGAATAAAGAGCAAAGATGGGTCCCGAGACACTCAGAGCCTCCATGGCAGCAACTAAAATCAGCTTCCTGTGGGTGGACACACCTGCCTGTGCGTCTGTGCAGCCCGTGCTGGTGGAGCTGTCCTTTTCTCCCCGGGACACAGCTGGGCCATATGCCACAGCCTCCCATGCCTGGTCTGCAACTGTTTTGGCCAGTGGAATATGAGTGGGAGTGACATGCGCCTCCTCCAGCCCCAGCCAGTCAAACCTTCCCGTGGAGGTTGTCACCCTCCCATTGGGTGTCCTCTGTCCTCTGATGGACCAGCGAGGACCTGGAGACCTCCAGGAGAGAGGAGCCACATGACAGAGGAGCCTGGGTCCACCTCATGGGGCTTCACCTCTCAACAGCCACACTGAATAATTCCATGTCCCTTTTTTTTGTTGTTATTTGCTTCCTCATTTTTCTGGAGTATATCCTGAAGTCACTTCTTAAGAGAAGTCAAACAAAAGATTAACTTCGCATGTCTGAAAATGCCGCTCTTTCACGCTCACATTTGATTACTGGTCTGTGGATAGACTTCCACCGGAATGCTGGCTCTATTTCTGTAAGCAATTGTGGATAAAAGGGCAGGTGTCAGTTTATTTTTCATTTCTCTGTAGGTGACGTTTTTCTCTCTGGAAGTTTTTGGGAGTTTAAAAAATCTTAGGTGTCATGCCATCTTATGATCACGTGCCTTACTGTGAATCTTTCTGAATTCATCCTACATGGTCCTTGCAGGAGGCCCTCTCAGGATGAAGGTCTGCATCTCCTTGGGTGCTCAGAGAGTGTCCTGCATTCCTGATTCACTCATTCTCTCCCATCCCCTCCCTCTGCTTTGTCTCTGGTTGTTGGCCTCCTGGAGATTGTTTTTTTAGTCTCTTATCCCTTTGTTTATAATTCCAACCTCTCTGTCTTTCCTCTAGGTTCTTAGAGATTTACTAACTCTATTTTCTCATCCTCTGTCGCTTTCCTAAGGCGGTGCAATCGTATTTTAGAATCTAGCTGCTTTATTCTGGTTGTCTGACCATTCCCTCTCGAAGGCATGCTACTTTCTTATTTTATGAATATAATATCCTCACAAATCTCTGAGCATGTTAATTGGAGTATTTTTAGGTACTTCCACTTAATTTGCGTTGTTCCTTGGTCTTTGTGTTTCCGGCCCATTTGTCTTCCGCTTTCTCTGTCATGCTGGCTTTCCTCGCAGGCCTGGTGGCCCTGGTTATCTATTCACACGATGAAAACACACATGGAGCCGCTGGAGGCAGCCCCTGCTGTTCGCTAGGAGGACTGGCTTTTCTGCTCGGTTTCCCAGAGTGACAACTCATTTTGAGCTTTGTGTGGGACAGGGACAAATGGGGCAGCTGTAAGGCTCTGTTGAGTGAGGGGTCTTGGATCCCCAGTGTCAGAATGGAAAGGGGTTCATTCTAGGGTCTCACCCTGCTCTGGCTTCCCTGCGGGGCTGATCCCAAGGTCATGTCTAGAGGTCGGCTCCTTGGCCTGGACGGGAGGATGGGGACTGCCTGGTGGGATTGCCCCAAATAAGACTCGTCATGACCCCGTGTTCAGCCTGGCTCTCCGCCCGCGCCCACGCACACGTGCTGCCTCTGGGAACCCCCGCCCCTCCCCCACACTCCCTACCCCCACCTTCCCCGTCCCAGGCTCCAGTGGGCGGCCAGGACCCAGACTCCAGCTTCCTCCTGTTTTATAGGTGGGCTCACACTCCTCTGCTTCCTGTCGCCTGGAATTTATTAAAATCTCTTAGTCATTGTTGTGAAGATTAAGATACAATTATGTATGCGAAGCGCATCTTACAGTCTCTGGCACATAAGGAGGGCTGGATAAATGTTAGCAATTATTATCACAGTTGGTTAAGTGATTTCCCCAAGATGGTAAGACCTTTCCCTTCAAGGAAGCCACGTTGAGACAGGCAAAGACACAGGTACCGCCGGTAACAAGCCTCCCAACCCCCCAGCCCTGGAACATCTGCATGTGGAGTGGTCCCTCCTTACAACCTCCCAGGAAAGCAGGAAAGCAGACCACACTTCCCATCCCCCTGCCGGGACTCGGAAACGCAGCCTTGCTTCCAGGGCAGGGGCAACAGCATGGCATCCCCAGGAGAAAGAGATTATTTCAGTTCAGGAAGCTCGTAGATGATTCCTGGCGGTAGTGAAATTGAGGAAGGATGAGTTGTAGACAGTCAAGGTGAGGGGTACAGGAACCACTTGGAGGGCCTCTCATCTGGGGGTCCTCTGCTTGTCTCAAAGGCTGGGGCCACAACAGCACCCAGAGCCGGGGGACGTGGTGCCCAGGCCTTTGAGGACTGTCCTTCCCTGAGTGTGGGTGGACATGTGACTGGTTTCTAACAAATACGACCTCGCCGAAGTAACGGGATGTTGCTCGTGAGTATGTCGCATCACGTAAGGCAGTCTTGCCAGCCCCTTGATGGCTCAATAAAGTAAGCGTCCAGGGGCAAAGCCCATGCAGCACGGACCTGTCAGCATCTTCTAGAATCTGCAGGTGGCCTTTGGGAAGTGGAGGTGTCCTCCAACCAACAGCCAGAAGGAAGCCAGGGTCATATAACTGCAAGGGCATGAACTCTGCCAACATCTGGAGGGAACGTGGGTAGGGTCTTCCCAGTCTGAGCCTCCAGACAGGAACACAGTCCGGCCAACACCTGGACTGCAGCCTGTGAGACCCTGAGTGAGGGACTGGCTAGGCTGTGCCTGGGCCCCTTCCTGATCCCCAGAAAGCGTGACAGCACATGTGTATTATTTTAAGCTGCTAAATCTGTGGTTGTTGTTAGACTGCAACAAGCAGCTAATACACTGTGCACCTTGCAGTGTGCTGGGGGCTCCCTCCCATGGGTTGTCCCACCCTGAGTGCCCAGTACCCCACGGAGAGGCCCTTGCCCTAGAAAAACGGCATGTAACTAGAGTGGAGGCTCAGGCAGTGACGAAGCACAAGCCTGCCAGGTGGGCTGCTGCCCCACAGGGCTCAGAAGTCCCTCAGGCTGCTTTCTGCGGGCCATCAGGGTGCCCACTGGCAGTGGCCCAGGCAGAAGGCCGAGGGAAGCGGGCGACAGCATTTGCTCTGCCCTTCTGAACACACCCTCCCTGCCCTGCCTGAGCAGGTATGGAGAAGATACTATCAGGGGGCTGTGCTTCCCGGAGGACCCCGGTCTCCACCCAGGTGGAGAGGGCCCAGAAGCCACAGGAGCTGATACAGCTGAGCCCAGAGATCAGCGGCTTCGTTCCAGTGGTTCCACTTCCTGGCCCACACAGCGGCTCTGGCTCCTGCCGATTCCTCAGCCAGACCCCAGCTGGAGCAGCTGCAAAGGTGGACATCTGTGGAGGTTCTCTCAATGTGTCATCCCTGGAAACTGCATGCGTTATGAACCCGTCCAAATCCTACATGAACCGTGGGAAGCGGGAGCTGACAGAGCATCAGAAGCACGGGAAAGTTCAATGACTTGCTCAAGGTCACACAGCCAGGAGAAGGGGCACCAGGACTTAGCCTGTCACTTCATGGGCTGGGAGTCCCCCAGACCTGGTTCCACACTGTGACTGCAAGCAAGTTCCTAAGCACTGTGAGCCTCCTAGCCCAAAAAATGGTACCATACTAATACCTACCCCACTTGGTTGTTAAGAAAATAAAAGTGGCACAGGGTAGGTGTTCACTGCAGGTGAGCCCAGCTCCCAGCCCACCTCCCCGGGGCAGATGCTGCAGGCGGGCCACCCCCAGTGCTCCAGAAAATGTGCGCCTGCTCACAGGGACGGCAGACAGCTGCCTCCTGCAGGGAAAGCTTGAGGTGTAGGAGCTGAGGACAGAGAGTTCACTTAGAGCTGTGGGCCTTGCTCAATGCCCAGGGGCCCTGTGACCTTGGGAAGGTCTTTTAAACTCCATCTAGTGACTCATCCTTAAAATGGAAACACTACAGTTTATTGCGTGTGGCTGCCAGGGTCACTCACAGGAGACTTCCAGGGTGCTCAGAGCACAGCGTCCCGGAGAATCACGGCCAGGGGCAGCTGCAGCGGTCAACCCTCCATCATGGACGGGGCCACAGGCCTCCAGGGGCCCCGAGGGACCCTGGTAATGCCTTGTTTCCTCTGAAATGGAGTTGGCTGGGGAATTCACGCCGCCAGATTTGTCTGTGAGCAGCACTACAGTTTGCCAGGAAAACGCATCATTGAGGTTCATCCTACAAGCCCCGCCCTGGAGAAGCAGAGCGGGGTGGGGTGGGGGCAACAGCCAGTGCACCCCTCCTGGTGTGGGGCAGCCTGCCGGCATCCCAGCACAGCGCCTCTCCTTCACCTCGCGGGGACACCTCCGTATGTGTAGAATCAGCTGTGTTTTGTAGAAAGAGAAAAAGTTCAGTGAAATTAAGGAATTTGCCCAAGGTCACACAGAGGGGGGCTTGTCTCCTCAGACTGCAGTCAAGTAACCATAAATCAGGGAAAGAATGATAAGTATCAAAGCTATTTAAATAAGACAAGTCACTTGGCCTCTGAGTCCTTTATCTTTATTGGCTAAATGCCTGAATGAAAACCTACTGCTCAGAGCTTTTGTGAAAATTCAACGATCCATCAAATATGACTGTGCATAGCATTCTTAAGGGCACATAGTAGGTACTTTGTAAATGCTTGTGAATCACAACCTTAATGAGGGTAGATTTAAAAAAATTTTTTTTGAGACTGTAAAAGAAGAATATGATGGTTCTGACAAAGGAGCGGGAACAGGGAATTCATGGAAACCTCTGAAGTAGGCCCTGGAGCGGGAGGACGTGGGCAGGCTCTGCAGGCATGAAGCACAGAGTTTTCTGGACTGAGAGATTCTCTGAGCCAGAGATGGTGAGAAGGCGGAGGATGCGGCCTGCACAGGATGCCTTACACGCTGTGCCAGTGTCACTTCACAGGTGACTGGAGACAAAAGGGGTTTTGAGCCCAGGAGGGTGCTGGGGCTACTCTCTGCTGGGGTTCAGCACACACTGGAACTGTCTTACTTCCAGTGTTTAGTTGCTTATAACTCAGGCAACTTATGATAAAAAATGAGGTACACACTTGTCTTGAGCTACACACTTTTATAACAGCCGGCTCCCCAGGGTAGAAATAGGCCCTTCTCTGGCACCAACACGTAAATGGGGCATCCCAACAAGACAGAAGCCAGTGTGGGCATGAAATCTGGAAACCCTCCCGCCCAAATCTCACTGGTGTTTACTGGTGCACTGACGCGGTGCCTCTTAGTGATAAGGCCTCAGGTGTGGTGGTCATTCTGGTGTTCAGAGGACAATGTGAAGGACCAGTGGCAGATGACCAAAGTCCCCTCTCCACCTCATCGTAAGGGAATCATAAGGCCTGGAACTACCCTCCTAAAAAGCATATCAGAATAAGGCACAAATAAATGAAGCAACTCTTCTTAGATACTGAGCCTTGGGCAGGGCAGGACTGATATTCCAGAGGGAAGGCATACAGACAAGGCAGGACCACATCTGGAATGCAACCCCAGGTGGGGGCCAAGCAGAGCTCAGAATGGACAAAGGTCAGAGTCCAGGAAGGCCAGTGTAACTGGAGCAGCAGCAGAGCTACAGAGAGAAAGGAGCTGTGCAGAGACACAATTCTAGAAATTGCACCGGGTCCCCTAGAGTCTGACTAAACTCCAGTATGCGTATATGCATGGCGAGGAGGTATAATGTAACTTCCAGAGCTCACAGAGCTCGGAGTTACCTCCAGCCATAATGGGCAGACTCCACTGATGCACAGAACATTTAGTCCAGTACCCAGAGGAATGTGGGAGGGCCAAATTAACTCTAAACTAAAGGCTTATCTAGACCCAGCACAGAAGAGCTAAATAATAAGAACTGAAAGGATCAAAATAGTCAGCAAGTAACAGAACTGGCTGCCAAGGAAACCCAAAACTCTTTAAGGGAATACAACAAAATCCAGCACTCAACATGATATTCATAGTGCGATGATTCAAGATTTTTTAAAAGTAAATGCTCATAGAAATAGGAAATTTAATCCATATCCACTTCAGTGATAGGCCTAGAAATAGCAGAGATAATGGAATTATGAGGAGGTCATTAATAGGTATTACAAGACATGATGTATGTGCCCAAGGATATAAAGCAAACATGCAAATAATGTGGAAAGAAATGCATGATGTGAAAAAAAATGCTGAAGGGATCCTCTAGAGATGAATAATACAATCAGTATCTACAGTGGTAATGTCACAAGATAGTAAAAGCAACAGATTTTACACCAAAGAAAAATATCAGTAAACTTGAAGCCTTAGCAATATGTTCAATTTGAAACAGAATAAAAGGACCGAGTAAGTAAACAAGGCCTCGGTGATTTGTGTGACTGTGTGATGACGCTAAGTGATTGGACATTTGGTAATTGCACTCCTGGAATATAGAGTGTGGTGGTGGGCAAGACAAAAAACATATTTGAAGAAGTAATAGCAACATTTTGCTCCAAATTCTATTTTTGAAATTTCTTACAAGTTCAAGAATCTCACTATACCCCAAGCAGAATAAAGACACACAGCACCACCACTATCACCAAGACACAAGAAAAAAGGAAGACCCCCCAAATCAGCTTGAGAAAAAGAAGACATAATGGAACAGGAAACAGAGATGAGAGTACCACCTACTTGTGGTAATTTATAGGATCTCAAGGACACCTGAATGGTACCCTTCAAGTGCTGAAAGAAAAACTGCCGGTCTGAAGTGAAAGTATCCTTCCAAACCAAAGTCAGCATACAGTGCTTTGGACAAACAGAGCTGAGAAAATGTGTGGCCCAGAGCACAGCATTACAAAAATTGCTGAAGGAAATTCTCCAGGTAGAAGAAAATGGCACCAGATGGAAACTTCTGTCTGCACAGACATGAGGAGTCCTGGAAGTTGTAAGTAGATATGTAGAAAAATTCTTTCTTCTAGCTTGTATTTTATGGAAAAGATAATTCACTATTTAAAGTGAAAGTAATCATGCAAGCGGGGGTCATAAAATACACGAAGTAAGATGTATGACAATAATGACTTCAAGGACGGGAGAGGGAAGTAAAATCTGCAAAGTCTTTACATTGCATGTGAACTGGTTTAATATTATTTGAAGATATGTTGTGATCAATTAAACCCATATATTGTAAACACCAACGAATTGCAGGAAGACGAATGAGGGGGGAGATCTAATAAGCCACTAACAGAGATAAAATGGAACCTTACAAGACACCCCAAAGTAAAAGAAGGCAGAAGAGGAAAGAGGAACAAAAACCAAATAGCAAGAGAGTAGCTTTAAGTCTAACTGCCTGGATAATTGCATTAAATGTACCAGATATAAGCACTCCAATCAAAGCCCATCATCAGCCTGGACAAGAAAGCAAGATTTGACTATCTGTTACTCACAAGGAACCAACTTAAATATAAAGACACATATAATTTAAAAATAGAAATATCCATGCCACTCAAAATCTAAAGTACTGGAGTGGCTATGTTAATATAAGAAAAGTAGACTTCAGGTAAGATATATAGTATCAGGGAAAAAGAGGACACAGAATAATATAGGACTAGATTCATTAAGAAGATCTAATGATCCTAAATATGCACCAAATAACAGTACTAATCTTTAAGAAAATTCTAGTAAATCAAGTTGCAATGTATAAAAAGAATAATATACCGTGACTGGGGCTTATTCCAGGAATCTAACTAAGGTTAAGTTAATATACAAAATGACTAACACCTGAAAATCAATTAATTTACCAAATTAAAGGAATAAGAGAAAAGTATTAATAGATGCAGAAAAAGCATTTGTGATACTTAACAACAATTCATGATAAAGAGTCTGAGTAGACTAGATACAGAAAGAAAATTTCTTAACTTTGTAAGGATATGTATGAAAAGTCTACAGTCAACATCACCTTCTGGGAGAGCTAAGAGACGTCCACTCACACCATTTCTATCCAGCATCACACTGGACACTGGATGTCCCCGACAGCCTAAAGAGCAAGACAGAGGAGTAGAATCATACTGACTGAGAAGGAAGAAATAAAACTGTCATTATTTGCCAATGGCTTGATTGTGAACAGAGAAATCCAAGAGAATTCACTTAAAATCTTCTAGAATTAGTGATTTTTAGCAAAATCACAGAATACAAAGCCATTACACAAAAACAAAATGTATTTCTACAAATTGGCATTAAAAATTTGAAGTTGAAATGTTTAAAAGACAATGTTAACTTAAAAAACATAAAAACCCATTATATGTAGGGATAAATTTAACAAAAGACATAAACATAGAAAATAACTAACCATTACTGAAAGGAATTAAGGGAGACTTAAATAAATGGAGAAATATACAATTAAGGTATACAATGTTCAAGAAATGGAATTCAGTATTGTTAAGTAATCACTTATCCCAAAATTGATTTATGAATTTAAAGCAATCTCAACCAAAAATCTCTTTTTATAGAAATAGTCATGCTGATTCTAGAATGTATATGGAAATCTAGTAAATTTAGACTACTAAAAACAATTTTGAAAAAGAAGAATATAGTTGAAGACATACACCACCCTAATTTCAAGCCAAAACTAATCAAGAGAGGGTGGTATTGGTGTGACAATAGATATTTAGATTGAACAGAATGGAGAATCTAAAAATAGGGCCATACATAAATATTCAGCTGATTTTTTTACAAAGATGCCAAGATAATTCGATGGAGGAAACAGTAGTCTTCTCAAAAAATAGTGTTGAAACAATTGGATATCTGTTTGAAAAACATGAAAGTTGACCCCCAACTTTTAGGCCATTAACAAAAATTTACTTGAAGTGTATCATAAACCTAAACATAAAACCTAATGCAACAAAACTAGAAACAAATCATAGTATAAAATATTTGCCATCTGGAGATAAACCAAGTGTTTTTAGGGTCGAAATAAGCACAAACTAGAAAAGAAAATATTGATAAATTGGACTTCATCAAAATTAAAACCTTTGCTCTTTGAAAGGCATTGCTAAGAAAATTAAAAGACAAGATGCAGATTTAGAGAAAATATTCACGGAACAAAAATCTGAAAAAATTCTGTAACCAGGATATATAAAGCTTTCTTAGCTCAATATGAAGATAAGAAACCCAGTATAATCGTACAAAATACTCGAACAGATGCATTGCAAAATAAAACATTCAAATGGCCAATAAACACATGAAAGGATGCTCACCAACATGAGACATTAGAAAAGTGTAGATTAAACCACAATGATAACCACTGAGTACCCACAGGATGGTGAAATTTACAGAGACAGACAATGTGAAGTGTCGATGGGAATGTCAGCAAATAGGGCCCTTACACATTCCTGGTGGGAACGTGCGATGCTACAGTGATCTGGAAAACAGTTTGGAGATTTCTTAAAAGTTAGACATATACTTATCAAAAAATCCAGAATTTCACTCTTAGATATTTAGCAAAAATAAATGAATACATATACCCACATGAAAACTCCTATCTTAATATTCATAGCAGCTTTATTCCTAATAGCCCCAAACTGGAAATAACCTGATTAGCCATCTTTGAGTAAACGGATAGACAAAAAAAAAAATAATAAGTCAGTTGGACTCACCAAAATTTGAACTTTTGTGCTTTAAAAGATACATTCTCAAGAAAGTGAAAAACCTCACAGAATGTGAGAAGAAATATTCAAATCATGTATCTGTTAACATCTAGCATCAGAATATGTAAAGAACTCTTAGAGCTCAAGAGTGAAGAGTTAAACCGGTTTTAAATGGGCAAAGGATTTCAACACGGCTCTGCACGGATGTCACACAGATGGCCAGCAGGCACATGAAAAGACGTGCCATGTCATTGGGCACGAGGGAAATGCAAGCCGAATCCACAATGAATACCACCTCACACTCACGAGGGTGGTTACAGTCAGCAAAATGGACAACAACAAATGCTGGGCGTGGAGAAATTAGGACCTCAGACAGCGGCAGAGGCACTTTGGAATCAATTTGGCAGGTCCTCCAAAGTCAAACGTGGACTTGCCATTCTACTCAGCAAGTCTAATTTAGGCATACACTCAAGAGAATTGAAAAAATATGCTCATGCCAAACGTGTACACGAATGGTCATAGCAGCGCTATCCATAAAAACCAATAGATGGAAAAACCCTAATGTCCAACACCTAGTGGGTGGGTAAAGAAAATGTTGTCTATCCACACAACATAAAATTATTCAGCCGCAAGAAAAAGTGAAGTACTGACATGTGCTACAACATAGATGGACCTTGAAAGCACTCTGCCTAGTGAAATAAGCCAGGCATAAAAAGACAGCGTATTGTATGGTTTCATTCATATAAAATCTCCAGAGCAGCCGGTCTGTACAGACAGGAAGTAGTGAGTGATTGCCAGGGGTTGTGGGGATAAGGAAGGGTGGGTGTCTGTGAATGGGTGCCAGGTTTCTCCCAGAGTGATGAAAATTTTCTGAAATTAGATAGTGGTGCTTGTTGTGCAATTCTGTAGCTATACTAAAAACCATCGGATTGTACATTTTAAAAGACTGAATTTTATGATATGTGAACTATATCTCAATAAAGCTGCTGTTAGGGTGAAAAAAGATGAATGGATAAACAAATTATAGTATATTCATACTATGGAAGCATTACTTAACAATAAAAACGAATGAACTACTGAAATATAAATACATGGATGCATCTCAAAAACATGCTGAGCTTCTGAATACAGACACAAAAGAGTGTATACTTTAGTAGTCCATTTATGAGTCTCTGAAAAACAAATTTCATCTAAAGTGACAAAAAGCAGGGCTGTGATTGCCTGGGGCTGGGGTGGGGGACAGGGAGTGACAGGATTAGAGCACAAGGGAACTTCTGGGGCTGATGGAAGAGCTCTTTATCATTATTGTGATGGTGGCCATACAGGTGTATAAATCTGTACAAATTCATCCAAATGTCTGCTTAAAATGGGTGCATTTTGTATGTAATCTATACCTCAATAGAGTTGACTCTGAAAAGGAGCAAAACTTCCTCAAATTTGAATAAATATATGCAGTTTACTAACAATTAACCTAAGAAGCCTGTACATGTTTATTTAAAATATTTATTGCAAATAACATTCTGTATGGTGCTTGTTTGCAACAAAATTCCTCTCTGCTAGGGAAATTGCCACATTCCCTCAGTACCTGGCTCTGTGCTGGGCACCAGGAATGAAGTAGTGAATAAGACAGAGTTCTGACATCCCTCAGTTCATGTGCTCATTATGGAGCCAGATATATAAACAATATTTACATAAACAGCTGAGCAACTGCATTTGAAAAGAGTCTGTAAAGCTGAAGAGTTGCCAGTACATCAGGTGATGTGCAGAGCCCCTGGGTGTATGGCAGGGGCGAGCAGGCAGGAGTGCTTGGAAGACGTGACATTTACTTAGTGACCTGAGGATGAACAGGGGTCACGTGCTGAAGAGGGTGCTAAGAGAATCTGGCAGAGTGGTTATATGGGACCCGCTGCCTGGGCATTTGTTCATTTCTTCATGCGTGTCCTTGTGTATTAGTCAGGAAAGGCTAGATTATGCTGCAGTAACAAATCTAGATAACAAATCTACGCTCTACATCTAGATGATTCCTCACTTCTATTGCAGACCAAGTTGGGAGGTGGTCTCTCCACAGCTGTCCCTTAAGCCACAGTGCTGCCGTCTAGGACTGCAATATAATGAGTTATACATACATATTTGGTCATTCAGATGACCAGATACATATTCCCCAGGTCTGTTTGGTCACACCCACAGCTCCTGAAGACACTTAAGAGCCTTAAAGATGAAATGGGCGTCTTGTCATGTTAATGAGAGACTTCTGGACCACTACGCAAGGGCAGGCGCTGGAGGCTGGGTCAGCCAGTGGCCAATGACTTAGTCAATCACGAACATGCAATGACGCCCTCACAGAAACCCTGCGAGGAGCCTGCCACTCTCTGCTCCCCTGGATCCTTCTTCTCAGTCAGAAAGAGCCTCCACGCCTGGGGAGCCAGAAGGCGTCCACGTGCCACCCAGCCAGGCCCCACGCTCCACGAGGACCAAAGCTCCTTTGTTTGGGACCTTGCCCTATGTCTTCATCTGGCTGCCAACTTGTACCCTTCATAGTATCCTTTATTAAACTGGTCATCGTGTTTTCCTGGGTTCTCTGAGCTGCTCTCGCAAATCACATCAGCCTACGGGAGACGGCATGGGAACCTCTGACCTGCAGCTGGCTGGTCAGAGGCACAGGGAACAGTCTGGGGCTTGCAACCGTTGTCTGGAGTTGGGGGTGGAGGGCAGTCTTGCAGGACAGAGCCCTTAACCTGGGGAATCTGGTGCCATCTCTAGGTAGCGTCAGAATTGACTTATGTTCTCAGACACCCTGCTGGAGTTGGAGAAATCATTTGGTGTTGTGTGTGGGAAGACCCCCTCCCACCCCTGCACACACTGGATTCAGGTCCAGGAACCCGAAAGAGCAGTACCATTGCTGTGTGTGTATGAAAACACACGGGCCCATGGCTTCCCCATCACCATGGGCTGCATCCTCCGGAGAGATATGGGTAGTCAGCAGTGGTTTCATCTCTCCGGCCCACATTCCACTGCCTGGCCTGTCACGTGGCACCCTACCTGCAAGGGAGGATGGGAAATGCAGTCGCCCGGTGCAGAGGAGCTGGGGCATGAATGCGTAGGGCTGACTCTTAGAACCCACAGGTCACGAGTCACTGGGCAAACTCTTCCCCAGCCTCATCTCGCCCACAGTGGTTCTGTGGCTGGGCATCTCCCTCAGTTGATGTCAACAGTAAGCCCTATACAACATACCCCATTACAGCCACTCTCCCACCTTCCCAGGAGGCGGCCATGAGGGTTAAAGGATATCCGTAGATGATGCGTGTGCTGTCAGCATGCCACCGGGCGGGGTGGGGACTGCAGAGGGCACAGGATTGGGGAGTGCTCCCAGCCTGGCTCTGCCCTCTCCACCTAACACTAAGCCACATCCCTGAGCCTTTCTGGGGCTCAGGCTCGTATTCCTGTGGGGCAGCAGGGACTCAAGTCCAGACTTTTGGACCCCAAGTCTGCCCCCGACTCCCCTTTTCTCTTAAGTGGGTACCAATCCCGCCACCTTGACTGAACCTGGGCGAGACAGCAGCGGGGGGCCTAACCAGAAGGATTTTGCTGTCAGTGTCCCTGACGACGCCCCCCCCCCACCCCCTGCCCCAACCCCGCGGGCACCACCCTGCGGGAGGCCGCGCCCTGGGCCCACGCAGCTCTCCGATTTCTCTTTGGCTCGCTCAGCTTGAACGGACATTTCCCTGCCTTCCTCTTAATGAGGAAAATATAAGTTAATGAGCGTGCAAATGGGCAGCAGGGCCATTCCTGGGGGGAGACAGCAGTTGCAGTCTGTACCAAGCGTGGGGAAGATGGTCTTTAATAGGGAAGATGGAAAGGAAATTGTGCATCCTGAGCACACAGCTGTCCCTGAAGCAGTAAAGCCATAAGCTGGGACTGTCTTTAGGACTGAACTTCTCCCCTCTCTCCAGCAGCTATGAAATATCTCCAAGGAAGCTATTCTGAAGGAAAGGTGTTTAGTGGAGCTTTCGGTCAGAGCTAGCGGCTCTTGGGGGCCTCTCACTGCTCAGGGGCCTATGGGGAGCCTGGAGAGCAGCTCCTTGGCTTTCATTGCTCCCCCCATCACTTCCGGTGAGACACCGGGCATTTCGAGGTCTCACCTCTTGTAGAATGGAGATAACAGGAAGAGAGGTGACATTCATCGGGTTCCCTATGTCTGCTGAGTCCTCATACAAACATCAAGTTATTTAGCTACTAACATTAACTCACAAAGTAAGCAATGTGCCCATTTAGCAGACATGAAAATCAAGATTCAGAAAGTTTGTGCGACTGGGACTACAACCCAAGGCTGCAGTATACCCTGATGTCCCCCAAGGGTAGAAAATGGTGCCTCGAAACGGGACCAGGGCATCTGTCCGTCATACGTGGCCTCCGGCTCTGCGGCAGAAGGGCTGCTGCGGTGTAATCAGAGCCCCACATCTGACCAGTGTCAACGACAAACAGCTCAGCGCTGAGGGCTACAAGCCCGCACGGCGGTGTGAACTGGGCCTTGGCGCTCTCCTTCTGGCTGGGGAGGCAGCAGGCAGACCTTCCCTGGAGATGATCGTTGCAGCTCAGGTGGGCACGCGGCCGTGCCAGGGACTGTGAGGTGGAGGTTTGAACCCTCGGGCTACCTCGGCCTCTCAGAGAGCCCGTTAGCCTAACAGGGAAGGGAGTGAACGGCACGAAGCCTCAAAGAGAATGTCAGGGACAAACAGCAAACACCAAAGGAGGACGAGGGATGGACAGGGCACCTGAATTAACCACGGAGCCAGGGGACCTCAGGCCTGCCTGTGGGGAGCAGGGGAGGCACGCTGACCCCTCCTCAGGACCCGAGAGGCCAGGAGGACCACAGGGGAGGCAAGGGGGTGGGAGAAGGAAGGGCTTCACAAGAAGGACACAGGGTCTGCCCTCCTGTGCCCCCAAGCATCAGGCGGCACTTCCTGTGACCAGCAGAAGACTTGGGCATCACTGTCTGCAGCTGGTGTGCCAAAGAGGCCTTGCCCAGGCCCTGGAAAAAAAGGGGGGGCAAAGTGTCCCCCTAAAAACGGGGCTGCCTGACATCTGTGTTGATCAGTGTGACCCCTGCCCCCACCCATCCCCTCCGATGGCCGGAGGCCACATGGGCTCTGCGTGCGGGGCAGAGGCCTCTTCGTGACACGCTCACTGGCTGAAGAGGAAACACCCGCAGACACGGACCGTGGAGGGTCCCCTGGTGACAAGCCGCGGGGCCTCCGTGTCCCCTCACTGCACGCCCTCCAACCCGGAGTCTCCGAGGATCCAGTTAACTTCTGTGATCCACTCACCGAGATGAGCAGATGCCCACAGCCGCCCGACCGCGAGGAGAACTTCTCATGTGAATGAGAGAAGCAAAAAGCAGCCAGAGGGAATGAGGCCAAGCCAGGGCCCTGAACCCTGAACCAGAGGCCGGGATAAGTGGGAGCGGGGGGCGGGGGCAGCAGGGGCCCTACGCCCCGAAAGGGATGGGAAGCGGCGCCTTCATTTCAGGACGAGGATGCTACAGAAAAGAAAAATTCAGAGCACACACACACACATTAAATTTAAAAACCTCTCATTAATTAAAATTAGAGAATGAAAAATTGTTCGATTCAATAGGCTATTTTGAAGATAAAGGAATTTTTCAGGAAAAAAATAATGTGATAGAAAATAAGAAGAGGTAAGAAAGTTAATAATCAGCTCTGGAGGCCCAACGTCCCACTGACACTTTCAGGAAAGAGAAGGGAAAATGGAAAGAAGAGAAAGTTACCTAAGAAATAACTTACGAAAGGTGGCTTCTAGGTGGATGGCCCCACACAGGCGTGGTCGTTAGGTGGTCAGGAGTAAACACAAGACTCTCTGGGGAAGAGAAAAGGTGGGAAACAAGTGATCAGTCGTAAGAATGACGTCAGTCTTCTCAAAGCGTCACTAGGAGCTACAAGACAAAGAATTCCTGGATATCCTAAGCAAAAATGAATTTTGCATGACAGTCATAGGCCCGCCGAACTACAAATCATTTTGTGGATGGAATGAAGACTTTCTCCGAGGTCTCAAATTTTGTTTTCCTTGCATCCATTCTCAGGAAGCTCCAGAAGAATATGTTCCACATCAACAAGAACATACATGATGAAAGAGGAGGTCATGGCATCCAGATACCAGGATCCTGTGTGGAAAGCACATGAAGAACTCCCCGGGGTGACGGGGCAGCAAGGCTCAGGACAAAGCCCGGACGGCATCCTTCCACATGGGAGCAAGTGGACGGAGCGGGTGGTGCGGAATGGCCCCAAGAAGGCGAATAAGTGGATGGGCAACCAGCACAGTTCTAACAGGCCAAGAGAACTCATTTCGGCCAGAATGTCTAGCAAAAGTAGTGTATGCACATAGGTAAGCCACAGAAATTGATAATTATTTACTGCAGAACTATAAATATGTAGGAGTAGGCATAGGAGTCAGCCTTGGGTGTGATTGATCCTACCGGGAGGACGGAGAAGGGAGGGGGCGCGGAGGGTAGGCGCTAAGAGCTCCACCCTTACTTTCTGTTGTTTGGAAGTCAATGCACTTCATCTAAAACAGAAAAATCAAGAAATAGCAACATGAGCATGTGATTTGGAAATGTGGGCTCACGTGCCGGGAGAGACAGACATGAGGAGAGTGGTTTCTTTGAGAAATGGAATGGTTAAGCCAACCAACCATCAGCTTCCTCCTTAGTCAAGCTCCGAGTCAGCTAAAGGATATGGCAAAGGAGCCGGTGGAGGGAGGGTGAGTCGCCTTTATTACTCATAAGAGCTAAGTCGGAGGGGTCCTGGTTCTAGGAGCTAAGATGGTTCTGCTAACTTCCCTTCACTGACCTCTGCCTCCACTCCAGATTCTAGAACAACCGGTGAGGGTGACGAGTCTGTAAAGCAGGAGCCTTCTCCGGGCATCCTTTCCCAGTGGTCCAGCAGAAGGGAGAGTGTACAACCAGATCCTCATGTGAGACCTTTAACGGACTGATTAAATCCACTCAGCAGGATGGACCAGTGGCTGTTGCCACCAACTGGGGGCCTGTTTCATCTTACTGGGGGTGCAATGAGGGCTGGAAATGTTTAGGGGGAGAATCTTTCTCCTAGAAGCCAGAGAAGTGGGGAGCAGGCATCCCTTCTACCAAGAGCCTGGAGCAGACAGGATCAGAGCAAGTGCCTTCTATTTTCATTATAAACTTTGTAAGACTATACACAGAATATTTTGAGAAGAATACAATTAAATGCCAAAGTTTGGAGAAGAGCATTAAAAAATGGAGTAAAGTTTCAGTTGGCTCAAGGAATAAGCAGTTCTACAACCAAGATGAAGCGGGCAAGTGTTCCCTCCTCTTTGCGGACCTGTATGTGGGCACAGTTGTGACGCACATGTCTACGTTGCCCAGGAAGGACATGGAGCCCAGGAAGGGTGGTGCCTGGACTCTGAGGTTCCAGGGAAGGAGGGAGACTCAAGATGGGACTGAGGGAGCTAGAAGCAGGTCAGGAAGGACCACATTTGCAGGATGAACTGAGTAGCTGGGACTCTATCCCCCACACAAAGTATGTGTGTGTGTTGGGGGTTGGATAGGGACAGGGTCGGATCTGGACTTTAGAAATCAAATCCTTCCACCTTACTGAGATCAAGGTCCACAGGCAAAAGGTGGGGAGACAGGTGAGGAGGGTTGGTAACCCTCCAGGTGAGGGAGGATAATTTGTTCACAGCAGCAGCAGGCTTGTCAGTGATCACAGCTGTTAACAGCGTCTGGTACCTTCGGAGCGTAGCTGACCATCCTGAGCAGCATATGCTGAAGGCGCTTTGATGCCAAGGAATGGATTCGCCTCATGGTGCCAGCAGTCACAGGCAGTGGCTTACACCTGTGGAAGTATTCATCCCAGGTGTAAGACGGCCCGGGGGCAGTGGGCATGGCAGGTCACCATGTATGTGGCCGGGAGCCAGCCAACCGTTCTCACTGGGGGCTTGCTGCTTGGGCCAGACTTCCGAGGACCCCACAAGAAGCTTCATTGCCCTGCAGAGTGTGAAGATGGTCTAGGAATATCCAACGTGGCTTTGAAGAGAAAGCAGCCCTTCAACTCAGTTTCAGAGGATGGGGTTGGAGCAACACCAGGCTAAGAAGGAATGGAGTGTGTCAAGATAGGGGCTAGAAAGTTAGTGTGAAAAAGACAAGTGGCGCAGTCCTTAGACTCCGGAACACAGGGGCAGTACGGAAATAAGCTGGATATGCAGAGGTCTGGGACAGACTGAGAGGGCCCTGAGTGTCAGAACAAAGAGCTATAGGTTCCTTCTTAGGCAATATGGAGTCTTCGAGAGATCTGAAGCAGTGAAGGGGTATGATCAGGTTTGCATTTATAAATTATTGCCCAAGAAGCTGTGTGGAGCATAAATCAGAGGTGAGAGATCTGGGACACACTGAAACCCTCTGGGAGATCTTCAGCAGTTTAGGTAAGTGACGCTCCAGGCCTGAATTCGGGCAGTAGCCATCCTGACAGAAAGCCAAGTGTCAGGCAGAAATAGGACTTGATTCAGATACAGTCTGGAGTGGAAGGGTGGAATTATTGGGGAACTGGGAGTGGGCAGACAGAGGGCGGTCCAAGAAAAGCAAATGACTTGCTCAAGATCCAGTGCAGAAGCATCCGTTCCAGGTGTAAGATGGCCCAGGGACAGTGGGCATGGCAGGTCACCGTGCATGTGGCCAGGTGCCAGCCGACTATTCTCCCTGGGGGCTTGCTGCTTGGGCCAGAACTACAGTGAGACCTCACTCAGGAATCTGTCAGCGGCCTCCTGAATTGAGAGAGCTTCTCCTGCTTCCATCGCAGGGCAAAGGACCCAAGCATGTTTCCTGGTGTCCCCACAGGACTGGGGTGACTGGTGTTGGCTGGGTGCTGGAAGCCTCACTTCATCACTGACATCTTCAAAGGCCAGGAACAGCCCAGGGGTAGTCAGTTTAGTTCCATTCCAGCTGGAGAAGATGGCTTTTCTCGGCCTCACATCCCAGCTGAACTTGGAGAAGTGAGAAGAAAGCCTGTCTCAGCCTGGAGGAAGTCACCAGCAAGAGAAGGAAAGTCTTCCCGGGGCTCTGTGTCCCGTCATGGCTCCGCGCATAGGTTCCGCACATTGCGTTATTTCTGGGATTTGAGAAAGGCACCAATGCCAATGACCAGATATTCACTTTAAAGAAATCAGTTCTTCTAGGAAAAAAGACACACACACACACACACACACACACACACACACACACACACACACACACGGGGACCATGCAAATATATGTTACTAAATTAATGCATTAACGGGATTGTGTAATGAACTCACTGACTTGGAGGAGGAAGATCAAGAATTTCTTGAGCTCCCCGGATAAGCCAGGCAGAAAAAATATGGTTACATAATATCCTGTCTGTATCCAAGGAGGCAGACATCAGTGACCTCATTTCTTCAAAGAGGAAATTGATACAGAAAGTTTAAGGGATTTGCTCAGTTTTTAAAACTACTGACCTGCAAAGTTGGAATTCACCCCAGACATGATTTGGGGATAGAAGTGTCAGGAGAGTACACAGCCCGAAGGTGCAGAACACAGTGAGGCTGGGTCCTAGTGAGAGGAGGGGGGCGCAGGAGAGGTTCACAGAGTCACAGGTATGCTCCCCCTGGTAATCAGGGCCCGGGGGCAGTCTGGGGGGTGACTGAAGCCGTGCAAAGTGCTGGGGATCACAGGCATAATCTTCATGATTGGAAGGGTGGGGGCCGTTCTGTCCTTACTCCATGAAAACCTAAAGCCTCACCGCAACACACCCAGACCCGAGGCCCAGGCCCCTCTCCGGCCCCGTGCGCTGGCTCTTGCAGATTCTGGAAGCAGCTGCAGCCACTGAAACTGTTCATTTCCCTCCTGTGTCAGGGCTGGAATGGAAGTAGAGGGAGGAGGGGTGGGGGTGCGTCTGATAAATGATCCGCTGGGAAAGGCAACTTTGTAAACGGGTTGGAATTAGGATACAAGATGCTTGAACCCCTCCTACACCTTGTTCCTGATTCATGTTGGCGTGCACAGGTCCCCAGCCTTATACACTTGGCTCTGATGACGGCATTTACGAGTTGGAAATCTACCGAGGAAGAGTGCGTTCAGAGTGACAGACAATTGTAATGCTTTTTCTAGATAATGTGCTCGGAAATGGAGAATTCCTGCCATTTGCGCTCTCCACAAATTCTCCTTGAATGTGCGGGAAGAACACCGTAAGGACGGCAGAGCCACGGACGGATCACCGGGTTTTGGGGCTGCCCTGGGTACGGCTGTGTGTCAGCGCGTGGACAGAGCCTTAGGCTGTAGACCTGCTGTCGGCTCTGGGTGTGGAGCCCGAGGCCCTGAGTTGTTAGTCTGGGCCATCTCCTACTGCAGGGGCCATGTGTCACGGAGGGACATGTTCTCCGGACTGTGGCCGTCTGCCCTGTGGATTGACGGAGGGTGGAGTGGATGATGGTCAAGCTCCATTCATGTCCAAAATATGCCCTGCTCAAACATCCATTTGCCTTTGTCTTGGCAGAGGGCTCCACTTTACTAAAACATGGTAACCTCTCAAGTCTGTAGAGCCAATTCCAATTGAAAATACTCTTCTCACCCTTTCTGTCCTCAGAGCCTCACTGGCCATGTGGGATGGGGAGAGTCAGGACTGATTTTAGAGCTACGGAAGCCAAGGCTCCCGCTCTTGTCCAAGGCCACTCGGGGAATCAGATCTCCGGTCTGAAACGCTAGGCTTCCTCTCATGACGTGATGAGAGCGCAGAGGTGGGGCTGGTAGCGAAGCTGGTTTAAGGCCTCACTGCCTTCCAAGTCTTCCCGACAGGGAGCTCTGCATTAATAATGGAAAGCTGCTGCCGGAGGTGTCTTTCTAAAACGCAGGTTTCATCATGTCACTCCTCCTGTTTAAAGCCCTTTAAGGGCTCTCTGCGGCCTGCAGGGATAAAGTCAATAATCTTAGTAAGATGTTCAAAGCCCTTCAAAGTCTGACCCCAGCACACCTCCCCAGCTACAGCACCTGACACTCCTTCTCAAGCAGCTTAATTTGCAGTCCCAGGAAATGAGCTATTGTCCCACAGAAATCTCTCCTGTGGCTCTGGGCCTCTGCAGACATCGTCCTTTCTGCCAAGAATGCTCTCCCGTCCCTCCCCTGCCTTGGGGTGATGAGTGAGTCTGACTCATAACCCAAACTCACCGCGGAAGGGACACCCTCTTCCTGCCCTGCGCTTGCACACAGCTTTGTTCTTACCTCGGTTATCACATGGATCACACTATACTCTAATTATGTGGGCACATTACTTTCTTCCAAACTCAACTGTGAGCACCTCCAGGGCAGGGACTCCAGCGGGCTCATCTCTGTTTACCCTGCCAGGACGGAGAGGTGAGCACTCGTGGGGAGTGTTTGTGTGGTGAGAGCCTGCGACCAGGAAAATGAGTTCACAGCGACAGAATTACGGCAGAGGACCCCGGTCTTAAAGAAGTGCCTCTGGAATGCCTGCGGGGGGAGCTGGAATCTGTGGGGTCAATAAGAGAAGATGCGAAGGTGAGCAGGGACCACCAGCAGCTAGAGCCGGCTGCCCGGCTCCAGTGCTCTGGGCCCTGGCTTGGCACTGTTGTTTGTAGGAGGGGGGATGCTCCTCTAGTCACGGATCCAGTGCCTAGTCCCCCCGTGCTTCCATCAGGCACTGAGTGACTCACCCTTCTGCCTCGTCTTGCCATGAATACAGCCAATGTTTGTGATAAGTTTAGATCTTAGCTTATAGCTAAGACTCATCCAGTAGCTCAACAAAACTTAACTGAACACTTGCTAAAATCTGAGCCCTGTGCCAGGTGCGAAGAACACTGCGATAAACAAACCACAGCCTGTCCCTCTGCAGAGAATGCCCCAGGGCGAGGCAGTGGACACTCCCGGCCCGCACAGAGGAAGGACCTGGCAGACCCTTACCCCAGGGAGACCAGAGTCTAATTTAAGAGATCAGGACAGCCCACGTGCGGAGGGGCGAGAAGCTGTGGCACGGGGTGTGTGTGGGGGGACGCAATGCCCACATCTAAGTGGATGCCTTCCGTCCTCTGAGGGTGGTGCGCCTCCTGTTTAGCTCACCCTCACGCTCTGCAGCGCCAGCCAGAGAGGAAGTCTGATAGTCGCCACCCCTTATTTTGAGAAGATTCTAAAGAGAACTTGGCTACAGTGGGGGAGGGGGAGGGCTCAGTTTCCACTGGCTCATTAAAGCAGCACCCCCACCCCGCCTCTGGGGCCCAGTTCTGATTCCCATCACTTGGGGAATGTCACGCCTTGATGCCTCCATCACCAGGAGACTCTGCTGCTGATGGGTATGTAATTTGGGGGTAAGGCAAGGTCTGTTATCAGTTAGGGCTCAGAGTGTGCGTGTGCTGCCAGCTGCAGGGTGGCGGCCACTGGGTGGTATGCTGCCTTGCTGCCAGCTGCAGGGTGGCGGCCACTGGGTGGTATGCTGCCTTGCTGATCTGTGGCGCTCCCATCCCCAAAGGCTATGGGGCCACCAGCCTCTGCAGATTCTGGTAGATGGTCCCACTACTCGTGTGCAGGCTGGGCCCTTCCAAATGTCCTTCATGTGCAAGTTTTGCAAGTCTGATCCTCAGAAAGCCCTCTTGGTTAGAAGGGCATGTGTCAGTATTTCCGTTTCACAGATGGTGCAGCCGGGGCTCAGGAAGAGAAGGTAAGTTGTCTGGGAGGAGTGGTCAAGACAGGCTTACTTTCTCCTGGCTGGCAATCCAGGTAATTTCCCTGCATCAGGATGTTCCTACGAAGGGGACCTGCCCTTCTCCTAACAGAACATATAGATGGCTTCATGGCATTGCTAATTTAATGACATCTGGATGGTGGAGCATGTGTTGGGCAGGCACTCTGCTTATTTCTGCACATGCAGCACACAGGCCTCCATGAGTATCTTCAGATGATGGGCTCTAAGGAGTAGAGGACCCAGATTCCAGCCCAGAGCCCCCTGACCAGCATGTGGGTCTGTGCAGCCCCCACCATGGCTCGGGACCTCATCCATAAAATAAGAGGTGGAATTAGGAGATCCCGGCAAGTGCCTGCCACGTGAGGAAGTTCATCTGTCTGCTTCCCCATTTCTTGCCAGAGCAGGCTAAGCCTCAGCTTCCCCCATCAGTGTAACAGAGAGAATCGTAGCACCCCCACTGGGTGATTTTGATAATCACATAAAACAACATATGCAATTTGTTTAACAAGGTGCCCAACACTCCTTGTGTGACAAAACTTTAGCTCCTTTAGCCGCCACCACTGGTTACAGAGAAGTCCTGTGATTTCAGGGCTTCTCTTCAACTCCCCTTCACCTACTACGCGCTGGCACTCCAGGGACAGGGAGATGAATGCATCTCCCAGCCTGCACACACCCACTAGGCAGCTGGGCAGCAGTCAACAGACACCTCAAAGGCTCTCCCATTCGGCTTCTCCAATAGCACAACTGAACTGCAGAGACTGCGAGAAAAAAACAGGGATGCAGGGGAAAGAGCAGGGAGGGAGATGGAAGGCCATATTAGTTTAGCAGAAGAGGATGATTCAAGTAGAATGCAGTACTAATTTAAATCCTGAAATGACTGATGTATTTTCCACGGTGTTTTATTAATCAGCCTCAGATGGAGCACAATTTGCAAATTTCATGTGGCAGCTATTAAACATTTTCTCCTACATAAGTAAGTGAAAGGGATTTACTAATTCCAGCCGACGCCTCATGAATTGGTAATGGGAGCGGGCATCCAAACTGGCAGACACATGGGAGCTGCTCAAAACCCAGCGTGCTCAGGCCCCGGCCAGGGGATTGAGTCCCTCATGCTTGTTCGGAGCCCCAGTGGGCCTGGTCAATAGCGATACAGAGGTGGAGGACAGCGGTTGCTCGGGAGAAGGTTCAGGTGGCCTGTTGCTGCTGTGCACTTCTGCCCAGGACGGTCCTGGAGGGAGGCCCAGGGTGGCAGCATTCCTAAGCGTCCGACGTCAGCGTGGGAGGCTCCCAGGTGAGGATTACTGTCTCCATCTGAGAGGGAGGATTGGAGGCCTAGAGAGGTGACGTGCTCTGCCCAGGCCTCAGGATGAGGGCAGCAGACAAAGACAGAGCCTCCTGACTCTACGGAGGGTGGGAGGCCAAGGACACTGAACCAGTGACCCCTGGGGGAATGGCAGCAGGTAACCTGGTGCTCAACCCCATGGCCCACCACTCGTCATACACCCTCCCCACCACCTGCTGGCACGTCTAAAATGAGAGCCTTGGAGTCAGGCCTCCCTAGTGAGAAGATCTCGGGCAGTGGGTGTTTTCCTCCGCAGAGAAGCACTTTGTTAGGAGGGGCTGTGAAGGCGCGAGCAGGTGGCCCACAGGGACCCTCGTGCTTGTCTGCAGGCTGCCCTGCTTGCCTGGTGGGATCTTCTGATGCCCTGGGAGCCCCCCTGGGGGGTGTATGTGGGCCCTCTCACGCTCTCTTTTGCTTCTCCGACTTGGATTGGTTTCAGTTCAGTCAAATTCAAATGTGTCTTCCTGGATATTGTTTGGCCTCTGCTTAGCCAAGTGCCAAGGACACAGCAGGAAGTGACAGGCTCTGTTCTCCTGAGCCCATCGGGCCACAGACGGGCTCCGAGGACCTCTGTCTCCCCCAGGGAACTCCATCTTGTATCAGTTCTCTTGGTTCACACCCAACTTCCTTTCAAGCTTAACTGCTTTAAATATAATGCTTAAGATGCCAGGCCCTACCCATGGCTTCCTGAACAACTCCTACACAACCTTCAGTGCCTCATTCAGCGGTTGCCTCCTCCCCCGCCGTTCCAAAAGTGGATCATTTCCTCTTCCAGCCCTGCAGCCCATCTTACAGGTATTCAGTGGAATGTAACAAGTCGTCTTTTCCATTTACCTGAGCCCTTTGGATGGAACACGGATATGTTTGTCTTCATCACTGCAACCCAGGTACAGAGTACTTCCTGGCCTCAGGAAATGTTTGTTGAATGAATAATATTTTTCCTTTTGAGGTCTGACAGGAGAAGGGACTAAGAAAATAAATCGATTCCCATGCAGCCTCCAGCACCTTTAGTTACGGCAACACTAAGCACAGCCCAGCTCCCAGCCAGATTAACATAAATCCTCACACTTAAGGCCTCTTTACTTCAGTTCCTGTACCCAGTACAACATGTCAGGCTTTCAGCAAAAAAATTACAAGGCGCGCCAGAAAGCAAGGGAAAACACAGCCCGAATAGACAAAGCAGTCATGAGAACCAGACTCAGATGTGACACAGATGTTACAATTACCAGGCAGGGAATTTAAAATAACTGTAATTAATATGTTAAGGGCTCTAATGGAGAAAGGAGACAGCAAAAATGGAAGACAGGTGGATAACATACACAGAGACGGAAACGCTGAGGGAGAATCAAGCGGAAATGCTGGAAACCTGAACCACTGCCACAGAAACGAAGAATGTCTTCGATGGGCTCGTCGTCCAGACCGGACATGGCTGAGGGACGGATCAGTGAGCTTGAGACAGGTCAGTAGAAATTTTCCAAACAGAAGTCAAACAGAAAAATAATGGAAAAAAAAAGAAAAAGAAAAAAGAAAACATCCAGGAACTATGTGACGGCATCAAAAGGTGCGACATACGTGCTACTGGAATGCCGGGGAGAGAAGAAAGAAGCGAACAGAAGGCATATCTGAAGTAGTCATGACTGGGAAGCCTCCCAGGTTAGCGGCGGACACAAGACTGCAGCCACAGGAAGCTCAGGGAGAGCCAGGCGGGGCAAATCACCTGCACCGGCCGGAGGGGGTCGGGGGGCCCAGGCCCAGGGCGCCCGGCATCGGAGCTGAGCTCCCCCTGGTCCGCACAGCGCCTCATGGCCATGATGCGCAGAGGATGGTGCCCGTGAATCGCCCACCCCAGGCTCCACGGAAGCACGCCCGGCGACAGGGAGCCTGCTGGGCACGCTGCTCACTAGAGGGATGCCCCCGAGCATGTGCCGTCGGCCAGCAGCAGGAACTGCTGGCTGAGAGTCTGCTCTGCGTGTGGAGGCTGACTCGTGCACCGAACAGGTTCACTCTGCAGGCTCTTGGTAGCTCAGGAAGAAAGGTTGCTGTTTGGCCAGAAGCACGGCCCCTACCCTCTCCCGTACCGGTGCGGGAGGACACCGTGGCCAGTGGCAGCCAGACACCCGCCTTGGCGCTCAGCTCACCCTGCAGCACACACGTGTGCCCAGGCCAGGAAAGATGTCTCTCCTGCCTGCACTGGGGGCCCCCGAGGCTGCCTGCTGGTGTCCCAGCATCCAGGTGAGCAGGGAAAGGCGATGCGTGGGTGGTATTAGCTTTGTTACTGGGAAACAGTGTCCGCCCTACCAGAATGCAGGAAGGTGCCTCACAGGCTGGGCACCCATCCCAGTGTCGCCCCTGCAGAACTCCACTGGAGGGGCGAGGGGCCCATTCATGCCTCACCTCCGGATTACCTTTAGGCATCTCTGGACCTGGTAAGATGATAAACCACGCAAAAACGGAAAAAAGCCTCAGGTCCAAGAAAAATCCAAGGTTGCACCACTGCCCTGCCAATGCTGTTAGAGAAATCCCCCCACTGCACGTCTCTCAGTGAGTCACTGTTTACAGAATACGTTGCTACAGACTGACTGTTGTGCCCCCCAAGCTCATATGCTGACATTCTAACCCCCAGTGCGAGCGTGTTAAGATGTGGGACCTTCAGGGGGTGATTCCATCATGGGGGCAGAGGCCTCACAAATGGGACTGATGCCCTTATAAAAGGACTCCTTGTCCCCATGTCCCCCTGCCTCTCCACTACATGAGGACACTGCGAGAAGACAGCATCCACGAGTCAGGGCACGGCTCTCACCAGACACCAAATCTGGTCTTGGACTTCCAGCCTCCAGACTGTGAGAAGTAAGTTTCTGCTATTTATGAGCACCCAGTCTGTGGTATTCTGCAACAGCCACCTGAACGGACTGACGTTTAACCTCCACATCGCCTTTGCATTCACCCTGGAACAGGACGCCCAGACATCCCCACCTTGAAGATGGAGGTGGTGGTAGCTGCCTCCACCACTTGCCCCAGGGCCACAGCCCAGCTTTGTTCTGCTTTATTCTCCCTTTCCCTTAAGATGCCAGCTTTCTGGAGCAGCTGGGCTGGGCACGGTGGGAGTCCCTGCAGAGACTGGGTCTCTGCTCCTCTGAGATACGCTCCCTTGTCTTATTAAACTTCACTGTCTGTGACACTTTGCATTCAGACTCATGCATTATTTACCAGCTAATATCACAAAAGCCATGTATACAAACCAGCCCCGGCTTCCACCACCTCGGAGGCCCCGACAGCACTGCCAGCACCTTGTACAACAGCGTTGGGGTCAACCGCTCCCCCTCTGGCTCCACCATCCACACTTGCTCAGAACTCTTTGGCCAAAACTACGTGTAACTGGCAGGAGAACAAAGGTCTAGTCCTTCGGCAGCAGCAGGTTCAGGTGACGGGGCAAAAGCCCCTTTGTGGTCTCTGTGCCAAATGCCTGTGCCCCCTCTGCCCTCCACAGCCTCCTCTCTCCTGAGTTTTCCCCAGATTTTACTCCATCTCCTCTATGAACTACTACCCATGTCTGGGAAGATACTCTGATTTGCTCCCTGGTTTGTCCTGTGCTCAGCTCACTCCCCCATCTGTCTGTCCTCCCCGTCCACCCTGCCTGCTCCTTTCTCTCCCACCATCAGGCATCCCTACCTCCAGCTCATATCACCCCGTGTCTGCTCTTTATACAGAGCCACCCGCTGCAGGAAGCCTGGGGTCAAGCTCAGGCCCAGAGGAATGGAGGGCAGAGGGGCCGTGGCTGGAGGTGGCAGATGCGGGGCATGTGGGCCGGGAGGACGGTTGCATTGCACAATGTATGGGTAAAGGGAGACTGTTTGCGTGGCATGTGTTAAATACCAACCAGGTTAGGACGTCCATGGGGCAGCCACACGACGGCTGGTGGAAGCCCCCTTGAGCGAGGTCACCTGGGTCAGAGACAGGTGACAAGGAGCTGCGTTTGCACAGCATCTGGACAGCAGAAGGGAGGAGATCTTTGGAGTTATCTTACAAGGGGAAGAGCAGGCCAACGAAATGACTACATCCTCTCCAAGTGGAGACGGTCTGAGAGCAAGTGGGACATGCTACTGGAGCCAGAAGACCAGAAGCTTCCCTGGATGGCCAGTTCTTAGAGTCACCGGAAGCCGCTTTTCTCGTTTTTGAAGTGGAAATACTAACATCTGCCTTGCCTTCTAGCAGAGCTGTCATGGCCACACAGCCTGATAAGGGGAGGGAGACCCGTCTGCCCAGTGCTGGGGAGGTTGGTGACATGATTCACAAAAGACATTTCCATGTGCTTCTCTCACAGACCCAATTCCCCTGCAGCATTTAAGGGCTGGATCAATTTGCAGGAATGCATTTTGTACCCAATTTCAGCAGCGGCCGCTGCCACGTCATCTCTGGCCTCCTGGCTCCCTGTCCCTGTCACTCGCCGCCTCCCTCAGGCCCCTCCCGCCTGCAGTTGCCCGTGACTCAAAGCCCTCCCTGTCCTCGTCCTCCGGGGCCCCTTTTTCCTTCTCCCACGTGCCGCTCGGGCTTTGTTTCCGTCGCTTTGCTGTCACACCGAGGAGATGCAGGACTCGCCGGACTCTGCTTCCCTGGCATCCCCCCAACCCCGCGTCCAGGGAGCCGGCCCTGCTCTCACCTCTCCCAAACATGCCACACCACGTGCTGCTCAGAGTAATGAAGCGGGCACGCACTGCATTTTCTCCCCTGAGTCTGCTCGGTGTCTCTGAGGATGGTGCCAGCTGGCTTCCAGCCACCGGTCGCCAAAGCTTGAGGTGGTCTCTGCCTCCCTTCCCAACTTGTGCCAACCCCACTGAGTATGTACAATGCCCTTCATCCCATGACCAGCACAGATTGGGTCCTGGTTCTGTGCCTGCCACTGTGTCAGGCTTTGGGGACAGACAGCAGTCCTTGTCCTAAAGCAGAGCCCCCCACCAGGCATTCTGGGGCCTTGGTATGTGGAGGTGCCAATCCCTGCCTGGACTGATGGACTCCAGTGAGGACAGCCTTGTCCATTTGCCACACACGCTGTCAAATATCACAACTTCCTAATGTGCCCTGGCATGAGAAACACCCAGGAACCTGCCCCAAAGGACCTGGGTTAACTTGGAAGGAAGGTGTGGACGCCAGTCTGAACCCTGTCCTTCCTTTCCTGTCTGGCTCTGGTGCCCTGGAAAGAGCCTGCCAGAGTCCCACAGATCTCTTCTGGAGCCTTCCGACTGTCTGGTCCCCCTACAGTCATGCCACCCACTGTGTCCCTGGCCCATGTGCTAGAGACGCGTCCGGGGGAGACAGAGAGTCGCGCCCCAGCTCCTCTCTCAAGCTCCTCTCTCAAGCTCCTTGGGCTTCGATCATGTCAACTCCCAACTCAAGGCCCGCAGGCCCGCCCCCCTGCTCCCCAGCACCTTCCAGCCTACCTGCCAGGAGGCCCTCCTGCCCCCTCACGAGGCCTGGGTTCCTGCTGGGGCTTCTGCTTGCACAGTTCCACCTGGGGCCCCTGCCTCCCTCATTCCTGCCCCCCGAGCACTGTTAGACTTCTGTCAGCCAGCCCAGGGGTGGGGGGCATTATGTGGACTGCACCTCCAGTGGCTGCCCTTGATGTCCCAGACTTCCTGAGGTGGGGTACGTTTTAGGTACCCCCGTCTTGTCACAAAGCGTTTGAAGGGATGGTGATGTGGCCACGCGATGAGGATGGCAGTGCAGCAATGACGCGTGGCGGTGAGGTGCAGCTGCTTCAAGCCGCGCCCGCCCTCCACAAGGCCCGTCTGTTCCCTTATGGGAGCCCTCCTGAAGGAGCGAGGGCACGGCAGGGGATTCATGGGCACAAACAGGCTGAAGCCTCCACCCCAAATGGCGTCTCATCTTGTTAGGAAAGGGCTGGGCTGGACAGCTGAGTGATTGCAAACAGGTTCCCGTCCTCTCCTTTCCTCCCCAGCGCACATCCCGCCTGCGGCCCCTCTGCCCACGGGCGAAGGGTAATGACCTGCCCGAAACCAGCAAGCTGTTAGGGCCTTTGCGGCTCTGCTCCAGGAATCAGGGGGACTAGCCCAGGCCCCAGGGCTGAGCGGGGAGGAGCCCCTAGGGCTGCCGTCCCTCTGCTCTCTGGGGCTGAAGCGGGCCTAAGGGGGGGTGTCTCTCTTGGACGATGCGCTGTCTCAGAGGGCCCGCTTGAGACAGGGAGACCCCCCAGTGGGCCTCTGAAGCTCCCAGCCAGGTAGAAGGGCCAGGCCTACGGGTGGCCTCCTGCCTGCCCTGTGGCCCCAATCCAACCTCATTGGTGTTCTAATAAAAGAGGAAACATAAAGGAAGGCAAGCAGAGATGCCATGTGAACATGAAGATGGCCTCTGGGCCCCAGACAAGCAGCGTCCATGGCTTGTGACTTCAGCCACCAGCCTGTGGTGCTTTGGGGCAGCAGCCAGCGCCCCTGGACCGCCTGGGTGCGGGCATGCATGCAGGTGCCCACATGTGTGTGGCTGGGAAGGCCAGGGCACCAGTAGCCCAGGACGCCCTGCACTCTGTGGGGAAGGAGAGCCCAGCATAAATGTCCCTCTTCCATCTTGCAGTCGGCGTCCGCGATGCCACAGCGCCCTCTCGGGCCCAGCCGGCCTGAAGTGGTGGCCAACTCAGAGACGTGTCCTGATGCCGTGTCCCTCGCTCCTCGGTCACCCTTCCTGCTCCCCAGAATGACGTCTCATGAAACCGTCTGCCTCCACGCATGGCTACAAGCTCTGCTTTCCGGGGGGTGCGGGCTGGGGGCAGACCCCACCTCTGGACTGTGAGAGCTGGACAAGGTAAGGGGGTTGGGCTTACACTGCAGCCATATGGGAACACATTTTCCCCAGGGACACATCATACTTCTATCCGTGGTGGCTGTGGGGCTGGCGGTGACACGGTCCTTCATGTCCTGACGACTGCAGGGTGGCTGGGGAGTACAGGCCTTTTGGGGCCCAGGGTTTGTGGTCCTACAGCCTTGCTGAGGGTGCTGAAGGGAAGTCCACAGTTCCACCTGACACCAGGCTGATGCCTCTGGGGTGCCAACCAGGGGAGGTGGGAGAGATGGGGTGTCCTGGGTTGGTTTGAGGTGGCTTTGACTGGGGTGGGACAAGGTCTGCCACATTCAATTCTGCAGACAAACCTGGTATATTCTTATATTTCAGAAATACATTACTTTGACTCTTGTATTTGCCAGATTGTAAGAAACACCACTGATTTAATAACAGCTTGTCCAGGGCCAAAGAGGGACACCAGGTAAACACACACATCAAATGTCCTACTGCAAGAGGCTGCTCTGCACCTCACCACTTGTTATGAACACTGACGCTGGTGGTTGGGTTTCCTCACAGAATCTTCTCAGGCTCCTCTAGCTGTGAAGTGGCACCCAGGGTTAGGTGATAGGCTGTTTAATTATGTACATGACTTTATGGGCACATAGAGACATTATGGTGTCATTTGATACACAGGCATGCCCCAGAAATACTGTGGGTTTGATTCCAGGTTACTGCACCAAAGCAAATATCACAATAAGGTGAGTCAGAAGAATTTCCCGTTTCTCAGGGCACATGAAAGTTGTGTTTATAGTGCAGTCTGTTATGTGTACAATAGCGCTGTCTAAAAACACAATGTACATACGTTAATTAAAAGATATTTTATTGCTAAAAATTGCTAACCATCATCTGAGTTTTGGCACATTATGATCTTTGCCTGTGGAGGGTCCTGCCAATGTTGGTGGCCCTCCCTGCCCACTGGAGGGGGCGGCTCTGCTGAGGGATGGGGTGGCTGAGACCATTGCTTAAAATAAGACAATAATGACGTCTGCCACATCGAAGGGCTCCTCCTTTCGTGAACAATTTCACGGTAGCATGTGATGCTGTTTGATAGCATTTCACCCACAGGAGAGCCTCTTTCAGGATGGGAGTCAGCCTCTCAGACCCCACTGCTGCTTCAGCAGCTAAACTTATGGAATATTCTAAATGCCTTGTCAGCGTTTCAACAGCCTTTGCTGAATTTTCACCAGGAATAGGTTTCGTCTCAAGATGCCACTTCCCCTGCTCGTCCCGAGGAGCAGGCCCTCATCTGGTCAAGGGTCGTCCTGAGACGCAGCGATCCGCCCCACCTTCCGGCTGCACTTTGCCTCCCGCTCCCTTGCTGTTCCCACTGTAGGGCCCTCCTCACCAAGGTCCTGAGCCTTCAATTTTTAAAAATACACAATATCTGCAAAGCACAATAAAACAAGGTGCGCCCGTGTGTGGGAGGTCACCAGGGCTTCTCCTAAACTCTGCGTTTGGCTGAAGTTCAGTCCTCTTTGTGTCACATGGAAAAAGAAGTGCTGCCCATAAATGCTCAAGGGCCGAGCGGCCCAGAGGGCAGGGGCGGGTGGAAGGTTGGGGCCCTCTGTATGATCTATTCCGGGGGAACACACTAGCACCAACAGCACCTTCACACAACACAGATTCATTACCTCACAGTTTCTGTGGACGAGGAGTCCGGGGAGGGCAGGTGGCGCTCTGCTCGGGCCCATCAGGTGCTGCTAAGGTGCAGCCAACAGCACCCTGTGTGGGGCCTGGGGCCACTGTCAAGCTCATTCATGCTGTTGGCAGAGTCCAGTTCTTTGTGGCTGTGGGGCGGGGCTTCCTCGTCGCGCCCCAGTGGAGGTTCACACCAGGCTGTCCGCTCTACTCCAGGCCGACCGGGTAGGGGGGGGGGGGGCGGGCTCCTTCTGCACACTACAGTCGAGTTTTATGCAACATGACGTGATGACAGGACTGAATCCCTCCCATTTGCCATATGACACAACGTGACCAGGGCCAGGCTTATCCCTTCCTATTTAAACCCCCACTTGTGCACAAGGGGAGAGCATGATACAGGAGGAGTGCCTGGGTGGGGGATCTTGGGATTCTGCCAACCGCACTCCCCCTTCCCCCTGCCAGGCTCTCCAGGGTGGACACAGCCTGAGAGGGGCTGTAATAGGCTTTCACCTGTTTGTGCCCTAAGGGTCCCTAAGATGCACCCAGGCACAGGGCAGCCTGTCGAGGGTGAAGGCACAAGGTCATTCTCTTTTCCCAGGAGACACATGCCAAACACCTGCAGCCCTGGATCATGTGACAGTCATTGGCCAGTGTCCTCTGAAGGCAAGAAGTCAAAGACAAAGTTCTCCACACGGGCCGTGGCTTCTTCTCCAGCTTTGCAACAACTTTCCCACCAAGACCGTGGGGACTGCGGCCACCGGATGAGTTGGCTGAGGGGCCAAGCCCTGAGGGCCCCCTTTAATCACAGGCAGTGACAGCATGGGGACAAGTGAGAGAAAGGCACTGCTTGAAACAGCCGCGGTAAGGATGGCTCAGCCATTGCTCACAAAGCGAAACACTCTTACCGTACCCACAGCAAGCAGGCCCACACGTCTTTACCCAACTAATGAAAACTCATGTCCACATAGATACCTACAACAGATGTTTATGGTATCTTTACTTAGAACTGCCAAAAACTGGAAGCAACTAGGAAGTCTTTTTACGAGAATAGATAAGCAAACAGTAGCACATACAGACAATGGAATACTGTCCAGTAATACCAAGAAGTGAACTCCCAAGCTGTGCAGAGACCCAGCAAATCTTAGACGTGCATTGATATGAGAAAGAATGCAGTGTGAAAAGGCTACACACTGTATGTTTCCACTTACTCGACATTCTGGAAGAGACAAAACTACAGAGATAGTAAACAGGACGGTGGTTGCCAGTGGCCTGGGGAGGCTGGAGTGGGTGGCACACAGGGTGGTGAATTGTTCTGTACGAGATCATAATAGTTGTTCCATGACACTAGGCATTTGTCAGAATCCAGAGTACCGAGAGCAAACTATAATGTACACAAATTTAAAAATAATATTTAGAAGCTTAGGGAATCTCAGAATGGAATAAAAAATGCATCAAGACAATCTAACTGTATTACAAATACATGAAACTTCATGAAGAGGGTGGGAGAGAAGCTGGTCCAAGAAACTTTGGAACCGGTGGAGTCTACAGGACCAGAGGCATGGGGCCGCGTGCGACTGGGCTCCAGCCGGCAGAGTCATTCCCAGGGCACCGGCTAGCAGCTCTGACCCGCTGCACACGTAGATGGGGATGAACCACTGAGCCAGTGGGTGGCGGGCAGGGGGCTCACAGATAAGCAAGGGGACAGCTGGAATGACCCACGTGGTGACCGTGGTGGTACAAGGCTGCACACATCCACATGAGCTCACAGGCAGCGTGACACAAATAGAGACACTGATGTGTGTGCACTCGCGGGCTAGCACATACACAGCTCCTTGTTCGTCAGCTGAGAGCCTGGGAACATGACAGCCCAAGGGCAACAGGCACCCCCAGCACCCAGATGGTGGTTTCTGACACCTTCTGCACCTGAAGGAACCAGGCTCCTTGCAGAAATAGCTGATCCTGGGCGGGGACAGGATGCACCCAAGGGGAGCCTGGGCACCTGCCCTCACAGGCTGGGGGGTGTTCATACAGACCACGATGGTGGGCCTGGCACGGCCACCTGGAAGAACTCCAGTGGCCGAAGCTGGAGCAATTTTGGCAACAAAGTAAATAATGTAGTATTGGGTTATAAACTCAAAATTAATATCCACGAGGCCATAGAGATACATATTATGGCACAAACAAGTAAATGGGGGCGAACAGACTATGCCAAAGAATCCCAAAGCAGTTTATGCAGATGCTCTGCCCTCCAGGAGGGGAGCAGAGCCCTGACTCTGAGGCGCGGGCTGCACAGAGTGACATCCCCACAAGGCATACAGGATGCTTTGCGGGGACAGCGCAACCTTAGAGTGAGAAACACTGTGACAGGCACAGCTTGGCCAGATGGTCGAGGCTAACATCACCAGTGACAAGCCATGTCGATGTGTACCCTGGACGCCGTGTGATGAGAACAGTGCTTCACTTCCGCGCTTCCTCCCCAACCTCAGCTAGTCACAAGGAAGTCATCAGGCAAATCAAAAAGAGGGAAATGTCACAAATACCTGCTCAGCCTCCTCCAAACTGTAAGGTTATCACAAGCAAGGGAAGTTTTAAGAAACTGTCACGGCCACAGGGAGACACGAGGATCACGTGTAATGTGATGTCCCAAGTGGGTCCCTGGGGCAGAAAAGGACACGAGAGGAACACCAAGGACATCTTAGTGAAGTGTGGACTTTAGTTAAGAATAATGTATCAATATTGGTTCATTAGTTGTGACAAAGTATGATACTAATATAAGACGTTAATAATAGGGTAAACCAAATGTGGGGTGTATGGGGACTCAGTGCTGTAGTCACAGCTCTTCAGTAAATGTAAAGGTTTAGTTACACACACACACACACACACATGCACACGGTGCCCAAGGTGGAAGCTGAAGCTAGTGTCAGGCTGGCACTTCCTTGCTTGCTGATGACCCACCGGCCCTGGCGAGAATCCCTGGGACAGCAGATGACAAGGAACCTCGGGGCTCCTTTTTCAGGCCTGTACCTGCACTGTCAGGCCTCTTTGGGGGATCGGTCTTTTTTGGAAAGCCATCGCATTTCAGTTACAAAGGTCCCCGCTGGTGCCCCCTGGTTGACTTGGTGCAGAGTTCATGCCATGAGCCCCAGTCTTTCCCTGTAGGTGCTCCCTGCTCACATCACACCTGACAGGGAGACAGCGCCCCCAACTTCCTCACCCTCTGCTCTGCCCCCACCTCCCTTCCCAGGCAGCACCCCCAGACATCTGCTCTGAGCACCTCACAGGCACATGAGACTCACCTGGCACATAGTGGGTCTATAGCCAGGATGCGCCTCCTTATGAGGCTGCATGTCCAGCCCCTCAGACCCAGCTGCCTCCACCTCCACGAGTAGCAGACAGTTGACATACGCCCTGTCATTTAGCACAGTGACCTCTGATCATAGTTGGATTGCCAGGAGTTAGATGATTTCCTCACCATCGCACAGGAAAGAAGTGATAGATGTGGGACTGAGAACAGGTGACCTGGCATGGACAGAGAGTTCTAAAACAAGATATAATCTACATTGTCCAAAAGAGAAGCTATTGTTAAACTGGACTTCCTCAAATTAAATTTTAGTTAAATTTTAAAGTGCTGAGATTAAGCACTTCTGCTCATGGAAGAGTGACCTTGTGAGGGTGACAGTGCAGAGCACAGGTAGGAAGCGTCCGGGCTGCGTCTACTGACACGAAGCCCGCACCCACGCAGAGCTGAGCAACAGCTCCCAGGTGGACCAGAGGAGTGGCTGCCCGTGCAAAGGGCACCCACAGGAGCACTCAAAGAAGCTTTACTGCTGCCATGGGGCAGCCAGTGTCCTTGCATTCAGTGCCAGACTCAGTGCAGAATGTGAGGACACAGAGGTAAATATTTCCCTGCCCTCACCCCTAGGAAGCTCCGAGTCTAGAGGGGGAGACAGACAGGAAGTAAGAAGTCATGATGTAGAGCCTGCCCGGGCTGTGGGGGCAGAGGAGGAGCCCCAGTCCCCCTGGGAAGCTCCAGCCGCCTTCTCAGAAGTGAGGCTCTAAGAGTCAGTGGAGCAAAGGAGAAAGATGCAGGCAGGAGGAGTGAGGAAGGGAGGCTGCAGGAGGCAGGGGCTGTGCACACAGCACGTCCTAATGTTCGCCTCCACCGTGAGCCACTGGCCAGCACAGGGGCTTGGCGCCCGCTGGGGCGTGGAATCAACTAAAGCCTATGAAACAGACACAGAAGAAGAAATGTTTTCAGAGGAACAGGTGTGGTGGTTTTGGGGTTGCCTGGCCAGGGTCCCTCCTGGCAACTTGAAAGTGAATTAAGTTCTATCAATGTCACACTTCGTCTCAGAATCCCTCCCACCCAATTGCAGGACGTGAGCCATCCAGCTGGCTGGGCGGGGGCCAGCTCGAGCCAGCTCCCAGGAACCAGCTGTCAGGACCTCTCCCCAGCTCTGAGACCAGTGACTCCACGTGGGCAGCTTGCCACCAGCCCAGGGTCGGGATGAGGATCACACTGTAGAGATTGGCAGATGCCTTTTCTTCCCCTCCCTCCCTGGCCCCAGTCCTGTCAGCACCTCACCAGAGCAGGGCCGGCCCAGGAAGTCCGTTTCCAACAGGACAGCATCGGCCTGGCTGGTACTGGCTTCTCCTGGGCCATCACTGGACCCACTTCTTCCTGGTCTATCAGAGGAGGAGAAGGGGGGTGTCCACAGGAGAGAGGAGGTCCCAGGTCTGTCGAATGGGTCCTGGTGAATTCCAAAGGGGGATGACTCCAAGGAGGACGACATCAAAAGCAGGAGCCTCAGAAGAGCCACAGCCTTGCTCCACCTTCACGCCTGTCCCCGCGGCTCTGGGCACCGAGCAGCGGTTGCTCAAGTTACACTGACAGCCTGTGGACACAGATGAAAAATGTGCAGATGTGCACATAGACACACACAACTTCAGATGTGGTGCTCATGATTTTCAGGGTCACAGAGCCTAGGCAACCACGTTAAGCACCGGGCGTGTGCCGCTAACAGGAAGAAATAAATGACTAGGAAGATAAAATTAGATGTCTACCTCATTGCAAACACGAAAACGAATTCCAGATGGGTTAAAGAAATGCAAAACTGTAAAACGTTTTTTAAAAAGCACAAGAGAATGTTTTTATTGCATCTTGGTGGCGACAGTGCAATAAATGTACAAGTTGGAAGCTAAATAACCCAATAGAGAAATGGACTAAGGACAAGAACAGGCTGCCCACAAACATGCAGTTCACCGGCGAGGAACCCCAAATAGTCGATAGAAGCATGAGGAGATGCTCATTGGACCAGTAACCGGGGAGAAGCAAAATGAAGCCATAATGATACACCATTTCATATCCATCACCTGACAAACGCTGATGAGTCTGATAACACCAAATGCTGGCCAGAATGTGGAGAAACAGGAACTCGTAGGTACGGCTCATGGGCGGGTAAATTGCTAGAACCACTTTGGAGAGCAATTTGGTGGCTCCTGCACAAGTTGCAATTGCACGTGCTCCCGAAATGACCCAGCAATTTGGCTTCAAGGGGACGCCCTGCGGAGAGCCTTGCACACTTCACAAGGCATGTTTGTGGGGTATTACTTATGATAGCAAAGTGTCAAACAAGAAATGGTCTCTGACTGGGGAGACAGGTAAACACTGGTTATTCACACAAGGAAATAATAAACAAAAGCAAAAACGAGTGAACTAGGTGCACCTGCATCAGCGTGGCTAAATCTCCAAGACAATATTGCGCAAAAAAGAAAAACACCAGGAGCAGGATATACGCAGGATATATGCAGGATATATGCAGGATAGTACGTGTGTAAGATTTTTTAATGCACAACATACTATCTTTTGTTGATGAACACACACTGATTCTGGGGCAGCATTCTCCCTGAGGAGGGGGGCTTTCCTCTAGAAAGGTGGGCTTTCCCTGTCTGAACAGCAATTTGAGAGCAAACTCAGTTAACTGCTAGCACCTGTTCACTTTGGATGGCGTCCATGTAAGCGCCAATTAGGTTACAGCATGTACTTCTCCACACAGTGGAAATATTTCACACTTTTTTATTTTTAAAAACAGTGCTTCACATTTGTTTTATTAATTTTAAAAAGCAATAAATGACGGCTGAAGTAGCTGGGCTGCGCTGTACTCAGCTGCTGTCGCTTACCCACCATGGGGGGACATGGCAGAGCAGAGGGCTCCAGGCCGGTGGGGCCTGGGAAGTGGGGGGCCAGCCCATGGTAGGGACTCGGCCACTTGAGGAGAAGGTGGTCCCCCTGGGAGGCCCAACAAGAGCAGGCGGCTGCTCACTGCTGGCTAGGGCTCCACTTGAGGAATCCTCCTTCCCAGGCCCTGTGCACGTGGTCTCCTTCCCCTCCAGAGCAGGGCTGGCCTGGGAGCCCGTCCCCTGTCTGAGAGCTCCTCCCGGGCCACCATCTTGTACCCACTTCCTTCCTGGTCTACCAGGGCAGAGGTCGGGGCAGACCCGTCCATCCCCTGGGCATCAGGTCCCGTCCCAGTGTGGGCCCGGAGCCAGAACAGAAGCAGAACACGGGACCAGAGGCACATGCCTGACCCAGTCCTGCCAATTCCATATACAAGTCTGGGCCCCAGTCCTGGGCCATTGCCCATATTTTGAAGGAATTTCTGCGAGAATCATCCTGAGGGAAATACAGGGGCTTTGGGGTGGACTGGGTGGGTCTCTTGGAGGACCAGACAGTTGAGCTGAGAACTAAAGAAGAGAAAGATACAGGATAAAGATAACAGGGGTTTTTTTTGGGTGGGGGGCAGAGAGAGCAAATGTTTGAAAGGCTGTGAATCAGGAGAGAGTTGGGTGAGCTCGAGGCTGCGGCCTAAGCAGGGCTGTGCAGATAAAGCGGAAAAGGGTGCAGACCGAGCCCCGGTCCTTCCCTCTCTGAGCCTTCATCTCACCACAAAGCAAACTCTTCCCTAGTCGTGGGCTGAGCCCTGAGTCCTGGTAACATTCTGAACCCCCCTTGCTCCTGGATACAACATGCTGCTCTGGGGGAAGGTCAGAAAGATGGCTGGCCGGCTGCGCAGCGGGAACACCCCACCCCAGCACCCCAGCTGTCCAGCACGTCCCCCCTCGTGGGGACATGACCGCAGTGGATGTGTCGGGCACAAGGCACAGGGCAGCACGGGCCCTTGCAAAGCCACCGTTTGGTCTGTGTTGCAAGGAAAATCGCTCTCCGGGGAGCCTGGTGCTTTGTTAAAAAAAGTTTAATGTTGATTTTAGTGAAAAACAGAAATAGCACAACATATGTTCTGACCATCTTTGGTGCTAACGACGCTGTGTATGGGCCCCCCTTACGGGCCCCCTGGAGAACCCATAGGAGGGCTGACGGGACAGGCAGAATTCAGTGGAGCTTCCTGCTTCCTGAGCGGCTCCCAAGGGCCGCCGCCCGGGGCAGGCAGCCCAGGGCCAGGACTCCAGGCACGTCCACGTTCTGTGGGCTGAGGTGTGATGCTCGGGGCAGAAGTGGTCCCTGGGAGCCTTGGCCTGGAGCTGCAGCAGGTTCATGTGTCTACCTGGGAGGGCAGGTGCCTAGCGACCAGTGGTGGGGTGGTGGTGACCACTTCGCCAGGCTGTTGACACTGCCAGTGGCAGCAGTGGTACGAAAGGGACAAGGAAGGGGGTGTGGCCACACTCGTGGCTGTGATGTGTGCCAAATGAACACGCCGGTCCTTAGTGACAGGACAAACACCTGTGGTGGACAGACCAGGGCAGGACTGTCCAGGAACAACCCAGCAGGGCAGGGTGCTCCAGCTTCCCTTCCCAGGCTCCGGCCCTCAGAGCCTGGGCCTACCCGGACCCTCAGCACCCAGTGCGTCCAGGTTCGCCCCACCACCCAGTCGGCCTGGGACAGATTCTACAGCCAAGTTCTCTAGGCCCTGAGCAGGGCTCAGCCTAACAGCCAGATGACACCGGGATGGGCCAGTGGACTCCATGGCTATGCTGGTGTCCCTCTGTCTCCTGCCCTTCACCACCAGAGCGCATGGGCCGCCCACACTCGGGGCCAAGGGGACTGGGGTGCCCCTCTCTCTCCCTCCCTCCCTCTCTCTCTCTGTGCATCTATCTTTCTGCTTCTCTCTCTCTGAATCCAACTGTCTCTCCATGTGTAGCTGTCATCTATCTCTCCATCTCTCCCTCCCTCTCTCTCTTCCCACCCGCTGGCTCGCCGGGCAGGCACTGTGAGCACCAGCTATATCCTGGCCCTGTTCCAGGGGGTGGGGGTGGGGGGGCAGCAGCAGGTGAGAGAGAGGACATGCCTGTCCTCTTAGACCTCACCCTGGAGTAAGTAAGACAGGGCCACAGGGGAAGGAGCGAATTCTGGGGGGATGAGGGGGCACAGTCTCCTCTGGAGTGGGTGCAGCCTCTCAGGGTGGTATTATTTGAGCTGGGTGGGGGCAGGAAGGTGGAAAGAGAAGGAGGCAGGGGGCCGGGGCGAGGAGGAAAGTAGGCCCTGTTCTGGACGGGCGGGCGGCCAGGTTATGGAGAGCCTCTGAGGACCGGAGAGCGTGTGGAGGGGGCGGCCTATGGCCTGGGCAGGGCGACTGTGCGCTCTGGGATGGTCACCTGCCGTTGTACACACAGGGATTTGGAGGACAACAAGGAAGCAGGTTTGATGCCTGGTGTCCCACTGCTGGGCTGCAGGAAGTGGAGCGAGCTATCGACTGACCCAGCCCAGTTGCGTGTGCACAGCACCGGGCAGACAGGTGCACAGGGTGCTGTCGGGCAGGGAGAGCAAAGCTGCCCTTATAGCCCCGGTGGCCACCCTAAGCCCTTGACATCTGATCTCAAACCACCCCCCACCCACTCCCCACCCAGGCTGCAGTCCCTGGATCTTGCTCATGTCCACCCTGTGTCCCTGGAGGAGCTTTTGGAGCTGGTGACCCACTAGAGGCCCTTCCTGGGCCCTGGGTCTTCCCGCCCGCTCTTCTGCCTCTGTTCCTTGGTCCTCTCCCGCTCAGAGCCCGACAGGCTCTGTCCCGTCTCCCCTGCCCTTCCAGTGTGAGTGAGTGGACAAGGCGGCACACGCAGGTGAGACCTGCGTGGGTGAGGCAGCGTGGATGCAGCGGCGTGGATGCTTTCATGAAACACACCGGGGTGTGGTGCCTGAGCCACCTGTCTAGCTGACTCCCATTTTAGTCCGAGCCTGGAGAGCCATTTCCCACTTGGGGAAGTCGCCTGACTGGTCCTCTCCCAGCCCCCACCACACTGCCCACCCAGTACGGGGATAGTGCAGAGGGCACGGCCGGATGGCGGGTACTGTGGGCTGAGGCTGCACCCTCGTCCGTCTGTCGAGGGCATGCCCCCATGCATTCTCTTTGCCAGTCTAAAGGACAGCCACCCCGGGTGCACAGAGGGGTGTCCTGGGAGAGGGGGTGTGCTGTTCACTTGTGCTGAGGGAGGGCAAAGCCGAGCTTATTCACTTGTCCATTTTCTGGGGGTTAGGACTGCTGATGGGCTTTTACACCTCTAGGAACGCCTCTCTCCCCTCCTCCAGCTTCTAATCGCCTTCCAGAAAGCAGCTGCTGTTCACTTCCCCCCACCCCCCAAACCTCCGAAGCTCAGCAAACTCCCCTCGGCCTGAAGCAGCTGTGCTCAGAGCAGCGCGCCTGCCTGCAGAGCCCATCAGAGCCTCAAAGGGGAGATTAACAGCAGCATCCCATCAGCCGCCGCATTGTCACCATTCACGGCGTCAGCTGCGCCTGGCCACTCCGGGCCTGCGGAAGACAGAATTAGAGAATATGGGACTCTTAGAAGCATAGGCTTTCAGAAGCATGGAGTCATCAAATCTTTCCCCAGAATCAGCTTAGGGTGATAGAATTTTAAGGATGCATCCTTTCAGAAGCTTAGACTCTTAGAAGTCTCCTCAAATTTTATTCTGATTAAGTTTGGAGTAAAATAAATAAATCAAATCTCTGACACCATTTTAGGAGCCTAGAATCTTAGTTATTAAAAACCCAGAATGGCAACATCTGTGAGCTGCAGAAACCGTGTGCGCTGGGGTCAGAGGAGAGGAGAGCCGGCCGCCCGCCGTCCTGCTCAGCGGCGCTGTGTGCAAGCCAGGCGGGCCTCTGTGCTCCTGGGCCCAGCCCAGCCGCAGCCCTGCGCCGCCCACCTCGCTGTGGGAGCAGGACTGACTGGCTGCGGGGAGGAATGTGGGGTCCCAAACCTGCCCCTCTCTAGGCCCCCAGTCAGGTGGTCTCAGCGGAGGAAAGGCACTCCCCACCCACTGTCACTGATGACCCCAGCCCCCACCCCCCACGACAAGAGGGGAGAGAAGCCACGTGGTCTCCTCCCCCACTGGTCTCCACGGCACGTGCCCTTCTTCATTCGCACAAAAACACCATCACTGGGCTGGTGGGGACGTTGGGACCAGGACAACAGGGCCCAGATGGTTTCCTAGCCTGCCTAGGCGAGGGGGACAGAGTGAGGGGCCCCTATCCGTCCAGACAGCCAGTGGCCCCCCCATTCAGAGCCTCTTCAGAAGGGATCCAGCCTGAGCCAAAGGGATGCTGTCCAGGCAATGCCACCCTGAGCTGCCAACACTACAAGTGGCTTGGATGACAGAGGCCTGTGGGATCCTGAGGCCGCCCAGGGCAGGGCATTCTGCAGGCTCCCAGCACCACTTCCCCCAGCTGACCTCTCCAGATGCCCCACACCCACCCCATGACCCAAACCCCACCTCTGGTCAGGCACACCTGACACCAGGGCTCACCCTTGGGACCTCCTCTGCCACTTACTTTTAGAAATAGAACCACCGCAGCCAGAGGGGTGTAAGGAGGGCTCTTTGCCCTGACACCCTGGGCATCCCGTCCTCCCACCCTGCAGCTTTGCTGTGGTGCTGGCCAGTCCCGTCCTACCTGGGTTACTGCAACAGCCTCTCAGTCCCCTGCCCAAGACAGCTCCAGTTGTTCTCCTGGCCTCAGCCCCACCCTCCTTGACACTGGGTGAACCCCACGGCCCCCAGGAGCTCACACCAGATCACCTCTGGTCTTGGTATTCAAGGTTCCCCACCCTGAGGCTGGAACCTGATGACTGTCCCCTGCACCCTCCTAAGGACCTCACACCCCAGCCATGCCTGGCAGCCCTGGACCCTCACCACCTGCAGGGTTTCCTGGCCTCTGGACCTTTGCACAGGTGACTGCCATTCTCTTTAATGCCCTTCCCCACCTGGTGACCTCCTTCCTCAAGCCCCACATGGACCCCAGCCCCATTGCCCTGCACCGTTCTTGTGCTCCCCGCCCTCTGCACCCTATATAGGGCATCATAGCCAAGTTTGTCCCACTCACTGGGTCATGAGCCTGTCACTTGGCAGGTACCCTCACTGGCACTATTGCCACAGTGATCTTGAGAAGTCAGCTCACCCCATACTGCTGAGGATATGAGAACTGAATGTTCAGAGAGTTCAGGTAACTTAGGTGAGCTCACACAGCCAGGTGGGGAAAAGGTCAGTTCTGCCCATTCTATGAGCCTCCTAAGTCAGTGCCTACAGCAGGCCATATGGCCAGGACATCAGTGGGCTCTGCCGAAGAAGGGGCACTCCCAGAGGGGGCTGGTGTGGCAAAGCAAGGAAGCACACAAGGCGTGTGCCTCAGTTTCCCCATCTGTAAGATGGGTTGATACTACCATCTACTTGATAGAGTCGATATGGGGATTAAGCAAGACACAGTGTGCAAAATGCCCATCACAGTGCCTCGCACAAGGCGGGCACTCAACAAACAGTGGTCGTGAGGCAGCAGCAGTGGTGGGAATGGAGTGCTCACCTCTTGGGGCTTCTCTGAACCTTTGTCTCTTCTTCTGCAGCAGGAGAAGAGAGGCCAGTCATTCGCAGCCCCCACCCTCCCAGTCACTGGGTGCTACATGCATGGGAGGGTGATTCTCCCTGTCTTGCTTTTACACCAGTTGTCAATTATCTTTGCCAAATTAACACGATTTCATGCCCGAGGGTTGCCGCTGGTTCACCTCGAGTTACTGTTTTCCTGCCCTTTGCTCGCCCCAGTCTCACCGCCCTACTTCTGCAGAAGTTTGCCAAGTGCATTGTGAATGTTTGCGTTTGTGTCCTCAGAAAGCACATGAGGAGCTCCATTCTCACAAGCGAGCCCAACCTTCAGGAGGCCGGTGTCTTCAGCCAGGTGGCACAGAGCAGGGGCCTGGCAGTGGAGGTCTGTAGCATGTGCCCACCCAGCGTCCTTCCCCCTCCTGATGGCAGCACCCACTGCTTCCCTGGGACCACCCCTCCCGATCTCATCCACATGGAGGTGGGGGACATGGCAATGTGGTAGAGATGACCATGTTACTCCATCCTGGGACATGTCCTGGGAGTGTGGGAACAGAGGGAACCTCTTCTCCTTGGTTGGCCCAAGTGCAGGATACAGACTGGAGCTGCCAAGCCTGCCAGGGCCCAGGCCTCCCAGTGCAAGATGAACATTGCTGAGACAGAGCTGATGATGCCCTGGGCTGGCCTCCTGGCCTTGAGCCCGCTGAAGTGGGTTTCTGTTCCCTGGGAACAAAAGAGTCCTGGAAAACCCCCTCTAAGCCCTGCGTTTCCTTCTTTCCTGGTCCTGGAGGTCAGGCCCACCAGAGGAGGGTGGGGCCTGAGCAGGAGAAGGATTTAAAAGCAGGAGGACAGGTTACAAGAGGTGGGTCCCTCTGAGCTCACAGCCACGGCTGCCCTGCCTTTCCTGGTGTGTGGACCCTGGCCACTGGTCCCTGGGCGGGCTACACCCACAGCTGCAGCTGCCTGACTGCGCGTGCATGCGGCTGTGCAGGTGGGCGGCCAGCAGCTCCCCCGTGGTGTTAATGACAGACAGCTGTTCCTCAGGCAGGAGGCGGGTGCACCCCAGGCATGAAGGCCTCACAACCTGTTTCTCTGCCAGGGCCCATCGGCCATGATAAACCTTACCACGGAGCTAAGGGGCCACCCCGAGCCGAGCCTCTCGGAGGCTGGGGGCTGTCAGCCACAGTGAAGCTGCCCGAGTGGTGTCAGGCCACTGCAGAGGGTGTGGACCCATGCAGTGGGCAGGATGGGAGTGGAAGGGCAGCCAGGAGGGAGGACAGAGCCTGGGGTGAGGCTGCTCCTCTGGCCAGCAGTTGGGCCGCACTCAACTGTGTAGGGATGGGGTCTGGCTGGCAAGCAGGGGGCTCCTTCCGGTGGACAGGGTGACATGTGTTCCCAGCCAATGCGGGAGGAAGAGGGGCCAATGGGCAGTGCTGGAAGGGCTCTTGCTGAGGACTTCCTTTTGGCACTGTCTGGGGGTCTGCTGGCAGCCCGATGCATATGCAGAGCAGAATGACAATGAAGCAAGAGGTCATTACTCTGGCCTCCATGGAGCTGGGCTCTGGGGCCCAGATGCGCCCCAGAGCTACTGTGCAAGACATCAGTCTTTCTTCTACCTGCAGGGCCAAGGAGTGAGGTGGGCGAGCAAGAACTCCCCAGCCAGCCCTGGAGCTGGCTTGGGCTCTGTACTGTCCGCTGTTTACCCCCAACCTTGTGCACGTCTCTCACCACACACATTCCAGCTCCCACCCACAAAAAGCCCTGAGGAGAGGGTGGCCAGGATGTGCAAGGCACCCGTCCCCAGCACCTCTATGACCCTGCTCCCACCCTCACCCTTCTGCCCACCTGCTTCACAGGGGCCCTGCAAGTTGGTCTTGAAGGGCAGGGCCTCTGAAGAGGATTCGTCCCCAAGCTCTGACGCTGTCCCATCCTCCAGCAAAGGTGGTTCATAGCTGCCAGGTCCTAGTAGCGGTGGCAATGCCAGGCCCTGCGGCCTGTCAGCAACTCTCAGAGACTTGGGGATAGTTGCCGACAAGACAGAGGGCACAGAGGAGGCCAGAGCTCCATGACTTCCCTTCTCATCACTCCTCGCAACCTCTTCCACCAGCTTGGAGGGTCAGCAACTGGCAAAGCCCAGCACAGAACAGATGGGGCATCTGTGGAGCACGTGCTCTGGGCCCCACAGAGCCCTCGGCTGTGCGCCCGGAAGCAGGCTGTTCCTGTTATTTCTGACACAGGCTGTCTGTGGGCTGCCTCCTCACCTACCCAGAGCCCACCCTCAGGTCAAAGAGCAGCTGCTGTTGGGGGCAGGGCATTAGAACCAAGCTCCTGGCTGTGCTGGCTGGCAGGGGAGAGGTGGGAGGGGCACTTTCACACATTCCAGCTCTGCTCACCAGGGTTCCTCTGACTGGAGAGCTCTGGCTCAGCCTGCAGAGCCCAGCTCCAGCACCACCTCCTCCTAGAAGCCCTCCCCACCTACCAGCCAAGGCTGTTTTCTCCTTCTGCACCCCCTATCCTGCTGTCTGCATAACAGCAGGTATCATTCCGCCTCCTGCTGCAAATCACTGTTCCTGTTGCAGGGTCCACCTTGGACTGTGACCTTTGTAGGACAGAAGCATGTACCCTGGGAGGTGGGGTACAGCTAGTACCATCATCCCTCTTTCACAGCTGAGGAGATGGAGGCTGAGAGAGAAGAAAGGTCCGTGCAAGGCCTAGAGCAAGTGGGGACATGGGATGCAGACCCAGGCTGCTGTCCCAAAGCCCCCCGCTTGCCAGACACCTCCCGCCTGGTGGTCATCACTAATCCCCACAGCTGTCCCTGTCCCTATCCTCAGCTTGGTTCTGATTTGGTTTCCCCCCCACCGGGAGCCCTGTTTCCAACCTCAGCATGCTCACCCAACATGCTCACCAGGTTCTCTGCGCCTCTGACTCGGTTCAGCCCCCACGATACCATGAGGGAGCTGCTGTGACCCCACTTTACAAGTGAGGAAGCTGGGATCCAAGCAGGTCAAGCAGCCTGTGTGTGACTGAGCTGTCTGTAAGTGACAGAGGCTGGATGCGGACTTGGCGCTGACACCTCCAAAGCCCATGTTCTTGCCTGATCGCCATTCCATCCTTCAATTCATTCTAACGGTGGGCCAATGCTGTGGGACATCTCCCTCTGCCCTCCCAGCCCGATGAGGCCTGTGCTGATGGCTCCACCCTCCCCAGATGAGGTCCACGGCTCAGCAGCCCCCGTCTCTGCTCTGGGTAGGCTGCATGCAGGAAGGTCTGCTCCAGGTCCTAGGAGTCCTGCCCCTCCCCAGGACTCCATGGAGCAGGATTCCATGAGTTGCAGCCACATGGACACAGCATGACTTTATGAAAGCTTTTGATGATGGTGTTTAGAATTTCTGCTTTATGCTAAAAAAAAAAAAATCATCCTTCACGATGAAACTCTAGAAGCATTTCCATTAGAGGGAGGGGTAAGCAGAGATGCCCAGCACCATCCATCTTCTGTTTGACTTCGCATTGAACTACAAATGGGGCTTGGATAATTGACTAGACATGTTGAGGAAAGTAAAACTCCATGAGAACTGAAGATATAAAGGTGACAAACAAAACTTTTAAAAAATTATATTAAAGCCTAGAAAAATATTCTATAACCTCGGGGTAAAGAAGAATTTCTATATAAAGCAAAAAATGGTGACATAAAAGGGAAAATGATCTGGATATAACAAAATTTAAAACTTCTATGTGAAAAGGACCACACACATAGTTAAAAGATTAAGCAACTTCTTGGCAAAAGGACTTGCCTCACATATAGCAAATAATGGATCAGTATCCAGAATACATAAAGAACATCTACAAGTCAGTAAGAAGACAAAAGCCTACAAGCAGGCATTTCACAAAGAGGAAATACAGATCACACATATACATTAATGCACGCTCACTAATGCTTAGAGTTACTCCAATATTCACTGAAATAGAATTTCACATCTATTGGAACAGCATAAATCCAGTAGTTAGGCAATTCCAAGTGTATAGGGGCATAGGAAGTCGCATTGTGCTGGAGTGAGCGATTACTACGACAAAACTGGTGACATCCGGTAGAGTCAGGGTGGGAGAATCTAAAACTGTGCAATTCCTGCCATTCATGCACCCTACAGAGATTGATGCTGGGAGCCAGGTGGCATGGTGGCTAAGGGCCCAAACCCTGGGTGGGCTCCTGGGTGTCTCCTGGCCATTTACATCCAGCCCTAGGCAAGCTGTATCCCTTCTCTGTGCCTCCGTTTTCTTAGCTGGAAAAATGGACGCATCCCCTCTAGATGTCACAATGCAGATTCCATGAGAAGATGGACATAAATTACTAGAACTGCATGTGATTGACAAATGACAGCTATTTTCATTGTGACATTGCTCATAATAGGAAACACTAGAAACAAGCCAAGTGCCCATCAGTACAGGAGTGAATGGATGCATTCACATTCTTCCACATGACGGACTAGCGCTTACAGATGTATAAAACAAACCTGTACAATCGACAAGGATGGATCATAAAATAAAATGTTGACAAAAAGGGAAATTCCAGAGCATTACTTACACCCTAATCCCATTTATGTAAATGGTCAAACACACAAAACACTGGAGCATATTGTTTACAGCACTCCTACATAGGAGGGGTATAAAACTTGGACAAACTACTTCCCAATTTATGACAGTTGGTCACCTCCAGGAAGGGATCTTTCACTCAGGGCGACAGTGAAGGGAGCATTTGCGATGACATCCTTATTATTCTCTGAGATTTGTTGTCCTTTTTAGGCAAAGTCCCTGGAAGACGTCCCATCATGCTCAGGAGCTCCCAATTACCACCAGCCCCATGGCCTGTCACACTGCTCCACCCATGGCCCAGCATCAGCCACACTGGGCCCCCCGTGCCCAGACACACCACACTCTGTGTCGCACAAGCTCTGTCCCCACGGGGTCTCTCCACTCAGTGTTCCCTCTCCTTGGATGACTCATCGCAGAAATCTGGTCACTATTCAGACCTCAGCTTAAGGATGACTTCCTTGGAGGGGCCTGCTGGCTGCCTCGGTCTACCCTGGCTGCCATGACAAGGCACCACAGATGGGCAACCCAGGCAGCAGACATTAATTGTCTCCAAGTCTGGAAGCCAGAAGTCAGAGAGCTGGACCCTCCTGAGGCCCCTCTCCTTGGCAGGCAGACGGCCGTCTTCTCCCCGGGCCCTCACCTGGTCATCCTGCTGTGCAGGTCTGTGTCCTGATCTCCTCTTCTCATAAGGACACAGTCAGACTGGATCGGGGCCACCCACATGACCTCATTTCCCTTAAGCATCTCTGTAAAGACCCCATCCTCAGTCACATTCTGAAGTACCAGGGATTAGAAGTTCATCATATGAAGAATCTTGAGGGGGACGCAACTCAGTCCATGACCAGTGCCTAACCCATGTGGCCAGGCTTGCCTACATGAGAAAAGGACAGTGACCAAAGTGAACTCAGATGTCAAACCCAGACAGACCAGTGAGAACAGCCACCCATTTGCCCCTGACTCCCTGGCCCTGGCCCTGAGCAGGGAACTCCTTCCATGGTGGCAGAGGGTCTCCCAGAGTTCCGGGCGCCCTCCTCTCCAGTCCCTCCCCAAATGTGCCACCACGTATGTGCTCTGCTCCTCTGGCCCTGGGTTCCAGTCATCACATAGCTGCCTCCGGAGCCAGTCCTCATATGTCCAGCTGATCCTCCCCCAGATCCAGCCCTGCTCTAAACTGCTGAGAGGCTCCTGAGACCCCTTCTGCCCCCGACTGCCTTCTCTTGATGAGATGTCAGCAGCCTCCCACAAGGACCCAGACTCAGGGGCTGCCCCCAGGCCTGGGCTCCAGGACTGATGAAGCTAAGCTTAATAGAACACGAGAGGGCCCCAAGATAACAGCAGGACTGGGGAGGCCACTACCAGACAGGGCAGAGAGAGGCTGGAAACAATTAACAGGTAAGCACTGCTGTCCCCCTGCTCTGAGCATGCATTTGTCACCAATGCAGTCAGAGCTGCCGCCCTCTCAGGAAACAACAGCTCCCTGTGGTGAAGGCTGGGAGGGAAAGAGCCAAGAGCTAATAGATGCCCAGGACCCCAGCATCAGACACGCAGCAGGAGAGTCACCTTTACAGCACCACGAGCACCAGAAGTACAATCACTGCCGCACCTACTACACCAATAACAAGAACAATACTACCACCACCACCATATGAACCAATACCACCACTAATACCACTTCCATCACTGCCACCACCACCACCACAACCATCACCACCACCACCACCACCACCATCACCACCACCACCACCACCACCATCACCACCATCACTGCCACTACAACCACCACCATCACCACCACCACCACAACCATCACCACCGCCATCACCACCACCACCACAACCATCACCACCACCACTACCACCACCACCATCACCACCACCACGACCACCACAACCATCACCACCACCATCGCCACCACCATCACCACCACCACCACCATCACCACCACAACCACCACCATCACCACCACCACCACAACCTTCACCACCGCCATCGCCACCACCACCACAACCATCACCACCACCACTACCACCACCATCGCCACCATGACCACAACCACCATCATCACCACTACCACCACCACAACAACCACCACCATCACCACCATCACTGCCACCACAACCACCACTATCACCACCACCACCACAACCATCACCACCACCACGACCACCACAACCACCACCACCATCACCATTGCCACCACCATCACCACTACCACCACCACAACAACCACCACCATCACCATCACCATCACCAATACCACCACCATCACTACCAGCAGCACCACCACCACAACCATCACATTCATCACCATCACCACTGCCACCACCACCACCATCACTATCACTACCAACAACAACCATCACCACAATAACCACAACCATCACCACCCCACCACCACCACCACCATCACCCCAACCAGAACCACCGCCATCACCACCACCATCCTCGCCACCACCACCATCACCACCATTACCACCACCATCACCATCATCTTGATGTCACCAGCAGTACTGTCATCATCTCACTATCTTCACTGTAACCACAACCATCTACCATCATCAGAAATATCAGTACTGCTACATCCTCAGGACTCTCGATAAAGGTCATAGAAATGAGCTACCATCACCTCCATCACCACCTCCCAAATCGCCAGAAATCATTTCCCTTCGGTCCCTTACCTCTCCTGACAGGATCACACCAGGTTTCTAAGCCTGGTCCTTGACCCCAGTCCCAGTTTCCCTGGCCTCTGAGGCCTCTGTAGTCTGCCTGTGAGTGGCTGACTTAGATTGTTCTCCCTAGAAACAGTTTCTGAGAAAAGGCTTGTGTGCAGGTTGTGCAGCACACCCCAGAACAATACCTGCATTGTGGGGAGAGGAGCAGGGTGGGAGAGGGAGGAGCCCAATGCTGGCGTCTCTCCTGGAGGCCTCAGCCCACCCCTGGGAGAGCTGTGGGGCTGAGGTGGCCCTGAAGTTATCCCAGACTGGACCGGTCACTGGGTGGGTCTGCCCTGGGGAGGGTGTGACCTGAGTGGCCAGCTCCCCCGACAGCAGGGAGGGGTGGAAGAGCAGGGCCTGGGGAGGGCCCAGCGGCAGGAAGTGGGCCACTGCACTGTGACAGTTTGCCTGGGGCTGCCTCTCTGCTCACCCGATGTGGGAGGAGAAGCTGCAGTGGCCCCTCTGCGCTCCACTGGCAGCAGGGACAGAAAAGGGCCGCCCTGCAAGGAGAATCGCCTGGCCACAGCTGCTCAAGCCAGGATCACCCAGGCCCCGGGGGAGCAGGAATCTGACCCTCAGCCCCGCCCCCCCAGCAGCACTGACCCCTCCCGCCTCTGGGCTTTCCCTCTGCCCAGAGTGCCCCCCCTTCCCCTCCACTTCCTCCCTAAAGGAGAGGGGTCCCAGAAGGGCATTTCAGCTCAGCCTTATGCTGCCATCCTTGGGAGAGGAGCAGGGACCCCGGCCGGCGGGGCCCACATGCCCTTCCCTGCCACTTCACAGCCCTGTCAGTGCTGCCACGGGACCCTGTGGCTCCGGGGTTCTCTGTGGCTGGACGGGAGAGGACGTGTGACCGCCCCAGCACCGCCATCACCATCCCGATCGTGAAGGGCCTCCTGTTTCCCTCCACGTAATGGATGCCTCCAGAAATGCCCACATTGTTATCATTTTTAAGTGACGTCCTCCAGCTGCGCGGTCACCCCTTGGAGCCTAATCTGAGCTGACAGCTTTCCTGGAAAGAATGACCAAGTCATCCATCTACAATATTCCATGAAATACGTTTCATTAAAGCAGCAGCTGGGCAGGCCTGGAGTCAGGCGCCTCCCTGCTGCGGGCAGATCGAGCCCCAAGCTGGAAGCCCCAGCCTCCAGTGCCACGCCCTCTCGCCCCGTGACCTTGGACAAGCCATTGAAACCTGCTCTGGTTTCCATCCTCGCCTGCAAGAAGAGGGTATGATAACTGAAGCTGACGCCTGGACAGGGGCGTCCCGCGAGCCTGGTCGTCCAGGGGAAGGTCCATGCGACAGGGTAACAGCGGCCTTGAACCAGCTGGACACCAACTGCTGTAGCCACAGTATGTACCACCATTGACAGTGACACCAACAATACACCCGCAGTGCCAACGGCGGTGCCAGCAACACTCACAACCCAGCTCTGACAGACACCCTGCGGACAGTGCTGACCAGGACCTCCCACTCACTTGATGGCGTTTGTTTTGTGACCAGAGTCCCCCAAAGTGCTCTGGATACATTGTTCCCTCTGCCTCCCTACTAACCAGAAGTGGTGGAGTCCATTATTGTCTCCATTTTATACAGAAGGAGCCTGAAGCACAGAGAGGTTAAGTAACATGGTCAAGGTCACACAGCTGAGGATTACAGGAGCCCCATATGCCTCGGCTGTCAGGGCAGCTCCTTGCCCTGTAATCTATGCTTCCCAGAATGAGGAGGGTATGGCCTCTGCTCTTTGAATGCAGAAAGACAAGAGAGGGGCACAACCTCAGGAAATCATAGCAGACTACCAGGCAGAGGTGGCACCTCGGCTGAGACTGAAGGAGAGGTGGCATCCCTGGTGGGAGGTAAGGAGGCTTCACAGAGTGAACAGGATGAACAAAGGCCCAGGACCAGCACTGATGTGGGGCAATGCCAGTCCGTCCTCCTACCTTCTTCCTTCACCATCACCATCGTCACCACAGTCATTGTCACCATCACCATCATCACCGTCGCACCATCACCGTCATCATCCCCAGAAGCACCACATCCTCACATTGCCAAATTTATGTGGATTTGATATCTTTTAATTAAAATTCATTCATCCTTCAGTAAAAGTGCCTAAAAGGCCACCGTTAAGTAAAATTTGAACCATAAATTAGCATTATAAAATATTCGATGAAATTATCTTTAAAGAAAATCCAGAATAGGTTTCGTTTTTCTTATGTCTGCAAAGGAAATGGACATTCCATGAGTGGCGCGGGCTTTGTCAGCTGCAGGCTAAGGGGACTGGGGCGCCTGAACCTCAGAAGGCCAGCCACCAGCTGGGAGCGAGAGGGGTGCCTGTCGGAGCAGCAAGTGGGCTGGATGTTTTGGGTGGCATCACTCCTGCGTGACTGGACCAGTTACTTCCCTCTCCCTGCTCCCCACACAGCCTGCACACAGTGCTGGAGAAACACCCTGGGAAGACGAAATCCAGAGGCCCGTGGAAATCCATCACTCAGTATTTGCGCAACTCCAGAAAAATGAGTCCTTGCTTCTGGGCCTTGTTACCCATTCAGTCGCTCATTCACCCAGCGAAGGCTTTGTGCAGCTTTGTGTACCCCTCCAGGCATGGGCTGCCACAGAAAACTAGACAGGCATGGTTCCTGCCCTGCAGAGTTCGTCTGCCTTCAGTCAGTGAGTCGGCTTTTCTGGCAAAGGACCTCAAGACCTCGCTGGCTCTTAACAGCAGGTGTTTGCTACAAGCACCCGGCTCTGCGGGCCTTGCCTGGGCCCTGGCTGATGGGGCAGCATGGACAGCAAAGGGGTGAGAGGGAGTGCACCTGTCCCTAGAGGCTCCGCTCGGAGGTGGCCTGATGTCACTTCGTCACCTGCTAGAAGCCCAACCATGTCCTGTCACCAAGCCCTGTGCCAGTGGGTAGGGCCGGGATCTCCCTCCTCCATGGGAGCACTGAAGTCCTCAGCAGAGAGCAGAGATGCAATAGTATGACACAGGGAGGGGACAGAGAGTGGTGGTCCCATCTGCTCTGGGGCAAGCCCAACATAAAGGTGAAAATATCAGAGCGAGAGATGCTGAGACAGGGAAGCAGGGCTGAGGGGGTGGAGCTGTCTGTAAAATGGCAGCCTGTGTCCTTGACACCCACTACCCCCAGCCCCACAAACCTGTGTGTCATGAGGCACCAATATCCCCTACTTGGCCCTTAAATGCAATCCACCAGAACAGGAAGAAAGGCATTGGAATACGCCAATTGTGGAGCACCCACCCTGCACCCAGTCTGTGTGGTCTTGTTACAGCCATGCCACCTGGGGTCTCACCCCTTTTCCTTTTGGCCTGTTGGAACACAGAGATCCCAAGAGATGACTTCAGCTGGTCACAGATCTGGAATAAGGGGCGCCAGCTGAGCCACTGGTGCTGCGGCCTTGGGGGTTGGTGCCCCGAGGGTGGGATGGCCCATTTCCCAGAGGGCAGCCTGAGGCTGCGTGGAGGCCGCACTCAGCCTAAAGCAGCAGGATTGTCAGGGTCTGAGCCCAAGTCCGGAGGGCAGACTGCACTGAATCTTCAGAACTCAGAAACTTCCTTCCCATTGATTCCAGCTCCTCAGGGTTCCCCACCAGGCCCGTTTCCCGCACCCTGGCCTGTGCTGAGCTATATCCCACCGGACCTGGAAGAAGGCCGGAGCGGGCTGCACCACCCGTGCCTTTGGAAGAAGGGGTCTAAATACACACATGGTCGCTTGACTTTCTTCAAAATGAAATTGAGTTTTATATGTCAGCATTTGATCAGGAGGGAAAAATAAATGCCATTGAAGGCCAAGTCGTCATGTCCATGTTGTGGTCATTTACAGGAGCCTAAATACAGCAGTTCACGGAGTGAAAGAGACGGAGCCTGAGAGCAGACCAGCCAGCATCTAACAGGGCCTCGAAGATGAAATGGATGTTCACACTTGCCAGGGAGCCAGGTGGTCTGGACGAGGGAACTGTTGTTTCTCTTGGCGGAAAAATAAACCTTCCACAAACAACTCAATACCACCAGCCCCGCTTAACCACCTTGCAGATTCTTCATGGCAAGTCTGCTTGGCAGGCGGACTCCCACCCTGTGCGTGGTTGCCCTCTACCCCTGGGCTCACAGAATCTTCCGTCCCCGGGCCGCCACCCCTGCACAAATGGGCGCCTGGATCCCACCACCCCTGCTTCTCCTGCTTCCACCACTGTTCCCCCCGCCTTGGATGTTCCCTGGACCCTGGCTCCCCAGTCCCGCTCAGGCCCCCTCTGGAGACAGCCATCCTGCCCACACAGCAGGGATCCTGGGGGCTCAGCAGCATCTCTGCCTGGAAGCCTCAAAGGCCTACGTAGAAGTCCCGGTCTGGCAACTACACCTTACAGAGGACCAAGCACACTTCTGTGTTTAGTAGAGCTAAAGAAGGCGGCCGAGACTAAGATCATGCCCGAGGGGTACCCTGGACAGTCCCAGAGCCCAGCCTGCTCTTAGGCCCCAGCTGCCCCACACTCCACACTGTGCGACCGGCCAACCCTCCTGTCCCTCCTCCATACCCACTGGCAGCGGCCTGGGCAGACCCCCACCAACTGGCACCTGGATGGCAGCAGTAGCCTCAGCCAGCCCCCTGTCCCAGCTGCTCACATGGAGAATCAGTTTAAAAACGTAATTCCAACTCTGTTCCTTCCATTCCTAAGCTAAATCCTCACGACGGCCTGTGAGGCCCTGCAGCCATGCCCATGAACCTCCTGGCAGCCATGCCCATGAAACTCCCGGCAGCCACACTGACGGCCGTGAGCTCCTAGAAGGCCAGACATGCCCTGGCCACACACTGGCCCATGTCAGTGGCCAGCTGTCCCCCCTCAGGGCTGGGAGGAGGATGGATCACTGCACACCAGACACGGGGAAGTGCCCACCCAGGGCTGGAGCCTGGCTTCTGCAGCCTGCCGCTTGAGGCTAGTCATAGCTTCAGCCCTGCGGCCTCCCCGAGGGGCAGAGTAAGAATAAGCACATGCCTTTTTATTTCCTCCTGCTATGGATTCTGGGGTGCCGTGGGGACAGACCCAGCGGCTTGAGGACCCCAGTCTCCTGGTTCTCACACCCCGTGTATCCCTGCTTCCTGAGTGCTGGTGGGACTTCTTTACCCAGTAGGAGATGCCAACATGACGAGATGTCATTTCCATGATTGCATCACATAGCACCGTCATGCTGGCCTTGTTAGCAGCTCTCTCCTGCTGGCTTTAATAAGCCAGGTGGCCATGCTGCGGGGACCCACAGGCAAGGTACTGAGGGTGGCCTTTGGCCACGGGGAACTGAATCCTGACAACAGCCCAGTGAGCTTGAAGCAGGCCCTTCCCTGGTGCAGCCTCAGAAGAGACCCCCACCCTGCTGGCCCCTGATACACCGTGAGACCCTGAGCCGAGGCCCCACTGAGCTGTGCCAGCCCCTGACCACAGACTGTGTGTTTTAAGCCACTAGTTAGCAATGGCTCATCTATGCCCACCCTCAGCTGTGCCCTGATGCAGTGGGAATGGGAAGTAGGTGAGACATTGCCTGTGTCTGACTTGGCAGCCTAATGGGAAACAGGCAGGCAGGCAGCCATGAGCTGCGCTGCAGAGGAGCCGCCCATGGGCTTGGGAGGACCTGGGACTCATGTCGCCCTGCCTGAGGGGTCAGAAATGGCCTTCCAGGCGAGGCCAGGAGGGAGCTCCAATAAGAATGCCTGCCCCTCTGCAGAGAGCTTGCACGGGGACAGGAGTTCACGGCCTGTTGCCGTGACTGAGGGTCAGTAGGCACCCCAAGCACCGGTTAAGGAATTAGCAAGTGAGGCCATGGGCACGGGAGAGGTGGCGGGAGCCACACGTGAGGGCTGCCTGTATGGCCTGCAGAGCTTCAGGGGAGCCTGGGTGGTCCGGACCCAGGGGAGCAAGTGGGGGGTGGGGACCCTGTCACCAAGGCTTGGGGCCAGCTTCTCCCGTCACCTACTTCCCATTCCCACTGCATCAGGGCACAGCTCAGGGTGGGCATAGATGAGCCATTGCTAACTAGTGGCTTAAAACACACAATCTGTGGTCAGGGGCTGGCACAGCTCAGTGGGGCCTCGGCTTAGGGTCTCACGGTGCATCAGGGGCCAGCAGGGTGGGGGTCTCTTCTGAGGCTGCACCAGGGAAGGGCCTGCTTCAAGCTCATTGGGCTGTTGGCAGGATTCAGTTCCCCGTGGCCAAAGGCCACCCTCAGTCCTTTGCCTGTGTGTCCCCGCAGCATGGCCACCTGGCTTATTAAAGCCAGCAGGAGAGAGCTGCTAACAAGGCCAGCATGACGGTGCTATGTGATGCAATCATGGAAATGACATCTCGTCATGTTGGCATCTCCTACTGGGTAAAGAAGTCCCACCAGCACTCAGGAAGCAGGGATACACGGGGTGTGAGAACCAGGAGACTGGGGTCCTCAAGCCGCTGGGTCTGTCCCCACGGCACCCCAGAATCCATAGCAGGAGGAAATAAAAAGGCATGTGCTTATTCTTACTCTGCCCCTCGGGGAGGCCGCAGGGCTGAAGCTATGACTAGCCTCAAGCGGCAGGCTGCAGAAGCCAGGCTCCAGCCCTGGGTGGGCACTTCCCCGTGTCTGGTGTGCAGTGATCCATCCTCCTCCCAGCCCTGAGGGGGGACAGCTGGCCACTGACATGGGCCAGTGTGTGGCCAGGGCATGTCTGGCCTTCTAGGAGCTCACGGCCGTCAGTGTGGCTGCCGGGAGTTTCATGGGCATGGCTGCCAGGAGGTTCATGGGCATGGCTGCAGGGCCTCACAGGCCGTCGTGAGGATTTAGCTTAGGAATGGAAGGAACAGAGTTGGAATTACGTTTTTAAACTGATTCTCCATGTGAGCAGCTGGGACAGGGGGCTGGCTGAGGCTACTGCTGCCATCCGGGTGCCAGTTGGGGAGGTCTGCCCAGGCTCAGGGCCAGCTTCTCCCAGGGCCTCGGCTCTGAAGCCCTGGGATTCACTGGATGAGCCCCGATCCTTTGCGAGCTGAGCTGATGAGGAATCATCTTTCTCCCACTAGATAAATTAAAGGTATGAAGCTCATGGCTGTAGTGGCTTCTGCTTCCAACCAATCGGCCTGACAGAGAAATATCAGGTGAGAAAGCCTCCAGGGGTTTGGGGCAGGAGAAACAGCCTGTCCTCCGGTCTAGTCATGGGCCAGTGGTGTGACCTTAGGGAAGCCCAGGGCCCCCAGGACCTTGTGCCAGCAGAACAATGCCCCGGCACAGATGGTTGGAAATACAGGGCCCAAGCCTCTTCAGGGGTGACGTGTTTGCTGTGAGTCTACTCCCAGAGCAGTCAGATCCCCAGGCCCCTCTGCAGTTCTCAGAAACTGGGTGATCACCTCTGCTGCACCCCAGTGTTAGAATGGAGGTACCCTGATGTTAGAATGGGGGCTTACTTCCTGGAGAAGGCAAAGGAGACCATGTCTGTCCGGGGGAGCGGGGCTCAGCTGGAAGTGGAGCTGGGCAGACACTGGGAGCTGGGGCAGGAGGTGCAGCTTGTACACAGCCACCCAAGAGCCATCCCTGAGGCCTCCCAGGAGTCCGACCCAAAGACACAGCCTAAGGATCTCCCCCAGAAATGGCCTGGCTCCTACAAGAAGCCCACCAGCAAGGTGCCTCACACCCCACCTAGTTCCTGCTCGGAGGCTCTCCCCTAATGCAACCCCCAGCCTGGGGCTCAAGCCACGGATGGGGGGGTCTGCTGTAGACCCACAGATAAAAGCACCTTGGAGGAAACAGCCCTTAAGGCAGATGAAGAGCTCGGACAATGAGGATGGGCCTCGTCAGAGACCAGGTAAGGCTGAAATGGGTGCCATGGAGACACAGCCAGGAGGAAAGACGCTCAGAGCAGTGAGCCAGCTCAGGGACAAGCCATGCGGAGGCTGTGCCTTCAAGAGCAGCGGAAACAAAGGCCCAGTCCGGGAGGGCTCATACTTTAATAACAGAAATTCCTGGAAAGCAGGACGAGGAGCCACCCAGGAAATGACAACAAACATCCCCCGAATGGAAGGGCTGAACTATGTCCCCAAAATTCCTATGTTGAGGTTCTAACCCCAGCACCGCAAAGGCAGCTGTATTTGGAGATGGCTTTAAAGAGGTGATTAAGGTAAGTGGTTATGTATGTGGGCCTGGTCCAGTCTGACTGGTGTCCCTGTAAGAAGGGGACACAGACGCACAGAGAGGGACAGCAGGGTGAGGACACAGCGAGAAGGTGGCATCTGCATGCTAAGCACAGAGGCCTAGGAGGACCCAAGCCCTGTGGCACTGGGTCACCAGCCTCCAGCCCCCAGCTGGAGGCATGAATGTCTTCTGTCTCAGGAGCCCGGCTGCGACAACGCAGAGACGGGCAGACAGAACCCGAGAGCCCCTGGGCCCCTGGACCTGGCCAGGAATGAAGCTCCTACACGCTTCCTGAAAAGACCAGAGAACCAAAATGCCATTGGTCTTCTCACCAGCAAGGCTGGCACCCGAGGACAAGGCGCAGTGCCTAGGCCCTCGGGGACTGGGCTCTCCAGGGGCCCCCCACCCGGCCTTATCAACTAGCGAGCATAGATCAGCTGTGCTTATCCTGCACAGGCACACAGGCGCCTCCCACACCCTTCCCAGGAGGAGCCGCTCCCCCGAGGTGATGCCCTCCGAAGTCCAAAGGCAGAGTGAGGCGCGCGGCCCCCGGGGCGAGGCTGGCGGGAGAGCTGCCCCTGCAGAGACCGAACAGCGGGGATGCCTGCCATGCTCAAGTACCCCGATGTATCTGCACAGTGGAGAGCATTTGAGATGGAATTAGTGTTAAATATACAGAAAACTAAGCACATGAAAAACTAAGACCATTAGATGCTCTGGGGAAGCGAGTGTGGCTGCAGGAGGAGGAAGGGAGTCACGTGCTGCGGACTCAGCTTCCAGGCGTGTTCACAGGGTCAGCCTAGCAGAGGTGGCCTGTTGTTATGCTGGGCCGGTGGGGGCAGGCAGCGGGCAGGCGCGGGAGAGGCTGGTGAGGAAAAGCCCCATGGGGGGAGGGGGAGGCATGGGGTGGCTGGATTCACATGACTTGCCCTGGGCTGTGGCCATGTCCCTCCAGGCAAGGCCCTCTTCTCTCCTTGGGCTCTTTTCTCTCTCTTCTCCTTCTCTCCGTGTCCCCTTCTGTGTGTCTCTTAGAAGGACATTTGTGGTAGGATGCAGGGCCCACCCTAACCCACGATGATCTCATCTCAAGATCCTTAACTCGATTACAACTGCAAAGACCCTTTTTCTAAACAAGCTCATGTCTCCATTCTAAGGGTTAGGGTACTGAGGCCACCTCTCCACTCTGGGGTCAGGGTACTGAGGCCACCTCTCCACTCAGGGGTCAGGCTACTGAGGCCACCTCTCCACTCGGGGGTCAGGGTACTGAGGTCACCTCTCCACTCGGGGGTCAGGGTACTGATATGCTTGGAGGGACACCGTTCAACTCACTATAACCTTGATAAAAAGCAAAGAGAAGCTGCTGCTCAGATTCCCTGCACAGCATCCCTGCCCGGTGGCCCTTCCTCCCACTTGAATGCCTCTGGAGACGGGAGGCTCCCTGTGTCCACTGCTAGATAGCCTAGTTGGAAGCCTGTCTTCATTATGAGCTAAGCCTGCCTCCCTGAGACCTGAGCTTGTCAGCTCTAGGGCCAGGCTCTGAATCCACAGGGTCCCCCAGCTGGCCCCTCCGAGCACAGCAAAGGGGACCAGGACAATCAGGGAGGAGTTTGCAGTGACAGTGTGCTGGCTGTCGGAAACCAGACTGGGCTGGGCCTGCCCTGAGTGTGGTCTGGGGCTCTCAGGGAGTCGGTGTTGGCAGCAGTGTTGGCGGTGGTCAGCGACAGCTGAGCTATGTAAGCCAGAGCCGTCCACAGGACTGGTGGCGGTCCAGTCTGCAGAATTCAGGAGTTTCCTCGCCCGAGCTAGGATACCTCCAACCAGCTGCCCCTCCATCTCTTCCTGTGGTCTCTCCCACCTCTTCCACTTACATGGCCAACAACTGAGCTCTTGATTCCCTGCTCTCCACCCAGCCTTATAGCCTACCTGCAGCTAATGGCATTGCTCTCCCCGCTGTTGCTTGGGCCAGAGCCTTAGGCTCAGCCTTGACTCCTCTGTCTACCCCACATCCAAACCATCATCATGTTCTGTGCCCTCTTTCTTTAAAATATGTCCTCACACCTCTTTGCACTTCCACACCTCTATTCTGCCATACACCTGGACTTTCCTCATCCAGCTTAACTCGGACCCCATGTCTCCCTGCCCTGAAGCCCCCATGGCTTCCCACCCTCTGCCATGGTCCAGAGCAGAACCACCTGTGCCACTGGGATGTTCTGTGTCTGACCTGCCCTATGTGGCAGGAATGAGACACATGGCCACTGAGCACTCGAAATGCCTCAATGTGACAGAAATGACTTTTTAAATTGTGTTTCATTTTAATTCACTTGAAGAGCTGCACGTGGCTGGAGACCACCATATGGGCCAGCGGGCTCTGTGGTCTTGTCCCCCTCTGTCCCCCCCACCGAACTCACTCATCTCAGGTGAGCACACAGCCGCTTCCTGTCCATTCAGCCCCAGCTCGGACATTGCCCTCTCAGAGATGCCTTCCCCGGGCGCCCCGCTGGTGCTCTCTGCCTCCCATTCTTGGGCACCGTCTTTCCCACGCCCCTCGTGACTCACATGGTATTTCCAGCTGTAATCACACTTAGATATGATTGTAGCATGTCCATTGGCTATTTCCTCCCATGAAATATTTGTTTTGCAAGGCCACAGATTTGTTCCTGCTCATCCCTGCATCCCTAACCCTCGGCAAGTATACAGTCCTGAGTTCTGGAGTGAACGAATGAAGGCCGTGGGGTGTATCCATGGTCAGGTAAAGATGAGCCCTAACTGTCACCACAATGTCCCGGAGGAAGGGAGTGTCAGAAGGTTGCAGGTGAGGACCCCCTTGGGTGGGAAGGGGGCAGCCCCACCACCACTGCTGGGGGAGGGGAGCAGATGGGCCGGGGGCTGGCTCGCGGTGCGCAGAGGAAAGCAGGAAGGAGTCCCTGCCTTCAGCACCTCGGTGTCGCTGGCAGGAGGTCACCCACCAGAGCAGGGGCCAGGCAGGGGAGGCGGTCCCAGGGCTTGGGGGTGGAGGGGGTGGGGCCAGCACAGAGGGACTGGGGGAATCCCACAGCTGCGCAGCAGGTTTGGGCCTCAGCAGGGGGGCCAGCTCACGGCCCATCCCCGACTCACACCGCACCCCTGAAGGTGCTGGGAGCCGCATCCAGGAAAACTAGAAAAAAACTCACAATGAACACCAGGCACACAGCTCACGCACGGAGAGGAAAGGAAGGAGCCTTTAAGGCTAGAAATAACAGAAGATGAAACAAAGGAAAAATTGATTATTTGGGGTTCATCAAAGTGAAAAACTGTATCATGTCAAAAATTAACTCTAAAATAAAACCAGTGCTCCATTCCAAGTAATTAAGAAACACGTATCAAAAGTTTTAGATAAATTTAGGTTCAGGCCAATATTTCCCTTTTATTTATCTGCCTGAAACAATAGTCCCTCAAACTGAAGGGAAAAAATAAGCTTTTGACACAAAGATACTACTTGTGGCATTATACGTAATATGACAATATTGGAAATAATATGAATGTTCAACACAGTGGGAAAGTTACATAAATAGGATTAAGTCTTACAATAAAAAATTAATCAATAAAAATCATACCTAAGAAGACTTTCCAGCAGCCAGAAAATACCTACGTAACATTGACTGCAAATGCAGGGTATATATGTGATCATTACAGGCAGGCCATAAACAAAAGCCTATAGAAAATAAAAACCTGTAAAGACATTCGCTAAAATCACAGCAGCATTCGATCCAGCCGGGAGGCTTCCCTCCTGTTCCTGACGCCCTGGGGCTGTCGGGGAGCTCGCGCCCGTGTGTGCTGGCAGCAGCTGCCCTTACTCACAGGGAAGGAAGGAGGCTGCACGGGTCTCTGCTCTTCAGCGCTGATGGTGTGAGTTGATGTCATGAAAAATAAAACACAACAAAGTAGAACCAGCCCTGTGGTGCCGAGGGCGTCCCCTTGTTTACTGCTCTGTCTTGGGGGCCCCAAGAGACATCCTAAAGTCATACAGTGCCCACAGGTTTGCACGGCTCCCAGCCCTCTCTGCCAAAAAGCAAAAGAAAACACAACTGGGGTAAAAGAAAGAAGAGTCCGCAAAAGGGAATGCATGAAATCTATTTCTGAGATCATGTTCCGTGTATTTTCTCATCTACAGCCTCTCCCACTGGAAGATCAGTGGCAGGGCAGGGACTTCGGCTCGTCCCCGCTGCCCTTCCTGACACCTTTGTTGTTGCCCGCGATCCACCTGTGAGGTCGTGATTGCTTGTCCTCCGGGGGTGGTTGGTTCCGCAGCAATAGGCAGCAACACACGGAGGGGTGCAGGACAGCCCTGAGAGGACACGGGGGGACAGGCAGGAGCCGCACGTCCTCCACAGCTGACCCAGACTGGGTGCTCCCCGCCTGAACTCTCTGGGCCAGGAATGATTCAGGAAGTGCCCTCCAGCAACTGGAACGGGCATCCCGATGCAGAGACTGAGGCCCGTGACTCAGGGAGGGTCAGGCCCACGATCCCAGCAGAACCGGAAGGGTGCAGGGGATCCAGGCAGGAAACAACCCTCCGGCCTGACGCCGTTCACGAACGAGGAGATGGGCCCAGGGGCTAAGGTGCCCAGGCCACAGAACAGCCCTGGCCGAGTGAGGGCCGGGGGGCCCCAGCCCATGCCTGCCCCATGCTCAGCCCCCACCGAGAACTGGCACAGGCTGAGAAGAGTGAGTTCTGGGGGCCCCTCGCAGCAGCAGCCCTGGCCTCTGCCTCTGTCGTTTGCAGGGACGGCCCATCAGCCCACACCAGCCCCAGATTCACAGCCCTGGCCCCCAGCCCCCACCCCAAGCCTGCCTCACACTGGTGGCGCAGATGCCAGTGCACCTCTCCCTCCCTGCCTGCCTTTCCAGTGGGCACTGGCCTTTTGAAACCAGCTCAAAAACCAATCTCTTCTGAAGACCCTGCTCCCTACCTACCATGTTCCCACCCCTTGTGGGGACCTGGGTCTAAGTATCACCCCTCAGAGGTGTCTGGCCCCCAAGTGCCAAGGCCCTGCAGGGGTAGGAAGTTGAGAGCCCCCACCTGGAGCAGTTTCCCGAGCAGAAAACATCGGGGTGTGGGAGGCAGGAAGGGAGATCCCCAAGAGTTGGGGCAGCCTCTGCAGTCCTGGGCAGGAAAGCCTGGGCAGAGGACATGCCAGTGTCAAACCCTCCCGCACTGGGGGGCATGGGAGCAAGGCTCTATCTTCAATGCCCAATGAGGGTGATGAGGGGGCGTGGGAAAAGGGATGGGTCACAAAGGTCCCAGAGGCTTCAGGGAGAACCCTGGGGACGGAGAGATGGGGTGTCTGTGTCACAGGACCATAGGTCACTCACACCGGCACAGGCATGGCCGCCTCCCTGAGCTGTTCAGGCCTCACCGCCAGCAGGGCCACTGTGGTGCCAGCTATGTGGAAGGGAGGTGCCAGGCCAGGATGTTAGGCCCGGCCTGAACCACGGAGCAGTGGGAGCCCGGGCACCCGAGCCTAGCACATACCTACACGTGCATGGCCATCCGGGTTGTGCCAGTCTCTGGACAGCAGGAGGACCGTGTCTGCCTTGTTCACACCAAGCTCTGTGCCTACCAGGGCCTAAAGCCTGCCTGGCCTTGGATAGGGTGCATGGAATGAATGAATCAGAGAATGAATGGGCAGGTGGATGCACGGAATTCCCAGCCCACCTGCCCAGCTGCCCAACTGCCTCTGCTCCCTGACTCTCCCCAACACTTGGATTTACAGAACCATGAGCGAGAGCAGGCCTGCTCCTGGCTCCCCACTGGTCTGCGTGAGCAGCAGCTGCCTCCTTTGGCAGGGGTGGGGCATGCTGTGTGGCCCTCTGCCCCCTGCCTCCACACCCGCCTCTCAGAAAGGGGAATAGGCCAGCTCACTACACGGGAGTGAATGTTGGCAGCTGCCAGCCTCTTCCAGTTCTGCTCCAGAGACCAGGCCCCCTCCACTGTGCCCGCCCTGCCCGCCCCTGCCAGCCCCTGCCAGCCCCTTATCTGCAGCCATGCAACCTGCCTGTAGATATGCTGTGGGGAATGCGCTGGCTGGGCCTGGGATTAATTCCCAGCTTTCACCACGTTGGGAAGGTGATGCTCTTGAGTAGATGTCACAATTTTCTCTTTCCTCTAATTAAACAGAAAGCTCGGCCAGGGAGGGGGTGGGGCTGGGTGGGGGGTGGGCAGAATGAAGAATCAAAGGCACCTGCCTGCAGAGGTCCAGCAATTCAAGGCTTTCCATTCAGTGTTTAAAAGCTTCCCCGGTGTCTGCTGCACAGAGATAGGAGCGGCGAGGTAAATGGCAATTTCCCCCCTCCTGCCACCCTGCGCACACACTGGGGGAGGGAGGCAGCCCCCAGAAACAAGGAAGGCTGCTCCTCAAGGGCCTGAGGCCCGAGACCGAGAGGCACCCTGCAAAAGTGGACAGCCCAGGCGGGGGAGGCCTGGGGACAGCTGGGTCCCCACCACCTTGCAGCCTGGGCCTGGGCGCTGCTGGGCAGCCAGGCTCTGTCAGTGCCTCGGAGCAGGGGCCCCCCAGGAGCATGAATTTAGCTGACCAGGGGGCTGCATCCAGCCTTCCTCGGGGACTCCTACAGCCAGTGGGTTGTTGCTGTTTTCCCATTCCGCAGCTGGGGAAATAGGGGCACTGGGCCAGCCCTCATTCCCCTCACTGGCATGGGGCTGAGGACCCAAGCCAGACCTGGAAATGGTGGGCACCCCTTTCACCCCACTGGTCAGAAATGGCCACCACCCCCTTCAAGGCAGCTGGGAAGAGCCCAAGGGAAGGGGGTGGTGCGGTGACAGTTCCAGAGTCCAGGGCCTTCATTAGCTGAGCCACCTTCCTGTGGAAGCATTTGAGTCCCCACCCTACAGGAGCCCAGGGAAAGGCCAGCAGGGAGAAACCGGACCAGGCTCTGTCTCTGCCAAGCTGCCTGCCGTTGCGGGGCAGAACAGTGTGTGGAGGCGGCTATGGGAACGACCTCTAGGGATGAGCAGTCCCGATGGACCAGTTCGCCCTTCCACCCAGGGTGAGGGTTTCCCGCGCTAGCATCACCCTCCCCGGGCGGTGGCCCAGCCACATCGTGCTCCCCAACAGTTTATACCCCACCAAGCGACCACCTGTCATCTGCATTGGCTGGGGCTGTGCCACAGATCTGAACTCGGGCCTGGGCAGGGCACTGATGCACAGTCCCCCAGGGAGGTAGGCCCATCTGCACCAGCTGTGGAAACCTGCAGAAACCCCCTTATCCATGCCCCACATGCCCTGCAGCAGCTAAGGGACCCTATGAGCACAGGACCACACAGAGATGGCCACCACTACATGGGGGACCTGCCTGTGCCAGCTCCCAAAGCCACAGTGCTGGACTGCCATGGACCATTTGGCCAGCAGCCTTGGCCCTCTTGAGGCATCCCTCTGACCTGCCTCCACCCCATTCCCCCACAGCAAAGACCATGCCACTCAGAGCCACTTGTGGCCCTAAGTCAGTGGGGAGCCCTGTGGCCTTCGAGGCAAGGCATGTCCCAGGCAGCACCCAGCTGTGGCCTCTGGCCTCTCCTCCCTCCCCACCCCCAGTGCAGCCTCATCCACACACCCAGCCACTTGCTCGTAGCCTCCCTACACTGGAACACGACTCTGAACAGGGCTTCCCCAGCCCTGTCAGCCATCACATGCCTCGAGTCTTGCTGCGTCTTGTCACCTGAAATGCAACTGAACACGTACGTCAACCTCCAAGTTGTTTGTCCCTATGTTGAATGTAAGTTCCACAAACAGAGGGTACGAACAGGGCTGGACCGGTCATCAAGGCCCCCAGGGCAGAAGACCTGGCTCCGGGACACAGCTATCTGGGGGACGGATGAGTGAACTCAGCTCCCGCAAAGCCCCTCAGCCCGCCTGGGCCTTCTCCTTAGAATCCCCTTAACCCTGGCAGGGCAAGCGCAGCAAGAAGGCCAGGAGGGGGTGGTGAGGACGGTGGAGCTTGGCTGAGATGGGCTCCAGGGTGCTCAGGAGGGCAGTGGAGGGCAGGCTGGGGTTGGGGGGTGGCGGAGTGGCAGCTGCAGAGGTTCCAGAGGTCAGCCTTTGCCCTACACCAGATGCCATGTTGAGGGCTGGTCTGTACTCTCTGATTTGACCCTATGGCCAGCCCACCCAGTATCATTAGCCTCACTTGGTGAAGGAGACAAGAGTCCCATGTGTCCCAGGCCATCAGCCAGTAAGTGGCAAAGCTGGAACTTGAGCCCAGGCCCAGTGGCTTCCTGCTTTCTCCACCAGATAGGACAGCTGGGGTCCTGCCTGGACCTCTGAAAGCACCAGGAGCCCCCCAGGCCAACCAGCCACCTGCCCTGTCCATCTCAGAGAAGCCACCAGGGCACCTGCACAAGCAGAGAGCCTCTGGGCCCCTCCATCCTGCTGCAGCCCATGAGCTGGCCAAGACCCTGGCCTGGGTAACCACAGAAACGCTGGCCAGTGCCTGGGGCTTCCCAGGGGCAGCACAGAGCAGGGCGTGATGGCAGAGCTGCCCAATCTCCGCATGCCGTCCGAGTGCCAAAAGCTTGTTAATCTCACAGCGCGAGGCTCTCTGAAGTTGTTGCTCTCGCCTCCCTTCTCCTTTGTCTGGGATGTAATTGTCTGGACCTACCTCTCCAATTCTGCAATTAATTGCTTTGGGGAAGGCAGCATGGCTGTGAACTCCTTCCCTTCCATGTCTCATCTCAAAACAAGGTGGGCAGGTGGCACCCAGCCTTTGCCCGAGCCCAGGACTGGGCTCAGAACCTCACGCTCAAGGCCCCGCCCCACCACTCGTTGCAAGCCTCAGTTTCCCCAATTCTCAAATAAAGATAAAGTCACTGCCCCGCCTTCTGGCTAATCCATCTGCTCTCTTTAATTCGCCTCCAAATCTCTCAACAAGGATTAGACACATCCAAGCGCATCTATCATGCTAGTCAGCATGTAGGAAGGCCTGTCACAGAGGTGGAAGCACAGTGGGGGCCCCTGCAGACCGGAGGGAGAGGGAACACTGGGGCAGTACGTGATGGCAGTTAATGACAGGGCACCCAGCACGTGTTCCTCTCTGCCGCGCACTGCTCTGAGCTCACAGTCTGACCCAGAGTTGCCTTGCGCAACCCTCACCCAGTACAGGGAAAGCACCTGCAGTTCTGAAAAACGTTGGGGTCACCTGACATGCTGGCATGTGGGATGCCCAAAGGTGGGCCAGGCCATGCCTGGCTCTTCTTGTTATTCCAGCACCACACAGCCCTTTGCACGTGTGCCTGCCGGACAACCACTCACTGCGGCGGGGTTTGCCCCAAACCGCAGGGAGCCTGCCTGACGGCCAGAAAGTTCTTTAGGGCTCCAGAAACAGCTCATGCCCCCTGTGAGCTCCTCCAGGAACCAGAGGACGGAAGGACTGCCTGCACCCAGGAGGCCTTGGGTGTGGGTGCAGAAAATGGGCAGGGGGAAGAAGGAACGGATTGAAGGGGAGCTCAGCCACGCTCCCGTGACCTCAGACAGGGCACTGCCGGCCTCCACCCTCAGTCTCCTCACCTGGGAAATGGGGGAAAGGCGACCTGTCCCAGGGGCACTGAAGTGGTGCACCTGGGGTCCTCTATCCTGAGTGTAAGACAGTGAGGAGCCGGCAGCCACCATCCCCCTCACCTACGACACGGGAGGGTGCAAACACTGGCTCCCATGGTGTCACAAAGACTAGGCAGAGCACACTCGGGGCCAGGCAGTGTGCCGGGCACACAGTGAGTACCCGATAGTGTCAGTCCCAGAACGCTCGCAGCTCGGTGGCATCATTCCTGTCGCCTGCTCTCCTCCACGGGCGTGAGATGAGGCGTGCACAGGTGCGCTGGGTTGGCCAGGGCGTGCCGTATGGGTTCCATCTTCTCTGCTCAGCATTTCCAGGCCTGCCTTGAGCCGGGCCCTCCCTCCATGGCCAGGGAGGGGCCAGTGGCCTTGAGTAGTGGCTGCTGCTTCTGCACTTTTCCCCAGAGCCCAGGCCCTGCAGAGCAATCAGTCGTACATCTATCATAAGTTAATAATAAACGAATTTCTTTGATCGTTTTGCTGACACTGAGATCTAATATGTGGTGTCTGTGGCAATAATGTATTGCAACACTAGATAATGCCCTGAGTGACGGCTCAGCAGAAAAGCAGGCAGCAGGGGAGTCAGTGCCCCACGGGCCCCTCGGCTGACCAGGCAGGCAGGCCCCCCTCCATGCCGTTGGCTGGGCGGCGGTGGTCCCAGGAGGACCCTGCTCTGCGCACACCACGGAGCTTAGGGGGCGGGAAAGGGCCGAGCACCCAGTGCCAGGGCTCCAGCCCAGCTCTGTGCTTGAGGGTCACGATTCCAGGGACACCCTGCCCCTTGTTCTGAGTGTGCACAGGCTGACGTCAGGACATTCCTGAATGGCCAGTGAAGACAGAAGACCCACCTGTGTTTATCAGCACCTGAGAAGACAGGTCAGCTGGGTCACACATGCCTTGGGAGGAGCGCTGGCCTGAGCTGGGTGGTCCATATGCCCGTTGTCCTCCTGCTGGTGCCAGCCTGTCCTCCGCGGGCTGAGAGTGGGCACGGCACCCGACTCGCATGCACCTGTGCCAACGACCACCATTCACAGTGCAGCCCAGAGTCAGGGGGCCAAGTCACATGACAGAGGCCCTGGGGAGTGAGTGGCAAAAGAGCCGGGGTGCACCCCCATGTACTTCAGCGTAGGTGGCAACCCCACTACCCACTGCCAGGGAAGCAGGAAGGCAAAATGGGGGTGCTGGGTGGGAGGCACATGGGAAAACGTTGGCAGCCCGGGGCTTCAGGCTGGTGTCCTGCCACAACGTGGGTGGATCTGAGAAGCAGCACTGACTGGACAAAGTTAGAAGACAGGCAGAGTTAAAATGGAAGCTACATGAACATAGGACATATTTCATGAGGATTCGGGCAGGCAGTGCCAACAGGAGGGCCGGAGTGGGAAACAGCCCCCGTGAGAAGCCCTGGAGCAGGAGGTGTGCTGGGGCCCCCGTGTGACACGGGGTCAGACGAGGCGTGAGAACCCCAAGTCCAGACAGTGAGCGACCCCAAGGCCCCTGAGGTGCCCCAGACCTTCTGGGAGCCCACACTGGGGTGCCACCCACAGCAGTCGGAGCTATGGCATGGGTGCCAGGTCGGAGCCGCAGGGTGGACGGGTTGCCCAGCTGCACTGTCACCATGAGGGTCTCCAAGGCCACAACTGTGAGGTGCCGGGCCAGCACAGCGGGGAGAGGAAGGCACCCCTGGGGGTCTTCCAGACCTGCCTGGCAGGGCAGAGGGAGCCAGGGTGTGCAAAGGGGGGGAGGAATGGGCCCTTCTCGGCATGGGGGGAGGCTGGAGATGTGGAGGCAGCCCTTGGGGATCACAGAGATCTCAAGTCCCCGGTCATCTGAGATGACCTTCTGGGTCAGGAGGGCGCCCCCAGTCCCACTCATCAGGGAGCTGCCATGGGCTGGGGGAGGGCTCACACCAGGCAACATGCAGGGCGACACGACTAAGGTTGAGAACCCAGTGCCTGCATCACAGGCGGAAGGAGGAAGGAAAAGGGGTGGGAGCTTCGGGGAGTAAGGCAGCCCAGGGCCACCTTAGTCATGTCGCCCAGGGCAGGCCCCGAAACCAGGCAAATTAGGAGAAGCAGCCCTGCCTTAAGGAGCAGCTCCCCCGAAAGGCCCCCAGGGAATTCAAATCAGGTTTTGTGTTGCTAATGGCACTGACGGGGGCAGGTCTGTGCACTGCCTGCTGCATCTGCTGGCAGAAGTGAGGACTGGGGGGGCTAGGGGCACCTCCAGCAGCCAGTCTGCTCCCTTCCTCTCCTTCCTCCTCCACATTCCTTATACTAAGCTCCTTTGGCCTTCAGGACAAAATCCAAGGCCCTAGGTGAGACCTCAGTACCCACCTGAGTATCACCTGGGCCTGCCTTGCAGAAGGGCTTGATCTCCCCCCCAGCACTGTCCACACTCGCGGCACCTGGAGCCCTTTCCTTCCAGGAAATGCCCTTCCCTTCTCTCTTCCCATCTGGTTTCTACACCAGGGCCCAGGCAACCGTCACCTCCTCTGGGAGGCGCACCAGGCCCTCTCCAGATGCCTGGTGCTGACCTGTCATGGCAGAGGTGGCCCTCACCTGGCCTCTGTCAGCCTCCCCATTCCCATCTCCCTCCAGCCCCTCCCAGAGAAGAGCACAGACAGGACCTGGATGTTTATCACTTGTAAGCACCGTCTACTTCCACTGCACTTTTATGTTTCCTTAAACAAAGGGTCTTAAACTTTACATACAGAGTGTGTTACACTGTGCCTCATACTGGGGCTGGGATCTCTCACTCAGCACTCATTTTCGAGTTTACCATGTTGGTGGGGTGGGTGTAGTTCAAATTGTTAGCTGCCTTACACCAGTCCTTTCACTGACCTCGTTACTATCATGTCCCACCTTCCTGTGGACAGACAGGTAGGTCATGGCACCACTGTGGGCCAAGGCAGTGAGCGCAGCTGCTCAACACCTGTCTGTGCACGCCGTGAGAGATTTTTCCAGAAGTAGCACTGCTGGGAGCAGGCCGGGTACATCTTGACATGCTTTCTCTCCTGCATGGCAGTGCCAGGGTCCTTTCACGGGCAGCGGGCTCGAGACCCTTTGTCCCACACCCTCATATTGTGTACTGCTGGTCAACAGCTTTTGCCAATCTGCTGGATGTGAAATGGTATCTTTGAATTAATTGCCATTTCCCCCAAGTAATAGCAATACTGAGCTTCTTCTTATGTATTTATTTGCCAGTTCATTTCCTCTTTTGTTAACTGGCTATTCAAATTCTTCTGCCCTTTTTCTATAAGGCTCTTCTGTCTTTTTCTCAGGGACATGCACAGCTCATTATGCTCTAGCTAGGAGCATTCTGTCCGTCATACACACGGACACCACCTCCTCCCACTAGCAAGCAGCGCAGAATTTCAGTGCTCTTTTTATGTCTGGCTTCTTCCAAACAACGTAATTATTGGTTTTTTTATCCATCTTGTTGCTTGTGTCAATAGTTCATTCCTTCTTATGACTGAGTCACGTTTTGTTGAACGAGTAGTCATGGTGTTGGCGTGCACCGCAGTTTGTTTTCCATTCACGTGTTGATAGACAACTGGGCTCCTTGCAGTTTTTGGCTTTTTTTTTTTTGAGAGGACATCTCTCACAGTTTTTGGCTTTTATACATAAAGTTGTTGTGAACAAGCAAGTCTTGCTTAGACACATGCTTTCTTCTATCTTGGGGAGAATGCCTGGATCACATGGTAGGTGTAGGTTTAACGTTTAGGAAACCTTGAACAGTTGCTCCAAAGTGGTCGGACCAGGTTACATTCGCTTCAGCAGCACATGAGAGTTCCAGTTGCTCCACATCCTCACCAACACACTTGACAATAGTCTTTTTCATTGTAACCACTTTAACAGTTGTGTACATAGATCATCGTAACCATTTTAATAGTTGTGTATATAGAGTTTTAATTTGCATTTTCCTAATGATTGACGCAATTGAGCATCTTTCTGTGTGCTTATTTGCCATGCATGTATTTTCACTGAAGTGTCTGTTCACATATTTTGCCCATTTTTTATTGTGTTGTCTGTTTTCTATTATTGAGTTTTGAGAATTCTTCATATATATTGGATAAAAGTCCTTTATCAAGTATAAAACATACAAATAATTTCTTCTAGTCTATGGTTTTTATTTTCATTCTTTTTACAGTATATTTCAAAGAGCAGATGTTTAAAATCTTAATAAAGTCCAATTTGTTCTTTTATTATGTCTTTGGTGTTATAGCTAAGAAATCTTTGCCTAATGTAAGGTTAAAAGTTTTTTTCCCATGTTTTCTTTCAGAAGTTGTATAGTTTTGCTTCACATTTGGGTCTAAGATCTATTTCAAGTTAATTTTTTATACATGTAGGTACAGGGCATAGATTGAAGTTTCTTATTTCTTTTTGGCATATGGATGTCTAATTGTTCCAACACCATTTCTTAAAAAGAGCATCCTTTCTCCACTAAATTGCTTTATACCTTTGTTGAAAATTATTAGCACATATGTGTATGGGTTTATGTTTGGACTGTCTATCCTGCTGCACTGATATATTTGCTTAACTTTGATTCACTACTACATAGTCTTAATTACTATAGTTTTATAATATGTCTTAGAATCAGATGGTTTTAATAAGCTAATGTTCTTTTTTGAAGTGGTTTTGGTTACTGTTAAATCTTTACGTTGCCATATGAATTTTAGAATCAGTTGGCCAATTTCTTTTAAAAGACTGCTTAGATTTTTATTGGGATTGCATTGAATCTACAGATCAATTCTGAGAGAATTAGTATTTTAACAACATTGAGTCTTCTGACACATAAGCAGAGTATATCTCTTCATTTATTTAGGTCTTCTATTTCATTCAACAATGTAGTTTTTCAATATACAGGTATTTCTTGTTTTTTTATCAGATTTGTTCCTAAGTATTTCATAATTTTGATGCTATTATCAATGGAATCTTTAAATTCAATTTACAAGTGATTCTTGCTAAGACACAGAAATACAATAATAGTTTTTGAATATTGATCTTGTATCCTGCAAGTTGCTTAATTATTAGTGCCAGTAAGGATGTTATTAATTAATTAATTTATTTTGTAGATACCATTTGACTTTTTTACAGAAAAATCATGCTGTGAATAAAGAAAATTTTACTTCTTCCTTTCCAATATCCATGGCTCTTATTTCTTTATCATGCTTTACTGAACTGATTGGAATTTCCATTCCAATGTTAAATAGAGTGATGAGAGTAACTATCATACTTTCTCTGATCTTACAGAGAAAATTCATCTTTCATCACTAAGGAATGTGTTAGTTACAAGTTTTTCATAGATGCCTTTTATTGGATTGAGGACGTTTCTTTCTATCCCTTACATTCACTGACAGTTTCTACTATAAATAGGTATTGGATTTTCTCAAATACTTCTTTTTCCATCAATTACTATTGGTATGGCTATACAGTTTTTTTTTTCCATTGATTAATACAACAAATTAAATTAACTGACTTTCAAATGTTTAATCAACCTTGCATTTCTGGTGGATAATCTCCACATGACCGTGACGTATTATCTTGTTTATATATTGTTGGATTTGATTTCATTCAATTACAAATAGAACTTACACATTTATGAACATAAGAGATATTGGTCTATAGTTTTATTTATTTTTATTCATTTTTTTGCAAAATCTTTGTCTGGTTTGGGTACCAGGGTAATGTCAGCCTCATAGAATGAGTTTGGAAGAGTCTTAGTCCATTTGAGCTGCTATAACAAAATACTAAAGACAGGGAAGTTTATAAACAACAGGAATTTATTTCTCACAGTCTGGAGGCTGGAAGTCCAAGATCAAGGCACCAAGTGATTCAGTGTCTGGTGAGGGCCCTCTTGCTGGCTCGCAATTGGCACCTTCTCACTGTGTCCTCACATGGCAGGAGGGGATCTCTGTAAGGGACCCTGTGGGGTCTCTGTTATAAGAGCACTAAACTTATTTAGGAGGACTTCACCTTCATGACCTAATTATTTCCTAAAGGCCTCACATCCAAGTGCTATCTCTGGGTAGGTTTTGATATATGAATTTGGGGGAGGACACAAACAGACCATAGAAGAAAGTATTCCTTCATTTTCAATTTTCTGGAAGAATTTGTATAGAATTGACATTATTTCTTCCTTAGTGTTTGGTAGAATTCACCACTGGAGCCATCAGGAACTGTAATTTCTTTGTGGGGAAGTTCTTAACTACAAATTCAATTTCTTTAATAGATTCAAGGCTAGTCGGGTTGCCTGTTTCTTTCTGAGTGAGTTTCGGTCTTTCAAGGAATTTGTCCATTTCATCTAAGTTGTCAGAATTTACAGGCAAAAATTCGTTCATGATAATCCTTTATTGTCATTTTAATATCTGTAAGGTCTCTACTGAAGTCATCCTTTAAAATGTTAATATAGTAATTTGTGTCTTTTCTCATTTTTTCCTAATCAGTCTGGCTAAAGGTTTATGAATTTTATTCATCTTCTTCAAGAACTAGCTTTTGATTTTATTTTCTCTATTTTTAAAAATATTTTCTATTTCACTGATTTTTCAATCTGATATCTATGATTTGTTTTCTTCTGCTTACTTTGGGTTTAATTCGCTCTTCTTTTTCTAGTCTTTTAGGGTGAAAGCTGTAGTCTTTGAGTTCAGACTTTCTTACTTTCAAATGTAGGCAATTACTGCTATAAATTTCCTCCCCTGTATAGTTGTAATGGTGTCACAAAAATTCTGATGTATTTTCATGTTCATTTGGTTCAAATACTTACTATTTCCCTTTTAACTTTTCCTTTGACCCATGCCTACTTTATACGTGTCTTATTTAATGTTCTAGTATTTGGAGATATTTCAGATATCTATTATTGATTTGCAGTTTAATTCCACTGTGGCCAGAGAATATATTTTACATGACTTGAATCCTTTTAAGTGAATTGTGATTTGTTTTATGGCCCAGAATATTATCTTGCTTGATAAATGTTTCATATGCACTTGAAAATAATGTGTATTCCACTGTGGGTCATGGAGTATTCTATAAATGTCAATTGAATCAAGTTGGTTGAGAGTGTTATTCAAATATTCTATATACTTAGAAGATACAGATTTTTTTTTTTGCTGTTTACTTGTTCTATCAGTTTTTGAGAGAGGTGTATTAAAATCGCCAGCTGTAATTGTAGATTTTTCTGTTTCTTCTTTTAACTCTATCAGTTTTTTCTTCATTTAATTTCAAAGCTCTATTAATAGATGTATAAACTTTTAGGATGACATCCTTTCAGTGAGTTGGCCCTTTCATCACTATGAAATGACTGTCTTTTTTACTGGAAATATTGCTTTCTAGGAAATCCTCTTCATCTTATATTGATACTGCCCCTTTAATTTTTTAAAAATTAATAAAGCAGTTTTACAGAAAAATGGATCAGGAAGTACCAGGAGCTCTCAGGTACTTTCCCTCTCTCTCCACACATCTTCCCCTCTTATCGACATCTTTTACCAGTGTCGAATATCTCTTACGATTGGTTTGTAAAGTTGGTGTATATTATATCATATATTGATATATTACTATTACAAAAAGGGCATCATTTACATTAAGGTTCATTCTTGGGGAAGAACATTCTATGGGTTTTGACAAATGCACAGAATGCCCTGTACCCCGCACTGCGGTATCATGCAGAGGGGTTTCACTGACCGAAACACGCTCTGTGCTCCACCTGCTCATCCCTCCCTCGTTCAGTGCGATTATTTATGTGGTTAAGTTTAAGTCTAATATCTTCCTGTCTGTTTTCTGGTTATCCTTGTTCTCTATTGTTCCTTTTTTCTATGCCTTGTTTTGTGTTCACTGGATTTTTAAATTCTGTTTTATACCTTTTGTTGGCTTATTAGCTGTAAATATTTTGTGACTTCAGCAATTCCTTTAGGATTTCTCAGATACACCTTTATCAGCCTACCTTCAGATACTGCACCTCTTCACATGCAATATAAACCCTTATATCAGCCGGCTTCCACTTCAATGGTCCAGCCTTTGTGCTATTGCTGTTACACGTTACACATTTATATGTTATAGACCCCATACACCTATGTACACAGATGTTGTTACTATTTTTGTCTAAGCAGCCAGCTTTTTAAAAGATATTTAAATAATACGAGAAAGACTCTTACATATTTATTCATGCATTTGCCTCTTCTGAGCTGCTGAGTCCCTTGGGTGGATTCACATGCCCCTCACACATCACTTACCTTCTGCCTGAAGGGCTTTAACATTTCTCTCAGAGCAGGTCTGCTAGAGGGGAATACTTTCACCTTCTGTATGTCTGAGACAGTATTTCACCTTTATTTTTGAAAGACATTTTTGCCAGGTACAGAACTGCAGTTGGATGGCTTTTTCTCCAGGTCTGTAGGACGTTGCTGCCCCGTCTTCCCCCAGCCATCAGGTGCTCTGAGAAATGAGCCCGCATTCTCATGGTTGCTCTGTATGCACCATGCTTCCCCCACCTGGCTGCTGTGGACATTTGTCTTTGCCACTGGTTTTGACCAATTTGATTATGATGTACCTTAGTGGCATTTTCTGCATGTTTTTGTATCTGAGGTTTATTGAGTCCTTCTTGAAGTTGTGGGTTTGTAGACTTCACACATTTTTTTTACCATTATTTATTTAAACATTTTTACCATTCCCCCTTTGGGGGACTTCAGTATATTAGGCCACTTGAAGTTGTTCCACAGCTCACTGATCTTTTGTTCATATTCAGAAAAATTATCTTTTCTTTCTCACTTTTATTTTAACGGCTTCTATTCCTACATATTCAAGTCTATTAATCTTTCCTTCTACATTTCAAATTTGCCATTAATCCCAACCAACACTATCTCACACACTGAGGTTTTCATACTTAAAAGTTTGATTTGAGTCCTATTTTTATCTCCTATATGTCTACTTACATTTTGGTTCTTTTTATTAAAAGTTTCATTTATTAATTCTATTTCTACTCCACTTTTTGAACATATTTATTTGTGGCTGGGCTTCTTATTCTAACCTCTGTGTTCTAGTTTCTTTCAACTGATTTTTCGCCCCTTGTTGTGGGCGGTATATTCCTGCCTTGCTTCATGCTTGGCAATCTTTTATACAATGTCACACACTAGATTTTCTTCTGTTGGGTGCTAGATACTTTTATATTTTCACAAAGCTTTTGATCTTTGTTCTGGAAGGCAGTTAAGTTACTTGGAAGCAGTTTGATATTTTCAGTCTTGCTTTTAACTTTTGTAGGACAGAATCAGAGCTGTCCTCAGTCTACGGCTAATTATCCTCCTCCACACTTGAGGTAAGAGCCCTCTGTGGACTCTGCCCGACTCTACCCACGATTCACAAGGCTTTCCGATCCAGCTGGTGCTGATGTCAGGCACTATCCCTTCTCATCCTGTCAGGTGGCTCTTTCCCCAGCCTCAGGCAGTTCCCTCACACATGTGCACCGATCAGTACTAGGCTGAGTACTCCAGGGAACCCCTGCGGCTCCCGGACTTCCCACTGTGCAGCTTATCTCCGGGGACTCTGCCCTGGGAGCTCCCCCTAGGCTCCCCTTCACTCCACTCAGGGAGGCCACCCAGCGCCATCCGAGCTCCGTTCCTCTCGCGGTGGCCTAGAAGCCCTCCCCGAGGCCAAAGCGCTGGGCAAGGGCGGGGTCTCCTCCTTTGTTTCCCATATGGGGCCCCCGTTCCCCGCTGCCTGCCGCCCAGTGTGATGAAAACCATTGTTTCATGTTATTTCTAATTTGGGGCCTCTCTCGTGTGGGAACGTAAATCTGGTCCCTGATACACTATCTCTTTTGGAAGCAGAAGTCTCGGGCAGCTTTGAAGATCACCTGCTAATCATTTATATTCTTAATTATCAAGATGATGTCATGGAAGGGGCATTTTTTTCCTATCTGGCTCAGTTTATCGAAGGGCAATTCTAATCTGAGAACAAACGTGGCTCTTCATTTCTGGGAAATTCTCAGCCGTCATCTCTTCTTTACTATTTCCTCTGGTGGGAGGGGGGTCTCCGGATCTCCCCCAATGGAACTGACTGCTCTGTAATTTTTAAATCTTTGTTTCTCTATGATGTGTTATGGGTGAACTCTTGAGTACGGACATCCAATTCATTACTTCTCTCTTTTCTGTCCCTTCTGAGGATTATGTCATCTATAGCATTTCATTTTTAATCAATCTGTGTCTTTTTCTTATATCCAGGATTTTTATTTGTTTATATACACCCATTTAATTTGCTTCTTTTCTGCTTCCCCCCCATAATTTATTATTCTTTCTTAATAAGAAATGTATCATCATTAATTTCTTTAAGTAACCTAGACGTACTTATTTTAAGGTCTCCCTCAGACTGTTCTATAAAATTAATTTTATCTGAAGTGAATTCGTGCCCATTGCTGATATTTTATTTACCTGTTTGATGGAGGCCAGAGTATCCCCTTTATTGCTGAGAGAGGCTGAGGTGGAGGGTAAAGCCTGCCGAGTGCCATGGGGCCGCTGCTGGGACTCCAGCCCCCACTGCAGGCAGCACTTAGTGGGAACAGACCCTCTCAACTGCAAGGCCACCAGCTAAGCTTTACTGTGGGGGAGGGGGCATAGTCGCAAGAGAAAAGTAAAGGGCATGCTCAGTAATTTTTCCCAATTTCCCAACACCATTCAGGTCTCTGTATCCGAAGGAAATTGCAGGAGTGAGGCAGAAAGCAGGCCCCCAAAGTGTAAACCAAATCCACCTGCTCCCCTCAAACCCAGGCCTCCACTGCCCTCTCTCATAAGCCAGCCAGACACCCAGAGCCCGGCCAGGAGGCTCCGTCCCATTTCTCCTCAGCCCCTCCCAGTCCCTCATCTGTGCTTCCTCTGACCCCATTCGCCTCCTTCCCGGGCCAGAGCGGCCCTCCGCCTCTCCCTGCCCAGAGCCCCTCCAGTTCTTGACATTTCTGAGTATTGCATTCTTCATATGTATGGAATTTGCTTTGTGGGCTCATAGAGAGAAGCAGGGGTCTTGTTTGTTTGTTTTGCTTGCCTCTTTCTCTTTCTTCTCTCTCTGGATTCTTGGGCAGCAATTCCCAGCCCTCAAGACCCCCATCTGGAAAGCAGAGCCAGGCTTTGTAAAGGCAGGGGAGCTCCTGTCCCTCAGGCTCATCACAGACCCTGGGGCTGGGCTCCTGGTGGAAATTTTTCTCTATATCCTCCCTCTGACTTGCGTCCCACCTCCACCCCCGTGGCCCCAGGTGGCCACACTGGTCTTGTTTGCTGCTGCATGTTACAGGTGGAGCTGCAGGGAGGGCAGCCTGGCCTCAAGCCATCCCACAGGGACTTTCAGTGCCATTTGCCAGTAGGAGCCAACCATCCACCCCCGCTGCCTGCTGAACCCTGAGCCCAGCACACCTGTCACTTCGGTTCTGCTACTGCTTTGCATTTCTCTTCCTAGAAGAGATTCAATATATTTAGCATATTTCTTTAGCTACTGCCTGGGAGCCAATAGGCGAAGCTCACCTCCGAACCTCATGCCCCCTGCTTCCCACGGCCGGCCAGCCGCAGTGCACGCGGCCCTGTTCCCTGCCTCCTGCGTTTCCTTCTGCCGGAACCCCTCCCCACCCCTCCTGCTCCTGGAAGCCAAGTGAATGTCTCTCTTCTGTGGGTCCTTAATCACTGTGCACACTCGGGTCATGGCTGCCCTTTCCCTGTTTCCCACATGGAGGGGAAAGGGGTGCTATCCATTTTCTATGGATGGGTCCCTGGCCCAGGCACAGCCCTGCATAGAGTAGACACTTTGTAAGTAATATTAATGAACAAATGGGTGTCAGTCCTCATTTCAGGGGCTATCGGGGATCCCCAACAGCCTTCCTGACTCTGTCTCACTTTCAGACTCTTGGCCGCCTGCATATGCCCTGTTCTCCAGCACGCCAGATTGCACAGGCCCCTGAATGTGCTGTCTCCTATGTCTCTCTCTGTGTGTCTGGCCATCCTCCTGGGAGGGATCGTTCCAAATGGTGCCCTCCACCCTCCTGCCTGGACACCCCAGCAGGCATTCTGGACAGAATCCTGGAACAGAGTCAGGCCCCAGCGCACCATGGGAAGGAGGTCTCGCCAGGGGCAGGGAGAGAGCTGTAGGTTCTGAATAAGTGGCAGGGCTGGCTCACAGGAAAGTCCCACCATTGGCCAAGATGGCAATGTGGGCATAGTCGTTCATGTGTCCTCCCTGACGGAGGCAGCTCACGCACCTGGACGTGCACTCACACTGCACAGGGAGGAGCAAGGAGACAGTCATCCTCCAGACCCTCATGGCAGGGAAGTAAAAAGGCAGTGGTACCCAGACAACCCCCAGGAGAGGGCCTGGGGAGATAGTATAACCAATCTTCCTGAAAAGGAACTCAAAATAAAGGTCATAACCATGCCAATGGACCCACAGAGAAACATGCAAGAGCTAAAGGATCAAGTGGGAGGGAGACCACATAAACGAAACAATCTCTGGAGGGGCTCAAGAACAGAATGGACGAGAAGCAAGAGACCATTAATGGAATAGAAATCAGACAGGAACACAAAGAAGCCGAGGCAGAGAGAAACAAAAGGATCTCCAAGGATGAAAGAATATTAAGAGAACTGTGTGACCAGTCCAAATGGAACCATATTTGCATAATAGGGGACCAGAAGAAAAAGAGAGAGAGAAAGGGATAGAAAGTGTCTTTGAAGAAATAATTGCTGAGAACTTCCCCAAACTGGGGGAGGAGATAGTCTCTCAGACCATGGAAGCCCACAGATCTCCCAACACAAGGGACCCAAGGAGGACAACACCAAGACACATAATAATTAAAATGGCAAAGATCAAGGATAAGGACAGAGTATTAAAGGCAGCCGGAGAGAGAAAAAAGATCACCTACAAAGGAAAACCCATCAGGCTATCATCAGACTTCTCAACAGAAACCTCACAGGCCAGAAGAGAATGGCATGATATATTTAATGCAGTGAATCAGAAGGGCCTTGAACCAAGGATACTGTATCCAGCACGATTATCATTTAAATATGAAGGAGGAGTTAAACAATTCCCAGACAAGCAAAAGTTGAGGAAGTTTGCCTCCCACAAACCACCTCTACAGGGTATTTTAGAGGGACTGCTCTAGATGGGAGCACTCCTAAGGCTAAACAGATGTCACCAGAGAAAATAAAATCACACCAAAGAAAGCAGACCAACCAAATACTAACTAAAGGTAAAAAATAAAATAAACTACTTGCAAAAGCAGTCAAAGGAAACACAAAAGAGTATAGAATAAAACACCTAACATATAAAGAATGTAGGAGGAGGAATAAGAAGGGAGAGAAATAAAGAATCATCAGACTGTGTTTATAATAGCTTAATAAGCAAGTTAAGTCAGACAGTTAGATAGTAAAGAAGCTAACCTTGAACCTTTGGTAACCACGAATCTAAAGCCTGCAATGGCAATAAGTACATATTTTTCAATAATCACCCTAAATGTAAATGGACTGAATGCACCAATCAAAAGACGCAGAGTAATAGAATGGATAAAAAATCAAGACCCATCTATATACTGCTTACAAGAGACTCACCTCAAACCCAAAGACATACAAAGACCAAAAGTGAAGGGATGGAAAAAGATATTCCATGCAAACAATAGGGAGAAAAAAGCAAGTGTTGCAGTGCTTCTATCAGACAAAATAGACTCAAAACAAAGAAAGTAACAAGAGATAAAGAAGGACATTACATAATGATAAAGGACTCAATCCAACAAGAGGATATAACCATTATAAATATATATGCACCCAACACAGGAGCACCAGCATATGTGAAACAAATACTAACAGAATTAAAGAAGGAAACAGAATGCAATGCATTTGTTCTGGGAGACTTCAACACACCACTCACCCCAAAGGATAGATCCACCGGGCAGAAAATAAGTAAGGACACAGAGGCACTGAACAACACGCTAGAACAGATGGACCTAACAGACATCTATAGAACTCTATACCCAAAAGCAACAGGATACACATTCTTCTCAAGTGCACATGGAAGATTCTCCAGAATAGACCACATACTAGGCAACAAAAAGACCCTCAGTAAATTCAAAAAGATTGAAATTCTACCAACCAACTTCTCAGACCACAAAGGCATAAAACTAGAAATAAATTGTACAAAAAAAGCAAAAAGGCTCACAAACATATAAAAGCTTAACAACATGCTCCTAAATAATCAATGAATCAATGACCAAATTAAAACAGAGATCAAGCAATATAAGGAGACAAATGACAACAACAGCACAAAGCCCCAACTTCTGTGGGATGCAGCACAGGCAGTTCTAAGAGGAAAGTATAGCAATCCAGGCCTATTTAAAGAAGGAAGAACAATCCCAAATGAATAGTCTAAAGTCACAATTATTGAAACTGGAAAAATAAGAACAAATGAGGCCCAAAATCAGCAGAAGGAGGGACATAATAAAGATCAGAGAAGAAATAAATAAAATTGAGAAGAATAAAACAATAGAAAAAATCAATGAAACCAAGAGCTGGTCCTTTCAGAAAATAAACAAAATAGATAAACCCCTAGCCAGACTTATTAAGAGAGAAAGAGAATCTACACACATCAACAGAATCAGAAATGAGAAAGGAAAAATCATGATGCACCCCATAGAAATACAAAGAATTATTAGAGAATACTATGAGAATTTACATGCTAACAAGCTGGAAAACCTAGAAGAAATGGACAACTTCTTAGAAAAATACAACCTTCCAAGACTGACCAAGGAAGAAATAGAAAATCTAAACAGACCAATTACCAGCAATGAAATTGAATCAGTAATCAAAAAACTACCCAAGAACAAAACCCCAAGGCCAGATGGATTCACCGCTGAATTTTATCAGACATATAGAGAAGACATAATACCCATTCTCCTTAAAGTTTTCCAAAAAATAGGAGAGGAGGGAATACTTCCAAACTCATTCTATGAAGCCAGCATCACTGTAATACCAAAACCAGGCAAATACCCCACCAAAAGAGAAAATTACAGACCAATATCCCTGATGAACATAGATGCAAAAATACTCAAAAAAGATTAGCAAACCAAATTCAAAAATACACCATGATCAAGTGGGATTCATCTCACGGATGCAAGGATGATAGAGCATTTGAAAATCCATCAACATCATTCACCATATCAACAAAAAGAAGGACAGAAACCACATGATCATCTCCATAGATGCTGAAAAAGCATTCAACAAAATTCAACATCCATTCATGATAAAAACTCTCAGCAAAATGGGTATAGAGGGCAAGTACCTCAACATAATAAAGGCCATATATGATAAACCCACAGCCAACATCATACTGAACAGCGAGAAGCTGAAAGCTTTTCCTCTGAGATCGGGAACAAGACAGGGATGCCCACTCTCCCCACTGTTTTTCAACATAGTACTGGAGGTCCTAGCCACGGCAATTAGACAACACAAAGAAATACAAGAAATCCGGATTGGTAAAGAAGTTAAACTGTCAATATTTGCAGGTGACATGATATTGTACATAAAAAACCCTAAAGACTCCACTCTGAAACTACTAGAGCTAATATCGGAATTCAGCAAAGTTGCAGGATACAAAATTAACACACAGGAATCTGTGGCTTTCCTATACACTAACAATGAACTAATAGAAAGAGAAATCAGGAAAACAATTCCATTCACAATTGCATCAAAAAGAATAAAAATACCTAGGAATAAACCTAACCAAGGAAGTGAAAGTCCTATACCCTGAAAACTACAAGAAACTCTTAAGAGAAATTAAAAAGGACACTAACAAATGGAAACTCATCCCATGCTCTTGGGCAGGAAGAATTAATAGCGTCAAAATGGCCATCCTGCCTAAACCAATCTACAGATTCAATGCAGTCCCTATCAAAATACCAACAGCATTCTTCAATAAACTGGAACAAATAGTTTTAAAATCCATATGGAACCACAAAAGACCCTGAATAGCCAAAGCAATCCTGAGAAGGAAGAATAAAGCAGGGGGGATCTTGCTTCCCAACTTCAAGCTCTACTACAAAGCCACAGTAATCAAGATAATTTGGTACTGGCACAAGAACAGACCCATAGACCAGTGGAACAGAATAGAGAGTCCAGATATTAACCCAAACATATATGGTCAATTAATATATGATAAAGGAGCCATGGACATACAATGGGGAAATGACAGTCTCTTCAACAGATGGTGCTGGCAAAACTGGACAGCTACATGTAAGAGAATGAAACTGGATCACTGTCTAACCCCATACACAAAAGTAAATCCAAAATGGATCAAAGACCTGAATGTAACTCATGAAACCATAAAACTCTTAGAAGAAAACATAGGCAAACATCTCTTGGACATAAACATGAGCAACTTCTTCATGAACATATCTCCCTGGGCAAGGGAAACAAAAGCAAAGATGAACAAGTGGGGCTATATCAAGCTGAAAAGCTTCTGTACAGCAAAGGACACCATCAGTAGAACAAAAAGGCATCCTACAGTATGGGAGAATATATTCATAAATAACAGATCCAATAAAGGGTTGACATCCAAAATATATAAAGAGCTCACACACCTCAACAAACAAAAAGCAAATAATCCAATTAAAAAATGGGCACAGGATCTGAACAGACACTTCTCCAAAGAAGAAATTCAGATGCCAACAGACACATGAAAAGATGCTCCACATTGCTAATCATCAGAGAAATGCAAATTAAAACCACAATGAGATATCACCTCACACCAGTAAGGATCGCCAACATCCAAAAGACAAACAACAACAAATGTTGGTGAGGCTGTGGAGAAAGGGGAACCCTCCTACACTGCTGGTGGGAATGTAAATTAGTTCAACCATTGTGGAAAGCAGTATGGAGGTTCCTCAAAAACTTAAAATAGAAATACCATTTGACCCAGGAATCCCACTCCTAGGAATTTACCCTAAGAATGCAGCAGCCCAGTTTGAAAAAGACAGATGCACCCCTATGTTTATCGCAGCACTATTTACAATAGCCAAGAAATGGAAGCAACCTAAGTGTCCATCAGTAGATGAATGGATAAAGAAGATGTGGTACATATACACAATGGAATATTACTCAGCCATCAGAAGAGAACAAATCCTACCATTTGCAACAATATGGATGGAGCTGGAGGGTATTATGCTCAGTGAAATAAGCCAGGCAGAAAAAGACAAGTACCAGATGATTTCGGTCATCCATGGAGTATAACAACAAAGAAAAAAACTGAAGGAGCAAAACAGCAGCAGAATCACAGAACCCAAGAATGGACTAATAGTTACCAAAGGGAAAGGGACTGGGGAGAATGGATGGGAAGGGAAGGATAAGAGGAAAAAAAAGCTGGGGGGGCATCACTATTAGCATGTATAATGTGGGAGGGGGGGCGGGGAGGGCTGTGCAACACAGAGAAGAACAGTAGTGATTCTACAGCATCTTACTACACTGATGGACAGTGACTGTAATGGGGTGTGTAGGGGGGGGACTTGGTGAAGGGGGGAGCCTAGTAAACATAATGTTCCTCATGTAATCATAGATCAATGATAAAAAAAAAAAAGCAGTGGTGATGTTCTGGGAGTGACAGGCCGGTGCTGGGATGCGAGGAGGCCGGCATGGGCTAGTGGCGGGGCTTTGCTCTGAGCCCTGCTGGGTGAAGGAAGCACAGTGCTGAGATCTGGGGCGAGGACATGCTAGAGCCCCAGGTGGGCACAGGATGGGCACCGTGGGCTGAAGGAGCAGGCTGAGGCAGCTGGAGCACAGGGAAAGGTCAAGGGCAGAACACGGGGTCTGGGCGCAAACAGAGCCTGCAGGAGTCATGGCTGCTGTTGGAGTTGCCAGGCTGGGGCATGAGGACAGCAGTGAGGTAAGGGGCCTGGCCCCCACCGAGGCCCCCAGAGGGGCACAGAGACCTGCAGTGAGCCCCTAAGTCCCAGGTGCAGATCGGACCCCCATGGGGCAGCCGGAGCTGTGAGAGGTCCCGGGAGAGGGGGGTGGGGGGGCTTGCTGCCAAGATGCCGCCCAGGTCTGGACCTTGAGCCTGAACACCTGGCTGCCCCTGACATAGGAAGGGGCTGGGAGGAGGGCCCAGCCAGGAGCTCTGTCATGGGCACACTGAGGCCCCACATGCCAGCTGGCCATGGAGAGGGGAGCAGGCGTGGGCAGCTGCAGACATGAATTTGGGCCACGGCACAACACGGTGGTCCAAACCACAGGAGGCCCAGGGCAGCTGGGAGGATGGAGGCTCTGGGGCCTGAAGACCCTCCTGCCCGCCTCCTGAGATGCAAGCACGGCCTGTGGAATGGCTGAGTGCCACCGTGCAGAGCAGCTTTCCTCCAGCTACGGAGCCTCACACAACTGGCAGCCCTTGCCAGCTCCTCAGCAGCTGCCACTGATCCCCAGGCCAGGGTCTAATTGCTGCATCGCTGTGATCTCAGCAAAGGCTGCGGGACATGGGGAGCCGGCAGCCCTCTCAAGATAAAATGAAGGAGGTTTTCTTTTCCTCCTTTGAATGGTCGGCAGGCAGGAAGTCAGCAATTATGCATCAAAGAGCCAGCATCGCTGCGGCTGTGACCGGAGGAGGACTCGGCTCATGAGCAGTCCCCGCCATGCTGCTGGACGGCTGGGCCGGAGGTCTGCTCCCCGTACCCCGCCTCTAGGAGCCCATACAGCTTGCCCAGGAAGCTGGCCGCCTGCCCACCTGCCACCCGCACGATTCCCCCCGCACCCAGAGACACAAGAGGCAGCCACGCGGGTCTGAATCGGGAGGGGCAGCCCTCAGGACGGAGCAGGAGCCTCGGAAGACCCTGGGAGGGGTAAAGACCTTGAAGAGGGCTTGGCTGGGGTCTTCCTCTGCTGTTCCACAGAGCAAATGGCAGAGCCCAGGTTCTTCACAAATTCGCATGACACCCCAACTCAGGGAAGTGACCCTGGGGAGCGGGAGCCTGAGAAAATGAACCTGCTGGCCAGGGAGCCCCCGGCTCCTTCCTTGGACACTAGAGCCAGCCTGGAGCTATGTCCACACGCCACCCGGGCTGCTGGGCCAGGCTGAGCAGCAGCTGAAGACCCCGGCAGCAGGGGTGACGCTCTTCTTGGGCCACAGCTCTCTAGCCCTCCAGGCACGAACTGGGCTCCCCCCCGCAGACCCTAGCCTCGGAATAACTGCAGCAGCTCCCTGGTAGGGCGAGGTGGGGTGAAAGGAGCCATGCCACAGAAGCACATGGTCAACACAGGATGCCAAGGGCCAGGAGCAGGAGTGGAGGCAGTAAGCTGTGCCACACACCAGTCGGGGTCCACAGCTAGGCTCTCAATCGTCGGCCCAACACTCTCCAAACCTGCAGATGGGACGCATGGAGCCCACAGGCCTTCCTGGAGCTCAAGGCAAAATGACCAAGCACTGGGCTCCAAGTAGCTGACCGAGCACTTATTGTTCACTTACTGATTCAGAAGTAATCGCTGACATTCTTGCATATTGCATGTGCCCAGCGCGGTGCATCCAGAGTTGAGTGGCCCGGAGCCATTCATCCCAACCCCTGCAAGCCTGCTTTCTCATTGTGAAGAAGGTATTATTAGAGCCCCCACAGGCTAGTCTGAAAATTAAGCTAAGCACCATATGTATAAAGCACCTAATAACGATGTCAATTATGGCACTACCTCCACCATGGCCACTACAGACTGCAGAGCGTTTACTAGTTCCAGACATTGGCTTACCTGCTGGTCTTGGGTCCCACTCAGTGCCCGGGACTCCTCCCCAGGGCACCTGCAATCATTCCCCGTCCATACGTGTGGAAACTTAGCCTCAGAGGAGGCAAGCCACCTGCCCAGAATCACACAGCAAGTAGGGGCAGCACTGGGGGTGTGAGCCCAGAACCTGGAGCTTAGTGGTAACTCGGTCGTTTGTTCTTGGCTCATGCACCCATCAGCAAGCACACAGAGCACTCTCTCCAGCCTTGCCTTGCCCACCACCCCTGGGCACCCCCAGTAGCTGCCCCTCTGAATGGCCTCTGACAGACCGCGAGAGAGCTTGGGGCCTGTAGCACAGGGCACAAATCCCCTTCTTCTTCACCCAGAAGGAGCACACCGGTCCCGAAGGCGCTGGGGTCTCACCTGGGTGTCCATCTGGGCACTGGCCTGACGCACAGTCTGTAGATTGCCAGGTCAGGAGCTTACCCCTTGCTGACCTGTGTCCAAGCACAAGGGCCATGTCCGCACACACTTCTGCAGATGCTGCCCGGAGGCCATAAATGCCCCACCCTGCTCTACCTACCCCAGCTCCAGGAAGGGTGTTGCCTGGATTAATCCCACTAACAGGATTCTCCTGGAACGTTAGCTGTACTGGGAGAGGCCAGCACAGGGGAGAGGGCTGGATAGAGCTGTTGGCTCTGGGGTGGTCTCGGGCACAGGGGCACCGGAAGGCCACACAGGACAGCTCTTCCTTTGCAGAGCAAGAACCGGGCTGTGGGCACAGCTTCCTCTGTGGTCCTTTGTACGTGCATCACCTTGGCTCCCATGGCTGAGGGTATTCGGGTCCCGCAGGTTTTCCTGGGCCCCTATGAGACCAGATATGGGAGTAGGCGCTCGACAGGAGAGCAGGGAAGGGGAACAGTGACTGGTGGCCGTCCCACCTCCGATAAGCCATCACACTGTCACGTCTGCAGTGCCCACTGCAGGCAGGCCTTCCATGCATCTCCCTGGCCTCCCACCCACTGCCCCCGAGACCCAACCTAGACACACCATTCCTCAGGGAAGTTGGCTGACCCATGAGGATTGGAGTCCAGGGAACATGGCCTGGTCCTGTGGCACCAAGGAGTCCCTTGACCCCTCCATGTGGCCCCAGGTCCTGGCACCCCCCTAGTCCAGTTGGCTGCAGTGACCTGAGGGAGTCAATTATGGCGGCCATGGTAATAAGGGTGAGGGTGGTGGTGACGGTGGTGCTGGTGGTGTTAATGGCATGGGGCACTTTGATTAGGGCCAAGGTGACAAAGGAGCTGTCCATGGTGATGGAGCCCCTCGTGATAGCAGTGGCACTGTTTACCTGAGTGTGATGGGAGCTTCAGCACCCCGCAGATGTCTGCTGAAGGCCAAAGGCGATGCTCTGCCCTGCCACTCTGTCTGCATCAGGAAGGGTCCTCTGCGTGGACTTGGAAGAGAAAGTTCCAGTCTGTGGAACCTGGGGCTGAATCTGATAGCCACAAATGGAAGCACGGGGCAGGGGTATGTTCATCGCCAATTCATTCCTCAGCACCTCCCAGCTCTGCAGATAAACACTGTTAAAAATAGGGATGCATCAAGAATTTTCTTTCCCCTCAAGCAAAGTCTCATGGACAGACGGCAGAGTCTCTGCTGGGCTGGAGGCTCTGGCGGCATCTCCCAGCCTCTCAGAGACCAGCAAGATTCATCTTCTCTGCATTCGTTCTTTTCTTAAGGGTTATTTTTAGTGTTCTTGGAAAGATCTGATTCCAGACATAAAGATGAGCTGCCCCGGTTTCCACTCGCTTCCCTCCAGACTCACAATGTCCCACACAGAGGCACTGGCCACACGTGCCTATTTAAAGTAAATAAAAATGAATGAAACTCAAATCAGTTCTCTGTCAACACAAGCCACATTCCAAGTGACCAACAGCCACACATGGCAGAGCCCACTGTATGGGGCAGCACTGCCCCAGACACCCTCCTGGGCAGGAGGACTCTAGGCCACGTCCACGCTCACAGTCAGCCCTGGTCACTGGTCCAAGCTGTCCCCACTTGTCCACAGTCTCAGTTCTTTCAGGGTGGGCAGGAGGAGAACAGAGCCTGGTGGGGGCGGCTGGTGGCTTGTGGGGGGACTTCCCCATCTGCAAACCTCCATCAGCCTGTCCTCAGTGACAGAGACACTTTTTCCCACCAGGTTACCCTAAAGAGAAGCCAGTCTTTACCTCAGTATCATGGCCAGGAGGGACAAGATATGTCAGCGAAACTCCACACATTTGCTTCTTAACAGAGAATTTTGGTGTCTTAAACCCAAAAGGGACTCTGAGAGCAGTCATCAGGCACCACCAGTAGGGTAAAGGGAATATTTTTGGTGAACCCTCTACTCACTTTCAGGTCAGATCATCTGGATTTTGACTCTTAATTCCAGACAAAGTGCTCATGTATTATTACCCCAAATATTTCCTGGGCAGCTGCTGTGTCCCAGGCTCAGTACAAGGTGCTGGAGTAAAACAAGGTGGCTCTGGGTGTAGCCTCCAAACCGAGGGGTGTGGTCAGGAGCCAGCTTAGGGGTGGGGGCTCCCCTCCCCTATTTTATAGGGAAAAGGGAAAAGCCCTTAAGAAGGTGGGCTGCTAGTGAGAAGGGAGCTGAGCCAGACACCAGCAGGAGGGTCGTCCTCAGCCATGAGGGGCTTCAGTTCAGGGACCCAGGGCCAAGTGGGGACACAGGACTCACCAAGAAGCCAATCTACCAGAATCCTGGGGGTTGATTACCCAGTGTGCCGCCAGGCCTGTACTAACCAATGTGTGGACCTCGTGCCTCTCACATTCCTGGGACTGAGCCAGCACCTGCTGACACTGGGCCCCTGGCTAGGCCTGGGGCTGCAGTGACTCAGATACACCTCCACAGTTCACAGCTGACCCAGCGTCTCCTCTGAGCACCTACTAAGCGCGAGCGCTCTTCCCAGCAGGCTCACACACATCACCTCAATCACCTGACCAACCGAGATTACCCTTTGAGAAGGACACTGTATCAGTTACCAACTGCTGCCTGACAGCTTAGCCCAAAATGTAGTGACTCAAAATCACGACACCTGATCATCTTGCAGGTTCTGTGGCCAGGAATCTGGGCGTGTCCTGGGGTGGCTGGCTCTGGGCCTCTCAGGAGCTTCAGTCCAGGCACCCACTGAGGCTGAGCTGGCCGCCTCTGGGCCCTCCAGCGGTTGTAGGCAGGATGCAGATCTTCCCCAACTTGGATGTGGGCCCCCACAGAACAGTCCGCATGCGGTGGCTGGCTTCATCACAGCGAGCAGGCCAGGGGTGAACTGCTGGAGTCCTGGTGTCTGTCCCTAATGCTGTCCCATCACTTTTGCCATTTTCTACTGGTTAGAAGCAAGTCACAGGGCTCAGTCCACACTCAGAAAGAGAGGCCCACAGACACAAATGCATGCATGCCAGGGTGGGGTCCTCAGGGACATGCCAGAAGCTGCCTACCATGGACACTGTCTCTCCTCATTTTACACAAGGGGTAACTAAGGCCCAGAAAGGTCAAGTGCCCTGCCCACAGTTGCACAGCCAGTCACTGCTGATCTGAGATAGGAACCAATCCAGGGCTGTTTGTCACTTGCAGGTATCTTCGAGGCTTGTGCTGTCACTCCTGGAGTACAGATTCCCAGCTTAAAATGAGATGTGACATTTCTTAGTGCACACGGGGCCTGGGCAAAATGGAAAAGACTTCATAAATATGTAAATCACTATGTCCTGCTTCCCCGAGGAGGCATGCGCAGCACCATCTCCTCCCGCCCCGCCCCCTCCCCCAATCCCACTCCCTTCACAGCTTCTGTAAGAGGATTAGCAATGGGCTTTTTAATGAAGTTAGAATGAGCAGGAATCTTTCCAACAAGAATTGGATTCCCGCCCTTGATCACCAGACTTTCTGGGGGCAGGAGGGTTGGGCCAGTGGCTCGGGGCCTCTGAGCTGCTCAGCGTCTGAGCAGCATCTCTGGGGGACACATGCCTCAGCTCTGTGCTCCCTGGCAGGGCCGGAGGGGTGACACCAACCCAGCCTCCTGAGCTGACAGAGGAAACGGGCCCAGGGAGGCGCCATGACTTACCAAAGGGCAGTCAACAGCTTTGTGGCAGAGTGAGATTGGGGCCACGTCCTTGGGCCTGTCCTCCTTGTCCTGCCACTAAAAGAAGACGCCTTCACTCAGCCACAATGTGCCCATCTACAGGAGGCCCTACCCACAGCACACACAGTGGCCTCTGTACCTGTGACCTTGTTCATTTGCCACCGTCCGTACTGGTGGAAGAGAAGTGTGGTCTCTGTGTGACAGATGAGGACACGGAGGCAGGGTGCCTGAGCTAGGGCTGGCTCAGTACCCAGGCTCCACCAGCATGGTGCTCAAAATCTGGACTGCCTCGACAGCTGGGGCAGTGCTGTGGGTGGAAGCCTGCATCTTCGTTGCCCCAAAGCCCACTTCGTAGTCCCCTTCCCAGACTTCCACGCAGTCACATGGGTCTGCTCCTCCCTCTCCATGTCACCTGCTCGGGAAACCCAGAGATTAGCTTCCTGGCCCCACTAGTGGCCTCTGGGGCCACCGCGAGCCATCTGGGAACAGAGCAGACAAAACATGTCCCTTCAAACTCGTTGGCATCCAGGAGCAGCCATGGACTCTAATCTCAGTCCGACAACATGCAGTAAATCAGGCCCCAGGCGCTTCCCGGCAAAGGAGTGAGGACTGGCTGGCATTTCCAAGTGACTGCATTTATCCCTGTAGGGTTGCAGCCCAAGCAGGGTGAAGGGCCTGGAGAGCAGGTCAGGTCCTCCCATGAGATGAGCTCTGGCTTGTGGGGTGGCTGTACAACTGGGCCCAGGCAGAGGCCACAAGGCTTGGCTCAGGCTGACCCGCCTTCAGTCCCAGTGTGTGTGCAATGACATCACCCGCTGAAGGTTTTCCTGCCCTACAGAATGAGGCGGTAATACCATCAGTGCAAAGCTGAGATGAGGCTGCAGGAGATCATAGTGCAAAAACATGGCAGCTCCTCAGCAGTAGGTGCTCGTCTCGAGGCTCAGATGAGACACGGTTATGCTGGAGGAGGAGCACCTTCCCCGACTTCTAGAGAGAAGGACCCAGCATCCCTATCCCCTACCAAAGCTCCTTGCCTCTCATTGGCTCTCGCTGGATCATGTGCCCATCTTCAGCCAATCCCTGTGGCCATGGGAATGTGCTACATGATTGGCTGAGGCTTGGGTCACATGTTCCAGGGCATTAATTTCCCCTTAATCTCGTGGGCCCAGAGTGGAGGAGGGAAAACAGGAGCTGGTGGGTGCAAAATAGGACGCCCCACAGTAACCAGAGCTCCTGAGGAGCCCTGCACCTCCATGTCTACCGACCCTACCCTAACCCTGCCCTGGGCTAAGGGAGGGGCATCCAGTTCCAAAGACGGTGTGGTGGGAAAGCAGGATAGTCAGGGTGTAACCGGTCGCGACCTCCCATCCCAGCCTTGCGTATCTTATGCTCAGGATTGGCGCCCAGCAAGGCAGAGGAACCAGCCCAGGTCAGTGTTAGGACCAGAAGGAGGCTGGATTTTGTCCATGGCGGCCAGCCGCCAGGCAGCCGGAAATCTCCAAGCCAAGCCAAGTCCTCTCTGCCGCAGGCTGCCCGCAGGGAGCACGCCCGGCTGCCTGACATCCCCAGAGTCCTCGGAATACAGAGATCTGCTCACACTGCGACCCTTTGAAATGAAGATTTGGGAAGCCGGCAGTGCAGGTGGGAGGCAAGCGTGTGAGTCATTCCCAGGAAACAGAGCTTAGGCTCCTGGCTGGAGGAGGAAGCCGGGGAGAGGAGGGGAGGAAGGAAGGGGGCGGAGGGCATTGCAGCTCCTAGTGGCTGCCTGCCAGCCCAGAGGCCGAGAGAGGACCTTCGGCGGCTTCAAGGTCACGCTCTTGGGCCCCAGACACCTGGGCCTGCGGCTGGTTTGAGCAAGGGAAGGAGAACTTTGCTCACGGGAGAGAGGGTGTGGGACACATAGGGGGCCCTGCGCAGAGGAATGGGACATGGCAAGAGGGTAGGAGCCCACTGGGAAGGACCTGACTGCCCATCACGGCCCTGCGGCTGATGTCAGCCCACGAGGCTGCAAGACACGCATTAGCTCCATTCTTCCTTGGGAAAGATGAGGAAACAGGTTTTCTGAGTCCTGCTGGCTTGTAGGCTATGAAGACACCCCTAAATGATGAAATTAATCCCTCCAGACGCCCTTACGAACCTCTAGAAATATTCCTGGTTCTTCCACGTGGTGACTCACTTTTACAACTCGTTCCCGTTCCTCCAGAAAGGGGTAATAGGTGGTGCCGGTGGCCTGGGGGTGGTCTTCTCTGCTCCTCTGAAGAGGGGCAGCTTAGGCAGTACTGAGCGGCAGAGCTAAGGAGGCAGGGGACACACGGTTGGCTCCCGAGGGGGCTGGGGTCCTGAAATCCAGGCTCAGCCGAATCACATGCAAAGCAGAGCTGGCCACCTGCGAATGTGAGCCCTCCTGGACTGGAAGGGCATGGGCAGGGTGATGGGACTGCAGCTGGGAGAATCAGGACTCTGAGGGCAGAGCTAAGGCCTGAGTAGCTTGGACAGTGGACTCTGGCCTCCTGGGAATCGGTGATGTCAAATACCAGGTGCCCGAGGGGAGACTGAGGCCACATGACCATCAGTTTGGGAAGTGGGGAGGGGCATCCAGGGAGCCATCCACCCCTTATTCCCCGGGCAAGTGAGGGCCCTCTGGAATTCACTCCCAACCCCAGCCCAAGGTCACTGCCTGGCTGATCCCTGGCTTGGACGATAAGCAGACTCACCCCAGCCTCCCTGCCTCCAGCCCCTCTCCTCCGTGGACTCCCAGGGCAGCTCTCTGCAACAGCCCAGGAGAGCTCACTGTGCCGGGCACTGCTCCAGCCAGAAGTATCATGACCATTTCCCCATGAGGGTCAGGACCCTGGGGGGCTGAGTGACTTCCCCACGCCCACAGCACTTGGAGAGGCAGAAGAAGGATTCGGGCCCAGGGAGCTCCCCTCCAGGTCCAGGGCTCTGAGCCCCGCTGGTCAGCCCGATCTGGAGATTGCCCTCTGGGATTAACCCCCACTGGCCATCCCCTGCGCCTACTGATGGGCCATGCTCCTGGGCCTGCACACACGCCCTGGGGCCCGGCGCTGCCATGCTCTGCGGCCCACGCCCTCTGCCCTTGCTGTCTCCTCCACCGGCACGCCATCCTCCACTCAGCAGTTCCTGGCCGGAGACTGCCCAAAAGCCGACTTACTCATCAGCCAGCACCTAGCACATGCCAGGAGCTCTCACACCTCAGGGGCACAGATGTGGACAAAGCAGGAAGCACAGCGGGACCCCAGCACATGCAGTGTGGCCAGAACCTGACCAGAGGAAACCCACAGAGGGTGGGATGAGAGGTGGCAGGGGCTTTGCTGTGCCAGGCTTAGAGGCATGATGTGGCCTTTGCAACTTCTTGAGGGAGTGACTCCATCTGATTTGTGTTTTTAAAAGGTGACCCTGGCTATTGCATGGCGAAGGGATTGGAGAGGGTGGAAGTGGGGACCAGTGGTGAGGTGAGTGCTGGGTCCCCACGGGGTGACGATGGTGGCCGGCTACGGGGGCAGCAGCTGGGAGACAGAAAGTGGGGATAAGTGAGAGGCACACAGAGTAAAATTGGCAGGACATGTTGGCAGCTGGGACAGAAGGGCAAAGGCAGGGAGGAGGTGTCAGCAAGGATACCCCCACTGGTGGCCTTAGGAGGGCCATGGGCTGAGCCTGAGATGGGGGGAGTGTGGAAGGAACGGGCTTACAGAGGAGCACAGCACACTAAGTGCCCCACTGGGACACGTGAAGACCGAGAAAGGACTCCCAGAAGCCAGCCGCCCCAGCCCCAGCCCCAGCCCCGCCCCAGTTTCCCAGGCTGAGGGAAATCCCACCCTAAGCCGTTTCCCACGGTGATCACCTCTCCTTGGATTCTGCTCAACACCTCAGCAGACAAGTATTGCTATGATTTCCTACCAGCTGGGCAGAGCTGAGGCTTGCACGACATCCCCAGCAAAGGCCCTCAGCTGGACCCAAGGCCCCTGAGGCAGGTCCACCCTCCTCCAATCCCAGCCCCCCTGTGGCCAGAGCCCAAGTTCACAGCAGAGTGTCTGAGAGCCAGGCAGCTGGGTGCCGAGGATGGGGCTGGGCCTTTGAGAAGAACCAGCCCTCCAGGGCCCCTTCGTGCCAGCTGGCAGCGGGTGGCTCTTCCTGCCCTCGGCCGGGTGAATGCCTGTTCCCCCACCCACCCAGGCTCCAGCTCACCCCTGCCTCCCAGGACAGATTAGGAATCAGGCTTCAGAAGCACTTTGAAAACTCCAGAACAGTATAAACATATTCATCAGTTTTATTTGTAGGTGCTCCACGTTTCGGTAAAATATTTTGGCCTTCTCACCAAATGCGGGCTTAGCAAGACCACGTCAGAGCCTGGCAGCTGCTTCCCAGGCCCGGACTCTTCTCGTCCATCAAGCCTGAGGCTGAGGCTCGGCTGCCCCGGGCCCTGCCCCCGGGGCCCATGGGGCACACCCGCGGCCTCCCCTGTAGCTCGCTGCACGTCACTCAGCTGACGGTTGGGCTGGGCGCCGGCTGGCTCCGAAATTCACGCCGCTCCCCTTTTGCAGCCTGGGTAATTGGGCAGGAGAAACACAAATACTTCGTTCAAATGCTGGGAAGTGGAAAATTTTCTAATCTGTCAAGCAGTCTCCCTTTCTCCTTTCACATTTTTTTTCCCCAACAGGAAAAGACTTTTCATTTGGATTCCTTCCGATGCAGATGTGTGAAGACTCTGGTAGCGACATCTCGGGGGCTGAGCATCTTCTATTGATTGGAAACACACAGAGCACCGCGCCTTTGCACATCGGAAGGCGGGTTTGTCCGTGGTGGGCGGCAAGCCAGCCGCGGGGCCTCAGCGCCCCCTGGGAGCCGGAGCCGGTACTGCACCGGCCGGGTGGGGGGAGGGGGCGGAAAGGAGGCTGGGGCAGCTGCGCTGTGCACACCAGGGGGATGGAGAGACCCAGGGCCACCTGCCTGATCAGGGCGAGGACAGGAGGGGAACAGTGCCACATACAGCCCCGCCAGTCCATCCCCAGGGCCTCTGGGCAAAGCCCCACTGCTCTAACCTCTGGATTCCCCAACCTGTAAAACGGGTGATCCTGGGTGCCACGCCAAGGGCCTTTCAAATTAGCTGTGTGACCTTCAGAAAGCCATGAGACCTCTCTGAGTTTTTGGCGAATTGATCGACTCAGACACAGAGCTGCTTGCAGGAAGCAACCAGGTCCAGGGAGCAAGCGGCCCGCTGTGGAGAACGGGTGCTCCTCGTGTTTGGTCTACAGGCACAGCCGCCTCGGTTCCCTCCCCATTTGCCGGGCCCGCAGGAAAATGCACGGAGGGACCAGAGAGGCAGCTTTCCTGGGCCTCCAGGACAGAGGCTTGGCGCTGTCCCACTGCCCCCCTCTGGGCGCCCAGCCTGAGCAGCAGGAACCCTTGTCTCGGATGTGAGTCCCGGGCCTTCTCCTGGACAACTGTCCCCACTGCCAAGACATCTTGCCTGCCGCCTGCCATAGAAGCCTTCTGCCCACTGTCAGCCGCCTCTGGGTGGGATGGCACGGTCATCACGGCCCGGATGGATGTACCATGTAGAGCTCTTCCCCTGCAATGGCCTCAGGAGCACAGGGACCCTCCAGCTGGGCTACCCTGGGAGACAGAGGGTTAGAAAATGTGGGGGTGGGTGCATGTGCCATCCCCTCCCGTGCCCCCAGCTGCCCTGCCTTGCCGCCACACGGTACCATGTGCAACCACCAGCCTCCACTGGACACGCAGGAAGAGCGTCCCTCAGGCCAGCAGTTCACCTCGTGGCTTTGGGCAAGCGAACTGCTCCCTTCAAGATTACTCTCTGGAACTCTGAAATAGGACAATGACATCTTCACTGTAATGTAGGTGGTGGTAGCCGGTGTTCACCAAGCTCTGTCAAGTGTCAGCGTGGCCGAGTGCCCTGCCGCCCCCAGAATATCCACCAGCTCGCTTCCTGTGCCACCCCTCAGGTTCCCAGGAGGACCAGGCGCAGGGCAGCCAAGCCGCAGAGTAGCGCAGCTGGTGGAATAAGGCCATGAGCCCACGTCTGCAGCGCTGCAAAGCTCGCGACACGCTGTTGCTGGGGCTAGTGTTGCCATTTTTCTACCCATCTTGTGAGGAGCTAGAGAATTTCCAACAACACAACTCCCTAAAATCGCCTCCAGGAAGAACAACAGTCAGGCAAGCGGGCTTGCACACCAGGTAAGCAGAGCAGGGACCTGCTGGACAAGGCCTGGGGGATGTCAGAGACGGCTGAGGGTCAACCAGGGTGAGGGCAGGGGGCGTCTCCAAGCAGGGCTGGGACAGGGAGTAGCATCAGAAGCAGCAGAGGTGAGGGTCCTTGAAGGCAGATCCTGTGAGAGGGGCCAGGGCTGCTGATGAAGGGCTGATCCCAACTGTCCCCTCCAGAGCCCGGGCAGGTCTTCATTCCAGGGGCCTGGGAAGGGGGAGGAGCCACGGAGATTTCTGGGATGGGTGCAGGCCTCGGGCTGGAAGGCCAGAGGGAGGGAGTGAGGTGGCCTCAGGGTGCTCCACGCAGGAGAGGACGAGGGACTGTGCACCCCACAGACAGGACTACTGTTGCAGGGGCCACTGTCTCTGTGGGAGGAAGGGCATGAGGAGTGAGACTCCAGGAGGACATTCTAAGGCAGTGGATGGACCGACCGCTGGCCCTGCACATCTGGAAGGCACAGCTGTGTTCTGAGGGCCTCCGAGACAGCAGTCCAGCTGGAGTGGCCACTGCAGGTGCTGGGCCGGCACTTCATGCTGACCTGGTAGGCCACATTCACGTTAGAGTCCCCAGCATACAGCTGCCTGGGAAACACGTGCTGCCCAGGCCTCACATTCCTGTGCCAGGAACCCAAGCCAGTCACCCTGGGAGTGGAGGCCCTGTGTCCAGAGAACATTCTCCGCCTGCCCAGCACAGGGTCTGTGACTAACCAGCAGGCGGTGGGCGCAACACCTCTGGGAATCCAGCTGGAGGCAGGGAGGCCTGGCCTGGCCCACGGACCCTGCTCTGCCGGAGACAGTGGCACAGTCAGGACTCCTGCCGCCAGGGACCCTCCCCTCCTGCTGTCAGACTGGGCTTGGGGCCACCAGCCCCCCACACCTGCCCCCTGCTCCCCTGGGTGGACAGGATGCCCAAGCTCAGCCCTCTGCTTTAAAAACCCCAAAACAGCCCAAAGTAACAAATTGTCTTCTGAAGGAGAAGCTGCCTGCCGGCACCCTGGGGGAGGGCGCCAGAAAGGCCTCAGAGAGTAAATCTGCCCTCGTGGCTGCAGTTACAGTGAGTCAGGCCCGGAAAGACAGCTTTATTAAAAAGCATCTGTCTGCGTTCCGGGATGAGTTAGGGAGCACATCTCTCTCAGGGAGCAGATGGGCCTTTAGAAGTTAATGTAAGCAGCTCTGCCCTCTGCCTCCCTGGGGCTCCTCATGGGCACTGTAAGGACCCAGGCTGGTGATGGGTGGGACCCTCACTTTCACCCCCTAGAGAACTGTCAAGGTCTAGTAGAGCTAAGACCCCAGGAACACTAGGGCTGCAGGTTCCCCCAGTTCTCCATGGCAGGGCAGGCAGGGGGCTGAAGGTGGCCCCCAGGCTCCCAGCTGCACAGATGGGAACACTGAGGCCCCACCCACTCCCAGGCCAGGGACAAGGCCCACCTCTGGCTTTAGAGTCCCAGGTCCCTGGCCTCCATTCATTCCCACTTCACACCCAGAGCCTCGCCACACTCCCAGAGGGGCGGAGTTGGAGGCCTCGTAGTTGAGGAAGCACAGAGAGGTGAAGGCACCTGCCCAAGAACACACAGCTCAGAGCAGATCCGCTTCCCTCAGCATCTGATACACATCACTGCCCCTGCGACACTGAAGTAGCTGGGCCCATCAGGCAGCCCCCACGCTCCCCTGAGGTTGGGGTGAGACTCTGGGCCCAGGCTGTTCCCGGACTTGGGGAACAGTGGGCACAAGACTAACGTAGGAGGACTTTCATCGCCCGCCATCTTTGCTGTTTCTTGGCCTGGACTCACTGCCCAGCCACGGACACGAGTTCTTCAGCCAACAAGATGATTCTGTTTACTCAAAGACACCTTTCCAAACATCTGATGCCTGACTTATGAGGTGAGCAGGCTAGAGTGGCCTGACCCTCCCAGATCTCTCTGCTGATTAAACTGTTCAGGATCTAGTAGGTCACTGGTGAGACTCTCCATTCCAGGGAGCTTCGATTTCCACGATGACATTCGGAGTGAGAAAGAAGTGCTGGGCAGGCCTGTGCAGACAAGGGACTCCCAGAATGTAAGAGTGGGAAGGGCCAGGGGTGTCCAGGGTCACCCTCACCCTGCAGAGGCCAGAGGGAGTCTGGCGCGCTCCAAGGCACCAGCTCGGATTCATGTGCCAGCATCCAGCCAGCATCCAGCCAGCCCCAGTGCACGGGCCTCTTTTCTGCCATTTGAGCCCCTGCCCAGCAGGAGAGAAGCCACCTGTTGGATTTTTCTACCAAGGTTTTGTCTGCCACCCTCAACAGCTCCCCTCCAGAGGTCAGGGTGAGAGTGGTGAGATTTCAGAAAAGCCAGCAGAGGCCGTGCTCACAGGGCAGGCAAAGTGGAGCCCAGATGATACTAGGCCACGGCAGAGCAGTTGAGCAGGGGGAGACCCCGCAGCCCTCCTCAGGCCCTAAAGGCCTCAGAGTGGGGGCTGGGGCAGGGCCAGCCTAGAGGACCTGGAGCGCAGGCTTGCCAGGTTCCTCCAACATCATGAGGCCGGGGCCACAGCAAGGACTGTGAGTGGTGTAAACAACACCACTGGCTCCTTGGTCTGTGCAGGGTGCAGAAAGCCAAGGTTGTAGGGGCCCAGGCCAGAGCCAGTCATGGGGTATCTGGGCTCAAGGCCCCAGGGCGCACCAGCCCACACCAGCCAACATGCTCCTGCACCCACACACAGGGTCTGCCAGGTTATGGTGGCAGTTGGTGTGTAACCTGTGTGACATCAGTGGTTCAGCCTCTGTCTCCCTAGACCGGGGCTCTGGTGTGCGCATCGGCCTGGCTCACTGGCGTAGCCCTTGTGCCTGGCACACACCTGGCAGAGAGAGCACCTCTTTTTAGGTCCTGCCATAGGCTCCAGACATGAGACACGGACTCTACCTTGCAATGTTTGAAAAAGAGCAACGTTTGCAATCAACAGGGCCATAGTTGCACTCCTTTCTGCCCGTGCACATACATTTACACTATGCAGGACATGCCCGTGCACACACATAGAGCCGCAAAGTGATACAGAGATCCCTGGACTGGCCTCCTGGTTACGGGGAGCTGTCAGAGCATCAGTATGAGGTCAGAGCCCTGGCCAGCCTGCCTATGCCCTGAAGGGCTCTGTTCCAGGGGTGAGGAGCTGCCCGCACTCACCACTGTCCCCAGGCTGCAGGCCTGACCAGGCTTCCTGAGCCGTTCCTTTCCTGTTTGTGACTGCTCCCAACCTTCCAGGCATCTCCAAGCCTCCAGGGTCCCTTTTGTAAAGTGGTGTGACCCCTCAAGGGATCTGGGAGGCTCAGCACCCTCCAGGGAACCTGGTCCCTCTGTCCCGCTGGGAATGCAGCTCTAGGTAATCTGCTACATTCATCCAGAGTCAGACACCCCTTGGATGGGTTGGGGTCCCCAAGGGTGACCGGCATCCTCCCAGTGTTAACAAATACCTTTTAGCCCCCTAGAGAGCTTCATCAGGAGCCCTGTTCCCTGGAGGCTGAGAGAGAGCGCAGTGAGGGAGGGAGATGTAACCATGGCAACGCCTTAGAGCAACAAGAATGCCTCCTTACCATCCTTTGGAGGGCACGCCAAGGCCTGGGCCAAGGGTGCTGGGCAGGGGTGGGGTAGAGAGATGAGGGACCTGTCCTCCACCCTGAAAGGGCACCTCCTGTGTCCCAGCCACCGGCTCACCTGTCTGCCAAGCATCACAACGTGCCTTGGGCTAGGCAGGTCTGGCCAAGGTGTCCTGCACGTAGCTCGAGGGATGCTGGCTGAGTTGCAGAAATTAGCTCAAGAACACATTAATGCCCACCCACAGAGCTCCTTTCCCCACCAAGTTACCCCATGGGCAGTCTCCCCCACGGGAGGGTCAGACGTGACAGTAATACCTAGCACCTGGCCCAGGGGAAGACACTTGTCAGTGGCCGAAAAGGCTCCTTTAAGAACAGGGCTGTGTCGGCCCTGGAGAGGGGCCGGAGGTGGTGCCAGACTCCTCATTGTACCGAGGAGGTGCCAAGCCCGGAGGGCAGGGAGTAGGGGGCAGGGCTGTACCCAAGAGGCCTGGCTCCGGGCATGGGCGCAGCCTCACTGGTCCAGGCCCCCTTCTGGCTGTGCAGCCTCAGGCCCTCCGGAGCCCCCAGTCCCCAGCCAGGCCTGCACGATGTGTTCCGCAAATGTTGGCTTCCATCCTGTCTGGGGCCTGGCTTCTCCTCACTGTTCCTGGTCACCTAAAGAGCTGCCCTGAGGGCCTCCCCTTTTCATTTATCCCGGGAGTTGGTGACACGTGACAGATGGCACAGAGGCTCACCAAAGCGATGAGGCGAGAGGGGCCCCATCTGCCCTCTGACCCCATGCCATGTCTGGCCCTTACAGGTGCCGCATCAGCAGGTGCAGGCGCTGTGCAAGGGGCTGGGCCCTGGTACGGGGTGTTGAGGCAGAGAGCACGTGTGTGGCGGGAGCGTGGGGCAGAGGAGGGGCACCAAGAGGACCCTTGGCCTCCAGACCACTATAACCGGCTGTTACCCCAGGGACACTGAGAACTGCTGGAGGGTTCGAGGGACTGGCTGGACCTAACATCTCGGCTTGCACTGTGGGCAAAAGGCCTGAAGCCACAGACCCAGAGAGGCTCTCAAGTAACTGGGAAGGAGATTTAGTGCCCTGGTCATGCTTGGAGGCCCAGGGAGTGTCGGGCCTGGGGGAGTGTGAAGGTGGGGCCACCAGGCTTGGCTGATGGAGTCTGTGGCCTGAGTGCAGGGATGCAGGAGTGTGCGAGGTGGGGTGCCCGCATGGCCTCGCTTAGGTAGTGCAGGGTGGGGGCTTGGAGAGGTCCTGTGTCCAGGCATGCTCAATTTGAACAGTGTCTGTTGTGCACAAGGCTTTCCAGGGAATCTAGGTCTAGACCGGGGGAACTGTGAAGTGGGGGTTCCCAGCGCAGAGGCAGAGGGGCTTCTGGACCATTACGGGATCGCAGTCCCGTTTGAGGCAGGCCCCTCCTGGCAGAGAAGCAGGTGTCCTGTCAGTGTTTGGGTATCAGAGGTGGTAAAGTGGGGCTGGAGCTCTGGGTCTGGGGCCTGCAGAGCCTCCCGTGTGGAGGGTTCTCAGCTGGCTGGTGCCCAGAGAGTGGGGGATGACCTGGGGCACAGTGACCCCCATGTGCCAGTCCTACAGCAGCCGGTGCTGCTCTCCTGGCCCCCTGGTGGGGTCACAGCACCCAGAGACTTGGCTGGCCCGGCCAGAGCCCCCCCCTAATCCCCACAGAGATGGAAGAGTCCCAGGGTGCGCGGGGTGTCTCCTGGCTGCCCTTCCCCAGCCACGCCCGAAGCGCTGCAGACCTACAGGGCCTGAGCCCTGAGGGAGAGCCGGGTGGCGGGAGACAGGTCCCCGCCGCTCTGTGTGGCTCACCAGCCCACCCTGGGGACCGCCCAGCTCTGCTGGGGTCTAGAGGATGGATTTGGGCTCTACATGAAGCAGAAGGGAGCCCCCTCCAGGGGGTGGGGAGACTCCAGCAGGGTGTGGGGAGGGTCTCAGCCCAGGAGGGGTGCGGCAGGAGGCGCATGGGCTGTCCGGGAGAGCCAGGGAGGGGCTCAGAAGCCCGCATCTGACTCCCCCGAATTCCAGGCTTGCAGCCAGGTCTGCTCTCAGACCCCAGGTCTTGGCCACCACAGCCCTAAGTACAGAGCCATCACGGGACTCCCAGGCTTTCAGGGGGACCGACATCTCCAACTCATAGGCCCCTTGAAGAACACAGAGGGCAGTGGGCGACCCGGCCAGCACCACAGCAGGCGCACCCTGTCCCAGCGTGTCCCCAGGCCAGGCCTCAGGATCAAGAAATAGGCACGCCTGCTCTGGGGCTGTGGCCGAGCCCACACACCTCTCCCACCTCCTCACCTGTCTGCACATCACCTTCCAGCCCCGCCCTCCTGTGCTCACGCCCTCCCGTTTCTGCCTCCTGCCTCCGAGAGGGCGCTGTCCTCCAGACAAAGCCCCAGAGCCCCAGAAGCTGACTCTCGGCAAGGAGGCAGCAGGGGGGGTCCTTCCCCGGATCTCGGAGCCCGGAGCCGGAAGGGAGAGCACGTGTCCATGCCCTGCTCTGAGGGAACCACCCAAGAGGGGCCCGCAGACCACGGCAGCCAGCCCTGGGGGGAGCCCTGTCCCACAGAGCCTGGGCCAGCATGTCCTGCAGTGCCAAAGGCTGCCAGGGGGCCGCCGAGGCCCCATCCCCATCACCCAGAAATGCCCGCAGGCTTCATCCCCAGCTCTGCCAGGATGTCAGCAGCAGTGTGCTGACCCTAAGCAGGCTTGACCTCTCCTTGACCGTGGCCTGCACGTGGCCTCACAACTCACTGGCCTGGACCCGTGGCTGAGTCACATCGTCTCCCAGGGCCCTGCCCTCCCCAGCTGTGAAATGGGGTAACTCCTCCCTTGCCAGCATATGCAGGAATTGAAAGAGAAATGGGGGCTCCTCCACCCCACTTCTGCCTCCCACCCCAGCCCCCATCCCAATAACAAATGGAACACAAACTGACAGGGACCCTCAGCGTCCAGGGGCTCCCATATCCCAGATGGGCCTGTGGAGGCCTGGAGGGGGCAGTGACCTGCCCGCGCATGCAGCCTGTGGCCCCAAGGCCGGGATTTGGCCCCACTCTGTTCTTCACCGACAGGGGCGGAAGGACCCAGCTCCCTCGGGTCTCGGCCCCTGTGGGAAGTCTCGAGAGCGCCGCCCCAGCATGACCCCCACACGCCGGCTCTCGCTGGTGAGGTGCTCTGGCGGGGCTGCTGCCTGGCCCATGGGGGGAGCCCAGCGGGTGCCTGCTGGTTGGGCAAACCAACAGTGCGTGACACACTCAGGCTCCAGCCACAGTGTCCCCACCTCTCTCAGAGGGGGCTGGGGGCCCCCGGAGGTCTTTAAAGGGCTGGAGACGCCAGCACCTCAGTGGGAAGAGTCACAACCATGTGAAGTTCCAGGCTCAGGACAGCTTCTCCTCTCACCCTAAAACCCCCCTAAAGTTACCTCCCCACCTTCCTTCCTTCAGGTTCCTAGAAGCAGTCCAAACTTTGTGACCCCAAACCCAGGGTGGGCCTAGGAGACCACTGCCTACCTCTGAGGACGGTCCTCCACCTTCCCTCCCGCACCATCACCCCCTGTCTGCAAGCAAGGGCTTCTCACTCCTGAAGAGACATGGCGGGGGAAGCCAGGAAGGAAGTGAGACTTCCCCTCCCTACACCCAAGCGTGCAGTCCCGGCGCTGCCTCCTCCAGAGCTGCACCGGCAGGTGGGGACCGGCTCTCCGGAGGAGGCGGCCAACAGGACAAGTGTGCTCCAGAGAGGCAGGCCCGGCCCATGCACTCATGTGACACCCCTTTGGAGAGCCTGGATCAGGAGTTACAGCAGGGTGCTGCGTCCCTGTCCCTGCAGAGCTCACGGTTTGTCAGTAGCGACAAGCTAACACACATATAATGAGATGCCGTCAGGAGGTCGCACGTGCCACACACGGGAGCAGCGAACACGGGGCCTGAGTACAAGATGCAGCCAGCACACCCCAACTTCATCCCAGGCTCGTCCCCAGTCACGTGGACCTCTGCCCTCCAGCCCTGTTCCTGCTGGTGCCCACCAGGCTTGTTCTGGGCTCTGCCCCCGTGGGGCCGTCTGCTCAGCTCAAGCTGCCTCACACCGTGCTGGGCCAGGCTGTGTCCCCCCGTCTGCCCACCCCTCTGTCTACCATCAGTGCCCGCTGTCGCCACCCCTTCCTCCATGCTGATAGCATGTCCATCTCTTGCCTGGTCTCCCCACATGCCCTCCTGGACCCCTAGCCCTTCTCCACATCTGCCAGGCCCTGCAGGGTTAGCCTGCCCCTCCACAATCTCACCCTGTCCCACACTCCACATGCTGCTTCTAACGCCTAACCCCTGCCATGCTCCCTCCTGACCCCAGGGCCTTGGCATGGGCACCTCCCTCTGCCCAAACACTCTGGGTTACCTCCACCTGTCCCTCAGATCTGAGCTCAGACCACCCCCTAAGCCTGTCAATCCCCCATCATGTGTTCTCACAGCCCTACATATGTGTCCCAGATGCAATTTCACATGAGTTTCTGACACACATGTCTCTGTCCCGGAACCTCTGATGGCTGGGTCTGGGTCAAAGCCTGGTAAGATCCCCAGAACAGTCCCAGGTGCAATAGCAGCTGGTGAAATTCACTGACTGGTTAAATGAATGAAAGGCGACTTCCCCGACCCTGTGTCTGAGTGGGGCACAGGGCCAAAAGCATGCATCCCCAGGAATTCAGTATCCTAGGGGACAAGCTCAGAGCCAAACAGGGTGATGCGGTCAGGTGTGCATGGGTGGGTGTTCAGGGCGGCCTCTGCAAGGCTTGGGATGCACAGCAGGATGGCGGGGAGCTCAGGAAAGGTAAGGCAGGAAGGATCTGGGGGACGGGTGCAATGCCAAGGATGCCAAGGCCCATCATGGAGGACACTCAGACGTGAGCCATGGGGAGGCTGCAGCAAGATCAGGGTCCAGCCCGCCCACACCTGCTCACTCATAGGCAGGGCCCACTGCCCTGTGAGGCCATGGACACAGGCATGGATGCCCAGCACTCGCCAGCCAAGGGGGGACAGGTCGGTGAGGGGTTGAGAGTCGAAGGTGCCCAGGTGGGATGGGAGAGGTGGGCCCCCCAGGGGGACTCTCTACGACAGAAGGGGACTGGAGTAGGAGAGAGGGCCCAAGGGAGGCAGGGTGGGGCAAGTCCAGGACAGCCTGGCGAGACAGCCTCAGTGTGGCCAAGCGAGCAGGAATAGGGAGTGCGGACCTGTGGGCCTGGGGCCAAGGAGTGCCCAGGGGGTGTCAGTGGGGGCAGGACTTGGGGCAGATTTGGTTTTGGACTTGATGAGACAGAGACAGGCAGGTGCGTCAATAGAGAAGCCAACTTATGCGCCCTTGGAATAAATCAGAGGGCGAGCCAGGGTACCGGGGCTGTGAATCCCGCCCCTGCTCCTGCCCCCAGGGGCCCTGACTGCAGACTTGTGCTGGGCAGCTCCAGGATCCAGAGGAGGGCACAGAGGGGAAGCCTCCAGAGCTCCCAGCAGCCCAGGCTGGCTCCAGACCAAGTCCAGGGACGGTCGGGGCGGGATGCTCACAGCACCGATGACCCGCGCAGACATCAGCCGGTCAGCAGTCAGCAGCTGGGCCAGGCTCAGCTGCAGTGGGTGCCCAGGGGCCCCTTTAAAGTTCTGGGTGTGGGGAGACCCAGGCACCCCAGGGGAAGGTGGCCAAGAGGAAAGCAGCCTCCCAGCCCTCCAGACAGGAGGAGGAGAGCCCAGGGGTTACATGGTTGGCCAGCCATTGAGTCCCAGAGATGTCCTACACACTGCCCCGGAGTGTGAATCACTGGGTCTGGGGGATCCCAGCACCCCAATTCACAGAGGAAGAAAAGGAAGCTCAGGGAGGCTGTGTAGTGTCCCCCAGATGCCACAGCTCAAAGTGACGGAGACTATTAGACCCAGCTTCTTCCTGAAGACACAGTCACTCCCCCTCATAAGGCTCTCCCCTGATGGGGCTCCTGCTCCCCCGCCTGAGATAGGAGGCTCTGCCCACCTCACTTCAGCCTGGGGACCCGGTCCTGGGAGAGATGAGGCCAGGATCCTGGACAGGGCTTTCTTGGTCCCGCCTCAAGCAGTGGACCGGCCTGCGCATGACCCGGAGGAAGCGCCCCGCGAGAGAGGGGCAGGAGCGCAGCCAGGGTCCCGGGCGAAGCTGGATCCCCACACCCCGTTCTCCAGGCTGCCTGGGGGCTGTTGCCATGGAGCAGGAAGCTGAGCTCTTGTTCCGAAGAATGCAGTGCCCCTCCCCAGGGCTCAGTGAGACCCAGCGACATTTGGGGTAGCAAAGGAACGGAGGAACCAGGCGCCAAGAGACACAATCAGCGTCTCATTAACATTTTGATTGCAGCGTGGGCTCCCGGGCGCCTCGGCCTGGACACACTCACACATGCAATCTGGCAGCAAAGACTGAGCTCAGAAAAGGAGCAAAACAGGCTTATTTTAATAGTGCTAAAAATAACCGTGTCAATATTCCCTTCTGTTGGGGAGCCACGATCATTTTTTTACCGCACTTTCCCAGCCCTCCTCTCGGTGCCTGGTGGTGAGGGCCTGGAGGGGATTCCGGGTTCCTGCCTTCCCGACCAAGCTTCCCAGGCTCCTGTGGGCCTGGGATGAAGGGCCCTGCCAGCAGAGCCTTGCACATTCGTCTGTACTGTGCAGACAGCCCCTCTCTGCCTCTGAGAAGCCCAGACCCAGAGTAAAGCTCTCACCTGACAGATGGAGGCCTGGAGAGAATCAGGGACTGGGGGAGGTCTAGAGGAAGCTGGTGTGCCTGCCCTTGGGAGAATCAAGGGGCACCCCCCTGGGATTAAAGGAAGGTGCCCCTCACACTGCATGCCCACAGCACTGGCCCATGGCCTGCCCCAAGGTGGCCCAAATGTGAATCCAGGTGCCATCTGTGTTAGGAAGAGAAAGCCAAGGCCCAGTGGCGCCCCCGGCCCACAGAGCGTGGACGGCCCCCAGCACTCTCGACTCCCACCAGAGCTTTCCCCAGTGGACAGCGTGGCTGGTCCAGGGGCATCAGCATGCGCATCTGTGCGCCTGAAGGCTGGGTCTGTCGGACTGGGGCCCAGCCGAACCCCCTCTGTCAGAACCACTCCTGGAGGGTCTGTACATTGACGTCAGCTCGTACATACATACCCTCTGCAGCTCCTGGTGGCCCTCGTTCCACCTTGGAATGGGGCTGGCTCTGCCTCCTCTGAGCCCAGCCGGCCATTGGCCCTAGCCAGACCTCTTGATGGGGCCCTCATCTTGCCTGTGGAGCTGGACCCAGCACCAGCCTCCCTCCAGGCAGCAACGCCAGCCTCCCTGATGCATGACTGAACACCAGCACCTGCGGGACGCTAAGCCTCTTCCCCACACCATGCCTCTGAACACAGCAGCCCAGATCAAGTGCGGATTTTCCCAGCCGCTGGCTGGTGACTTGGAACACTGGGTTTTCTTGATGCTGCCCCTTCCAGTGCCAGCTCATTCCCTGTTCCCTGCACATGAGACTCTAGCATAACATTCATGACCTTCCAGGATTGCAATGCCTGATTTTCAAGTATCCCCCACTCTCTCTGGGCTCACCATCTGCCAGACCACTGACTGACCCCTCCACATCCCGTGTCTCTCTCTGCCTCATCTTTGTTCTGCCTGGTAGTTATTGTCCTGCCAACTTCCTATTCAATCTTCAAGGCCCTGCTAAACGCCACCTCCTCTGTGAGGCCTTCCCTGATAGCCCCCAGGCAAAGTTGACTTCTCTCCCCTCTGTGACAGCCAGGCAGGTTGCCCAGACTTCCACTGTTACCACTGCCACTCTGTGTTGTAATGAGTGGCCAGTGGTTCTTCCAGCAGCCCAAGAGTTAAAACTTATCTCAGTCACTTAGTGTCCCTGACCTGGGGTACATTATCCAACCTCTCTGTGCCTTAGTTGCCTTCCCTATAAAATGTGGCTTTTAATATTGCCGACTTCACAGGGCTGTTATGAGAATTCAGTGAACTAATGTATGTAGGGCTTAGAATACTACCTGGCAGGTGTTATATGCTCAAAAATATTCATTACTGTGACTACCACCAGCATCACCACCACCGTCAACATCACTACCACCGTCACTTCCCTACTGGACTTCTAAACTCCTTGCAGGGAGAAAACAAATTCAAGTCATCATTACCTCCCTGGACACATGGCCTGACCCATAATAAGTGCTTTCTGAATGTTGTTGGATGGTAAGGTGGATGGGCGACTGCGTAGACGGGTGAACAGACAGATGAGGGGACCAGTGGCTGGCTGAATGGGCGAATGGCTGGGCGGGTGGATGAATGAGTCAGTGAATGAGTGAGTGCGCTGCCCTAAGGAAGAGCAGAAGGAGGGCCGAGGAGCCTCCTCCCACACCAGCCTCTGCACATGCAGAGCCGCTGAGTAACAGCAGACGTCCCAGTGCCCCCACAGAGTGTGGTATTAAAATCTCTGAAGGCTGTGTTGTCGGCATCCGGGGGAGAGTATCTATGGAGCCATCAGCAGCGGGAGTGAGCCTCCCATCCCCTGGACACTTGGTCCTGCTGAGATGACGCCACCCTTCCTCCAGAGGCACAGCGTCCCGCAGCTCCCAATTCCCTGGACTGGGCCCTTTCTGGCCTCAGTGCCCAGGGGACGCCTGGGGGGCCGGGGGCCAGGACAGGGGCTGGGCGCATCAGGAGCGCTGCTTGCCTCCCAGCTCCACCCTTCACGGCCCCCTCTTGCGGGCATGCAGAGCCCCGCTCACCACGCTTGCTACCTCATGGCACGTCTGCACAACTGCCGTCTCGGCCCCTACCTCCCAGGCTCTGAGCTGTGCAGGCTCTGCCTTGTCCACCCCTGAAACCCTGGCACCCAAGGGGCTCCCAGTGACCACACTCCAGCAAAAGTCCAGGTGGCTCAGCTACGGTCACACTATGGGGAGGCAGGGCAGGACCAGGGCGAGGCCCACCTCCTGCCCCCCAGCGCCCCAGTCATCGCTCCACCAGCAGGAACGCATGTCTAAGGCCCAGTGGGGACCTGGCTGCTCGAGGGGACAGAGCCCATGAGCTGGTGGGGCAGTGAGCAGGGGTGGAGGAGTCCTCCCACCACTGCCCCCCAAGGCATCCCCCCTCCCGCGGGGTGGAGGCTGGACGCCAAGGGCTAACCACCGCAGCTCACCCAACCTTCAGCCACGTTGGTGGTTACCCAGCACCCCTCCCACTGCGTGGGCACGGCCCCCGCACACTTTTAAAACCTGTAAGACCCAGAAAGCATGTGCTTGTATAACTTATGTTTATCTAATACTGTTATTTGATACTGTTATTAACAGGATTAGAAAATGATACATTTCAAAATATTAATTAAAAAATAATAAACCCATTATACATTAGCACAAATAACATGTCTTTATAAAAATTTATTGTATTTTCCCAAACCAGAAAAAAATAGAGGCACGGCATTAACATCATCACAACTCTCTTTCCTGCCTGGCTGAATAGAGGCCATTGAGTCTTATTTCCGCTTTGCCTTCAGCCTGTTGCAACACGTTGCTTTGATTGAATCACTGACGATAAACTTAGGACTTTGGGGTCCCCTGGACAGACCTCAGAGACCCGCAGAGGCCCCAGTTCCCAGACTTGGAACCAGTGGCTTCGGCAAATCTGATCTCGTAACTCCCCTGTTTACAGTCTTCCATGCCAAATCTGCCCACCTTGACCCCCGGCAGCCACCTCTGGGTGGGTCAGACCACTCAGAGTCCGAGCCTCACCTGCTGGGTCCCCATGAGGTCCTTACCTCTGCTGAGCCTCAGTCTGTCATCCGGGAAATGGGGACAGGTTTTCTCTCAGGCTTTGTGAAGATTAAATAAAATAACATGTATGCCTTGCTCAGCATCATGCCTGGCCCAAGGAAGGGCTCAGAAAATGCTGTGATGGTGGCACCGGTAACCATGCCTCCCCCTGCTCCCTGGAGAAGTCTGCCCTTTCTTCCCTGCAGGCTTCCTGGATTGGCTGTAGCTCTTCCATCCGTCCTCTGTCCCTCCTCTGTCCTTCCTCCTCCCACACCTGCCTGGGTGCCTGCTGGATCCCAAGGCTCACTTCCAGATCACCTCCTTCCCAGAACCCAGCCCCCCGCCCACCCGCACCACTGTCCTTGTCCCTGTCACCTCAGGGTCCAAAGGAGAAGGACTGTGCTATGTCCAGCAGTATGTTGTAGTGGACGGTGATCAAGACCCCTGCTCTCAGCTTGGGCTTGTAGACTTCTACAAGGCCATGTACTCCTGGGCTACGTGGCCTCGCAGGAGCCTCAGTGTGTCTGTCTGTCAGGTGAGCATAGTCCGTCTCCCTAAGGGGACTGCAGTGACCATTAGAAATAACCCGCTGGCTCACTCAGCTCACAGAACGCTTACCATGGGCCAAGCAGCTAAGGGGGGAGGAGCCAGGCAGGCCCCCCCAGAGGCTATGAGCAGGGGAGGTGGTGAGATCGGCCCCCAGGGCCGGGCAGCCCTTACATGGCCCAGTGCAGCTGAGCAAGGAGAATGAGCCCCAGCCTGAAGCTGTGGGAGAATGGGCTGGAGGGGGTAGGGGGGGCCAGGGAGCAAGTGAGAGGGAGGCATGGCTCAGAGGAGAGCAGGACAGTGGGAGGGACAGCACAGTCCTGAGGCCTGGAGGGCAGGATATCAGGACTAACCCTGCCAGGCTCGGCTGTGTGTCACCCAGACACCAAACAGGGAGCAAGCCAACAGTATTTATCAAGGGAATAAATTAGTCACCAGGAGAAGGTACAATAGCAGTGGCAGGCCACTACACAGACCTGCATGTTATCTCACCTTGTCCAAAGAAATGCACTCCCCATGCAGCTGGAGGTCCTCTGCCCATCTCAGCATGCCCTCTGCTCTCCGAGCTGAAACCTGGCCCCCCCAGGCACCCCGAAACTCCATGGCCAGACAGGGCATGGCAGCATGCCCACCAGCTGTTGTGGCACCCCGGCCTCGGCTCCAAGGGGCCTGGCCTGCTGTTGTCTTCTGCTCCCCTCTGAACCTGGCCCCAGGTTATCCTCTCTGCCCCACTGCATCTCCACGTGGGGGACTCCTGTCCACACTTCCAAACGTACTTTTGGTCTCCTGTTAGACCGCAAGGCCCTCAAGGGCAGAGCTGGTCCGGGACCAATCTGCTGGAGGTGGGGGCTTGCAGGGCCTGGGGACCAGAGCCCCACAGCTCCGTGGAGTCAGCTCCAGAGCTGAGGAGGGAAGGACGGGGGGACTCAGAGGGTGCCGGCCCTGCACATGTGTCGGAGTGGGCCCGTGTGCATGAGTGTGTGCCTGTGTGGTGCCCATGCAGTGCCAGTGTGCACACGTCTGCTTGCCTCTGCCCTGAGTGTGCCTGTGGAAGAGGGAAATGCGTGCTGGCCCAGGACGGCTACCAGATCTGAGTCATCTGCTCAGAGACAATCCCTGCCCCTGGGGATGTTCTACCTCCCATGAGATGGCCTCAGACCTGTCTGTTCCTTGCCTCACAACCCAGAATTGGGGTCATTGTCCCTGCTGCTGTCTTGGTGGTTGCCAGATCACACCCTTCATTCATTCATTCACACAGAACATGAGTTTAGGACCCACTCTGCCCCAGACCCTGGGCCAGGCACCAGCTGTGACCTGATGAGATGGCCAAACTCCAGCCTTATCCTCCCAACCTCCACCTCCCAGTCTCTTCTTCCCAGCCCCCATCTCCCAACCTCCATCTCTTGACCTCCTCTTTCCAACCTATTCTTTCCAACAATCCACCTCCCAGCCTCCTCCTCTGAACTTCCACCTCCCAGCCTCTACCTCCTGACCTATATCCTCCACCTGCAGCCGCCACCCACCAGCTCAGCCCTCTGGCCACACCCTACTCTTCAGCTAGCCAGTCACCAGCCGAGCCATCCCACCACACCTTTGTTTAGCCTTGGCCTTTGCAGAAAGCCCCCAAGATGTTCCTCTAGGAAGCCCCACCCTCAAGACCCAGAGCAGAAGTGCCCTCTTGCAGCTTTCCCAGAGAGCATCATTCATTCCTCCACCCACACCCCCCTGCAGCCTGCATTTCACAGATACCTGTTCAACACCAGGCTCTGCTCCAGGCCAGAAGCCTCCAAGGTGAGCGAGGCAGATGGGCTGACAGCGGCCCCTCCCCAGTGCCCCTGTGCGCTCATCGGTGCCTCTGCCCACACACACTGCACTGTGCATGATGCAGGGCACAGTGCCCACAGCCGGACCAAGGCAAGGAGGGGAAGGATGGTGTCCTCAGTACCCCAGGCCCTGCACACAGCAGGTGCTCCCGGGAGGAAGAGTGGGGGGGTGGGGCACAGGCGGTGGCTTGGCCTTCTCGGCAGGGAGCTGTTGCCTGGTCCCCTGGCCCCTGAGTCACTGTGAGCTGTGTGCCCGTGGGTGTGGGCCGTGGGCTGAGACATTCTCACGCCAAGCTGGCGCTGCTCTGTCCTCAACGCCCGCACAGTTCTCTCTGCTGCTTCTGAAAATGTCAACTTCTTATCTTGCCAGAATTTTTCCTGACTTGGAGAATTCAATAAAGCAGCTGAGTAACACTTAAAATAATAATGAAGCTCTGTATTTCTGCAACTCCCGGCTGGCTCGGCAGAGCTGGGCTGCCTTTCTGTGGTGATCAATCTTCATTTCATACCAGGCCAGACGGCTCTGCTGGGCGGGGCCGGTCCAGGCCCGGGGAATTGGCAGGCCACCAGGAGGCCTTGGCTCTCACCTGCCGTCTGAGCACTTAGGGGAGGGGAAGCCTCTGAGGCCCCACTCAAGGCTCCTTAGTGCCCCTCAGACACTGACCCTGCCCCCCACTACAACCAAGCACCCCACAACCACCACCCAGCTGTGCCCCACTCCTTGCCTCTGCTCCCCTCTGAACCTTGCCCCAGGCTATCCTCTCTGCCCCATTGCTTCTCCACGTGGGGAACTCCTGTCCACCCTTCCAAGCCCATCTCAGGGCCCAGTCAGGCCTCCCTGTCCCCTGGCCTTTGAAACGGGAGGGCCAAGCTGTGTTGTACCCCGTGATCCATCTGAGCTGCACAAACAGACTGGGAGGGTGGATTTGCTGTTCTCCCAAAGTGCAGAGGGTAAAACTGAGGCCCGAAGCAGGGCCTGTGGATCTGCCGACTGCTAGCTGCACATTAAGCCCAGGAGACTGAGAGGATTCCTCAGGAACACAGGGCTGTCAGGGGCGGACCCCATGCCTGGAGCAGGACTTTTTGCTGAGGCCCAGTGGTCTTTGTAGGTGTCGTCATGGGTGCAACCCTGTGCCAAGGAGCCTGGGCCCTTCACAGGGGCAGCCCGGGCAGGCAAAGGGGTGCTATGTAGATCCCAGTACCCCGCCCCTGCCTTCTGTGCACCTGGTCAAGTTCAGTGGCCTCTAGGAGCCTGGTTGGTCCCTCTGTACGATGGGATGGTGGTCCACCCAGCAGGATGAGCATGACAGGACCCTTGGACAGCTAGCCAGGGGCAGTACCTCCATGAGCCCCATCAGGCCAAGGAGCTGCTGGGCTGTCCCTTCTCCCCTCAACATCCATCCCTCCAGACCCAACACACTGGACTCTATTCTCCTCCCCCTCTCAGGGCCTACCTGCCTGTAAGCTGACTCCCAGGCTGATGGGGCCTAAGCCATCTGGCCCATCCCTCCCCTTCATGGCCAACAGGACAGCAATCCATCCCTCACTGATTCCACCTTTGAGGGTGGGGGCGAGGCTGGTTCAGGAAGGGCTCCATCCCCACTCTGCAGGCCATGCTCTGCCCTGGGAGAGCTCCCACAGAAAGAGGAAAAGGTGTCGGCAGACACCCCCCTGAAGGTGCTTTGCTGTCCGTTGGGGCCGTGGGGCTTACAGTGCTTTAGGAAGCTAAAAGGCCCCAGACATGTGTATAGCAGAGTGACCTCCTCTGGGAGGAGAGGCCTGTGGGTGCATCAGCCTCTAACTCCGGAGAAGTTCATGGACAAGACAGTGGAAGAGAATCTGATGAGAACATTCTTGACCCTAAGGGTCCACTCTTTACAGCGGATGTCAGCAAACTACCAGGCCCAAATCTAGCCAAATACCTGCTTTTGCAAATAGCTTCTCTTGGGACAATCATGTCAATCAGTTTCATAGTGTCTATGTGACTTTCTTGCTACCATAGTGGAGCTGAGTAGCTGCCACAGACACCATATGGCCCACAGAGCCAAAAATATTACTCTCTTACCTGTTAGAAATGTTTGCAGGTGACCTCTGCTTTAGAGAACAGATTGCCTGAGGCAGGGGGCTTCGCTGTGAGTCTCCAGGCCCCTAAACAGCACCTCCTTCCCTCCCAGGAGCCCCAGATCACTGGCCCATGCTTCTGCCCCCTCCCACCTGCTCTCTGGATAGGGGACGCTGCCTGACCTGCCTGCAGCCGACGGGCCTCTCTGGCACATTCCCAGCAGTGGGCAGCCCTAACTTGCCCCTAACTTGGAGGGGGTAACACTCTTCAAATAATTTACCCCACTGGGAAAGTGAATGGGAGATTGCCTATGATGGCATGGGCTGTAACGGTGGAGAGAGGGCTGGGGCCCATCTTGAGAAGTTGGGAAAGGCTTGGGGGGAAGCCAGGGATGCTGAGCACGGAGCTGGATGAGGGCACAAGGCTGGGAGGGGACCCCAGAACATGTGGTACAGTGCAGCAGGCCCACGCCTGAGTCTAGGGCTGACGTCAGAGGAATAGAACCGATGTGGGGGTGCAGAGTAGAGCCGGGGACCCCTGGGGGTGCTTACAGGGTGCAGGGTGACAGAGGAAGGGCCAGAAGCAGACATTGACCAGTGCTTGTCACCCCAGCCAACCCATCAAAAACCAAGCAAACTCACAGATCGGGCAGAAATGCTGCTCGGGTCATTTGAGGCCAGGCTGGACACACCCGCTGCCCTTGCCTGTGAGCCCTTGGATAGAACCTGTCTTTCCCTGCCTCCTCCCCCCACACCAGCCTGGCCTCCTCGTTCAGCTGCCCTCCGCTAAGTGATATTACCAGTGATTACATGCCTCACGGCCGTATACACCAGTTAGCACTGCCTAATTGGGTCATAAATTTGACAGATGTGTCGTTTTGGAGATCCTGACCGCAGAAGGGTCCCCAGCACCCGGTGGAGCAGAGCCCACTCTGCCCCCCAGCCCCCTCCTCTCTGCCTCCCTCCTGTCTCCTTGGCTGTCAGCTTCATTCTCCTAATTAAATGCCGGGGTTCTTGCACCCATGGTCTCTGTAGCCCACCCTGCTGGGCACATCACAGGAGCTGGGAGACATCTCTGGGGTGAAGGAAGGAGTCGGGGCTAGGAGGACGAAGGGCAGGCCAGTCCCTGGAGCCCTGCAGTTCACAAATCACTCCTAATTTAGTCCTAGAACATGAGCTGGACAGCAAGCACCTTGGCGGTCACGGAGCCCAGGCAGCTGGGATGCAGGTGGGGAAATGGGGGTCTGAAGTGCAAGTGACCTGCCCGTAGTGGCGAGGACCCCTCCCGTCTCCCTAGCAGGGCAGCTTGCGGCCCATCACTTCTCCCTCTCCAGAAAGGGCTGGCACATCAGGGCCTTATGGAACATGATGGGGAGTTTAGGGTCAGGAGAGATCAGACTGGTGGTGGTTCTCAGCCCCTATGTACACAGTATTATCATTTATAATTATTATTATAACCGAGTTCTGTACTTCAGAGAATGGCTGCACATGAGAATCATGTGCAGTTAAAAATAAGGAAAAAGACCAGTTGATCTCTCCTGGGGAACTCTGATTTACTTGGTCTGTGGGAGACCCTGGGGAGGGCCCTCCTCTCTAAGCTCTTCCTTGCAATTCTTAGTCAGAGGTGAGAACACTGGGCTGTGGGACCGCATGTGTACCCCTGTCCAGAGTCCTGAAAGGCTGGGGCTCTTTCCAGACACCTGGCTGGCCAGGCCTCCCTCCCTGAAGGCTGGCCTCTCCTTCCAGGGCAGCAGAAGGGAGACTCTGTCCACAAGGACACTAGACATGGCATGGCTTGTTCTAACCCCACATAAAGTACCAGAAGAATGGAGTTTTCCAGCCCCTTGGAGTCAGACCGGAACACGGGCAGGGACTTCAGAGTCAGAAAGTCCTGGGTTCCAGTCCTGAGTCTACCACGTGCAAGATGGGGAACCTCTCTGAACTTCAGCGTCCCCATGTACAGACTGAGGTGATGGGGTGCCAAGCCTCAGTGGGACGCGGCTGGAAGGCTCCACATCTGAGAAGGCTCACCTAGAGCCTGGCCCTCCACAGCCCCAAGTCCTTGCTTGAGCCCCCAACCCCTCTCCTATGAGGAAAATACTGGAGAAGTTGTTCTAAAAATACTTGCCAAGTAGCAGGCTGTGTGGGTGGCTGGCTGCCTTCTTCATCTGCATTTAAGGCTGGCACTGCTCCAAGGGCCTGGAAGGGCCGTCTGGGAGGGGGAGTCTGGAAGAATGATTGTCATGAGACACCCCTCACCTCAGCTCTGAGCCCAGGCCCTGCTGGAGCATGGCTGCAGACAGAGAGGACCAGGACCCCCAAAGCCAGACACCACAGCCCCACCACAACCCTGGTGGTGCACAGCTCTGCTCCATATTGATTTGATGCAGGGCTCTGGAGAAATTACCAGTTCGTGCCTTGGCAGGGCTACTGGCACTGTGGAGAGATTCCCTAGAAGACTGGCGTTTGGGGGATGGAGTGGGGAGAGGGGTTGAGTGTGGCTTGTGGACCTGAAACATTCTTGGGAGGAAGGGAGCAGGCGTGCTCACTGGGGGCAAGAGGGCTGGCATCTGTGATGGCCTGGATCGCCTGCCTGACCCAGCTCTGAGCCTTCCAAGGTGGGCTCTGAGGTCTGCTCAGTGTCCCACGTCTCCTAACAGACATTTGTCGACCCCTATTATGTGCCTCTGCTTGGGCCGCTCAGTGCAAGTCAGGCACAGCCTGAGTTACCGGGGTCAGAGCTAAGCCCTGAGGACCAGGGGGAAGGGGGCTCCTGAGAGAGGGCGCTGTCCTGCCCACGGATAGGCAGGGGGCAGCGGGGCTGCGCGGGGGACTGAAAGGCCAATTTCCGACCAGCACCCGCTCCGGCCCACCGCCTTCCTCCCAGGAAGCCACAGGGACACTGAGTCTCTGGCCCAGGGCTGGGGCCCAGTGACCTCCCTTCACCTGAACGGACCCTGACATGCAGCAGGATCTGCCCAGGCAGCAGGAGGCGGCTGCAGGGGTGGGTGCCCGGTGGGCGGCCCCAAGGAGTGCAGGGAAGTTCCTGGACTTGGAGAGAGCATGTTCTAAGGTGAGATTTAATAAGAGGATGGGGAAGAATAAATTCTATCACACAATTTTATTTCACAGCCTCCCCCAAGTTGAATAGCGATCGCTGGTGCAGGGCTCCTGTTATAAATAGAAGAGATTTCAGTGCTGGGAGGCCTGAGGACTGCCTCGCCACCCCCTCGTTTTGTGGGTGGGAAATGCCAGCGTTCTTTCCTTTGTCGCCCTGAGGGGCTTCACAACGGGCCTCAGAGGGAGGCAGGCAGCACTGGGGTGTCCTTAGCCCCCAGGGTGCTGCCAGCCAGCCGTGTAGCAAGCGCCCCGCTGCAGAACACCAGCGTGCAAAGGGCCCCTCCCCCTCTCTGCCTCCCTCCTTCCACAAACATTTATCGAGTTCCTAGGATGTGCCAGGCAATGAGAGAGCAAGAGAGAGAGAGAGAGAGAGAGAGAGAGGCCTGCCCCGGCCTCAAGCAGCTTTCAGCAGAGGACGCAAATGATGCACCAATATATGGTGCATGTTATAATGAGGGCGGGAAGGCACAGGGCGAGGGGAGCCCAGCCGAAGGGGCACCCGGGTTTGCCCGGCAGTACCAGGGAAAGCCTCTCTCCCCTGAGCTAGACCCGAAGGGCCAGAGGGACTCGGCAGGCAGCAAGCAGGCCAGGGTGCTCCCCGCCGTGAAGGACCGGTGCCGAAGCAGAGGTGAGGGCTCCGTGGAGCAGGACCTTGTCTTAAGAGCAAGGAGGGAGGATGGCTGGATGGGGCAGGGTGGGGGCTGGTCCCAGGGGACCTCATCATGCTGCCCAGGGGCATCCAGGAAGGATCAGAGCCAGGTAGAGGCGTGACAAGGTGGGCATTTAGACAGACAAGTGGGGCCCTGGGGAGGACAGGCGAAAGGGGCTGACGGGCCAAGGCTGAACCACCCTGAAGGTGAGAGCCACCCCCACCCACCCCTGGGCCCTGACAGCTCTGCTCTGGGGTCTCTCCACCCCAGGGCCCCTGCCACCCCTCTCTGCACCTGCAGGTCTTCTGCAGCTTACCTGGATTCACAGCCTCAGCCGGTCCAAGACCCATGATTGACTGAGTGGGCTCAGAGACCACCCAGCACACACACACCATTCCCCTGTTGCAAATAAATCATTTTAAGTAAATGGGCCATTGGCTGAGCTGAGGCACTAGAGTAATTCAGAAATAGCCTCAGACTCCAGCTGTTGGAGCAATAAAATCAGAAACAGCCCATGTTTTGTTTGGAAATTTACTTTCTGCAAAACACTTCTGAGGTTGTTTTTTGTTTTTCCTAATCTATGCAATTGAGAGGCAGTGATTCAGGCCCCACCTCGGTGAGGCTCAGGAGAGGTCACACGCCCCCAAGAGGTGCTCGGGTCAGGTCTGGGGCCAGGGTCAGAGCCAGAGCCACCAGGCTGCTTTGAGGGTCAGCTCTCGTAGGCAGTATTGGTTTGGTTTCCAAGCACCAAGTAGGAGAACAGCCCCGCCCCCTACCTGCAACCCTGGAGGAGACCAGCAGCCCTAGGAGTGGGCAGCCAGCACTGGGCAGGGGCCCAGGGAGCCCAGATTTGGCTCTGGCTCTGCTCATGGCCCTGGGCAAGCCATGGCCTTCAGGAAGCTTCTCCATCAAGGGCAGTCTCTCTGAGTCCCTCTCAAATCCTAGAGTGCACTGGCCCAGCCTTATGACATGGCCCGGGTACGTCCTGTCCCACACTGGACTCTCTTTCATGAGCATCTGGCTCTTGTTTCTCCAGGGAAACTTCCCTTTCTCCGAAAACTATTCTCCTCCTGGACCCAGCCTGGCACAGCCACCAACAGATCAGCCCATGGCTCTGTGCCCCAGGAACCCCTCCTTCCACCCCGAGAGGAGGTCCCATCACACAGTGCCCCCCACCCCAACCCTGTGAGACAGTCACACACCTATCACCTCCTGGACCAGGAAACTGGATCCCAGGTGGCAGGTGGGTTAAGATTAGCATCTCTGAGGCCAGGGGAGAATCACCCCAGCTCCCCAGGGAGGGCTGCAAATTGATAGCGAGTCTGCCTGGAGGCGCACATTCCCTGCCCCGGGCTGGGCTGCAAGGCGGACAGAGGTGTTCTTCATGTCTCCCAGCTCAAAGTTCTGTGGGGAGACAAACGGGGCTGGCACCTGCATTTCAGTGCTTGCTGGGAACTCCAGCAACTTCTGGAGCAAGAAATGGGGAGGAAGTGACCAGCTCTGGGAGGGAAGCCCTGTAAAAGGGGTGCTCCCAAATATCCAGGGCTTCCTTAGCATCCCCCCAGGAAGGTTGGCCATATGTAAACATGAGCCTACCAGAGGCCACAGTGAGAAGTGTGGTTTGTGCTGTAGGAGGCAGGGTCGTTGGGCTGTTCTACAGTGCATGGCTCTGCTGCCAGTGCGGGAAAGGATGCCGCTCCATCAGACCCGGGTGGGGGTGGGGGGCGGGGCGCCACCTCCGTCTCCTGCTCCCTCCCCTCCACGTGGGCCAGGCACCCTTCCTGGAATGGTGGGGGAAGAGCATCCTCTCCTTCTCTTACTTAAAATGTTAAATGCTTCCAGGGATTTCCCAGTCAAGGAAATGGCCTGGTTAGAAGAGGAGGCTGTGCCTGTCCCAGTTCCTCCTCTCATGGGGGCGAGTGTGCTGCCTGGTCACCAAGCCTGTTCTCCTCTGTGGCACGCCCCTCCTGCCCTGACGTACAGGCCCAGACCCTCCTCTGCCCTCAATTGTATCGCGTTATACATATATGGTCGAGGTCACTCCTTCACTGGGTTCTGTGATACAGCAAAGATGAAGGGACTTGACAGATGATATTAAACCCCTAATTAGTTTGACTTGGACGTGAACCAAAGGGAGGTTATCCCAGGTAGGCCAGACCCAATCAGAGGAGCCTAGGAGGGCTTAGCTGTTGCCTGAATTCAGAAACCTCAACCAACAGAGATTCACTCTGGCTGACCCTGAGGACGCAGGCCCCCAGGACTCCCGCAGCTTTGAGAACATGGATTACCCAAGAGTCATGTGAGCTTGGGAGAGGACCCTGAGCCCCCGATGACCCACAGTCCAGCCCCCACTGAGACTACAGCCTGGCGAGATCCTGAGCAGAGAGGCCAGGGAGCCGTACCTGGGCTCCTGAGCCACAGAAATGGTGAGAGGATAAACGCATGTTGTTTCAAGCGTCCACGTGTGTGGTAATTCATCACGCAGTGTAGGAACCGACACACTGTCCTCTCTGGCGCACGGCTGCAGTACATTCCCAGCCCCCTCATGGTTACCTGCGGCCACGTAGCTGAGACTGCCCAGTGATGTGGATGAAGGCATGCGGGTGCTGCCAGGCCTGGGCCGTCCAACCCTCCAAGCTGATGTGCTGGCCCCGTGCACTCGGGCTCAGTGGCTCTGGAGGCTACAGCAAGTGGGGTTCTCCAGAGATGCAGGCCAGTGGGGTACACCTGATCCAGTGTTTCCAGGAATTGGCCTGTGTGAAGGTGGGACTGACAGATCTGAATTCCGCAGGCAGATGGGAAGGTGGGAAATTCAGCACTGCTGGGAGAGGCAGAATGCCTTCCCCAGGGAAGACTCAGCTGTACTCTTGAGGCTGTCGGCCGATTGCATGAGACCCACCCAGTCGCTGGCCTCCATTACTGCTAACATGCCCGTAAACTGCCTTCCATCTGAACAACATCTGGGTCAGTGTTTAACTGAGCAGCTGGTGGTGATACCTCACCACGTTGACGTGTGAGGCTCACCATCACACACCAAGTGTTGAAGAGGGTAAGAGGCACACCTGGAGGAAACCTGGGCCCCTGATGCCCGCATGAGGGGCTGAGCCAAGGAGGAACCTCCACTTAGGACTTTATGTGAGTTAAAAATGCATTTCTGTCCCACGGAGCCATTGCAGCAGACCCCACATGACCAACATAAACGCCGTCAGCTGGTGTTCCGGCCCCGGGAGATCTGCTCTCCCTGAGTGCGTTGACCCAGGGACAAAGGGAAGAAATCACCATTCTTGGCCTGAAAGCCCAGGAGAGATCAGTAGGCACTTCCAGTCCTCTGTCCGGAGCAGGAGGCCATAGGCAGAGAGTCAGCAGAGGCGGGAGCAAGGTCCCCGGGTCCTCAGCAGCACAGCCCCTGCTCACTGACTGGCATCTCTGCCAGGCCCTGGCCACAGGCATCTGTCCTCAACCTGCCCAGGGCCAGGACCACGGTCCCATTTGAAGGGTGGACTGAGGCTCCAGCAAGTAAGCGGCTTGTCTGGGGCCCCAAGGTGGCTACATGGCAGGGGCGTGTCCACCGAACCAGCTGGCGGAGACGTGGCTTCAGCCCAGGGGGCTTGAGAATTGAGGCTGCTAGCTCTCCAGGTGGCCACAGGAACTGTGGTCAACAGGCATCAGCACTGGGCAGGTGCTGGTGGATGCCTAGGCTGTGCCCCTGTAGGCACTGCTGCTGTCCGGGTGCCTTGCTGAGAGGAGAGGAGAGAAGCTCACCGTGGGTGGTGTGCACACCCAGATCCTGAGACACCAGCATCTGGGCTCTGGGGGCCCCTGAGGAAGGGCATCACTAAACTCACCATAGTGTTTCCCCTCAAGCTGAGCCTGGAGTGCGGGGCAGCTGGGGGAAAGGTCCAACCCTAGGCTCTCGCCCCTCAGCAGGAGGGACACGCTGTGGGACCCTGGGCCCAGACAGGACCCCAAGCTCAGGGACCTGCTCCCCGACATGAGGCTGAGCTCCACGGCCGATGCCAAAACTCACCCCTGCCACAAATGGCCCAGGTGCCTGCAAAGGGCTCAGGGAGGCTGAAAGAGGGAGTCCTGCCCCCTCTGCACCCCCACCTGGCAGCATCTCACCCACAGAAGACGAACACTAGGAACGGGGCCCATGCCTGGGCTGGCAGCAACACCACAGAGAGACCCAGTTCACCATACCGCACAGACTGTGCCTTCCTTGGGGAAACTGAGTCTCGGCTGTACATCCTCCAAGATGCAGAGTTGAGGTCTAAACCTGGTCCCCCTGCATCTTGACTCCCCGTTAATGCCACACCATGGTTCCCCCGAGTCTGGCAGAACAATCCTTGTGATTCAAGGCTTTCTCAGGGGAAAATGAAGCTATGCTCAGGCTGGAAGGAGGCTGGAGAAAGCAGGGCAGGAGCAGGGGTGAGGGCAGGGCAGATTGTTTTTTCTTCCCTGCAATCCTCCTTCTGTGGGGCAGATGGGCTGGCCTGGCTCTGGGCCAGGGACCAAAGCACAGCCCCACCTGCTCTGCTCCCCACCGCTGACACCCTCTGCATGCACAGTGACAGAGTGACCCAGCTCACATGTGCCCACACCTCCCAACCGCCCTCGGAGTTCAGGGTCTGCCAGAGAGACACAGGGCAGCCTGGGTTCTCCAAAGACCCATTTCCAGGAAGAGAAGGACTGCCCCCACCGATCCCAGGTGACGACATGATGCAGGTGATACCTGGTCCAGGTAGAGGAAGGCAGAGAAAGACTGAGACTGGGGTGACAGAGAGAGGGCATGCCTGGGGCAGGAGGGATAAGCTAGCCGTCACACTAACAATAGATGACACATGCCAGCCGCTGTCCTAAGCCCCTTGCTTTGCTCATGAAACCTGCAGAGCGAGCCCAGGAGGTGGTACTTTCACGACCCCAGGTCTCCCCTCACCTCCCTGAGCTCATCTTCCCCCAGCCCCTTCCTCACGTGTCAACTTGAGTCCCACGGGCTCCTCTCCAGTCCAAAGAGCGGGGCTCCCCCCGCCTCACAGCCTTCCCACTTGCTGCTCCAGAAACCTCTTCCCCCAAGAGCTTCCAGGTGTTTTCTAAACAAAAAAAAAAAATCAGACTTACAGAAAAGTTGCAAGCATAGCACGTTAACTTTTCTTCCAAAGGCACATGACAATAAGTGGCCAACTGTTACCTTTTTGCCCTTAAATACTTTCTTCCATCTAGGACATTCTCTCACGCACTCAGTGCCAGGACCCAAGTCAGGACGCACAGAGGTCTCCCAGTCCTCAGGCTGAGGGCAGGGAAGGCGTGGCACTTTGAAACCATGTATGTCTCATATTCCTTACCGAATCTGCCACCTATACACTGCTTTGTTCACGTCTGCATGCACTTCCTTCTTTCCCAGGAGGGTCTAGACAGCCCACCACCGTCACACTCAGACCATGCCCAGTTTGGCCCGCGGAGCCCTTCTGCCAGCTCCGTGTCCTTGGACATGTTCCCCAAGCACTCCCTATGGGGTGGCCCAGGCCCATCCTGTCCTCCCCACCCTCACCCTGGCTAGCCCTGTCTCCGAGGCCCCCTGGAGCTCTGGCGGAGAAAGGTGCTTGCCCACCAAGGCTGGCACAGGGCATGCTCATTGCTGCTAGCTGTCACTGTCTTTGGATCTTCTCATGGGGGTGGAGGGCAGGTCACAGAGGTAAGTTATCTATCGCTGCATAAAAAAATACCCCAGAACTCAATGGCTTCAAACAGCAAAGATTTTGCACAAAAATCTGCAGTTTGTTCAGGGCTCAGTGATGACAGCTCATGTCTGTCCCACTGGGCCTCTGCTGGGGCAGTGCTGAGGGCTGGAACCTTCTGAAGGTTCACTCACATGTCTGCACGCGGCTGGCTGTTGACCAGGAGCTCTCGCCTGGGCTGCGGCAGGAACCCCTGGCCTCCCCATGAAGCTGTTCAGGCTTCCTGTCAGGACTGGGGCTGACTTCCAAGGGCGGCGACTCAGAGCGCCGGGTGGGCTCTTGTCACCTTTTGTCACATACTGTCAGTTACTCTGTGGTCATAGGCCTGCCCGGATTCAAGGAGTGGGAACAGCAAAACCCGACTCTGGCTATAGCCACGCCGAGGCCTTGCTGTGTGAAGGACACGACCTGGGTGGGTACAGCCACAGCGGAAGCACAGTGTCTTGTAGGAACATACCTACCTGTCTACCTGTCTGTCTAGAAATCTGGGAATGCGTGCTGTGGCGTGAAGCCACACAGTCCGTGCCCTTTTGGCCAGAGGGTCTCCCCAGGCTGAAGCAGACGGCTGGCAGGGCTGGTTTCTTCTGGAGGCTCTGGGGGAATCCACTTCCATGGCGCTGTTTCTGCAGGCCCCTTCCTTGACTCCCCCATCTTCAAAGCACACCCCTCCAGCCTCTGCCTCCATCGTCAGCTCCTGTAGGAAGCCTCTCTGCCTCCCTCTCATGAGGACCCCTGCGGTGACACTGGCCCACTGGGTAACCCAGGGCCACCCCCAGGACCATCAGGAGCCGCAGCTCATTACATCTGTATGTGCCTCTGTCTCGTAATGTGACGTGTTCCCTGGTTCTGGGGATCAGGACGTGGACATCTGTGAGGCCATTATTGAGCCCACACAGTCTGCCCAACCACGGGTCCAGAGAGAAGTTTCGAGGAGGCGGGGCTGGTTCTGCCCAGAGCCCAGCACCTCTGCTGCGCTCCCCTCAGCCCAGCTTCCACCCCTCTGCCAGCAAGTGACCACATCCCTCCCTCTCTACCAGACCCACGCCTGGCCGGCCTCCATGCCACTCCACTTCACCCCCTCTGAGCAGCTACCATGCTCAGGGCACAGCGCGTGGAATTTCCTAGACATTCCAGGCCCCTAGGCAACCTTAGCTTTCTCCTCTGCCCAAGTCCCTAGGCTCTACCACCTCACTCTGGTGCCCCGTTTCCTACCAATCCCTCAGGATGCCTCCCCAAATCTCCCAGGATGCCGAGAGTTAGCTGCTGGCCCCGGGGCATCTACAGGTTCCAATCTGACCACTTTTAGTGACGGGGGCAGGTCCTTAGCACACCCTGACTCCATGCTGGTCCCGCCTCAGCTCACAGAATTATCACGGCAGCCTGGAGGCAGGGGCCCCTGCCATGGCCCACTTTACAGCTGTGGACACGAGGCTTGGGGAGCTGAGTCACAGCCCAAGGTTTGGGAGTCTAACTACCGTGTCCCTCTCGGGGTGCGTATCACCCTGAGTCGGACCAGCCGCTGGCCCTGTCCTCCTCTCTCCAGTCCGGATTCTTCATTACCACCCAGCCCCAGGTATGGCACATACAGGATGCCTGCCCAAGAAACATAGCTAGAATGTGCAGATAAACGAGATCCTCACAGGGCAGGCATGGAGGGTGCTTGGGTGCAGAAGGCCACATGGGCACTTGGAGACCAGTCAGCTTCCACCAGGCCCAGTGGGGGCCCAGCACACCCTCCCTACTGAGCTCCCAGCCTCTCACCAGTGGAAACACAAGCCCCTTAAAACCCTGAAGCACAAACAAATGTGTGTTTATAAGCAGGCAAACAGTGAGATGAGCCCTCTGAGAGCAGCTAGCGTGCCCACCCCTCTTGCTTCTCACCTGGATGCCCGAAGCTGAGGCAGTGCTGCAGGGGCCCCACAGGGAGACAAACCATGGCCAGATGCCACCCCATCTACTACACGGCCCCCCAGAATCTTCTCAGGCCCCCGCAGGAACCCCCTTTCCTTCCACACGAGGCAGGGGGTGTCAGATTTGGTCTCAGGGACCCAGCACTGCAACAATCTGGTAGGGTTAACAACATATCTCCCTAAAACGTGTCTTGCCCACACCTGGTGCCATCACACTTAGAGGACTGGCACCACTGCAGGATGGGCAGCAGGGAAATAAAAAGCAGAGTTCAAATCCAGCCTTGAAGCCTCCTCTGCCAGAACCTCTTGTCCGCAAACCTGTAGCATGGCTGTGAGGACTGGAGGCCTGGGTTTGCAGCAGCAACCCTGTCCGGGTGGGAGATGATGGTGCCACCCTACCCAGGACCACTCGGATGCCCAGAGAGGCCGCCTTGTCCGGCTCCCGCAGGGGCACAGGAGCAGCTCAGATGGGCAGGGCCCCACGTGGCACAAGCCCACAGAACTGCTCCAGAAATCACAGACACACTGCCTGTTACCTGCCTGCTTGATGACTATCAAAAGTACCTCACAGGAGTATTGACTTTTATTCCCAATTCTCAAAAAATCCCATACAAGGCAAACCCACCCCTACAAAGTAGATTTGCTCCTTGGAGAAGGTTTGAGTAGAGGCTACGGATCCACACAGAGTGGGATCAGAACAAAGCTCAGGGAAGTGGGGACAAAGCCCCCAGCCAGCTGCAATGTCCCCGAAGGTGGGGAGTTTGGTGGTGGTGGGGAGTGGCAGCATGGCCCTGTGTGGCCAGCTGGGGAAGGCCTGGCCCCATAGGGTCCCAACTGAAAGAGGGGGCCATCCAGACCCTGCCCCTGGCCCTGCTGAGCCAGAGCCCCATGGCCATTGCTGGGACCCCAGCTTCCCGCAGGCCATGGGCCACGTATGTGGGGAGTGGCCTGAGTTGTGAGCATTCCAATCCACCGTGGCCTCCAGACGACTCTCTGGTTCCTCCGGAAGCCAGTACATATTCGGGCAGCCCCAGGGCCCTGGGGTGACCCCAGGTCCTTCCATTGGCCCTTGGCTTTGTCCGACTGCCTGCAGACCCTCTCAGTCATCCCCAGATTCTAAGCAACAAGTGGCGAGCCAGGCAGATTTGAAGGTGGCTGATGTGCATGCCCAGCCCACCACAGAGGGTTCAGGGATAGGGTGGCCCTGTAACTTCGCACCCAAACTTGACATGTTAATAATTAAGCTGGGACCAGAGGCACCAAGGGGGGGCTTCTGGTGACCCCCCAGATGGAGGAAACCAGAGAGGCTGAAGCCCGGGACAGCTGCAGAGGCGTCCACATGCAATCTTCCCCCTCCCTGGTCGGTGCCTTTTACACAGACACCTACCAGGTTTACTAGAGGTGTAGGTGACTCTGCACATGTGCCCTTAGCATGTGCCCAGTGAGTTTTCTCCTTGTCGTCCCCAGCAGGAACACCTCCCCAGCAGGAACACCTCTGTACCCAAACGGATTTGTCAGGCACGTTCACACCTACCAGCTTGCTCCCCCACCCCGTGGAGGGCATCCCCGGGCTGGGAGAGCAAAAATGTGAGGCTGTCAGCAAGTCTGACTTTCTTCTACCATGATTTATTTTTCAGAACTTAAAAACCCGAACTCACCCCAGGTCACACACTAATAATCACCACAAGCCATTTCTTTTGGGGTTAGCCAGGTTTTTGCAAAATGTGTAGTAAAACAACCAAGTAAGGGAAAACTTGGGAAATAACAAAGAATAAAATACAGCTTTGCCGTAAGCCCACAATACGAAGATCTCCACTGCTAATATTTGGGGGCATTATTTTTTATGTGCTTTTTCACAGGCTTTTTTAATATGTGGTGAACGTTTGGTATGTTGTTAGAATCATAGACTATTACATCACCTGTTGGGATCCTGATTTTTGTTCCCCACAAGCATTCTCTGCACAGGCTCTTAGCAAACATTATTTTTAATGGCTGCAATATTCGTTCATCTGGGTAAACCATGGTTTATTTAAAGATTCCCTGTGTTCAAACACTTAGGTTGTTTCTAATTATTTTGCTAAAAATATATACTTTTGTATTTAGGATTAATTCCTCAGGATAGCAGCCTAGAAACTAAATTGCAGGTGGAGGGGAGTATTGTTAAGCGTGTGCTGAATGTCGCCAATTGTCTGCTCTTGGGGCTGGTCCGGGCTGCACCCGGCACAGCTGTGAGCAAGTAGCTTCCAATTCTACAGCACACTTCGGACATCACTGTGTTTTAACGTCTGTTCCCCTTATTAACAAGAACGAGTACTTTGTTTTAATATATGTTTCCTTTATTACTAGCAAGGGAGAATTTTTTCCCGTGTTTGTTTTCCTAATTTTATTTAGGCTTCCTGTGAATTGGGTAACCACATGCATTAGCCAAAAATCAGTTTGAGATGGTATGTGTTTCTTACCACCTCTTATAAACCCTGTGCACGCTAAAAACATTGACCACGAGGGTGTTGTGTTTGCCGAGAATATTTCTTCATGTTTCGGATGATTTTCCTTTGTTCCCTTTTTTTGTTTGTGGGATGCAGAATCCTCCCGTTTTCATGGAATTCATCCCGTCCCTCTTCCCTTTTGTAAATTTGTCCACCATTTCTTGTCTTAAAATGTCCTCCCCTTTTCCATTTTGATGAATAGTCAGTTCTACGGCTCTAGATTTGTTGACGTTGAGTGCGTCTTTGGAGACCGTCACTTCACACCTGGGGTTTACCTGGGTGCACAGAGCCCCGCACCGAGCCAACCGCCTGCTCATGGCGTGCCGAGGGAGAGGCCCCTAAGTTCCAGGCCTTCCCCTTCAGCGTCAGGATCCACGGGACCAGGAGGGAGTCGGGGGCAGATGTGACCTGGGGTGAGATGCTGGGACGGGACCTCCAGGATTGTTAATGTCCCCAGACTTGTGAATTTTCCCCAACTTTGTGACTGTGGGAAAATACACATACCATAAAATTTACCTTCCTAAGCATTTTTAAGTGCACAGTTTTGTGGCACTGAATCACACTATTGTGGAGCGCTCCCCGCCATCCGTCCCACCATAGCTCTTTTCGTCTTGTACAGGCAGGAAAACAACGTTTTCTGAAACTGAAACCCCATACCCATTACCCCCATGCACACCATTAACCACGGACTCCCCCGCCCTCCCCCAGCCCCTGGCACCCGCCACTCTCCTTCCTGTCTCCGCGGACTTGACGTCTGCCGGGCCCTTGTGTGGGTGGGTGAGACAGTATTTGTCCTTTTGTGTCTGGCTTATGTCACTGAGCATAGTGTCCTCTAAGTTCACCCCTGTTGTAGCTTCTGTCAGAATATCCTTCCCTTTTGAGGATGAATAATACTCCATGGCATGGATGGACCTTCTCAGGTCTTCATTTGTTTTGCTTTAAGTAACAGGTTCTCCATCAAGGGTTCATCGCAGAGAATGTGTGGCAATTTGAAGGGGAGGGGGTTGCTACTGGCATCTGGTGTGGGGAGGCCAGGGATGGTGCCAATGCCCCATAGTGCACAGGACGGCCCCTGGCTGCCCTACAAAGAGTTTTCCAGCCTAAAATACCAATTGTGTCCAGTATAAGAAACCCTGCTATGAATTCAGGACTAGCTTCCCTAGATAAACTCGCTAAAACTAAGCTAAGAAGTGGTCAAATACTCATTTGTCAGAGATGCAATCCTACCATGTCCATTCTCTCCTCTCTGGAATACAGTGTTCAGCTGGGCACGCTTAGGCAGAGGAAAAACACCACATGCTCCAGCTTTCCTTGAAGATAGACAAGAGCCAAGTGACTAAAGCTCTGGGCAACAAGACGTGAACAGAAGTGCCAAAAGATAGTTTCAGGGACCCACTTTGAAAGTCAGCTGCCATTCACACCCGACTCTCCTGCCCTGTATCCTGGAATGCAGACATGACGGTTGTAGCCAAAGCCCCCATTTGAACCCCAAAGCAGCTTTGGGAAGGAGGCCACATTTGGTGGACCACCAAGACAAAAAGGGACCTGAGAAACAGAAGGTCCCTCAGATCTCTGTAAAGCTACCGTGTTAGGCCTGGGAAGGCTGCCTCCAGGCTTCATGGAAAAGGGAGAAATAAACTCCTTATTTAGGCCACTGCTATTTTGAGTCTCTACAACTTATCACTGAATCTAGCTGTTGTACATGGTGAAATAGGAAATGTTTCTGGAACTTTCTTATAAAATTCCAACATGAAGTTGGGAGGATTAAATTGAATAAAATGTGCAAATGGCTAGCTTATCACCTGTTACACACCAGGCACTTAATAGTTAACTGGCTAAGCTATTGTGAACCTTATTATGTGTTGGGCACCATGCCACACAGCTTATGCCCAGTGTCTTAATCCTCCCAGCAACTCATAAGAGAGGCGTATTACAGCCACTGTTATGGAGAAGCAATGGATATGCAGAGATGATCTCTAATGTGCTGAGGTCACGGGGGCAGGGCAGGGCAGGGCCCCAATCTCTGCACTGTGTCCACTCCACCTCAACAGACACTGGGGAGTCCATCTTTTAGAAGTATTGAGCATCCAACAGCTATGGACAAAACTACCTTTACCTAACCATCATTTTTTATCCCAATCCGGTGAGCTTTTTGTTGTGACCCAAATGAAGCTGCCTTGGCTCCAGCCATCACATGTTAATCCCAGAATGCATCTCCAACCCTGTGAGATTTTGCTGTCGCTTTCCAGTTTCCATATGGAACCTGTGACACAGAGACCTGAGTGACCTGTAGAGCAGCAGCACACAGCAGATCCAAGGCAAGGCTGGGACTCAAATCCAAGTGGGTTCAACAGTTTAATATTTGACTCTGTGCTCTTAGCCACCAGGACAGACTGCCTCCTGAGAAACACCACTTATGAAGGCAGGAAACAGAGAGAACACCAGCTCTGGTCCGACATCACTGAGCAGCAGCATTAAGCACCTGCCATGTACTGACCCACTTGAGCTCACAACATATGCATAAACAAGGAAACTAATGCTCAGAGAGGTCAGGGAATCTGCTAAAGGTCACTCAGTAAGGCAGTGTCTGGCCGGGTGGAAGAGGAGATTGGTGTGACCCTGGACACAGTTCTCTTCTTCTCTGCTGCCTCCTGGAAAGTAGCCACCCGCATGTCCTTGCCCCCAAATGGGCCTGGATGTTTCCTTAGCTGGGATCCCCTCTCTGAGCAGCTCCGAGTCTGGCTGATGGGGCCGGGGCACAGGCCTGTGTCTCCTCCTTCATCTGGGTCCTCTTCCCTGGCAGCATCCTCTGCTTTCACTCTTCAGGTACCTTAGGCACTCAAGTGCTGTGATGGAGATGGCATGTCTGATCCTCTCTGGAACCCCCCAGGCAACCAGCAGAGGCTCTGCGTGTGCTAGGCTCTCCATGGATAGTGAACATGGACACTTTTCCAGCTAATGTGGAGATGGCCAGCACTCATGATCTTGGGAGGAGAGGAGAATGCTGGGAATAAGGGTGGGCCTGGAAGGCTTCCTGGAGGAGGTGAGGTTTGGCTTTCCAACCTCCAGAGGGGAGGAGGCCTCCAGGCAGGAGCCAGGGGCTCTAGTCCCAATTCCAGGATGGAGGCAATCTGATATCCTGAGCCCCAGGGAATGGGGGCGAAGGGCTGAGGAAGGTGGGAGCCATCACTTTTGAATGTGCTGCCAACTCATTTAGGTAGTTAGTTGCTAAAGAGGGTGTAAAAGTGACTTATGAGCTGAAATCAGGTGTTCGGGCATAAACACGCCAAGCCCCATGATTGATTTGACTGAGTAAATAGCTTTTATAATCGGTATGTTTTTTATTAAATTTTAAAGGCCACGTATTTACGTGAGTGGGAATCAGAAGCGCGCTGAGACCGGCACGCCTGGCTCCCCACAGGCAGAGACCCAGGACCATAAAGCGCGTTCTGATGGTCAGGCCCCCAGGCCCCCAGGGGACCCCAGGGAGAAGGAGGAGTGGGGTTTGATGGCTTAATCGGCAACATTCCCAGATATCAAAGTGACACCCACCCAGTGTCCTGGGGCTTGAAGCCCTGAGGTTTGGAGAGAAGGGACGGCAGCAGGGAGAGGGGAGGGGTGTGGCTTCTGCTCCCCAGTGGATATGGAGTGAGTCCCCCAAGCACAAACTGAGGCCTGGCTCCATCTGTGTACCTGCTGCACCTGGTCCAGAGCAGACGGAGCAAGGTCACTTGGGTGTCAGGGAGGCCGAATGCCCGGGCCTCCTGAAGCGGCAGGGGATCCCTCTTTAGCTCCAGGAAAGCCATGACCGTGGAATCAAGACTTAGAGGCCCTGGTTCCTGCCTAGAGGCCCCTCCCCTCTGCAGGTTGGAAAACCAAACCCCACCTCTTCCAGGAAGCCTTCCAGGCCCACCCCATTCCCAGCATTCTCCTCTCTTCCCAAGACCAAATGTGCTGACTGGCGTTCTCCACGTTAGCTGGAACTGTGTCTGCTTTCTCATTGGCTGCAGCAGTCACGGAGGGCCTTGCCCACACAGAGCCTGTGCTAGTCGCCTGGGGGTTTCCAGAGAGGATCAGACGCGCCGTCCCCCTAAGCCCACAGCCAACTGGGAGGTGCTCAGAGGGAACCATCTATCCTGAGCCCAGGAGCACACTGGCTGGGGGCGGGGAGCACCCTGGAAACGCAGAGACCCCTGAGATCCGGCAGAGTACTGAGGATGGCAGGACGCAGCCGAGAGGTTCCCAGAGCTTGGAGTTTGAGAAGGCCACTCCTTGAGCCTCGGTTTCCTCATCCATAAAATGGGTTAATGATTCCCACTCTGCCTACCTCTGAGGGTGTCAGGTAAAGGTTCTGAGGTGCACATTGTCAAGTCCCCAGTCTGAGGAAGCTCTTTTGATTTTTTTGCTGTCTTCTCTCTCAAATCTGCTGCTGCAACTTAACAAAGACCCCCCATGCCATGCAAGCAGAAGGAGGATTCAACCTGAGTCCCAGAGGCACCCAGCCAGCCTCACAGGGCACGTGGGCTTCCAGGTTCCATGCTGGGGCAGATCAAAACTGATCAGGGATCAGTATGTGACCAGGGGCAAGGATTGGCCTATAATTCAGGGCACAGCACATAAGCAAGGTCAGGGCTCAGTGTGTGATGGAGTAAAGCTCAATGTATAAATAAGACAGGGCTCAGCATGTGACCAGGTCAGCGCCCGCTTCCTTATACTCATCCCCTTGCTCTTCTTTGAAAAATGGGGTCACAGGAGGCAGGGCCACCTCCCCTCCGGTGCAGCGTCACCCCTGGGCTGGTGCCGGGGATGAGCTATGAGGACAGTCATGACCACTGCCGTCTGCCCCTGAGCCCGGCTTCCCTCTAAGCCTCAGCAAACTCCCTAAGCCTGGCCTGGGCCTCTGTGACTCAGGGAGCTCTTGCCGCCCAGCTCCCATGTCCCCTGCATCCCCTGTAACCGGCACCCGGCTCTCCTGCTGGGCGCGCCTCCCAGCCCAGATGGATGAAGGCATTTGTGTCTCACAGCCAGACGAGCCTCCTCACACCTAAGATAAATGCAGACGTGCCCCCCTTCGCCTCAGCCCATGCAGGCAGGCGGGGAGCTGGCAGGGGGGTGGGGCCTGCGGTCAGAGGGACAGCCACCATCCACCCAGGGCTCAGGGAGGAACCCCGGCTTGGCCTGGAGCAGAGAGTGGGTGACAGGTGTTGGTGGTCCCACCCGGTGAGCAGCCAGCGTGCAGGCAGGGATACCTGCCTTCATTAATCAGCTGCTGTGTCCCAGCCCCCACAGCCTCCTCTTATTCATCCCCAGAGCCCCCTAAAAGGTGGGCCTCATGTCTCCACATGTGAAGTAAGGAAGCAGGCTCTGGGCCAGCGCCACGCAGGCGGGCCTCCAACTCCAACGGTCGTCTTCTTTCTGAGACCATGTTCTGTTCTGGGGTCTGGATGGAAATGAGGCCGGGTTGGACCAGTCTTGAGGTTCCCCAAAGGGCACCAGCCAAGGGCAGGCAGTCAGGCCCTGAGGACGTTGTCAGGCTCCCACTGACCTTTCTTCCTGGTGTTCACTGTGCTGGGCACAGCCATCCCGTGGCTCCTACCGGGAACCATGTGTCCTGCCAGATGAGGCCCAAGCAGCTCTTTCCCAGAACCCCCACTTTGGGTGGGAATTTGATTGGCTCCTAAGACGCTCTTCCAGAATGTCCTTGGGTAAACAGGAATGCAGGAGTACTGCATTTTCTGCATAAACGTCACCGGCTCAGTCAGTCATCTGCCCCACGCTTTGCCCCCTCCACGTGAAGCTGGCGTCAGTGAGGGCAGGTAGCCGAGTCCACCAGGTGGGAGGTCTGGCCCAGGAAGACCGGGGGGCAACAGAAAGGATGGATGTGGGCTCTGCCCACAGTCGAGGGAAAGCTGCCAACATGTGCCCCAGGGCAGCAGAGAACAGAGACCTAGGGTGGAAGGAGCCCTCCTTAAGGGGCACCAAGAAGACTTCCTGGAAGAGGAGGGTTTCCCACAGGCCTTAGGGATGGTGGCATGGCGAGGTGGGGCTGCGTGGGCTGCAGGAGGCACATGGAGGCTGCTGGGTAAGGGTCTCAGGGCCAAGCCACCTGGTCTGGATTCGCCCCTGAGGCTGCAGAGCCTTTGGGGATCTGAGTCATGGTCAGACAGCCCAAAGCTGCCAGGGGAGAAGCCCCGGGGGTCCTGGTGGGGTAAGATTGGGTTTGGGGTCTTGGGGAAAGGGGCAGTGGGGCTTTCAGAGCAAAGGGAGAGTGAGGCCTGCCTGCCCTGAGCCTGGTGGCCAGCTGTCCCCGGGGAGATCCGCAGCCCGCCGGCTTCTGTGATGTGAATGACACCAGCTCCGCTGATTCCGAACTACCAACAGCTTAAAACCCAGCTTGCGGCATCCCTGAAGGGGAAGTCAATGCTGGCTCCAGCCCTCCTGGGCACATGGGCCGCACTCTGTCAGAGCAGACGCTGCTCCAGCCAGGCCTTTCAGGGAACAGGACTGGCATCTGCTTCCAGCCCACACAGCCATCTCCCCACAGTGCCCTTCCTGGGGAGAGTCCCCTGGGGTCCGTTACTGTGAAGAAAGCCCTTGGCATGTGAGGAAGGGAAACCTCGGAGGCAGAAGCAGTGTGGAACCTTCCGAGGCTGGGGCACATCCCTGGATGGGCATCTGGCTCTGGGGAGGCATGCGGGACCTGCTGTCCCAGCTGAGCTGGGGGTGGCTCTCCCAGGTCCAGGAAGGAGCTGCAGGGCCTGCCAGGTTCTTCTGTGCCCTGGAGCAGGTGGCAACCACCTCAGCATGCTGTGGCTGCTGCCAGGCAGCAGGCAGCTTTGGCGGAGGAAGCAATGTCTGCACGGGTCCATGTATGCGAGGGTCTACTAGTGTGGAGGTAAGATCACAGCCCAGGTCAATGGCGCAAATGAGCAGGACTTTCTATGAAATCCTGCTGCCTCCCAGCCTTGGGGAGCAAAGCCCTCCTTCAACTTGACTGACCTGAGGTTAAAGGAAATCAGTCAGTGCCAGGTGGTGGGTGGGAGGGCACCATCCTCCCACAGACCCCTCAACCCTGGCAATTACATGACCTTCACAAGCCCAGTGGCTCCTCTTCCCTTGGCACGTGGCCCCCGGAGGGATTGCTGCCAGTCAGGCCCACCCTGCTCTTCACTACCTGCATCTCTCACCTTCCCAAAGTTCACATCACCTGGGACCCGCTGACCTCAGAACCAGACCTCCCTGCTTCTTGTCTTTGCCAACACTGTCCCCCCGTCTGAAGTGCCCTGACCCCTCGTGGGGCACTTGGACGCTGGCATAGCCCAGGGTCCAGATGTGTCCAGAGTACGGCTGCCCTCCAGTTCTCCAGCCAGGGCTTGCCGCCGGTTCTGTCTTGGGCTCCTGGCTGTGACCGTGGCACTATGAGACTTTCCATGAGTGCCAGCTCTGGGCCAGGTAGTGGAGGCTGTAAGCGCCACCAGCCCCGGGAGCTGAGTCTGGGCAGGAAGACAGAGGGCGGGCAGGGAAGGAGGGCGCGGTAGGCCTGGAGCCAGGCAGAGCACAGGGCAGACCCCAGTCAGGGAAAGCCATTTGGAGGCAGGGGTCCCCGGACTGGAAGGACGCAGAGAAACAGGGAAGAGCAAGTCCCAAGGAGGGGTCCCGTGTGCAGAGGTCAAAGGCCAGCCATAGGACCCTCTCCATAGCTCCACCACTGAGCTCTGCGGCCTTGGGCTTCTGGCTGTCCTGTCAGCCTCTGAGCCCAGTGCAGTGAGATGGAGCCGCCCTGTGCTCTGTGGGGCTGAGCTGGCACAGGGAGCCCCCGGGTGCCACTGATCACAGGGTGCGGACTGGCCTGCAGCCAAAAGCCATCATTCATCTGACCCTTGGGTTCGTATATCTCAAAACAAAGAGTGCTGTTCTGTTTCTGTCCCCCTCCCCTGGAAAAATCCACAGGCCGCCTAGTCCAGCCACACCCCGGAGGTCGCTGTCAGGGCAGGGAGAGCGCCCCACGAGGGAACGGCCCGGCTGGGCCAGGCAGGAAGTAGAAAAGGTGGCTTCCTCTGAGCCCCAGGAGGGAGGGCACAGGAGGCAGCAGATGGGGGCACCCAGACCCGGGCTGAGCGGGCAGGGAGGGCCCCTGCCGAGCATCAGGCCAGCCCCACAGGCTGGGGTGGGGAAGAGAATAGACACATGTCTGCGCCGGGGTTCAGAGCTGGGAGCCAGGAATCTGGCGTGGCAGGGCCCAGAACAGCGCTGTTCTCGGCCTGTGGCTCCCACTGTCGGGCCTCGGGGGCAGCTGTCGGCTGAGGTGCAGGAGGAGGAGGTGGACTGCCCGGCTGGAGGAAGCCAGGCCATGCACGAGAGGCGCCTCAGGAAGCAGGGCCGGCATTGGCCCTGGACCTCCACCTGCCACGACCTCGCAGGGCTCTGTCCTCTGTTCCCATGTTCCCCACAGCTGGATGTGGGGTGGGTTTTTTAATCTCACTTTTGAAAAATTCCGTGGCAATGGCCTTGAAGGCAGGCAGAGAGTCCGGGGCTTCAGAGAGAAGGCCATGGACACTCCAGGAAGGGCCACTTTGCAGGGGGTAGGTGGAGGGGGGCTGGGTGCCTGTGCACAGCAGGGCCAGGGCTCAGCCCAGCAGGAGCAGCACGGCCCCGGGCGCTCTGGCTCAGGCTCCCCTGGGGATGGAGAACACGCCGCACAGCCAAATGGCTGGCAGGCCCACAGGACCGGACCACCTCTTTCCAGAGGAGGAGAGGAGCCCCTTCGCAGACACGGTCCATACCCGCTCCCTGGACTCTGGACAAGTAGCAAAAGACCGTTTTGTGAGCCAGGAGAAGGTCCTGCTGTCGGGTGCCTCTGGTGGGCTGGCACAGGACAGGCCAGAAGGTAGGGGTCTCAGAGGCGTGGGGGCAGGAGCAGGGCGGGGTGGGGCTCCACTGGGTGAGGGGTGCTGGGGGCAGAGCCCAGAGAGGAGAGAGGGTGGCAAACTGCAGGGAGTCCCGGGTCCTGCTGACGGGCCTTCCAGGGGAGGCTGGGGCCTCGGTGGGGAGCACGTCGCCTTGGCGTCGGTGAGACATTCTGTCACGTTGCTGTTTTAGAGCTGACGTCACAAAGCAGCTGGCAGTGGGAGCAGATAATGTAAATCAAAATGTGTTCAGGGGCTTGACAGAGGCAGCGACAGAAGGATGCCTCCAACAGATGAGCTGTCGAAGAGGCTTCTGCGAGGCCCTCGACAGTGACAGCGGGTCCTGCCGGAGCCGCCCTGCTGAAGGGGACCGGCCAGAGCAATGGCCACCTGGGGCTTGCCCTGTGAAGACACTTTCCTGCAGAGGAGGAGCTCCTGCCCGTGGAGAGGGGGAGGGAAGGGGGCTCACAGACTCTTTCTCAGAGAACCAGAGCCAGTGCCTGGTGCAGGGGCCTGGCCCCAGCCTCCCACCTGCCACAAGAGGCCTCCAAGCTCCCACTCTGCCTGACCTGCGCCAGCCAGGCCCCTGCTGCAGCCACAGTACCCTGTCAGGCTCCTGGGCCCCAGTTTCCCCAATCATAATGAGGGTAACAGAGACAAAAGATCTCTTGAAGCAACTTGAGGAGGAGGACAGGGCTGCGCCCCACCCTGGAGAAGCCCGCCACTGCAGGCAGTGCGGCCCGGAGCCTCCAGGGCAGGAGACAGCCAGCTCCGGGGGTGCCCAGGCCGCCATCCCCTCCCCCTGGTGGGGTCTCTGGCCCCTGGTGGCCCCCCACTTTCCTGCCTCTTCTCCTTTGGCAGTCAGCCAGGTTGCCTTGCCCCCCTGCTCGCCCCAGAGGGCCGTGTGTACTGGTGCTGCCAAGATCAGAACAGGAGGACTTGGGCAGCGACCGCAGTGACAGCAAGGCCCTGCACACTCGCCCGCCTTCCCTCACCCCCAGCAGGTCCTCAAAAGAGAGATTAGCAAGCCTGCTTCTCAGGAAGGACACAGAAGCCACTTGCCCCAGCCAGCTTCTCACACACATTTAGCAAGAGCCAGGAGCCCAGCCCCTGTCTGCAGGCCCCACAGCCCCCAGCCTTGCAGCTGCCAGGGCTGCAGGGAATCTGCGAGCCCAGGGCACCAAGGACCAACCTCCAGGCACACAGGTGGCATCCAGATCTGTTTGCTCAACATAGAGTCTGTGAGACACATTTTCCCCAGTTCCAGCCCCTTTTCAAACCAAATTCATCTGATGTCTCATCTTTATTTTGGCAGGGGAAAAAAATGTAATTTCTAATTTAAAATTTTAAAAACCGTCAACCTCATCAAAATGCACTCAGCTCAGATGGTGTTTGGGAAATTAGCTCTGTCATTCTCACACACACCAGCATGTGGCCCAGCAGCATGGACAGGCTCTCCCATCCTGGACACTCCCTCGCAACGCCCCCTTGCCATGTGAGGTGGCACCCAGTCCCCTTGTGGGCTGGGAATGGTGTCTGGCAACTCCAGAGAGCAAAGTGAAGACAGGCAGGGGAGCTGGCATTTTTGGAGCAGACTCTAGCAGGAGCCTGGCCTCCCTCCACCGAGCTTGCTGCATAGCATCCTAGCATCCTGTTTGCGAGCTCACCTCTCTAGCCTGGGTCTGGTTCTCTCCGACATCCAGGTGGCATCACAGGGAACATGCTGTGACATCATGGGGGTTCATGACAGGGGTAGGGGAAGCCATAGGAAGGCCCGAGCACAAACTAAGGAATTAGACCAACCAAGGTTTCACGCCAGATAAACCGCAAACATGCTGTGCAAAGTGGGGAAGCCGAGGGGGCCCCCCTGACCTTCACTTCCTCATCTACAGAAGGGCTTAGCCTCCCAGAGTTCTCCCCGGCACAAAAATGGTATGTTCATTGCCTGGCACAGCTCTTTCCAGGCTTGTTCTCAGGGGGATTTATGTGCTGCGCAAACAGGAGCATTGCACACGTGTGTACTTGGAGCGGGAGACCATCTGTTTAGATTAGTAGAGGAATTGCTCCAGGGGATTCCAAGGCTGACCTACAGAATCCTGCACTTGCCAGATGGAGAGACCAAAGCTAAGGGAGGCTAGTCGCTTCTCCTACCATGACATCTCTGATTGTGTTTTGGGGGCTGTGGCCCCAGACCCCAGGCCTGTGCCCCACACCCCATGAGGGCGCTTACACTTGAGCACTGCCCTCTGTAGCACCGTAAGGGGCTGGCACATGTTTGGTCCTCACAGTCACTCGGGCGGTGCTATCCCCCCTGCTCCATTTTTCAGGTGGAAGCCTGAGGCTCGGAGAGGTGAAAAGTCTGACCAAGCCTCCAGATATCTCTATTACTCAGGGCTTCTCATTGCAAATGGCAGAAACACACTCACACTTGCATAGAAAGAAGATTAATTTGCCCAGGGAATCCCAGGAGAGCTATCCAGCCAAGCCCAGGAAGTTAGGGGTTCGTTTGTGTAGAAACATGTGCATCGAGTCTTTGTTGGGGCCCAGGTGCTCCCAGGCCCTGGAGAAATAGAGATGAGCATGTAGACAAATGGACAATAAGCACGGAAGGAAATACACAACAAATGCCAGGACGTGACAGGCCCAGCACGATAGTGGGATAGGACGTGATGGAACTGGGTGGGACTGGGTGGGCCTGGGTGGCAGGAAGACCTCTCAAAGGAGAGGCATCTGTACTCCAAGAAGCAGCTGCACCTCATGAGTACCACTCTCCCCCTCCACTCAATCTCTGATTTCCTCTGTTGGACTCACTCGCCACAGAGCAGTCCCCCACCTGTGGAAAACGTAGGACTGACAGCTCCAAGGTTTACACTTTGAAGTTCAAACCAGGGTTCAGAGATTGGCCTTTATTAACTGGAAACCCCAGAGAAGCACTTTGATTGGCCCAGGCTGGGTCAGGTGGTCACTTCTGCACCAATCAGCTATGGGCAGTGGGCAGGGCCAAGTGAAGATTGGCAGCTCCTGCAGCACCCTCATGGTTAGGGAGGAGGAAGGTGCTGGGCAGACAGAAAAGGAGCGTTCTCTACCACGTGGGAACCAGGATTCCGCCACAAATCCCACAGCCTTCCTTCTTAACTATACGGCCACCCTGAGTCCAAGCACGCTCCTCCCTCTTCTGCACAGCTATTCAATGAGAGCTCCTCTTTGCCTTCTCTGCCTGACCCCCTTCGAGCCCATCTCTGGTTTGGCCAGACAGCTTGTCACAAGCCATGGGCTCTGAGCTCTCCGCCCTGCACTCCACCCTCTCCCCAAGCCTCTGAGGACCACCTGGCCCCACAACACAGGCAGCTGTGGCTTGCTCTGGACAGAGCTTGGGGAGCTTCACCATTTTCCCAAGAATGGCTACTTCCCTACTTTCTGAGAGTCATTGACAGGTGGGAATCACATGCTTGCCCTTCGGGCGTTGTGTGAATAGAGCTTATGGCAGGTGGGGGCTGTGGGTGGCTAGAGAGGCAGGACACACCTGTGTTTGGGCACTGTCCATGGCAGTGAGGTGCTGAAATCCCTGCTTGCCAGGCAAGGAGCCCACCCGGCCACAGTGGGCGTGAGGGAGGGGGGCATGAAGGCACAGCAATGGGTGGGTTGTGACAAAGGCCAGCCCACGAGTGCCGGACATCCTTGCCAAAGGGCCACCGGAGCCAGGAGAAGGCGGAGTCCAGAGTGCATTCTCGGCCAAGCCCTCGTTGGAACTGCTTATTTTGAAATTACCTGCTGGTCTGGACTTCTCTAAAGGAAAAGCCATCCTCCCCCAGGGTCTACAGGCAAATTCTACAGAGATGGGGCCTCCTAGGAAGAACTAGGCTCATGCAGTTTCCTTATGAGTCATGCATCATGCAGGGTGTGGAAATTACAGCCCCTGAGATGCCGTCATACAATTTGTTACCTTGAAAACCTAGCACAGGTGGCAGCCATATACTGCAGATCATTGGCCCAGAAGGCGAAAACAGTGTACAAGAGAGAATGCCCCAACCCAGGGGCCGGGACAGGGGATGGGATAAAATGTGGTGTCTAATATGACATTGCTCGGATACCATCAATGCCATAGTCTAATAGCCGCCTCCGTCCCGCCTCCTACTACCTGGGCCTCCTGGTGAATTCCGGGCAGACACTTGTTTCTCTCCACCTGCTCTGTCCTGGCCTCTCATGAAGCATGGGGCTCACTCTCAGAAGAGCCCAGGCTCGGTCAACAATGGGCAGGTAGCCACTGGACAAGGTGACGGTAGAGGCAGGTGGCCACCCACTGTCCCCAGTGTCCTCCCACACTGCTGCAATCTTACCTTCAGTTCTCTGTCCCTCGAGTCAACCACTGCCGTCACAGAACCCTCCAGTAAACACACGGATGCCTCGGGGCCTAAGGAGCCATACCATCCCTTCACTGCCAGAAAAGACCCAGGGACATGTCAGAACAGAGCTCCTTGTCAGCCTTGCGCTCAGGCGAGCTGAAGACAGTCTCCCGCACTGGCCTGCCCAGGTGTCTGCCCTTTGCCATCTGCCTCAGGCGCTGGACTCGCTGGGAAAACTGAAACATGCTGCTTAGGAGGAAGAAACGAGCGGCTGTTGGATCCCTGTTCTTTGTCAAGCTCTTGACAAATGCTACCCCATTAACTGTTCATAGCCAGCCTGCATGACGAGTAGGACCCTGGGGGTCAAAGTCACAACATCACTAAGATTTGGATTTGAATCCGGTTCTGCCCACCTCTGAAGAATTTTGCCCTTTCTGGGGGAACAAGCTGTGGGTCCGTCAGCATTGCCTTTGGTCAGATTCACCATCAGATCAGTGGGTGCCCCTGGAGCATGAACAAGGGCGGAAGATGTGGAGGGAGGAGGGGGAAGGACACCCTGGCAGTTGGGTGCCATCCACTGCAGTAGCTGTTCCTCCCTGCTGCAGGGATAGGTTTAGAAGGTGCACCTGGAGAAGAGAGGAAACTGAGGCAGTGCTGGGTGGGAGGAGAACGAGCACGAGGTCAGGGCCGACCCCTTTCATTCTGCCCCGAATGTGCGCCTCCCACCGGAAAAGTAGGCGTCCCCAGACTTTCCCCAGCGCCTTCACCCCCTCCTTTCCATTGCCTTAATGCTATTTCTTTTTATATTTTATTGACCTGCAAATCATTTTGCTGGCTCTTAGGTTATCCTGTTAGCACATCTGTAATTGCCAAAGCCCTGCTGCCTTTGGAGGACCAAAGTCATCCAGAAAGGTGAAAACATGAGACGACCCCCATGCTGAGGAGGGGGTGCACCCGGAGCCGTGGGAGTCAGGGGGCCCAGAAGCACCGCAGAGTCGCTCCTCTGGTGGCTGGGGCCATGGCAGCCGTGCTGATATGGTGCATGAGGACCCCTGGGAGCAGGTATACGGGAAGCAGGTGAGGGGTGTGGTATGACCTGAAGCAGGAAGCTGCCCGAACGAAGTCCACGCCTGAGGTGGTGATGGCACTGGTCGTTTGGTCACTTTGTCGACCTGTGGGCAGGAGTGTGGTGCCCCATGCTCAAGCACGGACCTGGTGCCAGGTGACAGTCATCCCGCGGTGCTCAGGGAAAGTCATGACTCAGTTACTCCATGTCCAGCAGTATCTATCCAGTGCCCAAAATGTACAGGCATGCTGCCACCAATTCCTGGATGCCTCTCCTGACCCACCCACACCCACCCAGGTCAGGGGCACTCACATGTTGCTCATGTGACCGTCCATCTTCCACCCTGGGCCACAGGTGCACAGGGCTGGGCCCATGGCTCCCACCCTCATCACCACATCCCATTCCCTGGAACAACAGTCAGCACATCGTCGTCACTTAAAATTGTTGAACAAATTCATTGACCAAGTTAGTATTCTTTTCTCATACGAATGTCAAGAAAGAGCTCACCATCAAATGGGAGGTCCAGGGCCTGGGCACTTAGGCTGTAAGGCGGGGGACACTGAGTTATGATGGAAGCTCTGTGCCTCCATTTCCCCAGCTCTCTGACGATTGTGAAACATGAGCACCTTTGCTCAGAGCTGTTGTGAGAAGAGCGTGAAGTGACAGGCTTGTGGTTTCACCCGAAGGAAATGGTCACACACCTGATACTTCTCCCCAGACGGGAGCCTCTTTATCATCCCACACTGGGCAGGACAGTGCCCTGCAGGCCTCGGGTGGTTGAAGACACACAGAAGACAGCATTGAGATGACCCACACAGGGGACCAGCTGGAAGCCCAGGTGAGCTGAGTCATCTTGGGTTGAACGTGAAAATTGAAGTTGAGTTACTGCCCAGCATTGGGTTAAGGTCCAGACCTTGACTGAGGACGCCGGAAGTGGACTGAAGGAATGGAATGCAAGGGGCCTAGGGAAGGAAATCGGACTGAATAGAAGAACAGCCTGGGACAGCATCGAAAGGAGGGGCCTGCAAGAATGGGGGGCAAACAGCACGAGTTGAGCCGGACTGAGATCTGGGGAACACGTGACAGCAGCTCTCATTAACTTTATCTGGAGTCAGAAGGGCCACCCCAGAGGTTGCCCCAGCTGACACGCACTTGTTCTCTGGATTCAGGTGGTCAGAGAACGTTTGTGGAGCCCCCACCGCCTGCAGGCGCTGGGCTAGGGCCTCGGACCAGAGGCTGAGTCAGACCTGGCCCTGGCCCCAGGGTGGCATGACCGCTCGGCAGTGTGCTGGGGGCCTGAAGTGGGACCCCAGGGAGGGGCAGACAGGCCAGGCCGGGAGGAGCCCCAGGAGGTCCGAGCCTTGAGGGGGGAGTGAGCCGTGAGGGCATGTGGAGCATGGTCCGGGCAGGTGAGACCTCAGGCCACAGGCATGAGAGCCGACAGCTGTGGGGCTCTGGCTCCAGACCCCCTCTGACCCCCAGTTTTCTCATCTGTAAGAGGGAGGTAACCACTGCTTCCTGGAGGAGCATGTGGAGAAGACAGGGAGGTCTGAGCATCTTTTCTCCATGAATAGCCACCTTGCTAGCCCCCTTGATTGCTGGATCTTTCCTTCTACTTCCCCAAAGATATAGGGAAGCAAATTCAGAGGCCTTCAACTACCTGCCCATCTCCCAGGGGCTAAAGGTGCAGGCAGAGCAGGCATTCTGGTCCTTGGGGGTCTGCTCGCCTCCTACCCTCCTGGGCAGCCCCTCTGCTTTCCCGCCGGGCACACTGTATGCTGCCAACAAGCCCTCTCCAAGCCTTCGTAATCCTCCCTGTGTCTCATCCCCACCGTCCTCATCCTCCAGGCTTAGTGACACAAAAGCCTCCTCCAGGAAGGCCTCCAGTGTGCCAAGCACAGCTCCTGCCAGCTCAGGGCCAAGCTCTCTCATCCCTGAGCCCAGGGCTCTGTAGTGTGGGTGACACGTCCGCCCTGTGTCCGCGCTGAGCGCTCTGTCTGGGGCCTTCAATCCCCGGTGTGCCGTCTTGTGAAGGCTCTCAAGGACTTCCCCAGACAGCCACCTTGGGACTCCTTGTCCTTCAGAGCGCCATTGTGATGGGAGACCGATCGGACCACGTGCCAGCCCAGCGCGGGCTCAGCTGCATCTCTTCTGTGTTATTTCTCCCCCGCATTTGTTATATTCAAGGATTTTAAGTCAATTAGTCTAACACCTCGGCCTTGCTTCCATATTCCTAATACGCGTGGAGCACAAGTAAACCTGCACGCGCACGCCTCCTGCTGACCCCTCCCGGGCGCCTCGGCACCTGGCTTCACGTTTTTCTCCTACTTTGCTGGCAGGGGTTGTGATCTGGGGATGGGGCATGATGCCCTGCCTGAACGGCCGTGGGTTGCCCTCCTGAGGGGCAAAGTGCTGACCTGCTGGAAGGGCAGCCGAGGGGCCCACCCCATCCCAGCCGTCACCGAACCGACCCAGGTCAACTCCCTGTCGAGGCTGTGTGTTCAGACCCAGACCTCCACTTGGCTGCCCGACCCGGGCCAGAGTCCTTAGCGGCTTTCATGTCTTTAAAATGAGGACAACACTAGCTTCCTCCCTCTGCCCTGGGTGGATTAAATGAGATAATGCCAGACACAATGATGTGTGTGTTGCACCCACAGTAACCCCTCAATAAACGGTGGCTATTGCTGCTAGCCTGAAAATCGTAAAAATAATATTAACAGATAAAAATACCTATTGATCATATATCCTACGGTTTTCAAGGTAAAACATACTTCTGAAAGAAAATTTGAAAAATCTAGGAAACTAGAAAGAAAAAATAAATACACAAATCAGACCACCCCTAAAAGTCCCTGTCAACACCGTGGGGCTTGTGCACAGATTTCCTCCCTGCCTAAGCTTTTAGCATGTGTCTCCTCATCCTTTTGATAACCCCTTCTCTTAAAAAAAAAATCTGAACTTTACATCATATACATTTCCGTGTCTTTGCAGATATTCTTATAAGCTCTTTATTTAATAAAGAAATTAAGCCTTTGTCTGTCATATTTGCTGCAAAAATATTTCCCAGACCATATTTCTTTTTGCCTTTTTATTTGGTGGTTTAATTTTGACACGTAGAAGATTTTCATTTTTATGCAGTCAAATCTGTCCATATTTTCTCTCCTGATTCCTTGTATTAGTTCTAAACTTAGAAAATCTTCCCTCTCCTGAGGCATGATGAATATTAAATTCTACTTAATTCTCTCTTTTCTGGGCCCTGATTTTTTTTTTTTAATATGCTTAAAGCTAATCCTGATGGAATGCAGTTCCGAGAGTGCGTCGAGGTGGGGTTGAGCCTGCCTGCCCCTACTTTCAAAGAGAAGGGGCCCCCCCTCCAGGGTGCCCTGCCTTGCCAGCCACCTCCAGCACTGGTCTATGCCCTTCCCTGCCAGCATCACCGGGACCAGAGGCTGGAATGAGCCCAAGGGCTAGAAGTCCATTTCCAGGGAACAAATGGGCTGAAATCTTTGAAATGCTCAAAAGTGGGCCCAAGAGAAAATCACTTAAAAAATGGGCCAGGTCACTGCTGATGAGGCAGGTTTGGTGATGAACTCCTCCTTGAGGCAACGCCACCCTGCGTTCCCGCCGCTGGGCCTTCCCATGCCCTTCCCTCGGTCCCTGGCAGCCCTTGCACCCCCGCCTGCCAGGTGCCACGGAAGCCTCCCCTTCCGCCCTGGCTTCCACTCCACTGTCTTCCCCAAGGGTTCTGCGGGCCAGACACTGCTCGAGGGGGTTTGGAACCATCCTCTGGAAATTTAAAACACAAGCACCTCACCGCTGCCCACAAGGCAGGCCAACACCCAGAGGCAGCAAGGGTACAGCAGCTCCCCATCACCCGGGGAGTGAGTGGCAGCGCTGACTGCAGGCCAGGCTCGTGGGACCCGGGGCCAGGCTCTGCGTCTCTCCGAGAGGGCCTGACCCAAGCAGGAGGGCCCTTGCTGGCCTGTGAGAAGGCAGATGGGCAGGGTGGGGGCAGGGAGGAATGTTCTGGGCATGCAGTGGGCCCACATGGAACTAAAAGCCAAAAACTGCACATTGACAAGGGCAAGAAAGGCTGGCACAGCAGAGTGAGAGGCAGACTGGAAAAGGCGCTCAGATGAACCAGGGTGCCGTGCCCCACAGGTGAGGCTCTGGCCACTGCCTGGCAGGGGCAGCAGGAAGGCAGAGGGTGGAGAGGCACTGCTGACCACCTGGAGCCCCTCCGGGGACCGCAGGGCACGGAGACATGGCCGGAAGGACAGTCTGTCCGTGGCGTGGGGGCATCAGTAGTGGACACTCCGAGTGCCACTGCCCCTCTGCCTGCACCGGGACAGTCACGGGTCAGCGAATCCCTTGGTGGGTGGGGCAGAGGGGCCAAGAGAAGAAGGAGCCCCACAGCCTGATGTTGTTGTGGCCCACCCCCACCCCCAAAGGACAGACGCACTGATCTGAGCCCAGAGCTGTCCAGGCTGCAGTGGGTGGGGAAGGCAGTGACCGCGGTGGCAGGGTGGGCACTGAGACCCAGTTCCCAGCTTCCAGAATGAGGTCCTGGCATGGCGACAACACCCTGGAAAGGCGCATAAATTGCCAGGAGCTGATAAGTGGAGGGAGACGGGGCCAGGCCCGCACAGCAGCATTTGGATTCCGGCATGTTTAGGGGCTTGCGAGATGCTTGCCAGGTGGAGAGGGAGTATTCAGCCTATTAATTTCCTGGTTGATCATGCAGGACATTTGGTAATTAGAGCACTTGCGTGCCCATCGCACTGGCCGGCCCTTGGGCTGGGCTATACTTCTCTGGCGCTGGTGCGAGCGGGTGCCGGGAGCCGCAGCCCCCAGGGCCAGCCGCAGGAGTGTCGGGCACAAGTGCAAGAGAAGAAAGCCCCCGGGGGGCGGTCAGGGCGCCCCCAGGCCTTGCAGCATCCAGATGTCCTGGGGTGTCCTCAGCCCCCAGCAACCTGAGGCCTGGGCCCACTCTGCAGGAGCCGCCTAGCCAGGTCCCTCCATGCTCGCACCTCATCTGTAACTCGGGGTGGTCAAGAGGATGAGGGGGACATGCCTCACAAAGCCGTTGCTATCGATGCCCCCGACCTCCGCCATTCCAGGAAGACATCTCCGAGCACTCCTCCACGTGCCGCCCCGCGGCTGGGAGCTCAGAGCGCATCTCGTGTGCGCTTGTGGTTTATAATGTGTCCACCACAAGCTGCAAGCTTGTCTGGGGGATGCCTGCGCCCATGTCCCCGTGCCTCCACGTGTAAGCCTCCTGGATCATGGTGAGGAACAATGGGGGACCTAGTTATCATTCAAACAGCGCTGACGGGCAGTGGAAGGGCTGCCAGAACCCACACTTGCCTGTGGAGGTCAAGGGACAGCAGCAGGCTGGCCGTGCGGGTCTCCAGGCCTGGCGAGGCCCCTAGGCTTTCCCACGGTGGACCCGTTTCCACCTAAGCTGGTCCCGTTTCCACCTAAGCTGGTCCATGTGCCCAAGGCCTCATCCTTACCTCTGGTGTAGAGGAAGGGAAAGCTCAGGGTTGCTGGGAAGGGTGCCCAGGACACACTGTCCATGGGATGCACCCCCAGGGACCCACAGAGCTTGCTCAGGCCCCCCTTCCTGCCCCTTCCCCATCACACTGCTTTGTTTATTAGCTTGCTTGTGCCCACCTCTCCTCGACCGGCTATGAGGGCAGGGGCATTACTTGCCAGCACTGTGCTCCCAGCACCTAGAACAGCACCCAGCACACAGTAGGTGCTCAATATATGTTGTCAAATGAAGGAATGGGTGGACAGTTCCTGCACAGGGTGCTGAGGGATTAAATGGGTAACACTTGAGGGAGATTCAGGCTAAATTACTGGTGGGGTGTGCTAAAATGGCCCTCCTCCCACCTGGCACCCTGACTTCTCTCCTGCAGTCTGCAGGTGCCCCCACAGTTTTTCCTGGCTCTCTGTGCTGGGAATCTCAGAGCCTAGGATGGAAACCGAGGAGTCTGTGGGGAAGTGGGGCAGTATTTCTGGATGGTGCTGTCAACACCACAGTCCTCTCCCGTGGCCGTGCTGAGGCTGGTGCTCTGAGCCGCTCACCTGTTACTAGAGCAGCAGTAGCAGTGGTAACAAAAGGACAGAGGAAGCCCCCCAGAGCACCAGGCAGACCCACCCGCCGCCAGGCCCAGCCAACCCACCCCTCCTGGCGCACACCCACCTGGCTCCTGACTGAGGCACCCAGCCTGGGGCCTGCAGGGACAGATTGTGCGCCCAGGTCAGATGCTGATGACGTGTGAGCCCTCGGCCTCAGTTTCCCCCCTGAAACATGGGTGGGGGAGGGGTCCTGCACCATGGGTGTTGCCCTCCCAGAGTTCAAGTTCTATTATTTCATGAACTGAAGTCCCTGGGGTTGTAGTCCGAGCAGAGCTGGGACAGGAAGGTAATTTGGAGGACAAAGAACTCGAGGGGATGAGAGCAGCTGCATAAAACACTTCTGTGGGACCTGGGGAGTGGGGGGCCCTGGAAACGTGACAGAAGCAGAGGTTCCTGAGCTCCACTGGTCACCATGGCAGATTCCCTTCAGGAGCCAAGCTGCATCCCCAGGCTGTGATCAAACTGCAGCCACCGGCTCGCTTGAGCCTGGACCCAAACCAGGAGGGCGCAGCCCTGTGAGCCCTGTGTGGGCACATGCGCTTTTGGTCTTTGCACTTGGCCTGTGTTGTGCAACTGACAGCCCTGGACTGTCCCCACCAGCACCAAGGCTGCCATCGGGTGCCCTGCCACCCGTCACCAGTGCCAGTCCCAGGGGCCACAACAGCACAGGAAGTGTGGACAAAATCACCAGCGCCTGGGACAAGCGCTGCCAGGGAGGCAATGGTGCTGCGGTCAAGGACAGCAGTGACCTGAGAGGCCCCCCAGCCAAGACCTTAGGAAGGACAGAGATGGGGAGACAGCGGAGGCCCCTGAGGGCAGAGGCTCCAAGGCAGGGAAGGGCCTACGAGAGGCTTCAGCTCAGGTCTGGGTGGCAGGAAGTCCTACGGGTGGACACCACTGGGGCGACACCACCCAACCGACCAGACGCCCCCCGCCGGCCTGCCACGGGCTCCAGCAGACCAGCACACCCACTCGGCTTCTCCATGTTCCTTGTGGGACAGCAGGGGCCTTGCTCGTCCAGGTCAACATCAGCTCATGACCCTCCCCTGCTCAAACTCTTCCAGGTCTCCCAGGTACTCCAAGCCAGCTGGCCGATGTGCTTGATTCCTCTCCCAACCCCCACCTTGTGTTTCCGCCACACTGGCCATCCTGTCTGGACACCCACGAACTCGCCTCAGGACCTTTGCCCAGGCTGTAGCCTCTCCCTTCTCTCCCTCCCCTCCTTCTTCTCATCAACATTCAGGACCCTTCTTCCGAGAAGCACCCCCTGGCTTTCCTGATCAGATACCCGAGTCAGAGGACTCAGAGCTGCACATCCCGCTCTTTCTGGGATACATCAGTAACAGTTTTGTTCATGTGACTCTTTGATGCACATCTGTCTCCACACCCCCAATGCTGGGGGCTTCTGGAGGGATGGAGTTGCCCCTCCTTTAGTTGTCTGCGGAATTTCTAGAGCCTTAAAGAGCACCTGACATGCGGTATGCATGGCCCTCATTGATAAAGTCCTGGAAACTATGTTCTGAGTGAATGAAAGATGTTAATTAGCAGTGAGGTAAGACTGATTCAGGTGTGACCTGAGGCAGAGAAGTGACAAGTGGCTGGACATCAAGACACACAGAGGCACTCCTAGAGGATGAGGTGCTGGCGATTTAAAATCTTCTCCTGTGCTTTCCTTTATTCCAACATTTTGAACAGAAAAGAGCTATGATCAAAACCCAGTAGTGAGACGTGAGAGGAAAAAGGTGTTGCCCCAGGATACTTTGGGACCGGTGGAGTCTGCAGGACCAGAGGCATGGGGCCGCGTGCGACTGGGCTCCAGCTGGCAGAGTCGTTCCCAGGGCTCTGACCCGCTGCACACGTAGATGGGGATGAACCACTGAGCCACTGGGTGGCGGGCGGGGGCTCACAGATAAGCAAGGGGACAGCTGGAATGACCCACGTGGTGACCGTGGTGGTACGAGGCTGCACACATCCACATGAGCTCACGGGCAGCGTGACACTAATAGAGACACTGATGTGTGGGCACTCGCGGGCTAGCACACACATAGCTCCTTGTTCAGCAGCTGAGAGCCTGGGAACATGACAGCCCAAGGGCAACAGGCACCCCCAGCACCCAGATGGTGGTTTCTGACACCTTCTGCACCTGAAGGAACCAGGCTTCTTGCAGAAATAGCTGATCCTGGGCGGGGACAGGATGCACCCAAGGGGAGCCTGGGCATCTGCCCTCACAGGCTGGGGGGTGTTCATACAGACCACGATGGTGGGCCTGGCACAGCCACCTGGAAGAGCTCCAGTGGCTGAAGCTGGAGCAATTTTGGCAACAAAAATTAATTAGGTGGTAATCGACAATAACCCAAAAAATAAACTGATCATCCTTGAGTCCAAACTGACATAAACACATGACTGGGTATATAAATACATAGATAAGAACAGACAAAGTTGCCATGCCAACAGACCCCAAATAATTTATGGAGCCACCCCACCCTCTAGGAGGGGAGCACAAGCTCCCGCTCTAGGTGGTACTGCACGCGGTGACTTCCTTCCAAAAGGTATGGTCTGGAAAGAAGGGTGGAGAGACGGCTGTCTTTGGAGGAACGTGACGCCCCGCCTCAGCGACATGATCAGGGTCAGCACAGAAGTCACAAGTCAAGGGGACGGCATGCAACCTTGATACAGTGTAACCAGAATGCCTGCTTTACCTGCATGGGCTTTCCCCACAAAATACCTGACCTCAAAACAGTCAAGGTCACCAAAAACAAGGAAATTCTGAACTGCTAAGAGGGGGCTAATCACAAAACAAAGGACACTAGGTTAAAACTGAGAGAGTATGCATGAAGCACGGAGTCAGGTCAATAATAAGCTGTCAGTACTGATTCACTAGCTGCAACGAATGGGCCGCAGTGATGGAAGATAGTACTTATAACAGAAATGGTGCAGGGTACTATCTCTGAGACTTCTCTATAATTCTAAAACCATTCTAAAATTAAAAGTGTATTTTTAAAAACCCACAGTGAGTTACATCAACAAGGCAAATCAGAAACAGCCCTGGGGTCCTTACAAGAAGAAGGGAGGGAGATCCGGCGACAGGACAGACACGCAGAGGGGAGGTCCTGCGAGATGCAGGTGGAGACGGGCGAGGGGCTGAGAGAGGAGAGCTGAGAGCTGCCCTCCGCTGGCAGAGGTAAGGGCCCTGCCCCAGAGCCTTCAGAGGGAGTGCGGCCTTGCTGACACCTTGATTTGGGGCTTTTAGCCTCAAGAACTGTGAGAAAATTAATTCCTGCTCCTTAAGCCCAAGTCAGCCCTGACTCCCGTCTAAGCTCCTGGCCTAGTGCTATGGCCGGACGACTTGGGGCTGAGAGCCAGCGGGCTGTGTGCAAACCCCGCTCAGCCCCTGCCTTAGTCTGCTGGGGCCGCCACACCCCAACTCCACAGGTGGGCGTCTTAGACGATAGGAGTTCATTCCTCACAGTTCTGGCGGCTGGAAGCCCAAGATTGAGCTGCCAGCATGGTCAGCATCTGGTAAGGACCCTCTTACTGGTTCACAGACTTCGCCCTGGGTCCTCATGTGTGTAGAGAGAGAGAAAGATCCCGTGTTCTCTGTCTCTTCTTATGAGGACACTAATCCCTCGTGACCTCGTCTAGACCTGTGAAGTTCCCAAAGCCCCCAAATGTGGTCCCACTGGGGGTTAGAGCTCCTAACTGGGGGCACAAACACTCAGACCACAGCAGCTTCCTGCTGTGTGGCTTCAGGCCAGTCTCTCAGCATCTCTGGGCCATTTCTTCATTTGTGAACCACGTATAACCACAGTATATGCTTCACAGAGTTGTTAGAGATTAAAAGGTCAGTACAAAACAACTCACTCGACAGGGTGCCCGTGAATGTCTGGCATTCGCTGCTCCCTGGGCTCCGCTAATCACAGCCCCAGGCTGGGAGCTGTCCACACAGCACATCCTTTACCCTGCAGCCCTCCCGCCCACGGCACCCGGGCCTCAGCGCAGCTCCAGAAGAAGTCCGGCAGGGCTTTGCTGCACTTCCCTGTGGAGAGACTGCAGCCCAGCAGTGTGGGTGACTCACCAGGACACTGAGCTCATCCCCACCCGCCCACATCTGCCCAGGGACAGGCCTGCAATTGCATCACTCCCTGGGATTCCCAGGCTTGGCTTCCACCCCCTTCTTCACACTGACCCCTCTCATAGCCAGCCATGACCCCTCCTGGGCCACACTTCTCGGGCCAGTCCAGAAGCTGCCCCTTAGCCTGAACCCATCACTCACTGACCAGCCATTTCTTGCCCTTGGGAAAGGCGACACCCCTCACCCACACACAGAGCACAAAAAGCCCCTCCCCACAATGGCTGGAGTTCCAGCTGGGGGACCCCGGGCAGGCAGCTTACTCTCTCTGAGCTGCATTTTTCTTTTCTATGACATGCGGGGGATAACCGTGACCTCAGAGCTGCTGCCTGAGGGCCAGGGGTGGTTCATGTGAACACACCCCACTCAGTGCCCAGCCTAACAGGTGCTCAAGACATGTCCTCAGTAGACTGTCCCCCTTCGTGGTGAGTCAAGGGGCGTTCTGGAGACAAGGCCCCTGCCTTCAGCGTTGAGCCAGGAGAATCACTTAAAAATATAAAAATAACATTTTTACGATTATTAAAGCAATAAGCATTGACTGCAAAAAACATAACATTAAAAACCAAGACAATACCCAGAGGAATGATGGAGTGGAAGGAAATTACTGGCACTCTCAGTCCCCAGAGCTACTAAAATGTTGTATATAGGTTCCTAAGCTTCATATTCTAAGATATTACTCTTATGCAGAGCTGGAGAAAGAGACAGAATCACACAAAGAGTCTCTGATTGGGGCACGTGGCCCGGGGTCTGCTCAGTGCAGATCTCCCCGAGTCAGTGAGCTCAAACCTGTGTGGCCGCACAGCCTGTGGACAGACCACCGCCCGTCTAACCACCTTCCCACCAACAGACAGCTCGTTTCCAGTGTCACTGGCAGAAGCTAATCCTTTCCAGAGCCCAATGCACGCAGCACCCGCATGTTCATGTCCCCAAGCTTGCATCCAGTCCTATTGTTAGGATGCATTCCCAGGAGGGAATCACTGGTCAGGGGTTGTGAGGATTTTTAAATCCCCCACAGCACAGGGCCAAATGCCCTCCAAGGACCTCTGGTCAAATGCTCCAAGAGCTTGGGGCACGGTCCCCGCTGCTTGCCAGCCCCTGCATTCCCTTCCAGAAGGAGAGGTGATAAGCAGACTCCTTGTGGTTTATTCAGTGTGGGATCAGAGGCGGAATCTGCGTGTCTGTGGGCTGCTTCAGTCCCTTCCTGGTGAATTGACTTGCTTGCGTCCTGCCCGTTCCTTTGCCCCGTGTGTATTTGATAGACACGTAGAGTTCACTCTTTTTGTGACAAAGGGATGGATACAAAGAAAAGCAATCCTGAGTTGTAAATGTCCTCAGTTCTCACTCTCAGAGGGAAAGCGGATAATGCTCGCACGTGCATGGGCACACACTCATGCATGCTTGCGTGCAAACGTGCACAGGCACACTCACATGCATATACAAGCGTAAACAGTGACCGAGTGACTGAGTGACAGGGAAAGCGCACAGCTCTATGAAGGAAGAAACAGAATCAGTGTGAGCGCCCCTTGCCCTGCTGGCTGCAGGCTCCAAGGAGGCAGCCTGTGCCCCCATCTCCTCACCCACAGTCTTGCACCCCACGGCCTCAGTCTGAGTCTGTCATGAGCTGGGGAAAGGGCCGTGTGCAGGACGTGGAGCCAGGAAGTGCTGAGACACAGATCTGAGTCTGAGCTGCTTTGACTTTGCTGTGTGAGTTGAGGGGTCTCACATCACCCCCTCAAGAACTATGAGTGGGTTCCGACTCAGCGGTGCACCCTTAAATTGGATGCCACTCCGTAAACCGTGCCAAGCCCGGCTTCTCCCTCACCAAGGCAAGATGGCCTCAGGGACCCTTCCTCTTCACCCCATGATCCAGAGCTTGGAGCACAGGGGCAGGAACAGGTTTGACCACTGGGGTCACCAAAAAGGCCACCCTGAGCTCAGGAGGCAGTAACAGGAGCAGAAGGCCCAGCAGGCAGCAGATGATGGGGCCACTTGGTCCTGGGTGTTGGGTTCACACCCACACCACCAGAGAGACCCATCTGCAGCTTGCCCCACTTGGAGGTCACCTGGGCTGTCCCTTGGGGGCTTCTCCTGCCAACCTCCCTGCTTCTTTAGAGCTCTACTTCCTCCCCAGGCAGCAATGTGGCATAGGTGCAGACAGGCACACCTGGCAAGCTGGTCTTGGCACCGCATGAGTGCCAGGCTCTGGAGCTCACCTCCAAGACCCCGTTGGTCACGCACACCTCCTGAGGTTCAGCTTTCCCCTCTGAGAATGTGGGCGACGACCGTTCACCATGGAGCTGGGGGTGACCCAATGAGCCCATAGCACAGCACAGCAAAGACTCTGCGCTCCATTAACGGTGCCTGTGTGCCCCTCAGCCCACGAACACCTCACAGGAAAACTGCCACTGTGTCGGTGAAGTGGGGAAACTGAGACAAGAGCCCTGAGCGGGACTGGCCATAGGTCTGTGCCAGCTGCAGAGGTCGACAAGCAGGCTCTCTCTGGAGGAAGCAGCAGCATGTGGGGGACGTTATAGGCAGGGAAGTAGCACAAGAGCATGGGCCTCTTGGAAGCTTCCTCTCTGTGTGGAGAGAAGGGCTTGGGGCGATGGTGGGGAGGCTGTCGGGTGTCAGGTGGTCACCGTCGCCCTGCATCTCTGTACTGGGGGAGGTACAATCTGGATAATGGCTGAGAAAGGGTTCTGTGAGGGAACACAGGCACCCATGTCGGCTGCTGTATTTCCTCTTCCTGCCACCATGAGCGGCTTAGCAGTGAAGGGCTCCTTGGCATATCTGCTGGTGACAAGGGAGAGAGGGGGTGAGGATATAAATCACTGAGACAGAGGATTTGGCACAGAGCTGCCCGTGAAGCGGCTCTCCTGAAGAATTCCTATGAAATATTCATAAGCCCCTCTGCCCGCCTTCTCCAAGCACTCTGGTTTCCCAGGAGCTGTGGGCATGACAGAGGGTGATGGAGGGGGCCCTCGACTATGGGTGCTAGAATCTGATGCTACAAATGTGGACAAGAAGAATTCCCGCCTGCTCTTTGTACAGGGACCCCAAGCAAGGGATGGCCTCGCACCAGCCCCATGCATCAGCAGAGATGTGGCAGGGCCCAGAAGAGAGGCTGATTTGCATGTGTGCCAGGCACTGTGTGGAGCACTTCACATGTGCCTATCACTTGTCCTCAAATAATCAGTGACATGGTCACTATTAGTCTCACTTTAGAAATGGAGAATGAAGCTCTAAGTGAAGATATTCACCCTATTTCCATAAATTGTTGGGCCAGGACTTGAGTCCAGGTCTGTCAGACCCATGGGGCACACCTGTTCTTTCCCACCTGACCCAAGTGGGACTGTTGTTCTAGGTGGGACTGATGGTCAAGAGCCCACTCCCACCTTTACTTGGGACTGAGAATATACAGCTAGCAGTCCTGCCCCTGGCCCTGCAGGGAAGTCACACGGCCCAGCCAGAGTTCAGTCAGACCTCTTCCCTGAGATTCCATATATCAACACAGAGGAAAAGGGGCTCATTTCTCTGCAAGGTGGACATGGAGCTAAAAACCTCCCTCTAATCAGGTAGCACCAGTGCCCAAGCAGCCGCATTCCACAGCCTCTGAGGATGGGGGATGCCGATGCTCTTTATATGCTGAAAATGTGGAGCACTGTGTGGGGCAAAATAAATGGAAGAAAAGAGAAGGAGCTGAGGACAGGGAAACAAGCTCCATGAACCTTCAGCTGCAGCGTCCAAGAAAGTGAAGGCATATTCTCACACATGGGGTCATGACAGGCACAGGAACGCAGGACAGCCAGGTGGGCAGGGAGATCTGCAGACAAGCTCAGGACAGCCCACCCTGAACAGATGGTTCCCCTCTCTCACTGGTGCATGAGTATGCAGGGTGGGGGCCAAGACATAACACACAGCCAAGGGCAGGTATAGCTCCCCAATGTGGGGAGCATACAAAAGAGATAAAGCCACCATTGTCCAGCTCTGTCAGGGCCTCAGTGACCAGCCTTGTTGGGCCAAGTCTTCAGCATCAGCTAGACTAGGGCTTGAATCCTGGCTCTAGCACTAGCTAGCTGTGTGAGGTCAGGAAAGTTACTTAATCTCTCTCAGCTTGAGTTTTCTCATCTGAAAAAATTAAGAAAATGTCTTTCCCTCATAGGATGCGGTCAAAAGAAAATGAAATAATCTAAGAATTCAACAAATGTTTGTTATCATTGCTGCTATATTGTTGTGACAGTGATGGTGGTGGTGGTGGTGGTGGTGATGGTGATGGTGACGGTGATGCTGGTGGTGGTGGTGGTGATGATGACGTTGATGACGATGGTGGTAATGGTAATGATGGTAGTGTTGTTGGTTACAGTGGTGGTGATAACGATGAAATTATTCAGCATTCTGTGCCTCCGTTCCACTTTCCTCTAAGACATCCCGTGTGTGGTACGGAGCCCAGTGTTGGGCTTATGAAGAAGCAAGCAGTGAGCTTCTCTCCTCATTCTACTCTTGGGTAACGTCTCTCAAGGTCATACCCTTCTCTCTTCTTTTGACCCTACAACTCACACGCAGGAGAGGGACAGTTGTCTGGGAGACGTCTGAAGATGAGAGATTTTTGCTGGGCTGGGCTGGGGTGTGTTCAGTCAAATTCCTTATCACTGCACCAAGTACTGGGAACATGGTATCCAGTATCTGTGCCCCCCATTAAAGGCCTCTAGGGCCCAGAGTAGGGGAGGGTCTGGCCAGGGAGCCACTGCTGGAGCCACCAGAGCCCAGAATCCTCACCTCCTGCGCTGGCCCACTCCCTGAGGAAATAGAGCCTGCTCGTCTAACCCTGACGCCCAGAGCCACGCACGGAAGAGAGGCCCAGCTCAGTGTGCAGGTGAGCAAACTGGTGAGTGGGTGGGCAGCGGGGAAGAAGCAGGAGGACCTGCACCACTATGGGGGGGGGGGGCTCCAGGACGTCTCAGGGCCTCCCTCAGCGCCCAGGCCCTGGATGCCTCTGTCTGAGAAGAGCACCTTTTCTCTCTGAATGGGAAAAAATTCCCTGGCCCACCCTTGCTCCCAGGAGAGCACGTGGCTCTTCTGGCCCTGCCAAGGGGGGCCTGCCTTGACCCACGGAGTCTCTGTCTATGCTTCTGCATCATCACTTAACTGTCTCTAGGAACCCCCTTCATTATCTGAAAAGGGGCTCTGCTTTCTCTGTTCTTGATTCCTTGTTTCTTCCACTTTCCTGCTCCTTTGTTGTCTCCCGAGGAGCATCTTCCATCCCCTTCTCTCTCTTGCTGGAGCATCAGGGAAGGCCAAAGAGGGAGGCAGGCAGGAACAGGACCTTCACGCAGTGTCAGCGGAGACCACAAGGGCAGCCTGAACGGCACACCCACCTGGCAGTAAGGAGGCGTCCCTCCCCTCAGATGCCAACAGAGGCCAAAAGGGGAACCGGGATGTCTACTTCTCACTGTTAGTACCGAGGCGGTAACCTCTCCCTGACCAGAGCAGTGTCAGAAGTCAGCTTAAACAGGCTTAAACAAGAGCCAGAGTCTGTAATACAATACCCAACACGTCCAGGTTTCAATCAAATAGCACTCACCATACCAAGAACCAGGAAGATCTCAAAGTGATGAATGATAAAAGACAATCAATAGATGCCAACACTGAGATGATAGATATTGGAATGATCTGACACAGAGTTTAAAACAAGCCATCATAAAATGCTGGGTAATTATGAACAACTTGTAACAAATGAAAACACAAGTGTGGGCAAAGAGATGGAAGACACAAAGAAACCAAACTGAGGTTTTAGAACTGTAAAACACATTAACCAAAAATTTTTCAACTCAGTGGATGAGCTCAACAGCAGAATGGAGAGGACACGGGGAAGAACCCATGGACTTAAAGCTGGAACAATAGCAATTACTGAATCTAAACAATCTAAGGAAAATAATACTGAAAAACTTTAACAGAGCCTCAGGTAACTATGGAACTATAACAAAAGATTCCGGTCATCAAAGTCCCAGAAGAAAAGAGAAAGAGAAAGCAGCTGGATAGCGTATTGAAAGAAACGATGGCAAAAAACTTCTCAAATTAGGTGAGACATAAACATACAAATTCAAGAAGGTGAATGGCCCCAATAGGAAAAAAACAAGGAAATCCACACAGACACATCATCATCACACTTCTGAAACACCTTACCCACAGGGGAAAAACAATTAGAATGACAGTGAATCTCTCATCAGAAGTCATGGAGGCAGGAAAGAAGTGACAAAACATTTTTCAAGTAATGAAAGTAAATAACTGTCAGCCTAGACGTATATAGCCACCAAAAACATCCTTCAGGAATGAAAAGGAAATCAAGACATTCTTAGTGGAAGGGAAACTACAAGAACTTGTCTGTGAGAAGACCCACCCTCAGAGACAGCTAATGGTAGCTCTCAAATAAACAAGAAGCAATAAAAGAAGGAATTGTGTAACATCAGAAAGGAAGGAAGAACAACAGAAAGAGTAAAAATATGGGTAAATGAAATAAATTTTCCTTGTTCTCCCAAGTTTCCTTGATTATGTTTGCCAGTTGAAGCAAAGATTATAACACTGTATGGGGTTCTAAGTTTATGTACACAAAATGCTTTAAAGTATTATATTATAAAAAAAGGAAGGTAATTGGACAAAAAGGAAGTGAGTTTTCAATCCAACTGGTGATATGACTCCAGTAGACTGATAAATTATGTATGTATAATGTAATACCTAGAGCAGCCACAAAAATAACTCTACAAAGAGTTGCACTCAAAAACACTATAGATAAGTCAAAATGAAAGTCTAAAAAATATCTGTTCAAGTAACCCCAGGAAAGAGGGAAAAAGAAAAGAGAGAAACAAAAATCAGAAAGATAGAAAGAACAAACAGAAAACAAAAAACTAAAATGGAAGCCCATTTTAAGCCCTAATATACCAATATTACATTATATATAAATGGCCTAAATACACCAATTAAAAGTCAGAGATCAAGAGAGTGGATTAAACAACATAACCTAACCATATGAGACCTACTTTATATTATCCATTATCAGAGACTCACGTCAAATATAACAATATAGGTATATTGAAAGCAAAAGGATGGAAAAGATATATCATGCAAACAATCAAAATAAGCAGGAATGCTTATGTTAGTGTCAATCCACCAAGAATACATGGTCAATCCCAAATGTATATGAACCAGTAACAGAGCCACAAAATATATGAAGGAAAAGACTGAGAGAAATAACAGGGTAAATGACAAACCCAAATCCACAGTTGTAGTTGGAGGCTTCAACACTACTCTCCCAACAATATTAACAACCAGATAGGAAAATAAGCAAGGATATAAAACTCAACAACCTCAACGAACAGAATCTAATATTAATAAAACAGGATCGACATCAAAAGAACATT